>NC_134530.1:304166943-305366943 GCF_050624435.1 Tenrec ecaudatus | reverse complement strand
AATGTGGGGTTTTATAAATGGTTTTTAGAACATCATACTAGGATCCATTAAAAAAACAAACATATTGTCAATTTTCCAACTCAACCCTATTGCCATTGAGTTTTCTAGACCATCATAATTATGGAAGCAAAACATCTAGTGGGTTTGAACTGCCAACCTATAGGTTATCAGCTGAGCCTTTCAACCAGGACTCCTTAGGAACCATTGAAACCAAACTCTCTACCATCGAGTCAATGCTGACTCAAAGCGACCCCGTTGGTTTCTGAGACTGTAACTGTCTACAGGAGTAGAGACTCCAGTCTTTCTTGTCCCATGAAACTGCTGGTGCTTTGGAACAGCTGACCATCTAGACCACAGCACAACACTTAACCACTACACCACCAGGGTTTCTTGAGGAAGCATTAGAGAGAAAAATAAATGATGTAAGTTCAACTACTGCCCTACTTTCTGTCTTACCAGACTATAGTACAGCAAGGGGATCCCGAAGAGAACATGACATTTTCATTGAGTACAGATCAGAGTTTGAGAAGCTTGAGGTATCTAGAATTTGTAGAGTGAGCTGTGTAAAAAATGAGCTTTGGACAGAGAGTCTCTTGAGTCAACAGTTGAATATTACATAGGGTAAAAGGCCATGAAGCAAAGTAAAGAGCTAATGATTTATATTCTAATTACTACTTGGAGCACATCTACAGTGGAGATACAGTTTCACTGCAGACCACAAATCAAGAAAGTTAAACTACGACTACCACAAAGAATACTTTAGAGTAGCAGTTCTAAATCTGTGGGTCATGACCACTTTGGGGTCAAACAACCCTTTCATAGGGGTCACCTGATTCATAATCGTAACAAAATTACAGTTATGAAGTAGCAATGAAAATCATTTTATGCTTGGGGAGTCACCACAACATGAGGAACTGTATTAAAGGATCACAGCATTAGGAAGGTTGACAACCACTACTCTAGATCAAGGGTTAGCAAATCATTCATGGATCAGATCCAGTTATATGATCTGTGTGATAAGAATGGGGTGGGGTTTTTTTTAACATGTTTAAAGGGGTGAGTGAAAAAGAGAAAGAAAAAAACTGTACAGAACTTTAATAGCCTGTGAACAATGTAAATGGGTGAACACATGTGTAATTGGAATCCCAAGATAAGAATGGAAAAATAGCTAAGAAAATAGTAAACAAAACTTTCCAAATGTGATAGAAATCCACTATTTCCAGAATTTCAACAAACTTCAAGAAGGATGAGTAAAAGGAACCCACTCCAATACATAGGCAAATTGACAAGAATCAGTAAGAAAGATAAAATACTAGAGCACTCAGATGACAAATGAAATGTTGCATGCAATATTACAAAGTAAAATTACAGGGAGCTTTTTGTCTGAAACAATGCAGCCAGATTCTGAAAGGAAAATGGTAAACCTAAAATTCTGAATCAACTGAAAATACCTTCAGGAATGAAAGTCTATGCTGGCAATAAAAGAAAATGAAATTTGTTGTTTAACATTTACAATAAAAGAAAATGAAATGTCAGGTATAAAGAGAATAAAATAAATAAAATCTATTTGCAGAAATATATAAAATTCTGATGAAAGAAATCAAAGAAGATCTAAATCAATGGAAAGATACTTTATGTCCTCAGGTTGGAAGACTGAGTATTAAAATATTGATTCTGCTTCATCTGCTCTACAAATTCAAGACAATTCTAATTTAAAAGCCCAGGAAATTATTTTATAATGTTGACAAGTTTATTTATAATGTTGATTCTGAAGTCTATATAAAAAAGCAAAAGATCTCTGAATAGTTCATGAAACACTCAAGATCAAATTCTGGGAACCAATACTACTAAGCAATAAAAAGACATAGATGAACCTTAAAAGAGTATTACTAACAGAAAAACGCCAGTCAGAAAAGTTTGCATCCTGTATGATTCCAATTATCTGGCACTGTGGAAAAAGAAAAAAACTGTACAGACAATAAAAAGATCTATAGTTTGCATAAATTGGAGGAGCGAGCAGAATGGGTTAAACTGGTGAAGTATAGGATATTTTTAGACTAGTGAAAGCAATATATAATTTATTATATGTAATTGCTGATATACTATTCATGTGTAAAAATGCAATGGACTTTACAGCACAAAGAAAAAACCTAAATGGGTACAAATCTAAAATATATATCTTTAGGAGACTTGAGAGAATCCTAGGAGGGAATGCAGAATATAGTAGTAATTTAAAAGACTTAATTATTTCAAATGAATAAACATCCTAACTGAAAAGTAGCTGACCTGAGTAATTTGGAAATGAGTGGAGTCTATAAAACAAAACAAAACAAATAAACAAACAAAAACTGTAAACAGTACTATTATTTTAGTTAATAGAGATGATTATATCCCAAAAGATATAGGTTTAAAATTCTAATATTTTTATATCTACACATATACTTCTATGTATACTGGAATTGAACACTTAAGTAAATGAATGTTTGGTGGTATGAACCATATATCACCTTGCAGGAGTTTATTTGGTAAAGAATTAGAACTAGAAACATCAATATGACTCATGTTTAGCTTAACACAGATAAAAATTATTACATATAGATATACCTATCCATATAAGTGCATGTTAGTATACACACGTATTTTCTTATTCTGTCAGCTGAGAAGACTTAGAAATGAGCATGCATATTGTTTCTAATGAAATTCTCCATTAAAAGGAATAAGGGTTCTTGGGAGAAAAGTCTGTCCTAAAACTGAGAGAGCAAATATACAAAATGGAGCCTGAATCATTCTGTAGTTCTTGAAAGTAAACACGCATTAATCTATAATCACCACAATGATGCCAGTATGACAAGGGGACAGAGGTGCCAACGAAAAGAGCTCCCGCTATAAAATAATAGCTTTGGATTATAACCAAAACTAAAAAATAAATTAAATGCTAAAAGCTAAAGCAGATTCTTCCTAACTCATTTTGTAAGGCAACATTACCCTGAAAACAAATCCCCCAAAAGACATTATAAAACTAAATTCCACATGAGCACACATGCAAAATCAACTTAATCATATTAGGTTAAAGTAAGCAATAGGTAAAAGGGATATGGTGGGGGTGGGTGGGTAGTGCATCCATTTGTTAAGTTGTATTTTGCTCTAAATTACTTTCCTTTCAAATCTTGACTTAGCACTGGCCTCAAGAAACATTTTTCTTCGGATGTGGAAAGTAGAAGTGAAGAAGTAACCATATTACTTTTCTTCCCAGAAGATTGATGACGGGATGGGAGCCCTTGATGCGGATGCTGTACACATACACATTGACACTGATCTACAGGTTCTCCTGGTTGGCAGGGGAAACGTCTGGGCGCTCAGGTCCTTCAGCTCCCACTGGATTAACTCAGATAGATATTGTGAATCCAAAGCCAAAATATGCACCTCATGAAGCAACAGCTCCCCTGTCACTTGCGATGAACCCTTGGGCAGCAGGTGCGAGAGCTCCTTCAGCAACTGCCAAGGGCAGAACTCTTCCAATTCACATGGAATATCTTCCTCCAGATTTTCTTTGGGGCAGTCACAGTCCAAATGCATTCCTTTACATCTTTATATCCGTGTTTCCATCGCACACACATGCCCACGGTTAAAGATAAATGTATATGCCTCAAATAATTTATTACTAAAGATCTTTTTCTTGTATCATGAAGACATCACCAAACAACATGAGTCTTCCGAAAATTTCTTTTTATCATATTATTTTTATAGAATGCATTCATATCTTATATAGAACTGCAGATAATTTTCACTGCTATTTACTATTCTATTATGAGATAATATAAAATGTACTATTCATTTTCCTTTCAATAGATGCATAGATTATTTCTAAATCTTAGCAATAATGAATAATGCAGCCATGGTTATTATACACATTTCCTGTTATATGTGAACAATATTTCTCTCATATTTAATAAGAAGTAAAAATGCTGAATTATAGAATATACCAATATTCAACCCCCCAAAAAGATAAAACCAACTTCTTTTTCAAGCTAAGATACCTATTTAGAAGCAATATGTTATCAAACTTTTAATATTTGTTAGTCAAGTACTTACCAAATGATATTTAATTATGAACTAATTTGCATTATTCTGGTAAATAAAAATGTAGTCATGTTTTCAGAAGTTTACTTGACATTTGTGTCTATTTATTCATGAAATAGCTGTTCAACTGAAATGTTTTCAGCATGATCCTGATTCTTTCAAATTCGTTGAAACCTATAACAGTTGTATGAGCCCCCAATAAAATGACTAAAAAAAATTAGTTGAAACTTGACTCCTGATCTGGATTAATTATTGTTTGCTAAAGTGACATATATGCTACAGAATTTGTATTCTCTATTAGATACAGTGTGTTTTATGAATCCATTAAATAAATCTCTTTAATTCTGCTATTCAAATCATCTGCAGCTTTCCTACCATTTTATAATTACTTTATCAACAATATAAAAATGCTAGCAAAAGGTGTCAATTCCCAAAGCATTTTTTGTTGTTGACTTTTTAGAGCAGTGGTTCTCAACCTTCTTAAGGCCACAACCCTTTCATACAGTTGCTCATGTTGTGGTGACGCCCCAACCATAAAATTATTTTTGTTGCTACTTGATAACTGTAATTTTGCTACTGTTATGAATTGGGCGACCCCTGTGAAAGGGTCGTTTGACTCCCAAAAGGGATCGTGACCCACAGGTTGAGAACTGCTGTTCTAGAGGGTCAAAGAACAATAACATCTGCTTATTGTGAAAATGTTTTGAGAAAATTAGCCAAAACTTTAGTAGAAAAATACAACCAGAGAGTCCTTCTCCCTCATTACCATGCCCCTACCTATTCCTCTCATGAAACAAGGGAAGTTTTGACAGAGATTTGATGGGAAAACACTCAACATCCACCTTGTAATTCCACTTTGGGAATTAGAATGAGACCTTCAAAATGCCATGTGAAAATAATTGTTGACCCCAAATTCTATGTACAGCAGTACTTCAGAAAGTGAAAAAGAGACCCCTAGATTAAGACATGCTGGGAGAATCCATTATCAGCAGATCTTTCTGCAAAGAATTACTAAAGGAAACCCTGATGAAAGGAAGGGACAGCGGATGCCAACTTAAATACACAGAAGAAAACGAATTGCAATCGAAATAGTAAGCAAATGTAAATGATTCTGCTTTCTTCCCCCCCCCCCCTTTTCTGGTTTCTCCTATTTTAAAGCCATAAACCAAACTCACTACCATCAAGTTGATTCCAACCCATAGCTACCCTAGAGGACATAGTAGAACTGATTCCTTCAGGTTTTCAAGACTTTTTAATCATTATTGGAACATACTACGTCATCTGTCTTTCAGGAAGTGGCTGGGAGGTTTGAAGCACTGATTTTTGCTTAGCACTTTCATGCACTGGCTAATACTGTACCAGAGCTCCCCCTTTCTCCTCTTTGGGTCTCTAAAAGACATAACTCAACACACTGCCATTGAAATGATGCCAATCCCTAGCAACTCTATCGGACAGAGTAGAACTGCCCGAGTGAGTCTCAGAGACTGTAACTCCCTACCCGAGTGGAAAGTCCCATATTTCTCCCTCTGGTGGTGTCCTGGTGGCTGGTGGTTTAAAAAGGCTGGCATTGCAGATCGCAGCCCAACATGTAACCACTATGCCACCAGCACTCCTCTGAAAGACCTACATATATGTACAAAATTACACAATAACTATTGTTCTGTATTGTTAGAGTTATAACGTATCAATCTAAACCCATCCAAACCTACTACAGTCAAGTTACCTCCACCTCACAGAGACCTTTGAGGATGGAATAGAACCTCTCCATAGAGCTTCTGACACAGTTAGTCATAATAGAAGCTCCCTGCTGCCTCCTCCTTCTCCTCTCATAGAACAGCTGTGAGGTTCAAACTGCTGACCTTTCGATTAGCAAACAAAGCCTATGCCCATGTGCTGGATTATAACTATTAAAACATAGAGATGGTCTAAAGATATAGATGAATAAGATCACAAAAGAAAGAAATTTTTGTTCTACTGAGCCAACGTTGCTCTATTTAGTGGAAAAGAAGTCAGAAGTAACCTGAAGTAGGCTGTGATTAAGATGAATTCTGTAATACTTAGGAAATAATTAAGAATATAACTCAAAAAGTATTGTAGGCATACACATAGAATTCTCTCAGCGTATTTCTTCCCAGTTAGCTTTACATAAAACAAGTCTGCCAAGGCTAACAAGACTACAAAGATCTTTGTTCTAATTTTTCCTTTGCTTGTTTGTCTGATAAATATCAAGTGAACACATACACAATGATCTTTTTTAGCTTTTCAATAATTGGAAATATGCAAACATGCTCACCACGTTCTTTGTAGCGCCATAAATAATACTCTCGAGTTGGAAATGACTCAAAGGCATAGAAATAACAAACAAACTGACCAATGGAACAAAATAGAGAGTCCAAGAATAGATTCATATATATGAAGGCAGGGAAATTTTCAGTGCACCAAGGACAGGGCATCCAAGTAGATAATCATATAAGCAGAGGGGGGCACAGGGTGGTGGTGAGGAATCTTGAACATATTTCACAGAACACAAAAATCAATTCTAGATGGATCAATTTTCTAAGTGTACCAATAAAGCAATAAACCTTTAGAAATTGTACACAGAAAAATCAGATCGGGCACAATTCCCACAGTAGTCCTCAAAGTAATATCTGTGGTTGGAGGGGGTGCCAGCCACTCCCCCCACTCATCATAGGTTTGATAGGCATAATTGTATGGTTGTGATATAGAAATATTATATTAAAGTCATTGAGAGCATGAGAGATAAAAAGGAGTCTGAAGTAATGAGTCAGACACATTTCATAGTAGCATGCTCATCTCAGCCCCACTTGGTGGTCCACATGGAGAGAGGGGGAAGGGAAGGAGGACAAGGGGAAGGGAACAGGGGAGCCAGGACAGGAGAGGAGAGGGGGAGCCGACAAGAGGTCAAGGGAGGAACTGAGAGAGACAGAGAGAGAGAGAGCTCTCTACTACTAACCCAGGCCTATATACCTTTGGGGAGCGTGCAAGCCCCCTAATTACAGGTAAAGACATACGTCACAAGAAGGGGTTGCACTATGGGTTATACAGCAATGAGAGAGGGACAATCTAGGGACATACAGGCAATAGGAAGGGGAGGGACTGGGGGTGTATATGTGACGAGATGGGCGGATCCTAGATTCAGGATGGCAGCTTAATTTTGGATGTCACTGAGCCAGTTTGACCTGTTCCCTGGCACCATTATCAGTAGGGTGTAAACTCCACCTCCAGGAACGAAATCTATGACTGCTGGCCTCTGGAGAAGTAGCCCATTATCCTTAACAGCAGGGAGTGGGGCCTATAATTGCCTTCAGGGAGGATGTCTGTAAGCATCTGACCTCCCCCCACCTTCTAGCAAAAAGCCCCTAATGTTTGACATGTCTTTTCAGGGAGACAAAGCTGGGAAAAATCTCTTTATAACACTTTTATTTTTTAAACATTTTATTAGGGGTTCATATAACACTTATCAAAATCCATACATACATCAATTGTGTAAAGCACATCTGTACAATCTGTGCCCCCATCATTTTCAAAGTATTTGCTCTCCACTTAAGCCCTTTGCATCAAGTCTTCTTTTTTCCCCTCCCTCCCCACTTCCCCCTCCCTCATGAGCCCTTGATAATTCATAAATTATTATTTTGTCATATCTTGCCCTGTCCGACATCTCCCTTCACCCACTTTTCTGTTGTCCGTCCCCCAGGGAGGAGGTCACATGTAGATCCTTGTAATCCGTTCCCTCTTTCCAACCCCCTCTCCCTCTACTCTCCCAGTGTTGCCATTCACATCCCTTATCCTGAAGGTATCATCCACCCTGGATTCCCCGTGCCTCCAGTTCCTATCTGCATGAGTGTACATCCTCTGCTCTATCCAGACTTGCAAGGTAGAATTCAGATCATGAGAGTTGGTGGGGGGGGGGGAGCATTTAGGAACTGGAGGAAAGCTGTATTCTTCATTGGAGCTACATCGCACCTTGACTGATTCATCTCCTTCCCTAGACCCCTCTGCAAGGGGAACTCCAGTGGCCGACAAATGGGCTTTGGGTCTCCACTCTGCAC
Source organism: Tenrec ecaudatus (assembly GCF_050624435.1). Classification (NCBI taxonomy): domain Eukaryota; kingdom Metazoa; phylum Chordata; class Mammalia; order Afrosoricida; family Tenrecidae; genus Tenrec; species Tenrec ecaudatus. Next base: position 305,358,793 of record NC_134530.1, on the reverse strand, counting down.
TTCCCCCTTCATTCACTATGGTAAGATTTTTTTGTTCTGATGATGCCTTATACCTGATCCCTTTGACACCTCGTGATTGCACAGGCTGGTGTGCTTCTTCCATGTGGGCTTTGTTACTTATAAACTAGATGGCCGCTTGTTTACCTTCAAGCCTTTAAGACCCCAGATGCTATCTCTTTCGATAGCCGGGCACCATCAGCTTTCTTCGCCACATTTGCTTATGCACCCGTTTGTCCTCAGCGATCGTATCCTAGAGGTGTGTACCCAATGATTTGATTTTTTTTTGTTCTTTGATGCCTGATAACTGATCCTTTGGAACCACGTGATCACACAGGCTGGTGTGTTCTTCCATGTGGGCTTTGTTGCTTCTGACTAGATGGCCGCTTGTTTACCTTGAAGCCTTTAAGACCCCAGATACTATATCTTTTGATAGCCGGGCCAGGATGTGCTCCACTCTCTCCTACACCCCCTTCATCTGCTCCCGTGTGCTTGGTTTTCAGCACTTTTAAAAGGTCTTGTGCAGCAGCTTTATCCAATGCACTGAATTGTTTGATGTCCTGCCTGCTGCTTTCACGAGCACTCATTGTGGATCCAAGTAAGACGCAATCCTTGAAAAGTTCAATCTCTTCTCCATTTATTACGGTCCAGTTGGGAGGATTTGGGTTTCTTTACATTAAATTGTAATCCAGTTTAAAGGCTACATCCTTGATCTTCATCAGTCAGGGCTTCAAGTCCTCCACATTTTCAGTAAGTAAGGTTGTGTCAACTACCTATCACAGATTGTTAATAAGTCTTGTTCTTCATAAAGTACAGCTTCTCTGATCATTTGCTCAGCATACAAATTAAATAAGTTGAAAAGATACAACCCTGATGCTCACTTTTCTATATTTTAAACCTTGCAGTGTTCTCTTTTTCTTTTTACACAAATGCCCCTTTCCTTGTACTGGTTCCACTTGAACACAATGTATTTTGTTGGAATTCCCATTCTTCTCAAGGCTATACATAGTTTGTTATGGTCCACATAGTCAAATGCCTTTGCACAGTCAATAAGACATAAGTAAGCACTATTTCGGTATTCCTTGCTTTGAGTCAAGATGCATCTGACATCAATAATGATATCTCTTCTTCCATATCCTATTCTGAATGTGGCCTGAACCCCTGACAGCTACCTGTCAATATACTGCTGCAACCACTGTGGAGTGATTGTCAGTAAAATTTTGCTTGCATGTGATATCAATGATATTGTTTTAATGACCTGCACTGTGCTGGATCACCTTTATTTGGTGTAGGTACAAATGTGGATTTCTTACAGTCAATTGACCAAGTAGCTGTCTTCCAATTTCTTGGCATAGATTAATAACTGCTTCCAGTGCTTCTTCAGCTTACTGAAACATTTCAACTAATATTCCATCAGCTCTGGAGCCTTTTTTTTTTAAACTAATACCTTCAGTGAAGCTTGAACTTTTTCCTTCATTATTATTGGTTCTCAATAATATGCTACCTCTTGGAATGGTTAAATGTTGACTAGTTCTTTTTGGTACAATGACTCTGTGTCTTCTTTCCATCTTCTTTGAATGCTTCCTGCATCATTCAATATTTTGCCTGTGAAATCTTTCAGTATTCCAAGACCAGGCTTGAATATATCTCCTTGATTCTTTCAGTTTAGGATATGCTGAGTGTATTCTTTTGTGGTTTGCTAACTCTAAGTCTTGCATATTTCATTATAATATTCAACTTTGTCTTCTTGAGTTGCCCTTTGAAATTTTGTTTAGGTCTTTTACTTCATCATTTTTTTCATTGCCTTAAGTACTCTATGATTAAGAGCAAATTTCAGAGTCTCATGATATACACTCTCTTTTCTGCCCTTTTAATGATCTGTCTTCATGTATGATGTTTTTATGTTATCCTACAGCTTATCATATAGTCTATCATTAGTGTTCAATGTGTCCAGTCTATTCGTGAGATGTTCTTAATATTCAGGTGAGATATACTTTTGATCCTATGTTGGCTCTTGTCGGCTTGTGTTAATTTTATTCAACTTCAACCTGAACTTACATATGAGAAATTGATGGTCTGTTCCACAATTGATCCCCGGCCTGGTTTTAGCTGCTGATATTGAACTTCTCCGTTGTCTCTTCCAACAGATGCAGTCAATTCTGTACATTCCTTCTAGAGAAGTCCACATTTTCTGTGTTGTTGAGAAAGGCATTGACAAAGAAGTTGTTGGGCTTGCAAAATGTTATCATGCAATCTCCAGCTTCATTTCTATCACTAAAGCCATATTTTCCAATACCGTTCCTTTCTCTTCATTTCCAAATGTTTCATCCAAGCACCAATAATTGTCTGTGCATCTTGATTGCTTGTTTGATCAATTTCAAACTAAAAATGCTGGTAAATTTCTCTATTTTTTCTATTAGTAGTTTTAGTGGTGGTGCATAAATTTGAATAATAGTTCTATTGACTGGATTTCCTTGCATTTGGATAGATATTATCCTATCACAGACAGCACTGTATGTCAAGATAGATTCTGGCATGTCCTTTGTAAAGATGAATGCAATGCCATTCCTCTTGAATTTGTCATTAGCAGTGTGTTAGGCCGGGTTGACTAGAGAGACAAATCCAGTAACACTCATATATGTATAAGAAAGAGCTTATATCCCAGTCCAGTCAATCTAAAGTCCATAAGTCTGATACTAGTCCATTAGTCCCTCTTCAGACTCATGGAGCCATATGCAATGATGCTGAATACATGAAGATCAGAGGTTTGTCTGTGGATCAGAGGTTAGTGGAAACATGGCAGGGCTCCAGCAATTCTCAGGGTGGCCAGTATGCAGGAATGTCAAGGCAGATAGAGAGAGGCCAACTTCTAGAGAGCTATACATCTCAGTCACACCTCCAAGGGAAGTCATCAGGCTGTGACCTAATTATCAGGCTAAAGTGCACCCATATCTTTTTACAGGTGCCATGCTGCACACAAAAAACTATCGTTCCCAGCATAGTAAACCATTTGACTTTCGTTCAAAATGGTCAATATCATTCCATTTCAGCTCACTAACACCTAGTGTGTCGAACTTTATGAAGTTCATATCATTTTAGATGACCACCAACTTTCCAAGATTCATACTTTGTACTTTTCAAGCTCCAAATGTTAATGTTTGAAAATTTACTTTTCATTGTGAGGTATACACCATCAGCAAATGAAGGCTTTACTCCACCCCTGCCATTACGGTCTACTCTACTTTTGGAAGGCAGCACTTCTTCAGTCAGAGTCTGAGGGCCTTCTGACCGAAGGGATTCATCTTTGGCACTGTCTCTGACAATGTTTTGTTGCTACTCATGAGGTTTTCAGTATCTGACAATTTTCCACTCTTATTCACAAGGTTTTCAGTGGCTAATTCCTCCGACGTGTACTGCTTGTTCCTTTTCTGTATTCTAGAGGTTTTCTGATGAAACCTGTTCACTTCTCTGACTTCTTTTTCAATTGTGAATTTTATTTCTGCTCCATTTTTTCTCCAATTCTGAGACCCATGCTTCTCACTCTGGTCAGAACACAAGGCTTTCAATATCATTGATTTGGAGGCCATATTCTGCCAAAAGCATGCCTGTCATGCTAACCACTGAGTGCAGCACCTGTGCCCAGGATAGCCCAGGAAGGAAAGGTTCTTAAGCAGAAGTGTTTCTGTTTTCATATTAGAAACACTGGGACCCGAGGAGTTATGTGCCTCACAAAAGTTAGTGGGGGAAAAGTTGACAAGCTGAGAAAATGGTATTAGCCTTTAACAACACCTTCCCTGTGGCAATGTGGAGCACCCTATCCACCTCTACCCTAATTTGTTTGTATATCACTTCAGATTATTTAGAGAGCCATACCTCTTGGAGGAAGAAAAATATATGCAGAGTTCTGAAATTTTCCCATCGGTCTAATTTCACGAGTTGTGTGGGTCTATTTTCACTGCACTTGATACCTTCTTGCTTCAGACGGCTGCTTATTTCTATAATGATTTTACTCCTATTTCTGTTGATGACTTTCAGACATAAAGGGTTGATTCTGTTCTCCCTACTTCAACAGGTACCACCATTATAATAAGCCTGTGTGTTGCAGAGTGGAAGCAGGAGTCAATAAATTAGGATGGCAGAGTGGGTACACTTTGGGCCAAACCACAAAGTCAGCAGTTCCAAACTCCTGGCAGTTCTGAGGGAGAAAGATGAGGCCTTCTACTTCTGTACATAAGGATCACCATTGTTAAAAGGAAAAACAAAGAAGAAATGTTTATATGCCCATAGACAAGAATTTGACAACTGTGAGGAGGTCAGGGATGGGGATGGGAATAGGGAGAAAGGAGGGATGTGAGGACCCAAAACATGGAGAGTTACACACACACGCGCGCACGTGCGCACACACACATCAAAATTTAAAGTAAAAATTGCTACATGGAAATGTTTTGAAAATGATGATGGCAATTAATGTACAAATGTGCTTGACACAATGGATGGATAGATACATTGTGATAAGAGCTGTAAGATTCCCCCCAATAAAATAATTTTTTAATTGCTTCATGGACCCAAAAGAAAACCCCCTCAGATTCATTACCCCTCTGATCTAAATATTTGTCTGAGTGGCTAAAAAAGGAGGAAGAGTATAACTGAAGTAGACTTGGAATCTTTAATGGCATACATGAGCTAACTGGGATATAATCAGAAGCACATATTATTTTTAATAGTGCGTTGGTTTGCTGCTGTAAAATCTTCCACAGAAAAGCAGGTAGCTTTTCCAAGGCCACTGATGAGTTACTTTACTCATTCCAGAATTAAATCTAAACTTCATAGCTCTTTTAAGAGTTGGGAGTTGGGCCCTGCCTAACCATTCATCCTCAGCTCTCCCCAGTACTCTGTGTGCCAGCAATCTGTGATCCAGCCATGCTGCTATTATGGATTAAATTACGTTTCTTAAAAAGATGGATGATGTCTCAACTCCTGTATAGGTGATCTTATTTGGAGAAATTGAAGCTTTCTTTTCAGTTGTTATCAGTTTCCTTAGCACAGGAGTAGGGTGGGTGCTAATCTCATCTGAGCGGCATCTTATGAGAGAAGAACAAAGACAAGGAAGAGGAAGAAGACACATGACACATGAAGACACATCTGGAAGCAGCAAAGGGATGCTGAACACGGTTGGCAGCCACCAGAAGCTAGGGGAGTCATAGAGCAAATCCTCTGTCAAGGCTACCAGAAGAAGTAGACATGGGCACTTCTCTTGTTGCAACTTCTATACTCCAGAACTCTGGAACAATAAAATAACATTCTCTACAGCCACCACCTTTGTCATACTTTGCTATGGTCATGCTAGGAAATTAAAAACAGGCCTAATTGCCTCTCTGTGGGGATGGCTAGCTAGTCTGACCTCTATGCTTCTTCATGTGCCTAAAGTATCTCTTGCCCACTTTTCTGGATCATGTGTTGCTCCATTTGATTGGAGAATATCTTGCCCACTTTTTCAGACAGCATCTCCTCCTGAAAGTACCTACTCCTTTGCAAAGTGCTTGCAGATATGGTGGTGAAAGGATCTCTCTAGGACTTCTACTCTCAAAGCATCCCGAGCCTCTCCATGCTGTTGCACTGAGCACATGATCCTGAGATTGCCTTTGTTGGGTATTGCTGTAGCGTCAGAGTTTCTGGGGTTGCGCTGGCAAATCTCCAGTCACCAGAGCCTGCATCAGATCCCTGGCAGGCCTGTTGAGTGAAGCAAGTCGGCACACAAATCGTTAAGAGGATGGCAAAATCAAGCCTGGCCAGTGTTCTAGTTGATGTGATTGCTTACAATTTGTCCATTCTAGTGAGATGAATTGCAAGACCCTGAACTCACAGGCTCCTGCTGTTCAAGTTTAGTCATCTTAATGCATCATGGCTGATCGGGAAATTTTAAATTGGTCATGTTTTGCCATGGGCACACAGCTTTATTCAGGAATGATAACAAAATGGCTGTTATCATTCGCTGCCATGTATTAGTAGAGGGGGAAGTGTCATAATTTACCTTGAGCATTTGTATGATTGTTACCATGTTTTGGTGGCACAGAAGTTAAGTGCCCAGCTGCTAACTGAACAGTCAGTATCTGAACCCACCAGCCACTCTTCAGGACAAAGAAGTGACAGTCTACTTTTACAGAATTTACAGCCTTGGAAATCCTAGCGAGCAGTTCTACTCTGTCCTAGGGTTGCCAGAAGTAGGAATCAGTGAGGTGGCAATGGGAAAACCTGGCACGATACCTATTGGGACTGTTCCAATCACTACAAGATGACTTTTTTTAATTTTCAGGAAAATGTATTATCTTTCTATTTTATTTTTCCATGAACTTGTAAAAGCCCCCTCATATTATTACTGGAGGGGCTTAGATCGTTGTTGTTCTCACTACTTGTGATAATCAAGTTATAGTGGTTCTAAATTTTTAAAAAATCCAAGCCCACATCCTTCAAGGATAACTAGATTCACATTTTCACAAGCATCAGCCAAATAAACTTAGAAAAACCCTGTTCTTTCTGACACTGTTAGTTACTTTCAATGCCTTTCTGCTAGGAGCCAATCATTGTGCCACCGGGACATGGCAACCCTCTATAAATGCTAAGGTACCAGACGAGAAAGGGAGTCAACTATTATCAATGAAAAGGCTTGATGCTTATGTGAAGTGTTGTGTTGGTCATACAATATCTAAGGGGAATAATCAAGAGAATAATAACTGCAGAAGCAGACTAAAATGGTCATTGCTCTTTAACAAGGATTCATGATGAAATCCCACCAACACATCTGATTTGAGTGAAATTCTTAGGGAGGATTTGTGAATTAAGAATTAAGTATCTCGCTGGACATCCCTTGCAGAGGGGTGGTGGGGAGGAGATGAGTCACTCAGGGTTCAGTGTAGCAACAATGAAACTCAAAACCTGCCTCTAGTTCTTAAATGCTTCCTCCCCCCTCCCCCCCCAATTATCATGATCCCAATTCTACCTTGCAAACCTGGTTAGACCAGAGGAGGCACAGCGGTACAGTTGGGATCTGGAAACAGGGAATCTAGTACAGATGAACCCCTCAGGACCAGCGGTGAGAGTGGCCACACCGGGAGGGAAAGGAGTGTTGAAAGGGGGATCTACATGTAACCTTCTCTCTGGGGTATGGATAACAGGAAAGTGGGTGAGGGGAGATGCCAGGCAGTGTAAGATAGGATAGAGTAATAATTTATAGGTTATATAAGAGTTCGTGAGGGGAGGGGGGAGGGGGAGCAGGGAGGGAGTTGGAGGGAGGGGGAGGGAAAAAAGGAAAATGAGCTGATTCCAGGAACCCAAGTAGAAGGCGAATTTTGAGAATGAGGGCAACAAATGTGTAAGGGTGCTTTACTCAATTGATGTATGTATGGATTGTGATAAGAATTGTATGAGCCCCAATGAAATGATTTATAAAAATAAAAGAATTAAATGTCTCACCAATAGTACATGATATGGTAGACTTTCTAAAGTATTTGCTTGACTATCCTGTTATAGTTCCACTGAGAATAAAATTTATCAGTGATGAAGTTAGAAAGCTTTTGAAAATTATCTAACATTCAAGAGGCATAAATCTGGGGGTCTTATAGGAAACCAGGTAAGCAAAACACACCCATACACCCATGGGGAAGTGTCACACAACATTTGGAGAAAGAAAAATATTCATAATCCAATGATTAAAATAAAAATGTACATCTATTTAAAATCAAATGCAATTATTTTATAGTAATCGAGGTTTTACAAATAGTTGACAATTTTTTAAACACAGAAATATCAAAATATAAAATGCTCTTTAAATCACCCATAGCTAACATATTATCATTTAGGTATATCTTCTTTTATTTATGTTCTTATAAATTTGAATAAACTTCATTAAATAAGTAGAAAAAGAAATATAAAAAAAAGAATATAGTGGATAAATTTTAATGCCTATTTCAATCACCTTACTTTTACAAGTCCAGTTATATTTGTCTTTAGAGCCAATACTTCTATGTGAAATCACTTTAACTTAATTATTGATGACTGTATCTATGGCCAGCCTAAGTCAAATTATAGTATATTTTGGAAGCAACAGCTTCCTTCAATCTTTTGCATTATTGCAGTGTAAGAGTTACCTAAACATATTTCAAAGCTGCCATATTGTGTCTAGGCTATAAGTCTAGGTTACAGGTTTTAACCAAATTAAATCTCTATTACATGATTCAGATTTAGTATCTCCTGAACATAACACTGTAATCTGAAGCCATGGAATTATTATAAAAGAAAACTAAAACATAGTGCCTTATTTATAATGGGCATTCAGTACATATTTGTTGAACAAAAGATATGACCCACATCCAATAGAAATTCCTCCTCATTTTCTTCTATAAGTTAAATAAGACCCACCAGGGAATGATATCCTCAGGAGAATTTGAAGCACACAGTAGCCAGAATAGAATAGACTAACACATATGTCCTGGAAGAACAATACAATTTTTTTCTTCAAATCAGCACTAGTAGACTATCAATTTCCTAGAGGTAATAACAAATTAAAATGCTCTTATTAAAACGGGCATCCCTGGCAAAGATTAGTCCAAGAATATGCACAAATAGACTAGAAATGCACATTTAAAAATTAAGTCAAGATTGAATTCCATGAATAAGCAAGAAATAGATGGTATATTTTAAAATTAGAATCAAATATATTTTTGAAGTATGAATGAGCTATCCTTCTTCCAAATGCTGAAGATTTCCTTCAGCAAGAATTCTTAGATTTATCAAGCAAGTGATTTGTTTTGATTCATAAGTAACTAAAGGAATTTACAGAATGTGATAAGAGTTGTACAAGCTCCCAATAAAATTATTTTTTAAAATAATAATAATTTAATTTCCCATGAACTTTTTGAAGCCCCTTAGGTTCCCAAAGCAGTACATATTTTTTTAAATTATTTTTATATCTTCACCCTCTCTTTAAAAAAACTACCATGATTCTAGTATATGTTAATGGAGAAGACCATCAGTTTTATATTTAAAAATCATGCATACACACACACAAAGAAAATATTTTGAAAATGATGTTGGCAACAAATGTACAAATGTGCTTGACACAATGATGGATGTATGGACAGTGATAAGAGCTGTATGAGCCCCCAGTAAAATGATTTTTTTAAAGGAATGGAGTTCAGCCCTTGGACATTTAAGAATAGGTAGTGTGCTACACTGAGATAGATGATCTGCTGTAACTCATCTCTGCTAAGAAGATAAAGAAGGAAGAAAATTGATTCAAATAAAAAATAAACAAAAACAGATCAGGCAACTTACATTTCTCTATGTATTATTCTACTCAATGCAACTATTTAAGGGGGAAATATTTGAAAATTCTGCACAGAAAAATCTGTCCTCTATCCCAACGGGTCCTTGTTTGAACAGAGGAATGAAAACAAACTTAATTTTCACAATTATAAAAGTTGTCTAAGTTAGAATGGCACTTGAGCTCAAATTTGTGATTGAGTCAGTTAAGTTATGTGACCAAACTCAAAAGGTTTTCATCACCAGTACATCGGGTGGTGTAGTGGGCTTTGAATTGGGAAATGAACCAAAAGGTTAGCAGTTCGAGACCACCAAGTGTTCCATGGGAGAAAGAATGATTTCTGCACCCATAAAGATTTACTGCCTCAGAAACCCACAGGGGAAGTTCTGCTCTGTCATATAAGGTTGATATGAGTCTGGATTGACTGGATGTCTGTGAGTTTTACGTCTGTTTCTTAAATATCAGCCCCCCAAAAAACCAAACTTATTTCTATCAAGATGATTCCAACAAGGACTGGTAGTACAGTGATTATTGCTCATTGGGCTGCAATCCACATGTTCGGCAGTTCAAAACCACCAGCAGCATCCATAGATAGAGCTTTGGAAATCCACAGGATGTTGCTAAGAGTCAGCATTGACTCTCAAGCAACGAGGTTTTCTAAACTATAATAGAATAGAAACAGCTTGCCAAGACCGTCTTGTGTGATACCGCTGGATAAATTCAAATTGCTAACTTTTAGTTAATAGCTGAACACAACCTAGACAGATAGGTAGGTAACTAAATACAATATGGATATAAAATGATAACCACAGATGATTCAGGCATCAGGGATTAGATGAATAACTTAATTTTAGAATGAGAAGTCAAGTTCATTTGAACAAAATCAGTATGTTGTCCACTTGTTAAGAGGGAATTTTTATACTAGAAGTATATTGACTGAGATAAAAGTTAAAGTTTCTCAAATAGTCAATGGAGTTCAGTTAAAAATATTGAATTATGTTGGGAAAGTAGTTCCGTTTCTAGCAGGTCATATTTTCTTGGGGAAAATGTAAGTAGTATGTCTACATATATGACATGGGTATAGTGTGCTTCAGAAAGTAATGGGGCTGGATTGGGGCATATTGCATAGCTGTCCAAATAATAATAATAATAATAACATGTGTGTTGATTGTCATGAACTTAAGGCATGTTTTTGTTTTAATTTCCAGAAAGTGGCTAAAATCTTTGATTTCAAATGAACTGAGCAGAGAATGCTGAGTAGATGGGTCTCAAGAGATTTCAGTTCAGTTTTTGAAGTGGAATGCTTCTAACACTTACCAACCTCAATTATATTGTAATGAAGTCAAGATACTTTGTAAGCCTACTATACTAGCCAATTAACGGAGCAATCTGTCTGCTAAGGCATGTGAAGAGTTAAATGCAAAACAGGAGCATTAAAGTTGAACAGTAAAAGCACTAAGTGTCTTACTTCTATATCATTTGGGAGCTTCTAATGGAAGAAACTAGTAAACTCTGCAGACTGGGGGGAAATAAAAAAAGAAATTGTCCTGTTGGGGAGCCAGCCCTGAATACATCATCACAGGTCTGGTAGGCACAATTATACAATGATAAGTAAATATTGTAGTAGCCACCTAATCTGGTGTAAGGGTGGAGTCTAGGCTGTCAATCTGGAGATAGCCAATGAGACTTCTGTGTGGGCATGGCCTTCTCCTGAGAATTCTGGGAAATGTGGTACTTCTTTCTTGGAGGCAGAAGAGGGAACTGATTACAAGGATCTACATGTGACATCCTCCCTAGGGGACAGACAACAGAAAAGTGGGTGAAGGGAGATGTCGGACAGGGCAAGATATGACAAAATAATAATTTATAAATTGTTAAGGGTTCATGAGGGAGGGGGGATAGGGGAGGGAGGGGAAAAAGAGGACTTGATGCAAAGGGCTTAAGTGGAGAGGAAATGCTTTGAAAATGATGAGGGCAAAGAATGTACAGATGTGCTTTACACAATTGATGTATGTATGGATTGTGATAAGAGTTGTATGAGTCCCTAATAAAATGTTTTTTAAAAGAAGAAGAATCTCGATCACAAAGCAAACTCTCAAAAGAAATCCAGTTTTTCAATTGAAGTCACTGTCTCCATCTCCTGACTGAGATTTGGGAGTAGTGCTTCACTGGGCCAAATGTTTGATTTTCAAGGGCCCGGATGCGGAAAATCAACACCTGCCAAAGGAGAAGAGTTATGAGTGTCTCCAATGAGGACCAAATGGCAGGAAAGCAACCAAGTGGCAGGAAAGCACACCAGAAAGAGACGGGGATTCTTACAAACTGGTTACAGAGCATTTTTCAGTAATCACTGTCTCTAATCATAACCATGCATTTCTATGCACACGGAAAGATGTGATTAAGAGAAGAAGCAGGGGGGGGTGGTACAGGAAGGAAACTATAACCAAGTGGAAGAGGAAATAGTGTGTAAATTAAGAAGATAATCTACAATTTGCAAAGTACACATTTTTAGGCACTGCTTGGAAATATTGCCACACAAATGTTTATTAATGGTTTCAATTACATAAGGGATCATAATCTCAGTATATTTGTTATTTCTGAAAAGAAGGGAATCTTAAAAAGTTAACAAAAGTCTATCTATATATATAGATGTCTTCTATTGTAACAAGATGTCGAGAATTAATTGCTATAATTAACACTGTTTTAAAAATAAAATAAAAATAAACACTGTTTTAGTGAAAAGTTGGTTGTAGTACAAAACTTTCAAAATTCATTTTTTAAACATTGATTATTCTTGGGACATTTTAAGTATTACTGCAGTTTGAAAGGTTTGCATGATTAGCATTTATTTAAGAGCAATGTTACATATTTTATAATCTAGAAAGCATTTAAAATATTAACATACATAAGATAAATTTTCTGTATGAAAAATTACCCAGTATAAATAACAGAAAATTGGGTATTTTAAAGAAAATCTAACTTACCATAATAATCATCTCTTCTGTACATATTTGCTAGATTTTATAGCTATGCTCACTCTTATTGTATCTTAGTAAAGTCTTATAATCAGCTCAGAAAAGTAACTTTGAATTTGTATCCCCATTTCTGGTCCTTATATTTCACATGTAAAAAAAAATCTTATTCAGGTATGCTTATTCTACAGTAGATATAATGTAGCTTTGTAACATGGTAAAAAATGTAAATTCCAAGTGTACAAAACTAAGTACCGCCAACCCATATATATAGCTAACCTTTTTAAAAAAATAAATTTATATCTTGAAAAATCTTTTAGTACTTTTACACGATCTTTTGAAAAGCCAGTCTAAAGTAAATATGAAGCACAAAAATACCCCTTAGTTTCTATCAGTTAGGTACATTACCTATTTGCTTTATTAAGTGATTATTTTATAGCAAGTTTAGAACAATTGTAAACATTGTAAGATTTAATATAAATAAAATAATCTGTTGAAACACTTTTGGTTGATGACTGATAATTCTAGAAAAATGCATCTGATACTACTTGGTTCACAGCAAAGATAAACTCAAGCCAAGCCAGGAGAGAGGAGAGAGAGCAAAAAGAAACACACACACACACACACACACACACACACACACACACACACACAGGAAAAAGAGACACACAGAGGAAAAAGAAACACACACACAGGAAAAAGAGACGCAGAGAGGAAAAAGACACACACACCCTGAACTCCGGGGTGAGCTTCACAGGCCCCGGAGGGGGTGAAAGGTGGGGGCAAAAAATAGCGTGCTTCTGCAGTGGAGAGGAAATTTTTAAGCTGGTCAGGAGGGTAAACAAGGAGGGAAGGGGTAGAAATTGCAACTGTAAGGGCTTAACCCTTCTTCATGAAATTCCGAGGTAAGGTGCTGCCTTGATCATTCCATCAAGGAGATGGCTCATTGTCCTTTTGAAGCTAGCCATCTCCATCTGATAAGGGCAGGGAAGGCTGTTCCTAATGTCCCCCCACTGGTACCTGACTCAACACGATCCATTCAATTATTCATACTTTATTATATAATTTTAAAGGTTTATTCAGCAGAATGCATACAAATTCACGTCATTTTTGTTCAAGTGAATAAGGTTTTAAAAAGACGTATTTCTCCTATAATTTTGAAGCAATAAAGAAAAACAATTATCCTTCATGTGAAAATTCTTCATTTATCTTTGCTTTACACATTATTTTTCAGTTAAACACATAAATGTAGGAAAAGAGACAAATTCTTTGGAATATTTAACAATATATTTTGCTGTAAACAAATTTTAGAAAATATTCCATGGGGACAACACTGGAGATACATGACAGGACTTACTGACGCCCTGACTCCACCACACTGAGACTCTGGGCAACAGAGCAGCAAGGGGAGCAGAGCAATGAAGTCCCCAGGGAACACCAAAAATAGACTTTGGGGCCAGGGTGTGGAACCCTATCAGACTTGACTGGAAAACACTCCTAAAGGACAACAAATAGACCTTGAACTGTTTATAGGCTTTTTTTTCTGTAATTGCCTTTTTGTTGTTGTTGTAGCTATTGTTTTATTTTCTACTGTTGCTTTGTTGTGCTCTGTCTTGTGTTTTTGCATATTGTTGTGTCTACCTGGATGGGATGGGAGGGATAAACAAGTCTGAAGAAAGAACAACAGGAAGACAGTTGGGGTAGTGGGGAGGGACATGGGAGAGGGGGAGGCAGAGGAAAGGAAGTGGGTGTTAACAAACCCAGGCACAAGGGAACAAGTGACCAAATTCGATTGTGAAGAGGGTGTAGGAGGTCTGGTAGGGCTTGATCAAGGGCAATGTAATGGAGATAATTACTGAAACCCAAATGAGGGCTGAACGTGATAGTGGGATAAGAGGAAAGTAAAAGGAAATAGAAGAAAGAACTAGGAGGCAAAGGCCATTTATAGAGGTCTAAATACAGGCATGTACATATGTAAATATATTTATATATAACAATGGAGAAATAGATTGATGTACATATTTATTGGTTTAGTATTAAGGAAGCAGATGGACATTGAGCCTCTACTCAAGTATTCCCGCAACACAAAAACACTTTGTTCTAATAATCTGGCACTCTGAGGTGTTCACCTTTCCAACATGATCGCTGAAGACAAAGTGGGTGCATAAGCAAATGTAGTGAAGAAAGCTGATGGTGCCCAGCTATCAAAAGATGTAGCATCTGGGGTCTTAAAGGTTTGAAAATAAACAAGTGGCCATCTAGCTGAGAAACAACTAACCCTGCATGGAAGAAGCACCCCAGCCTGTGTGATCATGAGGTGTCGATGGGATCAGGTATCAGGCATCAAAGACCCAGAGCAAAAAATCATAATGTGAATGAGGGGGAGAGAGTGGAGGCCCAAAGTCCACTTGTAGGCAGCTGGACATCCCCTTACAGAAGGGTTTTGGGAAGAAGACAGGCTAATCAGGTTGCAGTAGAGCACCGATGAAACATACAGCTTTCCTCTGGTTCTTTAATGCTTCCTCCCCACCAATATCATGACCTTAATTCTACCTTACAATTCTGGCTAGACCAGAGCATGTACATGGGTACAGATAAGAGCTGGAAGCACAGGGAATCCAGGACAGATAAACTTCTCGGACTAATATTGAGAGTAGCCATAGCAGGAGGGTAAGGGGAAGATAGGGGGAGAAATAGGGACCCGATCACAAGGACCTATCTATAACCCCCTTTCAGGGAGATGGACAACAAACAAGAGGGTAAAGGGAGACATCAGATAGTGCAAGACATGAAAAAATAATAATTTATAAATCATCAAGGGTTCATGAGGGAGGAAGGGAGGGGGAGGGAGAAATGAGCTGATACAAGGGCTCAAGTCGAAAGAAAATGTTTGAAAACGATGATGGCAACATATGTACAAATATGCTAGACAATGGATCTATGTATGGATTGTGATAAGAGTTGTACGAGCCCCCAATAAAATGATTTTTTTTAATTTTAGAAAATATTTTATCTCACATTTTAAAGATCAAAATATTTTAAAGTGATATTGCACTAATCTTAACAATAGGTGGCCCCATGGTGTCATATTTTAATTAATTTAAAATATAAATATTTTTGTACATGACAATTTATTTGCATTTACAGTACAGTCATACAGAATGAGCTGCTGAGCTTACAAATGGGTATCAGTTATTGTCATTTGCATTTCTGATCTCTTGGGTGATATGGATAAAAAAGTCAAAACCACCCCTGAAGAAGGTTGTAAGTAAATTTATTCTTTTTTTTTTTTTTTTTAGTAAATTTATTCTTTTGGATCTGGAACTTGGTTTTGTTTTTTAAATTGTGACAAGAATGGTGAATAGCAGGAGAGTTATGGAAGATGCTATCAAATTTACTTTAAATAGAGACTCTGGTTTCTGTATTTTATGGTTTTCAATAAAACTTAAGTGTCTTGGAAAAAAAGAAAACAAGGAAAGACACGTTTAAAACATTTGGAAAAGTTAATGAATTAGATTTTCCTGCATTTGGAGATATGAGGATCAGGATATTAGCTCTTCCATCAGCCAAAACAAGAATATTCACAGTTAACGGGAAAACACAAAGTTCCTTATTCCCACCAAAGAAATGCCTTTTCCTAGCTGGAAGTACATAGTCAGGAATGATGATGTTTTATAGGCAATAAACTTTAATTACTCTAAACCTGATTTTTATTGTGTTTACTTCGTGTAACTTCATAAGTGCTTGAAAATATTCCTTTGAATTTATAAAATGTATTTTCTGCTGTGGGTTAAATTACAATGTTATAAACTATGATAATTGTTTTTTCCAATCTGTGTAATAATAAAATTCATTGTTCACAATGCCATTAATAACTAAAGAGATGTACAATACCCACTTTTAAAAGATGTCTTAATTTTTGAAATTAAAAAATGCTACTTTTTGCCTTCAATAACCAGTACTTTGTCAAATATTCTGTTCTTTTTAAAAAATAAATCATTTTATTTATTGGGGGCTTGTACAAGTCTTATCACAATCCTTACATCCATCCAATGTGTCAAGCCATTTGTACATTTGTTGCCATCATCATTCTCAAAACATTTTCTTTATACTTGAGCCCTTGGTATCAGCTCATTTCCCCCTATCCCCCCCTCAGAATATTCTGTTCTTAAATGTTTAAAATATATGATACCAAAGGAACTTTCTCTGCAATCTACTGCATTTTGATCAACAGCTCAAAAAGTGTTTTCATGCATACCCATTTGATTTAAAATATACACTTTTTCTTTGTGTTCATAAAAAGAGTATATATGAGCATGTAATCAAAGAAATATGGGATATACCTTTAAATATAAACCAATATGCCCTTAATCTCCAGCAAGTGCTCTTTATATTGTTCATTTCATAGATGCAGTTCTTGCAACTGATACAGCTTCTCTATAGACTGATTTGAATATCAGAATTGACAGTGAAATTGGGGTTGGGTCACTTTAATACCATACAATTATTATTTTTAAAGTGCATATTTTAAAAGAGTTGATAATATTTTCATTCTTGACTAAATCATGCCAAAATGAAATGTTTCATTATTTTCTATTTCTAGGGCAACCTCTTAAATCTGCAAAAGTCAGAATCTGAATTTTATTTTGATACATGATGTGACCTAATTCTTTCAAGTGTTGTAGAAATCAAAGGTTGTGAATGGTGCCTTTTCTCCCCCCTTTTCTTTGCTATAACAGCTAGAATGCCTTCCCATAATTGTAATGAGATCAGTGGGTTTTACTTATGGAATGCATCAATTATTGTCAACAGAGCCTCTGTATAAATGACAGAATGCCAAACCAACCTCAGGATTATAAAATGAATCTTTGACAAGTATTCAAGGCTTCAGCATAGTCTCAATAATGAGGGTTAAGTGCCTACTATCAAGTGAAAGCAAAGTCTTATTCAATAGACCATGCACATATTGAATTCATTAAAAGAGGTCGTATTGAATGCGTTAAAATGTATCTAATGGTTTTAATAGTTTAAAAATGTAGATTAATATTTCCACTTGTGCAAAATTTTAAAAATTAATTCAAAAGCACATTCAAGGCAATATGATGCTTTTGAGAGTGAGAAATAATATTTAACAACCAAAGAAACTAAATAACTTTTTATAATGTTCTATTAAGAAAACTTTTCCAAAAATAGGGACTTTTCATGACAGAAATAAGTCAATTGACCCAATGATGTCAATCTTACCAGTTTTTTATATTTGCTATTTTTTCACCTCAGAATTAAAAACAATGGAAGTTTTAGCAGAGCCCAAGACTGGGGAAAGGCCAGTTATCTTATTTTTGATACACTATGAAAAGGCAGGCTGATTCTAAAATGTAGGATAATTTTGTTTGGGGAGAGGGGTGGTTAAAACCAAGGGCTCAAGTAAAAAGAAAATGTTTTGAAAATGATCATGGCAACATATGTACAAATGTGCGTGACACAATAGATGTAGGTATGGATTGTGATAAGACCTGTAAGATCCCCCAATTAAATGATAAAAAGCAAAAACAGAGAACATAAAAAAAGATATGTCTTATGTTAATGTGTTGTAGACAGTTATTTAGTAGCCTGACAATGGACTGTAGCAAATGGCAAGCCAGGAACATAAGTTACGGTAGCATGTTGATTTCAATCCTACCATTGTACTATACATGATAAAATTTCTGTGTTAAAATATTTTTTAAAGATTGAAACAATATGCTTCTTCTTGGTTTATCTTATTTTAAGAGCAGACTTTCTGAAATAATTTAAATCTTGTATCACTTAAAATCAGATATTAATAAACAAGTAAATATTAAACTTAAGACATAAGTACACAGAAAAACTGCAAAATCTAAGCTCTTCAATTATTTTAACATACTGTTATTTGTATTAAATTTCTGGGTATGCATATTAGGGATTATATACAGAAAAATGCATGATTATGAACAAGGAATTACTTTTATGCTGAATTAATTCAATATTGATAACATTTTATAGTCATATATAGCTCTATTCAAAGGAAAGGGTTTTAGTTACATTTGATCACTTGAACAATGGGATATACACAATAAAAATAATGAACAGTTCCCTGATATTTATTCTTTCAGTTCAACATACAATAAATTAAAGTATGCTTATCTTCTAAATGAAAAAAATCAGGAGTTTGGGCCTACATATTGTAAGTATTTGTGAGAAAGAAGCATCTATGTATTCATTAGGTTTTATGTGATAAATACAATGCTTAAATAGCATTTTCCATTCCGTTTTGAAAATTTTGTTAGAATAAAAAATAAGCCATTTAGGGATTAATGAAACTCTAAGTATTACTTTTTCTACTTTTTATTAACAATTTAGTCCTATTGTTTGACATCTGTGTATATCATTTTTATTTTACTATCAGGAGGTTTGCTATTGATGTACATGTGCAAACATAAAGAGCTCTCAAAAACCCCCACAAAACACAAAAGTCAATGGAAAGATTAAAGGGCTTCACATAGGTAATGCAAATATATACCTGAACCAGCTAAAGACAATATCTACAAATTTGTATTCAAATTCGAGCTTTTAAGTACTGTGCTAGAATTGAGAAAGAGATGTGATTTCAAGATAGGTGAACATTTACAAATTAAAAAAACAAGGGGTTCCTGTGTGCCAATGACGTTTAAATTTGCAATGAAAGTGTGCCATCTGCTGGTAGGAAAGAAGGATGTCAGGAAACAAGGCAGCTATTGTAAAGAATCTCCTGGCTTTCTAATACAGTAAGAATCGAGTTTTACAGGGCACTAACCCACACAAGGAGAGGGTGCTGTTTATCTCTCCACAGGTAAACAGGGACCAGACTTCAACCTGGTGCTCCAAGATGCGAATGCAACATACAGCCATGAGGCAGGGAACCAGTAGAGAGGTCTGAGGGGCCGGCCCCAATCCCAACTACACGGACAGCCACCCCTCCCCCCAGAAAAATTCACTTCAAAGCACAGTACAGAAGCTACAGCACCAGGAGGGGGACATGTCTGATCAGAGCACACAGGAGCAAATGAAGGGAGAGGAAGACAGAGGGGAGCACATCCTGGCCCACCAAGCTTTTCGGATGATATCCCCGCTCAGAGCAGCCAATGCATAGAAAGGATCATATGACCCACCCCACTATGAGACACGACATCCCTCACTGACCCATAGCCCTACAGGGGACAATACTGGAGACACAGTGTGGGATTTGTGCCCGATCTGACCCCACTACGATGAGGCAAAACACTAAGAGCGTGCAACAGAACAGCAAGGGGAGCAGAGCAAGGAAGTCCCAAGGGAATACTAAAAATAGACATTGGGTCCAGGCTGTGGCACCCCATCAGACTCCAAGGAAAAACACTGCTAAAGGTCAACAAACAGACCTTGAACTATTTATAGGCTTTTCTCTTTTTTTGTCTTTGGTTTATTGTTGTTTCATTTTCTTTCGTAGCTTTGTTTTGCTCTGTCATGTTTCTGTGAATTTTTTCTCTTCAGGTCTATCTAGATAACATAGCCTGGATAAACAATCTGGAAGAGAAAACATCGGACTGACAGTTCTGGGGGGGTGGGGAGGCATGGGAGGAAGGGGAAAGGAAATGGTGTTAACAAACCCAGGGACAAGGGAACAACAAGTGATCCAAAATCAGTGGCAAGGAGGGCCTCAACAAGGGCAATGTAACTGAAAGGAATTACTGATACCCAAATGAAGGCTGAGCAGGATAGAGGGACAAGAGGAAAGTAAAAAGAAATAGAAGGAAGAACTAGGAGAAAACGGGCATTTATAGAGGCCTAAATACAGATATGTAAATATATTTATATATGGCGATGGGGAAATAGATCGATGTGCATATATGTATGGACATTGGGCCTCCACTTAAGTACTCCCTCAATGCAAGAACACTTTGTTCTATTAAACAGGCATTCCATGATGCTGACCTTCCCAACACGATCACTGAAGACAAAGTGGGTGCATAAGCAAATGTGAAGATGAGTGATGGTGCCCAGCTAGCAAAAGATATAACATCAGCGGTCTTAAAGGCTTGAAGGTAAACAAGCGGCCATCTAGCTCAGAAGCAACAAAGCCCACATGGAAAAAGCACACCAGCCTGTGTGATCACAAGTTGTCAAAGGGATCAGGTATCAGGCACCAAAAAACAAACAAACAAAAAAAAACCCATATCATTGTGAATGAGGGGGGATGCGGAGTGGGAACCCAAAGCCCATCTGTAGGCAACTGGACATCCCCTTACAGAGGGTCGCAGGGAGGAGACGAGTCAGTCAGGGTGCAGTGTAGCAACAATGAAACATACAACTTTCCTCTAGTTCCTAAATGCTTCCTCACTCCCCCCCCCACCCAACCTCCACTATCATGATCCCAATTCTACCTTAAAAATTTTACATAATCTTGTCATCTGGTCTCAATGGTTTTTCTGCTCTTCCATTTTATCCAGTTAAGTTTTCTAAGTATTGTTGGGTTAAAGATCTTTTTCAATAGAATCAAGATATAGTCAGGAGTTACTTTTCAAATTATGTATCTGATAGGTATTTAGAAAATAGTTTTAATATTTATCACAGTGATCTATAAACTTAGGTTTATATCACATCCATTAAAAGTATTTCCAAAAAAGGGCAATCAAAAGCCCATCAACAAACTTACAGTAATTTTAAAAAACAGCAACAACAACAAAAATATTTGAGGGTAACTCCTTTTATCCTTCTTATTGAAAATAATTTTAATTCATGATAAACACTAAGAATAAAATTCATGCAACTAAACAACAGATAATTAATTGCCCTCTTAGTCCAAAAAAATGATGTTTTAAAATATCAAATTTATAAAATTAAAAAATAGCTATGCTTCAGACTAACAACCCCTTAAGAAGTCCACTCTAGTGGAATGTGTTATAGGCATGTGAAATCCGTCTTGTTTCAATTATGCAGTAGTCAAATTATAAGAATAATTATAAAAACAAAATGTATCATTTTAATAGTGCATAAACTCTAAACTTTGCCCTGTAATAATTTTAAAATGTCCCTCAGTTAGTTTCAGAACTATATCAGAAAAACAAAAGCCTCTAAGCTTTCAACTTTCAGAATACAAAACTCATATTAACAAAAGACAAAATTTGGTATCTTCCGCATATTCCAAGTAAATGAAGTGGCAAGAAAGGAACGCTTTGGCTTAATTTATGTCTTGAAAAGATCCTACCAGTGTGAAAACCACTGACACGTTTCCTATCGCCTCAAGTGTGCATTTTGCTCAGTGCATGTAGACAAAGCCTTAGTGCGAAATGTGTTGTTTCTGCTCAGACCTCTCTGCGTCTTCATCTGAGAGGCAGTGCAACACCTAAGATAGAAACTGCTGCTGATGTTCGGAATGGCACCTGTCATTGGAGGGCTCCCAAAATCCTTCTTCAGTGGCAGATGTTAAGTAGTATCAGAAGATCAACATCTGGTAGTTCCACATTCCCTCCTAGCTCCAAACTGAATGAGCCTACAGAGTGGATGGTCATACTGGATTGCAGTGTGGGCCTTCCTCATTTATGCCATTTATAGAGAGCAGGAGAGTGAACAATTTATTGTGTTTGTGGAATGAACGTCCATGGGGGAATTTCAGTGACTAGGGCTCCCTCAGCCGTGAATGAGGGACACATTTGCCCCGGCAACCACTTCAATAAAATACCCGGCCCTTCACCAAAATACATCTATTAATTTATTTGAGACAAATTTGTAGCCCCACAAGTTGGAGACAATGCTGAAAGAATTTTTTAAAGAGAGAAATGTTGTTGTTATTATTATTTTAAGTTGAAACCCGGTTTATCTCTTCCTACTGTCCCAGTAATTTTAAGAATGTTTATCAAATAATGGGAAATTTTTTATTAAGACTTTTTGTGTGATCCCATACCATAGGATTATTGAGGTAACTACCTTATATATCAAAATTCTTCAAGTGCCTTGAAGATAGAAATTCTACTAGGACTTATAAATAAGGCATACAAATACTTTTCAAGGTGTTATAGAATTTAAAATGTATGTAAATGTTGATGTTCCTTTTTTACTCATAAAAGTAGTCAGGTTTTTATCTTTTCTCAAAAATAATTATTTTTCCAGTTTGTTCTCTTTCCTCATGATCCCCTCGGCTATCCCTCAGAGGACCCCTCGCTCTCTGAGCAGGTCTGAGGAAAAGGACAGGATCAGAAAGGATTTCCTCACCTTCCACTTCGCACTCGCTGGCACACAGTTGGAACTCAATGCTTGCTTTTTGAATGAATAATAAGTAATAACTGAATGCATAGATTCTTTTCTTCCCGCCCCAAGAACAATAAGTTCCTCCTACATAAAAAGCATTACAACATTATGTGTTTATCCATGTTTGAGAGGAAACAGTAAGATGAATTATTATAACACACATTATATTGTAAGGCTTTGAAGTTTCTTTTCTGGGACAGGGAAAAAATAAAGAAATACAGCATGAAGCAACTTATAACAATGTAGATCATATTTTATGCTATGATTACAATTGATAATAAACATTAGTAAGGATGCTGTACGGTGTGGTGCAGGAGGCGGTACATGGGGTGGGATGTGACATCATGGGTTATAGCACTGGGTGGCACCAACTCCAGTGATGTCACTATTTGTGAGGAAAGGGACTTCTGGTGACTTTATCCTTAGTGGATCTCAAAACCCCACGACACCACCAGAGTTTCCCCCGAGCAGTCATAGGAAACTAATGGACAAACAAAGGCCAAACTTCTGTAGCTGCACAGGAGCTTAGGGATGCTTTATGCAGTCATTTCAAACCAACACAGTGTTTACATTTTAATTTTGGTTACTTATGCAGATTTGTAATTTGAATTTTATATAATCAGATATATTGCTCGTGTCTTTGGAAATTATGTCCACTGATTTTCAAGTGCAAAAGATGTTTCTAGAATCCACATAATTTGGATACTCATTTAATTTTTTTTCGCAGTTTGTTTCATAATTCTCTTGGGAGTAAGTCTTAAGGAAGAATGAGACTAAATTACTTTCCCTCCCAAGTTGGCAATTTTCTAATTCAAATTTTTCATACTATATTCTTTCTCTTTTACTTGTAATACTTTCTTTGTCATATTAAATTTTTTACATATCCTTTTACCATAACAGCAATAACACCTAACAGCACCTAATAAAACCTAATGCCTAACAATATAAGAATTTGTTACATTTATTTTATTTACATTTATAAGTTTTGCATGTACATATTTTAGTTTTATAGTATATTCAGGTGGTTTGAGCTCACCTAGAGGCACCTCAGGACCCCTATGGTACAGTGGTTATGAGATGCTAGGGCAGCAGTTCAAAACCACCATCCACTCCACAGGAGAAAGATGGGGCTTTCTACTCCCTAAAGAGTTACTGTCTCAGAAACTCACTGGTATCTCAAATAGATGGTTAGGAGGATTTAGGATGCCTGGTGGGGTTTGTTCAAGTGCAATGTAACCGAGAGGAACTACTGAAAGTCGAATGAAACTCGAAAATGATAGTGAGACAAGAGGAAAGTAAAAGGAAATAGAGAAAAGAAAAAAGAAAAGAAAGGGCATTTATAGAGGTCTAAATACAGGCATGTACATATGTATATATATAATGATATGGAAATATATCTATGTATATATATTTATATGTTAAGTATTAAGGTAGCAGACAGACATCGGGTCTCTACTCAAGTACTGCCTCAATGCAAGAACACTTTTTTCTAATAACCTGGCATTTTGTGATGCTTACCTTCCCAACACCATTGTTGAAGACAAAATGGGTTCATAAATAAATGTGGTAAAGAAAGCTGATGGTGCCTGGCTATTAAAAGATATAGCATCTCGGGTCTTAAAGGCTTGAAGATAAACAAAGCCCACATGGAAGAAACACACCAGCCTGTGTGATCATGAGGTATTAATAGGATCAGGTATCAGGCATCAAAGAACAAACAATCATATCATTGTGAATGAGGGATTCTCAGAGTGGAGACTCAAAACCCATCTGTAGACAATTGGATATCCCCTCAGAGAATGGTCACAAGGAAGAGACAAGCCAGTCAGTGTGTAGTATAATGAAACCAATGAAACATACACAAACAAATTCACCAATGAAACATACAACGTTCTTCTAGTTCGTTAATGCTCCCACCACCCCACTATCATGACCCCAATTCTACCTTACAAATCTGGCTAGAATAGAGTACGTACACAGGTCCAGGTAAGAGCTCACAACATAGGGAATCCAGGACAGATAAACCCCTCGGTAACAATAATGAGAGTAGTGATAACAGGAGGGTAGGTGGAAGGTGGGGGGGGGGAGTCTATCACAATAATCTACATAAAAACTCCTCTCATGGGGACGGACTACAGAAAAGTGGGTGAAGGGAGACAGCAGTCAGTGTAAGACATGAATATATATATAAATTAGGTTTCATGAGAGAGGGTGAGTGGGGGAGGGGAAGAATGAGCTGAGACCAAGGGCTCAAGTAGAATGAAAATGTTCTGAAAATGATGATGGCGACATATATACAAATGCGCTTGACACGATGGATGGATGGATGGATGTGCTGATTGTGATAGCAGGTATAAGAGTCCCCAACAAAATTATTTTTAAAAAGAAAGAAACTCACTGGGGCAGTTCTAGCCTGTCTTATAGGTTTGTTACAAGTCAGCATCAACTCAACGGCAATGAGTTCAAGGTGTTTTGGAGAGGCACCTCAGAAGAAAGACTTGTACAGCACAGCTCCACTCTGACACATGTCACCGTCACCAAACGCCAAAATCTACTCATTGCCAACTGGAATAGGGAAGTGTTGCCTTCAGACTATTATATTTAAAGCAAATTCTTATTTACTATTTTGAACTTTAGCATTGATAGGTATTGTTGCTTTGCTTCCAACTTATGGTGGCAGTGCACAGTAGAATAAAACACTGCCCGGTCCTGCACAATTTTCACAATTGTTCCTTTGAGTTCATTGTTCCACTCTCTGTGCCACTCCATGTCATTGAGGATCTCCTTTTTTTTCGCCCTTCATTGACACTTTATCAAGGATGATGTCTTCCTCCAGGGACAAGTCCCTCCTGATAACACGTTTGAAGTACATGAAACAGCACCTCTGAATCCATGCTGTGCTTCTAAGGAGTATGTGGGTTGTACTTCCTTTAATATAGATTTGTTCATTTTTCTGTAAATCCCCTGTGTATGCAAAATTACTTGCCAACACCAAAATTCAAAGGCATCAATTCATCTTCACTTTTTCTTAGTCATTGTCCTGCTTTCATGAGCACCTGGGGCAATTGAAAATAACATGGTTTGGGTCAGGTGCACCTTAGTTCTCAAAATAACATCTTTGCTTTTTAACACTTTACGTTTTGCTGGTGATTTGCTCAAGGCAACATGTCTTTCAGTTTCTTGACTGCAGCTTTCATGGGCACTGATTGTGGGTCCAAGTAAAAAGAAATCCTTTAGAACTGCAATCTTTTCTTCGGTTATCATGATGTGGCTGACCGGCCCATGTGTGAGAATGTCTGCTTTCTCTATGTTGAGAGGTAAACCATGTTGAAGGTGCTAGCCTTTGATCTTCATTGCTCAGCGCTTCCTGTCCTCCTCAATGTCAGCAAGCAAAGGTATGTCACCTGCTATCTTCTTCTCATCCTGATAGTGCATTCTTCCTCCGACAGTCCAGGTTCTCAGGTGACCTGCTCTGATTGAATAAATGCATAAGTGCACAGATTGAATAAGTGAAAAGACACAACCCTAGGTGCACCTTTTCAAAATTTTAAACATTCACTATCTCCTTGTTCTATTGGAACATCTGCATTTGGATCTATCCACAGGTGCGGCATGAACACAAGGAGGAGTTCTGCAATCTCTGTTCTTTGAATTTTTTCCATAATTTGTCATTATTTATGCAGTTGAATGCCTTTGATGTGTCCATAAAACTCAGGTAAACATCTTTCTTGTATGCTCTGCTGTCTAGTCAAGATTCACTCTGTATAGGCAATGATATTCCTGGTTTCATATACTCTTCTGAATCTTCAAATTTCTGGCACTTCTCTTTTGATGTATTGCTATATTCACTTTAAAGCTAGTTTAAACATTAATA
The DNA here is from genome assembly GCF_050624435.1 of Tenrec ecaudatus. Taxonomy (NCBI): domain Eukaryota; kingdom Metazoa; phylum Chordata; class Mammalia; order Afrosoricida; family Tenrecidae; genus Tenrec; species Tenrec ecaudatus. Next base: position 305,332,350 of record NC_134530.1, on the reverse strand, counting down.
TCACTGGAAAATTCCCTCATTCTGTTGTATCACCTTTCCTAATAATGAGCACAAATCATGGATCTACTCCAGTCAGTTGGCCAAGTAGCTGTCTTCCAATTTTCTTGGCATACATGAACGAACACCACCAGCACTACATTAACTTGTTGAAAGCTTTCAAATGGTATTCCATCAATTCCTGCCCCCTTATTTTTGACCAGTGCCTTAAGCATAACTTCAAATTATTCTTTTAATACCACTGGTTCTTGATCATTGCTACTTCCAGAAACAATGAAATCGCTACCAATTCTTTTTGGTACAGTATGGTTGTTAGGTGCTGGTGAGTCAGTTCTGACTTATAGTGACCCCATGCACAACACAACAAAACACTGCCTGGTCCCCCATCAGCCTCACAACTGTTCCTATGCTTGAGCCCATTGTTCCACTACTGTGTCAATCCATCTCCTTCAGGACTTTCCCCCTTTCCCTGTCCCTCTACCTTAACATACATGTTGTCTTGCTCCAGGGACTGGGCCTCCTAACATGTTCAAAGTATGTAAGGCAAACGCTTGCCATCCTTGCCTCTAAGGACCACCTGGCTGTATACTTCTTCCCAAACAGATGAGTTTGTCCTTTAAGCCGTCCATTGTACATCTTTGTTTTTCAAGACTCTAAAGAGATCTGGTGCAGCAGATTTACCTAATGCAACACATCTTTTGACCTCATGAATGAGAAACTCCTTGACAACCAGAACCATTTCTCCATTTAGCATGATGTTACTGATTGATTCAATTGTGAGGATTTGGATCTTCTTCCCACTGAATCACAATCAATAATGCAGGGTACAATCTTTGCTCTTCGTCTGCATGTGTGTAAAGTACTCCTCAATTTCAGCAAGCAAGCTTGTGTCATCTGCATACAGCAGGTTGTTAATATACCTTTCTTTAATTCTGACGCCACAGAAACAAATCCAGAGACATTCATAGGTGTTTGAGAGGTTTTTTTAAAAAATAATTAAACCATTTTATTGGAGGCTTGTGCCACTCTTTTCACAATCCATACATCCATCCATTGTGACAAGCACTTTTGTACATTTGTTTCCCTCATCATTCTCAAAACATTTGCTTTCTACTTCAGTCCTTGGTATCAGCTCATTTTCCCCTCCCTCCCTGCTCCCTCCACCCCCATTAACCCTTGAAATGTATACACTATTATTATTTTGGCCAGCCTTACAGTGTCCGACATCTCCCTTCACCCAGTTGTCTGCTTTCCATCCCCAAGGAGGAGGTTAAATGTAGATCCTTGTAATCTGTTCCTCTATCTCCCTCACCTTCCTTCCACCTTCCCAGTATCACCACTCTCACCACTGGTCCTGAGGGGTTCATCTGTCCTGGATTCCGTGTTTCCAGTTCCTATCTGTACCAGTAGTGAACATCCTCCAGTCCAGCTGGATTTGTAAGGTAGAATTGGGATCATGATACTTGGGGGGGAGGAAGCATTCAAGAACTAGAGGGAAATTGTATGTTTCTTTTTTTAAAGTCATTTTATTAGGGGCTCATACAACTCTTATCACATTCCATACATATATCAATTGTGTAAAGCACATTTGTACATTCATTGCCCTCATCATTCTCAAAACATTTGCTCTCCACCTAAGTCCCAGCATCAGCTCCTTATTTTTACCCTCCCTCCCCACTGCTCCCTCCTTCATGAACCCTTGATAATTTATAAATTATTATTTTGTCATATCTTGCACTGTCTGACATCTCCCTTCACCCACTTGTCCACTGTTCATCCCCAGGGGGGAGGTTGAATGTAGATCCTTGTAATCTGTTCCCCATTTCTCCCTCACCTTCCTTCCATCCTTCTGTATCACCACTCTCACCACTGGCCCTAAAGGCATTATCTGTCCTGGATTCCCTGTGTTTCCAGTTCCTATCTGTACCAATGGACATCCTCCAGTCCAGCCAGATTTGTAAGGTAGAATTGGGATCATGATAGGGGGTGGGGGGTGAGGAGAGGAAGCATCAAGAACTAGAAGAAAATTGTATGTTTCATCATTGCTACCCTGCACCCTGACTGACTCCTCTCCTCCCCGTGCCCTTCTGCAAGGGGATGTCCAATTGCCCACAGATGGGCCCTGGTCCGCACTCTGCATTCCCCCTCATTCACAATGCTATGATTTTCTTGGTCTTTGATGCCTGATACCTGATCCCTTTGACACCTCATAATCTCAGGCTGGTGTGCTTCTTCCATGTGGGTTTTTTTGTTTCTCAGCTAGATGGCCATTTGTTTATCTTCAGGTCTTTAAGACCACAGATGCTACATCTTTTGACAGTCAGGCACCATCAGCTTTCTTTACCACATTAACTTGTGCACCCATTGTCTTCAGTGATCATGCAACTTAGACTTCCGAATTGTTAGACCAAAGTGTTCTTGTGTTGAGGGAGTACTTGAGTAGGGACCCACTGTCCATCTGTTTCCTTAATACTAAACTTATAAATATATGTACATAGATCTATTTTCCCCTTGTCATATATAAATATATTTACATCTGTATATGCCTGTATTTAGATCTCTATAAATGCCCTTTGCCTCCTAGTTCTTTCCTCTATTTCTTTGTACTTTCCTCTTGTCCCACTATCATGTCCAGCCTTCATTTGGGTTTCAGAAATTCCTCTCAGTTATTGTCCTTGATCCAGCCCTGCCAGACCTCCTACATCCTCCTTGCCACTGATTTTGGATCACTTGTTCCCTTGTTCCTGGGTTTAACACCCACTTACTTTCCCCCGCTTCCCCCTTTCCCATGTCCCCCTGGAACTGTCATCCTATTGTTCTCTCTTCCAGCTTGTTTATCATGCCTATCCCTTCCAGGTAGTCATGCAGCGACAATAATATGCACCATCACAAGACCGAGTACAACAAAGCAACAATAGAAAATAAAACAATAGCTACAACAACAACAACAGCAACAACAACAAAAATCCCTATAAATAGTTCGAGGTCTATTTGTTGTCCTTTGTGAGTGCTTTCCAGTAGAGTCTGATGGGGTGCCATGTCCTGGCCCCACATCTATCCCTGGCATTCCCTGAGGACTTCATTGCTCTGCTCCCCCACTGCTCTGCTGCACGCTCCCACTAGCTGGCTTTGGCGTAGTGGGCTCAGGGCGGGCACAATTTCCCCCGTGGTGCTATGGGTCAGTGTCCCGTGGTTGGACGGTTGTCTGTGCTTTGCTGCTCTGAACAAAAACATTGTCCTGAGGGCTTAGTGAGCCAGAATGTGCTTCACTCTTTGTTTTGTTTTGTTTCCCTACACCCCCCCACCCCCTCGTTGGCTCCTGTGTGCTCTGATCAGACAAGTCCCTCTCCTTGAGCTATAGTTTCAGTGCCGTCCTCTGAAGTGAATTTTTCTTGGGGGGAGGGTGGTGCTGATGACCTAGTTGGTAATTGGGCTTGCCCCTCAGGCCAAGAGAGAACTTTATATCAAAGAGCTATTGTATATTGAGAAAACATCCCAGCCCAGTCCAGATCAAGTCCATAAATCCAATATTAGCATATCTTTCTGATACTAGTCTATAAATTCCTCTTCAGACTCACACAGTACATGCACTGATGCCAAATGCAGAAAGATCACAGGCCAGTGTATGAAAAGTCCAGTGGTGGTAGAAGCATCAGTGTTGGCGCAGGTCTCCACAGCTCTCTGAGTGTGGCTCTTCAATAGGAAGATGAAGCAGAGAGTGGGGCTCCTTCCTGGTCTCATCAAGTCTCTGCATGGTTGTCAACAGGAAGATGAAGACAGAGAGAGAGAGGAAGTTCCCAGAATCCTCATGAGAAGCCCATGCCCACAAGATGATATCACCTGTTTGGCAGGCTAGACTCCACCTCTTCCCTCAATACGCTCAAGTTGACAGGGGATGATGTAACTATCACACTAGTTTAGATGATTATTTGCTCATCATACAGACTGAATAAGTATGGTGAGAGGATACAACCATGTTGTACACATTTCCTAATTTTACATCCCTGTGCAGCATCCCCTAGTCCTGTTACACAATTTCCTCTTGATCCACGTCCAAGTTCCCATGGAACACAATAAGTATTCTGGAATTCCTATTCTTCTCAAGGTTATCCAGAGTTTTGGTCCACACAGCCGAATACCTTGGCACAATCAATGAAACAAAGTAAACATCTTTCTGGGATTCTCTTCTTTCAGCCAAGATTCACCTGACGTCAGCATTGAGATCCCTTGTTCCATGTGCTCTTCTGAATCTGGCCTGAACCTCTGGCAGTTCCCTGTCACTGTACTGCTGTAACCACTATTGGATGATTTCAGAAAAAATTCACTGGCATTTGATACCAATGATATTGTTCTATAGTTTGAGCATTGTGTTAGGTCACCTTCCTTTGGAGTGGACACATAAATGGACCTTTTCCTGTCAGTTGGCCAAGTAGCTATCTTCCACATTTCCTGGCATTGACAAGTGAGTGCGTCATCAGCTTGTGGAAATATTTCAATTGGTATTCTATCAATTCTGGAGCCTTGTTTTTGGCTAATGTTTTCAGTGCAGCTTGAACTCCTTCATTCAGCACCATTGGTTCTTGCTCATATGCTACATCCTGAAATGAGGGAATGTTGACTAGTTCTTTTTGGTCCAGTGATTCTGTGTATTCTTACCATCATCTTTCGATGCTTCTTGAATCATGCAATATTTTGCCCATAGAATCTTTCAATATTGCAACTTGAGGCTTCAATTTCTTCCTGATTTCTTTAAGTTTAAGATATACTGAGTGTGTTCTTTCTTTCTGGTTTTCTAATTCTCCGTTTGCACATTTCATTATAATATGTGACATTGTTTCTTTGATCGTACGCTATTTATCATTATAATATTTGTTAAGTATTAGAATGGTAACTATTACAATGGTACAGTGAGTTGTGTGTTTCTTTCATCTTCTCTTGATGCTTCCCATGTTGTTCAATATTCAGCTTATAGAAGCCTTCAGGATTGCAATTCGAGGCTTTAATACGCTCTTCCGTTATTTCATCTTGAGAAACACTGAGCATGTTTTCCCCTTTTGGTTTATATGGGTTTTTAAAATTGTTTTATTGGGGGCTCATACAACTCTTATCACAATCCAATCATTCATGTGTCAAGCACATTTGTACATTTGTTGCTATCATCATTCTCAAAACATTTTCTTTCTACTTGAGCCCTTGGTATCAGCTCCTCATTTTTGCCCTCCCTCCCTCCCACCCAAACGCTTGATAATTTATAAATTATTTTTTCATGTCTTACACTGTCCAATGTCTCCCTTCACTCACTTTTCTGTTGTCCACCCCCCAGGGAGGGGGTTATATATAGATCATTGTGATTGGTTCCCCCTTTCTTCACCACCTTCCCCTTCCCCTCTCAGTATTGCTACTTTCGTTATTGGTCTTGAGGGGTTTATCTGTCCTGGATTCCCTGTGTTTCCAGGTCTTATCTGTACCAATGTACATCCTCTGGCCTAGCCAGATTTGTAAGGTAGAATAGGGATCATGATAGTGAAGGGGGAGCAGGGGGAGGAAGCATTAAAGAACTAGAGGAAATTTGTATGTTTCATCGTTGCTACATTGCACCCTGACTGGCTCGTCTCTTCTCCATGAGCCTTCCATAAGGGGATGTCCAGTTGCCTATAGATGGGCTTTCCCTTTTGGTTTTTAAAATACAGATCTTTTAACATTTTTAAAATAATACTTATAATAGGCATTATCTTTTTTTAAGCATGATCTTCTTAAGACTCCTTTGAAATCTTCTGCTCTGCTTTTGTTCCTTTCACTTGAGCTTTTCCACGTTCCAGAGAGTCTTGATCTCTTCTGGTCTCTGTCTGGGATTTTTATATCTCTCTTGTTGTCTTCTGGTTTCTTCATGCTATTGATGTTATTCCCTAAGTTGTCTAATCTTCGGTCATTAGTGTTCAATGTGTCAGATCTATTCTGGAGATGGCTTTTAAATTCAGGTGGGATGCACTCAAGGTTGTGTGTTAATTTCCTGGGACATTTTAATTATTTTTTAGCTTCAACTCCAACTCGCACATAAAGAACTGCTGGCATGCACTGCGCAGTTAGTCCCTGGCCTTGTTCCATTGCCAGAGTTCATATGGCTCATAGCAAACCTGTAGGACAGGACGTAATTGTCCATGCAGCTTCTGAGCTTATACATTTTTATACAGGCTTAAGTTTCATGTTTCTCCTTGTGGAACAACTGGTGGGTTTGAACTGCTGACCTTGGGTTAAGAGCCCAATTGCAGAACACACTACTGCACTAGGGCTCTGTCCAAGCTTATAGTCCTGGTTTATATGGTTAAACTGCAAATCATTGGCCTTGCAAAATTCCATCACGCCAGTGTCATTCTGTCACCAAGGTGATATTTCCAACTACTGATTCTCCTTCTTCATATCCATCTTTCACATTCTGATTACTAGTAGTTCTCAATCCATCTCGATCACGTGTTTGATCGATTTCAGACTGCAGGAATTGGTAAAAATATTCAGTATCCTCCTCTTTGACATTAGTAATTGGTGAGCAAATATGAATAATAGTCACATTAACTGGCGTTCCTTGTAGGCATATGGATACTATCGTTTCACTGGTAATGCTGTACTTCAGGATAAAATTGGAAATATTATTTTTTTAAATCATTTTATCAGGGACTCATACAACTCTTATCACAATCCATCCATTTTGTCAAGCATATTTGTACAATTGTTGCCATCATCATTCTCAAAACAGGAAATATTCTTTATGATGATGTATGTGATGATAATTACTTTTCAATTTGACATTCCCAGTGTAGCCGACTATTTAATGGTCTGATTCAAAATGCCTGATACCTGCCCACTTCAGCTTACTAATGCCTACTATGTAGACCTTTAATGTGCCCAATTTCATGTTGATGACATAATTTTATTAGATTGATAATATTAAATTCCATATTCCAAATATGGTTGGAGTCATTTATTCTAAATTGGGGTTTTGTCAAATGAGGGTCCCAAAACCTTTTCTTCATCTTTGTCATTAAGGTCAACTTGACTTTGAGGAGGCAGCTCCTCTTTTGTTGTATGCTGAGTGTCTTCCAATAGGTGGGACTCATCTCCTAAGCAACATTCCATTGCTATTTGTTAGGTTTCAGTAGCCAATTCTTTCAGAAGTGGAATGCCTGGTCCTTTGCAGTATTACTCTAGTGTTGAAGCTCCACTGAAACCTGTCCACCATAGGTAACCCCGCTAGTATTTGAAATACCAAGAGCATAGCTTTCAGCATCTTCGCAAAGGTCAAGCCATCACGATCCAACCAACTGACAGATGAGTGGTAGATTTTAACTTTTGAAGTAAATTATCAACAGCTTGCTTTCTGCTCTTCTCTTCCCAAAATTAAGTCGGAGGTGATTTTTGTTGGTATTAGTAAGCATCTTTACTTATTTGGCCTTTTAAGAAGATGGTGCTTTGCTTTCCTTTTAAAGTTTTCTTTACATCTCTCATTATATGCCAATTTAACTAAATTGTAATGACCTCTACTGAGAACAAAGGAGAGTTCAAAGGTGAAAACAATATCCACTTTGGAGGAATCTCTCCTATTGGAGCTTAAGAAGTTAGCACTTCCGTGGAATCTCTCCTATTGGAGCTTAAGAAGTTAGCACTTCCGTGATTAAATGAATGTCTTTACAAGACCTTTTTTTCCTTGTTGCTGTTTGGAAAACATCTTGAGAGATCCCCTAATCCCCGAGGAGAGAATTTTGCAGAGTTTTATATCCTAAAGGTTTTGTTACTCTTACCCAGGTTAAGTAACACCTAGACACTCTCTAAACAACTTGTGGCTATTGTAGCTTTTGTGGCCCTGGGATCCTGCCTTCCCTGTGATTGGACCATTTTACACACCTTGCCTGGATCTGTCAATATCCTTATGTGAGTGAGGGGCAATGATTATAACGTACTAGGCACGTGAAGTATTTGTGGCCCACTGAGAGGCGATTGTCAGTTTGGAGGCCTCCAGCCAGAACCAATATCTTGAAATAAATGGGCTATTTGCTTATAAATGTAGCCAGCTCCACAGATGGAGACAGAGAGAAGGAAGAGCAGAGAAGAAAGAGAAAGGAAGACGGAGCCCTCCCACAGGTATCCCCTAGTGGGCTGTACAACGATACCCAGAGGCCCCACAAAGGGTCTTGCACGGGTGGCAGAGTTGTTGATGACAGGCCTGGAGGGATGGAGGGCCAAGTCAGTGGTGATGGCAGAAACCAGCTGCACTACCTTTGCTGAGTGATTTTTAATAGCAGGTCCGTGCTTGAACCCACATTGCCACCAGGGCTCATGGCTGGGCTCTCAGTGCCCGAGCTGAGAAACAGCACATAAGGAAGAGACCCACTGTCCACTCATGGCTGGTAGCCAGACCTGGTTGGAAAGGACAGAGTTGGGCTCACTGACTGGCAAAGTAGTTGCTATAGCAGAACTTGCTGAGACCCAGTTTGCAAAATTGTCTAGAAATCTGTGCCTTATAAGGTGCTGGGGAAAGTTATCGATGACGGGTGTCCCAAGAGGTGCGCTGCTATGAAACGGTAGAAGGAATTTATGGAGGGAAGCTGTTCATGCTCCTACCACCATGCATTGCTGGGACGGGTGTTGGAGGCGTCTACAGCAGGAGGAGCCTGCTGTTTGAGAACCCAAAATCCCCCAAACCCACTGCCATTGACTTGTTTGTAACTCAGAGATCCTGTGGGACAGAGTAGAACTGCTCCTTGGGGTTTCTAAGCCTATACATCCTTACAGGTGAGTTGTTTGAGGATTTGAGCTGTCAACCAGGGGTTAGCAACCAATGCTTAACCCACAGCTTCACCAGGTTTCCTAGAGAAGCAGAGGCAAATATTGAGAGGTCACACCTGGAACCTCTGAAGGTCGTTTTTCTCTTGAAATGTCTCTCTGGTGCCCTCTACCGGCAAAATCTGACAGACTGGCAGTTGATAAAAAAAGATGTAAAGGACCCAGTCCCGTTTACACAGAGCACCCAAAAGGATGAATTTGGAGATTGGAACCAATAAATTGATAACTATCACAAGAATATTTACAAAAATCCTCACACGAGCATATAGGTGACTTTTACTCTTTCTATTATATAATGGACATGCTATTAAAATCCTGCCAATTATTTTAGTTGATTGTAAATATAGACTCCCCCTTCTCCACCCCCACCTCGATTTTTTAATTCTAGGGGAACCCCGGTGGTGTAGTGATTACGCGTTGGGCTGCAAACAAATGAGCCTGCCCACCCCCTCCCCAATTTCTTAAATTGCATCTCACTCACTGCCATAGACTGGATTTGACTCATAGCGACCAGCCCTATAGGGCAGGGTAGAACTGCCTACGGGGTTTCTGGGACTCTTTATGGTAACTCTTTGTGCTATTAGAAAGCCTCATCTCTCTCCCCGCAGAGCATCTGGTGGTTTAGAACTGCTGACCTTGTAGTTACTAGCCCAGCAACTAGCACACTACACCACCAGGGCTCCTGTTAATGGCAACATACACATTAAATCTCTGTATGTAAATAAAATATTAGCTCAATATTAATTCAGAGGAAACATACTCAAAACTCCTCTTGTCATCAGATATTAACAAATGATTCATATGCAGAATTATATTTTTCCATTGTGATCATTTTTCTTTCTCATTTAATGCTCTCCCAACTTTGTTTGGACCTGAACGTATACCATGAAGCAAAAGCAAAGGTAAATAGGAAAGGCACTGGGAAACTGGCTTACGACCTTGGTACCAAAAAGTCTCACTGCTCTAGAGTCCATTCCACTTATAGAGACCTTTTAGACAAGGTAGAACTGCCCCTAAAGATTTCCTAGTCAGTAGTAGAATGCCTTTTCTTTTTCCTGCTGAGCAGCTGGTGGTTTCGAACTGCTGGTCCTGTAGTTATCAGCTCAACAGTAACCACTATGCCACAGTAGCAGCAAAAGGGTCACACTGACAAGATGGATTCTGAGCACCAGCATCATCCACCTCTAAGGCGCTCCTCTTTTGTTGACAGAAATGGCTCTCTCCCAAAGGTTTATGGTGGATTTTAATCTCTTGCTAATTGTGTTTGGCATGTAACTTTTCCTTCAATGCAAATGTTGTATGGAACCATTGGGAAGTAACTCTCCCCACCCCCTATATAAACATCAACTGGAATATGTCAAACTTGGAAATTTTCTTAGGAGTTTGGATACTAAAAACCAAGCAGCTCTCTGAGAAAACGCTAAGTTTAGGGAGTTTTGAGAACATGCTTGGCTTGTAGAGCACGACTAATCTTGTCAATAGTATTAATTTATTTTTTAAAAATTCTTTAGCTCCACCTACCTGTCAAGCCTCATGTAGACTTGAGGGCCTAGTGGCATATGAGATATGACCACTTCTCTTTTTCAAATTTCCCAACAGTTTTTAAAAAATCATTTTATTCGGGGCTCATACAACTCTTATAACAATCCATACATCCATCCATTGTGTCAAGCACATGTGTACATTTGTTGCCATCATCATTCTCAAAACATTTGCTTTCTACTTGAGCTCTTAGTATCAGCTCCTCACCCAACAGTTTTTTGGCACTTAATTTACATATCATACAATTCAACCATATCAAGGAAAATTGTGCAATCACATCAATCTTAGAGCATTCCCACTCCCATGGTTAAATCACCTTTAAAATGACTGGTGCACACCGGCCAGTGCGATCACGAGGTGCCAAGGTACCAGGTATAAGGCATCATGCAAAAAAAAAAAGATATAAGTGTGTGTATGTATGTGTATATGTGTGTATATGTATATATGTATACGTATATATGTATATATATACCATATTAAATGAAGGGGGAAGTGCAGAGTGGAGACCCAAGGCCCAAGTGTCGGCCAATGGAGATCCCCTCATAGAGGGGTTTAGGAGAGGAGATGGGTTAATTAGGGTGCGAGGTAGTACCGATGAAGAACACAGATTTCCCCCAGATCCTGGATGCTTCCTCCCCCCAACTACCATGATCCGAATTCTACTTTGCAGGGCTGGATAGGACAGAGGCTGTACACGGGTACATATGAGGGCTGGAGGTACAGGGAATCCAGGGTGGATGATACCTTCAGGACCAAGGGTGTGAGGGGCGATGCTTGGAGAGTGAGTGGGTTGGAAAGGGGGAACTGATTACAAGGATCCACATGTGACCTCTTCCCTGGGAGAGGGAAAGCAGAGAAGGGGGGAAGGGAGACTCCGGATAGGGCAAGATATGACAAAATAACGATGTATAAATTACCAAGGGCACATGAGGGAGGGGGGAAAAGGGAGGGAGGGGGAAAAGAAAAGAGGACCTGATGCAAGGGGCTTAAGTGGAGAGCAAATGCTTTGAGAATGACTGGGGCAGGGAATGTATGGATGTGCTTTATACAATTGATGTATGTATATGTATGGATTGTGATAAGAATTGTATGAGTCCCTAATAAAATGTAAAAAAAGAAAAGAGGAGAAAAAAATGATTAGGGCAAAGACTGTACAGATGTGCTTTATACAATTGATCTATGTATATGTATGAACTGTGATAAGAATTGTATGAGCCCCAATAAATTGTTAAAAAAAAATGACTGGTGCAATCACAGTCAGTTCTAGTGCTTCCTAGGGGCTCCAGATTTACTCCTGAAATCCCCTTTCCCTCCCCATCTCCCATCCCTTACTCCTGCATTCCCTATGACCCCTGGTATCCTTATAATCCACTCCTCCTGTGCTTCACAGCTGGGAAACCCAACAGAAAACAATAAAAACGAAATCGCGCTAAGGTGGTGAGGGTAAAATCATAATAGTAGAAAGACAAAAATATAATCACCCAACACTAGGGCTGGAGGGTCGGAGTCAATTATGGAAGCTGCTTCAAAAGAGTGAGGGGTTGCCAGGGTCTGTGTCTGAGACAGACCACCGGGAGAAGCTGGCTCGGGAAGCTGGGCTTAAAGCCGCAGTGTGGCCATCTGCCCCCGCTCGACCCAGCGCTAACCCTGGGCTCTGGAGCCGGGACAGGAGGGGAAGGCGGTGGATTCCGTAAAACATAGGGCACAAAGACACCGAGATTATATTTGGTTTCCAGTTGGAAAGCACTGAGAGGGTTATCCAGAGGAAATCTAATGAATGTTTGAAGCAGAGACCTTGCGTGCCGTGAATTTTGTGGGATGACCAGGAGGGAGACGGTCCGCTATTGGTTGTTATATGGAGACTCCGGGAATATCCTATTCGAATGAAGGGTCTGGAACACATTTTTGCTCACGTCCTCGCTGCTGGGGGCGCTTACTAGGCACGTAAAGAACGTTGTCTTGAAAAATTAAAAAAAAACACACAACATAAACGCTCGCTGCCCTCGAGTCGACTCCGCCTGTGGAATCCACTAAACGCGGCCTCTGAAGAAGGAAAGGGCCTTGGGAGACGAGGTGGGAAAGGTCCGAGTGGGGCGGAATCGAGCAGCGGCCCTGGGGAAGGCCAATACGGCCCCTGAACTTGGCCGAGCCCTTGCGTTCGCTGACTTTTGCCCCGGAGCTGACGTCACACGCCGCCACTCTCCATCCAGACCGCTCTCCAAACTACGGGCGGAAGGCCAGGCCCCAGAACGCCCGAGCGACTCTGCCCCGGAACCTTCTGCCCGGAACGAATATGCGGAAAGGTCGTTTCCACCGGAAGCAGCGGGGACGCTTCCGGTGGTGGCTTCCGGTGGTGGCAAAATGGCTGCGATCACTCAGGACTCACGTGTGAGTGCGGGAAAAAAGCTGAAAAATTCTCTAAAGAAGAAGAAGAAGATGAAAATGGTAGCCAGCGCCGCATCACGCCACCTGGAAGATTCAGATAAGGACGCTTCCGACGGAGGAGGTAATGTACTAGGCCGAGTTGGAACGGCTGGGGTGAAGGGCCAGGTGGCGTGCGTGGGGAGCAAGGGTAATCGAGTAGTTTTAAAGAGGTCAGTTGCGTTTTTAACACGTCAGGGCGTCAGAAGGATCTCTGGTGTCGCAGTTGGTTAAGCGCTGCCCTGTCGGTGCTCGGTGATCAATGAGGCAGATTGCCAAGGCAATTGGCTTCCCCAAAGATACACAACCTCAGAAACCCTATAGAGCAGTTCTCCCCTGCCCAATAAAGTCAAAAAATCGGAGTCGACTTTATCGGGTTTAGTGTCTGAGAAGCGACTTTGGCTCAGTGAGGGGACATAGGGAGGTGATCTTAAGGGAAGTGGAGATAGCAGCTGTGATTTTGAATTTTCATATTTTTATTAAATACTTTTGGTGTCACGGTTATTAAGCGGGGTAAACTGATGCTGCTGCGGAGAAACAGCAACGAATGGAAAGAAGGGTGATGTTTGCTACTACAGATGTGGATCGGTCATGACTTGTGTGCCATAGGCGCGTGTGTTTGGAGGACAGAGTGAATCAAAGAAAAGTAGGTGGAAAATGGAGAACAAGTAAAAGTAGCAGCCGTTCACTCTCCGTAATGAAAAGTTTTTTGAGAACTTCAACCTTGATATGATTGTCTCTCTTGCCATCATTCTTGGCTACAAGGAACTGCAGACAATCCCTGAATTCTTCTGCTCTGTCATGGCGCCTTTGTACTAGCAGATGCCCACACAACAACCCGAGCTATGTTGTCATGCATATCACATCCGATCTGTCTACTTCTCACGGTCCCATCGTGGAGTCACAGCTACAATCCCTGGCCGGTATGAGCTAGTGTATACTGTTCATCGGCCGTCACTCTAATCTAGCCGTCCTGGTGTCCTTGCGGTTTATTTTCCACGTCATCTCATTTTGGGTTTATGCCCTTGTGGGACCCTCTTTCTGGCGTATTCTGCTATTGTATGCATCTCTCCCTTACTTCAGTCTATGATCCAGTGTCTATTAGATCTTCCCAGTGTCTATTGTAACATTTGTACGACCTCTATTCTTCTTGCTTTCCTCCCTTTGCTTTTTGACTTATTATCCTGCTTTCTTTTCAGTACTTACCAAACTGTCTGATGTCTTAGCTATTTGCTTATGTTGCCTTTCCGACCTGAATGTAACTTGCATGAGAGTAGAGAGTACTGGATCCTAAATGCCTCTGACAGTGTTTGGGCATTTACAAATATTTGTTAGCTAAAGGTATATCTGAAGCTGGGTTTTCAAGACTGTTAAGAAGACCTGCAGCCTCTGGATAATCTGAGCCCTCATCCCCTGTTGAAGAAGTGTGGGAAACAATTGATGTAGTTCTGAAGGATTAAAATCCTTGGTTCTGATATTCTTTTGAACGTTATAGATGAATTCAAGTGGTGTACTAAGAGAAAGAAATACTATCATACTGGTAGCAGAATATTACAACTCCTTATTTATTTGAATGGAGATGGAATTTCCCTGTCCAAGTACTGGCCAGTTTAGGTTGGAACTGTTCTGATTTCTCAGTGCATTATTGTATTGATTCGGTTCTAAGGTTCTTATGCTGTTGTAGCTTTAGTTGTGTGATTGTTAAGAGGCTCTTGGCTATCACTGAAAGCTAATTATCCAATTTAGTTCAATGAACAATTGTGTTTCTCTGCTATTCCAGGCGCTTGCTATGAGATAAGAACATAAAATACTCAGTCTTCCGGAAAACAGTATTAAAAGGTAGTTGTAAAGGCAGTTATTAAGATAATAGTCCAATTTCAAAGTGATAAGAAACTGAAATTCATATCTATAGGATGCTACCTAGGCATTGCTTCCTTGTTTTACACATACAGTGATACCTCAGTTGTCAAACTCAGTTCGTTCAAAAATTGTTTTCAAACATCAAAAAGAATGAGAAATGAATATATTTTTCCCATCAGAAATAATGGAAAACCAAATAATTGGTTCTGAGGTCCCAAATTTAAACTAACCTTGCAGATCACTGTCTTGGATACACTATCACCATCAAGTTCCTGCTTTCTCTAAATGAAAAGGAACTTTTCAACCTTTTCAGTGGTCTGGGCTCTTTGTGTTGTGGTTTTTGATTTCACACCTTTTGCTACTTAAGCTGATTTAATTTTTTTTCCCCAAGTCAATGCTGATCCCCTGTGGATTTCCAAGACTGTAACTATTTACTATTTACAGGTATACAAAGCCCAGTCCTTTCTCCCTCAGAGCTGCTGGTGGTTTCTGAACTGCTGACCAGGTTGGTTGCAGCCCATATAACCCTACACCCCAGGGCGCCTTCCCTGTTGACCACAACATGTTGCCACACCACGCCAGCTGCTACATCAGACATGCAGTGATCTGATTCAAATTTCACAATCCTTGCTTTCTTTAACTCTGTAGTGGTTCTCACAGTTTTCCTCTTAGAGTTCCTGCTGATGTCACTACCTTTCTTTGGAGTGCTGGTTACAATATTTTACATGAAGCACACACACAAAAAGCACAATGACAAATGCTTTAACACACTAACACAAGCACAACCTATTGACTGAGCGAGAACAGTGCTTAGAATTCACGATGGGATGATTTTTCAAGTCGGAGTTTTGGTTCAACTATTGAGCAAAGAAGAACACCAAGCAAAATTTTTTCTGAATTTGTTGTTGCTGTAGTGAATAGTTCTTGAACATGGAGATTTCAACAACCGAGGTGTCACTGTTTCTGTTATCACTCGCAGGATAGCATATTAGTGAGAGGTTTTAGGCTTGTCTCTCTTCTCATAGATGCAACTTACCCAAAGGCTTTAATCATGCTTTATCTTGTTGAATAAAAGCATTTTATTGAGACTTTAAAAGGATAGATACTTATCAAGGCCTGACGATGGAAAGGGCACAATATCCTTAGACATGGAAAAAAGTCAGACAGCATGACATGCAGCTTCAAAATTCACGTCCTCTTTCGGACTAAATTGCTTGCTATGGCTTGAGTGTAGCTTACTCAGAAAAGCGACAGTCAGTGAAAGCAACAACAAATTCACCCCACCAGCTGCTCCAGGCAAGAAAGAGGAGGCTTCCCACTCCTGTAAAGATTTGGAATCATGGACACCTTATGCTCATAGACTCCGTATGAATCGAAATCAGTTCAATGGCAATGAATTGGTTTGGGGTTTATAAAGGAGAAGATGACCACTCTATCTGAGTTATCCACTGACTATTCAGATTTATTGAATTGATAGTTTTGGGAAGTTTAGATACAGCAAAGAGCCTTGGTGAAACTTTAAGTGCTCCACTGCTAATTGTAAGGTTGGAGGTTGAATCCACTCACTATTACATGTTGGAAAGATGCAGCCTTTGAAACTCTGTGGGGGCAGTTTTATGGGATTTAGATTCTAAGTTCTTAAAAACACCACTACCAACAAAATCCTTCCTAGTAAGTAAAAGGTAAGGAGCCCTAGTGGTGTAGGAAAAGAGCCCTGGCTGTGCATTGGTTACATGCTGGACTGTTAACCACTAGGTCAGCAGATTGAGACCACCTGCTGCTCCTCAGGAGAAAGATGAGGCTTTCTAGTCCCATAAAAAGTTATACTCTGAAAACCCACAGGGACAGGTTTTTCCCCTATAGCGTTCCTGTCCTGTAGACAGTTCCCTGCTCTATAGTCATTGTGTGTTGGGATCATCTTGATGGCAGTAAGTTTGAGGCTTCTTGTGAACAGCATAGTATATTGCCTGTTGGGCTGCTAATTGCAAGGTCAGCAGTATGAACCCACCAATTGCTCCGAGGGAGAAAGATGAGGTTCTCTAACTCCCATAAATATATACAGCTTCAGAAATCCAAAAGAGCAGTTCTATGTGAATTTTGTGTAAGGTTAAAAACCTGCCGCCATTGAGTTGATTCTGACTCGGTGACCCTGTTGGATAGAACAGCCCCACGGAGTCTCCTTCTGTCTCCCTGGAGCATCTGGTGGGTTCTGAACCACTAGCCTGAGGTTGGCAGCTGCGTGTTTAACCACTGAGCCATTAGAGCCCTTGAGTAAAGGAACTCAGGTGAAAATACAATGTCTGATGATCTCAACTATTAAAATGGGAGGGTCATACCTTCCGAGTTAACCTTGAATTTCTCAGTTATTGAGTTGATCATTGGAGGTTTACACACAACGCCAGCATGGTTTTTATACTTTGTAGTCTCAAAAATAAAATAAATAAATAAGCTGCTGCAGTCAGTAAATCACCTCTAGTGGGAAAAGCCTGGCCGTCATGCAGTGCCATGAGGTGATTTGCCCCTCCCTCACAGACAGTGCCCTGTGGCTCTAACATACTCTGGAGGGATGGTAACTTCATATTTCTGGATAGTTAAAAAGGCTGCATTGTTCTGGGCATACACATGAAAAATGACCGTGTTTTTCTGATACAAGACCTAACAACAATCCAGTTTAGAAGGTCCTGGGAGGTATCTCTTCATTTTGATAAATTACAAAGCGGTGTTTAAGGCATAAGAAGCTAGCAGATAAATGTGCTTTACAGCCAACTGTAGCTAATCGCGTCCATCGTGTAAGTTGCCTAAAACAGCAGAGGAACAGCCTGAGAAATGAAGCATATTGTGTTCCTCCTTAGGGGCTTAGCAATGTATGTCTGTTTAGGTTTGTCCCGATTGCCCATGTAATAATATCTGACAGTGTTGTCAGGGTAACACTTTAATTTTACTTTCAGTTATTTTTCTGGAAGCCTGGGGTAACTTTATTTCCCCCCCAGAGGTCTGTAAAATGTTTTACAGCATTCGTTTTATTTTTTTAATTTTATTTTTTTTAACATTTTATTAGGGGCTCATACAACTCTTACAATCCATACATACATCAATTGTGTAAAGCACATTTGTACATTCATTGCCCTCATCATTCTCAAAACATTTGTTCTCCACTTAAGCCCCTGGCATCATCAGCTCCTCATTTTTACCCCTTCTTCCCTGTGCCCCCCTCCCTCATGAACTCTTGATAATTTATAAATTATTATTTTGTCACATCTTGCACTGCCTGACGTCTCCCTTCACCCACTTTTCTGTTGTCCGCCCCTCAGGGAGGAGGTTATATGTAGATTCTTATAATTGGTTCCCCCTTTTCACCCAACCCTCCCAGTATCACCACTCTCACCACTGGTCCTGAAGGGATCATCTGCCCTGGATTCTCTGTGTTTCCAGTTCCTATCTGTATACCCTCTGGTCTAGCCAGATTTGTAAGGTAGAATTGGGGATCATGATAGTGGGGGGGGCATTTAGGAACTAGAGGAGAGTTGTATGTATCATCATTGCTACACTGCACCCTGACTGGCTCGTCTCCTCCCAGTGACCCTTCCCTATGGGATGTCCAATTGCCTACAGATGAGCTTTGGGTCTCCACTCTGCACTCCCCTTCATTCACAATAAAATTTTGTAATAATTGGCAGGAAAGGCCATGGAACATGAGCAGCATTGCTGGTTTACAAGTGGAACAGGGAGCAGTCTTTTTAGAGAACTTTTAATAAGTATGGGATGCTTTTACTTAGGTGAACTCAGAATGGGATAAGAAGGAGTGACTCATTGATACCTTACTAAGGAAAAACAAACAAACCCTGAGACACAGAAAGGATCAATAACTGTGCTCTTAGAACATAAAGGGATGTTAATTGGACTCAGAGCTCTTAACCACTGTGTTTGGCCTAGAAAGCTTCCATGGAAAACTGTGGAACTTCACGTGCCTCCCCAAGATTGCCAGCCACCCAGCAGTTATTGTGGCGTTGCTTTCTTCATCCTCCTAGTCCACCACTCAGACAACTCACTGCCATCGAATCATTTCTGATTCATATCGACCCTCCTCCACCACAGCCACATTAGAATTCTCAACATTGTGAATCGTATCTGCAAAGTCAGCAGTTCAAAACTGTAAACCACTCTATAGGAGGAAGCTGGGACTTTCTGCACCCATTTAGAGTTAAAATCTTGGAAACTCCTCGAAGAGACACTAAGGGAGTGAGTTGGGTTTTGGGTTTGGTGCATTGTATAGGGTTGTGGGGTTGGCATAGGAACCAGACACTTAAGTGGTGTTTACTGTGGGCTGGGGGCATATATATATCTATATATTTCAATTATGAAGACCCAGCACAGTAGGTACTGCTTTTTCCCAATTTCACAGATAAGGAAACTTAAAGAAAAGTTACATAGCTCTGTGCCTGGGCTTGAGATTGAGCCCAGTCACCCGAACTATATCTTTCTCTTAATCCAGCAGTTCTCAACTTGTGGGGCGTGACCCCTTTGAGGGTCAAATGACCCTTTCACGGGGTTTGCCCAATTCCTAACAGTAGCAAAATTACAGTTATGAAGCAGCAATGAAAATAATTGTATGATTAGGGATCGCTACAACATGAGGAACTGTATTAAAGGGTCGCCATATTAGAAAGGTTGAGAACCATTGTCTAAATCAGGAATAATGCATCTTCGTCACATTTTATGAGGAATTCTGTTTATTTTATTTGAAGTGAACTGTAAGGGTATGAAGTAAGTTAGTCAAGAAATAAACTTAAATAAAAATAAGGCACAATATTACAATATTTGCATTTTAAATGGAATAGAGAGGGAAAACGTATTTCAGCATTAGCAGAACTTTCTATTCCAACTCATAGTGACCCTAGAGAACAATATTGACTTTCTATTCCAACTCATAGTGACCCTAGAGAACAATATTGACTTTCTATTCCAACTCATAGTGACCCTAGAGGACAATAGACAATTGACCCTACAGGACAAGGCAATAAAATCTCTAAGGAGCAGAAAGCTCTTTCTCTCAAAGAAAGTGATGGAGCAGCTGTGTCAAATTCAGTGCCTGCCCCACCCATGGCTGGCACTGGCCCAAGTGGCTGCCATAGAGACACTGTAACTCATGGGCCCTGTTCCTCGCTGCTGAGCCTCAGGGATAAATTTCGTTACAGACATTGAGAGAGAAAAAAGAAAGTGGTGGAATTCAAATCACTTAATAACTGGTTCACTGCCCCAGGTGACCATTTTAAGGATTAAAAAATGATATACTAAAAGGTAGCTTATTATTTCATATAGTTAATACTTGAATGAGAACAATAAAAGAGGTACACAAAATTAGATTGTGTCTAAGAGAGACTTTTAAAATATTAAAGTAAAAACTGTAAATAATACCTGGCAAAAAACAAACTCATTTAAGTGATTTCCATATTACTTCTTGATTGACATCCTCACGTGCAGTAGTCTTCGCTTTTATCTGAGCATCATCGGCCGTGTGATTTATCCCTAACCATCTTCTCACTGTAGGAGCAGGGTCCCATTCCTTTAGACTCTAAAGTTTAGAGGACACTAGACAATAGTCATTGTGTTTGATGTATTAGAAAGAAGCAGGAGACTTCTCTCTGAACATATCGTGTTCATCTTTGAAAAAAACCCTTCCACTTCTGCTGACCTTGCAGCAGGTGTTCTCACAGTATTTTTAGCTCTCTGAGCACTTTCAGGAATTGCATAATTCATACTGTCTCGTGGGAGGGTGAGGCATCACAGAAAGCTGAAATGAATGACAGTGTCACCTTCTGATTGGTGGCACTTTTCCTCTTTGAGTTCTCTGTTTGTTTCCTGAAGTACCAAACAAGGCCATAAAGTATAATGAGTTTTATGAAATAAATAAATATTACAGACATAGTTCTGGTCTAGCTTTTTATACCGATGGATGGAATAAGCATTGCTATGGGGACTTAGAATATGCTCTGTGCAGATGAACATTAAAAAGTAACAAGGAATGTAAATTTGTAATGTCCACATTGGATATTGTCCAGCCGCTCACCTTAGTGAAAACCCTGATTACAAGTGCCGTTTTAACAACCGGTTTGCCAAAACTCAACAAAAAATCACTAAGTATAAGTTCTGCTGAACTGGTGTGAGCCAGCTGAAATGCCCTCACTGGTTAGAACTGCTGACCTTGACATAACAGCCTAATGGGTAACCCTTTCATCACCAGGGCTCCTGAGAGCCTAAGACTGGTACTAGGTGAAAAAGCACTCACAGTTTGGCCTCTCACCGGAAGCCTGTAACTGTGCGGTAGAGCTTTTTAGTGACTTGGACTTCCATTTTGTGGTTAACATGTAGTTTATTTCTTTGATCATAAATCAGATTTTTTTAGGAAACCCCAAGCTACCTTTTTGGTACTGACTTCCTACCCAAGTCTCCTCTCTCCGTCAGTCCAAATTTCTCTTCTAAATAAATATCTTACCCCATGTTAGTGGACATATTGGATACTTATTCCTTCTGTCTGGAATTCCAATAAGATAACGACTACAATAATACTTTACATGTTCATTCAGTGTGTTGACGTAAACATTGGATATTTGACTTCCACTCTCAGTGATTTCCCCCTCCTTCGGCGCTGGAGGTGGCGAAACCCCAGTGGCAGAGTTATGACCCACTATGTTGCTAACCACAGGGTCAGCAGTTTGAAACTGCGAGAGCCTCCAAGGGAGAAAGAGGAGATGCGTTGCTCTTGTGAAGGTGTGTGGCTTCAGAGCCCACAGGGCAGTTTCACTTTGCCCACGGGGCCGCTGTGAATCAGAATGGGCTCCAGGGCAGTGAGCTGGGTTTTCTTATAAGGGGACACAACTCAGTCCTCAACACGTCCCTTAATTTCTGATGTTTATTTTGCCTCTCATCTTGAAATATTTCATTTACTTGAGTGCTTTAAATGGTTTATAACATTTCCGAGTATATCCTATATCTTTCAGGAGAGTCTGCTTAGCTAATTAATTGAAATCAGACTTGCCTGCCATAAAAACTCAAAGCTCACTGCCATCAAGTCGGTTCTGACTCTTAGCGACCCCAGAGCCCAGGATAGAACTGCCCCTGTGGGTTTCCAAGACTCTTAACAGGAGTAGAAAGCCTCATCTTTCCCACAGGAGTTGCTGATGGTTTTCAACTACTGACCTGGCGATTAGTGGCCCAACATAAATAACCACTGCTCCTGGCTGTTCTAAAGCTGAGTGTAAAATTAGACTAATTGGTTAAGATAAAGACACTGATCTGCAACGGAAATTTTCACTCACCAGGTGGCTTCTGGCTATGACACTAAACTCCTGGGCATGTTCACTTGACATCTGCTGTTAAAGATCTATTACTGGAAAATTTGAAAAATCGCTACTTGGTAGAATGCCTTCTGATTTACATAATGACAGTCCTTGCTATTCTAGAAGGAAATTCTCTTGTTTATTTTACTGGGAAATCTCACTGCATTGGAATGATAAGTTTATTTACATAAAGTGCCACCATTTCAATTAGCAGCAAATGCTTGACTGAAATTTTTTATAAGAGAATAAAATAGCAAGTTCTGGGGGGAAAATTTAATTGGTAGGGTGAGTGCAGGCTGTATAAAATGGTGTTGTTAAGCTTCTCATGGATTTTTTATGTGTCCATAATATGCACTCTGTGGTAGTCAAGCCAGGTGGGAAGCAAGCCAAAGACAAGAAGCCACTGTTTTGAAGTGCTGCACTGAAAAGTGCCTTATCCGGTTGTAAAGGTGACAGTCTGCTCCCACGAAGATTACAGCCTTGGGAAACGTAGGGGCAGTTCTGTCCTACCCTGCAGTGGGGCTACTATGAGTGAGGATTGACCCCATGGTGCACAACGGTTGACGATCCTAAAGCCTGTATCTGCCTTTCCAGTGCACCCGAAATCCCTAAGGTTTGCTGCAAGTTTCTTCTGTGAATTGTGCAGCACGAATGTCATATGTCAGTGTAGCTCTAACATTTTACTAGACCATCAGGACTTTGTTTCAAGACTTTTCCTGCGTTTAATCACCCAGATGATTCTTTAATGACTCAAACTTTTAAGCCCTCTTGCCTTTTCATGTTTAGAAAAATGCTTGTAAGAAGCAAAGTTTTCAAAGAATTATTTATTTTATTGCTAGCATCTGTGTGGTGCTGCTGGCCCTGGGGAATAGAACACATGGATGTTTTGTGTGTCTGGTACTCAATGAACACCATTCTCCAAACTTTGTTTCTCAGCGTACTTTCCGGGAAACACTGGTCCTATGGGATGCCTGCAGGGGAAACAGTTTCATAGCCCTGGAATCTGCCACCTAGTAGACGGGCAGGTTCTTGTTGATGTGAATGATAACACTATGAACATTTGTTTAGCAATCTGGAGATAGTGTAAAAAAATACTCTGGGCAGTATTACAGTTCTTATATCATCCATATTTATACATTAAACCCCAGGACTATTCATGCCTTCAGACTTATTAAATTTTCAGCGTCATGATCCGCAAAAAGCTTCAAATTAAATGATGTAGCAAATGAGTTTCTATTTAAACAGAGCTTTCTCTTGGGCAATAGGATTATTAGTTATTTCTTGGTTTAACATTTCCTGTAATGTTTTTGATACATTATACACTTCATATTTCAAGACCTGCTTTTTTTAAAGCAAAAAACCTATTTTGCTTTCTGTGTTTAATTCTAATTTTACACAATGTTTACTTTTTAAAAAATCTTAATTTATGCTCATGTGTTTGAGGTTCATTTTTGATTATGCATGTTATTTGATGCTTTTTAATGTATTAAGATTTTTTAAAATTAGAAATGTACTTTTAAATGTTTGACTATTTGCTTTTCATTTCTTGAATTCTAAAAACTTCACACGAAAATGTTAAGTATAAGTAATACTGTGTTAGACAGGATTCTCTAGAGAGACAAAACCAGATTGCTAGTAATTTTATATTATATATATATTTCTAAAGATAGATATATAAAACAAGAAATGAACCATTAAATTATAAAGCAGTGAGACACTAGCAGTCCTTTAAGTCTTGAAAGCCGCCAGTTTCTCTTCTGTAGAGAGAGCTGGGCTACATATATCCAGGCAGCAAACAGCAAGGCAGGTCACCAACTGTCGGTCCCCACCTCCAGAGATGAACATCCAATCATGTGGGCTTAAAGGGACCTTAACTTACAGTGACACAGTCCACAGGCTAGGCGTCCCACAGATAGTGTACCCTTTAAATTGAGGCACAGAACAAGCAAGGCAGCCGCACACTGGCCCAATGATTAAAGAGCGAGAGACAAGCAAGACGAGACTCACCAAGCCATTTATCTCTCTACCCTTCATTTAATCTTACTTGTGTCTATCGGCCAGGCTGGCACAATAAACTCTCGCAAATACCAAGATTACAAGTTTCAAAATCAGTACCTGAAAGTCAGGTCTTTTTATTAATTCTGTCTTCATTCATAGTTTAAAGTCAAGAGATTATATGAAATTAATGTCAGAAACATTATCTTCCTATTACGTTGGACATGGTAATACACTACTATAAAAAAAGACTATAGTAGCCCAATGATTGACTCTTATGAAGCAGAGATCAGACATAGCTCCAACCTTCTATTTTGACCCAACCAGCCAACCCAGGGCATTCTGTTTCTGTGCTAGGTTTGATAATCCACCGAAAGAGCCACACAGAACTCACAGATAATACTATATTCATGATTATGGGGTTTATTAGGGAAGCTAACAGGTTACAAGGGTGAGGATCAGAAATATTAAGGATTCATTTCAATGGTTCAGTGTTTTTTCCCAGCCATTTAACAGGCATGCCTCTCTCTAATCTTCTACCACGTGGTCCCTTGGCGTCTGCCCTGCTTGGACATGTGTTGCAAAACTCCTCTATTGCTGATAAATGCCCAAAGGGTGCCCCACTCTGCAAGGCCGCTTCCTGCCCAAAGCCACTCAGCTTTCCTCTTTCTGTGGGCCGGGAAGCTTAGCTTGCTGCTCTGTCTCATGCTGTGGCTGCCATCACTTCTCTGTGCATACGTTTCAGACCCCCTTCACTCATGGCTCTTCTTTCTTGATGGTCACGGGAGTCTCTGTGCCTGCTTCTGAGGTGCCTCATTTTATACCCAGCAGCATGGTAAAGCTGACCAATCCTCCCCCTTGGTGGTTGACTCCTACTCACAGTGCTCCTGGAGGATGGAGGAGAGCTGCCCCATAGGTATCCATGGCTGTATGGTTTTGTGGAAGCAAATTGCCATATCTTCCTTCCAGGTATCAGCTGATGGAATTGAACTTCTGACCTTTCAGTTAGTATTCAAGCTGTGTTCCATTCCACCGCTGGGAACCTTTAAAGGTAATAATACATGTACTTTTCACTTGTCAGCTAAATTGTTACCTAAGAATTCATATCTATTGACAATAGTAAAAAAAATCTATACTTTGGATGCTCACATTCCCGAAACGATTGCTGAAGATAAAATGGGTACATAAGCAAATGTGGTGAAGAAAGCTGATGGTGCCCAGCTATCAAAAGCTTCAGTGTGGGGATCTTAAAGGCTTGAAGGTAAACAAGTGGCCATCTAATTGAAAAGCAACAAAGTCCACATGGCAGAAGCACACCAGCCTATGTGATCATGAAGTGTCAATGGGAACAGGTATCAGGCATCTGAGACCCAGAATAAAACCATACCCAATGTGAATGTGGGGGGCATGGAGTGGAGACCCAGTGCCCATCTGTAGACATTGGACATCCTCTCATAGAGGGGTCACAGGGAGGAGATGAACCAGTCAGTGCAGAATAGCACTGATAAAAACACAAACCTTCCTCTAGTTCTTTGGTGCTTCCTTCACCTCACTATCATGACCTCAGTTCTACCTTACAAATTGGATTAGACCAGAGCATGTACACTGCTACAGATAAGAGCCTGCATCACAGGGAATCCAGGATAGATAACTCCTCAAGGACAACAAGGAGAGTAGAGATACCAGGAGTATTAGGGGAGAGTGGGGATTGAAAGGGGGAATCGATCACAAGGATCAATTAGAACTCCATCCCAGGGGGACGAATAACGGAAAAGTGAGTGGGGGGTGATGGAGGATGATGTAAGATATGGAAAAAATAATCTATAATTTATCAAGGGTTTGTGAGGCAGAGGAGGGAGGTTTGTGGGTAGAGGAGGGAGGGGGAAGAATGGGGGAGCTTATATCGGGCTCAAGTGGGAAGAGAATGCTTTGAAAATGATGATGGCATATGTGTGTGGTAGATATATAATTGTTTGTCAAGTAGAGGATTAAGAGTGTAGGGGTGGACTCTAGCTGCTCAATCAGATCATACACAATGAGGCTTCTGTGTGGGCATGGCCTTCTCTGAATCCTGGGAAATCCGGTACTTCCTCCTTGAAGGTGGCAGACACTTCTCTCTCTCTCTCTCTCTCTCTCTCTCTCTGGGAGACATTGCAGCTGGCAAGATACATGGAATTACCCTAGTTGCCCTAAGCCAGACAAGCCACATGGATGCAACCAAACCTCTGAAGCCGGAGAAGTCAGAGACCTCTGCCAGCACTGAGATGCTTACAACGCCACTGGACCCAAAGACTTTATACCCCACTGGCTTATGATCATCCTGCACTTGGCTTCATTGCATGTGTTTCGTGATTCTGAAGAGGACTTTATAGATAGGTATTGGACTTATGGGCTAATATACTTTGGCCTTGGACTGGACTAGATTGGGATGTTTTCTTTTTTTTTTTAAATCATTTTATTGGGGCTCATACAACTCTTATCACAATCCATACATCCATCAATTGTGTAAAGCACACTTATATGTTCATTGCCCTCGTCATCCTCAAAATTCACCTTCCTCTTGGGTTCCTGGAATCAGTTCATTTTCCTTTTTTCCCTCCCGATCCCTCCCCGCTCCCCCCTCCCTCATGAACCCTTAATAATTTATAAATTATTATTTTATCTTACTCTGCCCGGCGTCTCCCTTCACCCATTTTTCTGTTGTCCATTCCCCAGAGAGGAGGTTATATGTAGATCCTTGTGATCAGTTCCCCCTTTTTATCACCCCTTCCCTCCTGGTATCACCACTCTCACCCTTGGTCCTGAGGGGTTCATCCATCCTAGATTCCCTGTGTTTCCAGTTCCCATCTGTACCGCTGTGCATCCTCTGGTTTAACCAGGTTTGCTAGGTAGAATTGGAATCATAATAGTTTGGGGGTGGAAGCATTTAAGAACTAGAGGAAGGTTGTGAGTTTCATTATTGCTGTACTGAACCCTGAGTTACTCATCTCCCCACTACCCCTTTTTAAGGATGTCCAGTTGTCTACAGATGGACATTGGGTCCCCATAATGCGCTCCCCTCATTCACAATTATATGATTTTTTTTCCCACTCGCCATTGGTACTTAAAACCTGGTGTCCGCGGCCCTTCATGATCACACATGTTGGTGTGCTGCTTCCATGTGGACTTTGTTGCTACTGGGCTAGATGGCCGCTTGTTTACTTTCAAGCCTTTAAGTCCCCAGACGCTATATCTCTCAATAGCCAGGCACCATCAGCCTTCGTCACCATACTTACTTATGCACACATTCGTCTTCAGTGCTTATGTGGTGATCACACGATGGTTTTTGTTCTTTGGTGTCTGCTACCTGATCCCTTCAACACCTTGTGTTCACACAGTCCTGTGTGCTTCTCTGTGGGCTTTGTTGCTTTCGAGCTAGATGGCTGCTTGTTTGCCTTCAAGCCTTTAAGACCCCAAATGCTTTATTTTTTGATAGCCGGGCACCATCAGCTTTCTTCACCACATTTGCTTATGCACACGTCTGCCCTCAGCGATCTTGTCGGGAAGGTGGGAAATGACCGTTTAGCTGAGCAAGGTGCTCTTATATTGAGGGAATGTGCACAAGGAGGCCCAATGTCCACCTGCTACCCTACTACTAAACCTATAAACATATGCACATAGGTCTATTCCCCTACAATCATAAATGTATTTACATATGTACATGTGTGTATTTGGGCTTCTCTGTATGCACTTTGCCTCCTACTCCTTTCCTCTACTTCCATACGCTTTCCTCCTGTCCGACTACCATGTTCAGCCTTCATTCTGGTTTCAGTAATTCTTCTCAGTTACCTCGCCCTTGGTCCCTCCCTACTAGTCCTCCCATTTCCTCCCTGGCACTGGTTTTGAACCACTCATTATTCCCTTGTCCCTGGGTTGGCCAACACCTCCACCCTTCCCCTACCTCCCACACTCTCATGTCCCTCTGGAACCGTTGATCCCATTCTCATATTGTTTGTCCAGCCTATCTTATCTAGGTGGACCTGCAGATTTATTAATATGTACATAAAATTGGGAACGGCTTTGACAGCACCAGAGTGGCACATAAGAACATGGCGATGACGGTAGCAACACCGACAAACTAACAAAGCCACTGACATACAAAATTTAAAACAAGAGAAAAAAACAAAACAAAAACACAGAGAAAAGAAAAGCCTGTTAGTAGTTTAAGGTCTGTTTGTTGACCTTTAGGAGAGTTTTCCAGACACGTCTGATGGGGTGCCACGTCCTGGCCCCAAAGTGCATCCTTTATACTCCCTCAGGACCTCCTTGCTCTGCTTCCCCTGCTGCTCCATTGCACGCCCCCAGTGCTTTGCCTCAGTGGGGGGGGGGGCAGCTCAGTTGCACATCCCCCATTGTGTCTCCGGTGCTATCCCTTGTAGGGTCTTGGATCAGTGCAGGATGTTGCATCTTGCTGTGGGGCCGGCTACATGGTCCTCTCTATGTTGGACCCTCCGGGCCAGGCTATGATTATATGAGCTTGGTGGGCCCAGGTTTGCTCCGCTCTGTTCTTCCACCTTCCTTTGCTTCAGCTTCCTTCTGGGTGTGGTGTGGTAGGTCAGTTCCTTTCCCACACCAGGTGATCTATTTTTATTTTTTTCTGGGTACTCCTTCGATGGTGGGGGTCGGGCTAATTCTGGTTAGGGCCGGCCTATGGTCCATTCTCTGTGTGGATTCCTCCACACGATACGTTGCCCTCCTGGTTTGGCGTGTCGTGGTGGAGTCCGTATGCATGTTCCAGTTCTGTGGGGACACAGCTAGTACTCCCCCCTGGGTGGGTTAGTGCCCTGTTCCCCCCCGTGCCATCAACTCAGTTTCTCCCCACCCAGCTTCACCCTCCACCTGCTCCCCTTCTCCTTCTTTATGTTTGACTGTCATGTGTGTGGTCTGCCCTCCCTCCAACTATCTAAGCTTCCACCTGTTTATTGCGAGATAGGTGTCTATTCTTCTATTCCTGGCGTGCTGATTGTACTTACCTCAGTGGACTCATGTTATACCTGTCCTTTTGAGTTTGGCTTACCTCGCTTAACAATTCCTTCCACCTCTTCCCACGAAACGATGTGTTTCATGTGATCGTCCTTGCTTTTCAGTGCTGCATTGTACTCCATTGTGTGTACGTGCTACAGTTTACTAATCTACTCATCTATCGATGGAAAGTTGGGCTGTTTCCAAGTCTTTGCAATTGTGAATTGTGCCACAATAAACATTGGAGCGCAGATGACTGGTTGTGTTTTATTTGCTGCTTCCACCGGGTATATGCCCAGTAGTGGGATGGCTGGGTCACAAGGTAGATCAATTTCCATTTGCTTTAAGTATTGCCAGATTGCTTTCCACAATGGCTGTACAAATCTACACGACCAGCAGCAGTGGAGGAGGGTTCCTGCTTCACCACAGCCCCTCCAACGCTTGTTGCTCTCTGATTTGCTGAATTGGGCTTGCCTCAGGGGTGCTAGGTGGTATCTCATGGTTGTTTTGATTTGCTTATGGCTAGGGACCTAGGACACTTTCTCATATATTATTGGCCATATGGGTCTCTTCTCTATTAAAAGTTCTTTTCAGTTCTCTTGCCCACTTCCTTAGGGTGATAACTGTTTTCCTTGTTTTGCAGGTCATGATGGTGTTGTAGATTTTAGTAATGAGCCCTTTCTTTGTCCAATGTGTCATTACTAAAAATCCTCTCTCAGTCTGTGGGTTGTCTTGTCACCCTCTTGGTGGTCTTTCGAGGTGCACAGGTGCTTTATTCTTATTAAATCCTGTTTGTCGATTTCTAGTTCACCTGTGTATGTATGCCCTTCCCTATTGCAGTGAGCCTATGAGCTCCCTGGCCCAGTGCTCTGAGGTTAATCCCAATTCCCTTCTTGATGGTCCTGATGGTTTGGGGTTTAGCTTCTAGGTCTGTGATTCACCTTGAGTTTATTCTTGTGCATGGGGCGAGGTAACCGTCTTGCTTCATCTTTCTACACGTGGATATCCATGGTTTCCAGCACCACTTGCTAAAAAGGGCATCCGCTTCCCACTTGATAGTTTTGGGACCCTTGTCGAAGGTCAGTTGTCTATATGCTGATGGTTTTATTCTTGGGCTTTCTATTCTTTTCCACTGGTCTGAGTGTCTGTCGTTGTGCCAGTACCACACTGTTGTGACCACTGTAGCTGTGTAATAGGCATTAAAGCCGGGTAAGGCGAGTCCTCCAACTGTGTCCTTCTTCTTGAGTTCTCTGCTAATTCTGAGTTTCTTCCCTCTCCATAAGAAAAGGTTGATAATATTTGAACTGGTATAGCATTGAATTTGTAAAGTGCTTTAGGTAGGATTGGCATCTTTAGTATGTTAAGCCTTCTAATCCATGAACAGGGAATGTTCTTCTATTTGTGGAGGTCACTTTTGGTTTCCTGTAGTAGGGGCTTATAGTTTAGATTTTTTTTTTCCGTTAAATATATTCCTAGGTATTTTAGTTTGTTCTTAGCTACTGTGAAGGGTACTTCCTTCTTAATCCTCTCTTCCATTGTCCTGTCCGATGTGTATAGTAAAACCTACCGACTTCTCTTTATTGATCTTGTATCCTACCACTCTTCCATATTCCTCTATTGCTGTAAGTACTCCAGCAGTGGAGTTTTTTGGGGTTTTCAATGTACAAGATCATGTTGTCTGTAAATAGCGATAGTTTCACCTCCTCCTCTCCCATTTGGATCCCTTTGATGGCCTTCCACTGTCTTATGTTGTTAGCCAGAACCTCCAAAACTATACTGAATAGAAATGAGGACAGGGGGCAATCTTGTCTTGTACCCTTTTTCAGTGGGATTGTTTTTGTCTTTTCTCCATTGACTATGTTGTTGGCCATTGGCCTTTCATAGATAACTGGTATGAGCTTGAGGAACTTACCTTCCAATCCTCTCTTCATGAGTGTCTTAATTAGGAATGGGTGTTGGATGTTGTCAAATTATTTTTCTGCATCTATGGATATTATCGTATGGTTTTTATCCTTTTTCTTCTCAATGTGGTATATAATATTGATGGATTTTCGGACCTGCAGTTCAGTTACCCGGGCCTTGGATGAATGGAGGGAGGGATGCAGACCCAAGGGCAGGTTGCTGCCATGTGGGGAGAGGGGAACTGCGGGAAAGGGAAGCTTCTCTCCTAGTGTGGTCCCGCGAGTGGGCAGCTGCTGTAGGGGTTCCCGCCACTACTGCTTGGGGACCAGGCTTGGGGCCCCTGTCTGGGGATGGAGTGGGGCTAAAGCTAGTTGCC
Organism: Tenrec ecaudatus; assembly: GCF_050624435.1. Taxonomy (NCBI): domain Eukaryota; kingdom Metazoa; phylum Chordata; class Mammalia; order Afrosoricida; family Tenrecidae; genus Tenrec; species Tenrec ecaudatus. The sequence goes on along the minus strand of NC_134530.1, from coordinate 305,301,084 downwards.
GCCTTGATGGCGGCAGCCTAGTGAGCTAAGATGTCCCACGAATCGGGTCCTGGATCACTGAGGCCCCGGCTCAGGACAAATGTGTGGGGTGGCAGTGGGGTGCTCTCGTGGGGGGTGGGGGGATATTTCACTCTACCTGGACACAAAACCCGCTTTGTTCAAAAGAGCTCTCAGAGTATGCTGGTCCCCAGCTCTGCCATCTTCCCAGCAGTCCGAGATGTGTTCTTAAATTACAATTGCCCTTGTATATAAACCTCTTCCTTATACACATATGTGTGTCCGTGAACTTGTTTCTCTAGTCTACCTGGGATAACACAATGTGCAAATGTGCTTGACACATTGGAGGAATGTATGGATTGTGATAAAAGATGTAAAAGTTCCCAATAAAAGTATTTTTAAAATTTTAACCTTTATTTTGAGCATTCATCTGGTAATAATAAACACTGAGGCGCGTGAACAACATATGCATTAGCTCGGACAGGCCGTTCTTTGAGATTTGGCAGATACACGTGATGGCATCCTACAGTTATAGAATGATGTAGTCATCTTTCGTTTCTCCTCTTTCGTGGTCAGCCACCATTTTCATATAACGCCGGGTTTGTAAAATGAGCTGGTCTCTGGATCCTCACCATGGGGACGATAATGTACGACTTTGCATCTTCACCTCGGAGCTTGCCATTTTCATTCCGTTGTCAGCCCACAGTGTAATTCTGTCATCTGTTTGGGTATATGTTACTTCGTTAGATCATTTCTTTTCCTGAAAGCTTAAAAACAGTATTTTTATGCGAGCTATATGCAGTAAGTGAGGTTAGATTGTAGTTCTTCTTGCTCGTGGGTTCATTATAATATCATGAGTAGATTCAATGTCTGTGTCAACTCATCAGGGAAGTTCATTGGATCATATCGTACCATTTGCTTGGTAGATGGACGTTATTGCTGTTACTTGTGTTACGAATGAGCTGCAGGTGTGGTTGAGCACCACACGCCAGGTCCATGGATGAAGTCGCATGCCACGGGCCCTCGGCAGCCTCTCTCACCAGCGTGCCAGCAGTAGTGCACTGAGGACTATGGGATTGACCTTTGCCTGCCGCCGGGCTTTGAAGCCGCTCTGGCCGCCCCTGTCGGCATGATCAGTCAGATCTTTGGGTGCTGGTGGCAGTGGGTGAGGGGGCCTCTTGGTCTCCACTGATTTGGCAACAATGGGACTCAGATGTCCTCTCCTACAGAAGACAGGTGGAGAGCTGTTAGCTTCATGAAGGACCCCAAAGATGGGCCATCGCCTTGGCAACCTCTCCTTAAGAGTATAAGGTTTCATTTGTTTCTACTCGTTTGTTTTGTAGAGAGCGGTGGAGTGGAAGAGGATGACTTTTCCGACGATGAAGCAATAGAAGCTGACAATGAGGAGGATGCTGAGCCCTGTGACAAAGAAAATGAAAATGATGCTGAATCTAGTGTTGGGACAAACACAGGCTGGGCAGATGCCATGGCTAGAATTCTTAACAGAAAAACTCCTACAAGTAAGCCCACCATTCTGGTCAAAAATAAAGAGCTGGAAAAGGAGAAAGAAAAGCTAAAGCAAGAGAGACTCGAGAAAAGAAAACAGGTGTGTCCAGCAGTCGTCTTTAGATGAGATTGTTTGCCTGGCTGAATTCTCTCTACCACAGTGTTCTTTGCCGTGTTTATCCAACTGACATTCGCGTTTAAACTTGCTGTTTATATAAGGGTAAAAACCAAGATGAAGTTAGTCTAAATCATTCCTTTGAGCATGTTCGCTTTTAATCGCCTAAGCACAGCAACACAAACGTGACTTCAAGGAAATTTATACTTTTAAAACCACGTCATTCTAAATATGGCAATGACTTCTCTGTAGCAATTTGTTATTCTAGTTAGTTCATATTCTGATTTTATCAGGCCTTGAACTAATCCTGATGCTTGAATAGGTTACATGTTCCTTTTATTGCTGTTGAAGATCTATTTTTTAATATAAACTAAATGTGCAGTGGTTATGGGCTTGGCTGAGAAATGAAAAGCTACCAGTTCGAACCCATTTACTGCTCCTGGGGAGGAAGATGGGGTATCCTGCTTCTGTACAGATTGCAATTTTGGAAATCCCTTTGGGTTAGTTCGACTGTGTCTTGTAGGGTCACTGTGAATAGACTATCTGTGAGGATGTCATAAGATAATTAACTTGCTAGACAAACTTGAATTCATTATGCCTTTTGTTCCACCAATAACAGAAGTTAGATTATATAATCTGTTAATGTTCAAAAGTTGGACTTGAATTTCCTATTGTGTACTTCCAGTAAGCATCAAGAAAGCACGATATAATATACTTATTCCTTTTACTTGATGAAGTGTCTCTGTTGAAATTTAGAGAAATAATATTTCCTGATAGAAGAAAAAACATGATTTTCTTGAATTGTGCTGGCTCTTTAGCAGTGCTGACTTCCAAGAGCACCCAGGTAGTACAAATGGTTAAGGTGTTCTACTGCTAACCAGAAAAGTAGAGGTACCTTCGGAGAAAGGCCTGGCAATCTACATAAATTAAAAAATTATGTAGTGAAAGCTCTGTGGACACAGTTTCTGCTCTGCACATTTGGACTCTCCTTGACTGGGACTGATAATGAAGGCAACTGGTTTGTTTATTGGTAAAAGTAAAAGAAAAATAGGTCAAAATTGACGTATTTCCATTAACTCACCAACCCCTTATTTTTTAAAGTGAAGTATTTCTTTATTTTTAATATTGGTTGCTCTTTGTGAAAGACCAATTAAAGATGAAACTTTTTCTAACACTGCTCTTGGGAACACATTCACTTTATTTTTAAGTTAATATTCACATTATGAATATTAATAGTCATATCTAGACTTTAAGATAATTTTTGTCTCTAAATCTTACTGATAGCTTTTCAACTGAAAATTGAATATTTGTTTTCTATCTCAAAGCTCGTTGGAAGAGGCTTTAGAAAAAGCAAAGTGCTTTAAAAAAAAGTGCCTCTAGTCCTAATACTCCTTTGTGGACAATATTTTGCTGCCAAGAGGAATTTATCTCTAACGGCTTTGAGCGTTAGACACGATAGACACATGGCTGTACGTTTCAGTGCTATTTGTAAGTGAGGGGACCTCAAAAAGTTTGTGGAAAATGGTATTGAAAGAGTGGGATTTTCTGAGTTTCGTTTTATGAACTCTCAGTTGCTGGTCAAGAAGTCGGCAAAACCTACGAGCCACTCTGCAGGAGTGAGACGTGGGCTATTTGCTTCCAGAGACCTGATATGTCGCCTTGGAAAACCAGTTCCATACTCAGCTCTACAGGGTCACTGTGGATCAGGATTCTGGTCTGATTTGGTTGTGTATGGATTTCTTAAGTGGTGTCTGTGTAAATTCACATTCATTCTTAATGTTGTTTTTTTAAATCATTGGGGGTTTGTACAACTCTTATCACATCCATTGTGTCAAGCACATTTGTTGCCATCATCATTGTCAAACATTTGCTTTCTACTTGAGCCCTTGGTATCAGCTCATTTTTTTAAAAATTCTTAATGTTTGAGTTTCTACTTTATCAGCTACTGATTTCTAATCATAAATATTCAGAATTAAACCAAAACTGTTTGGAGGATCATGCCCATTATCCCAAGAGTACTAAAGATCATTTAAAATGAACTTACTACTTTTTAAAGTATGATTAATTTTTTTCTGGAATGATTTGAATTATTATGACAGTGAGATTTATGCCACTAAAAGTGAACCTCTGGTTTGGGGAAGAATCTTTTCCCTTAGAAAGCCGTCGGGGCCATCTTTGGAGTGAGAATAGGAGTAAGGTACACTGTGATTACTGTGCTTTACTATAAAACGAGGAGTCCACAAGTGGAGGAAAAGAAGAGATAAAAGGAGACATTTTCATTGGTCCTTTCTACTGGTTTTGACCCTTACCAGCTTCTGGATGCTGCGTTCTTCATATTCAGGATATTTGCTGGTTGGTGAAACGTTGGCTTGAGAAGGGGACATCAAGAAGCATTGTCCCACGTCAGGTGCTTGGGCTCTGGCTGCTGCTGGGAACCGTTTTACACTGCATTATGGGGCCTGTAGGATTTTCTTCTTTGCTAACTCCTTCTGCTTCTGCATGATAGCACAATTTCCCTTTGTTGTAATTTGTGAGTGGTGTGGCTTATGCAAGAGGGCTTCAAAAAAGTTTATGGGGGAATTCCTTTAACTTTTAGTTCGACTTTTGGCATGACATATTTGAAGCCTCCTCGTATGTAGCAAGGCTATCGGCCAGCAGGTGCCACAGAGAGAAGACACATATTAAGATGATTTACTCTAGACAAAAATAATCATTGTATAAATAAGATGCTTCTAGAAATGACGGCGCTTCTTTAAACATGGGTACATGTTCTCTAATAATTCTGTTAAAGAAGTCATTTTCTTTTTTTAAAAAAATCATTTTATTGGAGGCTCATACTACTCTTATCACAATCCATCCATTGTGTCACACACATTTTTACAGTTGTTGCCAGTATCATTTTCAAAACATTTTCTTTCTACTTGAGCCCATGGTATCAGCTCATTTCCCCCCCCTCCCTCTCTCACCTTCCCTTCCTCATGAACCCTTGATAATTTATTAATTATTTTTCCATGTCTATCTAACACTGAATTATGTCTCCCTTCACCCACTTTTCTGTCGTCCATCCCCCCTGGGATGGGGTTATAGGTAGATCATTGTGATTGGTTCCACCTTTCTCCCCCAACCTTTCCCTTACTCTCCTGGTATGGCTACTCTCAATATTGGTCCTGAGGGGTTTATCCATCCTGGATTCCCTGTGTTTCCAGTTCTTATCTTATGTGTACATGCTCTGCTCTTGCCAGGTTTGTAAGGTAGAATTGGGGTCATGACAGTGGGGGAGTAGGCATTAAACAACTAGAAGAAACCTGTATGTTTCATGGGGCTATACTGCACCCTGACTAGCTTGTGTCCTGCCCAAAACGCTTCTGTAATGGGATGTCCGATTGCCTACAGATGGGCTTTGGGTCTTCACGCTGCACTTCCCTTCATTCACAATGATAGGATTTTTTTGTTCTGAATCTTTGATGCCTGATACCTGATCCTATCTACACTTCATAATCAACAGGCTGGTGTGCTTCTTTCATGTGGGCTTTGTTGCTTCTCAGCTAGATGGCCGCTTGTTTACCTTCAAGCCTTTAATACCACAGATGCTGTATCTTTTGATAGCCGTGCACCGTCACCTTTCTTCACCACCTTTGCTTTAAGCACACGTTTGTCTTCAGCAATCGTGTTGGGAAGGTGAGCATCATAGAATGCCAATTTCCTAGAACAGAGTGTTCTTGCATTGAGAGAGTACTTGAGTAGAGGCCCAATGTCTATCTGCTACCTTAATACTAAACCTATAAATATGTGCACATAGATCCATTTCCCCATCATCATATATAAATATATTTACATATATACATGCTTGTATTTAGACCTCTATAAATGCTCATTGCCTTCTAGTTCATTCTTCTATTTCCTGTTACTTTCCTCTTGTCCCACTATCATGCTCAGCCTTCATTTGGGTTTCAGTAATTCCTCTTGGTTATATTGCCCTTGGTCAATTCCTACCAGACCTCTTATACCCTCATGCCACTGATTTTGGATCACTTGTTCCCTTTTCCCTGGGTTGGTTAACACCACTTCCTTTCCCCCACGTCCCCCTCTCCGATGTCTCCTGGGAACCATCAGTCCCGTTGTTTTCTCCTCCAGATTGTTTATCCAGCCTATGGTATCTAGATAGACCTGCAGAGATAATAATGTGCACAAAAACAAGACAGAGCACAACAAAGCCAACGACACAAAAAGAGAGAAAAGCCTGTAAATAGTACAAGAAAAGCTTGTAGTTAGTTCAAGACCTGTTTGCTGATCTTTAGGAGTGTTTTCTGGCTGAGTCTGATGGGATGGAATGCCCTGACCCCAAAGTCTTATTTTTGGTATTCTCTGGGGGACTTCATTGCTCTGCTCCCCTTGCTGTTCTGTTATACTCCCTTAGTGTTTCACCTTGGTGTGGTGAGGTCAGATCAGGCACAATTCCCAAACTGTGTCTCCAGTGTTGTCCCTCGTAGTACTATGGGTCAGTGAGGGACATCGTGTCTCGTGGTGGGGCCAGTCCTATGGCCCTATTTGTGCATTGGCTGTTCTGAGTGGGAATATCATCCACAGGGCTTGGTGGACCAGGATGTGCTCCCCCCCCCCTCTCTCTCCTCCTTCATTTGCTCCTGTGTACTCTGATCAGACATGTCCTTCTCCCTGAGCTGTAGCTTCAGTGCTGTCCTCTGAAGCGAATTCTTCATGGGGGAGGGAAGGCTGTCCACACAGTTGGGATTGGGACTGGCCCCTCAGACTCTATTGGTTCCCTGTTTCGTGGTGGTATGTTGCATTCATGTCTTGGAGCACCAAGTTGAAGTCTGGCCCTTCTTTCTCTGTGGAGATATAAGCAACACCTTGCCCTTGGGTGGGTTAGTGCCCTGTTCCCCTGCTACCCCTATTTCCCCCCTTCTCTTTAGTTGGCTACCATATGTATCCCTGGATTTTCTCTGGCCCCTGCCATACTCCCTGGGCCTCACCTCAGGAATGTATGTATACAGTAGACTTTTCCCTAGGCCCCTTTTGCGTTTTTAAGCTTACTTCGGTGGAGTCATGTTGTACTTGTCCTTTTGTGCTTGGGTTACTTTGCATAATTTCCTCCAGTTCTTCCCATGCAGAAATGTGCTTCATGCATTCATCACTGCTTTTTAGGATGCGTAGTACTCCATTGCATGTATGTACTAGATTTTTAATCCATTCGCCTGTTGATGAAATTTTGAGTTGTTACCAACTCCTTGCAATTGTGAACTGTGCTGCGATGAACATTGGAGCGCAGCTGTCTGGCCGTGGTTTCTTTCTTGCTGCTTCTGGGTATATGCCCAGTAGGGGGGTTGCTGGGTCAATTTCCATCTGTTTAAGATATCGCCAAATCCATTTCCAGAGTGGCTGTACATACCTCCTCAGTGGGCAATTAGTTTTTTTCTTTTTGGAAGTTGGCAGATTATTGTAGGTTGTAGTAATAAGACCTTTGTCTGATGTGTCACTGCTAAAGATGTTTTCCCAGTCCATGGGTTCGCTTATCACTCTCAGTGAATTCTTTCGATGTACACAGGTGTTTTATCTTCAGCATAACCCACTTGTCAATTTGTGACTCATCCATATTTGTGTCCTTCCCTATTTCTGATAGCCTATGTATTCCCTGCACTAAACTTCTCAGGTTTGCTCCGATTCCCTCATTAATAGCCCTAATAGTTTGGGCTTTTACCTCGAGGTCTGTGGTCCACCTTGAGTTTTTTCTTGTGCATGGAGTGAGATATGGGTCTTGCTTCATTTTTGGGGCCGGTAGATATCCATTTTTCAAGCACCACTTGTTGAATAGGACACCCACTTCCCCTTTGGTATTTTTTGAGCCCTTATTAAAGATCTGTTGTCTATGTGCTGATTTTATTTCTGGGTTTTCAGTTCTTTTCCATCGGCCTGAGTATCTGTCATTATACCAATACCGTGCGGTTTTGACCACTGAGGCTGTATAGTATGTGCTCAAGTTAGGTACAGCAAGCCCTCCCACTGTGTCCAAGAAAGTCGTTTTCTACTAAAGAGCAACTGTGCTTATTTTGTGGTTGCCATGAGGGTAGTTTGCGGTCATACCTGTGGTGATGTGGTGAAGGCAGACCAGCCATGTGGCTCTCTCACACCCTGCCATGCATGGCCTGGTGGGATACACTGGTAACCCTCCAGACCTTTGCTGTCAGGCCTCCCAGAACTCACAGTGGGCCTCTCATGACACACCAACTGCTCACCACAGGCTCCCTGAACTGTACCCCTCAAATTGTGGTGGTTTTTAAAAGTCCCTCTGAAAAACTAAGCCAGGATGATTGATTACTTTTGCCCTTTCACAGAGGAGCCTATGAAAACATGCTGCAGTTTAAACAATGTCTGATATTCTCTCACATGACAATATTTATCACACAGCTTGATAAGAAGCGTGAGTGGGAAATGATGTGCCGAGTTAAGCCAGATGTTGTCAAAGACAAAGAAACAGAGAGAAATCTGCAGAGGATTGCCACAAGGTAAGACAGTGGGTTTTGCCCTGTAAAAAACAATCAAATCCTAAAGCTTTGATGGCAGCCTCCTTCTGGCCAGATTTCATTCTTAAGCCTGCCTAGTCGATGGTGTAGTCAACCAAAGGTTTTACAGGTCTCTTGAGGTGTGTGTATAATGTGCTAAGTGACTATTTATTCCTCATGCCCCTATTTCAGATCATCTTGTTTTTAAAACCTCAAGAACAGTGCATTCAGACCTCTGCCGTGATGGCTGTCTACATGCATGGTGCTAGATGTCTCATTCGCCCCTGCGTGCATTGCAACACTGTTGGGCTTCTTTCCCTCTGCATTTTTTATCATCCGCATCAAATAATCATTTGATGTCCTCTGTGTCCAAAGATAAATGTGAGAAGGAGGCTGCTGGGTGGCCTCTGCCCACTCATCTGTATGTGTGCAAGTTATTAATTGCCATCCCTCCTAGGACAGAGGCATAACTTATGTGTTGGGGTCATAGGACAGGAGATTGTCCTACGACTTGGAAAGCTTCTTGATTATATCTAGACTGCTACATAAAAAAAAAAAACCTAACAGTTCTATTTCGTGGAATTGATTTTGAATTCTTTGTTAACTACTTGGTTTAGGCCATTTTTTAATCTACTAGGGATGTTGTAGCATGACATTGAGGTGTGGTCCTTAAGAATATCTGGGTAGAGTTTCATCTTGCATCCTTATCAGGGGAAGCCAGCCCCTAACACATCATTACGGGTCTGGTAGGCACAATTGTACAGCGACAATAAGTAAAGATCATAGTAAAGTTATAGAGAGCATGAGAGATAGAAGCGAAGTATTGAAATAAATGGAGTCAGACACGATGCATGATAGCATGCTCACCTCAGCCCCGCTCGATGGTCCACGTGGAGGGAGAGAGAGTCTCTTTAATGCTAGCCCACGCGTTTTATATTCTCTGGGGACGTGCAAGCCCCCTAATTACAGGTGAGGACATACGTCACAGGGAGGGGTTGTGGTATAGGTAATGCAGTAATGAGAGGGGGTGGTCTAGGGACATACATGCAACCGTAAGAGGAGGAATTGGGGGAATACATGTGATAAGATGGGCGGATAACTTAACTTTGGATGTCTCAGAGTCAGTTTGGCCTGTTCCCTGACTCAACTGATAGAGATCATTATTGGTAGGGTGAGAACGCTTGGCTTGGTCGCAGGCCTCAGGGAGGAATAGTTTATTGTCCCCAGTAGCAGGGAGCAGACCTACCCTGTAGTCTGGTGACTCATCGCCCTCAGAGAGGATTTCTGTGAGCATCTGACCTCTCCCCACACATCCTGAAGTCTTGTCCCATGTCAGTCCCTGGCTCCGTGATTAAACTTGCAGGACCTTTAAAAAAGAAAAGAAAAGAACATCTGGCTATACGTGCTAGGTTCAAATCCCAGTGCTGACTTTTGTTAACTGCATGCCTTTTGTCATGCTACTTAATTTCTTTCTACTCAGTTTACTTCTCTGTAAAAGGAAGATAATGCACTAGCCTATAGGGTTTCTTTTAGAACTAAACGAATACATTAAAAGCACACAGAAAAGTACAGGGTCAGTGCTTGCACCAGCCTGAGAGTGAGGCATCTCTTAAACGTCGTGCCTTACGCAGTCTTCCTTGTCGCACTCTTGTCCTGGCCCTGTTCTGAAGGGTCCGGAATTTTACCATCCTTCCATAAATGGAAACCCTGGCGGTGCCGTGGCTACGAGTTGGGCTTCAGTCCACATGTTCAGCCGTGTGAAACCACCAGCAGCTCCTCGGAAGAACGACTGGGCTCTCTACCTCCACAGCAGGCAGGTCTTGGAAACCCACAGGGGTCAATATGATGCAGCATTGACCTGATGGCAGTGGGTTTGGTTGGTTTGTTTTCTCCTTAAACAAGCAAACTCACTGCAGTGCAGTTGATTCTGACTTGGTGGTGCCGCTTGTGAATCTTGGTTGTTGGCAGAAGGACTGTCTCATGGCAAAAGCAGCGGCAGACTTTCATGTCCCAGCGGGGCCCTTCAGGCTCCCTACATGGATGCCCATGCATGTGGTGGCTTGTATGACAGGAGAGGGGCACTCTGCTTGGGAAACGACTGCTGTGCCTCAAGCATTGCTGTTTTATCCCTCAAGGCTGCTCACGGGAAATGATCCGCATGAGAGTCTTCCAGCCTTCTGAAACCCAGTGGGCTGTGCAGGAATGCTCAGAGCCCCAGGTGGACTGTCAGTCCCAGCAGTCACTATGAAGAAAACTCATAGATTGTTCACTTTAAAGCTAGAGGAGATCGCCATGGGGTAAAGAACTGTCTAGGGGATAGATGGGAACCCCGGTGGCGTCATGGCCCTGTGCCGGGCTGCCCACGTCAAGAGCAGCAGGCCATGATGACGAGCTGTTTCAAGCCAGCGCCTTTCTACTCGTGCAAAGGTGACAGTCTCAGGAACTCATGGGCCAGTTCTACCCTGTGACAGATGGTCGCTGTGAGTCGGCACCAACTCAACAGCAGTGACTTTGAGTAGAAATCGTTTATGAGCCACATAGGTAATTTGCTCACCTCCTCTTCACCTTGGACCCCATTGGTGAGGGAAGGATTTTTGCCCTGGTATTATGGGATAGCTGGCCCCAGTGGGTCTGATGCTGAGCAAATGAGATCACCAGTTTATCAGTCACATGAACTCACAGTGCATGGGAGGAAGTCACCTCACTATGCAGGACCACTCCGATCAACTCTTGGGGACAGAGGCAGCAGGCATTGTGGGTGGCAGGCTTTGTTGAAATCACACACGTCCACTGCTTGCTGGAAGATGAGATTCGTTTGTTTGAATACTTCCATGAGCTGACAGGAAGCTGAAGCCTGCTGCTACTCAGGGAGGGCAGGCACACCGTCTTCCTTAGCCCCCTGCCCGAGAGAAGGATTTGGCTGGGAGAAATTGTCCATGAACACAGTTGGGAGGAGAGGATATCATGATTAGGCCATTGGAGTCCTTCCTAATGTCAGATAGCAGAGCAACACATTATTAATTTAAAGTCTTCTAGTACCCACATTAAGTAAAATTAATTCCAGTAATACATTTTACTTAGCCCAGTGTGTTCAAAAAAGTAACATGTCCAGGTGTGATCTGTATAAAGAAATGAGATATTTTTAATTCCCTTTTTTATTCCCAGTCTTTGATGTGTAAAGTACATCCAATTTTGACTAACCATGTTTCATCTTCTCACCAGTCTGGAACCCAGTGGCTACTGTCTCAGACAGCTCTTTTCAGTGCACTGTGTCTCGGCTACAGTCACAAAATACCGGAAAGAACAGAGATCAGGCCATGCTTCCTTCCTAGCTTTGGTGACTGGGGAATGTTGCTGTTTTTGGCTTATAGATGCATCCTCACGTGGAGTCTTATCCTTGGGTCTGTCATGTTCAGCTCTCTGTACTTGTTTTCCTCTTTTTTACACCAGTTTTCAGGTAGTGATAGGAACTGCCCTACCTTGATACAGTCTTGTTAGCTAGCATCTTGCAAGAAAGACTTTAAATGATATTCCTTACAGGAATGCCTGTTAAGACTTACACATATTTTTAGAGGGTACACCATTTAATTCTTCAACTATTACAGAAGTGTATTTTGAGAAATAAATATTTGTCTTAAAAGCAATTTTCAGTTCAAATTGCACAGAAGTTGGTTTAGAAAGACCAAGACTGACAAAAGTCATGCACCATTCTACCTGTCTGTCCTCTGCATTTGAAATGTATTTTCATTCATTGAGATGCATGTTCACTCACATGTATTTAGCAATTCATTTTGCCATTTGAGCACATACTATAGTGTTCTCTTCTACACGGTGAGAATACTTTGTTCAAGGCCTAATAGGGTTTACATTCTAGTGGGATTGTTGCATAACTGCATTGTTTTGGTTATTTCCTATTTCACAGGGGTGTGGTGCAATTATTTAATGCTGTTCAGAAGCATCAAAAGAATGTGGATGAAAAGGTGAAAGAAGCCGGAGGCTCTATTAGAAAGCGTGCGAAGTTGATATCAACTGTCTCTAAGAGAGATTTCATCAGTGTTCTTAGAGGAGTGGATGGAAGTACAAGTGAGAAGAACTCAAAAGCCAAACAGGTAAGGCTTTTTATATCAAATTCAGTACATCAGAAGCTTAGCTGTTCGACTAAGGAGTTTCAGGATGAGAGAGCATAATATAGAATATTATTTTTAGTTTGTGGAATTTCCTATATGACCACAGCCTAATTTTTTAAGAGCCTGAGCTTCTCAGTTAAATAATGATTCACTACTCAAGAAGTAGTCACTGTTAAAACTCAGGAACCACATAGGTTTGGGTAAGTTCTTTAGTGATAAGGCTGGTCTCCTGCCTGAATTCCTCTTATTTTGTCATGTTGGAGACTGAAAGCCTGAGTGAGAGACACAGAACCTCCGCTTCATGTCGTTGATCGCCATCCCCCACCCCACCCTCGTGAAACATCATTTACCCCACTCCGACACTGTGATTTCTGTTTCTCCAAACACGTCTGAACTTTGTCTTTGGGGAAAGGCTGCCTTTTTTTAATCTCAAATTGTTGATAATTCTAAGAAGTGCATACCTTCCTTGTGGTGTTGTTCCCTTAGAGACCGGCCAGTTGTTGGGATGGAAACTGAGTCATGCGGCGGGTTCAGTTCAAGACTCAAGCGTGACTAAGGGCCGCACCAAAGGGGTGCCTCTGGGCTCTGTGACCTAAAAACTTAGGGTTTGTTTTTATGATTTATAATTTGGGGCTGCATTTTTCTCCCACTTTACTCAGCCCTTCTACTGCGATCCTGTACAGAGCAGTTAGTTAGTAGGTGGTGGTAACTGAACACTAACTAGTTCTGGTCTCAGTGGAGGTTGATGTTTGCTTGCTCCATTAGTTCGTTGAATTAATTGTTCCCAGTTTCCTTTATTCTTCTTTCCTTCCAATAACGAGAAACCAAGAGTTGTACCTTGGATGGCCTCTCATGAGTGCTTGAGACTCCAGTCACCACTCACCAAAGAAGAGTGTCAAGCTTCATCTTTCTGGATCATTTTATACCAGTTGACTTGAGTCTGTCCCCCATGATTCAATTCCCAGAATATAATTCCAGAGGTAAAACACCTCTGTGTGTTGCCTGGGGGTGGGGGAAGGTTATTAATCCACTTTCAAACACATTCTGCCTGAGGCAAATCTTTTTACATTGCTGGTCAGGAAGAACTCACTGGAGACAAAATTGATATTAAACCTCAAAATGGAGTCAAGTCCCTGGAAAAAGTAGTCTTCTCCAAATGAAATGCTTAGAATTTAAACTCTAATACACCGTAATTTCTGCCCTGTCTTCACACAACCTTCTCCCTGCTCTATGTCACTGCCTTCCTGTCTCTTATGAGGACTTTCATCAATGGATTTAGGACCTACCCTAATCCAGGATGGCATCAGCTCTAGATCCTAACCTTAATTACATCTTCAGTGACTTTTTCTAAGGAAGATCACACGCTACAATTCTAGGTGGATTATTCAGGGGATACTATTTTACTCATGACCAAGACTGTTGTCATGGTCAGTGCAATAGGCCAGCACCTGAACTAAGGTATAATGTTGTCGTGTGCTGGTGTCCAGCTTGGGGTCCTCTTGAAATTGCCATGTCTTTCACCAAAACTGAGAGTATGAAAAGTGGAAACAAGTTTTAGAGTTACCGTTTTTCCCCGTTATCTGAAGGTTGACCAATCCTATAAGACAATGTGATGTGACTTAAAGAAGCAATTCCCGGTAGTTTATTTGAGAAAAATTTTGGAACCTTCCTAGTCCCAAAAGGTAACCTACCAAAATCATATTAAATAACAGAACCTACAGTAACATAACCATGAATTGTTCACAGCCATCTTGTAAACCTCTGGCAGCTTGATGCTGACGAGCTGAGTGCATTTCCTGGTGCTGGAGCCTGGGAAGTTAACACAATGAGAAGCTGGCTTTTTAAATGGTTCCCATGAACAGAATGTGTACAAGCCTGCTCGAAGTAGCAACGGAATAATTTTATGGTTAGGGCATCACCACACATGAGGAATGGTATTAAGAAGGGTGAGAACCACTGCTGCCGGAAAGTATGGCTTCACACTGCTCTGTCCTGAACAGTAGAGCACCTCCTCCCACCCAGACGTGTACCTGGAGGAAGTACCCCCAGCTGCTGTCCTGCATTTGAAATTAGAATGAACAGGTTCATGGGAACCATTTAAAGCCAGTTTCTCATTGTGTGAACTTCTTTTGTAGAGTGGTTTGGGATTGGGACAGCAGTTGCTTTCCAAGTAAACTTACTGTATGTACTCGCGTATAAGCCGAGTTTTTCAGCACAAAAAACAGGTGATTGCCGTTTCTCCGCTGTTCATTCAAAGCCCCACTGACACTGCAGGGCTTTGAATGTTTGTTTACTCACATCTAACCAGTCAGAGCCGTCCTATGACGTGTGTCTTTGAATAGCCTTTTAAAGACCGTGGACGAAGGATGTGGCATGAATGGATGTCATCTGGTCAAGCCCGACTAACAAAAGGAGGAAATCTCACGAAGCCTGACATAGAGTTAATAGTAGAGTGGGTTCGAGATGCATGGGAAGACATTCCAGAAGACATGGTGCGACGTGCCTTCCAGAAATGTAGTATTAGTAATGCTATGGATGGCAGTGAAGACTGCGCTTTGTATGAAAATGACAGCAGTGATGGTGATGACGGCGATCTCAGTGAGGACAGCGTCTATGATGACCTCACACCAGCTGAAGCTCTGCATTGGGATACGGATGATGATGAGGAATCCAGTTTTGAAGGATTTTAACTCTTTACATTTTAGCTTGGTTGCTGATTGAGCTCAGGGAATAGTACTCTTAAGGTATCATTGTTGATACCTTATTGTTTTTGTTGAACCTATTTTCCACTTACTGTGCTGGTTACTAATGTTAAATGACTTGTCCTTTTATTTATGTTTATTTAAAATAAATATTTAAATACATTACCCCACTGATATCTCAATTTTTAGTAATTTTATTTTCATTTGTTTGATTATTGAAACTCACTAATAGCTTCGGCATTTTCTGCCCTAGGCTTATACTGGAGTCAATCAGAGTTTCTGGTTTCCCAGGTAATGATTAGGTCCCTCGGCTTAGACTCGGGTTGGCTTATATTCAAGTATATACGGTAGGTTGTGCAGTGCGTTTTGTGCAGCCTTTTGATGTGGAGAGGCTATTGAATGAAGAGTGATAACCCTATTGTCCAGCACCTGTGGATAGTTGACGTACTGTCAAAATAAGTGAAGGCATGCTTTCACATTTTGAAGCCACCGAGCTACTGAACTGATTGCCTGTGTAGACATTTCATCAGTGGCATCAGGGCTTTTAAGTTTTATTGGTTTTGTTCCTGTATAAGTGAGCTCTCTGCCTTTTGTGGTGTAACTCTGGTACTTTTCTTTCTTCTTCTTCTTCTTCCTCTTCCTCTTCCTCTTCCTCTTCTTCTTCTTCTTCTTCTTCAACATTTTATTCCTTTCTAAAACAAGTAGTTGAATTGTGTTTGGGAGATATATTATGTATAAAAGATAATATATGGGTCTAGAGTGCTAAGGTTCACAGGGCTTTGTCTGCTGTTTATTATATATTGGACATTGGATAATGCTGTGCCTTATTAAGGTTTATAAACTGTTTAAAATAGCCCTTCAAGTAGTATTAACAGCCCCCACTTCATAGGGATATTGTGAGAACCCAGTGAGTTAACATATATAAGGTGCTTAGCATAAAGCATACACTATAAATACTTCCAATTTATTTTATTCTGCATTACCAGTAGAGTAATTTCCTTATATGTAGTCCTGTTTTTTCTAACAACTAAATAGTAGTCAGATTCTAAAGTTGTGAGCAAATCTGATTAAGAAAAAACTGTCATTGCCTCAGTTATCTGTATTAGTAGGTGAATTGCCTGTTGTCTGAATTAGGTAACCAAGCATTACTCAGTAACTTAAAGCGTGTGTTGTTATAAGGTGGTGTCAAGCAGGTTCCTACTCATAACAAGCCAGTCTACAAAAGGAAAAAGTACTGCTTAGTCCTGCACCGTCCTCAACATGGTTTCTATGTTTGAGCCCGTGATTGCACCCACCGTGTCAATCCATCTCATCACGGCCTTCTTTTTTCATCACCCCCTACGTTACGCAGCATGGTGCCCTTCTCCGGGAACTGGCCTCTCCTGGTAACGTGCAAAGTACATGATGAAGTCTCCTCATCGTTGCCTCTAAGGACCATTCTGGTTGTACTTCTTCTAAACAGATCTGCAGTTCATGGCACTTCCAATATTCTTTGCCAACACCATGGTTCAACTGCATCAATTCGTCTTTGTTCTTCCTTATTCATTGTCCAGCTTTCTCATGCAGATGAGTCTACTGAGAATATCATGGCTAGTCTTCTAAGTACCACCCTTGCTTTTCAACACTTTAAAGAGGTGTTAGGCGGCGGATTTACCTAACATAATGTGCCCCTCCATCTCTTCACTCTGCTTCCATGGTCATTGATTGTGGTTGCAAGCAGGACAGAATCCTTGACACCTTCAGTCGGTCTTTTTTCCCTGAATCGTGCTGTTACCTATTAGTCCAGTTATGGTTTTCTTCTCATTGAGCTGTAATCTGTGCTGAAGGCTGCAGCCCTTCATCTTCCTCAGCAAGTGCCTCAAATCCTCACTTTTCAGTGAACAAGGTTGTGTTATCTGCATAACACAGGTTGTTAATAAGTTTGTCTCCAATCGTGATACCAAATTCTTCATACAATTCAATGTCTGATTATTTGCTCAGCAGAAAGATTGATACAACCTACACACATAACTTTCCTGATTTTAAGCCGTACAATAGCATTCCTGTCCTGCTTGCACAGCTGCCCTTTGATCCAGAGTTTACGTGATTCGCTTGGTCGCGTGTCTCTGCATAACCAGTGAAACGCAAGGAAACATCTTTCTGATATTCTCAGCTTTTAACCAAGGTCCATCTGACATCAGCGATACCAGTGGTTCTACGTCCTCTTCGGAATCTGGCCTGAACCTCTGGCAGCCCACTGGCAATTCACTGCTGCAACCGTTATTGGATAATCTTCAGCAAAATTTTTGCTTGTGATTATCAGTGACATTGTTCTATTAATTTGCTTATTCTGTTGGGTCATCTTTCTGTGGAATGGGTACAAAGATGGGTCTCTTCCAGTCGGTTGGCCAAATAGATGTCTTCCAGTTTACCTGGCTAGATGAGTGAGTGATTCAGCAGCTTGTAGAAACATTTCCCTTAATAGCCCATCAATGCTTGGAGCCTTCTTGTTTGCTGATGCTCTCAGTGCAGCTTGGCCGTCTTCCTTCAGCACCATTGGTTCTTGATCATATGTTTCCACCTAAAATGGTGGCGTGGCCAGTAGTTCTTTTGGCGCAGTGACTCCGTGTGTTCGTTCCATCTTCTTTTGGCGCTTCTGCGTCATTCAGTATTTTGCCCGTAGAATCTTTCAGTGTTGCAGCTCGAGGCTCGAGTAACTTCTTGAGTTCTTTCATGTGAAGACATACTGAGCGTATTCTTCCTTTCTGGTTTTCAAGCTCTAGGTCCCTGCACATTTCATTCTAATATTTTGCTTTGTCTTTTCAAGCTGCCCTTTAACATCTTCTGTCCAGCTTTTTGCCTTCATCATTTCTTCATTTTGCCTTATGATGAAGAGTTTCTGCTGACATCTATGTAAATCTCTCTCCTCTCTTTTTAATTGCCTTTTGTTCTCTTCACATAGGATGTGCTTGTTGTCATCCACAGATCATCGCGCCTTCTGACATTTTTTAATACAACATATCTGTTCTTGAGATCTTGAAATTTAGGCAGGATAGACTCAAGGTTTTATTTTGGCTCTTGTGGACTTGTTTTAGTCAATTTGATTTCTGTGTCTTCCATCTGGAGAAGTCCACACGTGCAGTCCTTTTGTGTAGTTAATAAAAGGTGTTTGCTATGAACATGCTATTAGTTTTTAACAATTCTATTGTGATCTTGACCTTCATTTCTACCACCAAGATTATGTTTACCAACTACTCTTCCTTCCTCTTTGTTTCCAACGTTTGCATTGTAATTGCCAGTGATTATCCATGCAGCTTGATTGCATGTTTGATCCATTTCAGATGGAACACGTTGGTAGAATTCTTCAATTTCTGCATCACTAGCTTTTGTAATTGGTGCTAAGTTTGAATCATAGCTGTATTGATTCAATTTTCTTTGAGAGACATTATCCTATCACACACAGCATTGTTCTTCAAGGTAGATCTTGAAATGTACTTCTTGATGATGAATACAGTGCCATTTCTCTTGATTGTGTCATCCTGGCATAGAACGCCATTTGATTTTCTGATTCAGAATGACCAATACCAGTCTGTTTCAGCTCAATAATGTCTAGAGTATCGATCTTTATGAGTTCCTTTTCATTTTTTGATGACTTCCAATTTTCTTAGAATCGTACTTTGTTCTTTCAAAGTTCCAATTATGAATTGATATTTTCAGCTGTCTCTTCTCCATTTCAGTCCCGCCTCCTCAGCAAATCAAAGTCCTGAAGACTTAACTCCTGCAGATTCACTCCATTATCCACTCTGCTTTGAGGAGACATCTCTAACTCAGTCATATCTTGAGTGCTTTAACTGGAGGGGCTCATCTGCCACTACCCCGGACAGTGTTCTGCTGCCATTCATAGGGTTTTCAGTGGCTCATTCCTCTGAAGTGGGCAGCCTGTTCCTTCTTCATAGTCTCTTCTTGGTCTGGAAGCTCGGCTGTAGCCTGTCCACTTTGGGTGATCCAGCATCGTAGTCTTCAGCGTCACAGCAACACACAAGCCACCACAGCACGACAAACTGACAAACAAGTGGATAACATTTATTTTACATTCGGTAATTTAGTGTAGTTTGTATGTAATTGTCTAACATATTTTAAATTTTATTATTTTTCAGTTAAATTTTCTAACAAAAACACAGAAGTGAACTTAGGTTCAGAAACCTGTCACTTTCTATTCCTACAAAGAGTTACAGTCTCAGAAACCCACCAGGGCACGTTCTACCCTGCCCTGTAAGGTCGCTAGAAGTGGGGAGTGACTCCATGGCAGTGAGTATGGGTTGTGTGTGTGTTTTGTCATGGTGTGCTTAGATAGCTGAGTTGTTGTTTTTTTAACCATTTTATTGGGAACTAATTCCATAGTTCAGTCTCATGAAGCAGAATTGTACAATTGCTACCACAGTCTCATGAATCAGAATTGTACAATTGCTACCACAATCAATTTTAAAAGATGTTCTTCTTTCTTGAACTTCATCCTATCAGTCAGGGCTCCTTTACCACCCTTCCCTCTGTATCCCACAGAAACCCTTAAATCCACCTGCTATCTATAAGTTCACCAAGCCTAGGTTTCATAGATGGAAAAATAGAAAAACATACCAAAATTCAAGAAGGTTACCCCCAATGACAAACTAAACTATACCAGGAAGACCCCACTGTGAAAGAAAAACAAAAGCAGAAAATGTTAAAAACTAGATCAGCCCGCCTTGCATGGGGGGGCTCAGCTGAGAAGGTTTGTCTGTCATTTTGATCTTCTGTAGTCATCTCTCTAGCCAGTTTATTCCCTGCCTGCTCTGAGGATCGAGGGAAATCATCGGAGTCTTATTTCTATTTCCTGCGTAGGTCTCACAAATGTCATCCATCGCCTTCTGCAAACCAGAATCCTGCACGTTAGACTCTGAAACTATTCCTTCTTTCTGCTTTGGATTTTTTGACTTACCATCCTTTGATGACTGCTGCTGGTGTGCTTCTTCCCTGTGGACTTAGTTGACATCTCACTCAGAACACAGGTTGTTTGGAAACAAGCCTTTAAGACACCAGATGCATATAGACTGTCTTTTCATCTAGTGTTATTTATTTGGGCTGATCCCCAAAGAATTTTTTTAAGTAGCTTCCTTGAGATTTAATCTATATACCATACAATTTCAAATGAATTTTTTAAAAAACCTTTTATTGGGTCTCGTACAACCCCTATCACAATCCGTACTTCTATCCATGGTGTCAAGCACATTTGTACATTTGTTGCCATCATCAGTCTCAACATTTTCTACTTGAGCCCTTGGTACCAGCTCCTCATTTTTCCCCTCCCTCCCCGCCCCTCCTCCCTCACAACCCCTCGATAATGTATAACTTATTATTTTGTCATATCTTACACTGTCCTACGTTTCCCTTCACCCACTTTTCTGTGTCTGTCCCCCTTGTGATAGGTTTCCCCCTTTTACTCCACCCTCCCGATATCGCCACTCTCACCACTGCTGCTGAGGGGTTCCTCTGCCCTGAATTCCCTGCATTTCCACTTCCTTTCGTACCAGGTACATGCTCTGGTCTAGCCGGATTTGTAAGGTAGAATTGAGATCTTGATACCGGGGGTCAGGGGAAGGAAGCATTAAAGAGCTAGAGGAAAATTGTATGTTTCATCATTGCTACAATCTATAGAGCTGTATATATGAATAACAAGTTAGAATAGAACCACTTAGAGCCACTTGATGAGTATGTGGAACCAAGTAAAATTAAAACAAAAATCGATTCTGTGGATTAAAAAGCATCAGTGAAGCATGCTTTTTGAGGAGTGTTGAACCTGAATTCTGGGAAAGCTACGTAGAATTAGGATACCCTGGAAAAAGATGCTGAAAACCTATCAAATACTTTTCTAGTTTGCGTTAATCTTTTATCTTACCTGTCTGAATCTGGCATTTGTACAAAAATCTGAAAGCTACATAAACAGTAAGCAAATCCCAAATGGGTTTGTTCGTTTTCTAGAAAACCATGGTAGTAAAACAGGCAAGTAAACTAAAACAAGTGTATGGAGTGTTGACAAAAACAAAAGTAGATGAAGACAATTAGTAATCCCTTAATCAAGAATTCTTTGAGAATTAAAAAACTTGGAATTTATATGGTATATTACCACATTCCAGATTGAAAATAATCCTTTTTGATTAGTGGATGGTATAATTTTCTGCATGCTTTATTTCTAAAGATTTGGGTTCTAAATCACTTATGTTGATGTCAACCAGAAAGCAGTTTTTAATATCACAATTTGTGTATATCCTTTATTATTTAGTAAGAATTCTTAGGTAGCTCAATCTATTGTGGGCATATTATGAATTCCAATTGTAAACCAAACTCAAGTTTGCCATCAAGTTGATTCCAACTCATAGCAAACCTACAGAACAGGGTAGAACTGTACCCTGTGTGTTTCTGAGACTAACTTCTTACCGGAGTAGACAGCCTCATCTGTATGTTGCAGAGTGGCTGGTAGTTTTGAACTAGTGGGACTACAGGTGGCAGCCCAATGCATAACCACTATGCCACCAAGGCTAGCTTCGTGACAATTTACAATAGAGGTTTAAGATCAGTCAGTGCTCAGAATTTTCTTTCTATATATTTAAAATAATAGTATTGCTATTTCCACATTTTTTAACAGACAATTCAGGGGCATTTATTACAACCACCATGTTGTATAACCATCACTACTACTTCCAATTTTTTTAATCACTTTTAACAGAGACTAAAGACACTTTAATAAGAACCTCTTTTAAGTTAAATGAAACAAGACTAAAATGAAAACTATGAACATTCTTCTTTAGAAAAACAGTGAAATGAGCTAATGTGATTGCTAAATACAGTTTTGACTATATTTGCTTTTCAAGGATTTGCCTTTAATTTTCCCCCTTCAAAATTGAAATGAGGTTAAGCTCTTAATTATTTGGTATTAAGGTAAGGAGTAATTCCACAATACAATTTTCAGTTTTATTTTCTTAAGCCACCAATGAATGTTTTGAACGTTGAAATGGAAGTTGACAGAAAATGTCAAAGGGTTGTCTTCATCTTCAACGTGGACACAGCAGCTTCTGGGCAGCACAGGGGGTATGAATTGTCAGCAGTTTGATGGCAGTGAGGGGAAGATGTCATGGGATTCTTGCATATTTGAGAGATTTTTCCCATTGTCTTCCCCACCCCCACCCCCTTGTCTTTTCTGTGCATGGAATAAGTAGCTCTGCAGGAACTGTTAGCACCGTGATGAGAGGACTTTGTGTTTTGCCTCTCCCACTAAGAACAGTGCTACCACAGTTATTGTTGTAATCGCATCCAGTCGATTCTGACTGGTGGGAGACAGGGTCAGAATGAGGCTGCGCCTCTCGCCCCGCACACACCAAGTTCCGATGATTTTGCGGCGTCTCCCCAGATCCATACCGATAGGCTCACTTACCTGTACCCAGTTAACATTTAAATTGTGGCATATTACAGTAAGTGACCATATTTTCCATTTCTTACCACCTGTACCCTATAATTTTCTTCCTGTAAGAATAATGTGTTTTAGTTTCGCTCCCTGATCTACAACATTCAGCATTTGGCCAGCTTAGACTTAACACCGGAGCAGGAATAGACCAGACAGACACCTTTGACCTCAGTTGAACCCAAGAGCAAAGAACGCCTGGGTGTGGGGGACTCTATCCTGAGGACAAGTAGTTGCCAGGTGCTTGAACACCATCCCCAAAGAAGTAATGATTCTCTACCCACCCAGAAGCCTTTGCAACAGTCCGAATTTTGAACAGCTGTGGCGTGCTCACTGACTTACCAAAGCCCCACCTATGTGAACTCAATTTCTAGAATTCTCCATCCCTTTCATGAATAAGCATAATGCCCTTCTTGAAGCTTCCTTTAAAAAACTTCTCCTTAAAAAATAAAATTAAAAACTTCTCCTTTTCCTTTGTTTGGTAAGATGGAGTCTTTCAATTGATTTAGACCCCTCCATGTCTCCTCTGGAAAGATGTTTCTCTATGTAATAAGCTTTTGCACTGCTCCCCTTACAAGGTATTTCTCCCTTATGGGGTAAGCATGGCTTTTTGCTTTGTTAATCTCACCTAGCAGGGAAAACCCTGCACTTGAAAGCTTGCTGGGGCAACAATAGCAATCCTATAGGACAGAGTTCAAGTGCCACATAGGATCATAAAGGTTTTCATCTTTGCAGAAGAAAGGTGAGGTAGTCTGCTTTGGTAAGGATTAAAGCCAGTAAACCCTATGAAACTGTTGAATTCTAGCCTATAGATTGCTATGAGTTGAATTTAACTTAGAAGGTGGCAGTTAATCAGGCCTTTCCTTCCTTGGAGCTGCAGGTAGGTTTGAATCACCAAACTGTTGGTTAGCAGCTGAGTGCTTAAATATTGCACCACCAGGGCTCTTTTTCACACGCACCTCCACACACACACCTAAGAGTCAATGTTGACTCGTAGTGATGCCATGGGATAGGGTAAGAGTGCCACTGCAGGTTTCTGAGACTAATTCTTACTGGGAGTAGAAAGCTACATCTTTCTCCCTCGGAGTAGCTGATGATTTGGAACTGCCAACCTTTTGAGTTAACAGCCCAATGTATAACCACTATGTCACCAGTGCCCCTCTTTGGGGGCACAGTTCCTAGTAAGTACCGTAAGTGTATCAGAAATGAAACAAATCTCACAGCCAAGAGTTCTGCAAAATTTGTATTACTTAAATAATACCACAAGGTAGAAGTGTTGTACCATGCGATTAGTCTGTCCTTTCTGGAATGACCTCCGCAATAGTCCGTAAGTCTTATGAATGAATTATTTTTAATTTTGTCATTTGTGCGATTGGGTCCAGCAGTGAGAAAATACCTAACTAAAAGACATTTGGTTTAAAATTTTGTAAAATACTCAACGAGATAACATGTATAAAACTTTAAGCACTCTATGAAGCTGGCTCCCCTTTCTCGCTTATCCTGTGTTGAAAAGCTTCATTTAATTTCTATTTCTGCTGAAATATTTTGCCATAAGTTTACTAATACATTACCACTGAAGGTTAAATAATGTCAGTCTTTTAGTTGTTAAAAGATTTTAAAATTGATAAATACTAGCTTTAAGTTTTATTAGGAACTTTCTTACACACAGAAAATGTTTGTTTTGTTTTTAGCTTCCTTATTTCTTTTAATATTTTAATTATTAAACACAGAGCCCTTTATTTAGACATTTCACACATAACATGCTCTTAATGGGTAAGTGAAGTCAGTCTGTAACGTGTGTAGGTTTCAGCCATGTTGTAAAACCAGGCACATTGAAAATTTTGTTTTGCATCTTGTATGTCCTTCACTTCCCTTTAAAATAATTGACTTTGAATATTTCAATTATGTCCCTCAGACTGAAGTGAAATCCGAAGAGAGTCCCGGATGGAACATCCTGCGAGACGATTTCATGCTGGGAGCGTCTATGAAAGACTGGGACAAGGAAAGTGGGGGATCGGATGGCAGCTGACCGTCATCTGCACGTGAAACTGACACCTGGCGTTAAGAGAGGCCAGAGCACTTGGACCTGTTCTTGTTCCTAGAAAAGCGTTTCATGCTCTGAAAGTTGAGAACGTGTAAGAATACCATTTATAGGAAAACCTGGACTTTGTATCAACTTTAGTCATTTTCCTTTTTTACATTAAACTTTGTCTACTAAAGTTTCAACGATATTTCACCAGTGTCATTACAAGTTTACATATTGGTAATGGGCATTGGTGTATTGTTTGGATATCACCGTTGTTTCTATAAATGGCAATACCAATTCATAATTAAAGTGAATTATTTAAAGTTAATCTTTCTGTACCTTCCATTTTGTAGGTCTGTAGTTTAAGGGATATTTGTGGGTGAGTGGTTTTATTTGAGTGTGTGACTGAAAACTAAGAAAACCTAAGTAATAACATTTAAAGTTTGAGTGATTAGTAAGTATAATAAATACTCTAGATGTCTAATTTTCTTTTATATACTCATAAGTGACTTAAGTCATTCCCAATAAAATGGGGAAAAATTAATTTTTTTGATTTTAGCTTATTTTTGCATAAGAAGTTTACTGAACTGGAAACTATTATATTTAAGTTACGTAATGCAACATTTTGTGTGTGTGTGTGTGTGTGTGTGTGTGTGTGTGTGTGTGTGTAAAAGGTTATAATTTTAATTTTGGTAAACTCAGCAGAAGCATTAAAAACCTCATCAATTAACTTAGCCAGAAGTGTTATCTATGCTTTTAATTATGGAAATTAATGTTCACTTCAGGGTGTTATTTTAGACATATATACATATACAGTAGGGTTTTTGTTGCTTGTTTTTTTCCCAACAGTTTTATTGGCATATAATTTATATATCATTCAATGGTTCAAGCATTCAGTCACATTAAATTTACATGGTTAAATTGCCTCCAAGATGAGTTAGGCAATCACAATCCCTTCTGGTGTTCTCTCCCCTCTTGTCTTCACCGTTTACTCCCGAGATCCTCTTACCCTCCCCATCAGCCCTCCCCCAACCCCTGTATTTCCTATTACCCCTTGTATTAGTTATTCTTATTTGCATCCACTCCTCCTGTGCTTTACAGCTGGGAGACCCAACAGAAAATAAGAAAATCACACTAAGGTGTTAAGGATAAAAACATAGTATACAGACAAAGAAAGAAATAATGCATATGAAGGGACAGACAGCCCCTGACAATATTCAAAAAGCCAAGGAAGAAATTTGTCATAGAACCAGTAAGAGGTACTTGTACCCAGAACATATTCCGGTCCCGTCTATAGGTGGTCAGCTGGCCAAGTATCAAGGTTGATCCAGCATCATCAAGATGGCAATGGTCTCTGCCTGATGGTAAGGCTGTTTGAGACTCTACCCTGTGGCTAGAGTGGATCTGCCAGTGACTCGTCCTGACTGGATACTCTGCAGATGGGTTTTAGACTCCCACTGTTCCCCTCCACAAATTGGGTATTCATAATCTTTGTTCTGATGCTTTTACTATATTTGAATTTTGTAATTGTTACTTCTGGATCATGCAAGCCGGTGTGCTTCTTCCATGTGGACTTAGTTGACTTCTGAGGCTGCTTGTTTGAATACAAGCCATTAAGACCTAAGACACTTCTGATTAATAGTCGGGCACCATTAGCTTTCTTCACCATACTTTAAATTTTTTTGTAAATTATTTTTTATTTGAACATTTAGTGAGGGCTCGTCAACTCTTGTAATAATCCATACATCAATTGTATCAAGCACATTTGTACATATGCTGCCATCATTATTTTCTGTTGAGTCCTTGGTGTCAGCTCCTCTTTTCTCACATACCCCCCTTCATGGCACTTTGATAAATTATTATTATTTTCTATCTTACACCGTGTTTCCCTTCCCCCACGGTTTCTGTTTCGTCCTCCTTGTGGGGTGGGTGTGGTTATGTGTCCATTGTCATGATCTGTAACCCCCTTCCTCCCCTCCTTTCCCTACCTTCTCCCTGCCCTCCTGGGGTTGCTACTCCCATTCCTGTTTCTGGATTCTGTATGTCGTGAGCTCTTGTGTCTTATCTAAACCTATGCACCTGCTCCAGTCTAGCCCATAGTGAAAGGCAATACTAGGGTCATGATAGTGGGGGGTAAGGAAGCCTCAAGTAGCGAGAGGAGTATTGTGTGTTTCATTGATGCTTTACTGCACCCTGATAGACTCATCTCTTCCCTATAACCCTTCTGTGAGAGGATGTCCCATTGTCTACAGATAGGATTTGGTCTCTGCTTTGACCCCCCCCCCCTTGTTCTCAACAATATGGTTTATTTGTTTGGGGTTTTTCACCACACTTTGCTCTGGCTCCATTATCTTCAGTGATCATTTCATGAAGGTGAGTATGAAGCAGGGCCATGATTTAAAAACTAGTTGTTCTTAAGTTGGACCTAGGATTTAGTACAAGCCCAAAACTCATTCCTGCATCTATGCATCTTTTAAATTTTTACTATAACTTGGGAGCCAATACATGTGTTCTGTCATTCCATAATTCAATGTCAAACCTAATTGTGCAATTTTTTCATAATCATGTCATCTCTTTATTTTCCCCACCCCTCGGTGCCCTCCCCTCCCCCCCCCAATCCTGTTATAGTTTCTTTCCCTGGGTTTTGTTTACTGAAAAATAAGGCAACAAATAAAACAACTACATGAGGGCGAGTCCCAATGGTGATGCACCTGAGCTACACCCTAATAGATGGAATATTACAGAATGGCCGTCACAAGTTTGCTGGGATAATACGTGCCAAGACCTTATTTGTTTGTCAACCAATAGTACACCGCTCTTGGTACAGCTGTCTTCTACCTCTGACACCATGTATTTTCAGGCTTAAATCCTCAGGTTATAAGTGTGTCTGAGCCAGAGACCCGTTCAGTGAGTGGAGTTCCCAGTTGGAGTCTCATTGATGCAGCCATTGGAGCATGACGTGCATCTTGACGATCCAGGACTCTGTCCCAGTATTATGTGGCATCCAGCCTGGGTTCCAAGATTCCCCTAGTCGCCCTAGGTCAATTCTGCCCTTCTGCTGCATGCCACTAAAGACCCTCCGTACCTAGTGCTCCCAAGAGCATCCTCTGACTCTCCTACCCCGATCTAGCTAGCAGTCAGCCTTCCCTCCCTTCCCCTCCCCTCCCCCAACAGATATGCACCTGTGCTGGCCCAAACTTCACCATTCTCTCTCCCCTCTCCTGCGCTGCTCCTCCCCCATCAATAAGCATCATCCCTCTGACAGACCGCTTCTGTCTCCAGGGGAGCTCACCCCAGATCCATATAGCTACCACTCAGAAGACAGCATCCTTTTCCCTGACCATTTGAACCCCACTGGCATGAGGTGCCCTTCGACCTAACACCATAATTACCTAGAGTGGATGACGTGTGGTTGATTGACACTGGACCGGCTCTTTAGCAGGCTGTCTGGGACTCTGCCAGAAGACTGGATGTCCTGCAATCTTGAATTCATTCCTGTTCTGATGCTTGTGCCTATTGCAATGGACTCATGCAGTATTTCTCCTTTTGTGTGTGACTAACTTCACTCAGCATAATGTCTTCCAGATCCCTCCATGCTTTGAGGTGTCTCATTGCTGCTTTTTAGGGATACATAGTATTCCATTATGTGTATGGACCAGAGTTTCTTTATCCACTCTTCTTTTGATGGGAATTTAGGGCTGTTTCCAGCTTTTTGCTATTGTGAACTGTGCTACGATGAATGTGGGGAGCAAACACCTGTTTGTGCGCTGCTTATTTCTTTGGGGTATATGCCCAGTAATGGTATTGCTAGGGTTTGTGGTAGTTCAATTTCCATCTGTTGTAGATATTGCTATATCGCCTTCAATAGTGGCTGTACGTAGTTACAAATCCACCAGCAGTGAGCAAGAGTTCCTATCTTGCCACACCCTCTCCAACATTTGTTCTCAGGTTTTTAAACATTGGGCTACAGTAATGGACATTAGATGGTATCTCATGGTTGCTTGGACTTGCATTTCCCAGATGGCAAGTAAACGGGCATTTCCTCACATGTTTATTAGCAGTGGAGTGCCATTCTTTGTGAATCGTTGGTTTGGGTCTATTGCTCACCTTCTCAGGGGGCTGTTAGTTTTTTTCTTGTAGGCTTGTAAAATTCTGTAGATTTTTATTAGTCCTTTGTTGGGTCGTTACTAAAAATTATCTTCTTTTCAATCTGTGGGCTCTCTTTTACTCTTTTAATAAAGTCTTTCAATGTAAAGTGCTTTGTTTTTCGTAGGTCCCCTTCATCTACTTCTCTCCCACAGAGGGTGCTTGCTTTGTTAACTCTGCTAGCCCATGTGTTCCCTGCACTAGGACTCTGGCTTTGTCCCAGTTTTCTCACTGATGATCCTGATAGATGATCCTTGGTTTTGCCTCGAGATCTCTAATCTACCTTGAGTTTGTTTTTGTGCATGGAGTGAGATATGGATCTTGTTTCATTCTTCTACAAGTGAATATCCAGATTTCCCAACACCATTTATTGAACAAGGCATCTGCTTCCCACTTAATGTTTTCAAAAATCAATTGTCTGTATGTGGATGTATTTATTTCTGGATTTTCTGACCTGATTCATTGGTCCGAATACCTATCATTACCAGTACCAGCTGTTTTGACAACTGTGGCTGTATAGGAGGTTTTGAGGTCAGGTAGTACAAGACCACCTACATTATTCTTCTTGAGAAGTCCTATGCCTATCCTGGGTTTCTTCCCTTTCCATATGAAGTTGGTAATCAGTTTTTCCATTTATTTGAAGAATGATGCTGAAATTTGAATCAGGATTGCATTGCATTCGTAGATTGCTTTAGGTAGTGTTGACATCTTCACTATATTGAATCTTCTGATCTAAGAACACAGATCAGAAGATTTGTGTAGATCCCTTTTGGTGTTTTGTAGTAATGTTCTGTAGTTTTGTTCATACAGGTCTTTTGTTTGTTTTGTTAGGTTCATTCCTTGGTACTTCAGCCTTTGCATGGATTTTGTGAATGGTACTATGGTACTGATTCTTTAATATCATTCTCTGTTTCCATCAGTGGTATATAGGAATCCAATTGATTACTGCTTATTAATCTTTTTTTAAAACATTTTATTAGGGGCTCATGCAACTCTTATCACAATCCATACATACATCGATTGTGTAGCACCTCTGTACATTCTTTGCCCTCATCATTCTCAAAGCATTTGCTCTCCACTTAAGCCCTTTGCATCAGGTCCTCTTTTTTTTTTCCCTCCCTCCCCTTTACCCCCTTCTTATTAATCATATCCTATTACTCTGCTGTGGGATACAGAAAGGTTATTCCCCAGGTTATCCCCCCATATTATATGCCAAACCTAAGATACTGCTTGCTAATACATGGTCAATGGTTATACACTCAGAGGTTTAAAGGTTCTCTCCCTGATGGCTTATCAGCCATCTAGAACAATCAGACCCTATAGGGCCCTAGTGGGCCCTACTCCCTTCTGATAAGGATAGTGGATTGTTCCCCTGAAGGAGAGCCCAAAGACAATGTCAAGCCAACTCAGGGAGGACCAAGGTTATCTTGAATCTTGAGTCCGTCCATCTTGTCACACATATGCCCCTTGTACCTCCCTTCCTATTGCATGCACACCCCTAGCTCGTCTGCTTCCTGTCATACTTATGCCTATTGTACAACCCCTTCCTGTTACACATGTGGTTGCCTGTAATTACGGGGGCTTGCACGCCCCTAAATATATAAGCTGTGATTGGAAATATATTCTCATTTTCTCTCTCTCTCTCTCTCTCTCTCTCTCTCTCTCTCTCTCTCTCTCACTCTCTCTCTCTGATCATGGCTGCCCGGGAGGTGAGCAACTACATGCTTTATCTTGTCTAATGTCTCTTTAATTTTACCCTCAATTACAAAACCACCCCTTGGACCAGTTCAGTTGTGGGGGCTGGTACCCCCACACTCTACTAAACTCCTCTGTTGTCTCCAGTTACCCTATTGTGGATCCCTTAGGATTCTCAGTATATAAAATCACATCATCTGCAAGTAGTGAAAGTTTCACCTCTTCGTTACTCAATTGTACACCTTTGATATCGTGCCTTTGTCTTACGGGGTTGGCTAGGACTTCCATCATATCGAATAGAAATGGGGATAAAAGCCATATTTGTTGGGTTCCTTTGTTCAGTGGAAATCTTTTCAGCTTTTCTCCATTGAGTCTAATATTAGCTATTGGGTTTCCTTTGAGGCTAATGTATTGAGGATTTTCCCTTCTAGTCTTATCTTGTTTTGGGTTTTTTAAATCATTTTATTGGAGGCTCACACAACTCTTAGCACAATCCATACAACCATCCATTGTATGTCAAGCACATTTGTACATTTGTTGCCATCATCATTCTCAAGGCATTTGCTTTCTACTTGAGCCCTTGATATCAACTTCTCATTTTCCCCTTCCCTCTCCCCCATGAACCCTGGATAATTTATAAAGTATTATTATTTTGTCATATCTTACACTGTCTGATGTCTCCCTTCACCCACTTTTCTGTTGTCTCTCCCCCAGGGAGGAGGTTATATGTAGATCCTTGTAATCGGTTTCCCCTTTCTACCCCACCTTCCCTCTACCCTCCCATTATTGCCACTCTCACCACTGGTCCTGAGGGGTTCATCTGTCCTGGATTCCCTGTGTTTCCAGTTCCTATCTGTACCAGTGTACATCCTCTGGTCTAGCCGGATTTGTAAGGAATCTAGTCCTATCTTCTTGAGAGTATTAGGAATGGGTGCTTCATGTTATCAAATGCTTTTTCTGCTCAATGATTGATAGGATCTTTTGGCTCTTGTCCTCTTCCTTATTGATGTGGTGGATTATGTTAATTATTTTCCAAATGTTGAACCATCCCCTTGCATTCCTGGTATGAATTCCACTTGGTCATAATGTATTATTTTTTCTCTTTGTTGTTGGATTCTATTGGCTAGGATTTTGTTGAGAATTTTTGCATCTATGTTCATGAGAGATTTAGATTTGTAGTTTCCTATTCTTGTGGGTCTTTGCCCAGTTTGGGTATCATGGTTATGCTGGCTTCATAGAATGAGTTTGTGAGTTTGTTATCCCTTTCTATATTCTGAAAGAGTTTGTGTAGGATTGGTGTCAGCTTTTCTCTGAATACTTGGTAGAATTCTCCTGTGAAGCCTTCTGGCCTGGGGCTTATTTGTTGTTGGGAGTTCCTTGATGACCTTGTCTATTTCTTCCTTTGATATGGGTCCGTCCAAGTTCTTAATGTCCATCTGTTAATTTGGGAAGAGAGTGAACTCCAGGTATTTATCCATATCCTCCAAATTATTGAATTTGTTGGAATACAGACTTTTATTGTAGTGTGTAATTAATCTTTTTATTTTATTGGAGTCTGTTATGACTTCCCCCATTTCATCCCTAATTCTACATATTGACATTTGATCCGTTTCCTTTGTTAACTTTGCTAGCAGTTTGTCGATTTTGTTGATCGTTTCTAAGAGTTGTTTTCCAATTAATTTATCTCTGCTCTAATTTTTATCATATCTTTTCTTTCACTGTTAGAAGGATTATGTTGTTCTAGCTGCTGGAAGTGTTAAGGGGCTGACCATACTTCTCATTTTTCATGGGCACATTTGTTGCAATAAAATGGCCACTGATAACTCCCTTTGCTGTATCCTATAGGTTTGGATATGTTGTATTGTCATTCTCATTAGTTTCTAGTAATTTCTTCTCTAATTTGGGCCAAAGCCCATTGGTTTTTGGGGAAGAGTGTTGTTAAGTCTCCAGGTGTTTGTATTTCTTTTATTCATTCTATTGTTAATTTCCCACTTTATGGTGCTGTGGTCAGAGAAGGTGGTATGAATGACCTCTGTGTGTTTGTTTTTTCAAGCTTGACTTGTGCCCTAGCACATGTTCTATTTTTGCGTATGAGCCGTGTATACTAGACAAGAATGTATATGTTTTTTTATGTTGGTTGAAGATTTCTGAAAATATTATGTCGAGTTGTTTGCTTGTATTTTTCAGGTCTTCAGTTTCTTTATTGAGTTTCATACCTGTTTCCGTTTTTGTTTCCAGTTTAAAATTTGGATCTTTTTTTAAAAATTATTTTATTAGGGGCTCATACAACTCTTATCACAATCCATACATACATCAATTGTGTAAAGTACTTTTGTATATTCATTGCCCTCATCATTCTCAAAACATTTTCTCTCCACTTAAGCCCCTGGCATCAGGTCCTCGTTTTTTCCTTTCCCCTCCCCACTCCCTCATGAATCCTTGATAATTTATAAATTATTTTGTCATATCTTGCCTTGTACGACGTCTTCCTTCACCCACTTTTCTGTTGTCTGTCCCCCAGGGAGGAGGTCACATGTAGATCCTTGTAATTGGTTCCCCCCTTCCAACCTACCCTCCCTCTACTCGCCCAGTATCGCCACTCACACCACTGGGCCTGAAGGGATCATCGCCCTAGATTCCCTGCATTTCCAGTTCCTATCTGTACCAGTGTACATCATCTGGTCTAGCCAGAATTGCAAGGGAGAATTCGGATCATGATAGTGGTGGGAGAGGAAGAATTTAGGAACTAGAGGAAAGTTGTATGTTTCATCATTGCTACATCACACCCTGACTGATTCATCTCCTCCTGGAGACCCCTCTGCAAGGGTATCTCCAGTGGCCTACAAATGGGTGTTGGGTCTCCACTCGGCACTCCCCACCTCATTCATTATGGTAAGATTTTTTGTTCTGATGTCTCATCCCTTTGACACCTCGTGATCACACAGGCTGGTGTGCTTCTTCCATGTGGGCTTTGTTGCTTCTGAGCTAGACAGCTGCTTATTTATTTACCTTCAAGTTTTTAAGACCCCAGACACTATATCTTTTGATAGATGGGCACCATCCGCTTTCTTCACCACATTTGCTTATGCACCCACTTTGTCTTCAGTGGTTGTGTCGGGAAGGTGAGCATTATAGAATGCCAATTTAATAGAAGAAAGTATTCTTGAATTGAGGGAGTACTTGTGTGGAGGCCCAATGTCCTTCTGCTACCTTAATCTTAACCCTATAAATATATGCACAAAGATCTATTTCCCCATCCTCATACATGAATATAGTTGCATATGTACATCTCTTTGTCTAGACCTCTATAAATGCCCTTTGCCTCCCAGCTCTTCCCTCTATTTCCCTTGACCTTCCACCTGTCCCACCATCATGCTCAGTCCCCACCAGTGTTTCAGCAATTCCTCTTGGTTACATTACCCTTGATCATGCCCTACCAGGCCTCCCACACCCTCCTCACCAGCAATTTGGATCACTTGTTTTTCCCTTGTCCCTGGGTTTGTTAACACCACTTCCTCCGCCCCCCCATCTTCCATGTCCCCCCGAAACTGTCGATCCTGTTATTTTCTCCTCCAGATTGTTCATCCAGCCTATTTTATGTAGAAAGAACTACAGCAATCATAATATACACAAAAACAAGACAGCAAAACCAAGCAACAATATACAACAAAACAAAAAATCCAATGACAAACAAGCAGAACAAAACACAAGAAAGAAAAGCTTATAGTTAGTTCAAGGATCGTTTGTTGGTCTTTAGGAGTGTTTTCCAGTCCAGTTTGTTGGGGCACCACACCTTGGCCCCAAAGTCCACCTTAATCATTCCCTAGGGACCTCACCGCTCCATTCCCTTGCTATTCTGTTGCACCCCCTTAGGGTTTTGCCTCGTTGTGGTAGGATCAGATCGGGTGTAATTCCCACACTGTGTCTCCGGTGTTGCCCCTGTAGGGCTATGGGTCAGTGAGGACGTCATGTCCTCATAGTGGGGCTGGCCATGAGTTTCATACCTGTTGATCTTTCTTTGAGAGTGGTGGATTGAAATCACCTACTATACCTGTTGATAAGGTAATTTCTCTTTGAGAATTTGGTTGAGGAATTTCAAGGGTCTTTCGTTCGGTGCATATTACGTTTATGGGAAGTGATTTAACAGATATTATGTGCGCCTTTTTCAAAAGATCCATCCTTTTCTCCAACCTTCTGTAGTAAACCTACTTCCCTCCTACTACCCATAGACTGTATTATGTTATTAAATCATTTTTTGGGGGGCTCTTACAATGCTTATCACAGTCCATACATATATCCATTATGTGTCAAGCACATTTGTACATTTGTTGCCCTCATCAGTCTCAAAACATTTGCGCTCCACTTGAGCCCTTGGTATTAGTTCCTCATTTTCCCTTCTCCCCACTCCCCCCTTCCTCATGAACTCTTGATAATTTATAAATTATTATTATTTTGTCATGTCTTACACTGTTCGACGTCTCCCTTCACCCACTTTTATGTTGTCCATCCCCTCTCACCACTGGTCCTGAGGGGTTCATCTGTCCTGGATTCCCTGTGTTTCCAGTTCCTATCTGTACCAGTGTACATCCTCTGGTCTAACCAGAATTGCAAGGTAGAATTGGGATCATGAGAGTGTGTGTGTGTGTGTGTGTGTGTGTGTGTGTGTGTGTGTGTTGGGGGTCCGGGGTAAGAAGCATTTAGGAACTAGAGGAAGTTGTATGTTTCATCATTGCTACATTGCACCTTGACTGGCTTGTCTCCTCCCAGAGACCCTTCTGTAAGGGCATGTCCAGTGGCCTACAAATGGGCTTTGGGTCTCCACTCCACACTTCCCCCACCCCCCATGCACTATGAGACATTTTTTTTTGTTCTGATGATGCCTGATACCTGATCCCTTTGACACCTCGTGATCGCACAGGCTGGTGTGCTTCTTCCATGTGGGCTTTGTTGCTTCTGAGCTAGATGGCCATTTGTTTGCCTTCAATCCTTTAAGACCCCAGATGCTATATCTTTTCGTAGCCGGGCACTATCAGCTTTCTTCACTACATTTGCTTATGCACCCATTTGTCTTCAGCGATTGTATCATGGAGGTGAGCACACAATACTATCGTTTTTTGTTTAATATTCCGGTTTTTCATGAGCTTTCTGAAGCCCGCTTATACAAATTGGAAGCCCTGGTGACATTGTAGTTACCCATTGGGAGTGCCAACTGCAAGGTCCACAGTTCAAAACCACCAGTTGCTCCTTGAGAGAAAGATGAGATTTTTACTTCCTTAAAGAGTTATAGTCTTGGAAATTCAACAAGGGACAGTTCTACCCTGCCCTATGAAGTTGAAATGAGTCAGCATCAACTCAATGGCAGAAAGGGTTTTTTTCCCCTTTAATATAAATTACATGAAATAGTTTTATCAAATAAATCAAAACCAAACCGATGGCAATCTAGTTGATTCTAACTCATAGTGACCCTCTATTGTATTTCCAAGGGAATGCATCTTTATGGGAGCAGAAAGCCCTGATCTTGTTCCTGTGAAGCAACTTGTAGATTTGAACTGCTTTTCTTGTGGCTATCAGCTTAACTTGCTGGTAATATGTGGGTTACTATATTGTTATAGAAATGAAATCTTTAAAATGAGGTTTTAATTAAAATTTATTTTTATTGGGGACTCTTAGATCTCTTATGACATCCATACATATATCCATTGTATCATTGAGTACAGCTGTACATATGTTGCCATTATCCTTTTCAAAACTTTTTCTTTCTACTTGAGCCCTTGGTATCAGCTCCTTATTTTTTTCCCTCCACCCCCCCATGAACCTTTACTAATTTATAATTTTTTTCATGTCTTACACTGACTGCTGTCTCCCTTCACCCACTTTTCTATTGTCTGTCCCCCTGGGAGAAGGCCATACATCAATCATTGTGATCATTTCCCCATAACCACCCCCCCCCAGCCCCCTGCTTCTTCCCTGTCCCTCCTAGTTTCACTACTGCCCTTTATTGGTCCTGTGGGGTTATGTGTACTGGATTCCCTGTGTTCCGAGCTCTTATCTGTACCAGTGTACATGTTTTGGTCTATCCAGATTTGTAAGGTAGAATTGGGGTCATGATATTACAGGGGGCGGGGGGAACCGCAGAGTAAAGAACTAGAGGAAAGTTGTGTGTTTCATTGGGGATATGCTGAACTCTGACTGGCTTGTTTCTTCCTTGTGGCCTTTCTGACAGGGCATGTCCAAATTGACTACTGAAGGGCTTTGGTTCTCCACTCTGCCCCCTCCCCCTTACTCACATAGATATGATTTTTTGGGGGGGGCCTTTGATGCCTGATAACTGATCCCATTGACACCTCATGATCACAGGCTAGTGTACTTCTTCCATGTGGGCTTTGTTGCTTCTCTGCTAGATGGCCACTTCTTTATGAGTTTTTTTAAGAATTTATTCTAACTCTGACATGTCCACACTGAATGTGTTTTTTTTTTAAAAAAAAAAGGTCAAACAAAATTGTTGCCCCAGAAACAATTTCAACTCATTGTGACCTTGCAGGACAGAGTAGAACTGCTGCATAGTGTTTCCAAGGCTGTCAATCATCCTCACCTTTTTTCCTCAGAGCTCTGGAGGGCTTCAACTACAGATGTTGTAGCACCTGATGTTCCACCAGGGCTCCTTAGACTTTACTGCCAGGATTTACGTTCTTATGTCATCAGACATAAAAATGTGTCCACGCCATCTTTCAACATTGTCATTGAATTGTTTATGGAGGGGAAGAGAGACGTGCATTCCTATGCCAGCCTTCCAGCCTTTTACCCTCATTGGCCAAAGCATATCAATATTAGAACTTCATATTTGTTATCTAGTCATAAAGAGGTTACTTGGTTTAGAAAGAACTATGGAAAATAACCCACCCACGCGTTGCCATCAAGTTGATTCTGACTTATAGTGACCTATAGGACAGAATAGAGCTACTCTTTAGGGTTTCCAAGAGAAAGCAGACAGTCTCGTCTTTCTCCTTCGTAGCACCTGCTGGGTTCTGAACCACCAACCCTGTAGCTAACAACCCAACACCATAAACCACCATGCCACCAGGGCTCCTTCTGGAAACTATTAATAAATAATTGGAAAGTATTTTCTTCTTTTGGATATGTGTTTCAATAATGCAGCTTCTAAGAATCGTGGGGGATCCGTAGGTGCAATTGTGCAGTGATAATATATAAAGATCATGGTGAATTCATAGAGAATAAGATAGGTAGAAGAGATGATAAAATAAAGGAGGCCAGACACGTTTTATGATGGCATGCTCACCTCTGAAATGGCCATGATTTCAGCAGCCAGTTTTGTACAGAGAGAGGAGGAGAGGGAAGAATATATTTCTGACCTAGGCTTATATATTCTTAGGGGGCCTGCAAGCCTCCCTGCCCCCTGATTATGGGTGACCACATACATACCAGGAAAGGGCTGTACAATAGGCATATACGTCACAGGAAGAGGATGAGCTAAGGGTGTACAATCAATAGGAAGGGGAAGGACTAGGGGTACATGTGGGACAAGATGAGCAGATCCTAGACTCAAGATGGGCAGCATAAACTTGGTCAGTTTGACCTATTCTGAATTCTCCTTTAGGAAAGCAATCCACTATCCTTATTATCAGGGAGTGAGCCCCACCTATGGTGGGACAGACAATAGTCTGATTGCTATGGATGGCTGATGCCCTCAGGGAGAAAACATCTAAGCAGCTGACCACCCAATGAGCTAGCAAGCAGGTAACAAACCCTTGCTGTATCCCACAGGCATGTGTTTGGATGGCTGAGTTGGTGGTTCCTTGTATTTAGCAAAGTTAGCATTGGCTATAGATTTTTTCTGAATTATTAAATTCCAAAAGATAAATGTCATACCTGTTAAGATGGAAAATAACACAATCAATCATCTTAATAGTTTAGCACTTTAGAGTGGAGCTAGAGTAAATGGCTTTATTTTGAAGTAACCTAGCAGTCTGCATAGATAGCCCATGATTTAACGGATTGAAGGATGCACCTCGTATCCAAGAATGCAAAGGCTCATCTCAGTACTCAGAGAGGAGATTCTAGAAGGTTTACTTTCAGAGTATGTCCAAGTTCTTCAGACTATTTTGTGCCACTTAAAACCAATGGGTGGAGAAAGCAATGCTTATGTTCTGGAAAATCTCACAGGGTGTTTTAATGAACATGTTTTGCACATGGGAAGGCACATAATTCACTGGCTGCTAACGACTCTGATTCTGCGAGCTATGCTTTCCTTTAGACCGGTGGGTATGTTCCGTAGCCAGATAGGGAGTGTCCCTCTCTATGCCAAGGCACCCCTGCAGGAGGTTGCTGCAGAGCATCAGGCGAGCCCAGCCAGCCATAGAGGCTAGAGGGCATGCTTACATTCCAGGCTCCAAGCCAGGAAGGGGGTGGTACACCTTGGTGGGCGGTACACCTGGATTGGCCCCATCTAGGCCAGGTTGGTTTAATTCAGCCAGTGAGGTCGACCAGTGCCTTCAGGACCAAGCCTCACAACCTGGGCCCTGAAAAGCCAGAAGCTCCTACACAGTGCAGTGAGGCCAGGTCGCCTTCCCATTGCATGGTCGTTCTCTCTGGCGTGTGTTCAGTTTACTGTAACGCCTGAAACTACTTCTATCCTTTAAAAAAAAAAAAACCCACTTGGATCACAAACCAGGTTACAAGGACCGTGGTACTTCTCACCTAACAGGTACAGCACTTAATTATTAGAGCCATTTGATAACAGTTTATAGATGTCTAATGATGGCCTTGCTAAACATATAATAGCAGAGAAGTCTTGAGGCTGGTTGAAGTATCCACAGTAACAGGAAGATGTCAATTGTGTTGCAAGGAGTTAAAGGGATCATGAAATTTAAGAAATGCCTGTGAAAAGGAATCTTCAGAGAGAAAATTTTCTATAGATGAGCTCATTGAAGATTAAATAGGTAAGTGTTTGGGCCGGGTCTGGACCAGGCAGCCCCTTCCCCTAGCCTCTCAGAAAGACAGATGACCGCTGGCCTTTGCGGGCCCCTGCTTCCAGCATTCCAAAGAGCTCATCTCTCCAAGCAGGGTTCACCCAGCCCTCTCCCCCAGCATTCCTGACTAA
The DNA here is from genome assembly GCF_050624435.1 of Tenrec ecaudatus. Taxonomy (NCBI): domain Eukaryota; kingdom Metazoa; phylum Chordata; class Mammalia; order Afrosoricida; family Tenrecidae; genus Tenrec; species Tenrec ecaudatus. The sequence goes on along the minus strand of NC_134530.1, from coordinate 305,261,663 downwards.
AGCATGAAGCAAGTCTGCAAAAACAAGATAATTTGCTCACAGGCCCCATCCTGGCTCAAATCCTGCAGCTACAGCACTAAAAAACTCCTTTCCCCTTATCAGCACATACGTCCTTAGCTCAAACCATGTATATCCCACCACCTTACTGAAAGGTGCAACTTCCTTAACCTATCTCATTAGGTTGTGGAATTCTCCTGCGAGTTCTTCCCTGCCTAATAAAAGCCTTTCTTTACTTTTCATTCCTGACTGAGCCCTATCTCCTTTCTGTGCCTCCATTTCCACCTCTCATCTTGGTTCAAAAACACCCTGGATGGGCAGGAGGGGCCTCTCCCCGAACCCAGGGTAACTTTATTGGTGGAGGGGAAACCGGTTGATTTCTTGGTTGACATGGGGGCAGAACACTCAGTCCTCACCCACGACAATTAAAAACTGCCATCTCGTGCCAGCTGGGTGCAAGATGCCACGGGGAACAACTGTTACCGATGAACTTCTAACCACAAAGTGGGTCGGGTGAGTCACTCAGCGCGGGTCGGGTCAGGTGAGTCACTCGTTCATGTTCATCCCCGAGTTCCTGACAACCCTGCTAGGAAGAGACATTTTAACCAAGTTAAATGCCCAAATATACTTTGAAAATGGACAGGTCCGCTTGACGGACTCAAAAGGGCAACTTTTAACTATTCCACACCACCGACCAGGACAAATCTCTGTCCTTACAGTAAATCTGGGTAATGAATACAGACTATTCCAACCCAAACCAGGCCCCTCAGGGGCCGACATCAGCCAATGGTTAAAGGACTTTTCAGATACATGCCTGAGACTGGAACACCTGGATGGGCTTGACACCGGCCCCCCATTTTTATTGAACTCAAACCTGGGGCAGAGCCGGTCTGAGTCAAACAATATCCCATGCCTCTGGCAGCAAAAGAAGGGATTCCCCTATCATACAGGAAATGCTAGAAAATGGTGTCCTGCGCAAATGCAAATCCGCCTGGAATACACCGTTCTTCCCTGTCAAGAAAGCTGGCGGGCAGGGATATCGCCCCGTGCAGGACCTGCGCGAGGTTAATAAGTGTGTGGTCGACATATACCCTATGGTGCCCAATCCATATACGCTATTGAGCTAGCTCGCTGCCCCCTACTCATGTATGGTACACTGTGCTTGATCTAAAAGATGCTTTCTTTAGCCTTGCCATGGCTCCCAAAAGCCAGGAAATCTTCGCCTTTGAGTGAACAGATAAACACAGGGGTTCCAAGGACAGTTGACTTGGCAAAGACTCCCTCAGGGCCTAAAAAGCGCACCAATCCTGTTCAACGAAGCCCTGCACAAGGATCTGTGTGAATACCGAGCCCAACACCCTTCCCTCGCGCTACTGCAATACGTGGATGACCTCCTCCTGGCAGCCCCCACCCAGTCTCCATGTCTGGCAGGGACGCGACCTCTATTGCAGACTTTGGGGTTGTTGGGGTATTGGGCATCGGCTAAAAAGGCCTAGATTTGCCAGAGGGAAGTCACCTACCTGGGATACAAGTTAAAGGATGGACAGCGGTGTCTAACCGCAGCTGTGAAACAAACCACACTAAGCATACCCCTCCTAAAGGGCCCCGACAGGTGAGAGAGTGTCTGGGTTCGGTGGGCTATTGCAGCTTGTGGATGCCAGGGTTTGCAGAAATCGCCCGGCCCCTCTATGAGGGAAGTAAGGAATCCAAACAATGGGAATGGAGCATAGCCATGGATGGAGCCTTTAAAACTTTAAAAAGGGCCATGCTGGAGCCACCTGCCCTCGCATTGCCAGACCCATCCAAGCTGTTCACTTTGTTTGTAGATGAAGCAAAAGGAGTAGTTATAGGAGTCCTAACTCAATTGCTTGGGCCCTGGAGGAGGCCAGTGACCTATCTGTCAAAGAAACTGGACCCCGTTGCAGCCAGATGGCCGGCTTGCCTGCGGATTATTGCTGCAGCTGCCATGCTAGTGAGAGACGCAGACAAGCTCACTCTGGGGCAGGGCCTGGTTATCTATACCCTTCATGCTATAGAGGGAGTTTTAAAACAACCTCCAGGGAAGTGGATTTCAAATGTTCGGCTCACTCATTACCAAGGACTGTTATTAAATGCACCTCGAATAACTTTTTCCTCTCCTAATGTTTTAAATCCTGCCACCTTGTTGCCGGACCTGGAGGTGGGGCTGGTGGAACATGACTGTGCTGAAATTCTGGCAGAAATCCACCTGCAGAGAAAAGACCTGGCCGACCAGCCCCTCCCCAACAGTGAACTAGTGCGGTTCACAGATGGCAGTAGTTTCATGCAGGGTGGTGAAAGGTATGCTGGGGCAGCAGTTGTCACTGCAGAAGGACAAGTGGGGTGGGCCGACCGTCTGCCCACAGGGCCTTCTGCCCAGAAGGCTGAACTAATCGTGTTAACAAAAGCCCTGCAGCTGGCCAAGGGTAAAAGGCTAACAGCTTTTACCGATAGTAGGTATGCATATGAAGTTCTGAATATTACAGGAACTCTGTATAAGGAAAAAGATTCATAACTACTGAAGGAAAAGTAATAAAGAATAAGACTAAGGTGCTGCAGCTACTGGAAGCCGTAACACTGCCGAAAGCTGTGGCGGTGGTGCACACACCCGGCCATCGGAAAGGAGACTCCATGGAAGCTAAGGGCAATCGTGCCGCAGACAAGGAGGCAAGAAAGGCTGCGGTCCAAGAAGAGGAAGGAGATGGACCTGGAGAACCAGGTGGGCAGGTATGCCTTGTTCAATTTTCTCTTCCAGGAATGGGGTCCATTCCAAATGCTCCTGGCTACACAGCTGAAGAAGAACTGTGGGTCAAACCAAAGCTGCTTGCTCTAACTGAAGAGGGCTTACCGTGGCTAACGGCCCAGGACAATCTTATCCTCCCTGCTGAGGTGGGACGAGAGATGCTGTACAATTTATGGTGTATTACTCATTTGGGAAAAGGAAAGATGCTGCAATTGTTGCAAACTGCCAAACTACAGTTCAAAGGTCAAGGACTGACTACAGAACAGCTGATGAGCCAATGCCGTGTCTGCCAAGAAATGAAACCAGGTAAAATTATAAATATGCATCAAGGGGCTAGAGAAAGAGGTAAACAACCTGGGCTACATTGAGAGGTGGGTTTCACTGACATCAACCAGGCAAATATGGTTACAAGTACTTGTTAGTCTTCACTGATACTTTTTCAGGTTGGGTAGACGCTTTCCCAACGAAAAGAGAGACAGCCCAGATAGTAGCATAAAAGGTGTTAGAAGAAAGAGTTCCAAAATATGGAATGCCTCAAACAATTGGATCCGATAATGGACCTGCTTTTGTAAGCGAGGTCATTCAAAATTTGGCCCGGGTTCTGGGGACAAATTGGAAACTGCATTGTGCATACAATCCACAAAAGCTCTGGGCAAGTAGAGAGAATAAACAGAACTTTAAAGGAGACTTTGACCAAATTGACCTCTGAGACTGGTGAAAACTGGGTGAGTCTCCTGCGGTTTGCTATACTCCATGTGCAAAATTCCCCCTACATGTTTGGATTAACACCTTTTGAAATCGTGTATGGTAAACCACCCCCCATTATCCCTAGAGCGTTCAATCCACCCTTCGCAGGGCCTGCTGAGGTGTTAGGGACTATGCAAGCTTGCAGAGGGTACAGGCCCATGTTTGGCCCGCCATTCAGGCTGTTTACCAAAATGCCATTGAGCAGGCCAATGCAGCTGGAACTCAACACCAGCATTTTCCTGGAGATTGGTTTGGGTTTGACGGCTCCATAGCAAAAATCTGGGAACCAAATGAAAGGGGCCTTATCAAGTTCTTTTAACTTCTCCCCCAACCTTAAAAGTAGATGGAGTGGCGACCTGGATACACCACTCCCATGTATGACCCGCCAGTGAAAACGAACGAAAGCAACAGCAGAACCAGTGGAAGGCATCGTCCAACCCAGAGAACCCGCTGAAGACCAAATTAACTCGAGTGACCACCTGAACACTGCCAGACCCACAATGAGAACTCCGAGAATATGGGTGTTAATAAGTATCTTTGCGTTTATGGCCTATATAGGAAAGGTAATGATTAACTCAAATCCTCACACCATACAACCTTACCTGGAAAATCACTAATTTAGAAACTCAGGAAGTTTATAATAAAACCATGAGATTGGCCCTGGTGCACACCTGGTGACCGGACCTGTACTTTAACCTAGAAAAAATTAGTCCTTAAGAAGAAATGGAAGGGGGACCATGGAGGAAGATACAAAGGCGCGCATCCATGAGTAAAAACGGGTTTTATGCATGTCCAGGGTTTAGGACCGGGAAAATGAGGCGTGAATGTGGGGGAATTAAGTCTCTTTATTGTGCAGCTTAGAAATGTGTCACTACCAATGATGGGGAATGGAAATGGCAGGTCAAATCTCTTTTCATTGAAATGTCTTATGTCCGACCTTGTTCACGAACCAGGTATGCTCCTGACTATAACCTGATATGTGTAATGTTCACAGAGGAAGGAAAAAGGGACAAACGATGGGTTTCAGGACTTTCCTGGGGAATATATCTCTATCAAAGCCCATTATTTGGCACCATAATACAATTAAAGCTAAATATTTCCCCCCCGTGGGGGTCATAGGACCAAATCCAGTACTGGGAAGGGGACAGGAAAAAACAAAAACACTCTCGCTTAACTGTTGACCTGTCCTTAAACCCCAAAACCCTGGTAGTAAAAATGGAAACGCAACTAGCCCCTAAAGTGTATGTGCTAGGGGATCCTCTATAGAAAATGCTAACAGCAGCATATGAGACCTTAAATCACACCAACCCCAGTGCTACTGAGGCCTGTTGGCTATGCTATGATATCAGACCCCCGTTCTATGAGGCAGAAGGAAGAGCTGCCCCTTTCAACCGGTTGAACGCAGAAATCCTCGGGTCCTGCAGCTGGGATCATAAACGCCCAGGACTGACACTCCAGGCAGTCACTGGAAATGGAAATTGCATAGGAAAGGTGCTGTCCAGCCATGCTCAGTTCTGCGCTAATATCTTCCCTTCTGTGACTACAAGTGGTGGAACAAAATGGATAGTTCTGGCGCTCAAGGGGTGGTGGGTATGCTCTAAACCGGACTGACTCCATGCCTTAGCCTACCTCTCTTTAATGAATCAATAGAGTTCTGCATCGTGGTACTAATATTCCCAAAAGTTATTTACCACCAGGAAAGAGTAATGTATGATGCATGAACAAGGGGTATGGAGAATACCAAGCTGACCAGGGAGAAGCGAGAACCCTTCACGGCAGTAACCCTGGCTACTCTTTTTGGCCTTGGTGCAATAGGAGCAGGGACCGGCATCTCACCCTTGGCAGTACAGCAGCGGTTATTTAATAGTTTCAGGGCAGCCATATACGAAGATATAGCTAGAATAGAAGAATCTATCTCCCATGTAGAAAAGTCACTAACCTCCCTGGCAGAGGTAGTGTTGCAAAATCACAGGGGACTAGACCTAGTGTTCCTCCAGCAGGGAGGGCTGTGTGCAGCCCTGGGGGGAGAATGCTGTTTTTATGCCGACCACACCGGGGTGGTAAGAGAGTCCATGGCTAAAGTCAGGGAAGGATTGGCCAGACAGAGACGAGAATGTGAACAAAAGGAGGGATGGTTTGAATCATGGTTTAATAACTTGCCTTGGTTTACCACCTTGCTCTCTCCTTTGTTAGGACCCCTAATTGTATTCTTGTTCATTCTCACATTTGGACCATGTATTGTAAATAAGTTGTTTTTGTAAAAGAACGCGTCAACACTGTCCAGCTAATCGTACTACAACAACAGTACCACAGGCTGAATCCTGACCCCGTCTTGTAATAGAAGAAGTACAGAGCGCCACTTACAAGCAAGAGTGCTTATAAAAACATAAAGGGGGAGGGGGCTCTGCATAGCATTAAGAAAAACGTGCTGTTTTTATACAAACTACCCCTAGACTAGAGTAAATCTAATATAACCTGCTGACTTCTCGCTTCTTTGCACCTGCTTATTGCCAAATCAGGTTGGAGTATGGTTACTCCAAATAGTGACAATATAAAAAGGGGGCGGATGTGGGGTCCTGGTTTACAACTGCCAGCACCAGCGCCATGACAGGCTGTATAAAACCAAAGTCTGGGACAAGCCTAAGTTTCAATTTCAGATTCTTGGTCACTGAAGTAACTGTCAGATGAGGCATTGCCTGTTCCAGACTGACCAGTAGGGTGCAGCGCCTAAGCATAACCTAACCAGTGAAATTCAAGCAACAACCCACCACCGATTGACCAGTCGAGGAGGTATGTGTGAAACTGCTCACCAACCACCACTGGACAATGCTGGCGCCAGAAGTTTTCTCCAATAAATTTCAAGAACAACGACACTGGACTGCCCCCTGTCCCTGTCCCCATAAAAACCCAGCGAACAAAGAACTCGGGGCCGATTCCGTTTTGGACGCTGGGTCCCTGCTTCGCTGGGCAGTGGAGAGAGGGAAGCCCTAGCTCGAGCTAGCGAATAAACTCCCTTTGCTGCCTTTGCATCTCAACTGGTTGTAAATATCCCTTGTGCCCAAGGTGAGCTCACGTTCCCTTCCCAAATCTAACAATAGTTAATCTGCCTTGGATTAGTGAAACATACTCTGTTGTGTCTCCCTTGTTTTTATATGTGGATTGATCCATTCTAATATGTTCTATAGAAAGTGGCTAATTCACATCCAGAAAACCTGAAACACAGTGAGTCTTTTTTTCTGGTGGCCATTTCCAAAGGAGAGTGTCTTAGGGATTCAGAGACAAAAGCCTAGAGATGTTCCACTTGAACATATGGTACCCTGTGACAGTCTTTTTTCTCTTAGGTCCATCTCAGGTTCAGTTATAGGAATTTCCCCCCTCCCTGCCTAACACCCAACTTACTGCTGTTGAATCAATTAAGACTCATAGACATCATACAGAAGGAAACATAACCATTCCTTTGGATTTCTGAGACTGTAAAACTTTCAGTGACCAGAAAGCATCATCTTTCTCCTGAGGAGTATATGGTGGTCTTGAACTGCAGAACTTGCAATTCATAGTCTATTGTGTAATCCACAACACCACAGGATCTCCGAGGTATGGGGGATGGGTAGTTCTGACCTTGCTTATCCCGGGTGTATTTCATTTTCTTTTAATTGAATGAGTAATTTCTTTTAAACTTTGGTAATTTCCATGTCCTTAAAGACAGACACTAGGATCTTGTTCAGAATTGTAATTATAATTATAGATCACTTAGAGTGTGTTATTTCCACAAAGTGAAGCCTTCCTCTTCCTGAACATGGTCCATTATTCTAATTATTTGCGTGTCTTTTGGTTCCTGGGAGTAGTGTTTTTCTTATATTTTTCTTCCTATAAAGCTTTTGTTTTTCTGCATAGGAGTATTTCTATTTATTTTATCTTTTAGGTGGCTATTGTAAATGGTATTTTCTGATTTTCTTTTCAGAGCTTTCTCTATTGGTACACGGAAATCAAACTGATTTTCTATGTTGACCTTATAACCTGTGAAATTGCTTAACATTTCAACTAGTTTCAATAATTTTCTTCTAGGGCTTTTGGGTTTTCTGTGCTTAGTCATATCATCAGCAATTATAGAGAGTTTTACTTCTTTGTTGCCATTTTGGATGCCTTTGTTTTACATTTGTTGATTGATAGCTAGAGTTAAGAATTTGTGTTAGTCAGGGTTGACTAGAGAAACAAATTCATAGATACTAATATGTGTTTAAGAAAGTGTTTTATATAAAAGAGCAACTGCATATTGAGAAAATATCCCAGCCCAGTCCAGATCAAGTCTGTAAGTCTAATATTGGGTCATATGTCCAATACCAATCTATAAATTCCTCTTCAGACTCACGCAACAAATGTAATGACACTGAATGTAGGAAGATCACATGCCAGTGGGTGGAGAGTCTTGTGGATCAAGTGGCGGTAGAAGCATCTCAATGCTGGCAAGGAGTCTCCACATGGTTCTCTAGCTAGAGGATTCTAGTGCAGTTCCATGTTTCTTGTCAGCAGGAATGTCTAGCAGGGAGTGAGTGTGTATCCTGCCTCCAGCAAGCTATTTATCTCCATAGCACTGCCAAATGATGTCATCACTCTGTGACCTGATTTACAAGCTAAACTCCACCCCTTCACTTTTAATAGTCTTAAGTTGACACCAGATTCTGTAACTACCATAGAGTTCCAGCACAATATGAAGTAAGATTGGTACTTAATGGTATCCTTATCTGGTTCCAATTTGAAAAGTGAATGCTTTCAAGTCCTTTCCATTAAGTGCAATGTTTGTCATTGGCCTTGCATTTTTGCTATTTTAAGTCCTACTAAATCAGAAACACCCGAGAAACAGAAAGAAGCACAGGTCTTGCTTCAGCCTCACAGTTGTCATGTATGAGGCCTTTATTGCAGTTACTGTGCCAATCTATGTTCTTAAATGTCATCCTTTTAAGACTTACCTTATGCTTTATTAAGCATGATATTCTTTTCCAAGCTCTGATTTCCTGACACATGTCCAAAGTACTTGAGTTGAAGTAATCACATCCTCACTTATTTCTATTAAGCATTGTAAGTGTACATCAACCAATATACAAATTTTTGTTCTTTGGGTGGTCCGTCCTACCATCAAATTATTTACCAGTACCACAATTCCAAGTACATCATTTAATCTTTTATCTTTCTCATGCATTGTCCGACTTTCATGTGCATATAAGACAATTGGAAACCTCATAGTTTGGGCCAGGTACATCCGAGTCCTCAAAGAGACATCCTTGCTCTTCACCTTTAAAGAGGTCTGTGCAGCAGGTTGGCTCAATGAAATGCATCATTTGATTGACTCAAGCTTCCATGAATATTGATTGTAGATCCAAGCGAGATGAACTTCTAAACTTCAATATTATCTCCATTTATCCTTCTCCATTGGTCCCATAGTGAGGAGCTTAATTTTTCTTTATATTGAATTTCAATCTAAAGTGAAGGCAGCAGTCCTTGATCTTCATTAGTAAGTTTTACAAGTCATGCTGTCTTACAACATGTAGTTTTATGTCATTTGCATACGACAGATTATTAACATGGCTTCCCACAATCTTGATGTCGTGGTTTTCAGTTAGTACAGCTTCTCAGGTTATTTGCTCAGTACAGCATGTTGCACAGAGAAACTAATGAAATTTTCAATGATTCTGTATTACTGTGATGTACACTGAAAATCCATGGAAACAACAAACAAATCACACCATAGATTGCATGGAACATACATGTTTTAAAAAGATTCCTTGAAAGTGCTTAAACAGTTTCCCAGAAGATATGGCCAGGTATTTGTAACCATTCCAATAAATGATCTCTAAAACAAAGTCAACCAAACAAACAATACCAACACCAATGAGTAACGGGAGTTAACATATTTGTATGTGTACCTTTGCAACATGAATGTTTCCTTCAGTCAAGTATCTATTCATGTCCTTTGCCCATTTTGAGTCTCAAAACTCTGTACATGTCCAGGGTCCCAACTGGTGCTAAGTTAGATGTTAGGATAAAGAAGGGGAGTGAATTCCCAAGGGAATATGTAGAGAAATTAGAAAACACAGAATTAATGTCCACTGTCAACTGCAGGTTTTAATGACGTCAGAATTTCACAACACTCTCTACGCTTTCTGTGCCCCGACATTTTCTCTGCTCTTCAGCTTAAGGACCTTGTGTTCTCAATAAATGGAGGCCAATCCCAGAGAAGAGGAAGACATTAGACTTTCTCTTTTCAGTTTTTGGGGAAAGATTGAAAGCTTCTCTACTCTTTCTCCTGGGGCTTCTAGCATGCATATCACCCCTTCAATTTCCAGGTTAAAGTTCAAAACTTGGTTCAACACACCACATTGTGGCGAGAGTTGTCTAGGAACTACGTAACTTGTCCATACATCTTTATTTCCTTTTGCATGGTCTTTGGTCTGGTGGTTACTTCTCTCTAGTAGTGTTAATAGATTCTAAAAATGGGTTGACATAAAAGGGGCTTATATTTGTTGTCATCATTGACTTTTCCCTCCCTGTCCTGGGTGTTCTGTGACAGGTACAACATCAGGATTTTGGCCGAGAAGTGACGAATCCCTCACAAATCCTCTCCCTAAGATTGGCTGTCTCTGGTGGCTGCATATTTCTGGAGCTGGATCGACCACAACCTGCCGAAAAGACTGCAGTGGTTGTTATCAATATGTTTGAGCAGCAGAAAACAATTACCCGCCTCAATGCAGTTGACTCTCAAGCTCCAGAAGAATGTCCACCAAGCAGTCCTCCCCGCAGCTGAGCTCAGTGACCCCTGAGGGCACAGCTGTCCATTACTGTGTGAGAGGAACAGTGAGAGGACTCAGTGCCATCCCATTCACAAACTTTCCTGCAATAGTAACATCGGTCTATAGTGGGTCGCACAAAGCACAAGAACCAGACTTCTGAGCAAGGGCAATGGTGGGGCCATGTGAGCAAGGAGCTTCCTGTCAGCATCTAGGGTTTCCTTTCCCTCCAAACTATTTTCTCCTGGAACGTTGTATTCCTTAAGATTTATTACAAAAAGCCACATCAATTTCAATATGCATTCATTTATATGTTGCATTCATAAACACAAATATGTGCTTATGTGCATGCATACATGAACCCTGGTGGTGTAGTGGTTATTCAATAAGCTGTGAGCTGAAATTTCAGGCATTCTGAACCACCGGCTGCTCCACAGTAGAGAAATGGGGCTTTCTACTCCCACAAAGAGTTACAGCTTCAGAAATGCTCAGGGGCAGTTCTACCCTGTCCTGTAGGGTCACTGTGAGTCTGCACTGACTCATGGCAGTGAGTATGAGTGATGAATGCATTGATATATCCTATATTGTTTGTATCATTAACATGCATTTAATGATTTTCACATCCTGGATGGCTGTACTGAGGTAAATGAAACCACAAGACAACAAACCGTGGGATTCATCAGAGCTGTCATGTGGGTCTCAAAAACTAGCCTCCCTAAGTCCTGCTGCCATCCTCAGCCACTGTGAGTCAGGACAGAAGAGGTGATGGGTTTCTGAGGATACATTTGGGGTCCCTGAGATAGTGTGCTCCTCTGTTTGAAACAAGGAGAGGCGTTCTTTTTTCTGTAAAACTCTTGTCTAGTTTCCCTTGTGGTATTGATTGTATTGTCCCCCAAAGTATTTATAATGTGTCAGATCTTACAGACCAGTGGTTCTGAACCATTCTAATCCCCCAAAGTATTTATAATATGTCAGATATTACAGATCAGTGGTTCTGAACTGTTTTAATGCTGCAACCCTTGACTATAGTTCCTCATGTTGTGGTGACCCCCCAACCATAAAATTTTTTGTTGTTGCTTCATAACTGTAATTTTGCTTCTGTTATGAATTTGGCAATCCCTGTGAAAGGGTTGTTAGACCTCCAAGAGGGTCGCGACCCACAGGTTGAGAACCATTGTTATAGACCATATTAATCTAAATTTTATTTCATAATTTTAATTTAAATATAAATGAAAATCAGTAACTTTTATATGACTTTCACTTTCTTTATCTCATGACTTTCAGGAGACACTCGGGCACCAAATTGGGAGGAATCAGTCCAAAGGAGAAATCCAGGTTCTAGAACAAGGTCCTGGCCCTCAGCCCTGCATGCATTCCTAGCTTACAGCCAGAACAGCATGCCAGACTTAAGACAAAGCCATCTTGGAAGAAAAGGCTCCATTCATCTGTAGAGCATTTGAATTGGGCACTAAATAAGATCTGGAATGGGACCTTCTCCATGCCATCTCTTAGTCATAGTCAGAAAAACAAAACAATATCAAAGTAGTTAGAATTTTAACCTGCAAAGTTTTATTCTTGTTTACCAATTAACAGAACACAACTTCAGCAAACTGGATTGTATTTTCTTTGGAATCATATTTTCTACCATCATTTCCACATTTCAGAACATTGGGGGATGGGGGGTTAGTGCACCTTGAGTATGACTGACCAAATCTAACTCCAAGAAGTGTTTATGATGATTCTGTGCAGGTTCACAGTGAATCAGAACTGACTACAGGCCTCTAACAATTACACAGCATCATCAAAACAAGATCTGCTACGTTTGAGATTAGTATTGCTGTCACTGTATGAAAGCACCTCCTGAGGACTTTACAGAAGGAAATGCCTCCTCCATGGTCATTTCAGTCAACACAGCATATCTTCAGATATCAGACTGTAGTCTGAGGGCACTGTCACCTATGACTATATGCAAGAAACAGTGAAGACTCATATCCTGAAAATGCTAGAAACCCAGGACAGACGGCATGACTTTGAAAATTTGTGTGCTGTCCATTTTTAATTTTTCTTTTCACTTAGTGGTTAAAGCTTTGTGGGGGGGGGGGGTCTTTCATTTCCTTGGAAATAGTTTCAGTTTTGTACTGTTAAACCAGCTTCACAAAATTGGTGGAAACATTCTCTATTATTCAAATCAACCAATTAGGCCATAAACACAGTCACCGAGTCAATTCTAACTCATAGGGGCATTGTAGGGTCTGGACTGTACATTTTTGGAGGCAGACCCTTTAATGATTCTTCCCAGAAGCTGGATTTCAGTTGGTCAATGCCCTACCTACTGTGCATCCAGGGTTTCTATATGTTCATAGTAATTAAACAAAACCCATCTAGTACTGTTTTAGATTCCATGGGGGTGATTCTGATTCACTGTGTCCTGTTATGTACAGAGTAGACCTGGATTCCCATTTTAAAGGCTTTGAGAACTAATTGACTATACTTTTGATAGCCAGGCACCATCAGCTTTCTTTACATTTGCTTATGCACCTGCTTTGTCTTCAGCGATTGTGTTGGGAAGGTGAGCATCATGAAATGCCAGTTCAATAGAACAAAGAATTCTTGCATTGAGGGAGTGCTTGAGTGGAGGCCCAATGTCCATCTGGTACTTAATACTAAACCTATACATATATACATATAGATCTATTTCCACATACTCGCACATATATTTACATATGTACATGCCTTTATTTAGACTTCTGTATATGCCCTCTGCCTCCTAGCTCTTTCTTCTATTTCCTTTTACTTTCCTCATGTCCCACGATCATGTTCAGCCTTCATTTTGGTTTCAGTAATTCGTCTCAGTTACATTACCCTTGGTCATGCCCTACCAGGCTTCCTACACCCTCCTCCTCAACGATTTGGATCACTTATTGTTCCTTGTCCCCCACCCCCCACCCCGACCTTTCCCTCTCCCATGTCCCCTGGAACTGTCTGTCCCATTGCTTTCTTGGCCAAATTGTGCATCTAGCTTATCTTATTTAGACAGACCTGTGGAGATAACATGCAGCAAAACAAAGCAACAAAAGAAAACAAAACAACAACAAGCCAATGACAAAAGCTAAACAAGCAGCCATCTAGCTCAGAAGCAACAAAACCCACATCGAAGAAGCATACTAGGCTGCATAATCACGAGGTGCCAAAGTGATTGGGTATCAGGCATCAAAGACCAAAAAATCCCATCATTGTGTGCTCACCTCCCTAATATGATCACTGAAGATACATGGGTGCATAAGCAAATGTGAAGAAAGCTGATGGTGCCCGGCTATCAACAGATATGGCATCTGGAGTCTTAATGGCTTGAAGGTAAACAAGCAACCATCTAGCTCAGAAGAAACAAAGCCCACATGGAAGAAGCACACCAGCCTGTGCAATCATGAGGTGTCGAAGGGATCGGATATCAGGTATCATCAGAACAAAAAATCATATCATTATGAATGAGGGAGAGTGCAGAGTGGGGACCCAAAGCCCATCTGTAGGCAATTGGACATCCCCTTGCAGAAGGGTCACAGGGAGGAGATGAGCCAGTCAGTGTCTAGTGTAGCAATGATGAAACATACAACTTTCCTCTAGTTCCTAAATGCCCCTCCCCCCCACTGTCATGATCCCAATTCTACCTTACAAATCTGGCTAGACCAGAGGATGTACACTGGTACAGATAGGAACTGGAAACAGAGAATCCAGGGCAGATGATCCCTTCAGGACCAGTGGTGAGAGTGGCGATACCAGGAGGGTGGAGGGGGTAAGGGTGGAATAGGGGAACCGATTACAAAGATCTACATATAACCTCCTCCCTGGGAGTGGACAACAGAAAAGTGGTGGAGACGTTGGAGAGTGTAATATATGGCAAAATGATAATTTATAAATTGTCAAGGGTTCATGAGTAAGGGAGAAAAGGGGAGTGAGCAGGGAAAATGAGGAGCTGATGTCAGGGGCTTAAGTGGAGAGAAAATGTTTGGAGAAAGATGAGGGCAATGAATGTACAAATGTGCTTCACATAATTGATGTGTGTATGGATTGTGATAAGAGATGTATGAGCCCCCAATAAAATGATTTTTAAAAGAGATAGAACTAATTCACTAAGCCTGACTTCCAAGGCATTCTCAGTGAGTTTGAATCATCAGCCATTTGGTTTGCAATGCAGCACTGTAAGAACTTCTCTTAAGCTTGACACATGCCCCGTTTTAGAATTTTTAAAATGCTGCCCGGGACTCTTTCATCACTAAAATATGAAACCTCTTCCTCCTCCACACTCAGTTTTGCCCCTTCGCAGGATATTATTACTCAAATGTCAATATCCTCCTGTTCTCAGAATGTGCCCTTTGTCCCATACCCCATTTCACCCTGCCTCACAAAGTTAAAAAGATTATGCTTATCTAAGCTTCTGTAAACTGCTTGCTGAAAGGAATGTGGAACCCCCAACCTTTCCTGCTTACCCATTGAAAGATTTGTAATATCCTCGACCCCTTCTGATAGCCAAACCGGCAGTAGATTTTGTCCTTATAAACCCACCTGAATATAATTTTAAGCTTTGGGTGATTTCGGAGAGTCTTGAATCCTCCCAAAGGCCACCCGCTAGAATAAAGTCTCCCAATTTGGACATAAATGAAATTACTTATGCACATCAGAAGACTGCATTAGAAGAGTGAAATGAGAGCCCATGGATTGGGAAATTATTTTTATCAATGACACATCAGACAGGGAAAATTACAAAAATATACAGAATGCTACATCACAATAAGAAAATAACAAGAGACCAAATCAAACAATTGGAAAAAGATATGAACAAAAATGAAGTACAAATGATCAACAATGATTAGCAAATGAAGTACAAATGTTTAACTTCACCAAAAATAAAGTACAAATGATTAACAAACATATTAAAAAATGTTCATGCTAACTAGCCTTCAGGAAGATGCAAATTCAAACCATGAGATGGCACTTAACCCCTACAATACCAGCCCAAAACAAAGAAGGAAAACAACAAATGCTAGAGATGATATGGAGGGATTGGGATTCATATATACTGCTGGTAGACTTAGAAATACATACAGCTACTATGGAATGTGACACTACTTAAAACAACCAGAGCTTGAAATCTCATATGATCCAGCAATACCATGATTAGGCATCATGGAATTCATAGATAGAGCATTATATTTTAAAAAACAACAACAAACTAAAACAGGGGGAAAGCTCAATGGAAAATAAGAGGAATATTTAAAACTGTAATAGATCTAAAATGGGTGGAAAAGGATCACGAAAGATAAAGGGTTAAATTTTAACTTAACTGCATCTGAATAATCCACCTTCCAAAGAATTCTGCATGAGAGCAAGGCCATTCACATTTCTGTTTTATGGTCACAGTATTTCTCCAGTTAACACAGTTAACATGGGTCAAAAGAGAGATCAAATGTAAAATCAGATATTGGTCTTGGTATCAATGTACATGTGCACACATATGAGTCTAGCAGGATTTCACAGTCTCTGTATTCATATGATTTCCTACAGGATTTACATTGCAGTCATGCAATGCGGCAGACATTTTGTTCAGCCCTTTGTCCAACTACTGCTCACAGTCTATCCTATAGGCTTTGTGGAACATAAATGAAAATGTAATTGGATACTGGAGGCAATGCCACTCACTAAATGCATACCCACTGCCACATGCCCTGTATTCATGTGGTGTCTCTGCTGTACACATCCTCTATTGTCAGCCAATCAGAACTGCATTGGTTAAAATCCTTATGTAGTTTATTGACACACTCAGAGAAATCAAAGAGGGTATCTTCAAAGTCACTATATTGCCAGAGCTTTCCTTCTGCATGAGATCACCGGTATGTGATATCACATGATTTCCTGTGGAGAGTTTCCCATCTTGAGTGAATTTTGTGTTTCTTCAATTTTGTGTGTTTCTGTCAAGAACACTTAGAAACACAGGTAAAAGTTTGTTACCCACATTCATTGAGCTACATGATAACTATCCTACATGAAATCATTGATGAGACATGAGCTCTTCGATTTTTTAAAACGTTTTTAATGATTTAAACCTTTACATAGTAAATTGGTTTTCCAATAATTCATACATTGATGGCATTCCTGTATACCAGCCTTTTTCCCCCTTCTGCCCCCTCCCTGTGTTTTTATACCATTCATCCTTCTTTCCTGTTTCTTCTAGCTTTTAGAGCTTTTATCCATAAGCAAATGCTGCCTCTTTGATATTACGGTTGATTTTCCAGGGAGTGTATGTTGTTATTCTTCGCCTCCAAGCCTGTATATTGTTGGGCTGAAAGCTGAGTCAGAGGAGTGAGTACAGGTCCAAGAGTGAAACATTGCTCAAGGCCACAATCTGCAGATTCCAAGTCTCCATCAGACCAGTAAGCTTGATCTATTTTACGATTTTGGGTTTTGGTCCACGTTGTCCTCCCACTCGACTCAGGACCCTTTTGTGATCCCTTTCAGGGTAATTAACAGTGGAAGCTGAGCACCATCTAGTTCTTCTGGTCTCAGGGTTGTGGAGGCTGAGGTTGCTGAGCTCCATTCATCCTCTGGATTAATTGTTCCCATACATCTTCTATTTTCTTTATTCTTATTTTATGGTACTTCTGTGCTGTCTCTGGCAGGTTAAAAAGAGCATGCAGGTGGGGCAGGTGCAATTGTCACCTGGGCGGGCACTCTACTGCTTGGTATAGCTGCGATCAAGAAACACCAGGTTCAGCTTTCTTTTGGGCACTGAAAGCTGAAAGAGCAATGAGGTACCCATGCACTCTGTGGAAGTCTGTAAAGTCCTCTCCCCACAAGGGTGGGTTATGTCAGTAGAGGAACAGCAATGCAGAACATGGATCCCCATATGTTAAGTCACAATTGTCTGTTCCCACGCTTGGCCCAGTCCGGACTCTAGCACCTTTTCCTCTGTTTTGAAAGCTTTGTTACACTAATTCCAATGAAAGGTTTTCTTCTTGGAAATTATCTCAGGTTTAAGGAAACCTGACTTCCACATATAAGATTTTCTACATTTAATTCATACAAAGGGCTTCTTTCCTTTGTGAAATCTCTGATGTGCTATAAGGCATTGCTTCTGGCTAGTAGGTTGATCACACTCACCACATATTAAGGTTTTCTCCACAAAGAATTCATAGATGGGTTTTCTGAATGAAGCCTTTGCCACATTCACTACACACACAGGGTTTCTCTCTCTCCACGATGAGTCCACTGATGAACAATGAGTTTATTCTTCCTGAAAAAGGCTTTCCACATTTACCACATACATGGGTTTTAGCTTCTGTGTGAAATTTCTGATGTGCTATAAGGTGTGGTTTTGGGCTGAAAGGTTTACCACACTCACCACATATATGGGGGTTTTCTCCTGTGAATTCGTACGAGTTTTGCGATTTCCTTTTGCCACATTCACTACATACATGGGGTTTCTCTCCAGTAAGAGTTTCCTGATGAACAGTGAGGTCCTTCTTCCTGAGAAAACCTTTTCTACATTCACCACATATGCAGGGTTTCTACTCAATATGAGTTTTCTGATGAACAGTGAGAGAAGCCATCCAGGTAAAGGCTTTTCCACATTCACCGCATATGTAGGGTTTCTCTCCAGTATGAGTTCGCTGATGATCAGAGAGAACAGTCTTTGAGATAAAGGCTTTTCCACATACATCACATATATAGGGTTTCTCTCCAGTATGAGTTTGCTGATGATCAGAGAGAACAGTCTTCGAGATAAAGGCTTTCCCACATTCCTCACATACATAAGGTTTCTCTACAGTATGAATTCGCTGATGATCAGAGAGAACAGTCTTTGAGATAAAGGCTTTCCCACATTCCTCACATACATAGGGTTTCTCTCCAGTATGAGTTCGCTGATGAACAGAGAGAACAGTCTTCGAGATAAAGGCTTTCCCACATTCCTCACATACATAAGGTTTCTCTCCAGTATGAGTTCGCTTATGAACAGTGAGAGAAGTGTTCCTGATAAAGGCTTTTCCACATTCACCACATACATAGGGTTTCTCTCCAGTATGAGTTCGCTGATGATCAGAGAGAATAGTCTTCGAGATAAAAGCTTTTCCACATTCATCACATACATGGGGTTTCTCTCCAGTATGAGTTCGCTGATGAACAGTAAGAGAAGACATCCAGGTAAAGGCTTTTCCACATTCACCACATACATAGGGTTTCTCTCCAGTATGAGTTCGGTGATGAACAGTGAGAGCAGTCTTCCTGATAAAGCCTTTGCCGCATTCATCACATACATGGGGTTTCTCTCCAGTATGAGTTAGCTGATGAACAGTGAGTTCCTTCTTCTCGATAAAGGCTTTTCGACATTCACCACATACATGAGGTTTTTCTCCTGTATGAGTTTGTAGATGAGTTTTGAGATGTGTTTTCTGAATGAAGCCTTTGCCACATTCACCACATACATGGGGTTTCTCTCCAGTATGAGTTCTCTGATGAACTGTGAGCTCGTTCTTCTTGACAAAGGCTTTTCCACATTCACCACATACATGGGGTTTCTCTCCTGTGTGAGTTCGTAGATGAGTTTTTAGATGTGTTTTCCGAATGAAGCCTTTTCCACATTCACCACACACATAGGGTTTCTCTCCAGTATGAGTATGCTGATGATCAGTGAGAGCAGTCTTCCTGATAAAGGCTTTGCCACATTCACCACAAACATGGGGTTTCTCTCCTGTATGAGTTCGCTGATGATCAGTGAGAGCAGTCTTCAAGATAAAGGCTTTTCCACAATCACCACATACATAGGGTTTCTCTCCAGTATGAGTTCGCTGATGAATAGTGAGAGCAGTTTTTCTGATGAAGGCTTTTCCACATTCACCACATACATGAGGTTTCTCTCCAGTATGAGTTCGCTGATGAACAGTGAGGTTCTTCTTCCTGATAAAGGCTTTTCCACATTCATCACATACATGGGGTTTATCTCCTGTATGAATTATCTGATGTGCTATAATGTGTTGCTTCTGGTTGAAAGCTTTACCACACTCACCAGGTACATAGGGTTTTTCTCCTGCATGAGTTTGTAGATGACTTTTGAGATGTGCATTCCGAATGTAGTCTTTGCTACCTTCACCACATATGTGGGATTTCTCTCCAGCATGACTTTGCTGTTGAATAGTGAGGTACTTCTTCCTGATAAAGGCTTTTTCACATTGACCACATACATGGGGTTTCTCTCCAGTATGAGTTCGCTGATGAGCAGTGAGATCACTCTTCCTGTTGAAGCCTTTCCCACATTCACTGCATACAAAGTGTGTCCCTGCCACATGAGTTTCCTGATGTCCCTTGAGGTATGTTTTACTGTGATAAGCTTTGCCACATTGCAAGCTTTTACCTACCTTTTGTCCTTCATGAGTTTTTTTATTGAATTTTTGCCCACACCGACTGCACTCATAGGTCTTATCTAGTATATCAATGATCTGGTGCTCATAGAGCACAGACTCCTCGATGAAGGTTGTCCCACATTTATCACCTGTGTGTGGTTTCTCAATTTCATCAGATTCCTGATGCTGAATGCATTGTGACTTCTTGAGCCTGGATTGTTCACACTCAGGGAATTTCTTTTCAGTACAACATTGCTCTTGTTCAATGTGGAGAAAAGTTTTCTCATCTTCATTGAGCACAACTGACTTCTGTATTTTGTTGCTTCCATTCTGATTTAATTCCAGAATGATTAAATCTGATTTTATAATTTTTTCATGCAAGCCAAACATCTCATAATTTTCCTTTGGAGGAAAATTATTTTTGTGCTGAGAAACAATACTTTCCAATGTATTAAATTTATAACACCGTTCCATTCTGTCCATGCATCTTTCACATCGCAAGTGTTCAAGCAAACGATCATCATCTTTCTGGATTTCTATAAAAGAAAAGAACATTGACTCTTTTCAACATCATGATTTACAATGGACCTATTAAAATGCATTGATACAAAGTAGATCTTTAGTGACAACTCTCTTATATGAATATAAATAAAACACTATACTTAATGCTTATTGCCCACTGGCAGAAATACAATAGTGCAAACAATCCAAATGATAAAAAGTTATTGTAGAAATCAGTTTGGACATGAAAGTGATGAATGAACACAGAGTTGGTATTTGCTTAAAGAGGGCCATGAAAACACACAACAAACATAATAGAAGGAAGACACTAAGACCAATAGACCACAGGTGTGCTAAGGCTTGCTAATTCCAGTTGGTAGAGGTCAGATGTATTTATTTCATCAATCGTTACTGAAAGACAACTAAGTACTAGACAAAGTTGGGAAAGTGAAAAATGCAGAATGTTCCACATGGGAGAAAACCATTTTTATAGGTATTATGGTACAAAAACATGTTCTTTATGTTTATGGAGCCTGTATACTAGCTTATACCACCCATCTTTCAGTGTTGTCCTGTGGTGGCTTGCATGTTGCTGTGATGCCAGAAGCACTGCCACCCAGTGTTTCAAATACAAGCAGGATCACCCATGGTGCAGCGGTCTTAGTGGAATCTCCAGACACAGGGACTGGGAGGAAGACCTGGTAATCTCTTTCTGGAACATGAGCCCCTCAGGATTAATGGCAACGAAGTAACACTGAAGAAGTACTAAATCCTCAAAGTATAGTCAATGGTAATGATGTGGATGGAGGGGAGCTATGGGGACCTTCAGTGGTTGACATGTCATGACTTAAAATGAGAAAAAGTGGCTGCAAACATCCCTAATAAATGAAAGATGGAATATATGAAATTATCTAGAAAAAACTGCAAGTTGTCAAAACAAAATAGAATATTTAAAAATTGACAGTGTATGAATTATTTAACTAAATAAACTGGTACTGGCTTTTAAAAAATTAAATTATCAAGTATAAGGCTGAGACTGACAAATTCAAGAAGACCGGCATCATATTCATCATCAAAAAGTACATGGCAAGATCCTCCCTGAAGTACAATTCTCTCAGTCACAGGTTAATATTCATATGCCTGCAAGTAAGACCAGTTACTACAAGTGTTATTTAGATTTGTGCACTGTGGGGGGAGGTCAGATGTTTACAGACAACCCTGAACGCAATCACTGCCAGACTGCTGTCTCCCCACTGCTGGAGACAATGGATTAATAGTCTATCAGTTGAGCCAGGGAACAGGTCAAACCAACTCTGTGACATCCAAAGTTAGGCTGCCATCCTATATCTAGGATCTACCCATCTTGTCACATGTATACTCCCTACCCCTCCTCTTCATATTGCATGGATACCCTAGATCACTCACTTCCATTACTGTATTACCTGTAGCACAACCCTTTCCTGTAACGTGTCTTCACCTGTAATTAGGGGGTTTGCATGTCCCCAGAGAATATAAAACCCTAGGCTAGCATTAAAGATTCTCTCTCTCCCTCCATGTGGACCATCAAGCGGGGCTAAGGTGAGCATGCTACCATAAAATGTGTGTGACTCCATTTATTTCCATATTTCTCTTCTATCTCTCATGCTCTCTATGACATTACTATCATATTTACTTACTATCACTGTACAATTGTGCCTACCGGACCCATAATGATGTGTTAGGGGCTGGCTTCCCCTGACATATGGTGCCCATTACATGGGGCACCATAGGAAAAGAGCTCTTCTGAGTTATATCCTGTCTAACAATTGTACAGCCTCATCGGACAGTAAGAGTGAATCAGGAAAACTTTTTTTTAAGTTTATTTTTTTACATGTAAAGTTTTTAGTCTTAGTGAAGCTTAGAAAGTGAGAGGCAAAGATTCAGGGAGTAGGAAAGCACCTTTGCTCTCATGGGTGGAGAAGAGTATGGCTCAAGAAGCAGATTTAGAATTCAGAATGGCTTATCCTGTTAGAACTATAGACAGGGAGCCTGATGAGCAGCACCCCGAAGGGAATCAAGAATGGCGATATACTGCCTTTCCCTTTAAGCTACTGAAAGATCTCAAACAAGCAGTATCTAGTTATGGTCTAGATTCACCATGTGTAATTGGTATGGTCAAGAATATGGCCAATATGGAATATTAGATCCCGGCAGACTGGAAAGCTTTGATGAAATTGTGCTTTTCCCCTTCAGAATCTTTATAATATCAGATGCTATGGAACGAGGCAGCCCTTGCACAAGCACACAAAAATGCAGAAGAGAGCCTAGATATATGGGTTCATCAGCTGCTAGGAGATGAGAATTATATCACAACTGAGGCACAATTAAACTTTGATGAGCAGACTTTTGCACAAGTACGGGAAGTCTGTCTAAAGGCCTGGGAGAAATTAATACCATCAGGAAGCAAGCGACCTAGTTACACGACAGTAAAGCAAAGCAATGATGCGCCTTATATAGATTTTATATCCAGGTTTCAGGATGCTGTCCACAAGAATGTAACAGACAAAGAGGCAGCAGATAATCTTATTCTTACATTAGCATTTGAGAACTCAAATACATCTTGTCAAGCTGCCATACGCCCTTTCCAAGAACAGAGCACACTGTTAGATTATATCAGGCTTTGCAGGGATGTAGGGACAGATGAGCATAGAGTCAACCTCATGGCTGCTGCTTTGGCAAGCTACGCCAAACCTAAAGGGAGATGCTTTACATGTGGAGCAGAGGGACATTACCAGAGAAACTACAAGTAGATATTGCAAAAGAACAGGACGATTCACAGAGGAAAAGACCCAGGGAAAGAGTCTGGGGAAACTGGACTCTGCCCCTGTTGAGAAAAGGGTAGTCACTGGGCAGATCGTGACCATTCAAAGTTTAGCAATGGGAGACATTTACCTGGAAGTAACGCCCAGCCAAAAATCGTATAGCGGGGCGTGCTCTGAGGCCCTCTGAATGGAGGGCAGGTAATAGAGGAAGGAGCTTGCTACAAATTCCGCCCAGCAGAGCATGGGAGGCAAGGTGTCTGCCTGCCAGAGAAAGAAGATCTTAAAGAGAAACTGCAGGCATCCCCCAATCTCATAGCAGGAGACCAAACCTAACCAAACAGGCGAAAACCCAGCCCCTGTTCTGGCTGCTATACCCTTCATTAACCAAGAGAAGGCTCAGAAATTCTCATTGCAGTTTGCTGATTCTAAAAAACAGGAGCCTCTTATTGAAAGAGTAGTTACAGTTTTTATCAGGAAGTTTTAACCTAAGTACTCAAGAAATTAAAACACTGGAGTTGATCAGAGTTGTGAGGAAAAGCCAAAAGCTGTGAGTAATTCAGAAATTATTAAGAGCGGTAATTGGGGTCCACTACCTAAAAATAACTAAGGGATGTTTATTAGGAAAGTCCAACATAAATTCTCAAGGTGTTACTGGGATTATCGGTCAAAAATATGAAAAAGAAATTAAGGCAGTGATGAATTCTGCTATACCATGGTTTATAAAAAAGGAAAACAGCTTAAGCCAATTTTTGCTTCCTTGCATTTCTAGAGTTAAAAGTTATGCCTGGCAGGAAAGAGTACTTGAGAAGTTTGACCACCCTTTAAATCAAGGGGTCTTCTGGAATGCTGTTGTGGGGAAACAACAGCGCCCCCACATGGAATTAGAAATTGAAGGGAAGAGGTTTTTAAACTTTGGATGTGGGGACAATTGCTTAGGGCATTCAGGAGGGCCTAATATCCACCCATTAGCTTCCTCTAAATGCAGCATGGTAGGAATGAGTGAAGTTAACCAAGAGAGAGGATTGCAAGTTTGTGAAATCATACAATGTTAGAAGCCTGACGGGCAAAGCGGCTTAATTGAGCCTGTAACCTTATTGGTAAAGTTGGAGAAAAATGTCTGTTTGGTAAGTTACTTCATGAACAGTTGAACAAATTTATTAAGAATTTTTTCAGTATTTCAAAGTATGGTAAGAAGTTCTCCCAAATAGTCAGCTCTCTTCTCTGAGAGCTGGGAATGAAAATTTACATAACAATGAAGGTCTATCTAACTAGTAGTTTTACTGGTTCAAGACCTAGCAAGGTAACTGAGACTGCTAGCAATTCTTTAATATTTACATTGTTAAAACAGAAGGGGGAGAAGATGAATGTTAAGTATGACAAAGCTCATTTAGTCATTTTAACCAAAAAAATTTTCTCCTTACTAATAGCTTGTAACAAAATTAGGGCAGATAAACACATTTTCACTTCTACAGAGAAAATTGATGCTAAGAAATTCCAAGAAGACGGAAACCGCATTTGGGATCCGGGTCCATTCACCTGGAGAAAGGTCTATACATTTATGTTTTTACAGAATAAAGTTGATGAACTCCCCTTAGAAGGACGCAACCACATTTGGAGAAAGATGGACAAGGAAAAGATGGAGAAGCCACCCAATATTCATAATTCCTTTTTCAGGTTAATGACACCCCGAAGAGAGGGGCTGTTTGTTTATATTTTCACAGGGAAAGGAAATAGGTGGATTTCTCTTCAGCCAGCCAGGCCCAGAAGAAAAAAGGGAAGCTGATGTGTGACCTGACCCTTGTCCTGTTACTGAAGCGATCCTGAACCTCAAGAAGACCTCACAGATTCCTGAGAATGGCGATTGCTGACTGCAGATATTCAATTGCTGATGCTGTCTAAGAGAAACTCGGACTCTATCATAACTGAGCATTTTATACAATAGTGACTTGACTATTACTACAGACTGTTGTTTTGCTGAAAGATCACGATTTTGGACTTGTTAATTAATGCTAATAATGTGATTGGAATGTAACTGATTTCTGTGTAACTCCTTACCTATATAATGTAACAATACATGATTAGGAAATATTTCAAGGGCTTAAGGGAAACATTTCATTAGATGTTGATTAGCTTAAAAAGGCTATTTTCTATACATTCAAGGGTGGATTTAAGGCATTCCACTAATTGAGGTATTTAAACAAATGGTGGTTGGCATAGAAAGATGATGGATCCCAAGTGCGTGGGTTCAACGCATTTCACGTAGCTTAAGTTCTAGTCTGACTGTGTTTTTAATCATCATGGTTTTGATGCTTGCAGTCTCATGTCGCTTCTACAGGAAGCTGAGAGATATGAAGAGAGACCATGACGCTTCCATGACACTATTCAACCTTAATTGTAATGCAGACAGGGGAAATGTGGGATACTAGCACTGTAGGGAAATAAAACTGGGACTTATTCCCTAACTGGTACGGAGGGAATCTGGAAGACTAGAATTCCATGGCTGGAAGACCGCCACTCTGGCAGTTGGAGATATAGTCCAGGTACATGTTCCTGCGGTTGTCTATCATTTCCACAGTTTCTCCCTTAAAACTGTGCTGCCTTAAAGTGAGTACATGGTTGATTCATTCTCCCTATAGAAGCAGACATTCCTATTTGGCTCTATTTCTTTCAGCCACAGTGTCCAATCTCTTTCATACCTTCCTCCAATTGCAGATAGGCACAGGGAGACTTTACCCCCAGCGCTTGGATTCAAATATTTGCTGTAAGCCTGAATTTTGGGCTATATTAATTGGATCATAAGGTATTGCCTTGCCAGCTTTTAATGTATACAAAATGACCATGTCGCCCATGTGGCTTTTGAATTTTATATATAAAACAAAAGGGGGACTTGTGGGAGGAGGTCAGCTGTTTACAGACATCCTGAAGGCACTTACTGCCAGACTGCTGTCTCCCCACACCACAGGGGTGGGCCCTGCTCCCTGCTGCTGGAGACAATGGATTAATGGTCTCTATCAGTTGAGTCAGGGAACAGGCCAAACCAGCTCTGTGACATCCAAAGCTAAGCTGCCAACCTATATCTAGGATCCACCCATGTTGCCACATGTATACCCCCAATCCCTCCTCTTCCTATTGTGTGGATAAGCATAGATCACTCACTTCCATTACTGTATTACCTGTAGCACACCCCTTCCTGTGACGTATGTCCTCACCTGTAATTAGGGGGCTTGCATGTCCCCAGAGAATATAAAAGTGTGGACTAGCATTAGAGATTCTCTCCCTCCACATGGACCACCAAGCAGGGCTGAGGTGAGCATGCTACCATAAAATGTGTCTGACTTCATTTATTTCCATATTTCTCTTCTATCTCTCATGCTCTCCATGAGTTTACTATCATATTTACTTACTATCGCTGTTCAATTGCGCCTCCTGGACCTGTAATAATGTGTTAGGGGCTGGCTTCCCCTGACAGTGCACCAACTGTTTAAGCAAACACAGAGTGTGGGATCCAGCCCCAGAGTAGAAAGGGCCCTTAGGAATAGCATGTGCAATGAAGGAAGATAAAGCAGACAGCAAAAACGGGGTAGAGTGGCTTTATCTCTGATTCTGGAATATGATAGTGAGGTCATTTAGCAGTGAGTTTCTATAGTACCGAGGCGTGCAAGCCTCCAGAAGGCACAGTGAACCGAACGGACAAGTGTGAACGTGGGAATATGTTGAACACTTTTAGAACACCTCATGATAAGTATCAGGCTGTGGGAAACGGAAGACCAAGAACAGAGTAGATGCAGACCCATTCTTTATTCTCAGAATTAAAGAAGATTGCAAGGCCAGGTGTCTGGTTGGAGAGAGGCATTCACATTTGTAAGTTGAGAAGATTCCCAGTTATATTCTCCTAATTAAAAACCATCCCCACAATATCCTCTCATTATAGTGCTACCTTAATGATGCCTCATACAAGCACATGGCTAATTACTATCTGCCAGCAGCTTTAACTACAAGAGCAGACATGTTTGTATTGTTCTCCCTGCTCAGGGGCCAGTTACCCCCCTCCACCTGCTCAGGGGCCAGTTACCCCCCTCCACCTGCTCAGGGACCAGTTACCCCCCTCCACCTGCCCTCAGCCTTAGCACTGGTCTTACTTTGCTCACCCAATTAGTTCAGGGACCTCCAGGGTAGAGACACTGCTTACCTTGTTAGGCAGGTAGGTGTCTGTGTGTAAGGAGTAGGGGCAGGGCTGTATGCGCTGAGACTACATAAATTGGTGAAAGAATACAAAGCCTTTTCATGTCTGCCCTCCATTTATACAACTGTCCGTTAGGACCTATCCAGAGGGCATTTAAGAGACAAAGGGATGGTTGATTCTTTGAGTGATAGCAACAGCAACCTAGGGAACCTGACTGCTTTTTTTTTTTTTTTTTGGTTTCTAATGTATGGTTTTATTATGTTGAGAAATTTCCCTTCTTTTTTTTAAATGTTTTATTAGGGGCTCATACAACTCTTATCACAGTCCATATATATACATACACCAATTGTATAATGCACATCTGTACATTCTTTGCCCTAATCATTTTCTTTTCTTTCTTTTTTTTCCTTTTCTTTTTTTACATTTTATTAGGGACTCATACAACTCTTATCACAATCCATACATATACATGCATCAATTGTATAAAGCACATCCATACATGCCCCGCCCAAATCATTCTCAAAGCATTTGCTCTCCACTTAAGCCCTTTGCATCAGGTCCTCTTTTTCCTGACTGCTTTTAAAGCTAGGCATCTTTTAGCTGAGTAGCAAGAAGTCAGGAGCCTGTAGGAGCTGTATACTAACATCTTACTGGAGGGCAGTTGTGGAGAACACTCTATCTGGGAATTGTGCATTTCAGCTCTAGCTTTATCCTTGGGGCTTGTGGAGGTTTTCTTCTAACACTAGCACTGGTCTCCCAAGCCCTGTGGTCAGGAGTATAGAGATAATACTGCTTACACTTTCATCCAAGTTCTGTTTTCCACAATAAAGAAATTGAGGGTGGTGGAGAGAGGGAATAGGGGGAGCTGATATCAAGGAATTCAAGAAGAAAATGTTTTGAAACCGTGGTAGCAATTGTACAGTACTGCTCGATGTGATTGAACCGTGGAATGTTATAATCTGTAAGACCTCCCAATACAATTAAATATATAAAATACATAAAAATATATTTGAAAATTTTGCATACATTTTGCAGCCTGACATTGATCAACCATACAATCATGTACATGGATGAATGTAAAATTTGGGAATAGTATAAGTAGCTGGAAAATGCAGCCTTAGTGTCAGAAACGACACACAAGTTTACCAATAGAATTTTGAGTCCAATGATGAATTCACAGCAAATTTCTTGTTATACAACAGAAATGGAAACTATACATATGGATCTTTCTGAATGGAACAAACAAAAGTGAAATCAACCACATCTATAGAAAGAAATGGTGGAGAAGCTCATTAGTAAAAACACATCCAGGGGTTAACTGGGGAACAGATCATCAATCGCTCAAATCCAAACAGAAGCTAGCAAAAGTGGCTAGATCACAGAGCTTAGAGACTATGTACTTGAGGCATAAAAGACTGATGACTGAAGACTAATGACCGAGACCAGATGAGCTGCTGGATGACACCAAGGACGTCATAATACATATGGAAACCACAGGCTACAAGACAGACAACAAGAGAGAGTGATACCGAATATACTATGCATTGTTTGAATAACAACAAAAATCTGTTGGAACATACAGCCAGAATGTTCTTTAGAGGCAGCAAAGGTCATCTTTCGGGTTTTCTACCTGTTAAGAAGGGGTGGGCCTAAGGAAGGCACACTGCATAGTAAAGAATATATAGCATACAGGCGTTTAATGGAAAAAAAAAAAGAATGCAGGATGTTAAAAATCCCTTTCCACTTACAAAATTATTGGGGAACAAAATTTTTTTAAAGCTTACAAGTAGAAAAATATTGGAGGTAGAGTGCTAAAGTATATCCTAAGCTGATAACAATTTTCTTGCTAGAAAGATTATTTTAGAGACCTGAAAATGACAGAAGTCACAAATGTGTTTCATCAAAAGGAGTACAATACGGAGAAACATGTCTTAAAGAATTCCAACAGAGAAGGAAATTTGACCATCTGTATAAAAAAAAAACAGAAAGAACTTATATCACCTGAATGAAGAAAACTTTAAAGGTAGCGCAGGACTACAAGATGTCCATTAAAGCACGCCCAGAGAGCCAAGCACGGGAACTAGGAGCGGCGCACTGCACATGCTCAGAGGTCCAGGTTTCCCGCCGGTAGGCATGGGTGGGCGCTAAACCCGGATTGGCCCACCTAGGCCAGGTGAATTCAATTTAGTCAATGGGGGTCAATCAGGGGTCGTCCACCACGCCTCCCCGTGGAATCCTTGAAAAGGCAGGAGCCTAGAGTCCAGAGGGAGAGAGAACTTTGTCTGCGTGACGCTGAGCAGCTTCCGCCAGGCTGCATGGTCGGGAGGAGTCCTATGGGTGCCGTGTAAACCTGAAACTTCTTCTAACTCTCATAAAACTCACTTGGATCACGAACCATGCTTCGGCGTGAATTCTTTCTCCCGCAGAGCCAAGGACTGAGGTATAACTCTATCTCCAGAGAGATCTAACATTTTCTTTAAGGTCTTTTGACCATGCACCTGAAAAAATCCCACTACAGCTTGTTTCTAATACCGACCACAGTTCTTCTAGTTCCAGTTGAGAGAAAGCTTCTGGGGTGACAACTAGATAACCTGTTCATGAGAAATTACACAATCTTAGACACACCAAAATTAACCTAAAGTTTATAAAGCCTGAAGAATGTAGTATTTCTAGAAAGATCATGTTCAAAGGAACAAAGTAAAGGGTGTTCTCTCAAGTATAGAAGACCTTACCCACTAACTTAGGGCCAGAGAATGCAATGAGAATCTACGTCTTTGCAAGGATTTCAACGCGTAAGATAGGAAAAGCCAATGACTTGAGAATTCTCCTCACCAATGGAAACCAGGTTGCGATAGTTCTCCAACATCACATCCTGATACAGGGACTTTTGAGCAGGGTTCAGGAGCAGCCATTCCTCCCAGGTGAACTTTACAGCCACATCACTGAATGTCAGTGATTCCTGTAGTAAGAGAAGTCTGTTTAATGACATAAGATTTAAAAAAATATATCTTACAGGAAACAAAGCAAAACAATAATAAAAATTAGTGTGGTGGTACATACCATAATGTGTGGTAAACTGAGGACTTGGTAAAAAGTATTTGACCTTATTTCTACATTCGCAAACATGGGAATGGAAAACTAGCCCTATTTTCAGAAAGATCTCCATTGTTCTGAGAAAGAAATGTTTTCAAATACACCTTCTCCAGGCCAAATAATGAGCCCCGCACAATAGCTCTTCATTAAGGAGCAGTTTTCAAATGAGCTCCCATAGTAGATGAATCATTTCTGTGCCTGGCTACTTCACTATGGCTGAAGGTTATCTGTAGATCAGAGCAATCAGCCAACCTACCATAAATGTAGCAAATACCTGGGGAGGGCTCAGGGTAGGTTTGAAGTCCACTAGCACTAGGTCAAGATGGTGAGTCACAATCTTGCTTATTTATTATGTTACCCGCTTATGATATTATTACCCATTGACTACATATATGCTAATTGCATGATATGCACACCTTATAGAAAGATCTGTAAGTTCCATTATATATACCCATTGGAAAATACATTCACTTTCTCATTCCTGGCATGGGATGAGGAGACCCTGTGCCCCACTCTCTGTCTGTCTTTAATATTTGCCACAATTGCAATGTCACTCCTGAGGATCACCGTTTGAGTGTTGGGACCCCCATGCCCCTAAATAATGTACCCTCTCATAAAATTAGAATTTTGAGTACCAGTAAATTATCTGAATGTGTTCGAAATAGCTCAGATTTATATTCACACAAAGTAGATAGAAATAACTCAGATTTATATTCACACACACTTGTTTATATTAACAAACAAGTTTACAGTACATTGTGAAATGGAATGAGGAGGTCTACCAGTATCACCACTATAAGAGGCTCTGTACCTTCAGTGGTAACAGGTATCAAGAACAGTTCAGACGGGGGAAATCAAACATACCTCAGCTCTCACACATTTTTTTGTCAATTCTTACCCAAGTCAATCCTCCCACACCACTCTTTGTCTCACTTCTGGGTTTGATAAGGTGTTGCTACGGCCACACAAAACTCAATAGATCACAGTGGTCTTTTAATGAACCAGGTATAACTTGGGATCAGGAACAAGAAGCTATATCTCAGCACCAAGAACAGAATGTTATTATGCACTGTCTCCCTTCCTGAAAGCAGAATAACTTTCTAAGCTCTTAAAGGCCACCTCAGCATAAGGTCCTCTTGACAACCTAAGGACAAATTCTTCTCACCCACCTTCAGACAGTATTGCCTTAACTTTAATTGTAAGGTCCTCTTGAACTTGCCATCTTTCATCACATGCTCTCCAAGGTGCCCCTTGCAGTTCTCTTGCCATTGGCTTGCCCTCTGGAGCCCTCCTAACCTTGCCTAGGCAGGGAAGGTGCTAGGTTGGGCAAAGAAGCCATCATATCAAGAAAGATCGAGAACTGCCTGCAGGCATGGCTTGAGAAGAGACAGTGAGACATGGGCTTGTCATCTGATCTGTTGATTTGGTTTTGTTAGACCCTGAAGCCACATAGTTCAGAATGAACCCATGGATTAGGGATTTGCCAGCTTCCAGAAACTCATGAGCCCTTTCCTTGAATGGAAACTGGGAGCTGCCTGTGTGACCTGACTTGAGAGTTTCCTCCACTCTATAAGCCATTAGCTTGCTGTCTGACCTTCCCATTTGGATTCCTCAGCCCCTGCAACCTATTATCTGACCAGATTCAACAACTTCACTTTGTGAGGCAGTGGACTGTTGTCTGACCTGATGATGTGGCTCATCAGCCTTGGCAAACAGATTAATAAGAACCCTACAGACTGATCCCTGACCTCTATAGAGATTTGGGACTCACCAGCTTCCACATTTTGAACAGGGATTTATTTACTTGATGACTATTCAGTTTTGTGAGGTGCTGCAGAGCAAATCATGGACCATCTTGAACCTCTACCTCATAGGGACTGGTCTACTGCTGCTCCTGCACAATGCACTGTACTATTCATGGGTCAAGAGGTGCACCAATGGAGACAATGACCAGGGCAGAAGGGACACAGTCACAGAGCTAATGGTGACAGGTCCAGAAAGGGCTTTTCAGCCAAGATAGTGGGACAGGCAGGCAAGATCAAGAAGAGGATATCCCCAAGGAGCTGAGAGGAGTCTATACAGATGCAACTATGAAATGAGCCTATTTTTAAGGGGAAAAATATCTGAGAGGGACAGAGAGAATAGGCCTGCCCTGAAGAAGATCAAATTTGCCTACATGGTTCTTTAATATGAATCCCAATGTGTAGCTTATTGATTCTGACACCAAATTATATTCTGGTACTGAATAAAACTTAAACTTGTGACTCTGGACTGCAATTAGCCCATGACCACTGCAAAAAAATTACTGAACTGAGTGGGAGAGGACTGTGGGAACAATAATTGGTGTCATAACTGGAAAAGTATGAGAGTACAGGGATGCTTAAGCTCTGCGTCATATGAATCAAACCGCATATTGATGGTTGACTCTCTCCTGCATCTATAGCTAGAGGAGGTGCGAAGCTGTCAGCCATTTTTATTTACTTATTTATTTTTATTTTCCCGCCCCCTCAGCCATTTTTAAACCACTATTGCTACAAGGCCCATTGTAGATGTATTCATGAGAATGCTGCTGTTGGGAAAATATGCAACATATCATCTTCAGAAAGAAGCGTTAAAGAAACTTCATCAGACAAAAATCCGACGGAAAAGTGAACTCTCCTAAAGAAGTGATCTTATTTCTCCTTAACAACTATGCATAGCACATCATGTGACTGATTCTCATGAACTGGCCACAGAATGATGGATTAAGAGTTGGAAGAGAACGTCATCCAAAGAATCCTCATTACGTATCATGTTCAATGTCAATAGTTTCGTGTTAATCCTATGATCAATATATTCCCAATCTTCTCCAGCCAAATGTTGAAGTCAGAGTCACAGTGTATCTCTAATTTCAAATTTTTACTTTTCCAATGAACTGCATCGGTATTATAGAGGCTTCTACAATCCCAGCAGGAAATACAGAAAAGGACAAAACACATCAGAATCACCTGAGCCTTGGTCATTTTCTTTGGTCCTTAGGACACTGCAGTCAACTGGGATGCTCTATGGTTGTCCCATCTGGATCAGCTTCAATTATGTTCACAAATTGCAATCTCTCCTGAAGATCTCCCCCAAATAATAATACCCAAACCAGGCACTTCTTCCTCCTTTCTCCATGCTGCTGGTGATGCACAATCTGCAGGCTGATGGGAGAATACAATGTGAGTAATACATAACCTGTAGGTCCAGATGCTGTTACTGTTCTATCCCTCTTCTTAACACACAAAGTCCCCAACACTGTTAACGGTGCCCTTATTGAGTGATGGAAAGCATGCTTCTAACATGAGCAATAAATCTAAAACTCATAATTTTCAGACATGTAAATAAAAGATGGCTTTATAACAAATAGAGATTGGGCAATCAAAGATAAATGTCAAAAAGAAGAAACCAAAAAGTTAGATTCCCTACCTCACAGCATACAGGACTACCAATTCCTTACTATGTGACTCTCAAGGAAAATGACAAATCAATGAACCTTGAAGATGACAATGGTAAGTAAAGCATCTGGAAACATTTAAAATGGGCTATATAAAGAGCTATTATAAACTAAAGATTATTTTATAGAGGACCTATAAATTGTACAACCACTTTAGAAACACTTTAAAACTCAGCATTAAGTAGAGTTAGATGTATAAGCCGTAGACAGGACACAGCAGAATTACTGTACAGAGCTTCTGAGACTCTAAAGCCATGACAGGAAGTAATGGATTTGTACCTCTGACCTTGGAGATAGCAGTTCAACTCTTAACACGTGTCAAAACCAAGGCTCCATAATAAACACTTAAATGATATCTATTAGATTGAAATATATATATTTATATATTTTATATGAGAAATGAAGAAGTATACATGCCCCAATAGTAAGTGCACTTTAAATCCCAATATAGATAAACATTTTTAATGTAGCATTATTTGTAGTACCTAATGCAGTGAGATCAGCAGTTCTCAACCTGTGAGTCGCCACCGCTTTAGGGGCGAGCGACCCTTTCACAGGGGTTGCCTGATTCATAACAGTAGCAAAATCAGTTATGAAGTAGCAGCAAAAATAATGTTATGGCTGGAGGGTCACCACAACATGAGGAACTATACTATAGGGTAGCGGCTTAGGAAGGCTGAGAACCACTGAGGTAGATAGTTGGCCTATACAAATATACAGTCTTTCTAGCTATGTCCCCTTAACTTCTTCCAAATTATTTACAGGGGTTTGTCACCTGCCAATGTGACAAAGGAGGCAAAGGAGCCCTGGTGGCATAGTGGTGACTGTTGGACTGTGAACTGCAAGGTCAGCAGTCGGAACCTACCAATTTCCGCTCGAAAGACAGATGGCGCATTCATCTCCCACGAGTGACAATGGCTTTCTACTCCACTACAGAGTTGCAGTCTTGGAAACCCGCAAGGGTTTCCTGTCATTTAAGTGTTTGGGTTGAGTCTGAACTAGGCAGCCCCCCTGTTAGGACTAAGCTGAAGCAGGTAGGGCCCTGCAAGTGCTTCCCTGCACATCCCAAAGGTCAGCAGCAGCCAATGCCAGATAAGATAATCAGCTAAGTTCCAGGTTCAAAGAAAACAGCAAGGAGTCCACAAGCAATTCTCCCAGTTTCCAGACCCCATATGCTAATTGCCTTACATTCCTCACCACCCCTTTACAAACCCTCACCCCCAGCTGCTAACCTGTTGGCCTAGGTCACGGAACCTCTTCCGGGAGCTCCCCCCACCTAATAAAGCTATTTCTGTTTCTGTTCTCCCTTGTCCTGTCAGTTGTGTCCGTCTGCCACCCTGTTCCTGAGTTTCCCCTTTACAATAAGCTCGCTATGAGTCAATGTCAACTTGATGGCAGTGAGTTTGTTTGTTTTTTTTGTTTAAGAGGATTGGGCAGCTTGCCCAACAATACATTGGTACCTTTATGGTTTAGGGCTATGCAAATAAGCTGTCTGAAACCTAATCTGAGGATTAGTCACATTGGAAATCATGTTTGGACGAACTGAGTCATTTCAGAGACAGAAGTTAGGATCTGACGACCATCCAAAAAGAAGAGCCTTTGGATCCTAGATTCTTGTATTTAAATTCTTCAATCCAGAAGGGAGAGAGTTGTGAAACAAGAGAGGAAGTGAAGCGGGGAGGAAGCAGCAACAGAGACACGGTAGCAGTAGAACCAAGACTGAGCCAGAGCAGTGGGATTTTCAGGCCACAGAACAAGAGAGCTGAGCGCCTTTGGGCAGGAGGCTAGGAGGTGAAATGGGGTACATCTGAGTACTTATCTGGGGAACAAGATTTGCCAACCTACATAGAGTTGAGTGTGTTGGTGTGAGGCTAAGGTGCAGAGTGAGCATTTATCCACAGAACTAAAAGACCTTTGCAACATTTGCCCATTTAAGACAGAAGCCAGGGGGTTGCAGGGCCTGACCTCACCTGCAGGGATGGCTGTCAAGATGCTGTCCCAAATAAGAACTGTACCTCGAGTCACTGATGATCCTAAATTATGTGTTAGGGTAGAAACGTGACCCCTTTGTCAAATATAATATAATTTGACCCCTTTGTCAAATATAATTTGAGACCATTTATTAAACTTCAAGAGACAACAAAGGACACACACACATACATCACGTGGATAAGGGAGGCCATTAGCAGTTCAAATGCAACTGAGGATTCAGAGTCGGGACCCTGGATAAATAGGGCACAGGACAAAAGGCATGTCACACATCATGATTGGTGGCAGATCAATACATCACAGATACAGGTGGGACTGCAGCAGCAGGAATGGGACCATAATTTGGACATGCACATTATTAGATAGAAGGACTTACACAAATCATCCAGACCCTTCAAACTGAGGCAGTCAAGGGCAGACTCATGACAATGGCCCTGTGCTGTCCTCAGTAAGGTGAGCTCCATCAAGGACATCTAGGCAGGCCCTTGGAAGGGGCTGGCTAGAGAGGAGTACAGGCAATCTATTTTCTAAGGCGTTCTCCCCAAGGGGAAGATGATCTACATTCTTGGTTAATGATCAGAAAGAATTCAGTGGAGGCTGAATCAAAGTGGGGATACAGCAAATGGACAGAGTTGTCACTGTCATCAGCAACACAAACCTTAAACCCAACTCAGTGCCAGCGAGTGGATTCTAATTACCATTTAAAAGAAGGTGGAACGTCCCCTTGTGGATTTCTGAGACTATAACTCTTCACAAGATTGGAAATCCTGTCTTTCTCCCCACGGGTGACTTGTAATTCTGAAGCGCTGACCTTGCAGTTAGCAGTCCAATCTGTAACCACTATGCCACCAGTCTTTTGCAAATTGGAGTGCTCATCATTTAAGTTCTAATACAATTATAAACGGTTACATAACCATTGAATTCTACCATTCAGGGAGATGCGCAAATTGCTCGGACCCTGACCATTGGGGCAGCCTGGGTGCTTGTACACTGGTGCTTTCCTGGGTTCAGACTCCAAGAAGTCCAGATCCCTCCTGCTTCCTCTCAAGTTCCTCTGCCCAGTGCTGCCCCTAGGAACCCCAGGGATGCTCACCCTGGTTGGAGTCAGGTGAATGGACTTGGTTCACAACCCAGTCAGAAGTTGAAATCCTTCCTTGTGATGCTTCAATGTGCAAGACAGTAGTACCAGATTTCTAGCTCCCTAGACTGGACCGTATTTCTCTGTGGCCAATCTTTATTCTGAAACAGAAGCGGAGGCAATGTTGAAAAAGGCACATCAGGTTCTTGTCCTGTACTTCTTGCGTTAAATAATGACCACCCCCACCACCTGGGATCCAAAGCACACTCCAAGTTGAGGGTGTTTGCATTAACTAAGAGCCCACTCTATTTTTACAGAGAAATTTTACAATTTTCTCAAATACCATTATCAACTTTGGACCTCCATCCTATATATACAATATTTATTTTTAGAATAAACTGGAAGTATTTAAGGCCTCAAAATTCTTAAGCTCCATTGAAGGTAAATATCTTCTTTTCACCAGTAATCTAACTGAAGAAAGGAATATTTTATGAAGAACGTTCTTTACCAGCCTGTACTGCACCTCAGACCATAACCCTTGACATATCTGGCTAAAGTGATGAAGCGGAATCATGCTTGTATATGCTACTCTAACTCATGCTGAGCTTTTCATCAACCTGCCGTAATCCCCTTGCATCCTGGGAATTCTTTACAATATCTATTGTGTGTGAAGAAATGTCTATGGTTGGGTAGCCCATTTATGCACAGTAGAGTGTGGTAACTAGAGAAACTTGTACAGGTGGACAACAAGAGACAGAGGGACACCAATGGGACATACTAGATAGAGTACCTTGGCCAAGACAGAGAGAACCAACACAAGAAAACAAGCCAGGGGAATCCTTATTTGCTATTCACTTAAGCTGTTGTGTTTACGGATGTCCAATCTTAAAGCCTTTGGGAAAGACTGTAGTCTATAGTCAAGGAATGACAAGGTGTAGGTAGAGGGCAAAAGCTTAAAAGTACAAGATGGATTCAGAAAAGAGATGACTGATCAACCATTTTGGCATCTTGGCCTAGATTCTGGACTCCAAGCTTTCTTGGTAATGCTGACTGATGGCAAACAACACACACTGTAGGAGTGGGCTTATTGGCTTGGCTTCAGGGATGAGCCATCCATAGTCTCAGGAGTGAGTGACTACTTGTCTGTCAAGAGTAGTCATTAAATCATTTATCACTCTACACTGAAGGGCCAGCTAGCAAGACCAGAGGATCCAGCCAGAGCAGTGATCTATAAGAGTTGAGTGGGTTTCAAGATGCTCAGAAGGTCTATAATCAACTGAATCAAAATTAAATTCCATAAGAAATTTCAAGGCTAACTGTAAGACAGATTAAAGCTTAAGATTCTGGCAGGTAGACACCAGAGTATTCACACAGTATGAATAAACACTTTATGTTTTTTGTCTAAGTTCACATTATTGGGTGAAACATAACAATGATTGTGAGAGTATACCTACTAACATTTTCTATGAGACAAGTAATAACCTTTTAACAAGGTGAGCTGATGATACTTCAAGAAAACGGTAGACCAATATTGATAACGGATCTACATGAAAAAGTTCCTGAAAATATTGGGAATTGAGTCAGAGAACACATTAATGACATACAATGACATATAAATAATTACATACGATGATTAACTGGAATCTATCATAGAATTGATTTAGCATAAGAAAATAAGCACTGTAATATACCAATTAATGTAAAAAAGAATTAATAATCTAGACACATAAAACATACTAAACAGGTGGACCTTTGAAACATGGCCTTAAGGCAGCCTTCAGGTCTAGAATTGAACTCACTCCTGTAGTGAAAATAACCCTTAAAGATCAAGGGCACATTTACCCAGTGACAAACTTGAGCGGGTTAGGAAATGAGGACAAGGACACAGTCAAAGTGGACAGGGATGGTACAATAAGGGAATTGCAGTGCATGAGTTGAAATAAAATAAGTACAAACTTTTGAATACGAAACTGTTGATCTGTAAACCTTTACCTAATTCACAATAAAACATTTTAAAAATTAAAAATAAAATTAAACAAAGTCAAAGGCTTGTAATGCCAAGGAAAATAAACCTTTACACATCTAACATAAAACAAATATAGTTCAATATGTTAATATACTAATATACATTCCTAAAAAGAAACAGTCAACATGTCATACTTGAGAAAACATCACCCCATGCCAGAAAAAGGACAAACATAAATGTCCACTTTTACCAGTGATATTAATAATTGACTGATATTCTAACTAGAGCAATCAGATTAACATTTTTAAGGAAGAAGAGGCTTCCAAAAAGAAATAAAAATTCCTCTAATCCTAATTTAATTATCATACCATAAAATATTCAAGATATGCCATAAATAGCTAATAAATATTAAAATGTGGCAGGCTACATTTCAGCACACTGAAATAACTCTTGGTACTTAATTCACTAACTATTAATTGCTAATCAGGAGGGTCGGGGAAAGGTGGGGGGAGAAAGAGGGAACTATCACAATGATCTACATATAACCCCCTCCCAGGGGAATGGACAACAGAAAAATGGGTGAAGGAAGACATCTGTCAGTGTAAGACATGAAAAAAATAATAATTTAGAAATTATCAAGGGTTCATGAGGGAGGGAGGGAATACAAATGAGGTGCTGATACGAAGGGCTCAAGTTGAAAGAAATGTTTTGAGAACGATGATGCCAACAAATGTACAAATGTGCTTGACACAATGGATGGATGTGTGGATTGTGCTAACAGCAATACAAGCCCCCAATAAAATGATTTCATAATAAAGAGGAAAAAGAAAATATAACATGATCAAAATTACAGCATTTATCTCACAGAAAAGGAAGTTCAAAATTATTCAGATTAGAACCCTGAAACAGGGGATTTGTTTACACCCATTCTGTGATGAAAGTCATGGAGCTAGAGTCCTGTAGTTTTCTGTAGTGCTGAAGGTCCTCATATACAGATGAATTAATGAACTAAAACAAGAAATTTCTTTGCACATATATTAGAGTGACTGTATAGTTATATATATATAGGTAGACACATATCTATATGATACACACATATATATTAAGCTGGAGAGTAGAAAGGATTGATGTTTAACCAAAAACTGCAGTTTGGGGACTTGAACACACCGAGCCATGGATGCTCCAGCTAGCATTGGACCCATGGGCTTCAGTTGGACTGGGCTGGGATGTTCTCTTGATGAAAAGCTCTTTCTTATGCATATGTCAGTGTCTATACTTTTATTTTTCTATACAACCCAGCCTAAGGCAGGTCCCCATCACATTAGTGTCGTATGAGAATGAAAAGGTGTATCTGACATGGTGCTCTTGGAGAAAGGCACATCACAGGGAAAGTCTGAAAAGATAATCAACAATTCCCTGACACAGAACCAATCTTATGTTCCTCTAGGTCTGTGGATTTTGGGTGGGTGAAAATCTATTTATAATAAAACTATCTGAGGGGCCGCCCCCAATGCCAACTACAAGGACAGCTGCCCCTCCCCCCATAAGAATTTACTTCAGAGGACAACACTGAAGCTACAGCTCAGGGAAAGGAACATGTCTGATCAGAGCACACGGTGAAGGGGGAGGAAGAGAGAGTTAAGCACATCCTGGCCCACCAATCCTTGAGGACGATACTCCCACTCAGAGCAGCCAATGCACAGAGAGGACCTATGTCTGACCCCACTATGAGACATGACATCCTTCACTGACCCATAGCCTTACAGGGGACAACACTGGACAAAGTGTGGGAATTGCACCCAATCTGACCCCACCATACCGAGGCATGCAACAGAACAGCAAGGGAAGCAGGGAGTACCAAAAACAGACTTTGGGGCCAAGGTATGGTACGCCATCAGACACCATTGGAAAATGCTCCAAAAGTTCCACAAACAGACCTTGAACTTTTTACAGGCTTTTCTTTTATATTTTTAAAATTCATTGTTTGTTTGTTTTTGTTGTTGTTGTTTTGTTTTCTTTTGTCGCTTTGCTTTTCTGTCCGTGTGCACACGCACATATTATCTAATCTGGAGGAGAAGACAATGGGACCCATGGATGGGGAGAGGGGGCTTGGGAGAGGGGAGGGGGGGAAAGGAAGTGGTGTTACCACAAAAATTGTGGGAAATGGAAAGATTTCTCCCAAGTCATCTCCCCAAATATATATATAGGACACGGCTTGCAATTATTGATTGCCAAGTTACCACCCTGAAGGCAATCAGTTGTCTGGTCCCACCACAAATAGGGCCCACTCCCTGCTGTTAAAAACAATGGGCTACTTTTCCCTAAAGGCTCAGTTTGGTCCCTGAAGGGTGGGTTTATACCCTACTGAAAATCGTTTCTATAGTGAGCCAAAGAACAAGTCAAACCTGCTCAGTGACGTCCAAAGTTAAGCCACCATCATGAATTTCAGGTCCACCGATCTTGTCACATGTATACCCTTACTCCCTCCTCTTCCAATAGCATATGAACCCCTAGATCACCCCCCTCCCATTACTGTATTACCCATAGCACAATCCTTTCCTGTGACATATGTCTTTACCTTTAATTAGGGGGCTTGCATGTCCCCAGAGAAAAGAAAAGCCTTGGTAAGCAATAAATATCTCTCTCTCTCCATGTGGACCACCAAGTGAAGCTGAGGTGAGCATGCTACCATGAAATGTGTGACTCCATTATTTCAATCTCTCTTCTATCTCTCATGCTCTCTAAGACTTTACTATAATCTTTACTTATTATCAGTGTAAATTGCACCACCAGATGCTGGCCTTTCCCCTGACACAAAATCAGTGGCAAGGAGGGTGCAGGATGCCTGGTAGGGATTGATGAAGGGCAATGTAACTGACAGGAATTACTGAAACCCAAATGAAGACTGAGCATGCTAGTGGGACAAGAGGAAAGTCAAAGGAAATAGAGGAAAGAACTAGGAGGCAAAGGGCATTTATAAAGGTCTCAATACAGAAATGTACATATTTAAATATATTTATATGTGATGATGGGGAAATAGATCTATGTGCATATATTTATAAGTTTAGTATTAAGGTAGCAGATGGAAATTGGGCCTCCACTCAAGTGCTCCCTCAATGCAAGAACACTTTGTTCTATTAAACTGGCATTCCATGATGCTCACCTTCCCAACACGATTGCTGAAGATAAATGGGTGCATGAGCAAATGTGGTAAAGAAAGCTGATGGTGCCCACCTACCAAAAGATAAAATGTCTGGGGTCTTAAAGGCTTGAAGGTAAACAAGTGGCCATCTAGTGCAGAAGCAACAAAGCTCACATGGAAGAAGCACACCAACCTATGTGATCACGAGGTGTCAAAGGGATCAGGTA
Organism: Tenrec ecaudatus; assembly: GCF_050624435.1. Taxonomy (NCBI): domain Eukaryota; kingdom Metazoa; phylum Chordata; class Mammalia; order Afrosoricida; family Tenrecidae; genus Tenrec; species Tenrec ecaudatus. Next base: position 305,219,532 of record NC_134530.1, on the reverse strand, counting down.
TCAGGCATCATCAAAACAAAAAATAATATCATTGTGAATGAGGGGGAGTGCAGAGTGGGGACCCAAAGCCCATCTGTAGGCAATTGGACATCCCCTTACAGAAGGTCATGGGGAGATGAGCCAGTCAGTGTGCAGTGTAGCAATGATGAAACATACAACTTTCCTCTAGTTCCTAAATGCTTCCTCCCCCCACTGTCATGATCCCAATTCTACCTGACAAATCTGGCTAGACCAGAGGATGTACACTGGTACAGATAGGAACCTGAAACACAGGGAATCCAGAACAGAAGGTCCCCTCAGGACCAGTGGTGAGAGTGGTGATACCGGGAGTGGGGAGGAAAGGTGGAGCAGAAAGGGGGAACCGATTACAAGGATCTACATATAACCTCCTCCCTGGGGGATTGACAACAGAAAAGTGGATGAAGGGAGACGTCGGACAGTGTAAGATATAACAAAATAATAATTTATAAATTATCACGGGTATATGAGGGAGGGGGAGCAGGGAGGGAGGGGAAAATGAGGAGGTGATACCAAGCTTTCAAGTAGAACACAAATGTTTTGAGAATGATGAGGCAACAAATGTACAAATGTGCTTGACACACAATGGATGTATGGATGGATCGTGATAAGACTTGTACAAGTCCCAACAAAATTATTTTAAATAAATACATAAAACTATCATGTTAACTTTGTAAAAAACACAGAGTTCTTACAAGGCATAATGCACACATACTCTCTCTGCACCAAAGGTCAACACTCACATTTATAACTCGTAAGGAAACTTAGTAGACTCATAGCCACACTGATGTAAGAAGTTAGTACAACACTAAGAGCTTTATATTCATGGGGTAAGCATGACATGCACACTGCTGAGAGGAAATCACTACACTTGTTTATATAACAAGTATTCCTATTACTCAACCCACATACTGCAGTAGCATCACACACATGACACACACACACATACATATTTTCTTTTTTAATGAAAATATTCATACCTAGTGAGGTCAGATTTCTTACAGTTTCCTTCATCACAAGTCTCTATAGTTTCCCTAAGAAAGGTCCAGCAATGCCCATTTGTCCTGGGAGAAATACACAGCCACCTCTTCAACAGTCACAGAGTCCTAAAACATCCCATATATTCTGGTTCGGCAAGGTGTCATGCATTCTACTACGTGAAAGACGAAGATGACAAACTTGGGAAACAGAGACTTCATTTCACATGAGCATTAGACACATGGGTTTTGCTCTACTAAGGATTTCCATCAGGGTTTAGCTAACCCACTTTACCCACTAGGTCAGTGGTTCTCAACCTGTGGGCTGCGACCCCTTTGGGGGTCAAACGGCTCTTTCACAGGGGTCGGCTGATTCATAACAGTAATAAAATTACAGTAATGAAACTAATGTTATGGCTGGGGGGTGACCACAAATGAGGAACTGCATTAAAGGGTCACAGCATTAGGAAGGTTGAGAACCACTGCACTAGACACACTTCCTCACTAATTACATGCTATCCCAACGACTGCATGCTTCCAGCATGAGTTTATCTCTATAGAGTCTGTCTGTGACCAACTGCAACCTTATTTCCATCTATCTCTGTTTCAGAATAGAGAAAAGTCCAAACACAAAAATCAGATAAATGATCAAAAATAAAAGCCTCAATTCCACATTCATATCCTCTCTTCCATTGGAGGGAGGGGAGAAATTTACCTCCTTGCACAGAACCAACCAGAATATTTATCAGAACATGAAGCACAGGGTGAAAGCAAGATAACAACTACCGGTAGGAAGCACTACAGAATTTGTGCTTCTACCTGTAGCCCCTCAGTAGCCACTGGAGAGCTACAGGTATGAACTAACAAAGTAGCAACCCAAAGCCCTGGATTCACGGTATTCTCTTAGAGAATTCTAGGTGATCAAGAACTGACGTATTATCTGTTGATAGAGATGATTATTTCTGGAATTATGAATTTTTCTGTAGTGTTTCTATGTTACTCACCTACTTTCCAGTCACTCTACAGTTGCACTCTTGTGTATTTGGTACCTTTGAGGAAATAGGACAAACTATTAAAAAGGGAAATAGGACAAGAGTGAAAGGTAGCAATAGAATATAGATACCCTCTGTACACTAGTCCAGATAGGACTTGGAAACACAGGGAATCCAAGTTGGATGATCCGTTCAGGACCAGTGGTGAGTGTGGTGATCCCGGGAGGGTGGGGTGAATAAGGGGAAATGATTACAAGGATCTACATATAACCTCCTCCCTGGGGGATTGACAACAGAAAAGTGGGTGATGGAAGACGTTGGACAGTATAAGATATGAAAAAATAATAATAATTTATAAATTATCAAGAGTTCATGAGGGAGGGGTGAATGGGGAGGGAAGGGAAAAATGAGGCACTAATGCCAGGGGCTTAAGTGGAGAGCAAATGTTTTGAGATTGATGAAGCAATGAATGCACAAATGTGCCTTACACAACTGATGTATGTATGGATTGTGACAAGAGCTGTCTGAGCCCCGAATAAAATGATTTTTTAAAAGTATCTCAAAAAAAAGATATCCTCAAAATTTTCCCACTTTGAGACACAAATCATGTAATTATTATAGACTGCTCCCCTCAAAAAATACAGGAAACTCACCTAAATACACACTAAGCTCATAGGATATACTGACAAAAGAGCACAATCTATGAAGTATCATAATAGCATGTCCTTTCTGCTGATTGGCAAAATGTAGCTAGATTCCAATTTTCTTATAACTTGACTGGAACTTCATTGCATTTGACTGGTAAACTGTGTTAGGATGCTAGGACTTACACACCTGGCTTTGAGATGTTTTTCACATTTTAGATTTTTAAAGATTTTTTTTCACATTTGCAGCTCATGGAAGGCAGACTAGCTGAACTTGATGACCACTAGCATTCCCTCAGCTGTGGGACTGGCCTCTATGACTTGTCATACTTTTGTTCCCACATTTTTTTTCAGGAGAGACCAGTCCCTGGAGAAGGACATCGTGCTTGGTGAGGGAGAGAGAGGCAAAGAAGAGAAAGGACTTCGACAAAATGGACTGACACAGGGGCTGTCACAATGGGCTCAAACGTGGGAACATTTGTGAGGATAGTGCAGGGCAGGGCGGTGTGTCATGCGGTTATATAGAGGGTTTTAGGGGTTGGAATGGACACGATGCCACCTAACAACATAGAAACGGTTGCACTTTCATGCTAAAATTTCACAGCATCGCCAACTAGCTATAACATAAGTCACAGGAGCTGACCCGGTCACTCTACAATTCTGCTACAACAGTATAATGTTGATCCAATAAGCCTTTCAAAATCTCATCCACAGCAGTGCACCAGGTGCCATGTTCTAAAGCCTTCCCATTCCTCTATGATGAACCAAAACCAAATGGACTGCTGTCAAGTCCATTCTAACTCATCTTGACCATTAAACAGGGAGTGAAACTGCTCGTTAGTGTTTCCAAGTCTGTAAGTCTTTACGGACCCACGCAGCCTCATTGTCCTCCACTGATGTGCCCGGTATGCTGGAGCCACAGAGGGTCTGGCCTGAAACCAATCAATTAAAGCAATGAACCACTAGGATCTCTTTCGCATGTTCATGATAAAACACTGCATTTATTCAGCAACCACGATTTTGAAACAATTTCCAAAAAGATTTGGCCACATTGGCTCATTTAGTCTCCTCGTCTTTTTAAAGCACATGTTGCTTCCAATAGGATACAGCTGAGGAAAGTCACGAACCAGTAAGTCCATGGTCAGTATTGCTCAAATGGTAAGTTGTTGAATCGAGTCAGCATGCAGGTCCATGTGTCTACCTACAACTAGGTGCCTGGCAACCACATTTCTGTTCCTATGCCGAGAGTTTGATTCTGTCAGTCATCAGTTACAGAGATGATCGAGAGATCTTCTGTGTAGTAGGAAGAGGAGACGAAGAAAACAATCTATTCAATTCAGATAACTGGAATTCATTTTCTTGGAAAAGCCAGGGCTCCCAGACAATACTGCTTACCTCAGGACCAAATAACTGGATCTTGCATTTATTCGATTGATTGAGGCAATATAACACCCAGGCAAAACATATACAGCATGGGGCAAATCAAAACACAACCAATGTGTTCTGAGAGGACCCACCATTCCAAAGTCAACAGTTCTACCCTGGACACATGAAGTGGCTATGAATTACAAATGAATCCACAACAATTAACAAGAATAAAAGCATAAGGTCAAATGGTAATAACTTGTATGAGAAATGTAACAGAGGTGGAGCCTAAGCAGTAACACATGCATATTTACATTTCGTGAGCTAGTGTAGGGAGAAACAAAACGATCACTTTAGGAAACACTAGCCAGTGAACCCTGGCATGATAAGGAAATTCTAGCAAGGTAGGAGGGTTCTGTAATGAGTTTGCAAATGTTCACTTCAATTTCCGTTTCTCAAATGTACAGGCAAAGGAGTTTTGTGAAAGTTTTGTGTTGTGTGAAAGAGACCCTAGTGGTTCATTGGTTGAATTGAGCAACCCAGGTCTTTATGGTCAGGAAAGGAATGGTCACCCACCAAATGCAAAGTTCATTAGCAATAAGTATTCATGGAAATTCCCACACTGGAAAAATAAGTGGAACAAGAAGAAGCATTAGCAAGAATGTGAAACATAAGATGCAATCGTTACAAGAAATGTAAATGAGGACGTTCAGGTTTATGACCAATGTGTGAAGAGCCCAAAGTCACCATGCCAGTCTCAGAAAGAAGCTGACCATGTTGAACTCAGAGTACAGAGGTCACAGGTGATGGTTTTCTTTTTGTTTTGTACATTAAAAAAAATCACTCTCACTGAACCAATTCTGACTCAAAACATCTCCACAGAACAGAGTAGAACAGGTCCTGAGTGTTTCTGAAACTGAAACTCTTTAAGGGAATAGAAAGCCTCATCTTTCTACTGTGGACCAGTTAGTGGTTTTGAATAGCTGAACATGTGGGTACCAACCCAACACATAGCCCACTACATCACCATGGTTGCACAGAGTTGTTATAAATTAGAGAAAAATAGATGGCAACGAACAACAAGAAAGGCATTTTTATCAATGTCTCTAATTAATCTACCGTAGTTAGGACCCAGAGCAAACATCTGTCCTCAAAACTGAGTGGAGGTGAACATAGGTACTCTATCAGACGATTTCCACTGTGGAATGATTCTGTGTACCTGCCTATGGGGCCCTTTTGTTTAGTGGTGGTTTTCGTTATCTGCCTTTAGTAATTTAATTAATGGAATTCATTGAAAACAGTGATTTGAAGGATGTGATGGAATTACCTAATGGATAGCCCCAAAGAGTTTGTTCCTAGAGGAGAAAATGCCAGACCACAGGGCATCAGGAAGGAATGTACTTGTTATGTTTTAAGAATAGTCAAACCCCATGGTGATCAGATAAATTTTAGTAGGGAGAAAGGATGTCAGAAAGGTGTGTCATTGAGACTTCAAAGAAATACAAAAAAGACTGAAATCAATAAAAAAAGTAGCATGTTCCAAAAAATGATACCATTGTGTGCTCACCTTCCCACAAAGAACACTGAAGACAAATGGGTATATAAGCAAAAGTGGTGAAGAAAGTTGATGATGCCCAGCTAGGGTCTTAAAGTTTTGAAGGTAAACAAGTGGCCATCTAGCTCAGAAGCAACAAAGCCCACAAGGAAGAAGCACACCAACCTGTGTGATAATGAGGTGTCGAAGGGATCAGGTATCAGGCATCAAAGAACAAAAAATCAAATCGTTGTGAATGAGGGTGAGTGCAGATTAGGGACCCAAGACCCATCTGCAGAGAACTGGACATCCCCTTACAGAAGAATTGCAGGGAGGAAATGAGCCAGTCACAGTGCAGTATAGCAACGATGAAAAATACAACTTTCCTCTAGTTCCTAAATGCTTCCTCCCCCACTATCATGATCCCAATTCTACCTTACAAATCTGGCTAGAACAGAGGATGTACACAGGTACAGATAGGAAACTGAAATACAGGGAATCCAGGACAGATGATCTCTTCAGGACCAGTGCTGACTGTGGCGACACTGGGAAGGTTGAGGGAGGGTGGAGTGGAAAGGGGGAACCGATTACAAGGATCTACGTATAACCTCCTCCCTGGGGGATGGACAACAGAAAAGTGGGTGAAGGGAGAATTCGGACACAATGGATGTGTGTATGGATTATGGTAAGATTTGTATGAGCCCACAGCAAATGATTTTTAAAAATAACATGTTCCAAAACAACTCTCCTCCACAAATAGATCAGTTCCCAAAACTATCACCCCCCCAGAAAAGTTTTTTTTGCACTTCACAAGAGTCCATAGAAATGTGATTCTGATTGCATTTAGCCTCAACTAGCTAATAAGTGGTCAAGTACAAGGTCTGGCGTTGTCCCCACATTCCTCCCCGCAACCACATTTGGTCCAACTCACAACAGAGCTATCAGACACAGTAGAACCCCCACGCCTGTACATCTTTACTGGAGCAGGCAGATTCATCTTTCTGCTGCACAATTCTGCTGAGTGTAAACAGCTGCTCTTGCAGTCAGTATCCAATTTTCAACCCACTGTGACAAGAGTTCCTTTTTCATATAACTCATATACAATAAAGTACCATTATAGGAAGATAATAAACGACAAACAGAAAAAGAAAAGCAGCCCCAGTAAAGGCCCACCAATTTGTAAGGGAAGTTAATTCGTGACACATCAGGCAATACAGGGCTCTGACAGCAAGCACTCACACTTCAAGATGCAGGTCCTTAAATGGAGTCCCTAAGTAGTGCAAACAACTGAGTGCTCAGCTATGAAACAAAAGACTATAGACTGAAGGCAACGTAGAAGTCCCTTAGAAGAAATCAACCAACTTCTGAAGCTAGCCATTGAAAATCTTACGGAATATAGTTTTTTACTCTGAAACCACGAATGGTTACCATATGAAATCCAATGGTAGGCAAAATGATATTTATCAAGTATTAGCAAATTGAGATACAAGCTCACTAGGAGTCAATCCTTCATGCCATGAATGCACAAGAGGCTCTTTCAAAAAGGTCATGGAAAAATGTAATGAAGATAATGAAATTTATCTATGAGCCTTTTGAAGCCACTGCATAACTGTTCCTAATAGATTATGCTAGACAGTACAGAATTATGCTAAATAGAATAATGTAATAAATCATTTTAATTCCTCAAATATTGTACATCTTAAAAATCTTTAGGATACCTGTTCATCTTCCATGAAAACTCAGGAAGAATATTAAGGTACTTACATCTAACATCTCTCTTGAAGATCTATTAAAGTTTATATTAATTTTATTCTCTAGCTATGGTAAAGAGACCAGTTAGGTTACAGTACATCTGTATGATTCACATAAAAACTTGATAGCTGAAAATTAACAGAATGACTTTATATTTCTGGGTCCTGCAAATTTTATACATTAAACTGTGTGGTTTCTCATGTAATAGTTAGAAACTCTACCTTATTTTATACTTTTGAGTTTTCCTTCTTTGAAAGATTTCTAGCTTATGTAGGTTTTAGCTTTGCTAAGTGTGCATACATGCACACATGTGCCTTGCATAGTTTTTGATGTCCCTGAGCATGTTAATGGTTACCATGGATAGGTGTTCATGGAAAGGCTGGAAGTTTGTGTCTACTCAGGGTCTCCAGGGAAGAAAGCCTGGGTGATGCACTTTAAGAAACCAGTCACTGAAACCCCTCTGCACCATCGCTGTGCTCTGACACGCATGGAGTCTCCATGAGCTGGTGTGGGTTTCATGGCATCTGCTTGATTTGGTTCATTTCTAGGGGGAAAAAAATTAATTCATTTGCTACCCTCAAGGTAGGCAGTTCAACCACACCAGCACACCTACAAGAGGACAAGGAGGCTGGTTGCTCCTGTATAGATTTTGATCTCAGACACCTATAGAGGAACACTGTGAGTCAGAATTGACTGTGTGGCAGTGAGTTTGTTTTGGGGGTTAGGAACAATGAAGGTTTCTAGGTGGCACAGACAGCTTGCACTGGACTGTTCCACTGAGCATTGGCCGGGTAAACTCAGGCTACATTTCTGTGGAAGAACAAGACATTTGCTTCCACAAATATGATGCTTCAGAAACACTATGGAACTGTTCTGCTCTATGACACATGACGTAGCCAAAAGATGGAATTAACTTCATGGCACCTAACCAGAGGGGAAATTGAACATGATGAGAGCATATTCATGTTTATATATGCACATGGATATTATGTTGAAAATCTGACTAAATCAGAAAAACAAACATAATTCCCATTAAGAATCACCATGTCTATAATGAACAACATGTCAGCGTGGCCTATCTCAATTAGTCCATGAAGAAGCACTACTGCTCCAGTGGTTAAAGGATTGGCAGCTACATGAAATCAAAGCATGAGGTGGCCATCTGGTAACATATGGATTATAGTCTAGAGACCCTAAGGAGGAGTTTAAGGTGCTATGGCATCACTCACAGAATCCACTGTAGCACAGTGGATAAAACAAGCCCCCTATCAAGAACACATGGATTAAAGGCTAGAACATTCAAGCATTACCATGCAGTGGGGCATAGAGAAAATGGTAGCTTATTTTAAATAAGATGTCATTTTACAATATATATAAAAGAGCTATATATTTGGATGTTGCCTTGTGTTAGAAATAATTATGACACAATTTTAAAAACGAGCAGCTATTGGTGGGACACAGTTCTTGCAGAGTAAATTCCAACAAAATGAAGGAACCGTTAACATATGGAAAAAATTGATCAAAAGGATAAAAAGAATTGACATAGAATTTGCTTCCAAGAAACTGTTATATGCAGGTCTGAAGATTAATCAGGGCCACACCGAAAAGATCAAATGAAAAGCATTACTGGAGCTGGACGCACTCCAAGGCCACTGTCCAAAGCCCTCTGCCTGAGGGCCATGTTACCTACAACCTTGCTTCGTGGGCAGAACGCAGTCAATGGAGGTTTACTCTCTGTGGGACTCTGCAATCCGTGCAAGGACTTAATCTGTGTGGGGATTTGGGGCCTTGCAAAGCAAGGTGCTGAGAAGTTATGCTCTAATACAGACCTCGGTCACCAGTGGGGTGGCCTGATGACTGCAAGGCTGCCTCTGCTCTGGGGTCCCCATGCTCTCGTGCCGGCGACCTGACACGGAAGGGACGGCCCCAGTCAAGAACCCACCCGCAGTCGCGCCTTTCTGGGGGGAAGGGTGAGGGTGCGGGGGGGAGGAGCTCGGAGCAAGAAAAGCGGCCAGAGTATTCCCAAGCCCGAATGCAGAGGCCTGTAGGAAGCTCAGAAAGGATTTAAAGGGTCATGTCCAAGGGGGTCGCGGCGACCTGGGACACTGGAGGACAGGGTGCGGGAACTGTAACGTCCGCAGGAACCCGGACACAGCTGGGAATGCCAGGAACCCGGACACAGCTGGGGATGCCAGGCCTGCGGGGGATTCCGCGCCTGGGATCAGCACGGAAACACGGAAACTCACTCACGCGCAGGACGCTCACTCGGGTCCTTCTCAGGCAGAGGAAGTGGGGTCAGCAGGAAATTGCATCGACTGGGGAGTGGGCGGGGTGGTGTCTGTGCGATGAGGCGGGGCCTGGAGATAATGTGGGAGGCGTGAAGAGAGGGGCCTGGAGGTGAGGTTCAGTGCTGGGAATGGCAATAGATTCACGCTTAGTAGTTTCTTCTTGTCTGGAAACCCTCCTGAAACCTGTGCACTTTGGGTGGAGCTGCTTGCATTTGAAACGCGTTTGCATTTGAATCACAGCAACACACAAGCGCAGACAGAAAGACAAACTGAAAGAAAAGTGGTGGGTGGAAGGCAGGCAGGCTTTCGAAGTGGGAATTTCCCCTGAGAGACACTCCAGTCCCTAGGACCACAGAGACACACTTGACAGCATCTGATGCCATCTGCTCCACTTGACCACGTCTCTCCTGGCTTCTGCCTGAACGCCCCTCAAGCACCCAACTCGAAGAAAAGGCCTGAGCCTTGTAGAATCAAGAGCCACACCTGGAAGACCCTTCACAACCTGCTTCATCCTCAGACACGGATTTCAGGCTCTGCTTCCTGGGCTACAGCACCCAGACCCGAGACTCCTGTCCCTTGATGCACGCGCAGGTGAGCATCCAGATGGGGAATTCCAGAAAATGCCACCGTTGTCCGGTTGTCATATCCTCATCCTCCTCTTCTCCTCCCCTGCTCTCTCCCTCTCCTCACTGCTAAAGGTTTATTTACCACCAATCTGTGGGTTCTCTATGACTCTTTTGATGAAACCTTTCTATGTGAATTAGTGTCTTATTTTCAGTAGTTCCAGTCAACTAATTGTCCTTCATGGACTGTGTTTCCATTAATATATTTCATGTGTGGAGGTCTCTCCTTCATATTTCTATGTTATTGAGTGTTTTTATCAGGAATGGGTGTTAGATATGGTCAAATGCCTTTTCTGCATCTATTGACATGATCATATGGTTCTTATTCTTTGTCCTGTGTATGTGGTTGGTTACATTAATAATTTTTCTAATACTGAAACATCCTTGCATCCCTGGTAATAATCCTACTTAGTCAAGTTGAAATATGAGCTCAAAAGCAGGGATAGGTGATCTCAAACTCAATCCATCCCATTTCCACAAGTGCAAAGGTAAACTGCTCTGATGTATGATCTAATCACCCTCCTAAACCAATAGAGTTATGTAATCATCAAATATGTTCCTTTATTGTTAAAACACCAGTATAATACATTCTGTTGTAGAGTGTATTCCCGCCCCCCACCCAGGGGAGAACACGAACACAGACCCCACTACCACAAATTATGCAGTCGAGTTATCCACATCTGGGGAAATCGCAGGGATCAGCACATCCGGAGTGCAATGGATAAGCCTTGCCCTGGGAAAACCACCTTCGTGATCATGGTATCCCCCCTGCCAGGTAAGTATGTAGAGTGTATTTTATAAATAATTTTACCCCATATTCTCTGTAGTCATAAAATTATCTTTTAAAATTTCTCATGCATTAAAATAATAAAGTTTCTCGTACAAATCTACAGTTATTCAATTTTGTCCTTGACTATTGATTCATCTGGCAGGTATATATATATTAAAACCATGAGTATATATTTTCAACAATGATTCTGGAATGATTATTACTTTACCGCTTATTTTTAAAAGAAACACTCTAACATTTCAGTACTTATACAAGGGAGGTTGTTGTTGTTAGGGGTCACTAAGTGAATTCCAAATCATAGTGACCCTGAGTCCCACAGGGAGAAACACTGGCCTGTCCTACACCATTCTCATAATTGTTCTTATATTTGAGCCTGTGGTTTCAGCTTTCGTCAATCTAAAAAACTTTCCTCTTGTTTGCTTCCCCTCTACCAAGCACCACGGTTGAAGTGATGCATCTCTTGTATTTGCCTCTGGTTTGCAAATATACAAACACTCTAAGGTTTTACTTATCTGGAATAAGAGAATGCATTTAAAAGAAGAACAATAAAGTCAGAGCTGTCATGTGCATTCTGACTCAGAACCATAGAGAGCAGAATAAAAGCTCCTTAGGCTTTTGTTTTTTATATTTTAAAAACCATAATGTTTCATCTTTACCACAGTAAGGTAGTGTTCAAACAATAGTTCAAAACTAGACAGGTGATATAGTGGTTTATTTTCTCAGTCTCAAACATGGATGTTAAAGTGTACTTGAGTGTCCAAAATATAAAGAAAATATTCAGTTTGTTTTGTATAAAATTAAAATTATGTTGATATGGTAGAAGTATATTGTTAATTGTTTTATGTGGCCCTGAGCACAGCTGTGATACTCTGGTTGTAAGAGAGTGATATCCTGACCCACTATCAAAGTGACTCAGGCATCACCTTTTATGATGTGGCTATTCAGAGTCACATAGGCAGGTTGGTGCCTTTAGGTCAGTCAGTGCTGTCTATGAGGTATGACTTTGATCATACTTCTGATAATAATCTGAACCGTTTGTCAGGATAAGGATCTAAGACCTACACATTGTATTGTTTACAGTTCATCTGAATTCCTTCCTGCATGGTCAGTGTTATGAAGAACAAACTTTCAAATATGTTGCTGGGAATTTAGGCACCAGGAACTGCTGTTTATGATGTTACATTAATCCCTGCCATAACAAGTAAGATACATATTTTCCTGAATGTCTATGCTCAATGAAGTCTTATCTTCTGACTGAATTTTCACTTACGTGTTTCCGGATCACACCCATGACTATGCTCCTCCCATTCCGGGTCACACTGAGACAGGGCGGATGTGGGGGTGTCCTAGACGGAAGTGAAGGTCAAAGCCTGGTTGGTACTTGCTGTGCAAGGGGCCTGGTGCCCGAGAAGCGCCCGCAGCCTGAGCAGTGTGTAGTCAGCGCGCCCAAGTGGGAGTCTTGCGGTGACCAGTTTGGGGCAACCCTGGTGCACACAGCAGCTTGGCTGGGGTGCCCGCGCCCTTCCCCATCTTCTGCCCTGTGCCGCGCCCCTTGCCCCTCGCGTGGTGAGATGTGAGAGGGTGTCCCAGAGGCCGGGTCCCACCCCCCAGTTTTAGGATTAGTTGGGGGTGGTGGGGAGAATCCCTGTTGGAGAAAGGGGAATCCCAGGTTGGGACTCTGAGGTCTGGGTTCGCGATTCATCACTGTGGGTCTCTCCTAACCCCCTCCCTTGTTTCCTTTCACGAGTGGTGCCTCCTCTCTGAGACTCTTTGACCGTCTTCAGCTCAAAGGTGAGCCCAGGTGTCTGTTTCTTCTCTCACTAGGAGAAGTGAATGCTATTCATGAAACGAGCGGCTGCAGCTGGTGCAGAAAACGTTAGGACTTCCTCCTGAGGTTGGCCCAGTCTTGTCACCTGTGTGGTACCTTCTCCTGGGAGCTGGGCGAGTGGTGAACCTGGTCCTGAAACTCCCTGGCTCCTTCTTGCCAGCCAGTAGGGCGGCTGCTAGGAGCGTGCTCAGCCTCGAGGGTGTTGAAGTGATATGCCAGCGCACCCACCACGCATTGAGACATGATAGGCATTCCCAGGTTGCTGGGCTAAGTCCTTCCAGGACGGGGGGCCTCAAGGCGATGGCCCAGGTTGGTGGCCATCAGTCAACAGTCTGGCAGGTGGCAAGTAAGGAGAAAGAGTCGGGCCCAGCTGTAGAAAGATGGGGCTCAGTGAGCAAGAACTCAGCCAAAGAGTCTTTCTTTGGAAAAGCTTATAGGTAGGTCTCCATAGAAGGGCAAGACCCCTCAAGTTCAGAAGATCCCCCGTTCCCATATACACTGCTCAAAAATATTTCCTGTTTTTCTTTTGCTTTTTACAAAGCCTTGTTATTTTAATAGGAGAAAGAACCTGGAGGAAAGCTTTCTTCGTGGTGGACAGGCAGCTGGAGGGAAGGTTTCTTTAAGAGGGACAGGAGAAAATTGCCATCAATAATGAATTGCTTTTTATGCAGAGAAAGTAGCCAGTAAAAGACATCCAGTCAGTTGAACTGGATCCATTATTTCTGCAAATTTGTTAGTGTGGGGGAGTGTGGGAGCTGCTCCTGCTTGTTGCCCAAAGGGACGTTTCTGTTGCCTCTGAAGAAGTTTCTAGTAGCTTGTCCTACGTTTAGATTTATGCCGCCCCCATTTTAACTGTGTATTCCCACCTGGAGTCATTTTATCCCTTTTTGAGTGTGAAATTTCTTGAGTGTGTTACTTGTTCGGGGCTGCTTTTGGGTTTAGTTTTGGTTTTGAATAGCAATTTTAGAAAAAGTTCCAGCTTTAAGGAAGTCATGGCCCTGATCCGGGAACCGAAGGAGGCCATAGAGTTGCTCAAGATCATTTAGGTGCTGTGTGACTCTGGCAGTGAGGGACTGAGGGGCTGGCCCTGGTGCTCCACACCACTCCTTGAACACGTGCTGGCATGACAAGAGGCAGCACTCCCCTCCAAAGTCACTGCCATCGATTCTGACCCAGTGACCCCATGGACAGGGTAGAAATATCTCTGTGGGTTTCCCAGACTGTAACTCTTTACAGGAGTAGAAAGTCTCATCTTTTTCCAGCCAGTGGTTTCCAGCTGATGGTTTTGTGGTTAGAAGCCCAGCATGTAACCCACAAGACTACCAGGTTTGCTCTCTACTGTAGTCTTAATTCTCCACCTCCCAACCTAGTGGTTCTAGGAAAGATCATCTCCATGCTACAGGAGACTTCCCACAGCCCCCTGGCCAGGGGGAAGTTCTGCTCCAGTCCCTGCCTGGGTTCAGAGGGTAATTCATGTGCAGAGACCTGCTCTTGTTGATTCCATGAAGGTTCATACTGTACTTTCTAGATCCAGCTCCTGTGTAGAGACCAAATTCTCAAACATGTCTGTGTAGGCTGATGGGCCTTATAGTCAGAATTGAGATCACATTCTAGTGCTTCTAGTTACTAGCTGATTTCCTTGGGAAAGTCTTTGAGCCTCACTGGGCCTCTAGTGGTTCATCGCTAAAGTGGGCCAGATGTTTGCACTTGAGGGTTAAGTGACTCCGTGCAGGGTCTGTCTGGCATGCAGTCGGTGGCTGCTGCTGTGATCCTTGCCACCAAGAGACGTGCAAACACATCCTAATGATGCTGGACTGAGTGGAAATGAAGGTCATGGGACACTTAACAGCTGAGGATGCAGGTACAGGAAAATTGCTTGGGCCTGTCCTCCCTTTCAAATGTCTTAGGGGCACAGTCATTTGAAAGGACAAGAAAAAGCTGGACACAGGCCAGTCAGGTCCTGGTGCTAACCGGCCTCCCAGAACTCATATCCAGCTTCCTGAGGAGGGCAGGGCACCTTTAGAGGGAGTTGAGCGGAGCAGAGGCGAGGTCATGGTGCCATTAGGTATATCACTGGGGCTTCACTGTGGAGCCTGGTGTAGGTACTTGGAGAAAGGGTGCAGGTGTGGATGCAGGGAGAGAAGAGGGGAGGTTGTTAGGACAGTTCAAGAATGTGGCCAAGGGATTGTAGTGGGGGCTGACGGGAGATAATATCGGAGCCATTTTGGGTTGGGACAGATGGGGGTGGGGGTGGCTGGCAAAACTTGGCAGCATATAGGGTGAAAGAATAACGCTGACACTCAGCTTTGTGATATGGGCATCAGAACAGATGGTGTCATACATATGACTGAAGGGACAGGTTTAGGGTAGGGAAAAGGATGGAGTCAAGTTTGGGGACCTCCTGGATGTGGATCAGGAGGCAGGATGTGGCCATCTTGCAGGCATTTGCATTGCTTACCTTAGGAAGGGCCCCAGGAATAACTTGCTAAGTTGGCTGGCACTTAATGAACTTGCTGGGTCTTTTCCCTCTGTATCGCAGCACCCTTGCGATTTAAGCTGATTTAAGTTCTCCGGAGATGGCCAAGAAGCCAGACTATGACCTGCAGAAAACTGAGAACAAAGAAGAACCCACCGTAGCCATGCATCCCAATTACCTCTCAGTCATGCAAGGTAAGGCTGGCTGCAAGGGGTGTGGGTTTTCAGGACTGGGGAGTGTGGGATGGGGTTATGCTGTCTCCTGGGCAACTACAGGTGTTGGCAGCTCTGCCTTGAGTGAGAATGGAGCCTGTGGGACACCACTCACCCCAGTGGACCCTGTCATTCCAGCTTTCAAGAAGGCCCTGGTCATGGTCATGCAGGTGGAAGAGCAGGCCAACAAAGAAACCAGCAGCAAGAAAAAGCCCCAGCAAAGATGGCAAGTAAATTAGAAAATAATGGGAGTTTCCCATAAACCTTTTGAAGCCCCCTTGTTTATCTATCACACAACTTTTGCCTGTTGTTATTTACAGGTTTAAGCCTTACTGACAGCAATTACAAGAATGTTTGCAAGCTAACATTCCATGATCCATGTAGTTTTTCCATCAAGCCTACCCTTCACCCCCAACCCCCACTTTCTGTACACTGACCCTAGTAACTACTCATAAACTTTGTATCTGTACATTAGCCGTTTCTTGTCTTTTTACGTAAGTGAAGTCATACAGCATCTGCCCTTTGGCAACTGACTTGTTTCATTCAGCATAATGTCTTCAAGCTCAATCCTTACTGTATCAAGACTTCATTTCTTCTACTGTCAGAGCAGTACTTACTTGTGTTTACTACATTTTATTTGTATGTTTGTGTGTTGATGAACATTTATGTAATTGAAGCTTTTTGGTTATTGTTGATGTTGCTGCAAAGAACAACGGTATGCCCATCTCTCTTTGAGGATCTGCTTTCAAGTCTTTTGGGTATATACACAATCAGAGTGGATGTCACTGTTCATCTGTCAGGTGGTCAGATTGTGGTGGTTTGTGTGTTGCTGTCATGCTGAAAGCTATGCCAGTTGGTATTTGAAGTACCACTCATGGTAATCAGGCTTCAGCAGAGATTTTAGACTCACACAGACTAATATTGAGAGGCAGACCACCTCTGAAACAGTAGCTACTGAAAACAACACGAATAGCAGCAGCACATCATCTGATAGAGTGTCAGAAGATGGTCCCTCAGGTAGGAAGACACTCAAACTAGGATTAGGGATGAGTTGCCTCCTCAAAAGACAGACCCTCAGAGATCCTCCTGTTGGCTCCAATACATAGTCACCCTACGTACAAAACACTCGTCCGTTCTGGGCCATCTCTACAATTGTGTGTGAGCCCATGTGACAGCCACTGTGCCGTCCTATTATTCAGGATCTTCCTCATTTTCAGTGACCCTCCTTTTCACCTAGTGTGATATCCTTTTCCAGTAACTGGTCTCTCCTGACGACATGTCTAAATACGTGAGACTAAGGCTTACCATCCTCACATCTTAGGAGTATTCTGCCTGTTCTTCCTCCAAGACAGATGTGGTTTATTCTGACAGGTCACTTCCAATATTCTCTCCAAGTAGAGTTGAACTTAATGATCTGGATGAAGCCAGACTTTGGGGACCTTCATTGGCTAACATGGCATAAGTCAAACTGAGAATAAACTGTTGAAATATCCGTTAATGAGGATGTGGAATGTGCAAAATATGAGTCTTGGAAAATTTGAGGTCATCAAAAATGGATTGGTACAGGCCAGTTTGAATTATGAAGTCATGTGGTTTACTATGCTGGGAATTAAAAATTGAAGAGGGATGGCATTTCATTTATCTTCTGCCTGAACACTACTGCTTGAAATTGTGTCGCAAATTATGTTTTCAAAGTGTTAAAAGTGCAAAGACAACATTTTGAAGACTAAGATGCCCCATAACCTAGCTGTTGTATTTGCAGTGACCTCATATGGACCAAGTTTAAAATGTTTAAAATGAACCATGAGTAAGGGAGACCTGAGAAGAAATGATGCATCTGAACCAGGTGTTGGTGAGGAATATTGAAATTACAATAGAGTGCCAGATGAACTAACATGTGTTTTGGAGTAAGTATAGCTGAATGGCCCTGGGAAGCAATGATGCCAAGACTTCTCTCATACTTGGAACATGTTACCAGAAGAATATTATTAATCCTTGGAGAAGGACATCATGCTTGGTAGAAGGATAACAAAGAAGACCCCCAACAAGATGAATTGATTCAGTGGCTGTAACAATGGGCTCCAACATAGTAGAACTGTGAGGACAACGCAGGACCATGCAGTCTTTTTATTATATATAGGGTCACTGTGAGTCTGAACTGATTGGATGGCCTCCAACAACAACCACGTGGTGGTATGTTTACTATTTTGAGGAACCTCGAGAGTGTTTCCCAAAGAGGCTGTACCATCTTTCAGTGCATGAGGTCACTGATTTTTCAACATCCTAGACGATTTTATCTATTTTACTATAGCTGCGTGGTGTGTGTAAAGTGGCATGTCATTGTCCTTTTGATTTGCATGTTCCAAATGATGAATTCTTTAATACTTTGTCTTCCTGAGCTGCCTTTGAGATTTTCTGTTTAGCTCTTTGACATCATTTCTTCTATTTCCCTTAACTACTGTACCATTATGAGAATTTTCAGTCTCTTCTGATATCCACTTTGATATTTTTCTTGACTTCCTGTCTTTAATAACCTTTTGCTTCCTTCACATATGATGTTCTTGATATCCCCCACTCCACGTCCTACCCCTCATCAGATTATTAGTGTTCATTGTATTAAGTCTGTGCTTGAAATGTTCCCTAAATTCAGAACGGGTAGCTCAAGCAATTATTTTGGCTCTTGTGGACTTGTTTTAATATTCTTCAGTTTCAAACAATTTACAGTAATTTTAGACTAAATCTATACTAGAGTTATATAGTTTATGTTTAAAATACTTATATCTGTAGAGTAGGGACTAACTTCTTGACTAGACTTATAATACTTCTTTATATATTCTGCATACTAGATTATTAGCTATCTCACGAATAGTTACTGATGTAGGTTGCCATTTTCAAATTCTTGATTGTGTCTTTCCAATGATAAGGGACGTTAATTTTGACGTTCAACTTATGCACTTTTGCCTTGGTGATGCGCTTAAGATGTCATATTGCTTAAAATGGAATATATCTTAAGAAACCATTCCCTAATCCAAGGTCACAAACATTTACGTATACGGTTTCTGTTAAGGGTTTTATACATTTGGCTCTTCCACTTAGGTCTTAAGATGTATTTTGAGTTAGTGTTTGCATATGGTCCAAGGTAGGAGTCAAAACCCA
Source organism: Tenrec ecaudatus (assembly GCF_050624435.1). Classification (NCBI taxonomy): domain Eukaryota; kingdom Metazoa; phylum Chordata; class Mammalia; order Afrosoricida; family Tenrecidae; genus Tenrec; species Tenrec ecaudatus. The sequence goes on along the minus strand of NC_134530.1, from coordinate 305,200,877 downwards.
TTCTTTTTCCTGGGAGTATGTAGTTGTTTCAACAGCATTTGCAGAAATCACAGTGACTTCTCTGGGCACATTTTGAGTCAACTAACCATAGGTGTATGAGGTTGAATTTTTAGACTCTCAATTATATTCCATCAATATGTCTGTCTACCTTTATGTCAGTACTACACTATCTTAATTACTATAGCTTTTTAGTAAGTTTTCATATCAGGCAATATGCATTCTCCACCTATATTTTATTATTTCTCAAGATTATTTTGGCTATATGCCCATAGAGATTTTAGAATCAGCTTGTCATTTTCTGGATAAAACTAAAATCTTAAGAGGAATTAGATTGAATCTGTAGATCAGTTGTGGAATATTGCATCTATATAATAATCAATCTTCCAATCAATGAAAACATCAGCTTTCTATATGGCTCATTTTTCACTCAGGTCTCAGTTTAAATGTCAAGCCTTCTCACATCTTATGTAAAGTTCACTCCTCTGCTCCTTGACAGCACATTTTTTATCAACTTCACATTTATTACAATCTAAATAGTTTGTCTTCCTCAGTAAAGTTTATGCTTCAAGGAAGTCTTTTATTATAAAGATTCTCTAGGGCCTAGCACAATGCCTACTAACAAATGATTGTTCTTAGTTTTTGTTGGCACCAGTCTATGCTGGGAGAAGGGGATGGGGTATTGCGGAGCAGGAACACCACAAGAAGTATGCTTGGGGGATGGGGGTTTTCGTCACCCCCATAGAAACATGCTCTGGGTTGATGATGGTTCCGAAGGGGTCTGGTTCCCCCAGAGCATCTCTCCGGTGGGTTTCAGGACGTCGAAAGCATCTTCCTAGCGAGGTCTTTAGACACCCCATATGATTTTTCTGGAAGGTCCTTGACCCCCAGAGCATCGTTCTGGTTGGTCCAGACCCCAAATAGCATTTTTCTGGCGGGGCCACGATCCCGCAGAGCATCACTCCAGCAGGGTCCTAAAGCCCCAAAGCATCATTCCACAGATGCTTCCAGGGCTTCATCAATTTGTTGAAACATTTTGATTGTATTCAGTCAATGCTTGGCAACTTGTTTTTGGCTAATACTGTCATTGTAACTTGAACTTCCATTAGTACTATTGGTTCTTGTTTATATCCTTCCTCTTGAGATGGTGGAATGCCAACTAGTTCTTGGTACAGTACTGTGTATTCTTGCCATCTTCACTTGATGCTTCTTGTATCTTTCAATATTTTCCCCATAGAATATTTCAATACATCACCTCAAAGCTTGGATTTCTTTTTCTTCAGTTATTTTTTTAAAAATCATTTTATTGGGTGCTCGTACAACTCTTAACACAATCCATACATGCATCCATTGCGTCAAGCATATTTGCACATTTGTTGCCATCATCATTCTCAAAAGATTTGCTTTCTGCTTGAGCCCTTGGTATCAGCTCCTCATTTTCCTCCCCCTCCCCGCTCCCCACTCCTTCATGAGCCCTTGATAATTCATAAATCATTATAATTTTGTCATATCTTACCCACTGCCTTCACCCAATTTTCTGTTGTCCACCCCCCAGGGAGGAGGTTTTATGTAGATCCTTATAATCGGTTCCCCCTTTACTTCCCACCCTCCCTCTACCCTCCTGGTATCACCACTCTCAGCACTGGTCCTGAAGGGATCATCTGTCCTGGATTCCCTATGTCCAGTTGCCTACAGATGGGTCTTGGTTCCCCAATCTGTCTCCTGTCATTAGTTTTCAGTGAGTCAAATCAGTTCCTGACATCTTAATATTGAGGTGGGATAGACTGAATGTGTATTTGGCTCCCATAGGCTTGTTTTAATTTCTTCAGCGTGATTCTGAACTTACATATAAGCAATTGATGGTCTGTTCTACAGTTGGCTCCCGGACTGATTTTGGCTGCTGACATTGAGCTTCTCCATCTCTTTTTCATACAGATGCAGTCAATTTGATTCCTATGTATGCCTGCAAAGTATTTGCTATGAAGAAGTAGTCTTCTAAAATTCTATCATGTGATCTCCAGCATTATTTTTATCACCAAGACCATATTTTACAATACTGTTGCTTCCTCTTAATTTTGAACTTCTGAATTCCAATCGCCAATAATTATACATGCATTTAGATTGTGTGTTTGATCAATTTCAGCCTGAAGATGCTGGTAAAATTCATGAGTTTCTTCATCATCAGCTTTAGTGGTTGGTGCATCATTTTGGATAATCTTATTGACTGGATTTTCTTGTATGCAGATAGATAGTATTTTATCACAAAAGCGTTGTACTTCAAGTAGATCTTGAGATATTCTTTAGGAAGATGAATGTGATTCCTCTTGAATGTGTCATTCCCAGCACAGTAAACTGTTTGACTGTCTGATTCAAAATGGCGGATATCAGTCCATTTCCGCTCACTGACACCTAGTGGATCATCTTTATGAGTTCCATTTAATTTTTAATGACTTCCAGTTTTTCTTTATTAAGACTTCATAATTATGAGTTTCAGTGATTAGATTATTGTCACTGTTTCTTCTCATTTTGAGTCATCCTGTATCAGCAAGTGGAGGTCTCAAAGGACTTATTCGATCCGCGTCATTATAATCAAATCTGCTTTGAACTGGAAGCTCTTCCCTGACCATTTTTGAGTGCCTTCTATTCTGAGAAGGAGCCCAGGAGGTCTAATGGATATGTATTGGTCTACTAACTAGTAATTAGCATTTCAAAACCACCAATCATTCATCAGGAGAAATACTGGGCTTTCCACTTCCATAAAGAGTTACAATCTGGGAAACACAGGGGCATTTCTATCCTGTCCTATAGGGTCAAGAAGAGTTGACATGAACTCAGTGAGTTGAGTTCTGACTTGAGGGCTCATTTTTGGCACTATATCTGTCAGTGTTCTGCTGTTATTCATGAGGTTTTCAGTGGCTAATCCCCCACAAGTGGACAATCTAGTTTTTCTTTATATTTACTACTCCCAGGAATCACCTAGCTCTCACCTCAGAAGTTTAATTGATTTAGACTATGATCTGCTCTCCTGGTGTTTTTTTTTAATAAATCATTTTATTGGGGCTCATACAACTCTTATCACAATCCATACATACATCAATTGAGTAAAGAACCCTTATACATTCATTGACCTCATCATTCTCAAACTTCGCCTTCCACTTGGGTTCCTGGAATCAACTCATTTTCCTTTTTATCCCTCGCCATCCTTTACCGCTCCCCCCTGAACCCTTAATAGTTTATAAATTATTATTTTATCTTATCTTACACTGCCCGGCATCTCCCCTCACCCACCTTCCCATTGCCCATCCCCCAGAGAGGAGGTTACACATAGATCCCCGAGATCGGTTCTCCCTTTCTACACCCCCTTCCTTACCAGTGTCACCACTCTCACCGCTGGTCCTGAGGGATTCATCCGTCCTAGATTCCCTGTGTTTCCAGACCCCTACTACACTGCTGTGCATCCTCTAACCAGGTCCACAAGGTAGAATTGGGATCATGATAATTGGGAGGGGAGGAAGAACTAGAGGCAGGTTTTGAGTTTCATTGTTGCCACACTGAACCCTGAGTGACTCATCTCCTCCCCACTACCCCTCTGCAAGGGATGTCCAGCTGTCTACAGATGGGCATTGGGTCCCCATCACGCACTCCCCTCATTCACGGTGATGTGATCCCCTCCCCGCCCCCGCTTTTGTTGTTTGAAACCTGGTCCCCTCTGCCCTTTATGATCACACATGTTGGTGTGCTGCTTCCATGTGAGCTTTGCTGCTTCTGGGACGCTATATCTCTCAATAGTCGGGCAACATCAGCCTTCTTCACACACTTGCTTATGCACACATTCATCTTCAGCGTTTGTGTGAGGAAGGTGATCACACAATGATGGTTTTTGTATCTTGGTGTCTGCTACCTGGTACGTTCAACACCTTGTATTCACTTACGCTGTGTGCTTCCTCTCGCTGGGCTTTGTTGCTTCCGAGCTAGATGGCCGCTTGTTTTCCTTTAAGACTCCAGATGCTATATCTTTTTGATAGCCGGGCATCATCAGCTTTCTTCACCACGTTTGCTTATGTACACGTCTGTCTTCAGCGATCATGTCAGAAAGGGGTGGATATCATGGAATGACCATTTAGCTGGGCAAGGTGCTATTGTATTGAGGGAGTATGCGCGAGGAGGCCCAATGTCCACCTGCTACCCTACTACTGAACCTATAAATATATGCACCTAGGTCATAAATATATTTATATATTTATATTTATATTTATATATGTGCATGTCTGTATTTAGGCTTCTATGTATGCCCTTTGCTTCCTACTCCTTTCCTCTATTTCCTTATGCTTTCCTCCTGTCCCACTACCATGTTCAGCCTTCATTCTGGTTTCAGTAATTCCTCTCAGTTACCTCGCCCTTGGACACTCCCTACTAGTCCTCCCTTCCACTCCCTGGCACTGGTTTTGGACCACTTGCTTTTCCATTGTCCCTGGGTTGGCCAACACATCCTCCCTTCCCCTACCTCCCATGCTCTCATGTCCCTCTTGGACTGTTGGTCCCGTTATTTTCTTCTCTCATTGTTTGTCCAGCCTATCTTATTTAGGTGGACCTGCTGATATAGTAATATGTGCATACAAATGCAGGTGGCTTTGACAGCGCCCAAGTGGCACATAAGAACATGGCTTTGACAGCAGCAACACCGACACGCTGATAGACAAAAAAGCCACTAACATACAAAATTTACAAGATAAAAAAAAGAAAAGCAAAACAAGACAGCAAAAAAGAAAAAAAATCTGTTAGTAGTTCGAGGTCTGTTTGTTGGCCTTTAGGAATGTTTTCTGGATGAATTGTGCGGGGTGCCACGTCCTGGCCCCAAAGTCCATCCTTTATACTCCCTCAGGATCTCCTTGCTCTGCTTCCCCCGCCACTCCATTGCACGCCCCCAGTGTTTGCCTCAGTGTGGTGGGGTCAGCTCAGTCGCACATCCCCCACTGTGTCTCAAGTGCTGTCCCGTGTAGGGCCATGGGTCGGTGCAGGATATCGCATCTCGCAGTGTGGCCAGCTGTATGGTCCTCTCTGTACAATGGGCCCTTCGAGCCAGGCTATCGTCCTCTGAGCTTGGTGGGCCCAGGTGTGCTCCACTCCGTTCTTCCTCCTTCCTTTGTTTCAGCTTCCTTCTGGGTGTGGTGTGGTGGGTCAGTTCCTTTCCCATACCAGATGATCTATTTTCATTTTCTGTGGTACTCATTTCAATTGTGGGAGGACGGGCTAATTCTGGATGGGACCAGTGTATGGTCCAGTCTCTTTGTGTAATCCTCCGTACTTTATGTTGCCCTCCTGTTTTGGTGTGCCCTGGTGGGGTCTGTATGAGTGTTCAAGTTCTGTGGGGACACAACCAATACTCTCCCCCGGGTGGGTTAGTGCCCTGTTCTCCCCATACCATCCACTCGGTTTTTCTCCACTCCGCTTCTCTCTCCCGCTGCCCCACTTCCCCTTCTTTATGCTGGGCTTTCATGTACCTCCCTAGGTGTGGCCTGCCCTCCCTCCAACTATCTATGCTATGTTTCCACCCGTTTCTTACAAGATAGATGTTCATTCTTCTATTTTTGGCATGATGATTGTACTTAACCTTAGGGAACTCATGTTATATCTGTTCCTTTGAGTCTGGCTTACCTCGCTTAACGTACTTCCTTCCAACTCTTCCCATGAAATAACGTGTTTCATGTGCTCATCCGTGCTTTTCAGTGCTGCATAGTACTCCATTGTGTGTATGTGCCAAAGTTTCCTAATCCACTCATCTATCGATGGAAACTTAGGCTGTTTTCAAGTCTTTGTGATTATGAATTCTGCCGCAATAAACATTGGAGCGCATATGACTGGTCATGTTTTATTTGCTGCTTCCACCGGGTATATGCCCAGTAGAGGGATGGCTGGGTCATAAGGTAGATCAATTTCCATTTTCTTTAATATCACCAGATTGCTTTCCACGGTGGCTGTATAAATCTGCACAACCACCAGCAGTGGAGGAGGGTTCCTACTTCACCACGGCCCCTCCAACCCTTGTTGCTTTCTGATGTGCTGATCTGTGCTAGCCTCAGGGGTGTCAGGTGGTATCTCATGGTTGTTTTGATTTGCATTTCTCTTACGGCTAGGGACTTGGAACACTTTCTCATATGCTTATTGGCCATATGGGTCTCCTCTCCAGTGAAAGTACTTTTCAGTTATTTTGCCCACTTCCTTAGGGGGTTAACTGTTTTCCTCTTTTTGCGGGTCATGATGGTGTTGTAGATTTTAGTAATGAGCCCTTTGTCCGATGTGTCATTACTAAATATCCTCTCGCAATCTGTGGGTTGTCTTGTCACCCTCTTGGTGAAGTCTTTCGAGGTGCACAGGTGGTTTATTCTTATCAGATCCCATTTGTCGATTTCCAGTTCACTTGCGTGTGTACCCTTCCCTATTGCAGTGAGCCAATATGCTCCCTGGGCCAGTGCTCTGAGATTAGTCCCGATTCCCTCCTTGATGGTCATGATGGTTTGGGGTTTAACTTCTAGGTCTGTGATCCACCTTGAGTTTATTCTTCTGCATGGGGTGAGGTAAACATCTTGTTTCATCTTTGTACATGTGGATATCCATTGTTTCCAGCACCACTTATTTAAAAGGGTATCTGCTTCCCACTTGATGTTTTTGGAACCCTTGTCGAAGATCAGTTGTCTATATGCTGATGGTTTTATTCTTGGGTTTTCTATTCTTTTCCACTGATCTGAGTGTCTGTCGTTGTGCCAGTACCATGCTGTTTTGACCATTGTAGCTGTGTAGTAGGCATTAAAATCAGGTAGGGCGAGTCCTCCAACTGTGTCCTTCTTCTTGAGAAGTTCTCAGCTACTTCGTGGTTTCGTCCCTCTCCATATGAAATTGGTGGTCAGTTTTTCCAATTCTTTGAAGAAGGTTGACGGTATTTGAATTGGGATAGCATTGAACTTGTAAAGTGCTTTAGGTAGGACTGTCATCTTTACTATGTTGAACCTTCCAATCCAAGCAGGGAAGGTTCTTCCATTTGTGGAGATTGCTTTTGGTTTCCTGTAATAGGGTTTTATAGTTTTGCTTATATAGGTCTTGTATTTTTGTTAAATATATTCCTAGGTATTTCAGTTTGTTCCTAGCTACTGTGAAGGGTACTTCCCTCTTAATCCCCTCTTCCATGGCCCCATCCGATGTGTATAGAAAACCTACCGACTTCTGTTTATTGATCTTGTGTCCTGCTACTCTTCCATATTCCTCTATCGCTGTAAGTAATCCAGCTGTGGAGTTTTGGGGGTTTTCAATGTACAGGATCATGTTGTCTGCAAATAGCAATAGTTTTACCTCCTCCTCTCCCATTTGGATCCCTTTGATGTCCTTCCATTGTCTTATGTTATTAGCCAGAACCTCCAAAACGATATTGAATAGAAGTGGGGACAGCGAGCAACCTTGTCTTGTACCCTGTTTCAGTGGGATTGTTTTTGTCTTTTCTTCATTGACTATGATGTTGGTCGTTGGTCTTTCATAGATAGCTTGTATAAGCTTGAGGAACTTACCTTCCAATCCTATCTTCATGAGTGCCTTGATTAGGAATGGGTGCTGGATGTTGTCAAATGCTTTTTCCGCATCTATGGATATTATCATGTGGTTTTTATCCTTTTTCTTCTCGATGTAGTGTATGATATTGATGGATTTTTGGGTGTTAAACCATCCCTGCATCCCTGGGATGAATCCTACCTGATCATGGTGGATGATATGTTTTATATACTTTTGTATTCTATTGCCCAATATTTTGTTAAGGATTTTTGCATCTATGTTCATTAGAGATATTTGTCTATAATTCTCTATACCTGTGGGGTCTTTGCCCTGTTTGGGTATCAAAGTAATGCTGGCTTCGTAAAATGTGTTTGGGAGCTTGCCGTCCTCTTCTGTGTTATGGAATACTTTGTGGAGGATCGGTGTCAACTCTTCACTGTATGCTTGGTAAAATTCTGCTGTGTAGCCATCTGGCCCTTGGGCCTTTTTCCTTGGTAGGTTTTTGATGGCCCTCTCTATTTCTTTTTTCGCTATGGGTTTGTTGAGGTTCTTGTTCTCCATCTGAGATAATTTAGGGAGAGATTGTTTTTCCAAATATTTATCCATGTCTTCCAGGTTCCTGAATTCATCAGAATACAAACCTTTTAGTACTTTGTAATTATCCTTTTTATCTCATTGGGATCTGTTGTTATTGCCCCTGATTCATCCCTCATCCTGGCTATTGATGTTTGCTCCTTTCTATCTTTGGTAAGCTTTTCCAGGGGACTGTCAATTTTATTAATTCTTTCGTAGAACCAGCTTCTAGCTGCGTTTCTCATTTTCATTGTTCTCTTATCTTGTCTTCCCACTGGTTTAACTCCACCCTGATTTTTATTATTTATTTTCTCTTGCTATTGGAGGGGGTTGTTCTGCTGACTCTGTTCTAGTTGTTTGAGATTTTGTGTTAACGTGTCTATCATACGCCTTTCTTCTTTTTTCATGTATGCATTTAATGATATCAAGCTACCTCTGATAACTGCCTTTGCAGTGTCCCATAAGTTTTGATACATTGTATGCTCATTCTCATTAGTTTCTAGAAACTTCCTAATATCCTCTCTGATCTGGGCCTGTACCCATTCATGTCGCAGGAGATCTTTGTTCATTCTCCAATTGGTTGCCTTTGCTTTTCTTGATGCCCTCTTATTAATCTCCAGCTTTATGGCATGGTGGTCTGAGAAAAAAGTCTGGATAATATCTATGTGTTTGAAATTTACTCAGACTGGACTTGTGTCCCAGCATGTATGTGGTCTATTCTTGAAAAAGATCCATGTGGATTTGAAAAGAATGTGAAACCCTTTGCTTTTGGATGAAAAGCTCTATAGATGTCTATCAGGCCCTGTTGCCTAATGACATTGTTTAGCTCTCTGGCCTCTTTGCTGAGCTTCTTTCCCAGTGATCTTTCTCCGATAGTGGATTGTTAAAGTCACCCACTATGACTGTTGATTCCATGATTTCTTCTGTCATCTTTTTAATCGTTTGTGTGACGAAATTCTCCGCACCATTATTAGGAGCGTAAATATTCAATATGCTAAGTGCTTCCTGGTTTACTGAAACTTGAGCATTATGTAGTGTCCCTCTTTGTCTCTTTTTATGGTTTGGATCTTGAGGTCCATTTGGTCGCAGATTAAGATAGCCACTCCTGCATTTTTGGAGTTACCACTTGATTGGTGAACTTTCTGCTAACCCTTTATTCTTAGCATATTCTTGTCTGTGCGCTTACGATGTGTCTCTTGCAGGCAACAGATTGATGGATTATGTTTTCTAAGCCAGTCCTCCAGCCTCTTTCTTTTAATGTACGAATTGAGTCCATTGGGATTCAGAGAAATTATTACTATCTCTGGATTTGTAGTTGGCATACACTGTTTTGTGTTTTGGGACTTTACTGATCTCCTTTCACATTAGTGTGCTGTGTTTGAGTGGAGAGTTTCTATCATGTCCCCTTTCCCTCTGAGACCCTATTGTGCTGGTAATTGTTGCTGGCATCTTGGCTTCTAGATGGAGATGGGCTATATGGTGGTCTCCTGTTTTTCTAGGTGGAGTTTCATCCTCTGGCCATAGTGAGTCAGCCAGTATGTTCTGCAGGGTCAGGTAACTTGCAGCATATTCTTTGAGTCTTTCCTTGTCCTGGAAGACCCTTACCTCACCATCTATCTTAATGGATAACTTGGCAGGGTGCAGGATTCTGGGGGAGGCATTTTTTTTTCTTTCAGATTTTGGAAGATGTTGCTCCATTCTCTCCTCCTCTTTGTGGCATATGCTGATAGGTCTGAGCATATTCTCACCTGCGCTCCTTTGTATGTGACTGTCTTCCTTTCTCTTGCTGCTCATAAATTTTTCTCTTTTTTCCTCTAAGTTGGATACTTTTACTATTATATGTCTTGGAGTGTTCTTCTTGGGTTTAGCTTAGCTGGCGGCCTTTATGCTTCCTGTATGAGTGTCTGATTTTCCCTTGTTAGGATGGGAAAATTTTCTTCCAGAAATTCCTTTGCTATCTTGACTGTCGACTTGTGTGTTGTGTTGTGCTCTGGTAGACCGATTATTTGAATATTATTCCTCTTCATAGCATCTGTCATTGATCTCGGGCTCTCTTCTGTTTCTTTAATTTTCCTATCTGACTGTCTTTCTCACTTGCTAAGGTCTGTTTGATTGTCCTTGAGGTCACTTATATGGTTCTTTGCCTCCTCAAGCCTAAATGTAGCTTCTGTGGCCTTTTGTGTGACTTCTGATACCTCCTCTGTTAGCTTCTGCAGTTCCCTTTGGTGGGTAGATTTCACCCCCTCTATTGTGGACTTCATCCCCTCTATTGTGCATTTCATCCCCTCTATCATTGCATCCTTATTCTGGGTTGCTTCCCCCTAGCGCCTGTATTACTGTGAGCAGAGTTCTGAAGATTTACATCTGTGGCTGATCTATATCTGTTTCTTCTATGAGAGATGTTAAGTCTGTTACTATGTCTCCTTTCTCTGTTTTTTTGTTGTTGTTGGGAGTGATGTGGTCTGTTGATTTTTTCTTGATCCTCTCATAGGCCCCATGCTTCTAGGAGACCAGGGTAAACGTATCTATGTTACTGTTAAGGATTCTTTCCGGCAATTGCCTATGACCTACTCTAAGGGTGGGTCAGACTGCTGTGTAGGCCGAGTTCCCCAAAGGCTTAGTGACCAGCAGTGGTGAGATGTTTCAGAAGCTGGAGTGGGGGCTGGAGACTCAGTGAGTGCCCTCAGGCTGCTTTGATCTGGTTTGACAGGGTACCCTTAGCAGCCCTTTTTTTTTTTGGTTTAGTAATAAAAAAGAATTTAAAAGGTTAAAAATGAAAAAAAATAGTTTTAAACAAAATTTTGGGCAGAAGAAGAAAAAAATTGGAGCGAGAGGAAGAAGGAGAATCTATAAGAGAGAAAAACAGTGATAATAGTAGAGGTGGGAGGAGAATAAACTGAAGAGATAGAAGGAAAACCTATAGAAAAGGGGCAAAAGAGAAGTGCTAGCAATAATAAAAAGGAGGAAGAAAGGAGAGAAAGTAAAAGAAAGAAAAGAGAAAAATCAACACTAGATAACAGATGTATAAATGTGTATATCTAAAAATTTCCCTCTTCTTTTCCCTCTAAGCTCTGGTGGTGCCTAATAGAACACAGAGGTGGGTGAGCCCTCACTGCCATGGGACGTGGTGCTGATCTGGGCTCCGGAGCCAGGCTAGGTAGGGGGCGAGGGGAATGCTCTTCAGCTCAGCAAGCCCTCCCAGGTCCCTGCAGGCCTGTAGAGTTGAGCCTGTGAGCAGAGGCTACACAGGCGGGAGCAGCTCCCCACTGGCGGGCCTCCTGCACCAGCTGGAAAGTGCTAGGGCCACTAAGGGTACTGAAAGGGGGCACAGGCCAAAGCGCCCGCCTCCTCTGGCTGCTTGGGAGGGCTGGGGCAGGCTTAGGAGCTGGCACTGAGGACCCCACAGGGCCCCTAAGTGTTGAGAGTTGGCTGGAGCACACGGACGGCTCTGGCAGGGACTGCAAAGCCATGTCCCAGGCTCCTCAGCAGGCAGAACGTTTATTGCTCAATCTGCCGGGGTTGTAAGCCACCCAGGCGGGCTCCGCAGCGACGTGGTCCAAGCTGGAACTGGCAGGGACAGCAGCGGCTAGGTGGCAAACTGCAGGGGGAAATGGCGCCCGTCCTCCGCCCAGGCTCAGAACTCAGAGCCAAGGCCGCTGGAATCCCCTCAGTGCACGGGGGAAGGGGGGTGCAATGCCAGCCCCGCAGGAGTGCAGAGCTCTGTCACTCATGTTCCCTGTCAGCAGGGGCACCCACTCTTGTGCCTGGTGCTGGGAGGGGCGCCCTCAGCAGGCAGACTCAGCGCCCCAGGCCAAGGTGCTCCGGCTGAAAGGCAGGGTCAGGGGTAGCAGTGGTGGGGCTATTGCTCGTGCAGGCGGGAAGTGCTCGGCGCAGGGTCCTGGCTGGGAGTGGAGCCGGCGCTAAGCTGATGGGGGTGGGTGGGGAAACGGGGTATGGGTGGAGAGGTCCCCCGTGGGGGTCGCCAGGCAGTCCACAGGTCAGTTACCTGGAGCTTGGATGAATGGGTTAGGGACATGGGCCCAAAGGCAGATTGCTGCCATGAGCAGAGAGGGGAACCACGGGAAAGGGAAGCTTCTCTCCTAGTGCGGTCCCGCGAGTGGGCAGCTGCTGTAGGGGGGATCGCGTGACCGCTGCACATGTCTCAGCAGGGCAGGCAAGCGACTCTGGGCTCGGGGTCCCGGTCTGGGAATGGAATGAAGCTGAGGCTAGTCACTGCCGCCATGGCGGCAGCCTAGTGAAGGGAGATGTCCCACAAGTCCCGTCCTGTATCACCCAGGCCCCTGCTCAGGACAAATGCATGGGGTGGGGCTGGGGTGCTGTCCCAGGGGGATATTTCACTCACCAGACTCCTGCCACTCAGCTGCCTGGACGCCAAACCAGCTTTGTTCAGAAGCGCTCTCAGAGTATGGGGTCCCCCTGTGGGCCATCTTTTTTCTCCACATGCTTTTCTTTTCGTGTGGGTTTTTTTGGTCATTGGTTTATTGTTGTTTTGTTGTATTTTATTTCTTGGTTTTGCTCTGTCTTGTTTTTGTGCGTGTTATTATCTCTGCAGGTCTGTCTAAATAAGACAGGCTGGATGAAAAATCTGGAGGAGAAAACAACAGGACCGACAGTTCCGGGGGTGGGAAATGGGAGAGGGGGAGGTGGGGGGAAAGGTAGTGGTGTTAACAAACAAGGGAACAACAAGTGATCCACATCGGTGGTGAGGAGGGTGTGAGAGACCTTGTAGGGCATGATCAAGGGTAATGTAACCAAGAGGAATTGCTGAAACCCTGGTGTGGTCTGAGCATGATAGTGGGACAGGAGGAAAGTCAAATGAAATAACAGAAAGAGCTGGGAGGCAAAGAGCATTTTTAGAGGTCTGATAAAGACATGTACATATGGAAATATATTTATATATGAGGATGGGGAAATATATCTATGTGAATATATTTATAGGTTTAGTATTAAGGTAGCAGAAGGACATTGGGCCTCCATTCAAGTACTCCCTCAATGCAAGAATATTTTCTTCTATTAAATTGGCATTCTATGATGCTCACCTTCCTGACACAACCGCCGAAGACAAAGAGGGTAAACAACCAAATGTGGTGAAGAAAGCTCATGGTGCCCGGCTATAAAAAGATACTGCATCTGGGGTCTTAAAGGCTTGAAGGTAAACAAGCGGCCATCTGGCTCAGAAGCAAAAAAGCCCACATGGAAGAAGCACACCAGCCTGTGTGATCAGGAGGTGCCAAAAGGATCAGTTATCAGGCATCAAAAAACAAAAAATCATATAATTGTGTGCTCACCTCCCTGATATGACCGCTGAAGACAAATGGATGCATAAGTAAATGTGGCAAAGAAAGCTGATGGTGCCTGGCTATCAAGAGATATAGCGTCTGGGGGTCTTAAAGGCTTGAAGGTAAACAAGCGGCCATCTAGCTCAGAAGCAACAAAGCCCACATGGAAGAAGCACACCAGCCTGTGTGACCACAAGGTGTCGAAGGGATCCGGTATTAGGCACCATCAGAACAAAATATCTTACCGTAATGAATGAGGGGGGGAGTGCAGAGTGGAAACCCAAAGCACATTTGTAGGCCACTGGACATCCCCTTACAGAAGAGTCTTGGGGAGGAGATGAGGCAGTCAGGGTGTGATGTAGTAACGATGAAAAATACAACTTGCTTCTAGTTCATAAATGCTTCCTCACCCCCACCACCACACCCACACCCCCACTGTCATGATACAAGTCCTACCTTGCAAGTCTGGCTAGACCAAAGCACGTACACTGGTACAGATGGGAAGAGGAAACACAGGCAATCCAGGGCGGATGATCCCTTCAGGACCAGTGGTGTGAGTGGCGATACTGGGAGGGCATGGGGAGGGTGGGTTCGAAAGGGGGAAGCGATTTCAAGGATCTATATGTGACCTCCTCCCTGGGTGACAGACAACAGAAAAGTGGGTGAAGGGAGACATGGGACAGAGCAAGATATGACAAAATGATAATTTATAAATTATCAAGGGTTCATGAGCGATAGGGGAGTGGGGAGGGAGGGGAACAAATGAGGACATGATTCCAGGGGCTTAGGTGAAGAGCAAATGTTTTGAGAATGATGAGGGCAATGAATGTACAAATGTGCTTTACACAATTGATGTATGTATGTGTGGACTGTGATAAAGTTGTATGGGCCACTAATAAAATGATTTTTTTAAAGTACTTATATTGGAACCATGATCTCCATTTTTTCACAACATTGGACCTTTCACTGAGACTTAAGGGCTCAGAGGAAGATTTAGTACACTCTTCTAATCTTAAAATATTTGGATTTGTAACTACTTGAATTTCCAGAAAACCAACCACTTAACCTCATAAGACATACTTCAAGTAGGAGCTGTAGCTTCACCCCTTAAGTGTAAAGATGTTATTCCCAGGGACATCCTGTGGGTCCAGGGCCAGGAACTCCCTCTCAGAGCACACTGGGGCTCTCCACTCATGGAGACGTAAGTCCTCAAAGAGTCACTCGTGATAACAACAGTAGGCCAACCCTGTGCTGACTTAATCGGTTAAATCCTGATCAGGCACCCTGGGTGTGTGGATATCTAAATATACCCTGGAATGAAAGCGAGGCCCTGATGTGGACAAATCAGGAACTAAAAGCCCTTAGTGGAGATTTCAGAGTCAGGATGTTGGCACAGGCTGAATATCTTTGAGCTCAACTCCAGGGGCTTCTGGAGGCAAAAGGCAATGTTCCTCCCTGAGCCTCTCTTACATACCTACTAGCTGAGGGTACCTGGCATGAAATAGGTCACCATGCCCAGGTTCCAAGTACTCTTACCTTCCAGGAAGCACAAAACATCCAAGAAAGGATAATCCACTCTTTCCACATGGCACAGACTGATCTGAAATCACATCTGCCCCCATTTCAGCACCTTGAATTATCTGCCTCCAAGGTGACCTGGTTCTTGAACAGGAGCTGGGAAATAAAGGAGGGAAGGCGAGAGACTGATTAAAAGGTAATTACCTGTAATTACTTCAGTAATAATGCTCAATTAACATAATTTATCATCCAGGTACCTTCCTTATTGGAATATCCATTCTTTGGTGAGTCCAGAAAATCAGGGGTTCTCAACCCTTCTAAGGCCATGACCCTTTAATGCAGTTTATCATGTTGTGGTGACCCCAACCATAAAATTATTTTTGTTGCTACTTCATAATTGTAATTTTGCTACTATTATGCATGAGGCGACCCTGTGAAAGGGTCGTTCCATCCCCAAAGGGTTCACAACCCACAGGTTGAGAACCACTGGTCCAGATGAAGGCAGAATAAATCCGAGGTGGATTGGATGAAGTTTCTGTGGGAGATATTTTTAGGAAACACTTGGCAGTCCTGGGATCACCTTGCACACACAGACACACATGCACACAGGCGAACACGTGAAAATAGTAGCGAACAAGAACCTAAAATATATGCAGAGAGAATTCAAAAGCCAAGTGAAAGTAAGAGACCATGTATAATAGTTAACATAAAATAAGGGCTCACCCCAAACCCAGAGCTTAGCACAGTGATCTGCATGTTTGTTGCATTATGAAATGTAATATCTGATGACACTTTTAATCTTCATTATCAGACAAGGTTTGTTTGTCAGTAAATGAACTCTTGTCAAACTTCTTTCTGTATTGTTCAACTGTAACCACTCCTTACATTTTACATATTCTCTCTCCCTCTCTCTCTCACCGCCCCCCCTCTCTTTCTTTCTCCTTTCAGTGTGGACTGCTTAAATTTTTTCATTTTATAATTTATGAATCTTATGAGGGCACTATACCATCATCAAAGAGCATAATTACCAATGAAAGCAAATTAATTAATTATAAAGATTGTTTAGCTTGATTATGTCTTTTTAATTATGTTTCTTATTTGGAGATATTAGAATGAATGGGATTAACAACGAAAGGTAAGTATTTTTATTCACCATTATTTGAAAAAATCTGCCTGGGCACACAGAAAAGACTGTAGGGCTTGCAACAGCTTGAGACATGATGTCCCCTCTCTGGAGAGTACATCATCAGAGGACAATACTGGGGACACGTGGCGGGGAGTGAGCCTGGTCTGATCCCCACCTTCCTTCACAATGGGGTGAACCAGTAAGAGAATAGAATAGATCATCAATGGGAGTAAAACCAAGCCATTAATCCCCTGAGGAGCCCCCAAAATAGACTTCAGGCTAGGAGGGGCAGTTCCCAGAACCCCCCAGGACCAGTGGGGAGACAGTCATAAAGGTCAGCAGACGGACCTGGGATTGTGTATGGTTTTCTGGGTTTTTTTGAGGGTGGGGGGGTTGTCTAGTTTTTTCCCCACTATTTTAATTCAGTCTTTTGTTTTCTTTTTGTTTTGTCTCGTTTTTGGTTGTTTTGCCCACCCATATAGGCATGGGAAGCAATTAGACCAATAGTTATGGAGGGCCTTCGGGGAGGAGGGGTTGGGGGAGGGTCGGTGATCAAACAATTCCATAGATAGGGGGACAACTAGGGAATTAAATCAATAATGAGGAGGACTTAGCGATCCTGGGGGAGTTGGAGCAATAGAAATTTAGTTGAGAGGCATTACTAAGAAGCAGAAAAGGGGTGAGTGTGATGGTGGAACAGGAGGAAGGTAAAAAGAAATAGAGAAAAGATCTAGGAAACAAAGCTATGGATAGAGGTATAAACATAAGGGTGTACATATAGAAATATATTAATTCATAAAATAGAGGTATTGGCCTATGTACATATATTTATATGGCCATACATTAAGGAAGTGGATGGATTTCTGGCCCTCCCTCAACACAAGAACACTTTGTTCTAACAACCTAGCATTTTGCTGTATTGTTATTTAAGATCAAGTTAATTGGGTACAAATGTAACAATGGTTGTGAGAGAACACTTAATAACACATTCTATGAGGCCAGTAATATTCTCATACCAGTGTCAGATAATGATACTTCAAGAAAACCGCAGACCAGTATTGATAATGGAGCTACATGAAAAAGTTCTTTAAAATAATGGAACTGAGTCAGACTCAGTTCCCAATTAACTTGAACTTAAATGACAATACAGTAAAATGGTATTTATTCATAGCTGCCAGAATCTGCACCTTTTAAAGTCTTACAGTTAGCCTGGAAGTGGCTCATGGAATTTTATTTATTTTATTTTTAAACGTTTTATTAGGGGCTCATACAACTCTTATCACAGTCCATACATATACATACATCAATTGTATAAAGCACATCTGTACATTCTTTGCCCTAATCATTTTCTTTTCTTTCTTTCTTTTTTTTTCCCTTTTCTTTTTTTACATTTTATTAGGGACTCATACAACTCTTATCACAATCCATACATATACATACATCAATTGTATAAAGCACATCCATACATTCCCGCCCCAATCATTCTCAAAGCATTTGCTCTCCACTTAAGCCCTTTGCATCAGGTCCTCTTTTTTTTCCCTCCCTCCTCGCTCCCCCCTCCTTCATGTGCCCTTTGTAATTTATACATCGTTATTTTGTCATATCTTGCTCTATCCGGAGTCTCCCTTCCCCCCCCTTCTCTGCCGTCCCTCTCCCAGGGAGGAGGTCACATGTGGATCCCTGTAATCAGTTCCCCCTTTCTTATTTTATTTTTTAATTAAACACTTTATTGGGGGCTCTTACATCTCTTATCATAATCCATACATTCACCCATTGTTTCAAGCAGATTTGTACAGGAATTGACAAGACTAGCAATAACATTGACCGCACATCCTAATGCTCCTGAGAAGTGAGGATGGTGACATGTCTCACGTACTTGGAATATGCTATCAGGAGAGATCCATCCTGGGAAAATGACATCATGCTTGGTAAAGTAAAAGGGCTATTGAAAGAGGAAGACCTTTGTGAGGGACTGAACCATTGGCTGCAGCAATGGGCTCAAACATAAAAACCACCCTGAGATGGAACAGGACTTGGCAGTGTTTCATCCTACTGTACCTAGATTCTCTATGCGCTGGAACCTACTTGTGGGAAACTAACAACAACAATAACAACAACACACTATCACTTACCTCAATTTATCCAAGACTTTCCTGTTTCCATTCTTCCCCATCAGCAAAATTCTGTGCTTGGGTAAATGCTGTCCTTTTGATCTTACTTACATGAATAGCCTAGCAGGGGGTGAGTCAAGTTCCAGACATGAAGGTGACTAAAGGCCATTGTCTTGAGGTGTCTTTTGTGAGTTTGCGTGTGGGTCCACATGTTTCTCCCACTCTCTCCAGGACTTTCTAATGGGATTCCTTTTGGAGCACTTGGTACTGGAGGCTGGGCACATCTCGTTCTGCTGATCAATCACTAAATTTAGGTTAGCAACCCAATGGAAAGTAGCTGTATAACTGAGGGAACCTTTTGGACTCTACTTGCATGCTATTGTGGTGGATCTACGATGAATGAACAAACCCCTGTTTGTGTAGTGGGTATAAGTTGGGCTGCTAACTGTAAGACTAGCAGTTTGGAATCACCTAGAATGCCACAGGAGAATGGTGGAGCGTTCTACTCCAGCAAAGATTTACATTCTTGGAAACTCACCAGAGAAACTCTACCCTGTCCTATAGTGTCACCCTGAGTCTGCATTAGCTCGATGACAATGAGGTTTTTTTTTTTGGGGGGGGGGCAATTAATGATTTATCCATGGAAACAGAAAACCTCATGAAAGCAGGTGGAGTAGCTAAATAATTTCATTTCAACTTGGTAAATAAGTCTAGGGGTGGAGGTTAGCCTGTCAATCAGGTCACAACCTAATGATGCCTCCGGGTGGGTATTACCATCTCATGAGGATTCTGGGAACTTCCACTCTTTCTCCCTGGATCTGGGATACCCGCTCTCTCTGCTTCACCTTCCTGCTGTTGAGTCACTTGGAGAGCTGGAAGAGGCACATGGAGACCCACACCAGCACTAAGATGCTTCCACCGCCCTTGGATACACAAGACTTTTCACCCACTGGCCTATGGTTTTCCTGCATTTGGCATCATTACATGTGCTTTGTGAGTCTGAAGAGGAAAATATGGATTAGCATCGGACATATTGACCAATATCAGACTTTTAGATTTGATCTGGACTGAGCTGTAATGTTTTCTTGTTATCCATTAGTCTTTTATATAAATCTCTTTGTTACACATGTTTGAATGTCCCTGGATTTGGTTGTCTAGTCTGCCCAGTCTAACACAGCAGGTATTTCCAGAGAAGTCACTCTTTAGTTGCAAAATCTAGACTATTTCCCAAGATTTAAGGATAAGGTGGCTCCATCAGAATTGGGAACATAAATCAGTTTAATTCAGTAATATTTGCTGATACGTGACTTGTGCCCTTTCCTGATAAAGTCAGGTGACAGTTATCTGTACAGTCTTGGGAACTATGTGACAATATTCAGAAATGTAACAAAGTGTTACAAATCTCCTATCTCCATTTTCAGCCAGCAACTTTGGAATCGGACTTCAACTTTCATAAAGGTATTCCAAAGTATAACAGGCATAAAAGAAGCACAATCCTTATGGAGGCAAGTTAGTCGGGAAATACTTCACTTTGATCTTTCTCATAAACACTTGTTCTGAGAGGCCCGGCAGCCAAGAGTTACTTGCAGGAAGCAAATTTAAATTTCAGATTTATCAACTTGGAAAAGTCTCCCCAAACACTGTCCATACACTTGATCCGTTGGACTGATAGAGCCTCGAGCGAGTGATAAATTAAACTAGCAGAGTGCATAAATCATGATAAACATCATTGAAGAACATAAGTCTCGTGTTTAACTGTCCACAAAGCTTCCCAGCGAAATCAAACAAGAAGATAGTACAAATTCCAACTCTAAGGACAGGCAAGATTAACAACCATTCTCCTGCCCACCTTCTCCATTCCCTTTTCAGTGCGTGTGCTTAAGTTTTATTTTTAAATTTTGTTAACCTGGCACATAATTTACCTAGATGTGCATGCTCAGTACTTCCCTTTTCCTAAAAATCAGTCATATACGACACTGCTTTAGGTCACAGTATGGGCCTCACTGCAAAGATTAAGCAAGAACTCTTAGTTCTTCCTTCAGCCCCATTAACACCTTGACAGGATTGGACGGTTAGGTGTTTCGAGTTAGTTAGGAGGACGCACATCAGGGGAATCTGATCGCAGGCTTACACACCCAACGTACGTGATTTTATTTCACCCATGACAACCATGCATGCTCTCTGCACAGGGGGAAAGTACTAGTGTCTCGGCCATTGTTATCTGAGTCTTTGCAGCTGCGTGCTCTTTGGCGCTGGACCTCCTCTCCCTGGCTCCTCCCTGACCCCGCCCCAGGTCTACCAGGCCCCGCCCACCCCCTCACCAGGCACCTGTTCCTACAGAAATGGGCGGGGCAAGAGCTGCCTTGAGAGGAAGTGAAGGCGGAGACCCTACTCCTAGCTGACCCGGAAGCTCCACCCACCCCGGGTCACACCCAGACAGGGCCGGAAGTGGCAGTGTCTTAGCGGGAACTGCAGCTCATAGCGAGGCTCCCACTCTTCCTTGCACTGCTCATGGTGTCAGAGAAGCGCCCACAGCCTGAGCACCCTGTTTCCGGTGCTCCCAGGTGGGAAGAGCTAGGATCCGGACATGCATGTGGTCGGAGGCCATTTTAGGGTGACCCTGCTTCTCTTGGTTAGAGATGGGAGGGTGTCCCCGGAGGCACCCTATTTCCCCTCTTTTGATTGGTTGGGGTACATGGTGGGAATCCCTGTTGGAGAAAGGGGGGTCCCGGCTGGGGTTCTGGGCTTTGAGTTTCCCTGATTCTCTCTTTGCGGGTCTCCTAACCCCCCTCCCTTGTTTCCTTTCACACCGCAGTGCCTCTCCCCCGACACTCCTTGCATGTCTTCAGCTCAAAGGTGAGCCCCGGGACTGTGGCTTCTGCTGACCTCTGTCTAGACCCGACCAGAGTCTGTTCTAGGTGCAAGGATCTCTTCCCTGGCTTTTTTCTTACTCCTTGTTTCTATTTCTAGCTATATATTACTATGGTTTTATTCCTATTCCATTTCGTTTCTGTTCTTTATTGTTTCCATTGGGTTCACCAGTTTGTAAAGCACATAAGTTGTGGATGTCTAGAGATGAAAAACATGCACGAGTTTGTAAGGATGTCTGGTTGGGGTGACGGTGGGGGCTGTCGGAGTTGGGGAGGGTGAGAGGACTTGGGGAGTAAAGAATGAAGGATGGAGGGGACTGAGCACTGGAACTGAAGGTGACTAACACAAGTCTTTTTTAAAGGCAATTTAATCGTGGTGAGAAAATACACGTGGTGAATCGGTTTGGCAATGATTGTGCAATTCTTCTTGAGATAATTGAACTATTGAATTATGGGAATATGTGGGATTTGTGGATTAAATGTCCCAAAAAGTGTTCACAAAATAAAAGAAGATATCCATCATGGAAACGATCTTAACTAAATAAACTGCACGAAAGATTCAACCAAACCAAAACAATCCCCAAACTAGGTAGTGCCGATGTGTTTGTTCAATGTCTTTCTTTGGGATGAAAGACGTGGACCTCAAAAGGGCCTTTGGGTTTTGAGAGCAGTTAGGCTGAAGGACAATTTCCTTGGAGTTGTTTTAGAGGCCAACGGCCTTGGTGCCCTCGGCCACCGCGCGCTTGGACAGCTGTCCAGGCGGCAGCAGGCCCACAGTCGACAGGATGCCCTAGGCTGTGATGTTTGAGCGCTGCTTGGAATGTGCCAGTTCAGATGCCTGGTGGGCAGTGTGCCCGAAAGTGTCATTGATCAACGAGTTCACAAAGCCCATGGCCCTGGCTGAGACACTGGAGTCTGCCTGGACCTCCTTGAGCACCATGTGCACATACATGGAGTAGGTCTCGCTGCTGCGCTGGCATTTCTTGCTCTGCTTCCTTTGAGCCTTAGCTGCAGCCTCCTTGGGGCCCCACCCTGGCAGACAGGGACTTATCAGGGTCAGGTGGGTTGTTTGGCTGGGACAGTACACCTGGCAAAGATAATGCAGGTGTCCTAAGGCGAGCTCAGGGAGGACAGAAAGAGCCAAAGCTCGCTGGTTTTTGATTTTCAGTAGGAATACAGACAGTGAAAGTGGGACCTCATGATCCTTCTGACCTTTTGGGTTTTAAGCAGGAAGTGTTGGAATAGTTACCACAGGGATAACTGGCTTGTGGTGATCAAGTGTTCATAGTGATGTCACTTTTTCATCCTTCAACATTGGAATGATTTGATCTGATCTTCCTTGTAAGATGTGGGTGGAGGGGTGAGAGGCTGGGGTAGAGGAGAGAGGCGGGAGGACAGAGGAGAGGAAGGAGGAGAGAGGGAGAGATTGGAGCGGCCTCCACACTCCCTGATGGACCCTAGCCTGGAACCCCTGGCTGCCCCCTGCCCAAGAAGGTGGGTAGACCAGCCACTGAGTGGGGACTTAAGTTATTTTCTCACTGCAACTTAGGAGATCCACTAGGAGGTCCTATTAGGACAATGGGTTGGAGACACTCACATGTGTGCTTGCATGTCAGCGCCTGCTGGTTGGAGCCGTGGCCCACTGTCAGTGCTCTCCCACCGTGCGGGTCCACAGGCTCTCCCTACTGTTCTCGCTTACTTTTGCAGTTATGGATTGGGCTCCATTTTATTTTCTCAGATCTTATCATTGTTTCAAAATGTTTCAAAACCTCTACTTTCATATTTCATAATTTTATTTGTGTGATCACGGTGCGTGCATATGTGCATGTGTGTGCACCATACACACGTTTTTGAAGTATCATTTTGGATAACCACTTCAGAGGTCGACCGGTAGTCCTGTTCAGGCAAACTGTACGCTACCTGCCATGTGTGTATTTAAGTCTGCTAGTACTGCTTCTGCCCGGTTTAGCCCTGCAGGCAGGCTGGCCAGCTCTTGCTGCTCTCTGGCAAACATCACCTCCTCCTCCTTTTGTGTTTTAGGGGGGTATTAGTGTGTTGGAAACATGCTCAGCATGTTAATATGTAAGGGTTAATGATTTGAGATTAGAGATTAGCAGTTAATCATTAGGGATTTAAGTACCAAGTTATTTTGTGTGTTGAAATGTAGCCTACAACTTTTTTACATTTACTAGCTATAGTATTTATGGCCTATTTGAAATACTATTTATAGGAAATCATTAATTTATGATGAATAAGGAATTTTCATTTCTTCTTTTTGAAAGTGGTTTTTCTTCCTTTTCTTAATTTTTTCCCAATTAGTTTAGCCAGTACAATTTTTAATATGAGTAGTGAAAATGGACATGTATGTTTGTCCTGTTTCTGAGGTGGGGTGATTTTTTTTTCTCCTACATGTGACATTTGCAATGTTTTTTTTCCCTATGAATGTATTGGGTTTGACCTGTTTCATGTAAGATTTGTAGTTGTTTTGTTTTAACATAAGAAGCCTTTGAGTTTGTTTAGTATGTATTCTGTGTCTATTTAGATAATTGACTCTTTTTTTCCACATCAGTAGTTATATTTGAGTGTATATTTTCTTATGTTTAATCAATTCTGAGATAAATTAGAATTAATCATGATATATACTTATTTTCATATATTGTCTGACTCAGTTTCCTATTTTTTAAAAAAACATTTTCATTCAGATCCATTATCAATACTTGTCTACAGTTTTCTTAAAGTATCATTATCTGACATTGGTATCAGGTTATTTCTGGTCTCATAGAGGGTGTTACTAAGGGCTGTCTCAAAACTATTGTTATGTTGGAACCCAGTAAGTTGAACTTAAACAACAAAACAGTACAAATGTGTTTATTCATCCTATGTGAATACTTTAGCTCCCTGAATTTGTATTTTTCATCTGTATTACAGTTAGCCTGGAAGTTTCTCATGAACTTTTATTTTGATCCAATTGGTTTTAGACCTTCTAAGCATCTGAAACCCAGTAGCTATCTCCATTGCCTTGCTCTGTTGGATTCTCTGATCTTCCAGCTGGCCCTTCAGTGTACAGGACTACATGATTTATAGTTCCCTTGAAAGACAAAGAGCTACACACAACTAAGTGACTGTGTGCTGCCCTTAGATTAGGACTCATGTTCATGAAACTACTCTGCCATATGACATTGTGTGAAGCTCTTAGAGAATTCCCTTCAGCTCACCTCCAAAAGAATGGATTAATAGGGGTAGGAATTCCCTCAGTGCTTTTGTAGACATCTTGTTTGTTCTAATTTTTTTAACTGAAGAAGGTTCTTCCCTTTTTTAATGAGAGAAGTAGTATCTTTTGTAAACATAACTAACAACACACTAAAATATCTTTGTGTTTGTGTTAGGTTTGTGGTTTCTGAGGCTGTTGTCATGTTAGCTGTCATTGAGTCAATTCCATCTCACAGGGACCCATTGCAAAGCAGAACACTGCACTGTCCTGTGCCATCCTCACAATTAAGGATGAATGCATGGGTTTCTGTTTTAATTAATTAATTAATTTCATTTAACTCATTTTATTGGGGGCTCGTACAGACCTTATTAAAATCTATACATCCATCCATTGTGTCAAACACATTTGAATATTTGTCGCCATCATCATTTTCAAAACCTTTTCTTTCTACTTGAGCCTTTGGTATCAGATCCTTATTCCCCAACTCCCTCCCCTCTCCCTCATGAACCCTTGATAATTTATAAACTACTATTTTTTTGATGTCTTACGCTGACCAATGTCCCCCTTCACTCACTTTTCTGTGTCTGTCCCCCTGGGAAGGGGTTATATGTTGATCATTGTGATCATTTCCCCCTTCACCCCCCACATACCCCTTATCCTCCTAGTATTACTACTCTCATTATTGGTCCTGAGGGGTTTATCTGTCCTTGATTCCTTATGTTTCCAGCTCTTATCTATACCTGTGTACATCCTCTGATCTAGCAAGATTTGTATGGTGGAATTGGGTTCATGATAGTGGAGGGAGAGGAAACATTACAGAACCAGAGGAAAGTAGTATGTTTTATCGGTGTGCTATACTGCCCCCTGACTGGCTCGTCTCTTCCTGGTGACCCTTTGTGGTAGGCAGGTTTATTGTGTTAACCTGGCCTATAGGAACATGTGGTATTAACAAGGTTGCAGTTTGATTGGAGGGCAAAGAGATAAATCGCAAAGCAAGTCCTGCCTCTCTCTCTCTCTTTCTCTCTCTCTCTCTATTGCTCTCTGGTGATCAGATAAGTGTGCTCCTGCTAGTTCTCTGCCCCAGCATGTGAGGTACACTACCTGTGGAACTACCAACCTGTGGATCATGTTACTACAGCTTAAGGTTCTTTCGAGAACTGCTTTTGTCATGTTGCTGGTGTGTACATCGCTTGAGCTTGGGACTGTTGGATCCTATCACCTTGCTGACTGTTGATGACCCACCCTTCTGTTTGCTGCTTATGGCTGGACTGCCTGCATTTCTGTACGGAAGACTCAGCTGTCTCCTTCCTTGATCTTGGACCCAGTGACCCTCATGAGTTGAATGACTTCCAGTATATTAAATGTTCCACGGAAATGAGTTGAACTAAGCCCTCTGTACTGCTCTGTGGACTAATTAGCTGTTATATTCTTTTGTTCTTTATATATCTATCAATTATATATATATTCATCATATATAATATATGATTATATATAAATATATATTGCATAATGGATAGATAGATAAGAGCACATATATGTATATAATCATAACTGCCCTGGTTTTGTTTCTCTAGAGAACCCTGTACAACACACCCTTCTGTAAGGGTATGTCCAATTGTCTACAGATGGACTTTGGCTCTCCAATCCACACTCCCCCTCATTCACATTGATATTTTTCTTTCTGGGTCTTTGATACCTGATACCTGATCCCATTAACACCTCATGAGCACACAGTCTGTGTGCTTCTTCCACGTGGACTTTTTTGCTTCTCAGCTAGATGGCCTTTAGGAACCCAGATGCTATATTTTTTGATAGCCAGGCAGCATCAACTTTCTTCACCACATTTTCTTATGCTCCATTTTGTCTTCAACGATTGTGTCTGGAAGCTGAGCATCACGGAATGCCAGGTTAGTAGAATAAAGTTATTGCATTGAGGGAGTACTTGAGTAGAAGCCCAATGTCTGTCTGCTACCTTAATACTTAATATATACATATATGTACATAGATCTATTTTGCTCTTGCTATACATAAATATATTTTCATATGTGCATGACTGTATTTATACCTCTAAAAATGTCCTTTGTCTCCTAGTTCTTTCCTCTATATCCTTTTACTTTCCTCTTGTCCCACTGTCATGTTTGGCCTTCATTTTGGTTTCAGCAATTCCTCTAGATTACATTGCCCTTGATCAAGTCCTACCAGCCATCTTATGCCCTTCTTACCATTAATTTTAGATTATTTTTTGTGCCTTGTCCCCAGGTTAGTTAACAACCGCTTCCTTTCCCCTGCCTCCCTGTCTCCCATGTCCCCCCAGAACCATCAGTCCCATTGTTTTCTCCTCTGAAGTGTTTATCCTACCTATCTTATCTAGATAGACATGCAGAGACAATAATAAACACAAAAACAAGACATAGCAAAACAACGAGAGAAGACAAAAAATATAACAAAAACAACTATCAACAAAACAAAAAAGAAAACGACTATAAATACTTCCAGTTCTGTTTGTTGACCTTTAGGATTGTTTTCTAGTTGGTTGAGTCTGATGGGGCGCCAAGACCTGGCTCCACAGTCTACTTTTGGTATTCCCCGGGGACTTCACTGCTTGCTCCCCTTGCTACTCTGTTGCATTCCTTAGCTTTTCACTCCAGGGTGGTGGGATCAGATCGGGCACAATTCCCACACTGTGCCACTCGCACTGCCCCTCATAATGCTATGAGTCAGTGAGGGATGTTGTGTCTTGTGGTGGGGCTGGCCCTATGGTCCTCTCTGTGCATTGGCCACTTTGAGCAGGAATATCATCCTCAGGGCTTGGTGGGTCGAGATGTGAGGGTGAACACTTTGTCACAGTCACTTTGTTAATCCATTTAATGGAGGGAGTCCTATTCTTCATTGCCCCTCGTCTTTACCAAACAAATATCCTTTCCAAGGAATGCTCTTTTCTGATGATACATCAAAAGTATATAATATGAGCTCTCACCATCCTTACCTCTAAGTAGCACTCTAACGTTACTTCTTCCAAGACAGACTTGTTTGTCGTTTGCCTTTCCATGGTATGTGGGATATTCTTGGGCAGAACTACAATTCTAATGCATTGATTCTTCTCAGCCTTCCTTTGTCCTTCTTTCGCATGCACATGAGGCAATTGACAATAGCGTGTTTTGGTCAGGTGAACTCAGTCCTACCTCAAGGTAGTATCTTTTCTTTTCAATTCTCTAAAGAGGCACTGTTCAGCAGATTTATCTAATGCAATGTAACTAGTGATTCTTGACTCTTACTTTCAGCATTCTGTTTTGTTTGTTTGTTTTGGTCTTTTTCCATAAGCTAACAATTTTTCTGGAAGGAGTTAAAATTTACTCAAGATTAGAGTAATTGTGCATTTTTCTAGTAGCTTGACTTGGAGATTAGTTTTATAGGGTCACTAACCTATACCCCTGTCAAATAACTGCCACTCCACAACTTCTTGCTTTAGAAACTCACTGGGCCTTGCAAAAGACCAATGCTAATGATATCCAACTAGCCACTCGGCTAATGCCTCACCACTTTATCGCAGCACAGTCTCTTCCCTCCACACTCACTTTGTCTTCCTACCCCTTTAGCCTCCTGGTGGAGCATGTTTTATAGGCTCATGGCTACATACTACCTATCCACCCTCTTCCTAAAAGCCCAAGTCTATGGATGGGGCATCCTAGAACACAAACAAATAAGCCATCTCCCACAGTTTGTGTTGTTTGTCATCAGTCAGCATTACTTAGAGAGCTTGAAACCTATGCTGTGGGTCAAGATGACAGAATGGATGATAAGTCATCTCTTTCCTTGATCCATTTCAGGTACCTTTAAGCTTCTGCATTCACCTTGGCCCTTGGCATCACCCTGTACCTACCGCTAGGCATTCCTTGAGTGTAGGATGCAGTCTTTTACAAAGGCTTTATAATTGGGAATCCTTAAACACAAGAGCTGCAGAGAGAAGAAAATAAACATCTCTCTGGACCTGTTTCTTAGTTAAGGCTGTCTCTGCATTGTCCATTTATGATTTGCAGCTCATGTCCCTCCGACTCTTGTTGTCCACTTCAAAAAGAAATTGCACTGACTATGACACTCTACTGTGCATATAACTATGGGCCTTTAATGGAATCCCCCAATCTTAGTCATTTCTTAACACACAATAGATATTTTATCCAAGGGGATGTGAGGTAATAAAGTTTGATGAAGAACTCAGATGGATGGGAGTGGCAGAGATGAGCATGATTTATTTGATCCCTTTTGCCAACCATGTCAAGGGTTATGGGCTGAGGTGGAGTGTGGTCTGGTATAAACTTCCTTCATAAAATATCACTTCTGTGGTAGTTACATAATCTGGTGTCAGTTTGAGAGGATTACAAGTGAAGGGGTGAAGGCTGGCCTGTCGATCAACATATAACCGAAGAGGATTCTGTGTGGGCATGGCCTTCTCATGACAATTCTGAGAACTCCTGTTTTTCCTCTTTGGAGGCAGGAGACACTTCTATCTCTCTGCTCTACTGATAAAACACGTGGCTCTATGCCCTGGGAGCTGGAGAAGCCACATGGACTTACCCTGATGCAATCAGACTTTGGAGCAGAAAAGCCATGTAGAGACTTTTGCCAGTACCGAGATGCTTACAACTCCCCTGGTCCACACAACTTCCAACCCACTGGCCGGTGATCCCCCTGAATTCAGCATCATTGCATGTATTTTGTGAGTTTGAAGAGGACTTTATAGATTGATATTTGACATATTGGCTAATATTGGACTTAGGGAATTGATCTGGACTAGGCTGGGCATTTTCCCAATATTCAGTTGCTCTTATATATAAATCACTTTCTTATGTACATATGAATGTCTATGATTTGTTTTTGTAGTCTACCCAGACTAACACAGCTTCTTTAAATGAGATGTCTTGTGAAAAACAATATTTACCAAAAAAAACCCCAACAAAACCAATATTTGCCTTCAGTGGGGCTTGAGGATATTTATATTTTTAAAATTTCCACTTTAACATTAAATATTATGTGTATAAGATATGTATTAAATGTGGATAACGATATTAGAGGAATTATTAAAATTAAAAACACATATAAAACAATGAGGGACTGAACTATAAATCATGCCAAAGTTGGGGTAGAGAAATATTTACTTTGAAGTAAAAAATAAAAGAATAGAAATTACCTAGATGTGGTAGTGGGGAAGTAAAACACAGGATTAAGGTATGACTATTACTCAAAATAATTATAATTAATTCCTTATTTAGTTAAATAATAATTAAAAATTAGGAAATAATAATTAAAATATTAGGGAAATATATTTATAAATTCTCCCTGATTTCTGTAAAACAAAGGGATGTGACCATTATAGTTAGATAATCAATTTAAAATGATCATTAAAATAAAATGGAAATAGAATAATTATTGGTGGAAAGGTATACAGAAATAAACAGCAACAAAAGCATTGATCACATATAATTCTCTAAATTATTTTTTAAGTAAATTACATGTGTTTTAATGGCAATGAAACAAAAATTAAAAATACTGTCACAATGAGTTTTTTGATTTGGACTGAAACCATATATGGTCCTTAAAAATCACCGATTTTTGATATCAAATTAAAGTGTGTGAGATCCTCTTCAAAGTCAGCGATTCACAGTATAGGTCAACCCTCAACTTAAGCATTGAACTCCGAAGTCTATACAGTAATCCAAGTTCACGGTTGCCATTTTGGGAAGACTGGAATCCATTCATCTTCTGAGACATGGAAATACCTCCTTCTCTAACATGACTGCCAATGAAGCCTCCCTGAAGAATGGAATAATGTGCTCTGTAGGATACGGTGGGCTCTGTTTTTCATACAAACACCCTCAGATTGGACCATGGCCTTCAATGAAGTGGGGCAGGGTGATCACTACTTAGATCAAGAAGTGCAGATCAAGATTCTCACATGCCTAAGTCAACACTCTCTCTTCTGTTTCAGGTAGCAGATTTGCCACAAATAAAAAAATAATCCAATCCATTCTAGGAAGCTAGAAACCCAGGACTCCTGTCTTGCAACTTTATGCATCACAGAGAAGGATTTCAACTTCTGACTGGGTTTGTACCAAAATTATTCACCTGACTCCAGTCTTCTTAGAATATATGCTATTTATTGAGAGTGCATTGATTTGACTTCAAGAAGATCGAGCTACAAAATGGTGAGTACTACAGAGACCTAGGGTATTTACATTTCACAGAGTAAGGTTAGATAAGAATTGTTGGGAATGCTATGCCCCAAGACCTGAAGTTCCACCATAAGGCAAAGGCATGAGAGGGGGAGGGGGCAAGGGCCTGAACTTTATAAAGCATTCTTTTGCTGTCAGATGCATATGTGGTTTCAAGCACTGGATTCTCTAATGAGCTTCCTTTTGAGACTTGGGGCTTGCTGTATAAGGTGTAAACATTCCAGTTTGGGCCTTGGTTCTTTGGGATGGGCAGTAGAACTTCCTGAGAAGAGTGTAGATATGAAGCTCAATTAAAGGACATGAGTTCTTAGCGCATCCAGAGTTACTCTTGCTTCATCACTACAGTTTTTTAAATCATAATTTGGGGGATTTTATTTTGATAGAGTTTTAAAAAAACATTTTATTAGGGGCTCATACAACTCCCATCACAATCCATACATATACATACGTCAATTGTATAAAGCACATCTGTACATTCTTTTCCCTAATCATTTTCTTTTTTTTTCTCCTCTTTTCTTTTTTTTACATTTCACTAGGGGCTCATACAACTCTCATCACAATCCATACATATACATACTTCAATTGTATAAAGCACATCTGCACATTCCCTGCCCCAATCATTCTCGAAGCATTCGCTCTCCACCTAAGCCCCCTGTACCAGGTCCTCTTTTTTTTTTTCACTACAGTTTTTTTATTCCCTTCAGGCAGTGAAATATTTTATTTAGAGTTCTAAAAATGGTACATTGTTTGAGCTCTTACATTGTTTGGGGACTTTCCTCTAATGTCCTCATCCAAATAATTAGTCTGATGACAATGTCCAGTTGATCAATAAGTGGAAATTTCTTATTCCTTATTTTTATTTATTGTGATGGTAAGCCCTGTAGAAGCATTCCTTGCTGAAAATATCTTTTTGTACAACAGAAAGAAATCCTGCCTAGCCTTGGACTATTTTCATCATTTATATTTCGATATAAATTTACTCCAATATTGTGCTGTTGTTCAAGTACAGCCACTGTAGGTAGTTCCGTTTTTATTCTTGACTTAAAAATAATCAATTTTTTTCTTTTCCTCTGGTCGATTCCTTTTCTGTAACATATCCCATGAATGGGTGATTACACCTCATCATCTTTGCTTTTTCATAGCATTTGTCCTGTCTTCCTTCCAAGACACCAAGAACAAAATATTAAAACTCAGCCATAGAAGTGATTCCACCTCAAAGTACCCATAAAGTTGGGAGTCGAACTGTCCCAGAAGTTTCTTACACTGTAACTTTGTACAGTCATAGAGCACCTTGACTTTCTCTAGTGAAGTGGCTAGCAATTTCAAACTACTGACCTAGCAGTTAGCAGTTCAATGTGCCACCGCCGCTCCATCTTCCAAGGGAGATTTGTTCATTCTTCATGCTATCTGTGGAATACTCAATATCCAGCACCAATACCACAAAATTCAAATGAACTAATTTACATGTTTATTATTCCTTGTCCATTAAAAATGCACATGGAGTGTTGAAAATACCATGGCTTTAGCCAAGCTCACTTTAGTTCCAAAGTGACATCTTTGATTTCAGCACCTTAAGTAGGTCCTTTGCAGAGGATGGCCCAATAAAATATATGTTTTGATTTCTTGACAGCTATTTCTAAGGATATTGATTATGGATCCAAGTAAAATACAAATCTCGATTTTAAATTATGCTCAAACTTGTTAAGGTGTTGCTTATTAATTTATTTGTAGGGATTTTTTTTTTCAATTTGCTGGGCTGTAATCAGTTCTCAGCACTGTAATCTTTGATCTTCATTAGTAGTTTCTTCACATTCTCTTAACTTTCAGCAAGAAAGATTTCTTTGTACTTCCCAGGTTCTTAAAGTGATTGCATCTCCTATCCTGATACCATGTTCTCCGTATGTCTGTTAGTCAGAATATTTTTTCAACACTTATTAAAGGGATGCAGTGCATTTCCTGATTTAAAATTACATGATACCTTGCTGTTCTGTCTGAATACTTCCTTTTTCCCCTACTGTAAAGATCACCGCAAGTACAAAGGACAAACCAACATTTTAATGGTATTATCTTACAGAATCTTTTAAAAAACCATGTGATTAGATCCATAATATCAAAAGTTCTCATTCAAAAAGCTCTTCTCAGTCTATTTCAGTCTCTGGAAGTTCCGTTGATCATAAATTGCATCTCTTTTTTGCATTATTTTTCTGCAGGATTTTACATTTGTGTCACAATAATAATACTGTTTTTAAATTTTCACATTCTATTTAAATATTTCTTCTTTGGAATGTGCCATTATATGGGTAACCACCAGTTTGTAGACAAGTACTTGTTTTCCAAATTGGGGAGTTTTGCAGGTGTTTATATAAACGTATTCATTGAAACTCAGTCAATTACCAACGGAATATTTATCCCCAATACTTCAGAGGCCATTGAAATTATGTATTCAATTCTTTCAATTTTTGATCATATGCTATTTCCTGAAATGGTTGATGAGAGGAAAACAAACAAACAAGCAAACAAATATGTTGCCAGCCTTCCAGCATTTCTTAATTGTTATTGTTTCAACATTCACTTAGTTCTCAAAAATAAATACATATATACATACATTTTATTTGTCACCATGAAAGTTGTTTCCCCTCCCCTCCATAAGCGAGAGAAAGAGAAAAGAGATAATAAAGAATACATTGTTTATAATAGAGAATTTCTGGATTATTATAAACTCTTGGGTTAGGATATAGACTGAAATTGGACAGGCCAAGTGGGAAGTGATGTGTTTACTATGTTATATTCTTGAGGAGACTTCACAAAATGAGTAGGAACAATGGAATTAAAGGTAATGGAAGTTTTTTCACAAACCATACTGAAGGTTCTTCATATTGATAAGTCTATGAGATGAGATGAAATCTTTGGAGAACTGAATGTATACGGTTAAAGAAAGAGAGTAAAGGGTAAACCCAAAGGCAAACCCTATAGAACCGATAATCATGTGTCAAATCACGATAAAATAAAAGAACTTCAGGACTATAAGCCTCATCTTTCTTTTCACAAATATTTGAATACTTAGTCCTCAGATGAAACAGATTTTGTGGGCTCTTTAGGACTCAGTGACTGTTGAGGATGTGGCTGTGGATTTTACCACTGAAGAATGGGCATTGCTGGATGATTCCCAGAAGCAGCTCTACAGAGATGTGATGGTGGAGACCTTCACAAACCTAGTTATAGTGGGTAAGAATAGCTTCATTATTTCAAATTAATTCCTTACTTATTGATCAAATGTGCACAGTTGCTGCCCCATTCAGTGGGCAAAGGGATAGGAATGCCTGGTTACATATGACAAGTAACTTAATTTACTCCCTGGAACAGGTATATCCTAGGCTTTCTCTGATTAAACATCTGTATGCAGTGCAGTCTCTCACCACCTTGTCAGTTTGTCACTGTCAAAACTTGTGTGTTGTTATGCTGGAAGCTACCCAAGATGTATTTCAACTACTACCAGCATTACCCATGTAAACAGGTGTCTGTAGAACTTCCAAATCGAGCAGGCTAGTAGTAAGGAAGAGTTGTTTTACTTCTGGAATATAAACCATTCAAAAACATATGAGTCATAGTGGGTATCATCTAATGTAGTGCTAAAGGAAGGACCCCTATGGTTAAAAGATATTCAAAGCCTCATCTTTTCTCCTACAAAGCAGGGTTATGGTATCAAACTCTTGGTGTTGCAGTTATGAGAACAATGTGTATAATCTATGCCACCAATGCTTTACTGGATTGATTCATTGTTTAAAGGGAAAAAATTGGTCATTTATTTTGCCAGTAATCTTCAACTGCCTATTTCCTGAGATCTTAAAATATCAAAGTATTAAATCAATTTCAGGCTTATGTTCATTGTATTTTCTTTGTTCCGTCATGGGCACCACCTTGGTAAGACTTATTTCATTCTCTCAGACTAGCAAGAGAAATGCCACCGTGGAGTGCAGAACATTCAGCCAGGCCCACTGTGTCAATAGAGCATTGACTGGCCTTTAATAGAAGAAATTGCATTTGATAAAACTGTTTTAAAAAGTCTCATTAGACTAGGAAGACAATTAGGCATGTATGCCTGTATGCCTGTCCTTGATTGTTACTGGTAGCCATACTAATAACACTTATGTTCATGAAGGATTAAAAAAAGAAAGAAGATTCCCTTTTATCTTTAAAGTTATATCTGCCTTGTGTCCACTATTTTTAAAAACTTGATCTTCTAATTACAGCGATATATTTTACTAACTACAACTATGTATGTTACAGCTATTCCTATTAATCTTCAAGGATTCAATTGCTATTTGAACGTTGCCAAACCATTGAATAAACAAACGGTGACACGGTTTTTTGTCTCACAACTACCTTTTGTGTTTAATGCTTTTCGTTTTTGTTTCATGCTGTGAACTTCAACTTACATTTTTGGTTCTGCTTCTGCAATGTAAACAATTAAGAAAACCTAACCACTGAAGATGTAATGGTAACATTTTTGGAAAATGACACGTGTCTCCATATTACGGAACATCTGTGAATTTTCTGACTGTGTAAAACAGGGTAACACCTACAACCCACTTTTAAGGTGAGTGTAATTTACTTGATAGAGAGCAATGCTTCAGGATACATTTTGAAGGGCATACTATGTCATTTAAGTACATGTACAAAGAAAAAGACTGAAGCAAATTTTAAGTAAATGTGGTACAGATGATTAAGCACTCAGCTAATAACACAAAATGTGGCAATTCAGAATTTCCAGTGACTCTGAAAAAGTGCTTTGGTGATCTTCTTTAATTCTTACAGATTAGTCACTCTGAGCCAAACTTGTCATATCATCCAGTTATAGCATATTTTACATATATACAGTTTACATATTTATATATATGTGTTTTAATATGTGTATTATACATATTTAAAAATCAGGTGCTATATTATATATAAAACATCTGCGCACAAAAAACATACCACTTACACATATTCACCCACTGCTCTTGTCCATTTGAAATCATTATGACAAAGTAGTAGAGTACAAAGTAGCACTTAGGGCTTTTTGAGGATGTTAAACTTTCTGGAAGTAGATCACCTCATCTGATGTATAGAGATCTGTTTTGTTTATTTCTACAGCACCATCACTTAACAACCCAACACCTAATTCACTTTGTGCAGTGGTTACTCATTGGCCTGCTAACCACAGGGTCAGCAGTTCAAAACCATCAGCCCTTCCATAGGAATAAAATAAGGCCTTACAATCTCATAAAAAGCTATAGTCTCAGAAAACTACAGGAGCGTTTTTACATGGTCCTATAAGGTAGATCTGAGAATCAACCCAAAGGGAATTTTGAGACATATGGTTCACTCGTCCAACAGATCATTACTAATGGAATTTTCCCCAACATTTTGATTCTCACCTTAAGTATTTGTGGATGAATGTAAAATGTATGTTTGTATATTATATACATGCAGACACAGAAACATAACCTTGGTAGTGCATTGGATTATGCATTTGGCCTGTAACTGCAAGGACAGTGGCTGGAACATATCAATAACACTCTATGATAAATATGACACTAGGCATTCTTATAAAAATGATATTTCTATCCTATGTTATAGGGCCACTTTTAGTATGCTTTGGTTGCAGTTTATATTTCAATCTGTATCTATATTTGAATGTAATACCTATGTGTAATATATTGTTCTATCTTATATATATTACTTTGAATAAGTCAATTTTGGCATAAGAAATTCTACTCTATTTATTCATATTATCAAAATTTACCTTAGTAGTTGACTATAAATATTTAGTTGCATATCTATATATGTATATATATGTGCTTGCTTCTATCAATAATAATATGTTAACTTTACTGCCACTATGTACTTTTAAAACATGTAAATTATAAATATGTGAAATATATTTTTCTTATATCCCGTTACCATATATAGAGGAGTATAAGCCGAGGGACCCCATTTGATGACAAAAACTGGGGAAATTTTCAGCATTATGTGCTGAAAAAACTCAGTTTATACGCAAGTATATAAGATATATAATCGCTACCTAGTTTATTAACCTAGTGACAACTATAGTTGTATCAGACTCTGATTTTAAAATTTATGATTTACTAGACAATTGAGAGGGAAAACTCTATTTATTATCTATGTTAATGATGATATAGCATAAACTTTTTTTCAACTGTTTGTTTTAACAGAATAAATGCGACATCCAGTGGAATGTGTAAGGAAGATAGTATTGATGAGATCTTCAGTCAAATTCCAATTCTTAATGCAGTAAAAAGAGCAGAATACGTACAGCCCATGGAATGTCTTCAGTATAGCAAATCATCTAAGGATCTTTCTCCACTAATGCCTATTAAGCAATTTCACACTTTATTCAATGCTGAACAAATTAGGACTTGTGGAAAAAACAATATGTACACCCCAGTAGAATTTATAGCAGGAAACAAATATGATGAATATAAAGACTGTTGTAAACTCTTTGGAGAGCCTTCAAAACTCACAGATGATGTGAGGATGTTCAATGGAGCTAAGTCTTATGAATGTAAGCATTGTAGGAAGGCTTTTACTCAATTCACATGCCTCTTTCAACATATGAGAATGCACAGCAGAGAGAAGCCTTGTGAATATAGGGAATGTACCAAAGCTATTAAACTTTCACATATCACTAGAAATATTACTGTTCAGAATGGAAAGAGGATTTATGAATGTAAGGAATGTGAGAGAATGTATACCACATCCTCACAGCTCACTCACATATGAGAATTCACAGTGCCAAGAGACCTTTTGAATGCAAGGCATGTGGTAGAACTTTTACTAAATCCAGACACCTCAAAGTACATATGAGAATTCACAGTGGACAGAGGCCATATGAATGTAAGGAATGTGCGAGAACTTTTACTCAATCCGGTAGTCTCACTAAACATAAGAGAATTCACAGTAGAGAGAGGCTTTATACATGTAAAGAATTTGGGAGAACTTTTACTCAAGCTTCTAATCTCACTGAACATAAAAAAAAATTGCAGTGGA
Organism: Tenrec ecaudatus; assembly: GCF_050624435.1. Taxonomy (NCBI): domain Eukaryota; kingdom Metazoa; phylum Chordata; class Mammalia; order Afrosoricida; family Tenrecidae; genus Tenrec; species Tenrec ecaudatus. Next base: position 305,163,355 of record NC_134530.1, on the reverse strand, counting down.
GAGAGGACTTATGAATATAAGGAAGGTGGAAAAGTTTTTACCCATTCCTAAAACCTCAGTCAACATTAGAATTCAAAGTTGGGGTGAGGTCTTATGAATCAACCTGTGGCTCATGACCCGTTTGGGAGTTGAACAACCCTTTCACAGGTGGTGCCTAAGACCATTGTGAAGCACATTACACATTGGGAATTATGAAAAAGCTATGTTATTCATTAGTGGTGTAATTAATGTTCTTTAATTTCTAGTCAATTTTCTGATCTGACTTTTGTATTTCAAAAAAAGTATTATGAATCATCACTTTTATTTATATAGAAATATTATTTTATGCCATCAATATGTAGGAATTTTGAAATATTTTATCCATTTTCTAAAATTTTTAATAAAGATATTAATACTGTACCATATTTTTCTGAACATATATTCTTTCATATGTTCTTATGGGGGTATGGCAGTCTTATGCATGTTTATAACATAAGAATATGTCAACTTGGTATTAAGGGACTGTGGCATTCTTTGGTATCATTAGTACTATTTCAATGTAGTTTATGCTGGAATAGCAGAAACTTCATTCTGGAAGAACTCAAAACATTTATGTTAATGGTACCAGGATTGGGCATTTGGCAGGTGAATCACTGTACAAGGAACCACATACATATAGAGGTGCTGAAATTGTCAATGGAAATATTAACTAGAACAAAGTCCAATATGCTGTAACTGGTTAATGACACCACTGCCAGCTTGGTTGAAACCAGACATGAAGAGGAGTTTTTCCAGGAGGAACATACTTTTTCATGTTCCATGTAAAAGATGTTATTGCCAATTCTGGAAACCACAGTTTCTGATGTCAGGTCCAATAATGTTGCTGGTATAGAAACATTTAGGCATGTGCTTCTAAGCATAGTAATCAGCCGTGCTTCCGTTTTCTACCATGTCTGAAGTAAGTTTCACATTCTTGACACCAGTGTGAGTCTATATGTGTCCATGTACTAGTGGCATTGACTGGTAGTTGATAATTGGGATCAACGTTTTCTGGCCCAACTGTGCATACTCAAGAATCTTGAGTCCTCCTAGATTTTCATTTTACTTTGTTTTCAATTTGTTAGTTCTCATCTTGGTCCAAAATTTTGGTATCTTCATGTCCACCTAGTTCTTGGATACATGAGGTAAGTTTTTAAATGAGGGGGGTGCCATTTCATCTACTGGAGTCTACCCACCCTAATTTTTCAAAAATATTGGGGTCCTATCTTCTGACAGACAAATTACCTGCCCTTTTGTGTCAGGAAGATTCTCAGCGTTGCTATAAAACGGATTACACCCTGCCAAACATTAAAAAAATGCCGAATTAAACTAGGTGGAGTGGAGCTTTCATAGTACGAATTTTTTCCCATTGGCAAGCATGAAACAACTCACTCTGACTTAGTGCACCCAGTGGCATTGCCTGGGAATGTTCTCTCGGGTCACAATGTTTTTTTTTCTTCCGAATAAGCAGTTTTGCTCCATATATTTTTGTGGTGGCTGATTTAAGAGAACAGTGTGTAGCTGTGAAATTTTGTTTCTTTCTCTGGAAAAATGCCACAGAAACTGTTGTGATTGAACATAGCTTACAAGGACAACAATGGAAAAACTCAAATGTATGAGTGTTTTTCTCATTTTAAAAAAGGTAAGATATCGATTGATGACAAACCTTATTCTGGATATCTGACAACATCTGATTGGATAAAAGTCGACTCGGTGCCTATGGAATTCATTCCAACAGGTCAGACTGTTAAGCTTTTTATGTATAGGTTTTGAAGCAATTGTGTAACTGTGTGATAAAGAAAAGCCTGATTTGGATTTGTGGCAGACGGGACTGTTTTGCCACCACAACAATGCACCTTTACTCACACAGCCATCTCAGTGCACCTGTTTTTGGCCAAAAAAAAAAATACCATGCCCGTCTTGCCCCATGCACCTGACCTTACACCCGATGACTGTTTGTTTCTGCAAATGAAGGGAGAAAGGAAATAACAGATTTAACAATCTAGAAGAGATGAAGAATAAAATGAGGGAGGTGTTGCCAGCTATCCAAACAGATAAGTTGGAAACTGTTTCCAAGAATGGAATCGCAGATTTGACAAATGTATTAGATGCAAGGGAGAGTACTTTGAAGGTGTTAAAGTTGGTTTGTGAAAAATTTAAATACATAGCTGATTTTTCCCCATTTTGGAGGGGGAGTCCCCCTAATCATTATTTTCCCATTCTATGTTCTGATGAACACTTGATTATAGTTCTTTTTTGGATACAGATGTAAGTTATTGGCATTGGATCATTTTTATAGTCAAAAAAGAATCAGATTAAGAAGTTTTTATGTCTTGGATAAAAGACATGAATAAAGAAATGAATATAATAAAGGAGGCAGCATCAAAGAACTACAGAAGTGTTGTGTGTTTTTGATGCTATACTGCCCCAATATGTGTACATTTTCCTCATATATAAAAACAAAAATGCTACTGTTGAAGCGTCCATTGCCCTATTAATCTCTCGCAGACCAATAAGCCTAGTATCATTTATGAAAAAAATCATGAATATAAATTCATATTTTTGATGAAATGCTCCATTCAAAACTTTTCTCAAATAATTGTTTCTCAGGATGGCAGGCATAAACTTCTAGTTAACTCTACCACTTCCGGTCAGAATATAACAGACTATATATTTTTTCCTGTAAAAATACCATAATGCTTCATCCCACCCTTAAAACCCAGAACGCAATGTACCACTTCTCAGAGGCTACCTCTCCTTCTACTTAGTGACTTACTCGTGGTAGGATTTGCCTCCTCATGTCGTCCTTCTGATTTGAAGCACACATCCCCTAACACCTTGGACCTCCAGTCCAACTGCTTGTTTTCAATCTGGGACTGCCCATTGAGGAAGGATAGTGTGGTGTGGCCCAAAATCCTGATACCTTTGCACTATTTCTCATGTGACACTGTCCTTTAAAGCCGGGAACCAGGGTGCTACCAAAAGTATATTGTGTTATCAACACAATAACATTGATGTGCTGCACCCTCCCTGTATTATATGGGGAGTCCGTAGGTGACTCTGGTAGATTACTATATAAACTCATCATATACCTTACCCTATGCTACATCAAGGCCCACTTCCCTTTCTCAGTGAGACACATTTTCACATAAACTAGCAAGTACTAGCACATATCTTCAAATACTCTTTTCCAGTTTAACAAAAATCACTATATTTTGCCAGAAGATTATGATTAATGCCATCACTTAAACCCTACTCTTGCGGTCATATCTCCTATTCATGGTACCTGCCCATATCTATCACGCTTTCTTTATCTACACACAACATGATTTCAGCCCTTCTTCCTCTAATCAAAAGAGCCAATTCACTTCTCTCTACCCAACTCTCATATGTACACACCATCTACAGCTGCAGCACTGCACTGTGCAATCAAAAGATAACAGCATAAGCACAAAAATAGTGATCAATAAACGCCAACAATGGAAGATTGCTGAAACCCATGGAACACACAGAAAAAGAAGTCATTGAGAAAAGAAACAAACAAAAAGAACCTATAAGAGAATTATGTTTAGGACCATATGACAGATTTGGGAATCAACCTTGAGAACAAAAGTAAAAACAGATACTAAGAACCTCACACCCCAAAGAAACCCAGATGGTAAACAAATAGATAGGGGGTGGGGGAAATGTGTTACATGAACTGAGCAATAGCATGGGAGAAAATTTAAAAAGCAAATCCATTAACCTGAAAACCATGCAGACGCAAACAGAAAAACAAAACAATTGAAGAAAACTGGAGAATAATGTGGAATCCCATCAATAGAAATTTTATATATATATATATATATATATATATACATATATATATCATCGGAATACTGGAATAGAAGAAACAAACAAGACTACCAATAAAATAGAAAAGCAATTCATGGAGTGGGGGAGCCCCAATATCACAATGGAAGAGATAATAAAAACCCTGAAAGCAGAGAGAACACCAAACAGGTTAGATCCCCTCCCCTCTTCCAAAACAAGTCATATAGTTGTCAAATTTCCAAATTTTAGCGGGATAAAACCACTCACCTTAAAACTAAACATAGCTCAGTTATCTCCTTAGAAATAATGCAACAAAGAAGAAAATGGTAAAACATCAACAATTTTGAAAGGCAAATATTGTCAACCAAGAATCCTATATCCAGCAAAGCTATCCTTCGAATATGAAGGAGAAATGAAGGTATTTTCACTCAAGGAAATATTTAGATAATTCATGTTTTAAAAGCTTTATAAAATATCGCCCAGATCTCTATGATTAGAAATTCAACAACTCCTAAGCACAAATATACGTTACCACCACAACGCCTAAAACTACCCAGAAGTCAACACCCTGAAAACAGTACCCGACACCATACAAATCTCGTGGGGGAAATAAAGACATGAATAACCTCTGCTCACCACTCACTCTAAAGAACAATATCAAACACGCATAAAACTACATGAAAGCAAGTAACCTACAGTTAGAATTAATAATACCAAATACCAATGAATTAAATGAACCAATCAAAAGACAAAGAGTAGCAAATTGGATCAGGGAACAAGCTCCAACAATCTGATGCATTTGAGAGATACACCTCATATTCACAGACAAAAACAGATTGAAAGCCAACGTATGTTGGAAACAATTACCAAACTACACTAAACTAAAAAAAAAAACCCAAACAGGAATATCAATATGAATCTCTCACAAAATAGACTTCAAACTAAATTATATAATGTGGGATAGGAATGGACATTACATGATGAAAAAGAACAGCCATAATAAATATATATCTGCACAATGAAAGACCTTTGAAATATATCAACCAAGTCTTCAAAGAGATGAAAATAAAAATGACCAGATCCACATAACAGCAAGGAGAGCTGCTCTCAAGGAAAGACAGATCAACAGGAAATGAAATCAATAAAGAAACTGAAGAGCTGCATAACACAATCAAACAACTCGACATAGATATTTAGAGTCCTCCCACCAACACCAAAAATAAACAAAACATAAAAACATTTTATTTTCCCAGGCACATACCACATATTCTAAGATAGACCATATGCTAGGCCATAAAATGAACTTTTAACAAATTCAAACACATAGAAAACATTTAGAATGTCCTCTCACAACACCCCACTATAAAATTGGAAGTCAATCTTAGAAATACCAAAAACATAAAGACATATGGAGACTAAATACTAAAAACTGAAAAAGAAATATAAAAAACACAGACACATGGAGACACAACACACAGCCCCCAAAAGACTAACAGCCCAAATAAGAGTTGAAATTAGGATATTCCTAGAAACAATGAGAATGGTATCACAACATATCAAAGCTTATAGGACACAGCAAAAACTGTATTCAGAAGTTGCTATATAGCAATTATTGCACACATTTACATATGTAAATACATTAGTCAGCAAAAATAGAGGCATTACCCTATGTATATAGCAATACACTGAGGTAGTGGATGGACTTCGGGCCTCTGCTCATACCCTCCCTCAATACAAGAACATTATGTTCTAACAAACTGGCAGTCTGAAATGTTCACCCTCCTGACACAAACGCTGAAGACAAAACTGGAAGGCGGATGGTGCCTGGCTTTTAAAAGATATAGCGTCTGGGGTCTTAAAGGCTTGAAAGTTACACGGGTTGCCATTCAGCAGAGAAGCAACAAGCCCGCAATGAAGAAGCACACCGCCGATGTGATCAGTAGGAGTCATAGGGACCGGATAATAGGCATCAGAAGACACATAATAAGCACACAATCAAAAACATATTGTTGAGAATGGGGGCATTGGAGTAGAGATCCAAAGCCCATCTGTAGACAATGGAACAATTCCCTCCACAGAGGGGCCAAGGGGAAGGATGAGTCAACTAGGGTGCAGTAAAGCATCAGTGAAACACACTATATTCCTCTGGTTTCTTGAGTCTCTCTCACCCCCCACTACCATGACACCAATGCTGCTTCTCAATTCAGACTAGACAAGAGCATGTACACAGGTATAGATAAAAGATGGGTGCTTATGACACACAGAATCCAGGAACAGGCGTGGGAATAGCCATACCAGAAGGGTAGAGGAAGGAAGAAAGGGTGAACCATGCTAATGATCGACATCTAATCATTTACCCCTCTCAAGAGGGAAGAATAACAGAAAACATGGGGAAGGAAGAAAGTGCTTGGTGTGAGATATAAAAATAATAATTTATAATCTATCAAGGGGTTATGAAAGTTGGTGGGGAGGGAAAAAGAGGAGCTGACCAAGGACTTAATAGTACATGTCTAGAAAAGAATGAAGGCATCATATGTAAAAATTCACCTGATGCAAGTGATGTATGGATTGTAACAAGAGTTGTAAAGTCTCCAATAAAATGATCTTTCTTTTTTTTTTTTAAATGATCTTTCAATAAAAATAAATAATTAAAATGCGCTAGGATGGCAAGGGGAGGTTGTGAGGAAATGGAGAGCTAAAAACAATAATTATGAGAAAGAAGAAAATGTTCGGAAATTGATTTTGGTGACAGTTGCACAACTCTTCTGAATATGATTGAACTATTAAATTGTATTATATATGTAAATTTTATGCCAATAAAACTATTTAAAATATTTCAACATTTACTTAGTTTAAAAATATATATATACATAAATTTTATTTGTCACTGTGGAAGTTGTTTCCCCTTCCCTCCATAAGAGAAAGAAAGAGAAGAAGAGATGATAAAGAATAGGTTGTTTGTAACAGAATTTCTGAATTATTATAAACTGGTGGGAAGTGATGAGTTTACTACATTATAAACTTGAGGAGACTTCACAAAATGAGGAGGAAAAATGGAATTAAAGGTGATGGAAGTTTTTCACAAACATATTGAAGATTCTTCATATTGATAGGTCTATGAGATGAGATGAAATCTTTGGAGAACTGAATGTACGTTGTCAGAGAAGGAGAATAATGGGTAAACCTGAAGGTAGACCCTGTAGAACCCATAATCATGTGTCAAATCACGATAAAATGAAAGAACTTCTGGATTATAAGCCTCATCTTTCCACACATATTTGAAAACTTAGTCCTCCGAAGAAGGAGGTTATGTGGGCTCTTTTAGGACTCAGTGACAGTTGAGGATGTGGCTGTGGATTTTACCTCAGAAGAATGGGCATTGCTGGATGTTTCCCAGAAGCAACTCTACAGAGATGTGATGGTGGAGACCTTCACAAACCTAACTATAGTAGGTAAGAATAACTTCAATACTTTTAATTAATTCCTTATTTATTGACCAAATGTGCACAGTTGTTGCCCCATTAAGTGGGCAAAGGATAGTAATGTCTGGTTAAATATGACAAGTTAATTTACTCTCTGGAACAATTATATCCTAGGTTTCCTGTGATCACAAATCTGTTTGTAATGTAGTCTGTCACCACTTTGTCAGTTTGTCACTATCAAAACTTGAATGTTGTTATGCTGGAAGCTACCCAACGTGTATTTCAATGACTGCCGGTATTACCCATGTAAACAAGTGTCTGTGGAACTTCCTAACAAAGCAGAGTAGTAGTAAGGAAGAGTTGTTTTACTTCTGGAATATAAACTATTCAAAAACATATGAATTATTTACTTCTGGATTACAAACCATTCAAAAACATATGAGTATTATCTAATATAGTTCCAGAAAAAGAACCCCTATGGATCAGTAAAATATATTAAAAGCTTTTTTTTTTCCTTCCGCAGAGCATGGTATGGTATCAAACTCCTGATGTTGCAGTTAGGAGAACAATGTGTACCGTAGATGCCACCAATGCTTTACTGGGTTGATTAAATGTTTAAGAAAAATAAAGTGGTAAATTCTTTTTTACAAATAATTCATAACTGCCTGTTTTCTGAAATCTTGGAAACAAAGTATTAAATCAAGTTCAGGGTTATGTTAATTGGTTACTTGTATTTTCTTTATTCTGTCATGGGCACCACATTGGTAAGACCTGTTTTGTTCTCCCAGAGTAGGAAGAGAAGTGCTGTGGGAGAAGAGAGTGCAGAACATTCATCCAGCCTCACTGTGTCAAGAAGGCATTGACTAACTCTCAGTGGAAGAAATTGCATTTAATACATCATTTAGAAAAAAGTCTCATTTGACTAGAAGACAAGCATGCATGCCTGTCCTTAATTTTTACCTGTAGGCATAACAATACCTATGTTCATGAAGGATTAAAAAAATAGAAAGATTCCTTTTTTAGCTTTAGTGTTATATCTTCCTTGTGTCCACTATTTTTTAATCTGATATTCTAATTACAGTTATATATGTATATTGCAACTATTCCTTTTTTATATATACAATATTTGTCTTTATTTCTGAAAACTCTCTAACAGTGAAGGTTGGGACACAGTATCTGTCTCTGCTCCCTCACTTCTGTTATAGAAAACAAAACAAAAACAGAGCTACTCTTCCTGACATCCTTAGAAATAATGCTAATACTAAAAAGGGCAGTCAAGGAAACACCAACTCATTTAAACCCCAGGTTTGAAAGTACTGTTCAACACAGGGCTTTCTTTTTAATCTTCAAGGATGAATGTACTTGCCAATTGCTTTTTGAACGTTGTCAAAACATTGAATAAACAGTGAAACAATTTTTTGTCTTATAACTACCTCTTGTCTTTGCTTAATGCTTTTCATTTTTGCTTCATGCTGTTAACTTCAACTTACATCATTGGTTCTGCTTCTCTCTGGAGATATAATGGTAACATTTTTGAAAAATGACACAAGTGCCTCCATATTGTGAAACATCTGTGAATTTCCTAGTCATGTAAAGCAGGATAACACCTACAACCCACTTTTGAGATGAGTGTAATGTACTTGATAGAGAGCAGCGCTTCAGGATACAGTTTGAAGGAAATATCATGTTATTTAAGTACATATACAAAGAAAAAGACTGAAGCAAGTGTCTTGGAAATTTAAGTAAATGGAGTACAGATGATTAAACACTCAGTTGATAGCACAAAATGTGGCAATTCAGAACTTCTAGTGACTGTGGAAGACGTACTTTGGTGATCTCCTTTAATTCTTACAGAGTAGTCACTATGAGCCAAAATTGTCATATCATCTAATTATAACATATTTTACATATATGGTACATGTAAATATATGTTTTAATATGTGTATTATTCATTTTTTAAGATCAGTTGCTATATATGATATATAAAACAACCATTTGTGCACAATCAATACACCATGTATTCACCCACTGCTCTTTTGTTCATTTGAAATCATTGTGGCAAAGTAGTACAGAGTAGAATTCTACACAGAATTTTTTGAAGATTATAAACTTTATGGAAGTCGATCACCTCATCTTATGTATAGAGATCAGCTTTGTTTGTTTCCACCACACCATCACTTAGCAACCCAACACCTAATTCACTTTTTGTTGTAGTTACTCATTGGCCTGCTAACCACAGGGTCAGCAGTTCAAACCCACCAGTCATTTTCATAGGAGTAAAATAAGGCCTTCTAATCTCTTAAGAATATATAGTCTTAGAAAACAAAAAGGGAGTTTCTACATTATTCTATAAGGTAGATCTGAGAATCAGCCCAATCAAAGGGAATTTTGAGATGTATAGTTGGGTCATCCAAAAGATTGTGACTAATTGAATTTTCCACAACATTTTGATGCTTACCTTATGCATTTGTAGATGTGTGTAAAATGTATGTTTGTATATTATGTATATGAAGCCACAGAAACATAACCCTGGTGGTGCATTAGATTAAGCATTTGGCCTGTAACTGCAAGGACTGTGGTTGTAACATGTCAACATGGCATAACTGTGGTTGGAACATATCAACTCTATGATAAATGACACCAGCGATTCTTATGAAAATGATATTTCTATTCTATGTTATAGGGCCAAGATGAGTCAGATGATTCAACTGCAATTTATATTTCAATCTATATTTATATTTGAGTTTAATATCTATGTGTAATACATAATATTCTTATATGCTGTATATATTACTTTGGATAAGACAATTCTGGTTCAAGAAATTCCACTCAATTTATTCAAATAATCAACATTTACCTTAGTAATAGGCTATAAATAGTTTGTTGCATATCTATCTATGTGTGTGTGTGTGTATGTTTGTTTCTATCGGTAATAATATATATTAACCTTACTGCCAGTATATACTTTTAATCAATGTGAATTATAAATATTTGAAATATATTTATCATAGCCTGTTATATAATTGCTATGTATTTCATTAACCTAGTGACAATTGTATCAAACTCAGATTTTAAAATTTATTATTTACAAGACAATTGAGGAAGGAAACTGTATATATGTATATATATATATATACACATATATATACTATTTATGGTAATGATGAAATGGTAAAAAATTCTTTTCAACGGCTTGCTTTAACAGAATCTATGTGACATCCAGTGGAATGTATAAGGAAATAATATTGATGAGATCTCCAGTCAAATTCCAATTCTTAATGCATTAAAAGACCAGGATACACCTGATGCAAGGGGCTTAAGTGGAGAGCAAATGCTTTGAGAATGATTGGGGCAGGGAATGTATGGATGTGCTTTATACAATTGATGTATGTATATGTATGGATTGTGGTAAGAGTTGTTTGAGTCCCTAATAAAATGTAAAAGAAGAAAAAAAAAACAGGATACATACATCCTATAGCATGTCTTCAGTATGGCAAATAATCCAAGGATCTTTCTGAACATGTCAAGGGATTAAGACATGCCAGTTTTTGAGATACACAAGACAGCTCCGATGAACAGCTATAGCTTGATGCACTATGATGTGCTTGCTGGTTCATCCTGGACTAGGCTAACTTTTGGGAAATCCCAGCCCCCTTCCCCTCCCAAGACCCTTATTGTGGACACATTTGCATCATGGCTGAGAGATCCCCCATCTTTGCCTTGTCCCTCTGTGAGTATTTGACTCCATATCCGTCCTTCTGCTCTTTGGAAATTTGCAGACTGGTTCCTTCCATTTCAGTTTCGAATTCAGTGGCTGATACAAACGCTCATATCTAGAGAATCTCCAAGGGAAACGGTAAGATGGAGACACTGACAGGAAGCCAGCTCTTAACCCCCTTCACCCTGTCTCCCAGAACTGAGTGCTGGCTGAGAGACCTGAGCAATCCCTGAAGTCCAAACCTTCCTGTAGGGAGGTTTCTGTATAGAGACACTTACAGATTTACTTTACCGTGTCTCCATTATTGGAATAGAAGGTGGAGTTATCAATGTTGAGGCTGTCCATTTGAAGATGCAGTATGTTCTTGGCATTATCTCCTCATACTGTCAAGCAGCTAATCACAGTGTATATGTAGGATGTGGACTCACCATAAGTACCAGCAACTGTTACTCACTTCAGCCCCTACAGGGAACTGGCAGATGCAATCCATATCCTAACTGCTGGCGGCGGATCCACAAGTTGGACAGGAGAATCTCAGAGATGTCCTAGTCTGCCTTGAGTCTCCCAGAGTCCACCGGCTGCACTGGGAACATGCAAACACAAAGACATCCTGATCAGGAAAGCACAACACATTGTTTCTCTCTCTTGTTCACCATATTTTCTTTTCATTGTTACTATTGCAACAAGGAAATCTCAGATCAGCAATTCCACTATGACTTATGTATAATCAAACCTTTCATTGAATGGGGAGACCTGGGTCATTGAGGCTGTATTTCCTCCTATAGTTGAAGGACTGGGATAAGCTGGTGGTCATCATCAGAGTAATGCGCATTGCGTGTCTTTTATTGTAAACATAACTGAGTGGCAGATATGAATGTCCCATAGGAATTAGCTGGCAAATAATATTTGGGAAAATATGATTTCTTATTATACCAGTTCACTGTATTAGTTAAACTACATAGACACCAAGAAGAACAGAGGACACCATATAATTTTTTTCCAGAATATAAACCCTCTTATCCATAAGATATCAATGCCTAGATGTACAAGCTAAAGACTCCAAACAGCAAGTTATGGTCACATGTGGTAAACTACAGCAACTGAGAGGGAAATGGATGAGGTAAAAAGAGAAGATCTATCGTGGAAGATGATCAGGAATTTCTCCTGGGCCCATATTGCCCCTGAGGAAGAAACATGGATGTTTGTAAGGCCACACCTCAGACCTAGGTTCACAATGTTTCCTTAAGAATGATGAAGCCAAGCCCAGGAAAGTTGCTTAGAGGGAAATTCAACACTGCTGGCACAAACCCACGGGGTTTTGAGGGGCTGGGGGCTTTTGGCTTACCTCAGTGGAAGCCGGCTGGGCCTTGACCTTGGCCCAGCCACTGTATCTGCTGAACCATTTGGAGCCTATAGCAGGGCTTGGTCTCAACACAGCCACATCCCCCCCCCCCCCCCGCCCCCCAACTGCCTCAGGGTAGGGACAGGACCCTTGCAGGTTCACCGGCAGGGATCCTGGTTCAGTCGTTGTTACTGTTTACATCTCTGAACTCTGTTACCACACAGCCTTGGAAGGTTGCGCAAGGGCCTTTTCACAGCACAGCCACAGCTTGCTGCCGCCGCGTCTGAGCAGGGACTAAACCCAAACCCTCGCAGCTCCATGGGCAGGGATCAGGATCAGGGTTCAACAAAAATCTAATAAGATCATCAGAGAAGCCAAAGAAAACCTAAGAGCTATGTCTGATGCTATGAAGCAGAGCAACATTAAAATTATTGGCTTACTGGAGGAAGACACAACAAAGAACTCATCTGCAACAAAAGTGAAAGAATTCGTGGAGGAAAACTTCCCTAACCTAATTAATGAAAACTAGGCAACCATTCAGGAGGCTGAAAGAACACCAGCGAGATTGAACCCCAAGAAAAAGTCACCAAGGCACATAATAGTTAAACTATCCAACTTTAAGGAAAAGGAGAAAATCATGAGAGCAGCTAGGGAAAACAAGCAATCACATATCAAGGTTCCCACATAAGAATATGCTCAGACTTATCAGCAGATACTATGAAGAAAAGGAGAGAGTGGTGTAATATATTCCAAAAATTGAAGGAAAACAATGAAAATCCAAGTCAAATTATCGATCAAGATAGATGGAGAAGTAAGAGTCTTCCAAGACAAGGAAAAACTCAAAGAATACGTTAGAACAAACCCAGCCTTACAAATGAGCCTTGCCGACCTAGTATGGGCAGAAGAACAACACTCACCAAGCATAAATAAGAGACTGCCACATAGAACAACCTCACCCAGAGGGCAACAAAGAGAAAAAAAGACCCCAAGATAGCATTGGCTTAAGGATGGAAAGAAGTCGAGAATGACACACACACACACACACACACACACACGTGAACAACATACTAATAAGAAAGGAAAGTAGGAAAACTCCCAACACAAAAGATATAAAATGACATCACAGAGTCTGCAGATGGAGATAATAACCTGAATATCAGTGGCCTGAACTCAGGCATTAAAAGACTGAGACTAGCAGACTGGCTTAGAAAACACAACCCATCAATCTGCTGCCTACAGGAGACACATCTCAAGGCTACAGACAAAAATGGGCTGAGAATCAAAGGTTGGAGAAGGTCCTACAAAGCAAAGAGCAATACCAAAAAAGCAGGGGTTGCAATCCTAATCTAGTATAAATTGACCTCAAAGTGCAAACCATAAGAAGAAATAAGGAGGGACACTATATAATGCTCAAGGGAATGATAGGCGAAGAACCACTAAACATTATAAACATATATTCCCTGAATGAGCGACCGGCTGAATACGTCCACCAAACACTCCAAAAGATTAAAAAAGAAATCACAGACTCAACAATTATAGTGGGTGACTTCAATACACCACTCACTGAGAAAGATAGATCACAGGGAAAGGAACTCAACAAGGAGACTAGAGAGCTAAACACCACAATTAGACAATTTAACCTCACAGATATTTACAGAGCTTTTGATTCAATTGCAAAAAAAATTCACATTATTTTCAAGTCCCCATGGCACATATTCGAAGATAGACCACATGCTGGGGCATAAGGCAAATCTACATAAATTTAAGCACATTAAAATAATACAGGCCTCTCTCTGGCCACTGTGCCATAAGGCTGGAAATCATCAAAAAGAAGACAAAGAAAACAAAAGCAAGCAATTGGAGGATGAATAACTCTCTACTGCAAAAGGAGTGCGTACTGGTGCAGATCAGAGATGAAATTAAGAAAGTTCTAGAAACAAGCGAAAATGAACAACCCAGTGCCGCAGGTGTGAATGCAACATTCCGGCGTGGAGTAGGGAACCAGTGGAGAGGTCTGGGAGGCTGGCCCCAGTACCAAATATTACGTGGATGCCTGCCCCTCTCCCCAGAAGAATTTCAGCTCCAGGAGAAGGACATGTCTGATCAGAGCACACAGGAGCAGTTAAAGGGGGAGGAGGAGAGAGTGGAGCACAGCCTGACCCACCAGGCCATGAGGATGATGTACCTGATTAGAGCAGCCAATCCACAGAGAGGACCAAATGGCTGGCCCCACTATGGGACATGACGCCCCTCACTGACCCATGGCCCTGCAGGTGACAGCACCGGAGACACAGTGTGAGAATTGTGCCCGACCTGATCCCACCACACCGAGGCAAAGCACTGGGGGAGTGCAGCGGAAGAGCAAGGGAATGGAGCGGCAAGGTCCCCAGGGAATGCCGAAACTGGACTTTGGGTCCAGGGTGTGGTGCCCCAACAGACTGGACTAGAAAACACTCCTAAAGGCCAACAAATTATCCTTGAAACTAACTACAAGCTTTTCTTTCTTGTTGTGTAATGTTTTGTTCTTTGTCAGTGGTTTGTTGTTGTTGTTTTGTTGTATACTGTGGCTTGGTTTTGCTCTGTCTTGCTTTTGTGCATGTTATTATCTCAGCAGGACTGTCTAAATAAGATAGGCTGGATGAACTATCTGGAGGAAAAACAACCGGACCGACAAGGGACAAGGGATAGGGGGAGGTGGCGGGTAAGGAAGTGGTGTTAACAAACCCAGGGATGAGGGAGCAACAAGGGATCCAAATTTGTGGTGAAGTGGCTGTGGCAGGCCTGGTAGTGTATGATCAAGCGTAAGGTAACAAAGAGTTATAGCTAAAACCCTGGTGGGGACAGAGCATGATAGTGGGACAGGAAGAAAGTCAAGGGAAAGAGAGGAAAGAGCTAGGAGGCAAAGGGCATTTATAGAGGTCTAGACAAAGACATGTACATATGCAAATATATATATGAGGATGGGGAAATAGATCTATGTGCCTATATTTATAGGTTTAGTATTAAGGTGATAGAAGGACCTTGGGCCTCTACTCAAGCACTCCCTCAGTGCATGAATACTTTCTTCTATTAAATTGGCATTCTATGATGCTCACCGTCCTGACACAACCGCTGAAGCCAAAGCGGGAGAACAAGCAAATGTAGTGAAGAAAGCTGATGGTGTCTGGAAATCAAAAGATATAGCATCTGGGGTCTTAAAGGCTTGAAGAGAAACAAGCGGCCATCTAGCTCAGAAACAACAAAGTCCACATGGAAGAACATACCAGCCTGTGTGATCACTTGGTTCCGAAGGGACCAGTTATCAGGCATCAAAGAACAAATAATCATATCATTGGGTGCACACCTCCATGATACGATTACTGAGGACAAACGGGTGCATAAGCAAATGTGGCAAAGAAAGCTGATGGTGCACAGCTATCAAAAGAGATAGTGTCTGGGGTCTTAAAGGCTTGAAGGTAAACAAGAGGCCATCTAGCTCAGAAGCAACAAAGCCCACATGGAGGAAGCACACCAGCCTGTGCGATCATGAGGTATCGAAAGGATCAGGTAGAAGACATCATCAGGAAAAAAAATTTACCGTAGTGAATGAAGGGGGAAGTGCAGAGTGGAGACCCAAAGCCCATTTGTTGGCCCTGGAGATCTCCTTGCAAAGGGGTCTAGGGGAGATGAGTCAGTCAGGCTGCGATTTAGCACTGATAAAGAATACAGCTTTCCTCCAGTTCCTAAATGCTTCCTCCTCTCCCCCCAACTATCATGATCCGAATTCTACCTTGTAAGGTTGGATAGAGCAGAGGATGTACACTAGTGCAGATAGTAGTTGGAGGCACAGGGAATCCAGAAAGGATGATACCTTCAGGACCAGGGGGGTGAGGGAAATAATGGGAGGGTACAGGGTGAGTGGGTTGGAAAGGGGGGACCGAGTATAAGGATCTACATGTGACCTCCTCTCTGGGGGACGGACAACAGAAAAGGGGGTGAAGGGAGATGTCGAACAGAGTAAGATATGACAAAATAATAATTTATAAATTATCAAGGGCTCATGAGGGAGGGGGAGCAGGGAGCGAGGTGGGAAGAAGAGGACCTGATGCAAAGGGCTTAAGTGGAGAACAAATGCTTTGAAAATGATGAGGGCAAAGAATGTACAGATGTGCTTTACACAATTGATGTATGTATGGATTGTGATAAGAGTTATATGAGTCCCTAATAAAATGTTTTTTTAAAGCCTTATATGATGCTAAGGCAAGTGACCGGTGGGAGCTATATTAGGCAGCTCTATTAGTCACATAATAAATGAGAGAGAACATCTGTAAAAAAAAAAAACCAAAAACAGAAAAAGGAATGATGAAGCCAGAAGATCAAGTTAATCACGTTTCCCTTTAGCAAAGCTCTACACAAAATTCACAATCATCAAATAGAATAAACCTGGAATGTACCTTGGAATGCTGAAAAATCAAGTGCAGGTGTTTTTTTTTCCTGACGAGCCCAAAGTCAAGAGAGAAAGAAAAACAACACAAGGTCAGTAGAGCCCTGGAGTTTCTAGTGATAGCCACTGAATTAAACATCTTATACCATTGTCTCCTCTGTTCTTGGATTTAGCATTGGAAACTCTTGGATCATACCCTGAAGCCCAAGACTTTGGGATATCAGTCATCTCTGCCTCCCACACCAGGAGTTTCAGCTTTAAGTTCAACATGCTGGCCCCTCAGGCCTGGAGGATTATATCCCCACTCTGAACAGCCAATGCACAGAGTGGATCATATGGCTGATCCCACTATGAGACACGACATCCTCACTGACCCCTGCCCTCTGGTGAACAACATTGGAGACTCAGTGTCGGGATTGGACCTGACTGACACTGGGAAACCGAGGCAAAATACTGAAAGCATGCGGCAGAGAAATGGGGGAGCCAGAGCAGGGAGGCCCAGAGGGAGTGCAAAGGATAGACTGGGGCCAGAGCGTGGTACCCCATCTGATTTGACTGTAGGACACGCGTAGAGGTGCCTCTGGGTACTTAATTCAAGGGGTGAGTTTGCTGATCTGTGAATCTTAAGCTGAGGGCCGTTGTTTTGAGGCTAGGTTAATTATAGCTTCTCCCTTTGTTTCTTTGTCAGTATGAGAATGATTTTATCAATTTTGTTTATCTTTAACAAGAATCTACTTTTGGATTTGCTTATTCTCTTTGTTTTTCTGTTTGCATTTCATTTACTTCTGCTCTGTTTATTATCTATTTTCATTTCATAGTTATAGAATGCCTTTTATCCCCTAATTCTTCAAGCTGTAGCATTAGCCCATTTATTTGAAACCTTTTTAAAAACACATGTTTATGGCTATAAATTTCCTCTGAGAATTGTCTTTGCTGCATCTATTAACTTTTGGTATTGTGTGCCTATGTTTTATCCATCTCTAGTTTTGCTTTCTTTTAATTAATCACTAATGTTGTTTGTACTTTTTAAACACTTGATTCCTTCCTTGACCTATAGTGGTTCACTGATATCATCCAATAAATTTTTATATGCTCTGTCTTCATTTTAAATGATCTCTACTTTTGTTTATGTTTTATAACACTTAATTCCTTCTTAGACCCTCTCATTGTTCAGTGGTATATTTCTTAATTTCTATTAACTTGTGGGTTTTTCAGTTTTGCTTCTCCTGTCTGCTCCTGTGAAGATTTCCAGTCTCTGAAACCCCGAAGGAGCAGGTTGACTCCCTCCCACAGGGTTTCCTTGAGCGAGAAAGGATAGAAGTGTTGGAAGGATTTTGGAAAACCACTCACTAGGAAATCTCAACTCGTTGTACATTGGAAAACTCACTCTGCAGAAATGTCCTGTGACTGCGAGGACACAGTTCTGACACAGGTGTCAGTTCTGTGGACACATCCAGGAGCTCATGCAGAAGAGAACCTGTGAACTTCCTGACTGTGGAAAGCTCTGTTGTTGGGAGCAAATGTCCTTTACGTACCAGAGACATCACGGAGATGGATATATGAATGAATTGAATGTGAGAAGCTGTCTAGCGCAGCTATTATCAACATGAGGGTATTAACCCCTTCTTTCACTGGGGTCACCCGATTCATAACAGTAGCAAAATTAATGTTATGAGGTAGCACCAAATATAATTTTATGGTTGAGAGATCACCACAACATGAGGAATTGTATTAAAGGGTCGTGGCGTTAGGAAGGTTGAGGACCACTGGTCTAGAGTGTCCATTCACAGGAACCACTTGTACATTCATGTAGGATGGTGACATGGGTTACATTGTGTCCACTAAACATAGGTGTCATTCAATGGGCCCTTGAGCCTGATCGGACAGTCATTAACAGTCCCTCTGTGTGACCTGATATAACAAGCCAGTCTGATGTGACAGTATCCATGGTGGAACAGAGCACTCTGAATCCCATTTACTCCATGATCCTGATCTGGCAGTAATTTTTATCCACACTGTGTGACCTGAGTGACAAGCCAGTTAGATGTGAGAGTGTCCATGGTAGGAAGAAGCACTCTGAATACCATCACAATTCAGAGATGAAGGACTGAGAGGCCCTGGGATGTGGTCTGCAGCGCCTTATGTCTGACTCAAGTTAAGAGGGCAAGGAAGGAAGCAGAGCACGGAGAACATAACACCGTCAAGGAAAAAGAGAGCCAGGTGCTAGTAACCGTGGTCCTTTACTTATCGGTTGACCCCATCGCTTACCCGCAGCACTGCTAGGGATTCTTCCAGGGGAGCAAAGAGGCCCCAAGTTAACATAATTCATGGAGACGCGTTTTTGCCTCAAAGATGACAAAGACAAGTCGTGCAGTGTAGGTAGACCATGAGCATGAAGCCATGATAGGTCCATGGTTCTCTCGTTCACTAGGTCACTTAAATAGGTCATGGAGAACACAGGAAAGACAAAACGAAGACGGGCAGCAGATCAATTCCTACCTCATGGTTGCAGGCAGTTGGGATACTTACACAATCCCAGACTAGGGAAGCCTATGAGCTTGGTCCAGGGCCCTCCCACCAAGTGAGTCAGGGTATGCCTCATGACTGTGAGGACATAGAACACCAATTTCCATCAAGGGCACCTCCAGAGTAGTCTGTAATGGCTGGGTTGGCTAGTGGAGAGTTTCTAATCAATTTTTTAACCCTGGTCTGAGGAAAAAGCTTGCTAGTCAATGGTGAGAACTCAATGGAGGTTGAGTGGAGACTCAGGATGGGTGTAGGGCACTTACTGTGAGCTTGCTGAACAAACCCATTGTTTTGCCTCTGAGTTTACTGTGCTCTGCCTGTACTGTGCTCTGACCAAGCGGACTGTGTTGACTGAGCTTCCTGTACTCTGTTCCCTGACTTAACTTCCTGTGCTGACTGAACTTCCTGTCCTGACTGAACTTCCTGTGCTCTGACTGAACTTAATATGCTCTGCTCTGACTCTTCTCTGAATTAACTTCAGAGAATTGTTGCTGGACAGGATGCGTTGGGCTGGACCTGGTCCTTTGAGGGGTTCTCTCCTCTGGCCCTGAGGACACTAAGGCAGTAGTGCAGGGCAACTGGGGTGGGGTCGGGATAGGGACCAGCCTAGGTGGAGGGTTCCAGACATCCGTCCACCCGCCCCGCCCCCGGCGGGATCTGCGCTGAGGCCATGTCCGGTCCAGTCCCGCCTCCCAGTGTATCAAAGCCGCCATCTGGCATCGGGTTGGCGCCTCTTAGGCGAGGTGGGTGCGGGGCTTTGAGAGCCTATCTTTAGGGCCAGGACGCGGGGCACAGCGCCTAACCAACCTGGCTACCCGAAAGGTAAGAGTCCTGGAGAAGTTCAGCTGGGGCTCGGCCGGGAGTCTACCCCTCTCGGTTCCCTGTCCCCCCAAATGCACAGGCCTGGAAAGCTGGGAGTAAGTTGAAGCCTGGGGACCCCAGATAGTCTGAGGTCCAGGGCGCACTTGCTCGCTGAGTCAGACTGCAGCTGCCCTCAGGGAAGGGACCCCATCAGAGGAAGGGACCACATGGGCTCCTATCAGGTTGGGTGATAGAGTAGATTCCTCCCTCCCTGCTGGGGACCATGCCGAGCCATGCAAGGACCTGTGCCCCATGAACGCTGCTTCTCTGTCCCAGTCTTGGGGTTAGTGTCTAGCCCATTTCGCCCATGCCCAAAATCGAAACCTTGAGTTTAAGCCTGCCAGCGCTGCTTGGTTGTCCATGCAGACATGGTGCCCAGTGCCCCAGGAGGTGCTGGCCCCACGGCTGGTCCCTGTGACCTGGGTCAGGGGGAAGGTGGCTGACTGTGACCTCTTGTCCGGGCCAAGGGGATGGTTCCTGTGACCTGGGTCAGGTACAGCACCGGCACAGGCCCTCAGTGCCCCTGATTTACAAGCAGGTAAGTACACACACATATGGTGATTCAGGACGCTGTGAGTCCCTGCTGGGGCTGGTGGTTCCACGGAGCAGAGGAGACCGATGGTAACAACCCTGCCCAGTTAGCCGTGTGGGCTTGGGGTTTCACTGGGGCACTGGAGTCAGCCTGCCAAGGTCACATGTTGGGAACTTTTTTGAAGTCACTCTGCTGCCCTCAGCCTGAATTGCTCCCGTAACAGGGGTGTTAGTGAGCCAAAGGGGCAGACCTGACCGCCTTTCTTGGTGACCATATTTCAGTTCTTATGTCCAGGTGTGTTGTGGCAACATTTACAGTTTGTGTTTTTCATTTTCTAAATAAGAGTTGCTTTCAAAATTAAAGTACTTCAAACCAGAGGGTGCTGGCCCTGCTGCTGTTGTGTGTTCTGGGGTTTCCTCCTGGTAATCAGTGAATGCCACCATCAATCCGTGGCGCAGGCAGGCAGTCCAGACGGAAAAGGTCTCCCACTGCACAAACAGTTGGACAGTCTTGAAGGAGTGCCAGAGTGCCAATCCTGAGATTCCAGGATTTTTCCTGTAACTAATGGTCCGGGGAGATCAGATGACATACAGTTCACGGCTGAAGGCTATTACAGAAAGGTAGCAGATTCTGTGAGTTGTTCAGTCTACCGTTCACATTTACACATACACATGGTCTTATGACACTGACTACATTAGCCTCCTCTTCCCCCAGCCTCTGAGTGTTTCCCTTGGGCCATTGCTGCCCCATTGATTCTTGGGGCTGGCCAGAGTCTCTTTCTGACGTGTTCCCCTCACAGTGCATCCCCTTGTCAATGAATGACACCGGGGAATGGTGGGTAACAGCTCAGCCACCCTATTGTCAGAGAGATCCAGGCAAGACATCCCCAGCACATGTTCGAGGCAGCTTTCAGGTGGGTGGGTTCACACAGCCTCTGTGGTTCACAGACAGCTTTTAGCCCTGTGCCATACGGACTCCTTGATGAAAACCTGTGACAGATTTACGGCGTGTTCTAGATGTACACACAGTCCTGACATCCACGGGGGTGTCCTGGGGGCTTCTCAGAGTCAGATGAGACTTGGAAACTCCAATAAACCTAATGTCACAGCTGACCACTGACCCACTGCCTACATGGGACTTCATGTGATATAGGGCCAAGAGGCACTAGTGCCCACCTGGCAGTGGCTAGGAGACTCCAGACCCAGGGCAGAGCCATCCCCTGCACTGAGGTTGTAGGAGAGTTGGATGCTGCTATGGGGATATGCTTCATGAGGAGAGCCAGGGGCAGTCAGGGGCCAGGCAAGTGTCTGACAGTGGTTCTTGGAGTCAGGTCACTATGAAACCAAATCTGCCAGGGAGTTGAGGCTGACTCATAGTGACCCTGCAGGACAGGGTAGAAATGACCTCTGGAAGTTGCAGAGATTGTGACTCTGCCTAGTTTTCCATGGTGGAGTGACTAGTGGTTTGGAGCTGCTGACTTGGTGGTAGAGATGAGTCATGGTAGCACAATGGTCACATGTTGGGCTGCAATGCACGAGCTCTGCATTTTGAAGCCACCAGCCACCCCAAAGTAGAGAGGTGGAGCACTTTTCCCAGTGTGTAACCACTGCACAGTCAGGACTCCTGGGTTCCCAGAGTGTCAGAGAAATGAGGGACAGTATGGCCCCTATGGTGTGTGGCAGACAGCCACCTTGTCGTGTGTGCAATCTCCCAGTGTGTGACAGCCCTGTGCCTTTTCTTGCTCTTTTTCTTCCTTGGAAGTGCCCGGCCAGGTCTTAGAAGAGTAACAAACTCCCTGGGCCTGGGACCGGCATTGGCCCCACTCCGTCTGCAGGGTCCGTGTGTCACAGGTAAGAAGGGGGTCTTGGATGAACCCCCACATGTGTTGCCACAGAAGTTGGGTCTCTGCCTGCTGTTGAAGTCAAGCCGAAAGGTGTGCTCCAGTGCAGGCTTGGTGGGAAGAGGATGTTTTATTGGGAGCAAACTAGCACAGGACACACAGGGATGCTTCTAACTACCTTCCTGACTGCAGACAGGAGGGGCTTTGATATCACTGAGGAGGGAGTGTGGAGAACGTTGAAGTGCGGTTTGTGCATTGATCAGGCAGCGTCAGGCTGTCTGTACTGTTGGTCATTCCTGGGCAGTGGTCATGTCCAGGCCGTGAGACCACCAAGACAGCACAGTGTAGCGGTTTTTCTCAGTTCTGACTCAAGATCATCAGTTTTAGTCGTTTTTCTTAAGTATTCTTATTTTTGTTTGAAAATCACAAACTAATGATTTATTTAAATTTTTAAAAATCATTTTATTGGGGCCTCATACAACTCATCACAATCCACACATACATCAATTGTGTAAAGCACATTTGTACATGCATTTCCCTCATCATTCTCAAAACATTTGCTTTCCACTAAAGCCCCTGCAGTCCAAGTGCCTGGCCCAGAGGAGAGACTCTGCTCCTGCCTGTGATTTGAGTCCCTGAGATTCAGAGGCACGTAGTAGTACTTGGAGGTGGTGAGGGTGTGCAGGTGGAAGTGGAGGAGGCGATTTTGAAAGGGAGTGCATTGTGTGGCGTTAGGGTTAGGGTTTGGGGTTAAGGATTAAGGGACTTTAAAGTATTAGGGCTAACGGGTTTTAGGGTTAAGGGGTTTTAGTGTTAAGGGGTTTTAGGGTTTTGGGTTAAGGATTAAGAGCTAAGGGAAGGTTAAGGTTAGGGATTAGTGTTAGGGTTAAAGGTGGAGGGTTAGGGGGGTTGGTTTGAATTGTTAGTGTTGTAAGAGTGATTATGGGGTAGGGTTAGGGGTTAGGAACTAAGGGTTTTAGGGTTAAGATTAGGGTTAAGATTCAGTTGTTGGGGTTAGGGTTAGGGGTTAGGGGATAGGGTTTGGGGTTAGGGTTTTAGGGTTAAGTGTTTAGGTTGAGGATTAGTTTTAGGGTTTAGGATTTGGGGTTCAGGCTTTAAGGGTTTGGGGTTTGGGTTTAAGGGTTTAGGGGTTAGAGGTTGGGGTTAGGCTTTAGGGTTAGGGTTTTAGGGTTAGGGTTTATGGGTTTGGGATTTAGAGGTTTGGGTTCAATGTTCAGGGTTAGGGTTGGTTATGGTTTAGGGTTGTTTGGGGGTTAGAGGTTACAGTTAGGGTTTAGGGTTGGGGTTTAGTGTTAGGGCCTAGGGTTTAAGGGTTTAAAGGTTTAAGTTAGGGTTAATACATTAAGGGTTAGGGGGTTGGGATCAGGGTTCAGGGGTTTAAGGATTTAAAGGTTTAAGGGTTAGGGCTTAGGTTTTAGGTTTGGGATTTGGGGGTTAGGTTTAGGGGTACGGGTTTAGGGTTTAGTGGTCAGAGTTTAGGATTTAGAGTTAAGGTTTAGGTTTTGGGGTTAAGGGATTTTAGGGTTTTATAGTTTTAGGGTTTTAGTTTAAGGGTAAAGAGTTAAGGGTTAAGGGGTTACTGTTAGGGTTGCGGGTTTGGGTTAGGGGATAGGGGTTTGGGTTGTTAGGGTTGTTAGAGTGGTTAGAGGGGTTAGGGTTTGGGGTTAGGGGTTAAGGGTTTTAGGGGTAGGGTTTTAAGGTTAGGATTTTAGGGTAAGGGTTTGGGGTTTAGGGCTTAGGGTTGGGGTCAGAGTTAAGGTTAGGGGTTAGGGTTGGTTAGGGGTTAAGGTTGGATAGAGTTTAGGGTTGGTTAGGGGTTAGTGTTTAGGCTTGAGGTTGGGGTTAGGGCCTAGGGGCAAGGGGCTAGGGTTTGAGGGTTTAAGTTATGGTTTAAGTTAGGGTTAAGGGCTACGGGTTAGGGATTTAGGGATTTAAGGGTTTAAAGGTTTAGGGTTTTAGGGATAGGGTTTTAGGATTAGCATTAGAGTTTAGGGTTCTGGGGTACCAGGGGTTCTGGGGTTAGGGGCTGGTGTTTTAAGGTTAGGGTTACAGTTAGGGCTAGGGCTGTGGTTGTTGGGGTTAGGGCTATTGGGGCTAGGGCTAGGGCTGCTAGGCCTAGGGCTGTTAGGCCTAGAGCTAGGGTTACGAATGTTAGGGCTAGGGCTATTAGGGCTAGGGCTGTTAGGACTAGTGCTAGGGCTAGGGCTGTTAGGGATTGGGCTGTTAGGGCTAGGGCTGTTAGTGATAGGGCTAGGGCTATTAGACCAGGGATTGTTAGGGTTAGGAGTGTTAGCGGTAGGGCTTTTAGGGCTAGGGCTGTTAGGGCTAGGGATGTTAGGACTAGTGCTAGGGCTAGGGCTGTTAGGGATTGGGCTGTTAGGGCTAGGGCTGTTAGAGATAGGGCTAGGGCTATTAGACCGGGGATTGTTAGGGTTAGGAGTGTTAGCGGTAGGGCTTTTAGGGCTAGGGCTGTTAGGGCTAGGGATGTTAGGGCTAGGGATGTTAGGTTTAGGGGTAGGACTCTTAGAACTAGGGCTGGGCCTAGGGTGTTAGGGCAAGGTTGTTTGCTCTAGGGCTGTTAGGGCTAGGACTGTAAGGGCTAAGAATAGGGCTAGGGCTCTTAGGGCTAGGACTGTTAGACATAGGGTTAGGGCTGTTAGACCTAGGGTTGCTAGGGATAGGGCTAGGGCTGTTTGGGCTAGGGCTGTCTGGGCTAGGGCTGCTAGGGCTAGGGATGTTAGGGCTAGGGCTGTTAGACCTAGGGCTGTTAGACCTAGGGCTGTTAGACCTAGGGTTGCTAGGGATAGGGCTAGGGCTGTTTGGGCTAGGGCTGTTAGGGCTAGGGATGTTAGGGCTAGGGCTGTTAGGGCTAGGGATGATAGGGCTAGGGCTGTTAGGGCTAGGGCTGTTTGGGCTAGGGCTGTTAGGGCTAGGGATGTTAGGGCTAGGGATGTTAGGGCTAGGGCTAGGACTGTTAGACCTAGGGTTGCTAGGGATAGGACTAGGGCTGTTAGGGCTAGGGCTGTTCGGGCTAGGGCTGTTAGGGCTAGGACTGTAAGGGCTAAGAATAGGGCTGTTAGATATAGGGCTAGGGCTGTTAGACCTAGGGTTGTTAGGGATAGGGCTAGGACTGTTTGGGCTAGGGCTGTTAGGGATAGGGCTGTTAGGGATAGGGCTGTTAGGGCTAGGGATGTTAGGGCTAGGGATGTTAGGGCTAGGGATGTTAGGGCTAGGGATGTTAGGGCTAGCGCTAGGGCTGTTAGGGGTAGGGTTAGGGAAAGGTTAGGGTTAGGGCTGTTAAGGCTAGGGCTAGGGATGTTAGGGTTAGGCTTAAGAGTTTAGCATGGTTTACAGCGGCTACACATGAATCAGGCAAGAATGGGAAGAGGAGCGGAAAATTGTCAAAAGGGATCCCAGGTTAATATTTAGTATTGTCTTTATTTTAAAAAAATCAATACAGTAACCTGCTGAGTACTGAGAATCTTGGAAAAGGGAATAAAAAATTAATATTAGGGAGGCACTTTCAGGGAAGTACAAGCTAAAATTATACATGCAACCTAGATTCTTCATTAAAATGGATATTTCAGATGACGATTATACAAAACATGTAAATAAACACTGCTCCTCTCAGTCTTTGCTTATCTACCATAGTGTAGTTTGGGTATCTGTCCCCAAAGAAAGACCATACGTAGTGTGGCAGAATAAACTTCATCTTTCACAGAGTCATGGGCCTACCATACTCCAGCCAGTGTTCTTCCTGATGAGCACACAGAAGGGAGCAACATACCCCATCACCCTTGCTCTGTGCAGACCAGATCAAAATATACGCATATATCAGGTGGTAATTAGTGATATAAAATAAAGTGAGGGTCTAAAACTTTAAGAGGGGATAATTGGAAATGACAGGTAGACGCAACGTATTAGTATGGTCTTAACAGATTTTCACACTTTTGTGCAAAATTATCAAATGAGAACTTAATGTTCTATATAAACTTCCACCATAACACATTAAAATGCCATTTTTAAAAGATTTTGTATCTTACTCTCAGTTAGGTGGGATGCAGCCGGTGTGTTTTAGGCAAAGGAGATTTATTTAGGATCTCTCTAGATGTCCAGTGAAGAAGAAAATAAAGCAGAGCACGATTGGAAATGGGGAGCCCTTTTAGGAGCTACTACAATAATCAAAGCAAGGGAAGATGCTAGTTTGATTAGTGTGGTAAAAATAGAGCAAGAAATGATTAAATTCGAGGTGTTTTTCATCGTTTCTTAACATTTTATACTTGTGGATTTATAGAATATTTGTCCTTTTGTAGCTGTCAGATTTAACTAATGTGTTCCAGGTTCATCTATGTGATGAGGTGTTTCAAAGGTTCATCATTTTTCTTCAAAGTTGTTTAGTAACCACTGTGTGTATACACCAAATTTTTATTCATTATTTTCCCTGATGAACATTTACATGCCTCCATCTTTTGGCTGCTATGAACATGGGTGCGCCTATTGGCTCTTTGTGTTGTGGGCTTTAGTTTTCTAACACATACACCCACTCTTTTGAATGTACAGTCTCCAGGATTTTCTGTACAATGTGTATGAATGTTGAGAGAAATAAGGAAGTTAGGGATAAGTCCAAGGTCTTTGGCCAAAAGTATTTGACATGTAACTCAAATGAGCAAGACTATGGAAAGAAGAAATTTGCGTGGATGTCAAAAATGAGGTAGATTTTTAAAAAAGAACTACTAGTATGACTGCTTCATTTTCACTGTCAATTAATAGTAGAAAATCTAGTCAGTACGTCACTGCTTGTAAGCACTTAGCATCTCTTTCTTGGTAAGATGGCACTGCTATCAATGTGCATGAGTAAAAGATGGCTTTTCAAGAGGGGTCTCTTGGGAATGAGATCTCAAGCCCATCACCATGATTATTTTCCTAGAGACAGCTCTACCTCACCTGACGGGTATGCATCATCATGCACCTGTGCAACTGAGGTACGAGGATCACGTATTGTGTCAGTCTGGGTACTTTAGAGAAACAAATCCACAGAAACTCATGTATAAGAGAGAGTTTCGGATAAAGGTTAAGTGCACATCAAGAAAACATCCCAACCCAGTGCTGCCCAAGCCAAGTCCAACATTAACCCATATGTGCAACACCAATCCACGAAGTCCTCTTCCATCTCAGAAAACACATGCAATGATGCCGACTGCAGGAAGAAAGCCAAATCAGTGAATGTGTAAGCACCTCAGCACTGGCAGGAGTCTCCACACAGCTGCTCCAGCACCCAGGGCTGCATCAGGGTAGGTCCATGCGGCTTCTCGGGGATGTCTTGCAGGACGTGAGCCTTGACAGCTGAATCAGGAAACTGGCTAAGGCAGCTGCACCCTGGAGCGACCATCAGAGAACAAGTGACCTGAGAATTAGAAAGGCGAGGCTCATCGACCCATTATCTCTCCGCCCTTCAATTAACCCCACATGTGTTTATCAGCCAGGTTGGCACAATACACTTTAACTAACTCACCTATTGTACCATTAACCTGGAAAACGGTCAAAGAATAAGGATTGTGCTTTCCAAGGACACTTCGTAAAATGTATTCAGCAGAGAGGAGAAAGTAGCAAAAGAGAAATAATACAAGTCTAACTTGTCACTGTTATTTCTGCTACTGGAGCTGTACACACCAAATTATCCCTTCTTTGTCCCCATTCCTAGTATCTGTAACTGCTTTTCAACTCCCCAGAGAGCTGAACAAGGAAGCAGCTTTAGCAAATTCAGTTGCCTTCCGTTGCACTTCTTTACACCTGATCTGAGTAGACTTCATGGCAACTGACAACGGACTGCTTCTTTATCATTATCTCCTGCTTCAAAGGAGAGGATCAGCAAAGCTAATGCTGCCAACTGGGTTTATCCAAGGTTTAAGTGTACTTCTGATAGTCATCAGCACTGGGGATCTTTGTTTTCTAAAGCTCTCACAGACCTTGACATGGGAAAATATGGCAAATTGGATTTCATAGGGACATTTGACTCCAATGAAGGCAAGGCATTAGGACAAGTAAGAAGTGTGGTACTTTCTGGATAACTATTAGGGTCTACATTAATTTACCTTATAGAATAAAGATAAAAACAACAGCTTCCTGAAATGCTTACTTTGATCCCAAAATGGCACCTTTTTATTTAAAAAAATCCGTATTGGATACAATTTTGGACTTTGCATTTTAGATCTTATCCAAGAAAGTTATTGAAGATCTATACTTCTTGGATTATAGAAAAACTAAAATAATTAAATAAAATTGCCACTTACCTTCTTTATCTGACCTCTTCACTTCAAATAGCCTCCTTGTCTCAAAGCCTGCTGCCTCGGCTCCTGGGGGAATACGACAGATGCATATCTGATATTAATCAACACCTTACATTTTTCTTTATTTTTAGTGATCCTCCTTTCCCACAGACGGAGCCCAGGTGACATGGTGGCAATGTTTTGGAAAGCTTGTAACCAGGTAAGCAGTTTGACTCCCCCGTGACTCCGAGCGAGGAATACTAGCCTTCCTGCCTTTGTAGCGATGTACAGTGATAGTTCAGTGCTAGCCTGTGCTCTAGGGTCACTGTGAATCAGAACTAACTTGATGTCAATGAAGTTTGGTTTGCTTTTGTTATCTTCCTTTGGTTTGGATTATCTTTTCCTCAAAAGCATAATCTCCACACTTGAAAGAAAAGGGAAAAAAACCTAACCAGGTGTATTCCCTAGTATAATTTTGGATCCCCAAAATGTGTCTGGATTTCAGGGATGCCCCATAATTATCTATAGAATGAATAAATAAATTGTGTGCCTGGGGAGAGCCTAAAGTAACGGAACCAAGCATGACCTATATAATCTCATTTATAGTAAAACCCACTAATCTGTGATATCCTCAGAAAGTACTGTTATTACTGTTAAGAATAAAGACCGGGTTTTGAAAAATCAGTCTTTATAATATGGCTTTTAGTATCAGGTTATTCTTGCTTTCTCTAAAAGCAGGGCCTGAGACCCTAACAGAAACCCTGAGAGAGACCCTAAGAGAGACCCTGAAACCCTGAGAGAGACCCTGAGACCCTGAGAGACACCCTGAAAGGGACCCTGAGATGCTGAGAGAGACCCTGAGATAAACCCTGAGACCCTGAGAAACCCTCTGACTCTTGAGACCCTGAGAGAGACCCAGAGACCCTGAAAGGGACCCTGAGACCTTGAGAGATACCCGGAGACACTGAGAGAGACCCTGAGAGAGACCTGGAGACCCTGAGAGAGACCCTGAAAGGGACCCAGAGATGCTGACAGAGACCCTAGGAAACCCTCTGACTCTTGAGAACCTGAGAGAGACCCTCAGGCCCAGGAAGAGATCCAGAGACACTGAGATCCTGACAACCAGAGACCCCGAGATGCTGAGAGAAACCCTGAGACCCTGAGAGAAACCCTGAAACCCTGAGAGAAACCCTGAGGCCCTGAGAGAAACCCTGAGGCCCTGAGAGAAACCCTGAAACCCTGAGAGAAACCCTGAAACCCTGAGAGAAACCCTGAGACGAAGAGACCATGAGAGAGACCCTGAAACCCTAAAACCCTGAGAGAGACCCTGAGACTCAAAGACCCTAAGAGAGACCCTGAGAGCCTGAGCGAGAACCTGAGACACAGAGGGACCCTGAGAGAGACAGAACCTGAGAGACACCCTGGGATTACCCAGAGACCCTGAGACCTGAGAACCTTAAAAAGACCCTGTGACCCGGAGAGAGACCCGGAGAGAGACCCTGAGACCCTGAGAGAGTTCCTGAGACACTGGGAGAGACCCTGAGACCTTGAGAGAGGCCCTGAATAAAACCCTTAGAGACCCTAAGAGATACCCTGAGACCCTTACAGAGACCCTTAGAAAGACCATGAGACCCTGAGAGAGACCCTGACAGAGATATTGAGAAACTCAGAGAGACACTTATACCGTGACAGGGACCCAGAGACCCTGAGATACCCTGAGACCCTTAAACCATAAGAGCCTGAGACCCTGATAAAGACCCCGAGACGAACTCTGAGAGAGACCCTGAGACTCTGAGAGAGACCCTGATACCCTGAGGCCCTAAGGGAGACTTTGAGAGCCTCAGAGAGATGCTGAGAGAGATCCTGAGACCTTGGAGAGACACTGAGAGACCCTGAGACCCCGACCCTCTTTCCTCACCCTCACCCAAGTCTGAACACTAAACCCTAAACAACACTAAAACCTAAACCACCCTAAACCCTAAAACCTAAACCACATTCAACCCAAAACCTAAACCACCCAAAACCCGAAATCTTCAACACTAAATCTCAAAACCTAAACAACCCTGAACGATAAACCACATTAATCCAACATTATATGTAAACCCTAATCCAACCTTAACCCTAAACCCTAAACAACCCTAAACCCTTAACCCTACACAATCCTAAAGCCTAACAACCCTAAAACCTAAACCCTAAACAACCCTTCACCCTAAACAGTCCTTAAACCTAAACCCTAAACAACCCTAAACCTGAATCCCTAAACAACCCTAAGCAGCCCTTTACCCTAAACCCCTAACCCCCAAAACCCTAAACCCTAACCTTAAAAACCCTAAACACTAACCCTAAAACCATAAAACCCTTAAGGTGACCAGATACCCCGGGGTGCCTGCAGCGGGGAGAGGACGCGGGCAGCACAGAAGACCCAGCCCGCCAACCTCTCTGTGTGTCCCACCACCCTCGGGGTGCTGGAGCCTGGAGAAGGTACCACAGGTCAGGACACAACTGGACTTGCGAGAGCTGGCACACGGGCCTCGAAGCAGACGACTCACGCTGGACCAAAGGGAGCACTCCACAGGCCATTGGTAACCCAAAGGCGACCCAGGGAACGAACGCACACGTCCAGAGCATCAAACTGACCCCTTCAGTGAGGGCCACTGAAGATGAACATGTCAGTACCTATCTAGTGGCTCCAAATGACCAAGACCAAGTTCAGCGAAAGAAATACCATGCCAGGAGATGGGGTGATGGCTTCTCCCCACGGGGAACCCCTCGGAACCGTGTTTCAGCCAAAGGCCTGCCACACAACCCCATAGCACTCGCTCCTGGAGGTCCTGGGACCCTCTGGTCACCTCCTGGAAATACAAGGAGGGGGGAACACCGTGCCCTCACACAACACAGGTGCCCCACACAAGAGGTCCTGCATATCGGCAGGGCAGGCGACCGATGTGGAAGCATGTGTGAGGAACTTGGACATTTTTCTTAGGCTCCGCCTGAAGAGTAAAGGACTCAGGAGTCACCGAGAAGCAAACCGCCACTCGCCAGGTGACCGTGAGCCACCAAGGCCGGTCCCTGGACCCAGAGTGGGGACTTGAGAAACACTTAAGTGCCTGGCAGGCCATGTCAAGGCCCAGGTAGTAAACACCGAATTTCCGTGCGACAGAGCGATCAGGGCTGTGCCACGGGCCCCAAGTGGGTTCTTGGAAGGATTCAAGCAGCGCTTCGGATGGTCCAGGAGGTGTGACACCTACATCGGAGTTCGCGCCCACCAACCCGCCTCGCGTCACCTACTATCTGTTCCGGACGCCTCCTTGGTGACCACTCCTGTCCACAAGGACGCAGCGGGTGAGCGCACTGTGCTGGTCGACCAAGCCTGAGGGACACAGGCACCAGCGACAGAGGCGGCAGTGAAGCCCGCCAACCCGTAAGGCTGCAGGTACCTCGGGCCACCGCTCCGGGCTGGTGCTCTGTCACCACCAGGACGACCCAAGTAATGCCGCCGGCGTCCTGGAACTTTGGGGGCGGCGACACAGGCCACTCCGGTCCCGTCCATTGGCCACAGAGCTCCAGAGAGAAAGTGAAAGTGACCGCTGGGTGGCGGATGACAACCGGCAGGAAGCGTGGCAGGTCAAATGTGCATCGCTAGCCGGCAAGAGCACGTCGTCCGCATGACAGTCGCCTAACTTCGACCAGCCCGCCACTGCAGTGGACGTGGGCGTGGCCGTTTGTCCTAGACTTGATTCAAAACCACAGGGACCGCCGCTGCTCAGCTGCACACCAGCTTCCAGTGTCCTGCTTCTGGCCGCTCTAACCGCCCGTCATCCAAAACCTGCCACCTGCCATCCACCGCACTTCAGGCGGATATGATGATGAAGCACTACTCATTCAATTTGCTCTAGTTGTTTGAATCTTAAAAGGAAAAAAAAAGCCACTGGAAGAAATGTGGAGTGGAAGGGTAAGGAGAAAATAATAATTCTTTTTCTTGTAGCCTACTGTCCGTTCCCAGAAAGAAAACAACCCAGACCGCCGACAAGTTCAAAAGAAAAAGTTTTATTACCTGCGCAGGGACTGTCAGCCCTCTTGAGAGGAGACTGAGCAGTGGCCTGTCTGCTTTTCCACAGGTTATTATACTTTTGCATGTGCAGGTATGCAAGCAAGCAGAGTGCAGAAGCAGGATATTGTGGTTAGCCATTCTTAGTTGAACATTCACTGCTATTTGTTGAACAATAATTGCTCTAGTTTTCTTCCAAGCCTTTTGAACATACATTTCCTTCAGTACTGTCTGTTGTGCTTGTCAGCAGAGCCCGCCTCCCTAATATCAGCTAGTTCATTTATAGTTCATAATGGCTTCTGTCAGCTAAAAATGGCTTCACTCTTGTCAAGGCTGTTTAGGGCTACTACATTCACTCCTGTTCTTAGCCAAGTTCAAATCATTGAATCTGCTGTTGCCAGCCAGGTATATGGTGGACTTAGCACTAAGAGTTTTATGGCTTGTACTTTCTTTGTTTAATAATGCCACTAGCTTACTATATTATTGGTCCAAATGTGAGGCTTAACAGGAGGAAGACTACGGGTTTGGCTAGGGCCAGTACTAGAGTAGTTAGCCAGGGTGACCAATAGCGTTTTAAACCTTTATTTTCTTGTCTCTTTCCTCTAATTTTTCCTAACCAGGGCTAAATTATCTTTAATGATTCCTGAATGGTTTGCATAAAAACAAGTTTCTTCCAATGCCATGCACATCCTTCCTTGTTTGAATAACAGTCCACAGATGTGTTTGCGGTTGATGGGGGAAATGGCGGGTGCTTTCAGCGATATTCAGACACACAAAACCAATTACCGTATATACTTGTGTATAAGCTGGGGTTTGACTTATACACGGGTCAGTCGTACCCCAGCGAGGTGTAACATCTCGCTGCCCCCCTCAGGTAACCAGATGAGCGCCTGTTATCTCGTGGGTAATTGCCGTTTCTCTGCTGTTCATTCACAGCCCCGCTGATACTCGGTCCTTGGGAGAGAGCTCGAGGACCCCATTGGTGGCCTGTGTAATAATTTTTATCTCTCCTGTATAATCATTATCTGTAATTCCCAGGTAAATTTGCAACCCTTCCATTAGGGCGCTGCTGCGGCCTAGAATTAGTCCAAATGTGGAGGGAGGCAAAGGGCCCACAACACCGGTGCTTAAAAGCTGGGGCCCAATATCTGGGCCTAATATTGTGCGGGAGGCGGGACAGAGGTCCAGTCCGGCGCTCCCTGGGGTGGCTCTGTAAAGGTTTGAGATTGATTGCCACCCTGGGGTGAAACAAAATTGATCGCCCTGAAGATTAGTTTCGGGGCCTGGGGCTGGCACCTTGTCCCGTTTCCCTGGTGATTTGCTAAAGGGGTACCTAAATGGTTGGTTTTGGATTTGCACTCATTTGCCCAATGACTACCATGCCTACAGCAGGGGCAGAGGCCCGGAGGCTGCCGGGGAGGGAAGCCAGTAGGTCTAACGGCCTGGTTTCAGCCCCTCTTATGGGGGCATGGTCGAGCGAAATGCCATTTTGGCCACATTGGAAGCATTCTTGTGCCGATCTAGATTGATTAGCCAAAAATTGCCTAACAGTTTGACCGCTGAAAGCCGCGGCCATAGCCAAACCCTGCTGATGAGTGGGCTACACATCAGCACACAGGCGTATGTAACCACGTAAATCTGTCTTATTTTTTTGAGGACGAATAGCCGCTTGACAAGCAGGACTGGCGTTTTCAAAAGCCAATTGTTTTAATAAAATCGGCACTTGTCTCAGCATTGCCAAAAATTCTTTAGCGGCCGTCACAAGTCTATTGACAAAGTCAGGGAAAGACTTATCAGTTTTTTGCCTAATATTTGAAAGAGTGACATTAGCGTCTCCCTTCACGGGGATTTTCCTCCATGCTTTAAGTGCAGTAGTTTGGATTTGAGAGAATAGTCCAGGGGGGGCACATTTTTTGTTCGTATATGGTAGAATATTCTACCTCCCCTAATAACATCTCCTCGGTCCAAGTAATGTCAGTTCCCACATTTCGCCTGGCTGTCTCCTTGCACTGGTTATAAAATTCAGATTTCCACAACAAATAGTCACCTCCAGAGAGGACAGACTTTGCCAACGTGTTCCAATTCCCCGGTGTAAGCCACCTTTCACAAAGCGCCCCTGCCAGGCTCATGGTGAATGGCGTGTTAGGGCCATAAGTGGAAACCGCCCTTTTTAGTTCTTTCAGTATCAAAAACATTCATGTGTTCTGGTGGGTGCTGCATCCTCATCACTATCATTTTCATTTTTGACTTCTACGGGAAAGGCCAATCGCTGACAAGAGCACTGCAGAGGGGACAGATTAGATTTCTTGCCTTGGAGTTTAGTTATGCGCTCATTTCAGGGGTTGATCAGGGCTGTTGGCACCGATCGGGAATTATATGGAGGTGGTCTTGATCGAATGGGAAGCCATTAGGGGTCATGACAGTGGGCAGCCTCTTCCTGTAAATCGTCCCAATCAACCTCCGAAGGGTCGGGGTCAAATGGGCCCGTACCCGGATCCTGTAAAGCTGGGAGAGCCTTTTGGGGGGCATGATTGCGATTGGGGTCAGAATCCTAGACACGGGCTTCCTTAGACAAACGCTCGTCTGGAGAAAGGGGAGGGCGGAGGGGGGCTTTTGTTCCTCTTCCATATCCAGTGGGATAAATTGTAAAGAGGAACGTGAGCCAGAGCGAGAGGAGGCCTTCAAAATCTGTTCTGATTGGGTTATGGCTTCATTAATCTGGGTTTTTTTAAAATCTGTTCCCAATAATTTCCTTAATGAGATTGTACTATGAATAGGCTGTAACGGGGACTTTGTCAGGACCAAAAACTCTATAGCAATCTTCTAAACAGTTCCCCACTCAGGGATCGTTTTGCTGGCCCTTAGGAGCATTTTCCAGTCCAGTCTGTTGGGGCACCATGCCCTGGCCCCAAAGTCCACTTTCAGCATTCCCTGGGGACCTTGCCACTCCATTCCCTTGCTGTTCCACAGCACAACCCCAGTGCTTTGCCTCGGTGTTTGGGGATCAGGTCAGGTGCAATTCCCACACTGTGTCTCCGGTGCTGTCCCCTGTATCGCTCTTAGTCACTGAGGGGCATCATTTCTCATAGTGGGGCCTGCCATGTTGTTCTCTCTGTGGACTGGGAATAGCTAGAACTCTCTAGTCAATGACCACACATACAGTGTGGAGACCTGATGAGGCTGAAAGACATCTGGCGAGCTTGACTAGCTCGTTGTGGTACCCTGGAAATGGAGGGGTGTTAGCTCTCAAGGGGAAACTAACCCTGGCAGTGTGGGGAAAATGTGTTTAACCCACCCCCTTACCTCCTCATGTGCAACATTGCTTTCCTGTATTTCAACTTGAGTTTACTCCGGAGATGGAACATTTATCCCAATAAAATGTGCCTGGTGCAGTCCCTCAGTGATTAAAGACACCCGCTTATGCATGGGCCCCGTGCAGCGTGCACTGAGGTAGGTTTCCTGAGCTCTCTGTAGATCCACACTGCCTCCTATTCCTCCGGGGCTTTAACTGAACAAGACAATGTTTACCTACAGAGTTCAAGGGAAATGGGACTTGGTTCTTGTGTGGCTAATTACCCTTTTAGTCTTTAATGACTTCGGAAATTGATAGCTGAAACTCAGCAGGACTGCCTCCTTTTCCCAGGTCTTATCATTTTCCTATTGCTGGTTCTAGTGGAAAATATTTGACTTTTCCTTCTCAGATATGTTTCTACTTTGCACAGGTTCCAACTTTCATGGTTTTATAAAACTGCTATAACACATTTGGGAAAGGATTTTGTATAATGAACTTTTTTATTCTTAAGATCAAGTGGCTCCATGGGAAGATGAGGCTCTCTCCTCATTTAAGGATTTGTCTGCCCGATAGGTTCTCTGTGAGTGGGAATGGCCTCTACAGTGGGAGGGCAGGTGGACCTCACACTTTTCACTTTAGGTCAGTTGTTTTTTTGTTTTATGGTTTCTTGTAAGTATAATTGTTTGTTTCTTTTTTTTTTAACAGTTTCTTATGAATTAGGTGAAGGTTTACAGAGTAGACCATTAGTCTTACATTCAGTAGTTCATATACATTTTGTTTCAACTCATCCCTTTAAATTCCTTCAATATACCATCATTTACCTCTTCCCTGTGTTTCTGGATTCTAGCCCTTCCTTCCTAACCCTCTCTAACTTGTCCTGGGGTTACATTGTGGAAACGTAACTTTTTACAGGAGTAGAAAGCCTCAACTCTCCTCTTGTAGTGGCTGGTGGCTTTGAACCGCTGACCTTGAAGTTAACCACTGAGCCACTAGGGCTCTTCTGTGGTTGCTTATTCCAACACGAGGTGGATTCAGTTCCAGACCTGGGTGGTAACTAAGTGCCATCGTGTTGGGATTCCATCATTCTCTACTGGGTATTTGTTATGATTTTGAATTCTCCCCCCACTCTGACAGGACATTCCAATATGACCCCTTTCTGAGCAGTCGGTAGTCATAGCTGGATATATTTTTGTTTTTATCTTTGCCTTTTTTTGGTTTTGTGTGAAACTCAAAACTACAAATACGTTTAGCACCTAGAAGAAAAAATCTTTACCTACTATCAATCCTCAATACAATGATCAGCGTTATAGCACATTTTTCCTCTTTCAAAGGATTTTCAGTAAAATAACTTGATCTTCCATTATTCATGGAGCAGGGCACTGTGTGTCCGATAGGACTCAAGGGCAGCACTAGCCACCACCAAATTTATGAAAGTCCACATCTGTCTCCCACGCAGCAGCTGATGGGTTTGAATGCCCATCTTTTACTTAGCTGGGAAGCATTTTAACCAGTGAACCAACAGGGCTTCTATGTTCTATAAATATCAAAGAATAAATACCTCATATATTATATAGACATAAAGTATAAATACTTTCACAACACTGTGCATTAGCAAAAAATTTGTATTCCTAACATATCATTTTCCATGATTATTGTTCATCTGATGAAGGTAGGGAGGGAAAAAAAGTAGGGTGCGTTGAACTGGGTCTCAAAAACAAAGCAAGCTCACTGCCATTGAGTGAATTCTGACTCACAATGGCCTTTTTAGAACTGCCTCTGTGAGTTTCTGAGACTTTAACTCTTTAAGGGAGTAGAAAGCCTCATCCTTCTCCCAAGGAGCGGTTTTGAAGTGCTGACCAGACAGTGCCACATTGTGAATTGGATTTAGCAACCATAAAATTGAGTCCAGAAGAAGATAAGATACAAGGATTCAAAGCTTAATCCTGTCATCTCCATGCGATTTCACCAAAAGACTGATTTGGGAAGGGCTGATTTGAGGAATCCCCAGTTGTTAACAAAAGCTTAAAGTGTTGGGCTGCTAAACAAAGCTTCAGTTCCACCCAGAGAGCTGTCTGGGAAGAAAGCCCGGCATCTTCACAAAAACAAAAGCCAGAGCCAGACACTGGAATTCTACAGCACAGTTGTACAATGACTCACACAGGTCTCCATGAGGCAGAGTTAACTCTGCCGTGAATGGTTTGAAGTCACTGGTGGCTTAGTAGTAGCATTTGTAGAATTCTTGCCTTCTAGGCTGGAGACCAGAGTTCCATTCTCAGTCAATGATCTCATGGACATCCTAGCGTGCAGACTTAGGTGAGGATAGGATGCTCAGCAGGTTTAGGTGGTGTTCTGAGAATGAAGGAAGATGAGGAAGGGCACTGGGACCTACCTCTGAAAGAAAGCCAGTCAAGGAAACCTCTAGAGTACAACTCTCCAGTTCATCCACCATGTTTGTGCATGGGCAGGCACAGACTCGAGGCCCTGGCATCGGATTGTTTTATAAGCACATATCCATCACCTTCAAGAGTGTTAGCTGTGGAAGGACTCCTAAGTTGGAAGGGGCAGCTACTTCCTACTCCACTTGGGTTGTTCATTTTGTCTGGCCTTCAACATTTTAGAAGGCACAGTTATTTATGATTGCAAACTCCTTTCCTTTTGCCTGTGCCTATTTCTTGAGTGGCCTAAAGAGATCTTATTACAAAACAGCCTCTTCACATTCCTACAACCTGGAAAGATAATGAGGCAAATCCTCATCCGTTATCTTTTAATTCCGAAATCACTTAGCCATTCTCTTTCTTGGATGCGCACAGGTGCAGGGTTATTCTCTTACATGAATGGATGTTTTAAAATTTGCATGGGAGATGAGATGTTACCAATTTAGAATTAAAAATTGTAAGGGGAAAGCAATTCAGATCCAAATCCCAGCACAATTCTTCAAAGAAATGGAGAAACTAATGGCCAACTTTACATGGAAAGGAGAGAAACTAGGATAAACAAAACACTATAAAGGAACAAAGACAAGGTTTGTTTCACTCCCAGACTTTAAAAACTATTATAGCGACAACGGCAATAATAACTGCCTGGTACTAATACAACAAGAGACATGAAGAACAATGGATTAGAAGTGAGATCCCTAAAATACAATCAAGTACCTACAGATCCTTGATAAAGGACGGAAACGCATTGAGCGGGGGAAGAGCTAGCCTTTTCAATAAACGGTGCTGGAAAAACTGGAACTCCGGCTGCAAAAGAAAGAGGACATATGTCACACCATGTTCAAACACAAACTCAAGATGGAGCAAAGGCCGAAATATAAATCTTAGAACCATAAAGATCATCAATAGACCTGGGCCTTCTAGAAATGGGATGTTTGTGACAATAAAAGACTTCATCAAACAGTTAAAAGAGAACTCCCAGAGGGAAATATATTTAGCAATGACATATCAAATAAAAGGCTAATTTCAAAAATCTATAGAAAACTACAACGCCTGGAGGATAGGGGAAAGGTGGGAGGAGTGAAGGAAGGGGAAACTGATCACAATGTCCAACACATAACACCCCTGCCCTCCAAGGGCTCCTGGGGCCCTTGACACTATGGGGGAAGGGAGACCGTGATCGGTATAAGATGAAAATAACATAATTTATCAAGAGATTATGGGGCAAGGGGTGGAGAAGAGGAGCTGATACCAAGCGCTCAATAGAAAGTAAATGATTACTAAACAATGGTGGCAGCATATGTACAAATATATTTGATACAATTGATGTATGGATTGTTAAAAGAACTATAAGAGCTCCAATAAAATTATCTTAATTTAAAGAAAAAAAGCAAGACCCAATGATCTGTGGGACCATGGGGAAAAAGCAAAGTACCAGACCTAAGAAGGAAAAAATAATTCATTTAAAAGATCTACCAAGAAAAATACAAGTAACCGAATTTTAAAAAATGGGCTCAAGACATAGACAATTTACTAAAGATGACATTCAGGTGGCTATAACAAGCATATGAATGTTCCAGTTCATTAGCAATAAGAGAAATACAAATCAACAGACACCACCTCTGTGGTTAAAAAAAAACACAAACAAAATAATAAATGTGGAGAGAGGGGAATTTTCATTTATAGTTGGTAGGATTGTGGAATTGTACCACCACTATGGAAATCTGTATAGTGTGTTTTTTTTAATCATTTTATTAGGGACTCATACAACTGTTATCACAATCCACACATACATCGCTTGTGTCAAGCACATTTGTACATTCATTGTCCTCATAATTCTCTCCATGTAAGCTCCTGGCATCAGCTCATTTGTCCCCTCCTCCCTCATTAACCCTTAATAATTTATAATTATTTTATCATATCTTGCCCTGTCCAACATCCCCTGTCACCCACTTTTCTGTTGTCCGTCCCCCGGGGAGGTTATATGTAGATCCTTGTAATCTGTTCCCCCTTTCCACCCCACCCTTCCTCCACCCTCCTGTTATTACCACTCTCACCACTGGTCCTGAAGGGATCATCAGTCCTTGATTCCCTGTTTCCAGCTCCTATCTGTACCAGTGTACATCTTCTGATCTATCCAGATTTGTAAGGTAGAATTGGGATCACGATAGTGGTGGGTGTAGGGGCAGGAAGCATTTAGGAACTAGAAGAAAGCTGTGTGTTTCATCGGTGCTACACAGCACCCTGACTGGCTCATCTCTTCCCTGCAACCCTTCCGTAAGGGGAAGTCCAATTGCCTACAGATGGGTTTTAGGTCCCCAGTCTGCACCTCCTCTCATTCACAGTGATTTGTTTTTTTGTTCTCATGAGGCCTGGTGCTTGATCCCTTCGAGACCTCATGACCACACAGGCTGGTATGCTTCTTCCATGTGGGCTTTGTTGCTTCGCAGCTAGATGGCAGTTTGTTTACCTTCAAGCCTTTAAGACCCCAGATGCTTTATCTTTTCATAGCCGGGCACCTGTATGGCGCTTTCTTTAAAATGTGCAAATACAAATACCTTATGATCCTGCAGCATGCTATAGCAGCGGTTCTCAACCTGTGGGTCGCCACCCCTTTGGGGATTGAATGACCCTTTCACATAGGTCGCCTGATTCACAACAGTGGAAAAATGACAGTGATGAAGTAGCAATGAAAATAATTTTATGGTTGGGGGGGTCACCACAACATGAGGAACTGTATGAAAGGGTCGTGGCATTAGGAAGGTTGAGAACCACTGCTCTACGTGGTATACACCATAAAGAAATAAAGTACAAACATGAACAAATATATGTACTCCTGTGTTTATTGCAGTAACATCCACAATAGGAAAAAGATAGAAACAATAAAATACTCCAACTACAGAGGAATGGATAAACAAACGCTGGTACATTCATTTAATGGAAAACTATGCAACATTTTCAAAAATGATGAATCTGTTAAAACACCTTAAGACGTGGACAGCTAATGTCATAGAACATTATGCTTAGCAAAATTAGTCAATCTCATAAATGTTTTATTATACTATTATATATGAAAATAAAGAAAAATGGTTTTCGCCCTAAAGATAAAGCTAGGGGTGGGCTCAGAGTAGGGAGAGGGAAGAGACAGGGACCTATGGAGGGAGGCAAGAAGAGAAGGTGGGGACACAGGAGGAGCATGGTCACCTGGAGACCGTGACTCATTTGATTCGATGGCGGCACTGTGCGACCACATGGGTCTTTCTTTGTAACTGTTAAAGTCCACAAAAAGGGAAAAATGAATATACAGCAACCTAAATAAAGTTAACATTTAAAGAGATAAGGATCAGAGCCTTAACCTCCCCAGACCCCAGGTTCCTTACAGATCTAAACATGGGTCTCAGTGGCTATCAAAGGAGAAAAAGTAGAACTGAAGCCGACTTGTATTCTCTAGCAATATACAAGTTTGTTTCAAAGATCAACAAAATTGCAAGGGGGAGTCTGTTAGGCAGATAGGCAGGTATGGGATGTCCATTGACGCATGCCCAAGAGAGCCAAGCATGAGAACAAAGGGCAGCGCACTGCACATGCTCATAGGCCTAGGTTTTCCCGTGGTGGGCATGGGTGGGCGTTAAACCTGTATCGGCCCACCTGAGCCAGGTGGTTGCAATTCAGCCAATGGGGTCCATCTGGGGTCGCCCACCACGCCTCCCCCTGGTATCCTTGAAAAGGCAGGAGCCAGGGGGAGAGAGTAGGAACTGGGGAGAGAACTTGAGACAGGTCTTTTTTGGAGAACTTTTTTGGAGAGAGATCTTTGCATGACGCAGAGCAGTCTCTGCCAGGTTGCATGGTCGGGAGGAATCCTATGGGTGCCATGTAAAACCTGAAGCTTCTTTTAACTCTCATTAAACTCACTTGGATCATGAGCCAGGCTTCGGTGTGAATTCTTTCTCCTGCGGAGCCAAGGACCTAGGTGTAACTCTAGCCCGGGGAGAGATCTCACAGAGTTCTTATCATTTTAATAATAACTCTTAAACTACCCTCTCTTTCCATTAACTGTGGAAATAAAGGCCACCAACTAAGCGCAAAGTCTATTTATCCAGACACTGCTATAACAAGGTAAAATCAACCACCATCGCTTGACTCACAGGCAAGGGAAGCCTTATGAGCAAAAACCAGGTGAAGCTTCAGGTCTGCGCTGATTGGAGGGAGCAGGCCTGCGGAAGCTGGAGGCGGGCTAACTAGAAGAGGGGCCTCTTCCGTGATTGGTGTAAGGCCCCTATTTGGCTGCCTCTGATTGGCTCCGAGTTGGAAGAGGGCAAAAACTAGGGAAGTTGGTGGTCCCTGACAGTTCTGGGATCGCTTGCCGCCGAGCCTGTGGTTTGGCTTCCTGAACGCGTTGCTGCGAAGGCTGTGGGTCAGGGTGGTCAGCTATGGGCTGGCCCTTGTCCTATAGATTCAGTCTCCCTGCAGAGCCAGAGAGTCCTCGTTCCCCTGGACCCAGTTAGCTTTCTGGCTCCCACTTTGGGCCTTACCTGGGATCGCATTTCTGCCAAGGATAAACCGGGAGCTTAGGGTCGTCGTGCACGTGGAAGCTCGCACACACCGTGTTTCTGGGGAGCGTCAGGCGGCAGAAAAGCAACCGCCGCCTTCGGGTTCCGCTTTCTTTCCAGGGCGGCGTCCATGGCACTGGCTCCCCAGTTCCCCCTACGCTAAAGGCAGTCTGCCCTCCGCTCTTTCCGCGGCTCAACGCTGGGCTCCCCGCGCGGCCCCGGCCCTGACCCCGGCCGCCCAGCCTGCCCGTCCCGGGGCGCCCTCCTGGGCCTGCTGCCCCGCGCGGCGCCCACCCGCGCTCTGCGGGCCCCTCACTCCCCGGACGCGCCTTCGCCGCCGGCCGGGCTCCCTCCGGCCCCCATCCCGGCGCGCACGGCGCCTGCGGCCACTCGGTCCTGCATGGAAGCGCGCCGGACGGGGCACTCAGGTCAGCCAGCGCTGCCGCCGCCCGGGTGACCGTCCTCGGAGCGGACCCTCGCTCGGGCACAAGCCGGTCCTGCTCGGGGACAAGGACATCTTTCTCCTCGGAAGCGAAGCCGCTGGGCCCGCCGGCCGGGCCCTCGGCGTCGTCCTCAGGGGCGCCCGGGCCGCGGCTGTCCTGCCGTAAAGCAGCGCCGGCGGCCGTGACGCCGCGTCGCGATCGGAGGCGGAGCCGCGGCTGCCGCCCCGCGGAGGGACTGGGAACTGCAGCGAGGGCGCGCGCGGGGCGGGCAGCAGACGGAGCTCAGCCCGGGCGGCGACTTCGGCAGCGCCAGGAGAGCGGGCAGCGGGGGAGGTAGCGCAGGGCGGGCAGGACCGGAGTGAGGGCACCGGGTGGGGGCGGGCGGAGGCTTCCAAGAAAGAAGGCGCCGCCCCCATTTTGGGAGCTTCGAGTCAACAATAAAGGACCGAGGGGGCCTCGCGGAGGGGCCTCGCTGGCAGGACTCGGGCCCGCGCCGCGGCGAGACGGGTGAAGGGGTGGCGCCGGGG
Organism: Tenrec ecaudatus; assembly: GCF_050624435.1. Classification (NCBI taxonomy): domain Eukaryota; kingdom Metazoa; phylum Chordata; class Mammalia; order Afrosoricida; family Tenrecidae; genus Tenrec; species Tenrec ecaudatus. Next base: position 305,119,278 of record NC_134530.1, on the reverse strand, counting down.
GGCCGCGGGGAGGGAGCCCCGGGGCTGTGGGGGTGCACTCGGAGGCGGCGACCTGGCTCGGGCCCGGGCGGAAGGGGGCCGCGGGATGGAGGCAGCGAGCCCCCTCCTCGGAGACGCTCCATCGGAGATGGGGAATGGGGCCCGAGGGCTGGGGTGGAGGTTACGGGGTGCGGGGCGGCACGGGGGTGCGGGCCCCGGGCACCCTGGTCCGGACGAGCCCGGCGGCTGCTGGCTCTGGGCAGCCTTCTTGGCAGATGACTAAGCGTGGAGGCCCTGGTGGGGCAATCCGAGGGGCGTTCTGAGTTGGGGGGTCTCCGTGGCTCGGGCCTTGAGGAGCGGGGGAGGGAGTTCCCGTCGTTTGCTGCCCGCGGAGCCGCTGGCCGGCTCGTGGGGCGCAGATAGGATTGCTGGGCGCCGACCCCCTTGCATTTTTATGGACGGAGGAAGCGGGCTCCGAGGGTGGCAGGCTTGGGGTGCTGAGGAGGAGGACCTGGAAGGACTGCATCCTTCGCTGGCCATCCATCGGCCCTCTCTCTTCCACGATCTCCTTTGACCCCTCGAGCTTCACAACCGCGCCGGGCAGCCCCATGACCGACGGTTCCCCGGCTAAGTGCATGTTGAAGTCGATTTGGTGTGTAAGTCAGGACAGTGGAATACGGTTCGTATCGATTAGCTAGTCAAATGGGTGGTGGCTCCAAGTGCAGAGTTTACCTTTTGGGGTGGGGTGGGGGTCCTGGGGGTGCCTGAAAGAAACACCTCCGGATACACTAAAGCATCTGTAACAAAAAATAACAATCATCATTGTCACTACGTAGCGCCACCGTGTCTGCTATTGTGAGCCACTATGTATGTACATCGGGTTTTTCTTAGTAGCTTCTAGTGGGGTGTTGGTTGGTACCCTCCAGGGGCTGCCTGGATCTTCCAGCTAGCAGATAAAGACCCTGCAGCTGCCCTTGCAAACAGAGCTCTTGGTGATGACAGTTGTATTGGGGGTCAGTAGCCGTCAGTTGCTACCGTCCAACCTGGAAAAGTGCTGTGATTCACTTCAGGGTTTCTCCCAACTACCTTACGTTTCCTTGGTCGCTTTTTAATCTAGAAATAAAATTTGCAAGTCCAAATTGGGAAGGGGCAGAAGAAATAGTTTCCCCCTCCGAGACCGAAAGCTGCGGTGCACACCAGTTTAGTTCGGAGGAGAACCGTTATCACAGTCACGGTTTGGATTTTGGGGGGAAATGGGGTCCAGTCGTGCAGGATGCATAGTAATATATAATATCCTTGGATTTTTAGCACCTGCCTTCATCATCCTCTCAGTGCCTTGCATACGAGACCCTACAGTCTTCCTGTGTGTGAACTTGGTGATCTTGTTGATCATAATAATATAAATCTGTCAATATAAGAAACCTTTTACTACTTTTGCAACTGAAATGAGGTGGCTGTGAACCAGAGTCAGCTTAGGTGTTCAGTCAGATGCAGGGAAACTTAGAAACATATAGCTGTGTATGTGCTAAGGAGAATTTGGGAGCGACTTGATCTGCTGTCTAAGGACATAAAAGGCAATTCATAATTTTGAATTTAAGAAGCCATAGGTGTGGCAAATATCACTGAGTACTAGACTGCTGTATTTTGGTAACAAATGTTTTTTAAAAAAACTTGGCCTTTGTAATTAAGCTTTTCTTTTATGATTTTTAAAAATAGGGCTTGGGGAATAGAATTTAACAGTGGTGCAAGCAGACTTTTTTTGGAAGCCAGTTCTATTTTAAAATATACTGAATTAAATGTACTATTATGGGTTTATTGGGTTTATTGGGTTTATTAAAGTCATTAGTGTGCTTACCTTTTCACATATGTCTTATTATGTAGAAATTTTTTTGGTTTTTAAAATTATTTTGAACCATAATGTTACATTAAATTGAGACTTTTTTGAAGAAAAAAGTTATGAGTTTTTTAGTGTTCAGATATTATTAAAAGTAGCTAAAGATTACCTTGACTATTTTTTTAAGCCAAAAAAATTTGAGATGCTGACTTGCCCATATCCTTTAATTTCTTCACTATTTGAAGGGGTAAAAACTTACAGGAAAAGGAACATATGTTCGTAAAGTTCTTTTTTTTTATGTTCGTAAAGTTCTTCTATAGTTTTAATTCATAAGGGCACAAGGTGTTTGTTTTTTGTTAGCTTTCTTTTTTTTTCACTTTTCCAGAAAGTGTAGAGTTCCGATAGAACAGGTGCTTAATTCTTCAAGGACTCTTAGTTGCCATCAGACATAGCAAAAAGCTCTGTTAATGTGTATGTGTACACTAAGAAAATGGTGGGCCAGACACTTGACTGCACTGTAATGCAGTTACTCAGTATAACGAAACATTGACATTTAGAGGTTGCTGGAACTTTTTTAAAATTCAAGGAAAAACGTGAAATGAAAAGATTATCATTTGACAATTAATACTGGTTTATAGTATCTTTCTAACCCTTCCAGTTGCTTGGAACTATGATTTTATATTTTTGTTAAAATGTTTGAGATTCATCAGTATGTTCGGTTTGGGGGCCCTTCATCTTTCTGTGTCTTTTCTAGTGGATAGTAATTTTGTCTGTGTATAACTGTTCTTAGTTCGTTAATTTAAAGGATACGTTCTTTTAGAGATTGCCTTTAAAGGAGTTATTTGAAAAAGAAAGCAAAAGGTTTTTTTTTTTCTCCTAACTTTCCTGTGTTTGCTAATTCTGTTGTTTGTTTGTTTCAGATGGAATTGAGTGAATTCAGACACAACCCAACCTTGATAGAGGACTTTTTAAAAATCAGAAGTTGAGTCGGTGCATGAGAGCAATTGACTGCTGCTGACCGACCGTTCAGAGGCGTACAGGTGCTTGCCTGCATTGCAATAAAGGACTCATTTATGGAGCAAGACTTACATTTATCTCTTCGTTTTGGAGAGCTTAAGAAACTGTTATGACACTTTCTGTACTGACTTTCAAAAGTTTTGAAGTTTGAAAAAGACGTCTTTAAAGTTAACACAGCATGAACACGGCCAGAACAGAGAACGCTGTTATAATGGGTCTCTCCAGTCAAAATGGACAGCTGAGGGGAACTGTGAAACCCAGGGGAACACAGACAAAGCAACAGATCAACCAGCTGACAAACACCAACACAATAACAGCAAGCACTGAGTATGACCACCGCTATTAAGTAAGTGTTAAGTAATAATACACTTAAGGCGGAAGATTTATTTTTGCTACTTTGTTGCAACTGCTTTGTGTATACCTTATTTAACTTTTGGCAACTAGAGAGCACGGTTTTATGCCTACTAGCTATTTGCAGAAGGAACCCTGGTGTTGCTGTGAGCATAAGCATTGGGCACCTAATGCCGAGGTTGGCTGTTCAAACACACTAGTCCCTCCTGTGGAGACAGATGAGACTGCTCCTGTAAAGACTTGAGAGGCTAGGAAACCCAGAGAACAGTACTACTCTTTCTGCCCTGCAGGGCCTGGGCACTTGGGATTGGCTTGTCGGCAGTGGGTTAGTGGCTATTTTCAATAGCACAGAATAGATTTCTCCCATAATTAATTACAGTATGTTCAATAATAAACACAGTCAGTCAGTGGTATATATCAATTTTGAAACATTTCTGGCTGCCCTAATTATCTCAGTGTAGAAGGTCTTAGCTGAGTTTAGGTGTGAGGGAAAAAATCGGGTTCTTTTTATTCTTGCCAGCGTAGATGTTTCTAGTGTTACGAGGGTGCCTTACTTTAGTTTATAAGCATCAGTTAAAGCCAATTTCAAGTTTTGAATTTAAAGAGTTATGCTTGCCCAGACTTCTGAGCTATAAGGATATTCACTCATAGAAATCCATCCATAACTTTTTTTGTAGTCTATGGAACTTTATTTTAAAAACACTTATCCCCTTTGTACACACAAAATAAAACTCTTAAATAGCACCTGGAATTGCTGAATAGTCTTCAACCCCTTTTGTTGTGTCAATTTTTAAAAAAGAGCCTCGTCTGCCCACAGGCAGTTTCTTCCCTCAAAACTGGAAAATTGTAGGCTATTTGTTATGTGTTAACTACGCATGTCAAATGATTTTAATGTTAACTGTTAAGCTAAAAATAGTTATATTTATTGATACAGTTAATGGGAAATTAGTATCTAAGACTAGCCCCATTTGAAGTTTGGACTTTGTTGTTAAGAATCTAGCCATATAAATTGATTAACCTCTAGAAATGTTACAGTGTTTTGGTTTACTGAACTAACTGACTCTCGGTATAACATAAATCACTTCCATGCTTACGAAGTCCTTCCTAAGCTACCAGGATGCAATACTCAAGGGGGCTTCAAAATGTTCATGGAAAAATCCCAATATCTTTTCATTCCACTTTCCACAAATGTTTTGAAGCCCCTTCAAGAATGGATACTGCTGCTGTATAGTTCTCTAGTGACCTAAAAGGTTGATTAGTTACCTACACTTGTGTTTGTTTAATTCGTGGACAAACACTCAAAAGACAGGTGCAAGAATAAATCCTCTTTTGCAACCCAAAATTTATTGTGCTGTCTGAGTTTTGATAACAGATAAGAAGGGCGTGTAAAAAAAAAAGAATTATCAGTTACATTGAAATGGTCTCTGAGAAAATTGGCATTGGCATTGACACACAGCCTATTGTTTGGCATTAACACATATTGTCTTTATGGTGATTGTTTTAGAAATTAATAATGTTCTTTTAATTTGTCTTTTGATAACATGAATAGGCTGGTAAAATTTAGACTTTTTAAAGATGGAATCCTATAAAGCTTATGAAATGACACTATTTTCTGTTTAAATAATTTTTATTTGGGGAAAGTTTGTTTTGCTTTCCCAAGGCTGTCTGATTTGTTTTCAATTCTGTTGCTTCTGCAACTATCAGTGAAAGTAAGCCTCTTCCATGAAGGTGTCTGGATCCCATTAACTGTCGTAGAATCCTTCTAGTACCTAAGCTCTGTCACTTACTTTCTCCCTTCAAGTGGTTCATATTTGTGTGTTGCTGTGACCTCATAAGTCCCATGTAGTCTGATTTTGCATTAGCATCATTTCCATTTTTATTCACTTTAAACTTTAATTTGATAGTGTGACAAGTCTATTATAACCAACGTTTTTGCTTAGAAACTTTGATGTTATCCTTGAACTTGAACTTATCTGTGTTAAGACTCTCTTCGATTATATGAGCCCTAGCTTTAAATAAATGCTAATTTTTCTAAATCAAGACATCTTTCAGAGGCCCTAGTAATATAAGATAGGTAAAAACAACACAACTGAAAAGAGTATTGTCTGCAAACATTCTTTAACTGTTTTTTATTAGATGTTCTGCATATTAGTTTTATTATTTAAGATTTTGACCAAAAGGAAAATTTGTTTTAATTTAAATTTTCCTTGTTATTCTTTTTCTTGGTTTCAAGCATCCTCAAGAAGATTTGATCTGTTCATTAACAGCAATTACTGACTTATTTATACAATTAAATATTATTTATATATGTTACCCTTTACAGTTCTTGGTTTAGCCTGTTTTAGGTGTGAAAGGTAGGAAAAAAGTAATGCAAACCTGAAAACACTAGGAGAGTGGACTTGAAAGTCATACCTGACATTTTAGAGTTCTTGCTTTTAACGACTCACCCAAAGTGACAAATTCAAATGCCTCCTTGAAGGTTCTCTAGTGGCACAGTGGTTAAAGCATTCAGCAGCAAAGCTGAAACATTGGCTTGCGCTCACCAGCCAGGCCTTAGGAAGAAGACATGACGGTCTGCTTTCTTAAAGATGACAGTGTTGGGAACCACATGAGGCAGCTCTGCTCTCCATGCCCTAGTCCGCATTCTAAGTCAGAAGTGAGCCCTTTGAGTGTGGGTTTGTGGTTTGTTCTTTTGCTATTCAAAGGGACAACTGCTTGGTTTTAAATTCCAGTTGCTAAGTGCTGCCAGATGCCTCTCCAGCTGGAATTTGGAAGCAGGATTGCTAAAAGTATCCAGTATTAAAGGAAAAACTAGATTTTAACCTTTTATAGAAGTCATCTAATGTTTTTTGTTGGCAACTAATGTGACGGGACACACCCCACTTTTGTGTAGGTCAGCTAGAACACCTATGGTTTGCCAGTGGTGATGGCTAAGTGGATGGATACTTGGCTCTGGCTCTTGATTTTTTTGATCCTCTAGCTTGTTATGCCTTGTAAGAAAAAAAATAAAAGCTTTTTCTAAAGTTGTTTGACTCTGTTTTTAGCTATGTTCTTGAGTAAATGGAACTATGTTATAGTTACTGTGGCTGTTTAAAAATATAATTATACTTGAGATTATATTATCTGAGTTATATTCTAATGCTATGAATTCCGAAATTTCAATTTTACTGTATTTTCTGTAGGCCTGGTGATGACTGGAAAAAGAGACTAAAACCCCCTCCAAAGGATCTAAGAATCAAAACATCGGTAAGTTTTAGTAACATTCAAGGGGAGAGCATGTAGGAACTCTGGAGATTAAGTGGTTACTCTTAGTAACAGTAAGTACTCTTTGTTCTTATAAGTAAATATCAAAATTATATAGATCAATATTTTCCAAAGTGGGGGTGTTGGAACAATGAGGCAGGGGGTGGGATCTGGAAAAACAGATTACTACAATTTACCTTGGATTATGATATACTTTATGTCATAATTGTACCTATGGGATGGTTTTAATTGCTCAGGGGGTAGGGCGTACTGAGGGGTGTGTGTGTGTGTGTGCATGTGTACATACATATACACACTTGTTTTTTTCTTTAAAGGGGCAGCAGGCCAAATAAGCTTGGGAACCTATGGTATACACCATGTGTATTCATTGTTTGTTGAAATAGTCACTTATTGACGTAATGACAAAATGCACATCTACACATAGACATCTTACCATCTAATCTATTGAATGTCTTTAGCAGTTGTCAAGGCAGTTTTGCGTAATTCTCTTGTTATGTTTCAGGTTAGATTTTATCCTTATTTTTCAGATTAGAAAGCTGATGTTCAAAAATGCTATTTCACTTAATCCAGTGTTGTAGGAGGCTGATTTTGCCTCTGAAGGGAATTGAGCAATGTCTAGAGACATTTTTGGTTCTCACGACTGGAAATAAAAGCCCTTTCAGACTTTTCTGACTCAAAAGTCAAGAGTTCTGAACTTCAGAAACCTGACTTAGCCACGCATATTTGTGATTAAAATGAGCAGTGCAACCAGGATTTTAACTGTACATCTTGTAACTTCCAATTTATAGCATGATCCTTAGAATTATCATGGTAAGGGTGTGTTAGACAGTGTTCTCTAGAGAGAAAACCAGATTGCTACTAATTTTCTATATATATTTATAAAGATAGATATATAACACAAGAAATGAACTGTTAAACTATATACAGATAGATAGATATATAATATAAGAAATGAACAGTTAAATTATAAAGCAGTACAAATGGCTCAGTGCAACTCACTCCCCTGAGAGAGTTGTGAGACACTAGCAGTCCTTTAAGTCTTGAGGGCCGCCAGTTCCTCTTCTGTAGAGAGAGAGCTGGGCTATATATACCCAGGCAGCAAACAGCAAGGCAGGTCACCAACTGTCACCAACTGTTGGTCCCCAGCTCCAGAGATGAACATTCCAATCGTGTGGCCTTAAAGGGACCTCAACTTACAGAGACACAGTCCACAGGCTAGGCATCCCACAGGTAGTGTACCCTTTAAATTGAGGCACAGAACAAGCAAGGCAGCCGCACGCTCGTCCGATGACGATGTTTAAAGAGCGAGAGACAAGCAAGGCGAGGCTCACCGAGCCATTTATCTCTCTGCCCTTCAATTAATCCCACTTGTGTTTATTGGCCAGGCTGGCACAATAAACGATTGCAAATGGCATTCTATCAGTCTGTAGGATAATGTGCTCAGAGGGTAGCTTTACCCCCAAACGTGTTTAAGTGACTTGCCTATGTTGACAGTAGCCCTTGTGGTACTGTGGGCTGGTGTTGGGTTATGTGAACTGCAGGGTAAACGGTTCAGATCTATGGACTGCTCTCCAGGAGGAAGATGAGGCAGTCTGCTCCTGTAAAGATGTACAATCTTGGACACCTGATGTAAGATCCTGTGAGTCAGAGTCAACTCAACAGCAGTGGGTTTGGTTGTGGTTTGTGGACGTTGAAGGAAAAAGTGGTTTTTCTCTGAGAATAGTTGAACTATAGCTCAAGACAGACATGTAGCATGCTTATGTTTACATTTTCAGGTGGAGTTGGCAAAGAATTAGCTTCAGAAACAAGTTTCTTAAAGCATGTTAAATACCAAAGGACCGCCAAAACCAACCAAACCCACTGCCACTGAGAGTTCCAAAACTCACACCCACCCTATCTAGGGATTCTGTGACTGTCGATCTTTAGGGGCAGATAGCTTTCTTTGTCCCTCCAAGTGGCTGGTGGATTGGAACCATGAATCTTGTGGTTGGTGGTCCGGTGCTTACCCAACAGCCCCACCGGAGCACCTTCCAAAGGAACAAAGCTGTATTTTATTGTTCTTGTTCATTTGTTTGGCTAGGACGTGACCTCCACAAAAGGAAAGGACTTTGAAGATTATTGTTTGAAACGGGAGTTACTGATGGGAATTTTTAAAATGGGCTGGGGAAAACCATCTCCTATTCAGGTATGTTTTCCTCTCTCTTTTATCCCCTATGTAATTTTTATAAAAGTCAAGCATTACAGACTTTTCTTTTGATCGCTGGGATGGTAAAATGGACCAGCACATTTTCTCTGCTTAGTCTGTCTCTACACACATGCACGTTATTTTTCTGAACCTGTTAGGGGTAAATGATAAAATCGTGGTATGTGTTTTTTACCTGTAAATATTTCACTGTATGTTTTCTAAGAATAGGGCCATTCATGTATGATTGAAATCCATTGTCAACATTGGTAAAATATTTCTGTCTTCAATTGTATTGCAGTTTTTATGTGACTCCCAAATGTCCTTTGTAGTTTTGTGTAGGATCCAGTTGAGAGTTAGGTATTGCATTTAATTCTTAAATCTCATAATCTTTTTTACATTTATTTTGTTTTTGCAAATATACACAGCAAAACATACACTAATTCAACAGTTTCTTTGTGTACCATTTAGTGACGTTGATTATATTCAAGTTGCGGTCTTCAATTTGATCATATATAGATAATTCTTTTTATTATTAATCCTTTTTTGGGGGGCTCTTGCAAATCATGTAACAATCCATCATTCAGTTGTATTAAGCATACTTGTACATACGTTGCCATCAACATTTCTGATAAGTCTTGAGAGACGAATATACAAAACATTTTTTAAAAAAAAGAAAAGTGGGTAGAACTTACCCATGGATCTTGTTTGAGGCATTTTTCCATGGGAGGAGTATTTAATGGGGGTGGGGAGGATAGGGAGAACCCTAGTGCTCAAGGCAGGTATTTTTGTACTAGAAAAGCTAAACTGTTACTTGGTTTTTAGAATTTTTTTGGTCTGAATATCTTTAATATATTGTGAACATTTCTCTAGAGTTTCATTAAATCTTTTTTTTTAAGGACCACCTGATTTAGTTTAGGCTTTAGTTTTAGAATAGAGGGAAAATATATGCGGCATATTATTCAATAGTTTTTCTGTTTCCTAAACCATTTTATTAGGAGCTAATCCAAACCTCATACCATTCCATAGTTCAGTCACATCAATCAGTATTATACAATTGCTACCAAAATCTGTTTCAAAACATTTTCTTCTTCCTTGAACTCCTTGAGTTGTTGTTTCTTTCTTTTTTTAAATTTTATTGGGGCTCATACAACTCTTGATGCAATACGTATATACATACATTGTGTCAAGTACATTTGTACATTTGCTGCCATCATCATTTTCAAAACATTTTCTTTCTACTTGAACTCTTGATATCAGCTCCTCATTTTCCCTCTCCCTCCCCGCCTTCCCTCCTTCATGAACCCTTGATAATTTATAACTTATTATTTTTTCATGTCTTAACACTGACTGGTGTCTCCCTTCTCCCATTTTTCTGTTATCTATCCCCCAGGGAGGAGGTTATATATAGATCATTGTGATTGTTTCCTCTTTTCTCCCCCCACCTTCTCCTTACCCTCCTGGTCTAGTTGTTGTTTCTATAGGTTCATCAATCCTGGGTTTCATATTACCAAAAAAGATAGAAAAACATGTAGCAAAAATTCAAGAAGTCTACCTGCAATGACAAAATACACCATTGATAAACCCCAATATGAGAAAAAACACAAAGTATCAGAGGGAAAATCAAATGACAAGGTTTTAACCGTTCAAGTCATATTTTTCATTTTAATCTATTATACTATTCTCTTCTTTGGATTTGGATTATGTCATTTACAATCCTTGAGTCACAGATGTTGATGTACTTCTTCGATGTGAACGTACACACCCCACTTAAATGACTGCTTGTTTAGAAACAAGCCTTTAAGACCCTAGGTGCTATTCCGATAGCTGGGCACCATCTAATTTCTTCACCACACCTTACTATAACACTCGCATCTTCTGTGCTTTCTCCATGAGAGCAAGTATCAAGCTAGGGCCATGTCGTTAGAACTAATTGTTCTTGGATTGGAGTTCAGTTTAAGTGTGAGCCCAAAATCCATTCCTGAGTCTGTTTTTTATCTGCCGCTGATTTGTCTTAGAGATATCCTTGTTAATTTATGGTATAGAATCCTATCCATCATCTCCCTGGAACCTTAAGCATCTTCTGTTAATAGTATCATTGGTTAACTCATGGCACTAATTTTTAAAGCACGATTGAAAGAGGGAGATTGAGCATGTGTAGGCTAACTACACATTGCAATACTTGGAATTATCCACTTGTACAGAATAAATTCTTATGTCTCTGGACGCTATTTGTACAAACAGTGGAAGTTGATATCAGGCAAAACTTACAATAAATCACTGACGATGTCAATTACAGTCTGCCAAAATAATGTATATCTTAATATAGCAAGTAAGGCTCTTTAAAGCTTTTATAACTTTGATATTTCCTCATTTCCAGAAAGAAAAACCCCATACCTATTAAGCACTCCTTCCTTCTCTCACGGCTGGCACCCACCAATCAGCTGCCTAGATTTCCCTTTCTAAATATTTCATGGAAATTAGATTGGACAGTTTATGGCTTTTTCTCTCTGGCATCTTTTACTGGGCACAGTGTTTTCAAGGGTCATTCATGATGTAGTGTATTATCAGTGTTTTCATCCTTTTTTATCACCGGTTAGTATTTCATTGTACACATATGCCATATTTTATATATTCATTGATAGACATTTGAGTTGTTTGGACCTTTTGGCTTTGCGACTAGTGCTGTCATTCATTTATGGTTTTTCCTTGATCTAATCTTTGCTATGAAAATTATAAAATGAGTGTTTGACTCCAGTACTCCTTCCACCATTGTCCCAGATTTGTCCCAGTGAGAACTTGTACCTCCTTCATTTGTCCCACAAACGGTCTTACTTTCTGGCATGACTAATAATGCCAGCCTTCTCTCATGCCTCCCCCGGCCCAGCTTTGCAATCCGCCATTTCTCTAATGAGCTTCCACTTCTGTTACTGGAAGACAGTAGTAGCGATATGACAGGTACGATGCCTGCTTCTGCAAAAACTACACCCACCCCATTAGAGGCCATTTCTTCTCTGCTCTTTAGGGTGGCTGTGAGAATCAGTCTGACAGCAGTGGTTGGGGTTTTGATTTTATTGGAGCCTGAGACCCGGGGACTATATGTGCTCTTTTCTAGTTGGCTTTTTAGTGAAAACAGCATGAAAAAAGACACATGTAATACATATATAGATAAACTTGCCTTATACAGACACAAGTTTCTAGCCCTCTGCCCTTTTGATCGTAAGTGGCTTGTTATGCTAACGCAGGGGTGGCTTCACTTTCATGACTGTCTTCATGTCCATCTGTAAAACTGCAGTCTTAGCTCGGCTGACAACAAGGATGCAGTAACAGCAGAGTATTTTCTCTTGAGCAAACAGGTATTGAGTGGCTGAGAACATGTGAGGCACTGGGGAGACATCCTCAAGGCAGGAGGGCTCCTGTCCTCACAATCTTTTTTTTTTAATCTCTTTTGTTATTTTTCTTTTATTTATTTATACTCCCCCCTCCCCCATCCTCACAATCTTGTCTCAGGTTGTGGAAACTGAGTTCTCATGATCTGTCAGTCCATTTGACTGATTGTTTTCCTGTTTCCATGCATCTTTAATTTTCTTCACTCTTTCCCGTACACCAATAGAGACCAATAATTGCTCCTCAGATAGTTAGTAGTAAGCTTAACTAATTGACTGTTTAAGTGCCATTGAGTGGATTACAACTTATAACAACTCTAAGACAGTGTAACTGTCTCATACATGTCCTAGTCTGTATACTTTATGGGAGGACAGATCAGCCAGGTGTGTCCCCACTTCCTAACCATTGCTCCACCGCAGCTCCTGCAATGCATCCTTACTGGCTCCTGTTTCCCATCCTTTGTTTTGATTGAATATTGACTTTGTAACTTGTGCACCCAATATTGGTACATTATATAGATAATTAGTGCTCCATTCCCTCTGTCAGTCCGACATGTATTTTTTTCTGTAAAGTAGAATGGGCACCTTTTCTAAGGGTTTTCATTGTTTGGACCAGATATTAGCCGTATAAGCAAAGCTTTTAGGTGGGGGTGGGGTTGTGAATTAGCTTAAGGCTTATAGAACAGATAAAAAATAATAAAAAATGTTTTTAAAAGAACAGATCATCAGTTTGCCATTCCACAGTTCACTCACTTTGATTCAGCTCACCCACGGCACCCCTCAATGTGCCATCACTAACCCCACTTCCCCTCTGTGTTTTCTTTTTTACTAACCTTCTGCCCTTTTGATCATTCTAACGCAGGCATGAGTTCGCTTACAGACCTGAAGGGTGACTAAGGGTCATTGTCTTGAGGGGCTCTCACCCGTCTCTATCACTAGGCCTTTCTTCTGAAGCAGCTCTGGGTTCACTTGAACCTCCAGCCTTCAGTTAGCAGTTGAACTTGTTGACTGTTGTACCACCCACTATGGATTGTTATAAGCGCTGTAAGAGTCCCCAATAAAATGATTTATTAAAATTAAAAAGACAAACTACTGTACCACCCAGGGATTCCTGAGTCTTACTAAGAAAGAGAACTGAATACTGGGTAGCCAGAATGCACCAGATATCTATTGAATCTGTCCCTGGGCCTTATAATTGAATGTGAACTTAAGGTTAGGTGGCCTTAAGGTTTGTCGGTATTGCTTTTAAAACAGCCTTTTTGAGATATAAATTATACTCCAGGCAATTTACATGTGTGTAGTGTATAATTTAGTGGTTTTTAATATATTCACGGAATTAGGTCGTCAGCGCCATGATTTTAGAACTTTTTCCTAAAAAGAAATCCTCTTACCACTAGTAACTTATGTCTCCCTCTCCCAGCCATCAAGTTGATTCTGACTCATAGTGACTATAGGACAAGGTAAAATTGCCCCTGTGAGTTTCAGATACTGTAGCGGCCTGTGTGATTAGAGAGCCCAGTCTTTCTCCCTCTGAGTGGTTGGTGGTTTCAAACTTCTGACCTTGTTGTTAGCTGCCGAAATAGTGACCACTGAGCCACCAGAACTCCCTACCCTATTCTACTTTCTAATTCTATAGGTTTGCTTGCTCTGGTAATTTAATGGGATCATAGAATATGTGCCCTTTTATGATTGCTAGGAGGTTTATTCATGTTGAAGCATGTATTAGTATTTCATTCTTTTGTATTGCTAAATAATACCCCATTGTATGGATAAAATCTCATTTGGTTTATCCATCATTTGAGAGTCCTTTGTGTCCTCTCTAAAGGAGCCCTCGTGGCGTAGTGGATTATCATAGTGCAAGATCAGCAGTTAGAAACCGCTAGCTTTCCGAGGGAGAAAGAGGAAGTGATCTCGTGTGGTAATCCTATACAGTCTCACGGATCCTAGGGATCTGTTCTACTTAATACGGTGTCAGAATGGACTCTGGTAGCTGTTGGTTCGGTTCTTTTGGTTTTGTTTTCTCCATTTGTTGGCTATAATTAATACTGCGGCAAATATGTGCGTGCAAGTTGTTTGGGTTTTTAACTACTACATTGGTTTTGCACTCAACAATATGCACATTTTGTTTGAACACATCTCTTCGGTTCCCTTGATGTATCCCACTTCTCAGCATAAGCTTTTCTAAGAAGTCCCCTACTCTATTGCTTTTAGAAATGTATTTGGTAATGGCTCTAAAACAATATTTGAACACTTGTTCTAAATCATTTTAATCTAGAAATCACTTAACTGTTTCACATGCTTTAAATTTTAACATAAAGGGTAGAATCATGGATTCCCAAACTTGTTTGGCCCACCTGCCCCCTTTTTAGAAAAAAATTAATCATCATCCTGGCAATGAAAAACTTTTGTACTATAGCTCATAATCCAGGATGAAGTGTAAGGCGCCTCTTTTGTGACCTCCCAGGAGGCAACATCGCCCATTTTGACAAACACTGGGTAAAGTGGTCTTAGGAGAAAAGTAGGTTCTTTCCTTGAAATTTAATGAGGTGGATTTTTACCATGCAACTACTGCCACTGTGACTTTTATTAATAAGCTGTTATTACTGTCATTTCTAATTTTTATGACCAAGGCATGGGTATGAAAATTACGAGTGTAGGTCCTTGAGAAAAGTCTGAATCTCATTCTAAACACGGTTCTACTGAGTTAATTTATGAAACCTGGATTATGTAGTCTGATGGTTATTCTGTGTGCCGTTAAAGTGTAATTACTTAATTGAATCATTATATTAGGCTTTAGAATTAGAAGTGAGTGGGCACTACTAGCCAGCTAGTCCTAAAGTTAAATTTGGAGTGAGAGTAGATGTTTTTTAGTTGCTATTTGGTCCAGGCTGAACACTTTTCAAAGTATTGACACTTTACTTCTTTTGAGATGAAATAATCTTTTCTAGTACTTCCTAGCATTTTTCACTAGATCCTGGAGCTATCATAAAGAGGAAACCCTATTACTGAGGGACTGGAGAGTCTGTTATGGAGTGGTACTGCCCTGTGTCTTTTACCTCTATGTGCTGTTTTTCTCTTTGTGCCTATTTCTCTCTGTATGTGCACATTTAAAAGGAGGCTTGGTGGCACAGTGTTGTGTTACCAACCAGAAGGTCTGTCTGTAGTTTAAACCCACCTGCTGCTCCGAGGAAGAAAGGTTCACAGTTTGGCAAACCCAGTGTGCAGTTTTAATCTATCCTACAGAGTCACTATGAGTCAAATTTGACGAGATTGGTTTGAGGTTTTTGTTTTTGTTAGGTATGTTTAATTTTCAGTAAGTTTCAGAAATACTTTGCTGGGATTCCTGGGATTTGTCTGGGAAACATATTCTAGGTTCATAAAGAAATCTGCAAAACACATGACAAGGTCAGGTAAAATGAGAATGAGACGCCCTCCTCAGTGGGCTGAGGTGATGGGCTGGAGGGGATGGATCCTCGTAACTAGCACCGGTGACTGAGTGAGCACACCGGGGAGTGCCACGAGGAGGTTTGGAATAGCTTGTGATTGGGGTGTGTATCACCCTTGGTGGGGAGAAGCAAACCCTCACCACCAGGTCCTAAGCTACCTTCACAGTGGTGTGTAAATCCATTGTCGCGTCATCCATTGTCGCTGATCTGGCCCCTGCATTACCAAGCATGTCTTTTTCCAGGAACAGGGCTTTCCCAGGAAAGTGTGTGAGAAAACTAGTCTCACCATCCTCACTTCTAAGGACTATTCTTCCTTATAAGGACTCTGCGTCTGAGACGGATGTGTATGTTCTTCTGGCAGTCCATGGTACTTTCAGAATTTTTCATTAATACCATAAATCACATGCATATAAAATGAAGGGAAAGACCATGAGTTGGGTGATCCACCTTACCCCTCAAAGTGACATTCAAATGATCGTGCAAATAAAGGACTATGGAACCCCAATGAGATTGATCAGCTTTGCTTTTCCTCTGGACTGAAATGAGCCATCCTAGAGGCCAACAGGGAACCCTCACTACTGCCCAGAACAGTAGAACAGGGTAGAACCTTTAGACTCAGATTCCCTAAACACCGGAGACCTTCGAGTTGAACCAGAGAGCCCAAGTCAGAACTGGAAGCAGGCAAGCAGCCTCAGGAGACCAGCATGAGATGGCGCATTGAGTGCCCAGCCCACTGAGTGAGGCAGTTCTGCTCCACAGAATGAGAGCTAAGAGCTTTCCAGCAGACTCCCTGACAGGGTGGGGTGCTCCCAAGCATCTAAGAATTAGGCTTGCCAAACCTTGGAGTGTTCGAGCTGAGTGCAAGCTTTAGGCAGGAGGTTTCCTGGTGAAGTGAGGTGACCCCAGACTCTTAATGGAAGAACCAATGAGCTTTGGATTATTTGCCCAAGGAGGGTAGAGGCAGCCCAAGAGTCCAGGAGAGGCCTGCTTGCAGGTATGACTAAGACAATACCCTCCTGATGGAAGAACTGTGTCCTGAATCATTCCTCATCCTGAGTTGTATAACCTGTTTACTTCCCTAATACACCCATAGCGATGATTATGGTCTATGATTTCTATGTAGTGAATTATTGAACCCACAGAAATAGAGAATGCTGTGGAAGCGACTGATGTCAGAATTTCTTTTTAATCATTTTATCAGTGTCAGAATATTTTTAAAGGGTAGAGAGAGGAGGAAGTGTGCCCGACTTCCACTTCATAAAAAATTGGGTTGTGCTGATCTTGATGGTAATTGTCTCACTCCCTGGAAAAGGTCAGAAGCCTCTGCCATCCCATTTGGACACTAGCATAGAACTGAGCACATTTCAGACGAAGAAGCTGACGCAGGTGGTGGATGTTATGTAACACAATGTCAAACAAGATGTTAAATTATACTTTCTCTATGTAAGACTCAGCTATAATGGCTTATTAGTCTCAAAATATCGTGTATAGTTGGGGGGATTTTTATGTAATTGCTTATGCCATCTTCAGTTTTAAATTGTAAAATGTCTTTTTTTTAGATCGTTTTATTAGGGGCTCATACAACTCTTATCACAATCCATACATACATCGATTGTGTAAAGCACATTTGTACATTCATTGCTCTCATCATTCTCAAAACATTTGCTCTCCACCTAAGCCCTTGGCATCAGTTCCTCATTTTTATCCCTCCCTCCCCCTCCCCCTCCCTCATGAACCCTTGATAATTTATAAATTATTATTTTGTCATATCTTGCTCTGTCCGACATTTCCCTTCACTCACTTCTCTGTTGTCTGTCCCCCAGGGAGGAGGTCACATATAGATCCTTGTAATCGGTTCCCTGCCTCCAACCCACCCTCCCCCTAAACCCTCCCAGTATCGTCACTCACACCACTGGTCCTCAAGGGATCATCTGTCCAGAGTTCTGTGTGTTTCCGGTTCCTATCTGCACCAGTGTACTTCCTCTGTCTAGCCAGATTTGTAAGGTAGACTTGGGATCATGATAGTGGGGGAGCAGGAAGCATTTAGGAACTAGGGGAAACTTGTATGTTTCATTGTTGCTGTATCGCACCCTGACTGGCTCGTCTCCTCCCCATAAAATGTCTTTTTATCCATATATTCAAATCACATTTATGACGGGGATTCCTCTTTCTTTATGCCTTCCCCTATTGTTGATACTTGACTTTCTTACACATATACCTGAGCAAACATACGAGTGTGCACACCCACATTTTTTACCTTGGGGTGCTGCTTCACATGGAGGAGCAGTTCTGGTATCTGTTGAGAATCATAATACTGACTGTTCCTTATTTGGTTCTCATGTAACTGTTGATGTAAAGAGAGATTCAATGTATTTCAGAGAATTTGCATATGTACTGTTTTTATTCACAAGACATTGTGTGCTGTCTCTTTTAGGAGGAGAGTATCCCCATTGCTTTATCTGGTAGGGTTATCTTGGCTAGAGCAAAAAATGGAACAGGCAAGAGTGGTGCCTACCTCATTCCCTTACTTGAACGGCTAGACCTGGAGAAAGACAATATACCAGGTTGGTTGAAGATGTGCTTTTATTTATTAAAAATTATGGTTTAAATGTTGGAGTTAAAGACTAGGAGCCTTTTTTAGTAGATATTTTTGGTGTGTGGTTTAAAGATTATCGCAAAGCAGTGCTCCAGAAACTGGCTCCCATGAAATTTTGATGTTCTGTCCTATATTTTCCCCCTTTGATCCGTATTCTTTTATGGAGTTCAGTAGTGGTTGTAGCTGGGCTATTCAGTCCTAGACTTATGGCACAGGTTAATATGCTGAGCTCAGGGCTGCCAACTTAAAGCCATTACAGATCTGTAACTAAAGAAGAGGACAGAGTTTAATCTGGCATGATTGCTGGAAGAACGCTCTAAATCTAGAAGAGTATAAAATATTTTTAAAGATTCCTTTGTTTTGAAAATATATTTGCTAGGTGTATTACTACTCAACTTATTAATATAGCTCAGTATCCAGATGTTAAAATATGATACATGTTTTTAATTCCACCCCCACCCCTTGCTTTCTTTGTCCCTTGATGTTGTCCAGCAATGGTGATTGTTTCCACTAGAGAACTTGCTCTACAGGTCAGTCAAATTTGCACCCAGGTCAGCAAGCGCATGAGCTGGGCCAAAGTGATGGCAGCAGGGTTGCCCTAAGCTGAGTGTGGGGGTCTGGGAACCATCAGTGGTACGTGCAAGCAATGAGAGGGAGCAGAGGGGATAATGCAAGCAGAGAGAGAGGCGAAGAGAGCAAAGACAGAAAGAGGAAAGAATTTAAAAGAGAATAAAGAGAAAGAAGGAAATAAACCCAACTGTGTTCACTAAGATTGGCTGTGATGATAAAGAGGGAGGAGAGAGAGAAGGAGGAAATAAAGAATAAAGAGATAGCTGATCCCTGATTGCTTGGATGTGGGGCCAGAGGGGTTTAGACCCTGCCCCCAAATGGCAGGTTGGTGTGCCCTTTGAATGCCGGGACCCAGTGGTGCTGGGCAAAATTGCCCTAGTTGACGAGATCGCCTTCGAGGTCTGACGGAGGTTTCCTCAGCAGCGCAGCACAGTGTAGGTGTTTGTCCCAGGTGCCTTGTGTGGGGTACAGCACTCCCATGGAGGGTTGATTTGCCCTAAGCGGAAGGTAGTGGCCTGGTAGCCAGTAGTGGTATATGATAGAAGAGAGTGGGAGAGAAGAGGAGAAAGAAGGGAAAAATGAAGGGAAATAAGAGGGATAAAGAAGAGGAAAAAATAAAACCCCAACACAAACTGGGCTCGTTGAGACAGAGTGCGGTGGAAAAGTTAGAAGGGCTAGTGAATAAAGAGAAGAAATAGAGTAGTAGGTAAGGGAATAACTGAAACGTGATCACCTGTCCGTGAGGCTGGAGGAGTTCCAACTCTTCCTCAAGGTAGCGGGGTGGTGTGCCCGTTTGATGTAGGGTTCCACAGATGCTGTGTGGGGTTACTTCAAAAGCAAGATCTTGCCCGTGGCCAGCGGTCACTTGGGTGCTGGAGTTCACTGGTGTACCTGCTTTATAGCACTGCAGCAGTGACTGGGAGAGGGGCACGAGGGTGTTCCCTCAGCCCAGACTAGGGCCCCAGGACAAGCAGGCCCTCCACAGCTCTGTGTAGAATCACTGAGAGGGAAGCTGGGCTTGTTGTCCTATCTAGTCTGCTGGTGCTTACGAGATCAGAGGACTTTATTTTTTTATCCCCCTGGCCAGCTAGAATAAAATCAAATGAAATTATCTCTCACAGTCACTGGGCTGCAGCTCCTTGCTGTTTAAAGCTGACACTTGCAAAAGCGGGTCTTTGTTATGCTAAAAGCCGCCAGGCCCTGTAGCTGACTTCTGGCATTCCTAAGGTATGTTTCTTCTTAACGCTGATTTATGTTAAGGGCCTCTACCTGTGTGCTCTTTGGAGCTGAGCAACCAGACTTGGGTTTGAGTTTTAAGCCAATAATATATATTTCACCCTTTTAAATTTAATTCTTGTGATGTGCTCCGATTTGGGGGCTGTCAGGCTGACCCCCAGAGGGGGAGATCCAGCTTATTAAGGGGGTTATTTCCTTCTCGGCCAATTGGCATTATATTTGCTCCCTGGACTCCCGACTTTCCACCTATTTTCTCCCACACCGCGATCTTCCTAAGGTAATAATGTATTCTACTCTAAATTATGGGTACCCCCCACCACCACTCCCCTGGCCATGAGCTCAAGGCAGCCAACCATGCGGAGAGCTCCGGAATGGCGTTCCCCTTGTGTCTGGGATTCGGTCCCCTCTCCGCTGTCTGTCTGCAGAGATCACTGCTCCCGGCAAGGGTACAGCCAGCGCCGGCGGGCTCGCCAAAGCTAGAGCACCTTAAAGCGTTCTTGGTTTGCTTTGTGAGTGTAAATCCCACGCAAAAAGGGGTTCAGGAGAAACCCTAGTACCCTAGTTCTAATTTCAGGACTCCACCTCCCCGTTTCTTTTGCCTTACCTCCCAGTTTTCTGGTCTGGCAGCAGGAGCTCCAGATGGATAACTCCTATCTGGTCGCCATTTTCTCCCCTCCGGGATCTGCACTTGTCATTTCAAGAGTGCCCCCAGCAACTACGATTTCTTTGGTCAACAAGCATTTACATTTCCCATAATCAATAGGTTACAGGAAACCTTGTGTCCTGCAGATCCCTGTGAGTGTTATTACATTAAACAATTGAGCATTACGTATCTTCCTGTGCTTCACAACAAGGTTTTCTCACTGACATTGTTAGCTTATCAGCCCTAATCGGCCGATAAACACAAGTGGGGTTAATTGAAGGATGGAGCAGGACTGGGTCAGCCTTGCTTTGCAGATTCTCCTGTCTTTGCTTTGTGAAGGTCAGACCAGAGTAAAGATGCTTAAGCAAGTTAACTACTTTTGCTTCCAAGGCTCACTTCCGGCAAGACATCTCTGAGCAGAAGCCACATGGACCGACCATACATCCTTGGGTGCCCGACAGCCGTATGGAGACCCTCACCAATCCTGAGATGATTACTCTTTCACAGACTTGAACTTCGCCCTGCAGCCGGCCTCATTTTGTTCCTTTTGTGAGCCGGTGGAAGGCTTTGTGGATTGTTGGCGCACATATGGGATATTATTGGACTTGTGTATTTGAGCAGCTATGGGTAAGGTTGATTTCTTGATGTGCATTTAACATTTATATAACACTCTGTTTTATACACGAGTTTCTGTGGATTAGGTTCTCTAAAATTCCCAGACTACCACACTCTTGTAGCTGTGCAAATCTCCATTCAGTCATGTCTATAGACATTTTTACTTCCTTGAGCTCCACATTTTTGTCTACCCACAACTTTGCAATAGGATACTTAAGTATGGTTAAAGCACTGTATCGGGATAGTTCCGGTGTTTCATCACAACTTTTCCATGAGGAAATGCTTTTATATCAGTTCAGTGATGCTTCAAGCAGTTCACATATCTCAGCTCCAAGTTTACGTCAAGGAGATGCATGAATATAAAGGATTAGAGAGTCCTTCTGGCGCTTAGCCTGCCTCTATTCAATGGGGCCTCAAACATTTTCACTTAGCTCAACCTTTACCTCCGGGACTTGCTTGGATGGGAAGAAAAGTGTGAACCCTGCATTTCCTGGGAAGCCCTTTTGCGTTGCCTCACGCAGAGTTACGTTTGTCATTTCATGGGTGCCCCCAGCAACTACGATTTCTTTCGTCAACAAGCATTAACATTTCCCATAATGAGTAGGTTACGGGAAACCTTGTATCCTGCAGGTTCCTGTGCGTCCTAATTACATTAAATAATGGAGAATTATGTAACTTCCTGTTTCACACCAAGGTTTTCTCACTGACATTGCTAGTTTATAATCCCAAGCCAGCCGATAACCACAGGTGGGGTTAATTAAAGGGCAGAGGAATACAGGACTGGGTCAGCCTTGCTTTGCAGATTCTCTGGTCTCTTGCTTTGTGAAGGTCAGACCAGAGTGAAGATGCTTAAGCAAGTTAACTACTTTTGCTTCCAAGGCTCACTTCTGGCAAGACATCTCTGAGCAGAAGCCACATGGAACGGCCGTTATACATCCTTGGGTGCCCGGAAGCCGTATGGAGACTCCCACTAACCTGGAGATGATTACCCTTTCACTGACTTGACCTGCGCCCTGCAGCCGGCCTCATTTCGTTCCTTTTGTGAGCCGGTGGAAGGCTTTGTGGATTGTTGGCGCACATATGGGGTAATATTGGACCTGTGTGTTTGAGCAGCTATGGGTAAGGTTGTTTTCTTGATGTGCACTTTAAACATTTATATAAAAATCTCTTATACATGCGTTTCTGTGGATTCGCTTCTCTAAAATTCCCAGACAAGCACACTTACATAGTGGTGCAAACCTCCATTCAGTCACGTCTGTAGCCATTTTTACTTCCTTGAGCTCCACATTTTTCTCTACCCACAACGTTGCCAGGAGAGGATACTTAATGTCCGTTAAAACACGGTAGCGTGAAAGGTCAGCTGTTTCACCACAACGTTTGGATGAGGAATAGCTTTTCTATCAGTTCAATGATTGTTCAAGCACGTTCACATATCAGCTCCAAGTTTATCTCCAGGAGGTTCATGAAAGTAAAGGACAGAGAATCCTGGTTCTTACCCTGCCTCTACTCAGTGGAGCTGCAAACAGGTTAACTTATCTCAGCTCAACCCTTACCTCCTGGACTTGTTTGGATATGAAGGAAAACGGTGAATCTTGCATTTTCTGGACTGCCCTTCTGAGCTGCCTCACCCAGAGTTACGTTTGTCATTTCAAGAGTGCCCCCAGCAATTACTATTTCTTTGGTCAACAAGCATTAATGTTTCCCATAGTCATTAGGTTATGTGAAACCTTATATCCTGCAGGTTCTTGTGCGTCCTTATTGCATTAAACACGGGAGCCTTATGTATCTTCCTGTGTTTCAAAACAAGGTGTGCTCACTGAGGTTCTTAGCTTATCTTCCCAAATTGGCCAATAAAAGTATGAAGGGGGAGGGATAAATGGCTTGTTCAGCCTCGCTTTTCAAGTTCTCATGTCTCTTTCTTTGTTATGATCAGTCCATGGTGAAGATGCCGTAGCCAGTTAACTGCTTTTACCTCCAACTCATTTCCTGCAAGACATCTCTGAGCAGAAAACACTTGGACTTACTGTAATACAGCCTTGGGTGCCGGACAGCCATGTGGAGACACCCACCAATCCTCATTGATTTCCCTTTTACTGACTAGGCTTTCTCCCGGCAGCCGGCTTCATGTAGTCTCTTTTAAGAGATTGTGGAACACTTTGTGGATTTTTGGCGCGCACATGGGATAATGTTGGACTTGTCAGCTTAGGCAACTATGGATAATGATGTTTTCTTGATGTGCACTCTACATTTATGTGGTAAAATCTTTTATACATGAGTTTCTGTGGAATTGTGTCTCTAAACTTCACAGACTAAGACACTCATGTAGCTGTGTGAACCTCCCTTCAGTCATGCCTTTAGGCATTTTTCTTTCTTGGGCTCCACATTTTTCTTGACCCACAATATTGCCAGGTGAGGATACTTAACTTCCCTTAAAACACTTTATCGGGAAAGTTCAGGTGTTTCACTCCAACTTTTCCATGAAGAATTCCTTTTACATCAGTTCAATGGCGCTCCAACCACTTTCACATATCTCAGCTCCAAATTTACCTCCAGGAGATTCATGCATAAAAAGGATGAGAGAATCCTTGTGGTGCTTAGCCTGCCTCCACTCAATGGCGCCTCGAAACAGTTTCACTTAGCTCAACACATACCTCCTGGATTTGATTGGATGTGAAGGAAAGCAATGAATTCTGAATTTCCTTGGTTGCCCTTCTGCATTGCCTCATCCAGAAATACGTTTGTCATTTCAAGAGTGCCCCCAGCAATTACTATTTCCCATAGACATTAGGTTATGGGAAATCTTAAATCCTGCAGGTTCTTATGCGTCCTTATTACATTAAACAATGGAGCATTTTGTATCTTCCTGTTTCACAACAAGGTTTTCTCACTGACGTCATTAGCTTATCATCCCAAACTGGCCGATAAACACATGTGGGGTTAATAAAAGGGCGGAGGGATAGAAGACTGCATCAACCTTGCTTTGCAGATTCTCCTGGCTCTTGCTTTGTGAAAGTCAAACCATAGTGAGGATGCTTAAGCAAGTTAACTACTTTTTGCTTCCAAGGCTCACTTCTGGCAAGACATCTCTTAGCCGAAGCCATAAGGACAGACCGTTATACATCCTTGGGTGCCTGACAGCCATGTAGAGACCCCTACAATCCTGAGATGATTGTCCTTTCACTGACTTGACTTTCGCCCTGCAGCTGGCCTCATTTCCTTCCTGTTGTGAGACGGTGGAAGGATTTGTGGATTGTTGGCGCACTAAAGGGGGTAAAATTGGCCTGTGTGCTTGGACAGCTATGGGTAAGGATGTTTTCTTGATGTGTACTTAACATTTATATAAAACTCTTATACACGAGTTTCTGTGGATTCGATTCTCTAAAATTCTGAGGCTAACACACTCATGTAGCTGTGCAAACCTCCATTCAGTCACATCTGTAGCCTTTTTACTTCCTTGAGGTCCACATTTTTCTCTGCACTACATTGCCAGGGGAGGTTACTTAACGTCCATTAAAATACTATATCGTGAAAGGTCCAGTATTTCACCACAACTTTTCCATTAGGAATTGCTTTTATATCAATTCAATTGTGCTTCAAGCAGTTTCACATATCTCAGCTCAAAGTTTATCTCCAGGAGATTCATGAATATAAAGGATTAGAGAATAATTCTAGTGCTTAGCCTGACTCTACTCATGGGGGCCTCAAACACTTTCCCTTAGCTCAACCCTTACCTCATGGACTTACTTGGATGTGAAAGAAAACAGTGAACCCTGCATTTCCTGGGAAGCCCTTTTGGGTTGCTTCACCCAGAGTTAGGTTTGTCATTTCAGTAGTGCCCTAGTGACTACTATTTCTTTGGTCAACAAGCATTAATATTTCCCATAATCATTAGGTTTTGGGAAACCTTGTATCCGGCAGATTTCTATACCTCCTAATTCCATTAAACAATGGAGCATTATGTATCTCCCTGTGTTTCACAACAATTATTTTCACTGATGTTGTTAGCTTATCATCTCAACCAGCACAAAAACACAGGTGGGGTTGATTAAAGGGCAGAGAGACACAGGACTGGATCAGACTTGCTTTGCAGACTCTCGGGTCTCTTGCTTTGTGAAGGTCAGACCAGAGAGAAGATGCTTAAGCTAGTTAACGGCTTTTGCTTCCAAGACTTACTTCTGGCAAGACATCTCTGAGCAGAAGCCACGTGGACCAACAGTTGTACATCTTTGGGTGCCTGTCTGAGAAACCCACCAAACCTGAGATCATTATCCGTCCACCGACATGTCTTTGGCTCTAGCCAGCCTCACTGTGTTCTTTTTGTGAGATGTGGAAGGCTTTTTGTATTATTGGCACACAAAAGAGTAAGATTGGACTTGTGTCCATGGGCAGTTATTGGTACGGGAGTTTTCTTGATGTGTACTTAACACTTATATAAAACTCTTTTATACACGAATTTCTGTGGATTCGCTTCTCTAAAATTCTGAGGCTAACACACTCATGTAGCTGTGCAAACCTCCATTCAGTCATGTCTGTAACCATTTTTACTTCCTTGAGCTCCACATTTTCCTCAACCCACAACATTGCCAAGAGAGAATATTTAACGTCTGTTAAAACACTTTTTCTGGAAAGGTCAGCTGTTTCACTACAACTTTTCCATGAGGGTTTTCTTTTACATCAGTTTATTTGTACTTCAAGCACATTCACATATCTCAGCTCCAAATTTATCTCCAGGAGATTCTTGACTATAAAGGATGAGAGAATCCTTCTGGTTCTTAGCTGCCTTTACTCAGTGGAGCCACAAACAGTTTCACTTATCTCAGCTCAACCCTTACCTCCTGGACTTTTTTGGATACGAAGGAAAAGAGTGAATCCTTCCTTTTCTGGGCTGCTCTACCTGGTTGCCTCACCCAGAGTTACGCTTGTCATTTCAAGAGTGCCCACTGCAATTACTATTTCTTTGGTCAACAAGCATTAACATTTCCCATAATCATTAGGTTATGAGAATCCTTATATCCTGCAGGTTCTTGTGCATCCTTAAAACATTAAACAAGGGAGCTTTATGTCTCTTCCTGTGTGTCAAAAGAAGGTTAACTCACTGAAGTTAGCTTATCCCAAACTGCCCGATAAACTCAGGTGCAGTTAATTGAAAGGCGGGGGGATACATGGCTTGGTCAGCCTTTGCAAGGTCTCTGGTCTCTTGCTTTTTGTACCTCCGTACAGTTAAGATGCCTTAGCCAGTTAATTGCTTTTAAGTCCATGGATAACATCCTGCAAGACATCTCTGAGCAGAAGCCACTTGGACATACTGTGACACAGCCTTGGTTGCTGGCAGCCCTGTGGAAAACCTCACCAATTGAGATGATTTCCCTTTCACTGACTAGGCATTCCCCCTGCAGTTGGCCTCCTTTTGTTGCATTTGTGAGATTGTGCAAGACTTTGTGGATTATTGGCATACATACGGGATAGTATTGAACTTGGCAGCTTTCGCAGCTGTGGGGAATGATGTTTTCTTGATGTGTACTTTAAATTTACATAAATCTTTTGTACACGAGATTCTGTGGATTTGTTTCCCTAAAGTACCCAGACTAACAAACTCAAGTAACTGTGTGTACTTCCCTTCAGTCATGTCTTTGGCCATTTTTGCTTCCTTGAGCTCCACATTTTTCTCTACCCACAACATTGCCAGGAGGGGATACTTAACTTTGGTTAAATCACTATATCAGGATAGTTCCGGTGTTTCACCACAACTTTTACATGAGGATTTGCATTTATATCAATTAAATGGTTCTTCAACCAGTTCCACATATCTCAGCTCCAAGTTCATCTGCAGGAGATTCATGAATATAAAGGATTAGAGGATCATTGTGGCGCTTTTCCTGCCTTTATTCATTGGGGCCTCAAGCATTTTCACTTATCTCTGCTCAACCCTTATCTCATGGCCTTGCATGGATGGGAAGGAAAACAGTGAATCCTGCATTTCCTGGGAAGCCTTTCCGGGTTGCCTCACCCAGAGTTACGTTTGTTATTTCAAAAGTGCCTCCAGCACTACTATTTCTTTGGACAATAAGCATTAACCTTTCCCGTAATCATTAGGTTATGGGAAACCTTGGATCCTGTAGATTCTTGTGCACCCTAATTACATTAAACAATGGAGCATTCCGCATGTTCCTGTGTTTCACAACATGGTTTTCTCACTGACATTGTTAGTTTATCATCCTAATCCGGCTGAAAAACACAGGTGGGTTTAATTAAAGGCAAGAAGATGTAGGACTGCCTAAGCCTTGCTTTGCAGAATCTCAGATCTTTTGCTTTGTGAAGGTCAGACCAGAGTGAAGATGCTTGAGCAAGTTACCTACTTTTGTTTCCACGGCTCACTTCAGGCAAGATACCTCTGAGCAGCAGCAACATGGACCGACTGTTATACATCCTTGGGTGCCCAACAGCTGTATGGAGACTCCTGCCGTCCTGAGGTGATTACCCTTTCACTGACGTGACTTTCGCCGTGCAGCCGGCCTCATTTCGTTCCATTTGTGAGACGGTGGAAGGCTTTGTGGATTGGTGGCACACAAAAGGGGGTAAGATTGGACTTGTGTGCTTGGGCAGCTATGACTAATGATGTTTCCTTGATATGCACTTAACATTTATATAAAACTCTTATACACGAGTATCTGTGGATTCGTTTCTCTAAATTTCCCAGAGTAACACCCTCACTTAGCTGGGCAAACCGCCATTCAGTCATGCCTATAGCCATTTTTACTTCCTTGAGCTCCACATTTTTCTCTACCCACAACATTGCCAAGAGAGGATACTTAAATTTGGGTTAAAACACTGTATCCGGAAAGGTCATCTTTTTCACCACAACTTTTCCATGAGGAATTGCTTTTACATCAGTTCAGTCATGCTTCAAGTACGTTCACATAACTCAGCTCCAAATTTATCTCCAGGAGATTCATGAATATAAGGGATGAGAGAATCCTTCTGGTTCTTAGTTTGCCTCTACTCAATGGAATCTCAAACAGCTTCACTTAGCTCAACCCTTACCTCCTGGACTTGTTTGGATACTAAGAAAACAGTGATTCCTGCGTTTCCTGGGCTGTCCTTCTGCGTTGCCTCATCCAGAGTTATGTTTGTCATTTCAAGAGTGTCCCCAGCAATTACTGTTACGTTGCTCAACATGCATGAACAGTTCCCGTAATCATTAGGTTATGGGAAAACTTATATCCTGCAGGTTCTTCTGCGTCCTTATTACATTAAACATGGGAGCTTTATGTATCTTCTGTTTCACAAGAAGGTTAGTTCACTGAAATTGTTAGCTTATCATCCCAAACTGCCTGATAAATTCAGGCGGGTTAATTGAAAGGTGGGAGATATATTGCTTGGTCAGCCTTGCTTTGCAAGTTCTCTGGTCTCTTTCTTTGTGAACCTCAGTCCAGTTTGAAGATGCCTTAGCCACTTAACTGCTTTTACAGCCAAGGATAACTTCCTGCAAGACATCTCTGAGCAGAAACCACTTGGACATACTGTGATACAGCCTTGGTTGCAGAACAGCCCTTTGGAGACCCCCACCACTCTTGATATGATTTCCCTTTCACTGACTAGGCATTCCCCCTGCAGTTGTTTTCATTTCCATTATTTTGTGAGATGGTGGAAGGCTTTGTGGATTATTGGTGCACATTTGGGATAATATTGGACTTGTGGGCTTGGGCAACTCTGGGTAAGGGTATTTTCTTGATGTGCACTTTATATTTACATAAATCCTTTATACACGAGATTCTCTGGATTTGTTTCCCTAAAGTTCCCAGACTAACAAACGCAATTTAACTGTGTGAAACTCCCTCCAGTCATGTCTTTAGCCACTTTTGCTTCCTTGAGCTCCACATCTTCTGTACCCACAACATTGCCAGGAGAGGATATTTAACTTTCTGCGAATACTGTATCGGGAAAGTTCCGTTGTTTCACAACAACTTTTCTAAGAGGAATTGATTTTTTTATCAGGTCAATGGTCCTTCAAGCAGCTCCACATATCTCAGCTCCTAGTTTATCTCCAGTAGATTCATGAATATAAATGATTAGAGAATCATTCTGGCGCTTAGCCCGCCTCGACTCAATAGGGCCTCAAATATTATCACTTATCTCAGGTCAGCACTTAGCTCCTGGGCTTGCATGGATGTGAAGGAAAACAGTGAACCCTGCATTTCCTATGAAGCCCTTGTTGCCTCACCCAGAGCTACCTTTGTTATTTCAAGAGTGCCCCCAGCAACTAGTATTTCTTTTGTCAACAAGCATTAAAATTTCTTATAATTATTAGGTCACAGGGAAACCTGGTATCCAGCAGATTCCTCTGCGTCCTCATTACATTAAACAATAGAGCATTATGTATTTTCCTGTGTTTCCCAACAAGGTTTTCTCACTGATGCTGTTAGCTTATCACTCCAAACCGGCCGATAAACACAGGTGTGGTCAATTAAAGGTCAGAGGGACACAGGACTGCATCAGCCTTGCTTTGCAGATTCTCCGGGCTCTTGCTTTGTGAAAATCAAACCAGAGTGAAGATGCTTAAGCAAGTTAACTATTTTTGCTTCCACGGCTCACTTCCGGCAAGACATCTCTGAGCAGAAGCCACATGGACAGACTGTTATACATCCTTGGGTGCCCAACAGCCATATGGAGACTCCCACTAACCTGGAGATGATTACCCTTTCACTGACTTGACTTTCCCCTTGCAGCCGGCCTCATTTCATTCCTTTTGTGAGATTATGGAAAGCTTTGTGGATTGTTGGCGCACAAAAGGGTAAGATTGGCTTTGTGTGCTTGGGCAGCTATGTGTAAGGATGGTTTCTTCTTGTGCGCTTAACATTTTTTAAAACATTTTATTAGGGGCTCATTCAACTTATCACAATCCACATCAATTGTGTAAAGCATATCTGTACATTCATTGCCCTCATCATTCTCAAAGCATTTGCTCTCCCCTTAAGCCCTTAGCATCAGGTCCTCTTTAACCCCCTCCCTTTTAAAATTATTATTTTGTCATATCTTGTCCTGTCCAACGTCTTCCTTCACCCCCTTTTCTGTTGTCCATCCCCCAGGGTGGGGAGGACATTAATCATTAGGTTGTGGATAACCTTATATCCTGCAGGTTCTGCATCCTCATTACATTAAACAAGGGAGCTTTATGTATCTTCCTGTGTTTCACATAAAGGTTAGCTCACTCTGGTTGTTAGCTTATCATCCCACACTGCCAGATACACACAGGTTGGGATAATTGAAGAGGAGGGCTACATGGCTTGGTCAGTCTTGCTTTGCAAGTTCTCTGGTCTCTTGCTTTGTGAACCTCAGTCCAGTTTGAAGATGCCTTAGCCAGTTAACTGCTTTTACATACAAGGATAACTTCCTGCAAGACATCTCTTAGGAGAAGCCACTTGGACATACTGTAATACAGCCTTGGTTTTATCACAATACATAACAATACAAACCAAACCCATATACACTGAGTCCATTCTGACTTACAGTGACCCCATAGGACAGCATAGAATCACCCCTAAGGGCTTCCAGTTCAGTAAATCTCCATGGGAGCAGAATACCTAATCTTGTCTGCCCAAGAGGCATTGGGGTAGAAGTCATGTCAGTCCTGGAGACGGTGACTAGTAGCGGTTGATTGATAAACGGGGGAGGCAGCATGTCACTGGAAAACATGCAGCATCAAGTGTATAGACCACCAGTGGGAGAATAAGCTGGGAACTAAGTCCCTAGATGGACACTTGACCTAGTTTATACTCAACACTTGGTGACCCAGCCAGGACTTTCAACTCTGTCCTTTCAAGGTACACACCATCCCTCGTAGAAAACACTGGGAGGATTTGCTTTGGAATTCCCCCTAAGTGAATTGCACTTTATCTTAAACACATCAGTATTAAAGGAACTGAAAAGTCCCCATGTGCCCAAGGCTGAAATGACTCTATTTGCCTTTGTGAAAGAGCATTAATTAACATTTTGCCTTACTTCCAATTTCGATGTAAATGAAAATAGTGTCCAATCATGTAAGTTGTTGGTGTATGCACATCAATAATCCATGTCCTATAATCTAAAAAACTATACATGTATAATGTCTTTCTCTCGACAATGTTTTAAATTGTTGACCAGTGGCTCAATCCTTACATGTCCCATGAGGATAATTTGTAATATCCGTCAATAAAGTAATAATGATGTCTTTAAAGAAAACCAGGGGATATATAGGTATATCAATAGATTTTGAGCTTGACCTTAATGATAGCTCCAATCTAAGAGCAAATAGTTCTTATGACATGACCCCGCTCAGCACCAACCCCCACTAAGGGATCACTGAAAATATGGGTGCTGTAGCAAAGTGTAAAGAAAACAGATGGTACCCGGCTATGAGAAAGAATAGTGCCTGGGATCTTAAGGGCTTGTCTTCAAACAAGCAGACATCTAAATGAGGTGTTGGCTAAATCTATACTGAAGGGGCACATCAGCACGGTGTCCAAGAATTATAAACAATAAAATCCAAACCTAGAGTAGGGAATGGTATGAGAGCTTACACTCTGAGCTCGCTGCTTGATGAAGGTTGTGGATGGCATTTGCTAGGCCCCCCCATGCAGATTAAGCATCTGGTGACTCCCCTCTGACTATGGCTTAGAGATGGGAAAGGCCTCGTTACCAGAGTACAGGGCAAGGTGGTGTATTCAACTATAATTGCAGTTAGGTTAAAATGTGACGCCTGGTCATGATCTCCCTCTCGATCCAAGGTAGAGCTGCTCCAGTTTTTAATATCGTCTGCTTTGTTATCAACTAAGGCTTTTCTTCCTTTCACTGTGTCATTGTTCTTGGCCCATTTGTTTGTGTTCTGTCTTGATCAATTACGATTTTCTGTCCATGAACCCCAGATCAGGTAAACCTATGGAGACAACAACTGGATCAATGGATTCAAGAGGACAGGGCAGGGGAGGCTGGCAGGAAATGGAGCGCTAACCACAACGAGCACCAGAGAAGAAATGTCCGGGAACTGATTGTGGGGATGGTTGCACAGCTCTGGATGCGATTCAACTTGTGAAATATACGATTTGTGAATTGTATGCTGGTGAAGTTGTTAAAAAAATAAACTAGTAAGTTTTGTTTTTAAAAGAGAAAAGGATGAATGACGAGTATCTAGATCCCCCCAGGGTATAGCTGCAGACATCTAGTGTTTATGAATAGAGTGATTTTCTACATTTAGTTAATGGGAGGAAAGAAGCCAAGCAGATTTCACTGTGTACCTGGCAATGTCTGGTCATTGTGATGGGAATCGTGCTTTTTTTCAGGTTTTCTACATACTAGATTTAAGAGGAGTCTGCTATAACTTTTTATTTTGTTATATGACATATAACAGAATATATGTCATATATGTTATTATATGACATTTATATTTATAATATAATATTTAATATTACATGTGCCAAATTTTTAATTTAGAAAAATGAAGTTGCCCAAAGAGTGAAAGGAACTCTCCTCTACCTTTTATATAAAAAGGCACCAATAAATGCTTGCTAAATGTTTGAGATAACATTGGAACACAGAGTTTGCAGTTTAAAATAAGGGTGCTGTGTAATTTTAAAGCTCGACTCTGCTTACCATTTTCACTAAATCACCAGATAGGAGAATTACGATGTGAGCTGTCAAGAGATGAAAAGAAAAGAGAAGGCAGCACATGAAATGCCAATAGATCATTGCATCCCTATAACTCTTTACAGAAACACACACCCAAAAACATTTTAATCATTTATTAACTAGCCTGTGAAGTTTGTGGGTGGTGAGAATTGCTGTCCTTATATGTATATATTAAGACTTTGGGCTTTAGCAAGATATTTAAAAGTAAATGTAAGTTTTGTCCAAAAGTTAGTAGAGTAGAATTTTTTATAGTTCTTGGTAGATAATCTGACACCTGCAATTTATTATTTTCATTTCTCTTAGAGGGTAACCAAATCTCTCGAGAGACGATTACTTCAATGCCACTGAATGTCTTAGTAAAAAGGAAAGCTATATGTTTGAGTTTCTGATACTACCATTGTTTTGCAGTTATGTCTGGAATTTCCCTGTGTTCCTTAAAAACAAGATGCATATGTCTATATTTTCTCTCTTTTTAAAAGATATATATAAATATGTGTGTATCATGCAATACTAGAAGTGCTTACTTACACACAACAAGACATTTGGAAGACAGTCACATGGGCAACTGAATAGGAAAAAAATCCATACTTGTTTTCATTGCAAAAGAAAGGTGAACGTTATCACATAATATCATTAATATTATATTCAAGCAAAGCCATACGGAAGATAATTCAAAAACAGTGCATTGACAGGGAGTGGCCAGAAATTCGAGCAGGATTCAGAAAAGACACGGAATGAGGGGTATCATTGCCGATGTCAAATGTGTTTTGGCAAACTATGAAAAGACATGAATGAGTCTTAAACATATATTCTTATGGGAAGGTAGCCCATCTGAAAGGGTAATTAAGACACAATACAATTTCCACTATACAACATTCTAGCAAAGGCCAGACTCCTGCTGTTGTTAGGTGCCGTTGAGTTGGCTTAGCTCACAGTACCCTAGGTACAGCAGAATGAAATATTGCCCAGTCTTGCACCATCATTACCACTGAGCCTATTACAATTGCCTTGGCCACATTGTCAATTCATCTTGTTTGGGCCTTCTTTTGTTTCCACTGACTCTACTTAACCAAGCATGGGACTGCCCCCTTCTGGTAGCATGTCCAAAGTACTGAAGTCAAATTCTCACCATCATCGCTTCTAAGCGGTAATTTTAGCTACACTTCTTCAAAAATAGATTTGTTCATTTTAGAAGAATGAACAATAGAATCCAATAACATACCAAAAACTAATATAATCATGTGGAGCCCATACTAGGCATGCAAAAATGATTCAACATTAGAAAAACAATCAGTGTTATCCACCATACAAATAAAACAAAGGACATGACCCACGGAACCATATTAATTTTTGTAGAAAAGGCATCTGACAATCCAATATATCTGATTAAAAAAACAAAACAGGAATATAAAGGGAATTCTTCAATATAATTAGACAAAACCATTAGGTTGCATTAGTCTCAGCAGAGAGACACTGAATGCATTATTATAAATAGGGACCAGAAAAAAGGTGCCATTTATAATCACTTATAAATAGTATACTGGAAGTTTTAGTCAGGGCAATAAAACAAGAAAAGGAAAGAAAAGTCTTTCGGGTTGTTAAAAAGTAAAATAGAGATGATATGCTCCTATACATAGAAAAATTTCAAAGACTTAACAGGAAAACTACTGAACTAATTGAAAGATTCAGCAAAGCGGCAAGGTATTTGATTAACATCCACAAGTCAACGTGTTGCTCTACACTAACAATGAGAACTATGAAACGAAAATCAGGAAATAATACCATTTACAAGAGCCACCCCAAGAATGAAGTAGTTAGGAATAAATATAACCAGCAATTCAAAAGACATAAAAAGATTGATTATAAAAACAACCCTTATACAAGAAACCTGAATAAATGGAAGAATATATCATGCTTATAGATAGGAAACCTTAACATTGTGAAAATATCAATATTACCCAAATCAATCTTCAGCTATAATCCAATCCATCATCATTCTTTAAGGGGATGGAAAATGAATTACCAAAGTCATATAGAAGGGGACTACCTCTGCTTAGCAAAGCACTACTAAAAACCAATGAAGAAAATGGTAGGAGTCCTCACACTTCTCAATCTCCCAAATTACAGTAGAACCACAGTCATCAAAGACACTTGGTTGATAAAGTGACAGACATACAGACCTATGGAACAGAATTTAGAATCCAGGAGTAAATCTACCCACATATGCACTTGGACAAAAGGACAAAACCCATTAAATGGGGGAGGACATAGTCTCTTTAACAAATAGTGGTGGAAAAACCAGCTACACACTTGCAGAAAAATGAAACAGCATTAATTTCTCACCATTAAAAACAATGAACTCAAGATAGATCAAGGGCATAAATAAATGGAAAACGTAAACTATAGAAATCATGCAAAAAATACTGACAGATTTGGGGCCCTAATAAATGGCATAGGTATACTATCAAACAAAAATAATAACATACAAACAGCTTAAGACAAACTAGATAACTTGGATCTCCTAAAATTAAACACGTGCATCAAAGCATTTCATCAAGAGTAGAAGTGTGGTGGGAGATGGGAGTGTGGTGGGAGATGACAATGGTATATCAGACAAGGAACTAATCCCTAAAATGTAGAGAAAACTTCAATTCCTCAAAAACAAGAAGACAAATAGTCCTACTAAAAAGTTAGCAGAGGAGCTCATACCTGCGCTCATGAAATGAACACTGAAGATATGAGTGATATATCAGTGTGGAGAAGAAACCAGATGGTGCCTGGCTATCAGAAAGAACTGTGTCTGGGGTCTTAAAGGTCTGTTTTAAAACAAACAGCCATCTAAGTGAGGTGCCTCCTTAATCAGCACACCAATCTGTGTGATCCAAGGATTATAAGTAATAAAATCTAAGATCAGAGGAGGAAACTATTAGAACTTAAATTCTGAGTATCCAGTTTACAGAAGGCTATCAATGAGAGTGAAAGCCCACAATTTTTTTTGCAGAGTCCCCACTAAGATCAAGCCTCCATCAAATTCCCTCAAACTATTGCCTAGGGCTATGAGAATTCTTGCCTTCAGACAGTGCATTGAAAAGTGAATTATTACAGAGAGAGTTTAAGATTTAACATATTTGTTTTCCCTTTTGACTAATTTTTAATTTGCTCTAGCTTCTTTTGTCTTCTTTTTTTTTAGATTTTTGTTTCATTTTGTTGTTGGGATTTCCTTGTATGCTTTTCTTTATATCAAATCCAAGATAGGTAATCCATAAATATAGTAATTTGATTAATAACTCCTTGGGTTGTGGCAGGGGAGGTTGGGAAATAATGAGGAGCTAATATGTTCTAGAGTTGTGATTATCAACAAGTCTTTTAAATATATTTAAACAATTGGATTGGGTGGTAAATGAGTTCGATGCCAATAAAATATTTTTTAAAATAAATAATTTTTCTTAAAAAATCAACAGAAGATATGAGCAGCCTCTTCACCAAGGAAGACATTTAGGTGGCTGTGATAGTTACATAATCTGGTGTCAATTTGGGATTTGAGAGGATTAAGAGTGAAGAGGTGGAGTCTAGTCTGTCAATTGGGTTATAGCCAATGAGGCCTCAGTGTGGCATGGCCTTCTGAGGATTCTGGGAATTCCTGTATTTCCTCCTTGGAGGCGGGAGACTCACTTTCCCTCTCTGCTCACTCCCTGAGAGACTCTCTACTGATAAGACACATGGGGCTATGCTGGTAGCCATGAGAACCCTGGACCTGGAGGAGCCCTGCCAGCACTGAGATGGTTACAACACCACTGGATCTACAAAACTTCCCAACCACTTGCCTATTATATTCTTTCATTCGGCGTCATTGCATGTGTTTTATGAGTCTGAAGAGGACTTTATAGATTGGTATCAGACATATGGGCTAATATCAGACTTATGGTCTTGTTCTGGACAATTGCTCTTTTATATAAAGCACTTTCCCATACACATATAAGTGTGTCTATGAATTTGTTTCTCTAGTCTACCCGGACTAACACTGTGGCCAACAAACATATGTAGAAATCTTCATGCTCTTCAGCTATATCCCACTACCATCTAGTTAGTTCCAACTAATAGTGGCCCTTTAGGATAGGGTAGAACTGCTCCCTGGGGTTTCTGAGGCTGCAAAAAATTTTAGGGGGAGAAACTACCTCATCTTTGTCCCATGGAGAAGCTGGTAGACTTGAGCAGCTGATTTTGAGGTTAGCAGATCAATAGGTAATACACTAGGCCAAAGGGTTTCAAATAGAGAGATGCAAATTAAAACAATAATGCGATATCCTTTTTTAAAAATCAATTTTTTTATTTTTTAACATTGTATTAGGGACTCATACAACTCTTATCACAATCCATACATCAGTTGTATAAAGCACATCTGTACATTCTTTGCCCTAATCATTTTCAAAGCATTTGCTGTCCACTTAAGCCCTTTGCATCAAGTCCTCTTTTTTCTCCTCTCTCCCCACTCCCCTCTCCCTCATGAGCCCTTGATAATTTATAAATTATTATTTTGTCATATCTTTCTCTGTCCGGCATCTCCCTTCACACCCTTTTCTGTTTTCTGTCCCCCAGGGAGGAGGTCACATGTAGATCCTTGTAATCGGTTCCCCCTTTCCAACCCACTCACCCTCTGCCCTCCCAGTATCGCCCCTCACACCCCTGGTCCTAAAGGTATCATCCGCCCTGAATTCTCTGTGCCTCCAGCTCCTACGATATCCTTTTACCATGGCATTCATAACACATTCAAAAATCCAAGATCAACAAATGCTGGTGAGAGTGTAAAGAAACTGCACAACTGGAGGAATTTTTTAATGGTGTAACCACTGTGGAAAAAAAGCATGGCATCTTCTTAAAATACTTGGAAAAACAAATACCACACGATCCAGATAGATATCTATCTCAGAGAAAGAAGAGCCATGACATGAGTAGCTATATGCGCACCCATGTTCATTTTAGCACTGTTCACAAAAGCAAAATGCCCATGAATGGGAGGATGGTATACTACATACAATGGAATGCTATACAACATTAAAGAATAACGATAAAGCCATGAAATACATCATAACATGGATGAACCTGAAGGATATTATGTTTAGGGAAATAAGAACAAATATTGCATGAGACATGTGTTATAAAAAATTAAGAAACAGTTTTCACACTAACAAAAACATACTTTGATGGCTATTTGGGATGGGAGGAGAAAGTGTAAATTACTAACTAAAGGGTACAAAATAATAAGGAAAATATTATATATATATATTATAGGTCAAGTGTTGAGGTAGCAGACGAACATTGGGCCTCTAAAGTCCTCCCTCAATGCAAAAACACTTGGTTCTAATAACCTGGCATTCTGTGATGCTCACCCTCCCAACACGATTGCTGAAGACATAAGCTAATGTGGTAAAGAAAGGTGATGGTGCCAGGGAATCCAGGGTGGACGATACCTTAAGGACCAAGGGTGTGAGGGGCGATGCTGGGAGAGTGGAGGGTGAGTGGGTTGGAAAGGGGGAACTGATTACCAGGATCCACATGTGACCTCCTCCCTGGGAGATGGACGGCAGAGGAGGGGGGAAGGGAGACTCCGGATAGGGCAAGATATGACAAAATAACGATGTATAAATTACAAAGGGCACATGAGGGAGTGGGGAGCGGGTAGGGAGGGGAAAAAAAAAGAGGACCTGATGCAAAGGGCTTAAGTGGAGAGCAAATGCTTTGAGAATGATTGGGGCAGGGAATGTATGGATGTGCTTTATACAATTGATGTATATATATGTATGGATTGTGATAGAGTTGTATGAGTCCCTAATAAAATGTAAAAAAAAGAAAAGAAAAAAAAGAAAATGATTAGGGCAAAGAATGTACAGATGTGTTTTATACAACTGATGTATGTATATGTATGGATTGTGATAAGAGTTGTATGAGCCCCTAATAAAATGTTTTTTTTAAAAAAGAAAGGTGATGGTGCCTAGGTATTATAAGATATAGTATCTGGGGTCTTAAAGGCTTGAAGTTAAACAATTGGACATCTAGAAGGGAAGCAACAAAGCCAAACTGGAAGAAGCACACCAACTTGTGTGATCACGAAGTGGTGACAGGATCAGGTAACAGGGATCAGAAGGCCCAAAACAAACAATTTCAATTTGAAATGTTTTCAATTTGAATGAGGTTGGGGGTCGAGTTTTGGGATGGAACCCAAAGCCCATCTGTAAACAATTAGACATCCCTCACAGAAGGGTCACAGGAAGAAACGAGCCAGCCAGGGTGAGTATAGCACCAAGAAAACACAACATTCCTCTAGTTCTTTACTGCTTCCTGCCCCCATTATCATGACCCCAGTTCTACCTAACAAATCTGACTAGACCAGTACATGTACACTGGTACAGCTCTCAGCACAGGGAATCCAGGACAGATAAATCCCCTCAGGACCAATAATGGAAGTAAGGATACCATGAGGGTAGGGGGAAGGTGTGGGGAGAAGGGGGAGAAAGGGGAACCGATTGCAATGATGGATGTATAACCTGCACGCCCTGCCCTGCAGGGGGCGGTAGGGGACAAACAACAGAAACATGGGTGAAAGAGACTGGACAGTAAGATATGAAAACAAAAATAATTTATAAATTATCAAGTGTTCACAAGGATGTAAGGGTGTGGGAGGGAAGAGAAAAAAGAGGAGCTGGTACCAGGGGCTCAAGTAGAAAGAAAATGTTTTTAAAATGATGATGGTAACATATGTATAAATGTGCTTGATACTGTAAGAGCTGTAAGAACTCCCAACAAAATGCTCTTAAAATATAATAAAAAGTAAAGGAAGAAAGAAGCCTTTGAATTAAACAGCAATGACCTAAAATATTTCTTCGGATCCTGGATCTTATAAGTCAACAATGCAGATGCCTAGATGCAGATGAGGTGACAATATTTCCAATGTCTATTTTTTTGTAACCCAGTGTACTCCCGAGCAAGTACTCTGAGGCAGTGGCAGCCACTGCATCATTCAGTTTGAAAACACAGCAGGAACAGAAGCCAAAGATCTGCAAGAGCTCCGTGGGGAAGACACACACAGGTAGTGAGACTCCCCTTGTCCCACAACGGCTGAGAATGTGGTGAACCTAGTGAAGGAATAGCAACCATCTGGAGGGAGGCTCACCGATGCATCTCAAGACTAGAGGGGGAAATGTGCGGGCTTTCAGTGCTCTGAAGCTGATGTAGAAATTTTGGCTGTGAAATTTGATGAGATGATCCTTAAGAATTGGCAACAGAGTGCTTGGGGGAGAGGAGAGAGAAGATCAAAGGCACGAATCTGACTTGAACAGTTAGCACTTTGTTCCGCTACGATGCAGGCTGGACCTAATGTGGTTTCCAAAATTTTCTGTATTTGTGTTTTGTTTGTTCGTATTAGGGTATATCCCAGAGGTGTTGTCATTGGAGGTCACCATCTTGAAGTTGTGTTATATGCTTTTCTGTTTTTCGGTATATGAAATCCAGGATTGATGAACCTAATGCCGCGACCCTTCAATAATACAGTTCCTCATGTGGTGGTGACCCCCAACCACAAAATTATTTTCGTTGCTACTTCATCACTGTAATTTTGCTACTGTTATGAGTCATAATGTAAATCTCTGATATGCAGGGTGTATTTCCATTGGTACAAGTTGAACATAATTCAACATCATTAAAGCGTAGTAATTAATCACAAAACAAGATGCAATTGTAGATTGTGAAATATTTATGTGTTTTCCGATGGTCTTAGGCGACCGCTGTGAAAGGGTCGTTCGACCCCCAAACGGGTTGCGACCCACAGGTTGAGAACCACTGACCTATAGGGACAGCAGGTAGAATAAGGGTTTCCAGGGGAGGTGTGTACAGTGGTGGTGGTAGGGGGTTGTAGAAGGAGACGATGTCAAGGAGTCCATGTAAGAAAAGAATGTTTGGAAACTGGTAGCAATTGCACAGTTCTATTTGACATGATTGAACTATGATATGATAGGTTTTAAATCCCGATTAATAATAAAATTTTTAAAAGATATATGAACCACCACAACAAAAAGAGGCAACTAACATAAGTTATATGTAGTGGATTTTCTTCTCAAATGAAAGCCCTGGAAGCTAGCCTTTTAGATCGATAGCCCCAAACTACCTCCATACTCCCCTCTTTCTCTGCCTGAAATATGCAGGTGTCAAGGTCAGTGCTGCTGTGGGAATACCTGTCGGTGGGCCATGATTGGAGAGCTTGGGTATTTTTGGTCTACCCATAACTACAACTGCTCTGAGAAGACAA
Organism: Tenrec ecaudatus; assembly: GCF_050624435.1. NCBI lineage: Eukaryota > Metazoa > Chordata > Mammalia > Afrosoricida > Tenrecidae > Tenrec > Tenrec ecaudatus. The sequence goes on along the minus strand of NC_134530.1, from coordinate 305,078,199 downwards.
CATATAATGTCTGCTAGTTTTCACAAGAAGGCAGAGAGAAGTCAGATAACTAAAGGAAATTCATCATTCTCAATGGACAAGCAGGCACACTCCCGCAGCTGCCTGGTTAATGTTTATTGTGGTGGTGTGCCCATTCGGGCCTTCTGATCTGGATCGCTGGGCAAATGCTACCCTGTTGGTCTCCAGGGGTTGATTGTTCTAAAGAGTGTGTATCTCCCTGGTATTGTTCACTTTATTGACCTATTGTTTGCGTGGCAGTGAAGCCGAGGCTGAGTTCAGTGCCAGGTTTGGAGGGTGTTTGAAAGCCCAGGGATTTGGTATTTCATAACTCTTTTCAGACCTGTAAGCCTAGACTTTAAAAAAAAAAAAAGAAGCCTAGACTTAAAAAAAAATAACTTTGAGTTTTCTTCCACATTTTTTCTTTCATTATTTCTATGCCTTCCTACTGTGATTCCTTTCAGAGCAGTCAGCTCTGCAAACTTTCCCCTGATTCACAATAAAAAGTTAAGAGGAAAAAAAGGAAACGACAAAATTAATAATAATAATAATATGGGAGAAAGCAAGGAAATACAATTTAATAACTTAAAAGTAAATGAAAATAAAAACAAGGGAAAAGGAAAAGAAAATATACAATAAGTAAAACTGGGGAGGGAGAGAAAGAAGACAACAGCAAAGAAAAAACAAAGGAAAAAAGAGAAAGAAGGAGAGGGAACAAAGAAAACAGGAAATCGGAGAAAGAATTAAAAACAAGGGAAAGGAAAGAATAGAAAACCAAAAATTAAAAAAAGGAGAAAACTAGATAGGGGCAGGACTGAAAGAAAAGAAACTAGGAGGGGGGGGGGTGTCTCAGGGCTGACCCCTGGTCTGCCTCAGCACCCTCTTCCAGGCAAGGGACTCGCGTGGCAGAGAAGACAGGTGAGGCAAGGGGGATGCCCAGTCCTCAACAGAATGGCAAGGGGTCTGGGGAGCCTGTCCTAGCAGGCAACACAGACCAAGCTGATTTGGGAAATTCTAAGTTTCTTCCTGCAAGTGCTTGCAGAAGGAAAACTGCCAGGTTTCTCCTCAGAGCTGTTTGGATTCAGTCCTGACCCCACAAGTTAATACGGAAGCAACAGGATTTTCACAACTGATCATAGGAGATTGAGGGAGAAAGACTGGGCTTTCTACTCTCATAAACAGTCACAGGCTCAGGAACCCCCAGGGGTCGTGATGAGTCAGCATGGACCCCATGGCAGTGGGTGTGAGAACAGGAGGAGATGGACAGGTATTCACGTTGTCCAGAGATTCAAGTGACACTCTAAGAAGGCCACATCATCAGGACAAATTGAGCTTAGATTATGTATAAACTCAAAATCTACGCATGCATCTAAGGCAGTGGTTCTCAACCTTCCTAATGCTGCGACCCTTTAATACAGTTCCTCATGTTATGGTGGCCCCCCACACCATAACATTATTTTCGTTGCTACTTCATAACTGTAATTTTGCTATTGTTATGAATCGAGTGACTGCTGTGAAAGGGTCGTAAGACCCCCAAAGGGGTCATGACCCACAGGTTGAGAACCATTGATCTAAGGTATCCACGCGTGTATTAAAACTTTTTTTAAACAATTTATTGGGGCTCATACAATTCTTATCACAGTTCATACATATACATACATCAATTGTATAAAGCACATCTGTACAGTCTTTGCCCTAATCATTTTTTCTCCTCTTTTCTTGTTTTACATTTTATTAGGGACTCATACAACTCTATCACCATCCATACATATACATACATCAATTGTATAAAGCACATCCATACATTCCCTGCCCCAATCATTCTCAAGGCATTTGCTCTCCAATTAAGCCCCTCGCATCAGGTCCTCTTTTTTTTTCCCCTCCCTCCTCTTTCCTCCCTCCCTCATGTGCCCTTGGTAATTTATACATCGTTATTTTGTCATATCTTGCCCTATCCGGAGTCTCCCTTCCCCCCCTTCTATGCTGTCCCTCTCCCAGGGAAGAGGTCACATGTGGATCCTTGTAATCAGTTCCCCCTTTCCAACCCACTCACCCTCCACTCTCCCAGCATCGTCCCTCACACCCTTGGTCCTGAAGGTATCATCCACCCTGGATTCCCTGTACCTCCAGCCCTCATATGTACCAGTGTACAGCCTCTGTCCTATCCAGGCCTGCAAGGTAGAATTCGGATCATGGTAGTTGGGGGGAGGAAGCATCCAGGATCTGGGGGAAAGCTGTGTTTTTCATCGGTACTACCTCGCACCCTAATTAACCCATCTCCTCTCCTAAACCCCTCTATGAGGGGATCTCCATTGGCCGACACTTGGGCCTTGGGTCTCCACTCTGCACTTCCCCCTTCATTTAATATGGTATATATATACATATACATATACACATATATACACATACATACACACACTTATATCGTTTGGTTTTTTTTGCATGATGCCTTATACCTGGTCCCTTGGCACCTCGTGATCGCACTGGCCGGTGTGCTTCTTCCATGTGGGCTTTTTTGCTTCTGAGCTAGATGGGCGCTTGTTCACCTTCAAGCCTTTAAGACCCCAGACACTATCTCTTTTGATAGCCGGGCACCATCAGCTTTCTTCACCACATTTGCTTATGCACCCATTTGTCTTCAGCGATCCTATCATGGAGGTGTGCAGTCAATGATATGATTTTTGTTCTTTGATGCCTGGTAACTGATCCCTTTGGGACCACTCGATCACACAGGCTGTTGTGTTCTTCCATGTGGACTTTGTTGCTTCTGAGCTAGATGGCCACTTGTTTATCTTCAAGCCTTTAAGACCCCAGTCACTATCTCTTTTGATAGCCGGGCACCATCAGCTTTCTTCACCACATTTACTTGTTCACCCACTTTGGCTCCAGCCGTTGTGTCGGGAGAGTGAGCATCATAGAGTTCCAATTTAATAAAAGAAGGTATTCATGCATTGAGGGAGTGTTTGAGTAGAGGCCCAAGGTCCTTCCGCCACCTTAATACTTGACCTATAAATGTAGACACATAGATCTATTTCCCCATCCTCCTATATATATTTGCATGTACATGTCTTTGTCTAGACCTCCATGAATGCCCTTTTGACTCCTAGCTCTTTCCTCCATCTCCCTTGACTTTCCTCCTGCCCTACTACCATGCTTCGTCGCCACCTGGGCTAGAGTATGCCTCTTCTCTAAGCAACCTTACCCTTGATCATTTCCCACCAGGCCTGCCACTCCCCTTTCTCTACCATTTGGCGTCCCATGTTTTTCCCTTGTCCCTGGGTTTGTTAACACCACTTCCTTATCCCCCCTACCCCAAGTCTCCCCCGGAACTGTCGGTCCCGTTGTTTTTCCTCCAGATAGTTCATCCAGCCTGTCCTATTCAGACAGACCTGTGGAGACACTAACATGCACGAAAACAAGACAGTGGAAAACAAAGCAACAGTATACAACCAGACAACAAAACAACAAAAACAAACCACTGACAAAGAACAGAACAAAACAGTTCACAAGAGAAAAGCTTGTAGTTAGTTCAGGGATCGTTTGCTGGCCCTTAGGAGCATTTTCCAGTCCAGTCTGTTGGGGCACCACGCCCTGGCCCCAAAGTCTGCTTTCAGCATTCCCTGGGGACCTTGCCACTCTATTCCCTTGCTGTTCCGCTGCACTCCCCCAGTGATTTGCCTCGGTGTGGTGGGATCAGGTCAGGTGCAATTCCCACACTGTGTCTCCGGTGCTGTCCCCTGTATTGCCCTTAGTCACTGATTGGCATCATTTCTCATAGTGGGGCCAGCCATGTTGTTCTCTCTGTGGACTAGCTGCTCTACTCAGGAACATCATCCTCACGGCCTGGTGGGCCAGGCTGTGCTCCACTCTCTCCTCCTGCCCCTTCATCTTCTCCCGTGTGCTCTGATGTATTAAAACTTTTTAAAGAGTAAAATACTTGGAACATTCATACACAGAATACTGTTCAGGAAACAATAGGATTAGATATAAGACATGCGGGCAAAATGATTTGTCTACAGGACAGCAAACACACGATTGTCTTGAGTTGTTAACTAATGGGCAACCTCAAAACGATAGAGATTTGAACCAGAGACCAGTGGCCTCAAGAGTCCAGGATCTTGCTCTGCTTCTTCCCACACTGGAGTGTTTCAGCTTAAAGTCCAAACGGGTATTCCAGGTCCTTTCATCCGCAACAGGTGCGTTTAAAGTGAAGTCCAGTTCAGCGAGTGAGGTTCCCCCAAACAAGTCTCCTTATAGGACCTGTGACGAAGCTGTGCACTTTTAGAAGACAAATTTTGAAATCCAGGTAGCCTAGGGTACAAAGCCTGGCTCACTAAAGGGCAGAAAACAAATTCAGTCAGAGATGCAGGATTACTACATCATACAGGGTTTTTTTTTTAATTTCGGGGGCCATACTAGTAAAGTTGAGGTTTTCTCTACAGGCAAATTGCCCTTCTCCGGATGACCCATCAATATAAGTGAAATTGCTTTTTCTCATAAATGGATGTATCTCTCACCTTCTCTGGCCAAGGATTTTCCCAGGAATTCACCGACTTTCACTGTAGGAGGGTCTATTACATTAGGGTAACGGTGTCACAGCATAATACTGCAGAAACGGCTGGGTGCTTCCCCTCCCCCTCTCCCCTCAAAGGAACACGTTATTTAGCTGTGGGGAGGCCTCTTCTCTGCAGAATTGTCTTTAAGGCATCCAATTAAGGGAGTGAAAAACAGATGATAAGCTTTAGACCGACAAATTGTAACACTGCTTGAGAGAATAGAATAAATGATTTTTTTTTTGGTGAGGGAGTGAGTGAGTGAGTGAGAGAATGAGTGAGTGAGAGAGTGAGTGAGAGAGTGAGTGAGTGAGTGATGTGAGTTAGAGTGAGTGAGTGAGAGAGTGAGTGAGTGAGTGAGGTGAGTTAGAATCTAGAATAAATGATTTTATGACTTTCCCTAAACTCAAATGGCTAGTCTGAATTTTTTTTTAAACTCTGATCCCTTAAACAGACTGAATCAGACCCAAAGTTAAAAAGGATTCGAGGACAAATGTGTCTATATCTAAATGACACGAATAGTAGCTACATTCTGTAAAAACCATAGGTTATAGATGAACAAGGAGGTTAACATGAAATCTATTATTCTATTTTATAACTCTTAGCTCAAATCTCCCCACCTTCTCTAATCCTTATTCTATAAATTTGTTAAATCCGCTAACAATAAGCTTTCGATTTGAAAATCATGGTATTTTAAACCTACCAGTTAATCTCAGAAAAGTAGTTACTACTTATACACAGAGGTTACCTTCAAAATATCCACAATATTACCACATAGAGGACTTCTAGAAACATCTGATCTGTTTAGCAGCTAATTTGTGTTTGCGGCAAATTTGGGATCCGCTGCAATTTATGAACCTCGTCACTTTCCAGAGCCCTAGAAATCTTTATTTGAGCTGGCGTGCTCTGACTCAGGACATCAGTGCATTATAATCCATTTTTCATTTGAAATTGTTTGGTTATGTGCCTCAGTGGGTCCACGAACCCAAAGCTTCTCTGCAGATGGCAAAGCTGGGCATGGCCATGGTGACGTCACAGGGAAATGTACACTCCAACTTCATTTAGAGCCATAAGTGAGAAGCCAGCAGACTACTACAAAACCCAATGAAGTTCATTACTGACAGGAAGCATCTCACGTATAACCAGACATATGTTACCGAACTTCCAGTACGTCTCAGGTGTATGATGTAATTTCATGGAGAGTCGCTAGCCTTTCTCCATTGTACGACTGAATCTACTAAATTTGATTTAATGCCATAGAAGTTTAAAATATCATTACATTGTTTTGTGTTCTTTTATCTGAGCAAAGTTCACGTTCACTCTCTTACTGCAACTTTCCATATACTCCCAGGTCAGCTTTTCCTCTCGTTCACAGTCTGTCACAACCAGACCTCCTGCTTCAAGACAAGACCACTTATTTTCCTTCTTAAACAAACAAACTTCGCCGCTAGCCATTCTGCCTTCTTGGTGAGCTCAGGTCACACGAAGCTGGTGTGTTGGTCTTCCTCCCGAGAGTTCGTCACCCTGAATGTTACACACATTTTAAAACAAGGAAAGGCACCAAGTCACATGGCAATCCCAATCAAGATCCAGAAGAAACAGGTTAACAATTAAAGTGACGCCTTATTTTAAAATGATATTCACCAAAAGTAGCTGCTCTAGCAAGCAGAATACATGTTTGTTGGTTTTTAAAGAATGCCGGGGTGAGGAAACAAGCCGAACATGGCCCCATAGCTCAGAGTGATGATGCCAAGGCCTTTGCTCTTGCTCAGACCTCGTGCTTCGGTGAATCTAATCCACCTATCCCCTGGGAGGCAGATCCTCCAGAGAATGGATTCCATTTCCAGGCTAGTAATAAAACAAAACAAAACAAAACAAAACAAAACACAATGAACAAATAAAATGTTTTCTGTAGAACAAGAAAGTTAGGTCTTTGTTAATATTACTAATCAAACTTTCAGTCAGACGGGTAAAGTTTCTGATTCCATCAAATAATGAGTCTTCATCTCTTATAAGAGCTTTTAAGAAATTCATTTTATTTTTTTTAATTCATCATTTTACTGACAGATGTCACAGTATTCCATAATTCAAATACTTCGAGCATAATTGCACTATTGTCACTACAATCAGTTTCAAAACATTTTCTCTTTCTTCTTGAACTCTTTGATGTCAGCCCCCTTTCCCCCTCTTGCCCCTCCCTCCCCACCCCTTCCCCAGGATCCCTTGTTCCCCCTCATGCTCCTCCCTCCCCCAGGATCCCTTGCTGTTATTGTTATATATGATTATTAATATTCTATTATTATAATATATTCACCTATAATTCTGTTATTTGCTCACTCGAGTGGAATAGTAACTCTTTAAAGGGAAGAAGGTGAACACACCACTTAGCAGATATGTAGCTTTTAAAACTCATCGTCATTGAGTCAGTGCTGACTCACAGTGACTCCGCAGAACAGGCTAGAACAGCGCCTATGGGTTTCTGAGGCTGGAATTGTGGTAGAAAGTTTCCTCTTTCTCCCCCAGAGCAGCTGGTTTCTAACTGATGACCTTTTGCTTGCAGCCCAGCACGGAACCACTATGCCACCAGGCTTCCACCCGTATGTGCATATGCATGTGTATTTTACATGTGGAATCTTAATAGCCGCAAGCACTCATTTACCTAGTTATAATGATATTAGCCCATCATTTAAAAGATTAGAAATTACTTATGAACCACCAGACACCGTTGAAATACAGTTCAATTAATCTTAAATTTTTCTTTAATTTATTTAAGCTTAGCTTTCTTCAGTTCTTTAAAATCTCTGCGTTTTGACTTAAATAGACCTGATGATTAAGTTGGTTTTAACTCAGTGGGCGACCTTATAGGCTAGAGCGGCACTGCTCCTCAGGATGTCTAAGGCTGTGGAATTCAAACGGAAAAACTGTTTCCCCCCCCCCTCCCCTTTTTCTTTGCTGGGACTGGTTAGCAGCTCAGCTCTAGAGTCATTGTGACCCTTGGCTAGTTCTACTTAGACTGTTCTAAATTAACCCTGTTCACACATATTCTCTAAATTAGCTCAGGTTGAGCAAAGTAAAAAAGCTGTTTTATTTTCCTTCAAAGATTCCCATTTTCCCTTTTCCCCCTTTGAAACACATGCTACTACCTAATTCAAGTCGCCTGCAAAGGTATAGATTTTAAGATTGTGATACGCAAAACGTGTTCCGTGAACGATTTCATTTACTCCACAAACCATTTAAAGAAGTCAAGTCACAAGCACACCCATATGACACACAAAAGCATGTGCATCAGGGATTTCATGGACCTAACTTTTTGCAAAACAATTCCAACTGTAAAATGGTATAATAATTTAAAGAACAATTGCGGGGACATCTCTCCCTTTGAATTCAGATTTCACAAAGACCAACGTTGCTGCGGTAAACCATCATTTTCCCTTATGTGTTCGTCTGGGTGCATTAGAGAAACAAATACACAGAAACTCATATGTATATGAGAGCGTTTTATATAAAGGTTAAGTGTACATCAAGAAAACATCCCAACCCAGTGCTGCCCAAACCCACACGTCCAACATTAACCCATTAACCATATGTCCAACACCAATCGACAAAATCCTCCTCCATCTCACCAAACACACACTACGATGCCAAGTGCAGGAGGAAAGCCGAGTCAGTGAGCGTGTAAGCATCTCAGCACTGGCAGGGGTCTCCACACAGCTGCTCCAGCTACCAGGGCTGCATCGGGGTAGGTCCATGTGGCTTCTGCTCAGGGATGTCTTGTAGGAAGTGAGCCTTGCCAGCTAAAGCAGGGAACTGGCTAAGGCAGCTGCACCCCGGTCCGACCATCACAAAGCAAGAGACCCAAGAACTCGAAAGGTGACACACACTGAGCCATTTATCCCTCCGCCCTTCAATTAACCCCACATGTGTTTATTGGCCAGGTTGGCACAATAAACTTTAACTATCACACCTTAGTTATGAGCAGAGGAAGACCAGACAGAATGCGCCCTAGTGGGCGTCCCTCGGGGACAGACACTTTGGAAGCCCTTAAGAGACGAATTTACAGATGACAGAAAACCAACCGGTGAATAGGCCTCGGCGGTTTTGTCCCAAATAGGAAGTTTTGAGCAATCAGACTTACAGACCACAGATGAGATCTCACAGACAGAGATACAGACACATGTCAGTCCCGTTAATTGCAACTTCGGGGACTTTCATTAGAGCGTGCATTAAAAAGATGTGACCAGAGTTGAGATTTAGAATTTCAGAATCCAGAAGTGAAGGCAACTGGGAGACGGTGAGAGGCAAACCGGGACCTAAGGAAGGTGAAGACCTTTGGCTATTGGCTAGAGGTCTCCAGTACGTCCACACACAGTTCTCCTAGCCCAGGCAATCCATGAGGGTCTTCCATCAGGGAAGGGTCCCTTAAGTAGGGGTTCTCAGCGTACTGAAAGTCTTCCTTAAAGTCCCTTTGCGGTTGCCACAATGTTGCCGGGAGAGCCTGTGGCAGTAGCCAATTTGGGAAATTCTGAATTTCTTCCTGCAAGCGCTTGCAGAAGGAAAGCGGCCAGGTTTCCCCTCTGAGCAGTTTCAGAGTTCAGGCCTGACCCCACTAGTTAATATACAAGAAACAGGTTCTTTTTACAAAGATTATAGGAGATTGTGGGAGAAAGACTGGGCTTTCTACTCTCACCAACAGTGACACAGTCTCAGAAACCCACAGGGGTCGCTATGAGTCAGCACTGACTATCCCAGTGAGTTGAGTCCAGGAGATTAGCAAGTTTTTATAATGTCACAAGAGGCAATTGATACGCTACAAAGGCAGGTTCTACAATGATCATTTTGAAATGATCTAAATTACATTTCTCCAGCGGCCATGAGATCACCATTTTTCTGAAGTTCCATGGGTCCTTGTTTGTACAAATTGGAGTGATGTTTTATGTGTGGCTGCTTATCTTACTAACCTTATTGGCCTTCCTAAATTGGAACATCCTTCCTAAGTTGATTAAACTAAAAAGGAATTTTTACTGTAAAAGAGAGGACGGTTACATTTTTTTAATTTTAACAAACTAAATTTTAAATGATATTTCTAGTATTGATTTTCCTTATATCAAGAAGTCGGTCTCGGTCTTTGGGATCAGGGTACTGGACCTGGAAGTAAGTAGTTCATGCTGACTCCACCAATGGATGAGGTCCTGGTGTTTGCGCCTGGAACGTGTTCTTTTTGGGAAAGGGAGACTATTTTCAGCAAATGGTGCTGGAACAGCTGAATGTCTGAGTGGGAAGTCCATGGAAAAGGAACCTTACTGTTTTCCATCATTGCTAGCTATCACGATAACCCTTTTGTGTTGACACGTCAGCAATCTAGTGGTGGAGGCACACAGGATTAAGTGGTGGGTTACTAACTGAGAGGTTGGCCCCTTGGAAGTAAGGATTGGCTGGTCTGCTTGTGAAATGTGACAGCCTTGCATGTCCTCTGGAGCAGTCCTACTCCGTACACGGGGTCGTCTTGAGATGGAGTTCTCCCAACAGCGGTGAACAGCAACAGCCACATTCTAATACCAATGGATCAAGACACAATGTCCGTTAAAAAGGCAAAATTCCCATGGTAGGAGTATATATTTTCTTCTTCTAAAAAGTAAATTTAAAAATGTTAGAAGTACAATTTTTCATGAATGATAACTCTGAGAATAGATCATGAAATAAACAAGAATTACACGTAATCACACAACCTAGATGTTGCCAAAATTGACCCCGATACTGGGTTGGTCTTTTAAACCAGAGCTAGCTAGCTAGCTAGAGTATTAGAGCATCACTTTCTGAGCACCAATTTTCTAAATCCATTTATGAGTCTCCACATACATTCACCCTCCACTGAAATCCTTCTGACCGTTAACCAGCAGCTTGCATGTTCCTGCTGTCAGACAGGGACTTTCGAGAGGGAATTATGCTCATTTCCCAGTGAAGAAGACGTAGCATTGCCCTTAGGGACTTGCCTGGGTGTGGTTCTGATGGAATTCGGGGTTCTAAGGAGGCATGGTCATCAGTTACATCCTGACTTCCTTGGTGGAGGGACCTGAACCAATCTGATAAACTCTTCTAACATAAGGTGCTTGTGCCAATCATGGTCCTATTCCTGCGTCTGTTGTCCCACCTGGCATAACCTGCCATGACGTATGCTTTTAGGACCATGTCTTCATCCTCTCATGTCAGTTTCAAATCAACAAATCTCAGCAAAACCCTTGGACGTCAGTCCAGCCTCGTGCCAATGGTTTCTCTCATCTCCACGGTATGTCTCCTCTTTGTCTTGTTTTTCATGTTCAAACAGGATTTCATTCATAAATGTTTTCCTTTTATTAGATTTGATATTTGAGAACTCTTTTCTATCCTAAAACAATAGACAGACTGGCCACTGGACATATTTTTGAAAGAGGTATCTACATAAAATTGCATTATGTTTTCAAACTTAATATCAGTTTGCCTGTGATTGTCATTTCTGAAACTCCTTGAGGGAAAATGATTTTTGTTTGTATGTTTCATGACATTTGCAACTGCATTTTCTGAAGATCAATTTACTGCAAGGCTGTGTTCAAATTGCACTCCCAATAAATCTCTAGTTCTGGGGTATCAGCCAAACGGATCATGACGGTCTTTTATGGAAAATTGCCCATTTCGCCATCTCCTATCCACAATGTAACTGTACTGTGAAACCAGCGTGACTCAGGGAAGTAATCATGGAGCAAGTTTATTTTTGTCTTCTCTCCTGTTACTTTAAGTTTATTTTGTGTTCTCATTTTGCCCCTGATGAAATTTAGGGCAGGTCACACAATGGAGAATTACAAAACTGCAGTCTAACTTCTTGCCAGCACCCTTGGTCACCATGGCGGACTGCTCAAGGGCTGGCGACCTGCTCTGAGCTGAACTGGCCATGCTTTCCCACCTGGCGATTTCAGAAATAAACCCAAGGGGCGATACCTCTCTTCACGTGGCATGCAACCAGCGGCTACCCTGCAGGCCAGAGAAGGTCAGTCTTGAGAGAGGAGAGGCAGGAGCTGATGACAAAGGAGAAGGCGAGATGGACCAAGTGCATTTCCTGGGTGGTGTCAGCTGGGCAGTCACGGGCTTCACTTCCTCCTTGAACTTCGGTTGCATTTCTGCCTCTGGAGTCTGTGCAATTCTCCCTCCTTGTTATACCCAGCCTAACCTCCTCCCACACCTGGGTACACCCTGGCAAGACGGGTTCTGTTCAAACATGAAAAGAGCAATTAATGCCCAAATGAATCTGGCTTGTACAAGAGCGAGCTAGTCTCGGTCACTGTTTCTAAGTGCTTGGCTTCACCCCTGGAAAGGCCTCACCTCATTTCATAACCTAAGGGTCTGTTTTGGCTGCAAATTGCCAATGTTTTTGCTACCTCCCCACTCAAGTGCTAAACCCATCACTCATCCTTCGAAGTTTTAGCGTCACACATTCATGTTTACCTCCCTGCCTTGGCGTTGTACAAAAAAATAACTGGGAAGACTGGTGAGTACTGAGCAGCGAGCACATTCTCAGCAAAGGCAGAAGGGTTGGTGTTCAGTGACGTCTGCAGATTCGCTTTTAATTATAACACCTTTGTGCTGTTCTTGGAAAAGCAATCAGGTGTTACAGGCCCTGCCTATTTATATTCATTCCCAATGTAGTCATCGTTCTAATTTTGTGAAAATGCAACATTATTATTATGATAACTTCTAAATGTCAACACGTTCTGTTTTGGGAGAATTGCCTTGGGTTCAGCATATATTTATTTTACATCCTTTGAGTGTTTAAGACAGAAAGAATAGCAGCCACTCAGATTGCCAAAAATAAGAATTTTGCAGTATCACTGGCATAGTTTCTATTGGCGATTGTAGGTTTCTGCAGGTTATTATTAAGACTGTGTCTGGAAAAATGAAAACCAACAGAGAATAAACATCACACCTGATATGCTGATGACTGGTTTTGGTTTTTTTTCTTACATGATTGAGAAAATTCTCTTCAAAAGCATTCAGATGAGAGACAGGAAAAAGTTCGGAATGGAGCAAGTGAGTTTCTTTAAGGGTTACTTCCCACATTATAGTACAGATGGGCATCTCAGCAGGCCCCAGAGCCTCACGGGATGGTTGGAAATTCAGATTCTGGATACCGCTGATGTATTATTAGCTGGCTCGTCCTAATGCACCTCCCCTTTACCAAGGTGTGCACACTCAAAGCTCATTCTGTATTCTTGTCTTCCAGCCATAATCCAAGGGTCAAGCCACTTAGCTGTGGGGCTTGTGTGCATATCCTGTCCCCTCACTACCTGTCCTTTACTGCCTCCCTCTCCCTGTATTGGGAATTCCTTCCTTTTAGATAAATGTGTCTTCTCTGCCCTTTACCTCCCTGTGCTGGGAATTCTTTCCATTGCTTGCCTGGTCTCAGGCTTCCTAACGACATAGTCAACATTGTCACCATGAGTCACAGTTGATTCCTACTCATGGTGAATCGATAGGACAAAGCAGAACTGCCTCTTTGGGTTCCTCAGATCTTAAATCTTTACAGGAGTAGACAGCCTCATCTGGTTCCCTTCGAGTTTCTGACCTTGTGATTAGCCATTCAGTCCCTAGCCACTTTGCCAACCACCGGGGCTCCTTTTGCATTCAGAGATTCGGTATAGACACTTCACGTGCAATGTCCACAGTCACTTCGGGAAACGCTGGGGGGACAGTGGTTCACTGCTGGGCTGCTAAATCAAAGGTCAGCACTTCAGACCCACAGGTTGCTACCACAGAGAAATATATGGCAGTCTGCTTTCTTAACGATTTAAAGCCTTGGAAACCTCTAGGGAGTTTGGTTCTGCCCTGCAGGGTTGCTATGAGTCAGGACTGACTCCATGGCAGGGCATTTGTATCATATACTGACCAATCCCTCCCTGCAAAGTGTGAGCCAGGCATTATGCTGTGTCTTAAAGAGGCAGCAGTTTAGAAGTATTCGAATACAAGTTGTTTCCTGCTTACCCAAGAACTGCCAGTCAACTTGGACACAGGTACCAAACTCTCTAGGCTAGAAAACTAAGGGCAAAAGTAAACATTTCTCAGGTGCTTAAGAGAAATGCTCTTAAATTGTTTTTCCAATGAGCCAAGACAAAATGTCACGTAAAGGAATCCACTTCACCAGACAATGCCAATAGAGAGGAAGGCGCAGAGGTGCTCCGGGAAGAAAAACACCTGAGCTAAGACGTGCTGAGTTTGTCTCTAAAGCAGTTTGACGGCACGGGGCTGGGGCTTCAGGAAGAGCGCAGCGAGGAGAAGTGGTTTTATAAAGACTTAGTGGTTAATGCCACAGAGATGGCTACGTGGATGGAGCAAACGGTGAAGTGCTCACTCACTCACTACCCTGAAGTTGGTGATTTGAGCCCAGCCAGAGGCTCCCAATGCCCTTCAATCTACTTCTACAAGGTCACAATCAGTGAGAAATGTGTGGAGCACAGTTCCAGTCTGCCACACACTCAGCCTCTAGTTTTGCTAATTTTAGTTTGTTGGTTTGGTTTGGTTTGGTTTTGGCATGAAAGGTACCATGGATGCCCAGAGAAGGAGAGAGGGTTCTGAAGAGAAGGGCAGAGACATGTGGGCTGAAAAGCCCCCACAGTTAGAGGATGAGATGATCGGAGTGAGATGTGGAAGGAGTGTGGCAGAGAATTAAGGGGGCAGAGGAACGGATGGGATGTCCTTACTAAAGGCCTGCAGAAGCTCAAAGGGCAAGAAGATGAGGTCCTTAAGGAGAAGCATTCCCATGGTGACCTGGGACTGGCAACCAGTTTACAAGGAGAACGTAGGTGAGGAGGCGCAGGGAGGGGAGGATTGTGGGCAGAGGCAGTATAATGAAGCTGCTAGAAGGACGGGCTCGATGGCTGCTCTTCCTGAATCCTCACTCCATGACTGACAGGGCAGCTTAGGGTGCTGAAGTTGACTTCTCGAAGTCGCCATTGCTTCATCTTTTAAGTGAATACCTTACCTAACACCTTCCTCACACGGAGGGTTAGCGAGATGACATGAAACATCCATCACACAGATCTGCCCCGTAAGAGCAACTCGGCTAAATGTCCAGATATATTCTTTGAAGAAGTTGGTTGTGGACGCAGAAAAAAGGAAACCCCAAAGACCCTACCTCCACCAGGCAGACAGTGAAGTAAGTGGTGTTGTTGTTTCTTTCTAGATAGGCCTTATTTGCGCATATTCCAACAGAAAACAAAAAGCTCCCAGGAGAACAACAGACTAAAGAATTTGTGGAGGAAACGTATCTTCATCAACGACCAGATCTGGTGCAAATGAAGGATTTGAAGAGGCATGACTTTCACGTAACAGACAACAAACTTGAGTGATTTGCTATCATTTCATATCCCAAATGGACATTATCTATCCAAGAAGACATTTTGGAAGGTTAGACTTATTCTAATAGTGTTGTCATTGTTTAAAAAAACTTTTGGAACTTTCTTCAAAACCACAGTATGAACTACAGAGACAAATGTTTTATTATTTATGACACCTCATTTTTGATCAAAATATTTACTGCTTTCAACCAATGTAACAGCAAGTAATTTCCGACCCTTTTCAAAACCAAATCAACCTCAAATTATAAACCCTGGCAACACCAAGGACATTAAAACAAAAACATCAGATATTTATCAAAACTAGTTTTAAGTTGCTGAATGTGAAAGAAAACATTTGGATTCCAAATGCAAAATCAATCTTTTTAAAAATAAAACACTACAGTTTTATTCCCTTGTGTTTGTTACTTTAGTAAGCATGTAACATAAAGATAACAAGTGCCAAACACTTAAGTGGAGAGCAAATGCTTTGAGAATGATTGGGGCAGGGAATGTATGGATGTGCTTTATACAATTGATGTATGTATATGTATGGATTGTGATAAGAGTTGTATGAGTCCCTAATAAAATGTAAAAAAAGAAAAGGGAAAAAAAAAGAAAGAAAGAAAAGAAAATGATTAGGGCAAAGAATGTATAGATGTGCTTTATACAATTGATGTATGTATATGTATGGACTGTGATTAGAGTTGTATGAGCCCCTAATAAAACATTAAAAAAAAATTCCATGGCATATAAAAAAACAAACAAACAAAAAAAAAAACAAGTGCCAAACAACCAGAGTGTAACATGCTGTCATTTGTTTCAGTTGTACACCTCAAATCCATACAAGATATGACTGCATTATGCAATTCCTGAAAGTGTTCAAAGAGCTAAAAATATTGTCAGAACCATTTCTATAAGTTCAGCAGAAGTGGAAAGGTGTTTTTCAAAGATGAACATAATATGTTTAGAGACAAGAAATCGCTCATCTCTAATATATCAAACACATCGACTGCTGTCTAATTGGCCCACCTCTAAAGGAATGAGATCCTACTCGTACAGTGAAAAGACGGGAAGGATAAATCACACGGTCGATGATGCTCCAATGGCAAAATCAATCTTATTGGCATAAAAGCTCAATGACTTCAACCACGCAAACTTTCCGGTATAATTTTTAAAGTATATATTATACATTAACTTTCCCACCCGCGTATATAATTAGTCCTAGCCACCCTAATTACCAAAGATAACAACTTCAGAGGTGTATTTAAAATGGAGTTCTACTCAGCATTTCAAAATATGTGACCAACTTAGATACATGGATTTTTTGTTTACGCTTGTGTCTTAGATAACAGTATACAGGAGAAGAAACTGACCTTGCTCTACGAAGAATTATAAAGAAGAGAAAGGAATAAATAAATATTTGAAAATACTTAATAAATCTATTCCCAACATACCCATCCTTTCAGAAATGAAGGAAGAGTAAAAGCAAGGGGTGAAAGAGCCTTTCTGTTCCCACTTTGAGTAAGTTCTCCAGAGGGTCATGTTAGTCCTGAATCACTAACAAAAAGTCACCCTGTAGGAATGGCCCGCTCAGTGTACAGGAACCAAGAATTCTTCCGTGTCTAATCTTCATCCTGGAGTCAATCAAATGCTTTGCGCATCTTTTCACTGCAAGTTGTGCACCATATTTTACATCAGGATCCATGGCTGCAAGTTTTTTAGAAGGTGGAAAGTCTGGACAAACATGAAGAGGTTAAAACATGACACTGCCTTGGAAATCAGGCTCTGAGGACGAGTGACATTCCCTGGCTGCCAGGAGGAAGTTGCACTTTGTTGTGCAACTTGTTGGTTAAGAAGAACCCTTGACCCAGTTCTGAGAGATGACATCTATTCAGCCATTGCCTAATGCAGTTTCTTACTCGGAGTAAATGCTCAACAAATACCTGTTATTTGCTTGTAAACTACTTATCTTCTAATCCTTTGATATCAGGAAAAAGAGGGAACTGTCTGCCCTAGTTGAAATAGCCATGTATGTCTCAAACTTGGAATTGGGTCATATAGCCTTGACTTTTATTCTTAAACTGGCTGCGAATTTATAGACTACATATTACCTGAGATTGAATACACAAGTACATGGTATTGATGTCTGAGGGGACTTCCAAAAGTTTGTGGGAGAATTCCATTACTTTTATATTCCATATTTCCATGAAATTTAGAAGCTACTTTGTATATGTAGATGTATGTTATACAATGTGTATAGTCATGTGCATGCTAAATAATACTTATACATGTATGTGTGTTTAATGCATTTATATATATATATTCAATACTCAACTGTCAGTTTGTTGAACTGTGATGACTTGTGTGTTGCTATGATAGATAGATAGCTACAAGCTATCTCACCAATCCTTTAAATAGCGGCAGGCTCATGCATGGTGTACGGGTTTCAACAGATTTACCAGCCTCAGACTAGAAAGAAAGTCTTGATGACTTACTTCTGAAAATTAGCAATGAAACCCTATAGATCACAAGCCATCTTGGGTGATGCAGTGCTGAATGAGCCCCTCGGTTGGGAGACTTTCACATATACATTGGCCACAGCACTGGACTCCAGGATACCATGGTCAAGAGGATGGTGCAGGATCAGGCAACGTTTTACTCCATTGTCCATTCAAAGGCAACTAAGAACAATGGACATACAGCATGCATACATTGCAGTTGTTGTTGTTCATTGCTGTCCAGTTGTCTTAGACTCATGTTACCCTTATCTATGACAGAAGGACCTATATGGTCAGCCCTGTGCTAGCCTCACACTCATTAGAGGGTCTGAGCTATTTGCAGCTATCCTATCGACACAGTTCATGAAGATTTTCTCTGGTTTTCACTGATTCTCGACCACAATGTCCTTTTCTAACAACTGGTCTTTCTTGATCATGTACTTAACAAAAGCAAAATGAAGTTTCACCGTGTTCACTTTTAAGGAGCATTCTGACTATAGGCCATTTTCCTTGCTTCGTGGTATATTCAATATTTTTCACCAACAAAATCAGTCTTCCTTTTCATTGTCCAGCTTTCAGGAGATGACCAAATATACCATGGCAAGGCGATATCCATTAGGCATATTATGCAAGCATGCCCTCAGTTACTTTTTTCCTTACTGTGCTTCATGTATGTTTGCTTGTCCTTTAACAGACGTTACGGTCTTTAGGGTAGGAATAATGATTCTATTAAAAATAATGATCAGTATAATGAAAGAAAAATGATGAAACTTTGGGTTTATTGCCATATTTTATAATGAGCCAGATCCTCTCACTATATGCCCAATTATCCAGATAACTCAGTATTTGAGCTTGGAACATTGGATTGCTAAGCTGGTGCTAACCATGGCCATTGGGAAAATTTATGTTCAGAAATTTGTTTATTTAAAATGAACCCAAATATTTTAATTGAATTCAATTTATACTTCAATTGGATAGAATTTTAAGACTGAGTAGAAGGATGGGGTCAAGTTCATTTTGTGTGTGATATCTTAAAAGAACATTCCTAATGAGTGCTTTCTATTAAGAAGAATGGTAAAACCTCTGTGGCTTGGGAATAAAATCGACTGTGGAAGTTAGTGATTGCATTGAACTTCATCACAGACTGCTTCTATGAGACAGGGATCTCTTTTCTCACATGACAAGAAGTCTAGGAGACTGGCAATTTCAAGGTCAAGATCTCTGCAGTTCTTTTGGACATTCCTTCCGTTAGGTCACGGGCTGTCAGCTACAGCTTTCCTTTTCAATTCATAGGTTCTCTTATTTGGCTTACTGCCCCTTTTCAGGAAAAAAAATGACTTAGTGTCCCTTTAGTGCAATTAAAAATTTTGATACGATCGCCCATAATCCAGGACAAAGTGAAGGTTTCTGCTTCTGCTACTTCCTCTGAGTTGTTCGAGGCAGGTCCAAGGGACAAATACTGCAGCCAAGCAATCAAACAATATATTGTGTTGGGAAAATCTACAGCAAAATACCTTTTGGCATGTTAAAATACAAAGAAGGGACTTTAAAGATTATGGTGTACCCGAACTAACCCGTGGCATTTGCAATCTCCTCATACACATGTGAAAGCTGGAAATGAATAAAGAATTCGAAAGAAGAGTCGATGCATTTGAATGACAGTGTTGGTGAGTAACATTGAACATAACATATAATGGCAGATGAATGGACACATGTCTCGGCAAAGATGATGAGATTTCATCCTGTGTGCTTTAGACATACAATCAGGAGGGATTGGTCTTTGGAGAAGGACATCATGCTTGGTGACGAAAAAGGTCTGCAAAGTAGAAGGCTCTCAACAAGATGGATTGACACCGTGGCTTCAACAATGGGCTCAAACATAACAATTGTGAGGCTGGGGCAGGCCATGTTTCATTCCGTTGTCTATAAGGCCATTATGGTACGACCTAGTCTCATGTACTTTGGACATGTTATTAGGAGAAACTAGTCCCTAGAGAAGGGCATTGTACTTGGAAAAATCAAAGATCAGGTAAAAAGACAAAGACTCTGAAGGAGATAGATCTGTACCATAGGAATGAGCACCATTTCAGTCTGTTGTACATAGAGTCAATATGAGTTGGAACTGACTCATAAGGACCTAATCGTAACACACACACATCTATTAGAATGGTGAATGCTGGTGGGAATGCGAAGTGGTGCATTTTAGAGGACATTTTGGCAGTGTCTTATGAAGCTAAACATAGAGTTACCATTTGCTGCCTTAATCATGTTTTCTGATATTTATCCAAATGAGTTGAAAATTTATGTTCCTATAAAAACATACACATGAATGTTTATAGCAGCTGTATTCATAATTGTTGAAACTTGGAAGCAACCCAGATGTCCCTCAATAGGTGAATGGATAAACAAACTGTGCGATATTGATGAAAACAATGTAATATGATTTCACAGTAAAATGATGTGAAATAGCAAGTTCTGAAGACACATGGGAACCTTAAATGCGTACTGCTGAGTGAAAGACATCTGTACGAAATGGTTCAATAGTATGTGATGGCACCTCTGCTGACGTGCTGCAAAAGGAAAACGTATAGGCAGCGAAAGATCAGTGGGTGCTAATGGATCAAGGGGACGGCTAGAGATAAGTAGGTGGAACACAGGGCATTTTAGGGCAGTGAATATGTTCCATACGACATTCTGCATTTGATAAAGCACATGCCATGGTATATTTGTTAAACCCCTCAAAACTGTCCAAGACAAAGAATAAATCTTAATATAAACTGAACTCAAACCAAACTCACTGCCATTGAGTCAATGCTGACTCATAGTGACCTTATAGGACAAGGTAGATTTGCCCTCGTGAGTTTCCAAGACTATAACTCTTCATGGGAGTAGAAAGCCCAATTTTGATTCTGATGAGCAGGAGAGATTAGAAGCCCAAATCATAGTCATTACACCACCAGGGTTCCTACATACCTTAAAAAAAAAAAACAACCAAAAAGACAATTACCATCTAGTTGAGTCCATGGACCTACACTAATAATCATGTCATAATTATATTGATTCATCATTTGTCACAAATGTACCATGGGCATACCAAACCAATCAAGCCCACTGCCATCGGGTTCATTCCAACTCAGTGCGACTCTACAGAGTGTTTTCTAGGCTCTGAATCTTTACAGGAACAAATAAGCTCTTCTTCCTCCCAGGGAGAGGCTGGTGGTTTCGAACCTCTGACCTTGCAGTTATCTACCCAATGCTCACAGAGCAATGACAAATATTAATTAACAGGAAAAACAGCACAGGGAAGAGAGGTGGCATGCCCAATGGGTGGGCATGCCTGGTTCTTCATGCCGAATTGCTCTTTGAAACTAAAACGGCTTTTTAAAAGTTTATTCATTTAAATAAAAATTAGATTTAACCACAAAGGCTTTAGGAGTATCAACTATTTTAAAAAGTTAAGACAATTGACAAACTGAAAGGAAAACATACGTTATTAGCTAAATACATAAAAGCTCCTACACATAATTTTCTTAAAGATCAATTACCCCAAATAAGGTCAAGTCATAAAAAAGTCCCTAGAGCATAAGCAAATGTGGCAAAGAAAGTTGATGGTGCCTGGCTATCAAAAGGTATAGCATCTGGGGTCTTAAAGGCTTGACGATAAACAAGCAGCCATCTAGCTCAGAAGCAACAAAACCCACATGGAAGAAGCACACCAGCCTGTGCCATCATGAGGTGTCGAAGGGATCAGGTATAAGGCATCATCAGAACAAAAAAATCTTACCATTGCGAATGACGAGGGTAGTGCAGAGTGGAGACCCAAAGCCCATTTGTCGGCCACTGGAGATCCCCTTGCAGAGGCGTCTAGGGGAGGAGACCAGCCATTCAAAGTGTGATGTAGCAACGATGAAAAATACAACTTTCCTTTAGTTCCTAAATGCTTTCTCTCTCCCCCCACCCCACTATCATGATCCGAATTCTACCTTGCAAGTCTGGCTAGACCAGAGGATGTACACTGGTGCAGATAGGAACTTGAAACACAGGGAATCCAGGGCAGATGATCCCTTCAGGACCAGGGGTGTGAGGGGCGATACTGGGAGGGTAGAGGGAGAGTGGGTTGGAAAGAGGGACCCGATTACAAGGATCTACATGTGACCTCCTCTCTGGGGGATGGACAACAGAAAAGTGGGTGAAGGGAGACGTCGGACAGGCCAAGATATGACAGAATAATAATTTATAAATATCAAGGGCCCCGGAGGGAGGGAAGAGCGGGGAGGAAGGGGAAAAATTGTGGACCTGAATCCAGGGGCTTAAGTGGAGAGCAAATGTTTTGAGAATGATGATGGCAATGAATGTACAGATGTGCTTTACACAATTGATGTATGTATGGATTGTGATAAGAGTTGTATGAGCCCCTAATAAAATGATAAAAGAACAAACAAACATGACCATATCTCAAAAAAAAAAGTCCCTAGACTAGGTAATCCAAATGCTCTACATATGCAAAAAAAAAAAAAAAAAGAAGAAGAAGAAGAAAAGAAAAAGTGGGTGATACACTAGGACATACAATAATATGCAAAAGAGCCAACATGGTAAGAGTGGGCAGTGGGCAGAAGATGGCAAGGTGTGTCCTGAATGCACAGGTGGAGGGAGTGCAGCAGAGGGGTGGACAATGGAGCTCGAGGTACAGGCTGCATCTGTCTCTCCGTCTCAAACATGCCCCCTGACTGCCATAGTTCGTGATGATCATACCCTGCAGCCAATATGGGAAAATTTCACTCTTTCTCTGTGCAGGGCTGGGGACCCAGCAGTCCCAGAAAGGTAGCCTGACACCATGAGCCTGCCGGTTCTCATTGGAGAGGCAAAACACGATACACGGGCATACCTCTGGGTCCCAGAAATTCCTGATGTTTAAGTTCCCTAGGTGGGCAATTTGGAGCAATCTAATTTGGGGTGAGCAGATTAACACATTAGATTGCATTTCCATGATGCAATTTTTCAGCATTTTTGTAGAATTGGCACATTGATAGAAAGGAATACTTTTTACCTTGTTTCCTGAATTATTCTGATGGAAATGTTTCTAGACTCTAGGTGTTCTAAGAAACATTTCAGATGTTAGAGTAGTATTTATTTTAGAAAAATATCCAGAACTTCTTTCTTCATCCTATTTCTGTCATTTCTCCTAACTACATTTATTTTTGCTTCTTCTAAAATCAGCCTGAGAGTATTTGTTTCTATGTTTCTCTCTCTTTCTCTCTCTCTCTCTCTCTCTCTCTCTCTCTCTCTCTCTCTCTCTCTCTCTCTCTCTCTCTCTCTCTCTCTGTGTGTGTGTGAAGGAAACAAGATCTGGGTAGAAGTGTGGGTGTGTGGCATTTGGAATATAATTATTTTAATGGTGCTGTGGAATTTCACACTATCCTTGTGAAGATTAAATGGGCGAATGTATATAGAACTTGGCGTAAGCTTCTCATGAGGAAAGAGCTCCATGTTGATTATTACTATTGCTAAAGCCCCCCACTAACCCCAAACCCATGACTATCCAGTGGATACCAACTCATAGCACCCTTAGAAGGGGAAGGAGAGCTGCTCCCTAGGGTTGCCAAGGATGTTGACCATTACTGGAACAGAAAGCCTCATCTTTCTCCTGTGGAGAAACTGGTGGGTTTGAACTTCTTACCTTGCAGTTTGCAGCCCAAGATGTAACCTAATATGTCACGAGGGTTCCTGACAAATCTGCGCAGAGTGCTGGTTGTTGTTGTTAGATGCTGTCAAGTTGATTTCCATTCATAGCCACACGATGTACAACAGGATGAAACAGTGCGGGGTCCTGCACCATCCTCAAAAATGTTATGTTTGAGCCTGTTGTTGCAGTTACTGCGTCCATCCTCTAATACAGGGCTATTCTCTGTTTCACGGCCCCCCTACTTTACCAAGCATGATGTCCTTCTCCAGGGACTGATCTCTACTGACGACATGTCCAAAGTATGTGAGACTATTGCTAAAAAAGCGCCTCACCATCTTTTTTTCTAAGAAACATTCTCGATGTACTTCTTTCAAGTCAGATTTATTTGTTCTTTTGGAAGTCCACTGTATTTTCTATATTCGTCTCCAGCATCGCAATTCACATGCATCAATTCTTTTTTCTTATTCAATATCGAACTTTCACATGCGCATGAGCCAACTGAAAATACCATGATTTGGATCAGAAACACCTTAGTCCTCAAAGTAAGGACGTTTCAATAATCTAAAAAGGACTTACCCAATGCAATGTGTCATCTGACCTCTTGACTGTTGTTTCCATCAACATTGCTTCTGAATACAAACAAGACAAAATCCTTCACAACTTCAATCTTTTCTCCACTTATCATGATGTTACCTGTGGTCCAGTTGCGGGAATTTTGGCTTTCTTTACATTGAGTTAGAACCCATATTGAAGACTGTTGATCCTCGATCTTCTTCAGCAAGTGCTTCAAGTCCTCCCCACTTTCAACAAGCAAGGTTGTGTCATCTGCATATTGCAGGTTGTTAATAAGTCTTCCTCCAATCCTGATGCCACATTCTTCTTCATATAAGCCAGCTTCTCTGAAGATTTGCTCAGCGTAGAGATTGAAAAAGTATGGCGAAAGGATACAATCCTGAAGCATGCCTTTCCTGATTTTAGACCATGCAGTATTCCCTTGTTCTGTTCCTACAACTGTGTCTTGATCCATGTGCAAGTTCTGCCTGAGCACAATGAACTGCTGTGAAATTCTCATTCTTCTCAAGGTCATCCACAGTTTGCTATGATCCACACAGTGGAATGCCTTTGCATAGTTAAGAAAACACAAGCAAATATCTTTTTGGTATTCTCTGCTTTCAGTGAAGATCCATCTGAGATCACCAATGATATCCCTTGTTCCCCATCCTCTTCTGAATCTGGTCTGAACCTCTGGCAGCGCCTTGTCAATGCACTGCTGCAACTGTTGTTGGATCATCTTCAGCAAAATTTTACTTGCATGCTATATCAAGGATATTGCTCTATAGTTTGAGCACTCTGTTGCATCCCCTTTCTTTGGAATAAGTACAAATATGGATCTCTTTCAGTCAGTTGGCCAAATAGCTGTCTTCTAAATTTCCTGGCATAGACCAGTGAGTGCTATCAGTACTCTATCAGTTTGTTGAAATATTTCAGTTGATATCCCATCAATGCCCAAAGCCTTGCTTTTGGTTAATGCTCTGAGTGCAGCTTGAACTCCTTCCTTCAGTTCCATTGGCTCTTGCTCATATGCTACCTTCTGGAATGGTGGAATATCAATGAGTTCTTTTTGGTGTAGTGATTCCACATCCCCCCCCCACCCCATCTTCCTTGGATGCTTCCTGCATCATTCAATATTTTGCCCATAGAATTTTTCAGTGTTGTAACTGAAGGCTTGATTCGTTCAGTTTGAGACATGCTGAGTGTCCTTTCTGGTTTTCTAACTCAAGGTCTTTGCACATTTCATTATATTATTTTACTTTGTCTTCTCCAGTTGCCCTTTGAAATTTGCTGTTCCATTATTTGACTTCATCATTTCTGCCATTTCCCTTACCTCCTCTACAATTAAAAGCAAGCTTCAGAGTCTCTTCAGCCGTGCACTTGATCTTTTATCTTTCTTGCCTTTCTACCAACCTTTTGTTTTCTTTATGAGTGATGTTCTTGGTGTCCTCCCACAACTCATCAGGTCTTCTGTCATTAGTGTACAATGCATCAAATTTGTTTTAGGGAAGTTCTCGAAATTCAGGTGAGATATATTCAAGGTTGTAGGTTGGCTCTCGTGGACTTGTTTTAATTTTCTTTAGCTTTAAACTGAACTTACATATGAGTAATTGATGATGATCTGTTCCACAGTTAGGCTCCGGTCTAGTTTTAGCTGCTGATAATGAACTTTTCCATTGTGTCTTCTGACAGATGGGGTCAATTCGATTTTTTTTGTATTTCACATGGAGAAATCTACGTGTATAGTCACTGTTTCTGTTGTTTAAAAATAGGTATTTTCTATGAAGAAGTCGTTGGCCTTGCAACATTCTACCATGCAATCTCCCCTTCTTTTTATCACCAAGATAATATTTTCCTAAACTTCTTTCCTCTCTGTTTCCATGCATTCTATTTACACAATTATTTACACAATTTAATTTGATGTTTGATCAATTTCACACTGAAGATGTTAACAGAATTCTTCAGTTTCCTCTTCAGTTTCAGGAGATTTAGTGGTTGGTGTGTAAATTTGAATAATACTTGCATTGATTGGATTTTCTTGTATGTGGATAGATATTATCTTATAACAGACCACATTGCATTTCAAGATAAATCTTGAAATGCCCTTTTCGATAAATGCAACACCACTCCTCCTGAAACTGTCATTCCCAGCATAGTAAACCGTATGATTTTCTGATTCATAATGGTCAAAACCTGTCACCTTATTCATACCTAGAATATACATGTATATGTGCTCCATTCATTTTTCTCCTCTTCCAATTTTCCTAGATTCATACTTTGGACATTCTAAATTCTGATCATCAATTGATGTTTGCACCTGTTTCTTCTCATTTTGAGTCATGTTCTATCAGCAAATGAAGATCCCAAAGTTGTACCCCTCCAGGTTTTACTCCACCTGTTATTATGATTGATTCTACTTTGAGAAGGTGTTCTTCCTCAAATGTATTTTGAGTTCCTTTCGGTGTAGTGGTTATGCTTTGGGCTGTTAATCACAAGGTCTGCGGTTTGAAACTACCAACTGCTCTTTGGGAGAAAGATGGAGTTTTCTACTCCTGTAAATAGTTACAGTCTCAGAAACTCACAGGAGTAGTTATACTTTTTCCTCAAAAGGGTTGCTATGAGTTGCCATCAATTCGATGGCAGCGAGTTTTTGTTGTTGTTCTGACCTGCGGGGCTCATCTTCTGGTACTATTTCTGACAATGCCCTTGTATTCATGAAGTTTTCGGTATGTGACAAAGTTTCAACGCTATCCATAAGGTTTTCCGTGGCTACTTACTGAGAAGTGGACAGCCTATTCCTTCTTAGTCTGGAACCCCTGGTGAAACCTGTTCACTGTGGGTGACCCTGCTGGAATTTGAAATACCAGCGACATAGCTTCCAGCACTACAGCAACACACAAACTGAACGAGTGGTGGGAGGAGAGATGTCATATTAATATTTCCACTTTCCAGCTAGTAAGTGCTGGAGCCAGATGCTATCAAGTCCATTGTGATTTGTGGTGGGCCCAAGTGTGTCAGAGTAGTACTGTGCTCCGTAGTTTCCAATGGCTCTATTTTAAAAGTACATCACCAAACCTGTTTTTTCGAAGTGCCTCTCACTGGGTGGACCAAATGTCCAATATTTAGTTTAGCAGCCAGTCATTGACTGTTTGTATGACTGCCATGAGTTGGAACTAGTTAGATGAAACTGTTTTTTTAAGTGTTGGAGCTGTGTCCAAACCATTTTATCCAGATGATGAATCAATCCAAAGCACGTCACCATCCAGTGTTTGGAACCACTAAAAGGCATAAGAAGATGAACAAGCAACCTAATGTAATTCTACAATAGTATGTTGAACAGCAAGAAAGGATGATGGAAGGTAGAGAAGTAATTGCTCTTGGTAGTTTTTTTTTTCTCAAAAGATCAATATTTTATTTTCTAATTGATTTTAAGAGCTTTCTGCCAGGGCCCTCTCTGGACAATTAATAGAATGTCTGAGACATATTGGTGTTACATTTAGCATAAGAAACGAACTAGGGCCTGCTTATGAATTGTATATGTCTTGTTCAAGGGCACAAGATTGAAATGCTTCCTTAGGATTCATTTGGGGGCATTCTTGATTTCAGGGAAGAATGTGAGCAATCCATTCCTGAATAGGTGGATAAACTCAATACAAACAATGTGTAAGGGAAGAAATGTCCCAACTTTCATTTACATTAATGCAGTTTAGGCTTTTATATGTCTCGCTTCTGAGGAAATGTTTAATCTCCAAGAATATAGGCTTCAAACATTGTGGCGTCATTAGAATTTGTCAAGGCAAACACAAGTGAAATGCAGTGGATTCACCTAATGGATTGCTGACACCTGTCTTACCAGTTTTCAAATCTAGTATAATGCTGAGCAGAGAACATTACAGATAGCCGATGTCAAATAAATGCTTATTAAATAGAATGGAACCGAATAGCAGAGAGCATCATTGACCTGAGACCTCATTGTGATGTTTTACTTTCTGATTTATTGGCATGAACCTTTGGATCCATTTTTTTAAAGTGTGAAACAAGAAAAATGCTGATTTTTTCCCTATGAAGATCATTCCATTACCTGTTCTATTAAAAATTTATTAAGCTCCACTGTCCCATGTTTGGAATGTACGCATGCCCCAAACCCAGATGCATTGCCATAGAATCGATGCCACTTCATAATGACCCGTTATGTGGCTATCTATACCAGAACAGGTCACCAGATCCTTTCTCCCGCAGAACCCCTGGTGGGTTCACACCACCACCATTTCGGTTTGCAACTGACCAGAGCACCACGAGAGTCCTCGAATGTGTTACGGTGTTTTAAATAGTAGTGTGCAATAAGAACCCTAGTGGATTTCTTGTGGTACAGTGATTAAGCCCTTGGGCTGTTAGTGGTTTAAACCCAGTCTCTATCTGTAAAGACCACCCTTGGGCACTTCTCTGTTCTCGTCACTATGTGTTGGAATGGATTCAATTGCATTGGATTTTTTTTTTAACTAACTATAAGTTATTCAGTTCACCTGATTCACTCTAGGAGAAAAAAGTAAAAACCTCACCTTAAGTAATCCAAAGTGCAGAGATATTTACACCTTTAAAAAAGTTTATGCAAACTTATTTATGAAAAGCTTTTCATTCGAAAGCAAAGATCTGACCAGTCACAGAACCAGCCAATCCCTACTGAGTGTAGCGCAGAAGCTCGGGGCGGTTCCTCCAGCACCTGCAGCATCATGGGCCTTGCACCTTGGAGCCCACTGAGAGCAAAAATCTTCAGGTCTCCCAAGGCGCGTGCCCAAGCTTTAGGGAAAGGAGGGCGGAGAGGTGGGTCTTTAAGAGGATCCAATCAGATACGGAGCTCTGCGGTGGCGCTAGTGACGTTTCCCGCGCTTCCCTCCGCCCCTCCGTGGGAGGACGCCCGGCGTCGTAAACTACGCGAGTTCCCGAACGAGGGGCGGGGCGCGGAGGAGGGATGGTGCGGCCGGTTGGCTGGTGGAAGGCGGCGGGGCGGAGCCTGAGCATGCGCAGTGGGCTCCGGTAGCTGGGTGGGGGGGGGGGGGCGCCCTCCCGCCCCGCTAGCCCCGGTGCGCGCGCACGATCGGCTTGCCGGCAGCCGCGGGTGGAGGGGGCGGTTCCTCAAGTGTCAGCGGCCGGAGGGCGGGCAGGCGGGCGGCAGGTGCCGCCGCGGCTGCCGCCGCCGCAGCCTCCTCCTCGACCTCCGCGGGCGATGAGCTGGGCCCGGTCGGGGGCTGCCCCTGCCCGCTGCCCATCACCTCGAGCGTGAGGGCCTGGCCTCGGCCTGCTCGTCTGCCGGGCCGGCCGGCGCGGCGCGGCCCCTGAGAGGGAGCGGCGGCGGCCTCCTCCGGCCCGAGTCCTCGCTCGGGGGCCGCGCGGAGCGAGCGCCGACCCCTCCCCTCCTCCGCCCGCTGTCCTCAATGTCTCCCCGGCGGGGAGGGGGCTGCCTTGGAGACGCGCCGAGCTGTCCCCCCCGGAGGCCCGTCGGCGGCAGCAGCAGCAGCAGTAGCAGCAGCAGCGCCCGGCCCGGCGCCCCGCAGCCTCCCCCGGCGGCGGCGGCCTGGAGGAACCGCGCACCCGCCGCCGCCCCCCGAGCCTCGCCGCCGCCGCCCGGCCCCGGAGGAGAGGGCGGCGGGCGCCCCCCGGGGAAGATGAAGGCGGAGGGGGGCGACCACTCCATGATCAACCTGTCGGTGCAGCAGGTCCTGAGCCTCTGGGCCCACGGGACGGTGCTGAGGAGCCTCACGGGTAATTGACGCGCCGGCCGGGACGCGACCGCGGTGCCGCCCCTCGGCTCCCTGCTCTCGGAGGTGGCGGCCCCCGGAGCCCCAGGCCCCAGGCCACGCCGCCCAGGTGATCCGCTCACCTGGCTCGGGATCCCGGAGCGCTGGCGTCCCTCGCTTTCCCGGACCTCCGAGCTCCTGGATTGCCGGGGCCAGGTCCACGACCCCCGCGTCTGGTTCTCCCCCGTGGTAATCGGAGTAGCTTTAGTGCCGACACTGAAGCACGGTTGGCTTTTATTTCACCCCCCACCCCCACCCTAGATGCACAGGATGCCCTTTACTCCTTGGATAATTTGGTTTAGCGCTTCTTTTGGCAAATCACAAACTGAATGCAAGACTTAAATTTTCTGCCGTTTGCTTCAACCATTCATTTTTTTGGGGGGCATATAGATGACAAATTAAGTATATTATGAGTGAGGGACTGCTATAGTCCTACCATTTTAGCTTTAGCTATGTGCCCTCCACCCTATTTCCTTTTGTCTCTCTCCCTCTCTGACCTCAAGCTGTTGCTGCTGTGACATTAGATAATTTTGTGTATTTCTTTATTCCTTAAATGCATTGGGGAATTGGACTTTCATAATAATTAACATCAAATTTGGGTTGTTAAAGTGAGCAGCTATCCACATCTGTCTCCCATCGGTAGGTTTGTTTTGTGAAGAAATGATGATTTTGTTAAAGTGGGGATGCCTACATTAGACTCGAGTTCTGAATTGGAGGAGAAAAAAACAAAGCAAAACTCCCCAAAGAGTGTTTTCAAGAGAAACTCCTTTACAATTTGATAACTTCAGTGCTGCGCCTCAGGATTTAATTCTTAAAAATTATAACCCACTTGCCAGAAAGTTGATTCCAACCTCTAGTGGCTCTGTAGGGCAGAGTAGAACAGCCTCAGGGTTTTCAAGTCTTTTTTTTTTAAATTAAAAGATAATTTTATTTGGGGCTCTTACAGCTCTTCTTATTAAAACATTTTAATGGGGACTCATACAACTCATCACAATCCATACATACATCAATTGTGTAAAGCACATCTGTACATTCTTTACCCTCATTATTTTCAAAGCATTTGCTCTCCACTTAAGCCCTTGGCATCAGGTCCTCTTTTTTAACCCCCCTCCCTCCCCGCTAACCCCCACCTACGAGCACTTGATAATTCATAATTATTATTTTGTCATATCTTGCCCTGTCCCACGTCTCCCTTCACCCCCTTTTCTGTTGTATGTCCACCAGGGAGGAGGTCACATGTAGATCCTTGTAATCAGTTCCCTCTTTCCAACCCACTCACCCTCTACCCTCCCAGTATCGTCCCTCACACCCCTGGTCTTGAAGGTATCATCCACCCTGAATTCCCTGTGCCTCCAGCTCCTATCTGCACCAGTGTACATCCTCTGCTCTATCCAGACTTGCAAGGTAGAATTCGGATCATGATAGTTGGGTGGGGAGGAAGCATTTAGGAACTGGAGGAAAGCTGTGTTCTTCATCGTTGCTACATCACCCCCGGACTTTTTATGGAAGCCAAATGCCACCTCTTTCTACCACTAAAAATGTACAGGGCAGTTTATCTTGATAGAACATCCGTTTTTAAAAGTGCATTCTGTTAAAATGATCAAGTGCATTTAAGAAATATAAAGACACTGGCTTGATAGCCTAGGTAGGCAGAAGGAAACAGTATTCAGTCTGACAACATCTTCACAGTCATTGCTATGGACTCAAGTCCATTGTTACAGCCACTGTGTCAATCCAGCTTGCTGAGAATCGTCCTCCTTTTCACTGCCCCTCTACCACATGTGATAACCTTCCCCGGGTTCTGATCTCTCTTGATAACATGTCCAAAGGACATGAGGCAAAGTCTTGTCATTATGACTTCTCATGAACATTCTGACTGTACTTCTATAAGACAGATGTATTTGTTCTGACAGTATCCTATAGACAGTATGTTTCACTAACACCCTAAGTCAGAGACTCTGTAATCTTCCATTTTTGTTGTCTGGCTTTTATATGTCTGTGAGGCAATTGAATATACTGTGGCTTGAGTCAGTCTTACCCTTTTAGTCTTCAAAGTGACAACTTTTTTTTTTTAACACTATAAGGATGTCTTGTAAAAGCTTTGCCCGTTGATTTTTTTTGGGGGGTGGGCTTGGGGGTGCTGCTTCCATAGGCATTGATAGTGGATTCAAACAATGAAATTTGTAGTAACCATAATCTTTTCTCTGTTTATCATGATATTACATATTGGTCCAGTTGTGACAATTTTTGTTTTCTTTATGTTTCAGTGTTATCTATACCAAAGGCTGTAATTTTCTATTCTCAAGTGCTTCAAGGGTTCTTTCAGCAAGCAAGGTTGTGTCATTTGCATATGGAAAGTTGTTTTTAATGAGCTTTCTTCAGATACTCACGCTCTGTACAACTTCTCAGATTATTTGCTCAGCATATAGATTGAATAAGTAGGGTAAAACCTGACACACACCTTTCCAGATTTTAAACCATGCAGTATTCTCATGTTCTTTTAAAAAAAAGTGCCTCTTGGTCTCTGTATAGGATCTGTTTTGGAATTCCCATTCTTCTCAATGTTTCCCATAATTCGTTATGATCTACAAAGCCGATCCTTTCAGGTATTCCCTGCCTTCAGCCAAATTTGTTTTTTATAGATGAGTGTGCTTTTAAAAGTTTGTGGAAAGTGGAATTAAAATATAACTTGTTCCATGACTTTTAAAAGATGACTTGTGTTTGTATGTATACACATACACTTTTAATCTGGCATGATATGGAAAGAATTCAATTCTTGTAGGTGGATTTGGGGATGTTTGTAGAGAAAAAAAAGACAGACTTGTTTACAAAAAGAACTTAGGGAAATTGGTTTCCTTGAATGTGGAAACTATAAAGTTAATGTAGGTCCTTGGCTGACTCCTGGTGCCCTCACTTTTAAACTGTGCTGTTTAACTTGGAGCAAACTGATTTTAGATAATGACTACCAGGGAGGAGCATGTTTATGGTTCTGAAAAAGCTAAGTTGGCGTAAATATCATTTCACGGTTCCATTGAATTTAGCGATAGACTGTACATTTTACTTATGGCTTTGCTGTTTGCTATTTCAAATAAAGTCTATTGGAGTAAAATGAGACGTAATTTAATAAGAGTATATATTAGTATATATGAATGACTTCGTTAGCTCCTTAAAGGCTGTTCAAAGAAAATTAGCAATGCGGAACTGTACCGTAAATGTAAGTTACTTTATGGCTAGATTTAAGAAACAACACATTGTGAAGAGTCTAATCATTATAGTGCTATCGGGGAAACATGGGACTGCTAACCTCAAGATCAGCAGTTCAAACCCACCAGCTGCTCCTTGGGGAAAAGAGGAGGCTATCTGCTTTCATAAAGAACAATAGCTTCCAAAACCTTAGATAGGGTTGCTATGAGTCGGAATTGACTTCAACAGCCATGGGGTTTTAAATCATTACGGTGGCTTCCATTTCCACATGTGAACTGATAGTTTGATAGCAGTAGTTTCAGCCCCGTGTTAACCATAATGTTTCTTGATATAAGTTTAATAACCACTTAGTTGCTCACTGGAGTTTAATGTTTCATAAATGATCTGTTGAATCTCTAAAAATTATTGACAGTAGAGCTAAGGAATTTGGGAATCTCTACTAGGAAAAATAATGTCTTAGGTAAATAGAATTCTGCTTGTCAAGGTAAAAATGTAGAAAGAAACATTTGGAAATGCCTCCCTAAGAAAGCTGATGGTGCCTAGTATCTTAAAGGCTTGAAGGTAACCGGCCATCTAGCTGAGAAGCAACAAAGACCACATGGAAGAAGCACACCAGCCTGTGTGATCTTGAGGTGTTGATGGGATCAGGTATCATCAGACATCAAAGAAGAAAAAAATCATATCATTGTGAATGAGGGGAAGTGCAGAGTGTGGACCCAAAGCCCATCTGTGGGTAACTGGACATCTTCTTACAGAAGGGTCCTGGGGAGGAAACAAGCCAGTTAGGGTGCAGTGTAGCAACGATGAAACATGCAACTTTCCTCTAGTTTTTTAAGGCTTCCTCTACCCCAGTAACATGATCCCAATTCTACCTTACATATCTGGCTAGACCAGAGGATGTACACTGGTACTGATAGGAACTGGAAACACAGGTAATCCAGGACAGATGAACCCCTCAGGACCAGTGGTGAGAGTGGCGATACCGGGATGGTAGAGGGAAGGTGGGGGAAAAGGGGGAACTGATCACACGGATCTACAATTAACCCCCTCCCTGGGGGACAGACAACAGAAAAATGGGTGAAGGGAGACATCAGACAGTATAAGACATGACAAAATAATGATAATTTATAAATTATCAAGGATTCATGAGGGAGGTGGGGCCGGGAGAGGGGCAAAATGAGGCGCTGATACCAAGAACTCAAGTAGAAAGCAAATGTTTTGAGATGATGATGGCAACAAATGTACAAATGTGCTCAACACAATGGAGGTATGTATGGATTATGGTAAGAGTTGTACGAGCCCCTAATAAAATGATTTTTAAAAAAAGAAGAAAATGCTTCCCTAGCAGCTTAATGTAGCACATATTAGAAACCACATCGCGTCTAAAAAGCAGTGAGAGATCCTGAAGATGTAGTATTTGGGCTTGCTTGATTGTGAACTCTTCCATCTATATGGGTGACCTTAATGATACCCTAGGTAGTGTGAGTGTTAATCAGAGATACTACCTCCTGTGCTGTTCTTAGAACTTAGTCTGTTAAAAATATCCATTGCTCCTTATTTCCAAAACAAGGCAGACCAAACCCACTGCCATCAAGTCGATTCTGATGCATAGTGTAACTATATAGGGTTTCCATGGATGTACATCTTTAAAAAAATTTTTTTTAAATTAAAAGATTACTTTATTGGAGACTCTTGTAGCTCTTATGACAATCCATACATCAATTGTATCAAGCATATTTGTACATATGTTGCCATCATTAGTTTCTAAACATTTACTTTATATTGCATCCTTGGTAGCAACTCCCCCCGTGACCACTTGATAAATTATAACTGATTATTATTTTCGTACCTCACACCTGCTGTCTCCCTTCCCCCACAGTTTCTGTTGTTCATTCTCCTGGAGTGTAGTGGGGTGGTTATGTGTCGATCATTGCAATTGGCTTCCCCTCCTCCCCTCTGCTACCTACCTTCCCCCTACCCTTCTGGTATCACTCCTCCAACACACAGAATCCAGGAACAGGAGGGGGGTGTACATCTTTACAGGAGCTGAAAAGCTCATCTTTCTCCCTTGGAGAGACTGGTGGGTTTTGAACCCCAGACCATGCAGTCCCTTGCCTATGTCAGCACCACCAGAGCACCTCCAGAACAAGCACCCCGCCATTTATTGAGTTGCTGTTTTGCGTCAGGTACTTTACATGCATTTTTCCTAATTTTTAGGGTAGAAATACATAGTAGAAATCCAGACAGAGAAGCTCCAAGGGGTAAATTATGTCGCCCCAAATCACACAGCAAGTAAGTGGACTGAGCTAGGCTTCAAACCTAAGTCTCTGCCCTCAGAATGCCTGCTCTTTGCCCCTTACTAGACTGCTTTAGCTCCTTCGTCTTTGACCCCTTTAAACCAGTTGCAAAAGAGTTGATTCCGATTCATGACAACCTCATGAGTATCAGAGTAGGACGTATAAAATCCACTGCTAATTTTTTTTTTTTTTTTGGCTAGGATTTTCTTCTGAGGTGCATTTGGGTGGACTGGAGCCTCTCACCTTTGGATTAACAGTTGAAAATGTTAACCATCTGTTCCACCCAGGGACTTTTGACCTTTTTTTTTTTTTTTAAAACAATTTATTAGGGGCTCATACAACTCTTATCACAGTCCATACATATACATACATCAATTGTATAAAGCACATCCATACACTCCCTGCCCCAATCATTCGCAAAGCATTTGCTCTCCACTTAAGCCCTTTGCATCATTCTTGACCTTTAGGGTGAACTCCTTACAGGCAAGTTTGAGGTTATGATTGTCCAATGTATGTTTAAACTATTTATAAACCAACTCCAGGAAAGCTTCTATTGAAAATTAAAGGTACATACAAGGGTTTGTGATTTTTTTTTAAAAAAGTGCTACTTTGCCACACATTGAAACATCTTTGTTGTCTTTATTATTTTAAAGATGTTTTAGTGTAACTGAACATTTTTTTATGTATAGAAAGATGCACTATGTGCTGTAAAATAAGACACCCTTGACTATCGGATGATAGATAGGAATTACACCTCATTGTTCCAGTTTACCTGAGGATTTGACTGAAAGCCCTAGGAGCAGAACTCATTAGTAATTCAGAGATTGCCTGGCCTTGCTTCACCTTATTTGCTTTTCTCATACATGCTTTGTTATTATAACTTCATGTCATGATTTTTATTGGCTCTTCTGGACTCCAGGTTTCTTGCAGGGCGGGGCATTTCCTTGCCTGGGATTTCTCAGATGTTAGTATTGTTTATAAGTAGGAGTGTTGCAGCTGCAAGCGGTCACTGTTAGTCAAACATGACTCGATGGTCATGCATTTGAGTATTATAGTACCTGGCACATAGCAGGTGCTCAAAATCTATTTACTGAATGAACTTTAATGGTAGTACTTACCAGTTACATAATGTAACATTCTACTCTGCATTGTATTCTGGTTACATTTCTTGAAGCAAATGTGCTGCTAAACAGAGATGCTGTAAATAGGCTCATGCTACCAGATACAGTGCTTCAGCAGTTTTTACAGATAATAGTTAATACTCTTTCACACACAGACACCTATGGAATGTACTCTTTTTGTGCTAGGTTCTGTGCTTTCATGCATTTAATGTGATTTTTTTAACAATCCATTTTGTGAGATATTATTTTAGATCTGGACATAGAAATAAAGAGTAACTTGTTTAGATCTGATAGTCAATCAATGAAAACACAATTACCAAAATTGAAATCATGGAAACACATACAATTAGTACAAAA
Organism: Tenrec ecaudatus; assembly: GCF_050624435.1. Classification (NCBI taxonomy): domain Eukaryota; kingdom Metazoa; phylum Chordata; class Mammalia; order Afrosoricida; family Tenrecidae; genus Tenrec; species Tenrec ecaudatus. The sequence continues at coordinate 305,041,784 of NC_134530.1, read as the reverse complement.
GGCATTTTTGTTATCATAAATAAACTTAGAAATGAAACAGGTCATAGAAGGATGTGTTACAACAGACCAGACTGACAAACAAAAATTAAATACGGTAACGTTTTAAAATTAGAAGTTACTTAGTTCAGCGGTGTCATTTTAGAGATTAAGCAACATCAGCAAAGTGGCCAGGGTGGAATGATGATTTAATGACAGAGACAACCAAACAATTCAGATCCGTAGCCGCGGCCAGCCCTGACTCAGCGACCTGTAGAACAGAGTAGAACTGCTTGCACCAGTAGGGTTTTCAAGGCAGGGATTTTTTTTTTTTATTCAGTGCAGTACATCTTTTGATCTCTTTTCTTTTTTTTAATTAGAAGATGATCTTATTGGAGGCCCTTACAGCCCTAATAACAAGCCATACATCAATTGTATAAAGTATATTTGTATATATTTTATGCAAGCAGGGACTGCCACATCTCTCTTCCAAGAAGTGGCTGGAGGGTGAGTTCAAACTGCTGACCCTCTGATTCTCAACAGAGTGGAGACTAACTACTACTCCGGGGGCTCCTTTGTGGCAGGACTGTTGTTACCTGCCATCCTCACACACAGTTGGTTTTACATTTGAGCCCCTTGTTACAGCCACTGGGCCAATCCATCTTCCTCTTTTTCAATGTCCCTCTACTTTACCAAGGAAGAAGTTCTTGTCCAAGAACTCATTTCTCTTGATAACAGTTCAAGGATTGTGAGACAAAGTCTTGTCATCCTTTCTATAGAGTATTTTGGTTGTACTTTTTTGTTTTTCAGGCAGCTCATGGTACTCTCAAAACTCTTTGCCAACACCTTAATTCAAATGCATAGATCTCCTCTGGTCTTCCTTATTCAGCGTCAAACATTCACATGCATATGGGGTGATTGAAAATACCATGGCTTGGGTCAGGTGCACCCGTAGTCCTCAGACTAACTAACAAAGTTGCTTTTCAACACTTTAAAAAGGTCGTGTGATGGATCAACCAAGTGCAATGTGTTGTTTGATCTCATCACTGCTGCTTCGGTGAGGCTTGATTGTGATCCAAGCAAGATAAAATCCTTCACAACTTCAGTCTTTTCTCCTTGTATCATGATATTACCTGTTGGGCCAGTTAGAAGATTTTTGTTTTCTTTACCTTTAATTGTAATCCATACTAAAGGTTGCAATTTTTTTTAATCTTCATCAGCAAGTGCTTTGAGTCTTCCTCACTTTCAGTAAGCCAGGTTGTGTCATCTGCATATCAAAGCCTTCCTCTAATTGGATAGCACATTCTTCTTCACTTAATCCAGCTTCTTTGATGATTTGCTCAGCATACCGATTGAATAAATGTGAGTTTTTGAGATGAGGCAGAGCTAAGATCCCATTCATTTTTGAGATGAGGCAGAGCTTAGGTCCCATTCCTGACTCCTGATTCTGTGTTTTTCTTCTCTCTCACCAAACGTAAAAGCCAAACTCACTCTATAGGATGGGGTATAATTGCCCCTGTGAGTTTCCAAGACTATTAACTTTTTACTGGAGTAGAAAGTTCCATCTTTCTATCCAGGAGCTACTGGTGGTGTCAAACTGCTAACCTTGCAGGTCATACAGCCCAGCATGTAACCACTGCAAACACCAGGGCTTCTCCATTTTACCCCACAGAGCTTCTTAATCCAAGCAGGGCAGATGGATGGTAAATTTTACATTACTTAGGATGAGTGTGCTAGGTTTTTAATTTTTTTCCCCATTTTTCATCAGCGAGAGTATGAAACAAGTGAATTTACCAAGCAAATATGTTATTGAATATTAATATTTTCTAAAAATTTAACTTGGCATTGTCGATGTTAGTGGTCCTATCAAAGATAGTGGGCCATGTTTTTATATAACCAGTTACCAAAGTCAACAGGCCTTTTTTAATTCTTTTTTTTTTCTTTCCTCCTTCCTGGAAGACCTTGGTGTGGGGATTTCATCCCGCACAGATTAATATCTAGGGCTTGATTGCTGTCACTTACTATTGCCAGAGTTCATGTCTGTGTCAGATCATTTTCTGGTGTGTTTGCAACTCAAGGGATTCCTGAGTAGTTTATTACGATACGTTGCTTCCGCTTCCTGAATGAGAGAAATAAATGGCTTCCTTTCTTTCTCAAATAGTTTTTCTGTCTCTGAGAATATTTTAAATCACCTCCAAATCTTAAGAGTTAATATTGTCTATACATTCTGTTTTATAGATAATGACTTAAAAGAAGAGTCTGGAATTAAATATATTACTTTGTTATACTTTTATTTTCTTCAACTGTTTGGCCTTTGGACCTTGTGTTCTAACCCAAATTTGGTTACTAAGGATTTAGAGAAGAATTTTTATTTAGAACAAGACAGGCCCCTTAGCCCCTGGATAAATACAGAGCCAGGCTTGTGTTGGGCAAGGGAAAAAAAAGCAAAGGCTGATTCCAGACACCTCCCTTCTCTGGGTTAGCAGCAACTGTGGGGCAGGTGTACCCCTCTCTGTTGGTAAGAAGTATTGGGAGACTGGGAATTCAAACTGAAAAGGTTAAAATGGTTTGGATGGGTGTGTATGCACACATACATATTCATATACAAACATGTATATACTCTATACAAACTAAACGTGAATGCCACTATCGAGTTGATTCTGACTAGTAGTGACTATAAACCACTCCTTATCGAGCCAGTCCCCACTTTGAGTGATTTCTGAGGCTGTATATCTTTGAGAGCAGATAGTCTCATCTTTCTCTTTCAGAGCAGTTAGTGTGCTTGAACCACTGACCTTGCCTATACATACACACACACACATACACATGCATATGTATATCACATACTGTACCTATATAAATATTGTATATAAACTATATATCTACAAACAATCAAAATGGGCATGATGCTATGCATACATATGTGCATGTGTGTGTTTATATGTTTGTACTTACATATATTTAGGATGTAATATATACACTATTACAGTTCCCTTTTAGATGTTATAACTGTAAGCTCTTTTAGTGTTACTGTACAGTGTTAGCAAAAAAACACAAGAAAAATGTTGGTATCTCCCTTACAGATTTGGACTTGTTCATATTTCATGCTGGTTTAGCCAAGGGCCTTTAAGTTGTATTCCAAGGCAGGCACGCCTCTACCTATGCCGGTCTGCATTCTAGCTTATTGCCGAGTTAGGGTCCTCTTCCTAAATGCTCTTGTGTAGTAGGTGAATTTATGTAGATGAGGTAATTTCAGGTGTTCATTTCAGGTATTTATGTTTTATAAATGTAGCTGTAAAGATATGTGCTGCTTTTCTGTATTTGTGCCACACATACTTTTTCTTAACTATATGTGAATAATTCCTTCCTATATTATGTTAGGTGCCATTGAACCACTTCCACCTCATGGCACCCCTGTGTACAACAGAACAAAACCCTGCCCGCTCCTGCCCCAGGCTCGCAGTTGTTCTCAGAGTTGAGCTCATCGATATAACCACTGTGTCAGTCCATCTTGTCGAAGATCTTCCTCTTTTTTGCTGTCCTGATACTTTGCCAAGCATGTTGTCTTTCTCTAGGGACTGGTCTCCTGACAACATGTCCAAAGTATGGGAGATGAAGTCTCACCATCCTTTCCTCTAAGGAACATCTGGCTGTGCTTCTTCCAAAACAGACTTGTTTGTACTTTTTGGCAGTCCACAGTACTTTCACTATCCTTCGCCAGCACTTAATTCAAATGTATTGATTCTAAAAAAAAAAAAAGTATTGATTCTTCTGCTGTCTTCCTTATTCAGTGCTCAGCTTTTTATATGCATATGAGATGATTCAAAACACCATGGCTTGGTTCAGGTGCACCCTAATTGTCAAAGTAACATCCTCACTATAACACTGGAGAGAGGTCTTGTGCAGCAGATTTATTGGATTATTGCACAGAGCAAATCAGTAAGTGCAGGTAGGGGGATTTGGAGGAACTCTGGTGATGCAGTTGGGCTGCTAACCAACCCATCAGCCTCTCTGAGGGAGAAAGATATGATAGTCTGTTGCCATACAGATTTAGGGCCTTGGGAACCCCATGGGACAGGTCTCCTGTGTCCTATCAGGCCATTATGTGGTGGTCTTGACTCTATGGCAGTGGGCTTGGCTCATGTTGGCTGTTAGTCAGATTTAACTGCTTGTAAAACTTGATTATAAATAAATCTTATTAAGAAAGATGCTTCTATAATTTCTTTTTAAAATGAAAATTACTATCTCATTAGTTTTTTTTTGTTTTTAACTTATTTGCCATCTTTCCAGGAGCCCGTGAGGTGTACTGAATTACATGTTGAGCTGCTAACTGCAAGGTCAGCAATTCGAATCCATCACTTGCTCTGAAGGGACTGCAATGAGGCTTTCTGCTCCTGTGAAGAGTTAAAGTCTCAGAAACTTCACATAGGATATGAGTCAGAATGGATTTGATGGCCTTGAGTGTTTAGTTGATTTACCATCTCATTATCTTAGAATTTAAAATGTATATCAGCCATCAATAACAAGGCCGAGGTCTAGATGGTTCTTAAATCTAAAGCACTTTCTGGATAAACTTGAGGACTGCTTATGCTATGGTTTTGATTCTCTTATAGTTAATTATCAGAATAGAAATGTATTTATCTTTGTTTAGGGAATAAGATAAGGGAGTAACTCATGAGTAGGAGTCAGCATTACTAAGGGTATTTGTCTGAGGAAAAGGGAGTCTAAACTGGAGAAAGGGATTGGGAAGGAGGAATTGGAACCAGGAAAGGAAATGGGAGTTACAGTCAGTCCGTGGAATGGTCAGTCACAAGAAGTGAGCCCAGACAATGTAACATATTGAATAGTGCCTATATTTATTGAACACCCACTGTTTGTCAGATACCATGCAAGACATTTTGCCTACCTTATCTCTCTATAATTAAACAGACTATATAATTTATCACTTTATTTAATATATACATTTATATCATGTGTGAATGGCTAGTGATGTACTTTTAGGGACCTAGTGTTTTATTAATTCATGGCCATCAAGTCAATGCTGTGGCTCCGCTGTGGGTTTCCAAGAACTCTTTATGGAAATAGAAAGCCTAGTCTTTCTCCCGTGGAGCTACTGGCGGTTTCGAACTACTGACCATGCGAATCACAGCCCAACTTCAAACTAGTACACCACCATTATGGAATAACTCCTTCCTCAAGCTTACTGTCAGAATAATATTGTGGGTGTGACTAGTCTTACCTTATTTTAGCATTGCTAAGTTGTCCTGATTGTGATTTTATTTCTTGATCTTTTGTTTATATCATCCCTTATGTAGGTTAGATTTAATTTTAAGAATTTGTGATAGTTGGAGTTTCATTATTAGTTATTCTCATTGACGTAAAATGGTCATTTTTTAAGGATTCCATATAAGTATCCCATGGAAAAGTAATGGAAAAAATTCTATTATCTTACAAACCCATTTTCCCACTAACTTTTTGAAATCCCCTGTATTATAAGACTGTGAAACATTTTCTTTATATTTGAAGAAATATTTTACATCAGTGTCTAGTTTAAAAAAAGTTACTGACACTATTGTTTTTATATGATGGACATTTTAAGATACTTGAGGGCATACAAGTACTAATTGTATAATTGTTCTGATAAAACTCAGTTATAGATTTAGGTGTTGACATTTGATTTTGTACTTTTACAACTGAATAGTCAGTTATGAGGAATAATAAAATGGCATATTTTAGAAGGATAGCACTGTGGCTTAAATATAATTTTTAAACTATTTTGATTATAAATATGTATAAATTATAACTTAATTTCTTTAAAACATTATATTCTGTTCAGGATATAAGAATTTTCTCTCTAAGAATTTTCTAAGTATTTTCTCTCACTGTATTATATGTATAATATATATATACACATTCATTATAAATTATGTATAATACAACATACAATTTGAAATTATGTAATTACCAAATAAATGGGTGCTTTAGTTTAAGTGGGTAATAAACAGTATTGCCTTACGTTTTAAGAGAGGCAGGTTTAAAGCTTGTTTTGACAGACGCAGCAGAAACTAATACTTTTGTTTTCTTAAGAAGTAGAAATGGATAATGATTAGGTATCTACGATAGCTTTGGCTCTTCAGGAAGACCTGGCCATCTAATTCAGTGAAGCGTTTAGTCAGGAAAGAAACTCTCTTGGCAGTTCCTCTCCCGTCACAGGAGGTCTTGGTGATCTGAAATTGATTTGATGGTGTCTAGCAACAACAAATGTTAAGTGATGCTCAAGTGGATAAAGGCAATTTATTATTAAACCTGGATAAAATGTTAAGAGTGATTAAAGATAGAAGGAAATGTTTTAATTTACTTTCATTTTTAATCTTTCTTAGTACTCATTTCTTTGTGTTAAGCCAAATAAATTTCCATCCATTTCATCCTTCTTTCTGAAGGACTTCCTTCATTTTGCCTTGCTGCAAACGTCTGCTAGTAATGAATTCTTTCTACTAAAATTCCCCTTGGGAAAATATGGCTTTGTTTCATCCTCAGTTTTGAAAAAAATATTTGCCCTGGATATAGATTTCTTTTTACAGATCTTTATCTCTTTTAGTGTTTTAAAGATGCTACTTGGAACTTCAACAGTTTCCAGTGAGAAGTCAGTTATAATTTTTATGTATGTTCCTTTATGCTTGTTAATCTTTGGTCCTGTCTTCTGACTACCTTTAATATTTTCTCTGTATCATTGGCTTTCAGTCATTCGACTATGAGGTGTATAAGTATATGGACTTTTATTATTGCTTGATTGCTTGTTGTTTAGTTTGGATTTGATAACTTTCGTTATTTTTAGAAAATATTTAGTTACTGTCTTTTCAAAACACAGCCTGGTTGGAACAGTGGTTTAGGGCTCAGCTGCTAACTGAAAGGTTGCCAGTTCAAACCCATCATCTGCTCTTTGGTAGAAAGACAGTACGGTTTTTACTTTGTTAAAAATTGGTAGCTTTTGGAATTGTGGCCACTCACTTTGTCCTACTGGGTTGCTAAGAGTTTGAGTTGACTCGATGACAGTAGGTCATCTCTTCAAAGAGCTCTTCCCCTATACCAGTGGGTCTCAACCTTCCTAATGCAGCCACCCCCTTAATACAGTTCCTCAGGTTGTGGTGACCCCCCAACCATAAAATTACTTTTGTTGCTACTTCATAACTGTAGTTTTGTTACTGTTATGAATCCGGCAACCCCTGTGAAAGGGTTGTTCGATCCCCAAAGGGGTTGCGACCCACAGGTTGAGAACTGCTGCTCTATACTTTTATCCATGTGGGACTCTAATTATGTTTAATTTAACCCACTTGAAATTATTTCATAGCTCTTGGATCCATTTAACTTTTTTTTTTTGTTCTCTAATGTTTTTGTTTGTACAATTTCTGTTGGGCTATCTTTAGAGGTAACTGATTTCCATTCCTACACATTTAAAGAAATTCTTCATCTGTTACTTTTTTGTTTCAACTTCTAGCATTCCCATTTCACTAATTCTAAAGACATTCTAACTCTGCTGAAATTCCTTATCTTTTCATACATGTTACCTAACTTTCCTGCTAGATCCTTTTACATACATATTTTAGTTATTTATAAATTTTGTTCTAAAATTTAGGGCTAGTTCTCTTGATTGGTTTATCCTGTGATAATGGGTTGAACTTTGTGTGTGTGTGTGTGTGTGTGTGTGTGTGTGTGTGTGTGTGTGTGCGTGCGTGTTTAGGGTGTAGGACGTTGTATATAAAACAGTAGTAGGCCTCTTCTGTCAGTCTAGTAGTATGAGGATTTGACATAATCCACCCAGAAGTTGAACATGGCTTGAGTTTTGTTGTTGATCGGATGGTCTTCAATACACTGAATTTTAAATTCCTGTAGAACAGTGTTTCCCAAAATGGGCACTGCTACCCCCTACAGGGCACTAGAATGATCCAGGGGGGCTCTAAAAGCAGATAACCTACATGTTAGCGTAGGTTACGGGCTATAGTACAAGAGGTTTTAATTCCAGGGGGCACTGAGTAATTTTTTTCTTTCTTTCTGAAAAGAGGCCAAGTAGAGCCAATCAGTTGGGAACGTCTTGTCCAGAGGCTACTGTGGTTGCTGGTGCTTGGGGTGAGGACTGAGTGCTCCCGGGTTCTTCTCAATGTTAGGATTCCATTGTCAACTTTTCCCTGTATGTACCACAGAAACTCAGCCCCCCAACTCACTGCCTCATAGTCACCCTAAAGGACAGTATAGAACTGCCCCTGTATATTTCTAAGACTAAATTTTTGTGGGAGTAGAAAGCCTCCTCTTTCCCCGGTGAATTGCTGACCTTGCGTTTAGCATTCCAAGTTGTAACCTAGTATACCTCCAGGACTCCTGTTCCACCGAAGAGGACTCCTGTTCCGCCGAAGGGGACTCCTGTGCTCTTGTTTTTCCTCAGTGGTAGACTGCTGGTACTGGCACTTGCTACTTGGCTGCTGGGGGAGCAGGGAGAATTCATTCATTGCTCTGCCCATCCAGTTTCCATCATAGACATACCCTGGGTTCTGAGGTCTGCAGTGTAGCAGCCAAAGTTTCCCTTGTATTTGTGATTGTTCTGAGAAGGAGCTTCCCATTTTACCTCAGCAGTAACAGGCCTTTGCTAAAAATAGGATCGTGGGTCCTGGATGGTTTTTTTGTGCTTCTCCAAGGAGTAGTTGTTTTGGTTTGCCGTTGTCTGCCCTTTTCTCAACTAATGCTGCACTGAGTCATTCTTGTGCCCTGCAATGTCAGAGGGCTTGCTCTTCTCCCAGTGGCGGAAAGCTTTTGCTCCAAGTAAGAAAGAGGCTTCTTACAGTTCCTCAGGACGCCATTGGTTCCTTTTTATAGGCCCATATCACCTGTGGCGACCCTCCCAGTCTCCTGCAGGCCGTCTCTTGGTGCCCAGAGAGCACCTGTGGAAAAGAGTGTGTGATTCAGTGTGAGCGTTCCTGGTGCTTCAAGACCCCAGTTACGCAAGGCTGGTGTGTTACACTGTTAACACCCTGCTACAATAGTTTATATCATCATACCCACCTACATTATGCCCCCCTCTTCATCCGATGGCTTGCGCAGGTGAAACAGTTTTTGTCTTCTCTCCTTTTGGAGAGGCCTGTCCGAACTCTTGGAATTCAAGTAGCTCAGTTGCTTTTCAGCCTTAGCTTACTGATGGGCTAAAAGTTATGATTTTGTAATTCATAGATATTTTTTAATTGTTAGGGTAGAAGTGAGGTTCCTTGAGCTGCATCGTAAAGTCTGATTAAAATATTAAAATTTAAATCTAGTAACAGAGCCATTGTAGTAGTTAGTGATTTTTACTTTCACGAAACAAGCCAGGCGTTTAGAAGAAAAAACACAGCAAGTCCTCCTGATTCTTTTTTAAGAAGTTATTTTTCAGTCATAAGGCCAATGCCTAAATCTCGGCACGAAGTATTCTTAGGGTTGGTCATCTCCTTCCAGTTCTACTTTAACATATCTGTTAGAGTCAATGGTTCGGATAGGGAAATCCAGTGGTATCATTTCCTTATTTCACATCTTTCTATGGGTTCCTATAACTCTCTACTTTCTGGGAAAGTTCACATTCTCTAGGGTACAAAGGACCCTAATAGCTTTTCTCAGTGTAAAACACTTAGATCAGCGGTTCTCAACCTGTGGGGCATGACCCTTTTGGGGGTCAAATGACCATTTCACAGGGTTTGTCTGATTCATAACAGTAGCAAAATTATAGTTATGCAGTAGCAACAAAAGTAATTTTATGGTTGGGGGGATGTCACCACACATGAAGAACTGTATTAAAGGGTCGCTGCATTAGGAAGGTTGAGAACCACTTTTTAGATCATCCATCGCCTCATTCCTCCACTCAAACCACCGAATCCATTGATGCTGAGTGGAATTCTGGCCCAGAGCAACCCTATTAAGTTTCTGAAGCTGGAAATATTTACAGAAGCAGACTGCTGCATGTTTCTCTCTCAGAGCAAACAGCTGGTGACTTTGAACCTTAGACCTTCTGCTTCATAGCCGAGTACTTAATCGCTGCACCACTAGAGTTCCTTCATCTTGCCACACTTTCTCTCATATTCCTTGGCTTTTGCCAAACCAGACTGTTCGCAGTTTCAGATTCTGTTTTGTACACAAGCCCATGGTTTGAGCATCGTGTGTTAGAGCAGCGGTTGCCCACCCTTGGCTGTATCCCTGGGAAGCTTGGACATGCTCGGATGCTAGACCATATTGCAGACCAACTAAGCTAGGAGAGTCAGGCATCATTGCTTATTCTGCCTCTCCCAAGTGATGCCAATGTGCAGCCAGTATTTAAAATTACCTTATTTCCCCGTCTTCATCCCATTACAACGGTTATAAACACGCAAAGTGTGCTTGATAGTATTTGTAAGGACTGTGGCTATAATGTTCGGTGGGGGTACTCATAGAGTAACCTTGCTCTCAGGAAAATGTATCGAAATCATCTAGGCCAGGAGTCAGCAAACTTTTTTTGGATAGGGTCACTAATCTAGCTAGTCGTGTAGTAAACCTGGCTTTGTGGAACATTTTGGTTTATTAACAACTACTGATCTCTTCAACTGTAGACAGAAAGTAGCTGTGTTGTTGTGGTTAGGCGCCATCAAGTCCGTTCCAGCTCATAGTGACTCTGCGTACAGCAGAATGCAGGCTGCCCGGTCCTGTGGGGTCCTCACGTTATTATCCTATATGAGCCCACGGCAGCCCCGGCGTCCGTCCTTCTTGTTGGAGGTTTCTCTTTTTGTTGTTGCTCTGCTGCTTTATGACGTATGATGTCGTTCTCCATGGTCTCATCTTTCCTGACATGTCCATGGTGTGTGAGCGGAGCACTCTGGCCATACTTCTTCCAGGACAGATGTGTTTGTTCTCTTGGCAGTCCATGGGACTTTCAGCAGTCAATGCATTGATTCTTCTTTGGTGTTCCTTAGTGTCCAACTTCTTCAGTGTCCAACTTCCATATGCATGTGAGGAGAATACTGTGGCCTGGGTCAGGCACCCTGTAGTCCTCAAAGAACCTCCTTGCTTCTCAATAGCAATAGATTCACCCAGTGCAGTGAGTCTTTTGACCCCTCTACTGCTGCTCCCATGAGCATGGATAGTGAATCCAAGCAAGATGAAACCTCTCACAACTTCAATCTTATCTCCATGTATCATGATATTCCCTGTGGTCCTGTTGTGAGAATTTTGTGTTTCTCCACATTTAATTGTAATTCATACTGAGGGCTATAATTCTTGATCTTCATCGGCAAGTGCTTGAAGGCCTCCTCACTTTCTTCATCAACAAGGTGGTATCATGTGCATATGAAACGTTGCTGTAAACCTTCTTCCAATCCTGAGGCCACGTTCTCCTTCAGGTAGTCGGGCATCTCTGATGATGTTCTCGGCACCCAGACTGACTGACTAATGACAGGGAGGGGATGCAACCCTGATGCACACCTTTCTGGATTTTAAGCCATGTAGGATTCTCCTGTTTTGTTCACACAACTGCCTCTTGATCCATGTGCGGTATTTCTTAGACATCTAGAAAAATTCATTTCTCCAAAACAGTTTTGTTCAAGGACCGAAAACAAAGCTCATAAGATAATTTTTGGGTGACTTGGCAACCAGGGCCTATGAAAGAAGCAGCTTGGGAACAGCTCGATTTCTAGCGTTTGGAGGCTGGGGAGAAATATGACAACTCTTCGCGTTCCTTCCTTAACAAAAAGTAAACAAGTATACAGCAGCAATAAAGCCCAAACCAGGTTAAGGTCCAGATCATGGCCAGCTTTGAGTGGGAAAAATGAGACCAGCCAAGGCAGACAGCCTTCTTCCAGTGGATTTAGGTGACTGTCCAGAGGGAAGCTTCAGAGTTCTGTTGTTTCGTTTTGTCTTTTCTTGACACTAGCCAAGTATCCCCCGGCTTCCTCCTTTTATTATCGAATAAGCATTAGGCTTTTAACGGAAAGGTCTGTGGTTCAAACCCACCAGCCAGTCTGCAGGAGCAAGATGAAGCAGTCTACCCCTATGCGCATGTGCAATCCCAGAAACCCATGCGGGGTCGCGGTGAGTTAGAATCACAGGATGGCAGTGGGTTTGGATAATTGCTAGAAGGTTGGATTCAGTGGCAGGTGGGTGGAAAGAGAACACTGGACCTCCAGGTTTGTCTTAGCTGCACCACCGTAACAATGTAAAAAAGAAAAGCCCGTGGTACTGGCTTCTCAGTAAGGAGCGCTGGCGACACTGGCCTAGACATTGGGCTGCTGACTGCAAAGCCATTGGTTCACATTCAACCATCTGGGGAGAGAAAGATGTGGCTGTCTCCTTCTGCAGAGATTTACAGCCTGCCCCCCCCCCTCCGGAGCACTCCACTCTGCCTGTGGGGTCCCAAGGCGGTGGAACTGACTCAGTGCCTGTGGGGGAGCCGCTTAGTAACTTCTCCTTCCTCGGTTCTTGTCTCCTTTGAGGAGCTGTGTTTCTTCTTACCGGAACTAGTCCACCAGGTTCTGTTGACTTGCCAGTGGTGAGTGATAGGCTAGGCACATCTCCTGGCACAGTGCATCAAGCAATTCACAGGTCCTGTTCACTGACTGAGGGATTCGGGGATGCAAAACCATATTGAGTTGTAAGTAACTCATCAGCTGTGAGTTTGATTTTGGCTTTTTAGTAGTGCAGTGGTTAAAGCACTCAGCTATTTCCCTAAAAGCCTGTGATTCAAATCCATCAGCCGCGTACTTCTGTAAAGATTTACGGCTTTGAAAATCCTATGGGCCGGTCTACACAGCATAGGGGCCCGATGAGTTGGCATCAGTGTGATGACAGTGGGTTTGCATTTGATTAGAGAGTAAATACTGAGTACAAATAGCAGGTACCATCCTTTGGCCTAGAGAATATTTGCACAGGAGGATAATTTTCAAGGTGATACCTACATTTTTGAGGCTCAACTCTCATATGTAAAAAACCCTGATCTGAATTCATGTAAATAAAGACTTTTATTATAGAATGCACTGTATATAAGAAATTGTCTTCATTCATGAGGCATGAGAATCAAGGCCAGCTAAAATTGGTTGTTCTGAGACAGGCTGGTCTCTGCCCTGCCACACCCATTACTGCTGATAGCACTCTACCTCTCTGCAGGGTTCCTTAGTTCTTTAGAGTGGCCACACAGAGCTCACAAAAGTTGGCTTATTATGGAAGTACCAGGTTCCACCTGGGGATGAGGAGCAACGATAAAGTAACAGGAGCAACTTGGAATGAGTGTCCGGAAGCACACAGGAAAGGCCTGGTAGGCTCTTCTAAACTAGCGAGCACATTCCGCCATTCTTCAACCTGGACATGGCTCTCAGTTACATTCTGCTGTCAGGCTTCCTGCCAGCTCTTAGCCAGTGTAGCAGCCTTCTTAGCTCTCTGAGCTCTTCCCTGCCGCCATACCTCTGCTGGCTGACCTCCCTGCCCTCAGCCTCCCCACTGCTGACTGGCTGGGATCCTAGCCAGTGTTAGCAGCTTCAGGACCACGCTCCTTTCTCAGGACACTGCTTCTCTGTCAGCTCAGGGCATCTCCAGCAGCTTAGCTGTCAGCAATCTCAGCTAAAAAAGAGCAAAAACCAAACCCAACCCACTGTCATTGAGTCAATTTTGATTCTTAGTGACCTCAGTGGGTTTCCGAGGCTGTCAATTTTTACAGGAACAGAAAAACCTCATCTTTCTCCCAGGGATTCCAACTGCTGACCCTGCTGTTAGCAGCCCATTGTGTAATCCACTAGCCACTACTTGCAGTCATTTTTTTTTTTAAACCTGGCAGAGTTATCTGTGTCCCAAAGGACATATACTCTTCTCATGGCTCCTACCAAGGAAGAGGCTTCTTAAACCTTCACATTTCAACCACTTAAAAAATAAAATAAAATCACTGCCATCAAGTTGATGCTGACGCCTACCAACCTATAAGACAGCGTAGAACTGCCCCAGTGAGTTTCTGAGACAGTAAAACCTTACAGGAGTAGAAAGCAGAGCGGCTGGTGGTTTCGAACTGCTGATCTTATGGTTAATGCACACCTACCACGCCACTAGGGGTCCTTTGAACCACTTATATATCTTTAATTCTTACCAGTTGCAAGGTGATCAGAATTTAACCAGTCTTCAGAGATGATTCTCCCTTGGGCATAGTTGCCACCCTCCAGGCTAGGAAGCATTCTGGGAGGGCCCCCTATTGCTTTTCGAAAGAAGAGGCAAAGGAAACAGCTCTTTAGGCTTCAGAAGAACATCTCCCAAGTAATTTTTTACAAAGAGTCAAAAAAAGCTCATGACAGCACACAAGGAAATTGGGATGTTTCATTGATTCCCAGGACAGTAATGCAGCCGGGCCTTAGAAATCACTGAAGTCAGGACTTGGTCATCTCTCTCATCTTGATGTAATGGATCTGTTTTTCTTTCTATATCATGGCTTTCACCATTCATTGATGAAATGACCACACACGTCTGAGGCTCTCAGCTTTAGCGCCCCCAAACTATGGAGCCTCTCTAACTACAACTCCTTAATTCCCAGGGAAGGGAACCCCTGTTCCTTCTCTCCTTCACCACAATAGGACCAGAGACTGAGTCACTGCAAGGGCAAAGTACCATGGGAATGAAGCGGCTTAATTGGGAGGCAATGGGGTATCCAGAAGAAAAGGGAAGAAATGCTAGAGAAACTGCCTGCAGAGGTGCCTCGGTGGGGCTAGACAAGGCTCCCTGCAAGGGGCGGGAGGTGGGGTGGGGTGGGGTGTCAGGGGCGGGCCTGGAGCAGTATCAGCTGGCTCCACAAGCAGCAGAAGCCTGACCAGCGGAAATGCTCGCTGCCCTACAAGGCCAAGCGCCAGTGAGGGGCGCTGGCCCTGACCCACTGCCTGCCCTGGCTGCGCGCATGGCCCTCCCCAGGCCCCTGCCCGCCCTCCCCCTCCCTCCCAGAGCTCCAGGCAGAGAGCCCAGGGCCAGCCAGGCAGCCCCTTATGCTCAGGAAGCTGCACTGGGGGCGTGGCTACCCCACAATGTGCTGTGGGGCGGCAGGCCCTGCCCTCTAGCGGTGGGCAGCAGATATATTTTATTTATCCGAGAAGTCTATTTTGGGGGCTTCAGCCCATCGCCATGGCTGTGTTGACATAGCTGGCTTCCAGCTCCGCTGTCGATGGTCCTGGTGGGTTAGTTGGTCGCGGTGGGGGGGTGGGGTGTAAAAGGGGCGCACGTGCTGCGCCATCGCCCAGTTTGCCTGACTGTCTTGAGGGTGCTAGCTGCCTCTTTATCCCTGGGCAAGCACCCACATGACAACGTAGCTGAGCAGCCCTGGGAGTCTCCTTCCCCACCCCCTACCCCCATTTGAGAGAAGTGTTTCAGGCTAGTGGGTGGCCTGGCTTGTAATTACCCCCGGTGGCCGTGAGGCCAAGCCCTCGCCCTTCAGTTTTGTGGTCCTGCCTTCAGGCCTCCCTCTGCTCAGGTCCCTATCCCTGCGGCCAGGGCGCTCCAAGGCGCCTATGCCCCGCCCCTCAGCATTACCTTGTCTCCCTCCTAGCTGAGAGGGCTGCTTACAGGGTGTTGGTCCCAGTCTTATACAGGCTGCCTCTGCCTCTGCCTCTGCAGGACACCCTGCCAGATGGGGGCAACAGGGCTGAGACAGCCAGGTTGATCCCTTGCTCCCTGGGCGCCTGATGCCTGGGTCCAGCATTGCCTCTGGATCACAGACCCCCCCCCACCTCATTGCCCCACCCTCTAGGCTAGGAAGCATTCTGGGTCCAGCATTGCCTCTGGATCACAGACCCCCATCCCCCCACCTCATTGCCTCTCCCAGATGACTTCGAAGGTGACTCACCAGCCTCCTTTTATGTTCATAGTGGCGGGGGAAGGGGGGTATCCATCCAGGAGGTGTGGGTGACTGCCCACCCTGGGCTGTGCACAGCCTGACCTCTTTGTAAATATCAGATCAGTGAATGAATAAAACTCTGAAGCAAAAACAAGAAAAGAAAATGCCTGCAGATTAGTTTCAGTAAACAGTCTGCTGAATATTTCTGGATAAAGGACTACTAAGTGATAAGAGTCCCAGCATTGAAAAGAAAAACCATCTGATTCTTTAGTCTAAAATGTTGAGGTCCTAGAGGAACATTGTCTGAAATCCTTAAAATTATAAAAGATAGTGAACTAATTGATTCCAGAGATGATGTGTATTCGGGTTCTTTTGGGGGAGGGATGTTTTGCTGTGGTCACTTTGGTCATCTCTTTTAGTGTAGAAAAGGGAAAACGGTATCAAACAGCAGTTAATTAATGTACATAATTCCGAGAGGTTTTCATGTGCTATACCACGGGTTTATTGGTAAATGGATACTGGTTAGCTAAATAATGGAGTCATCAATGGAAATTTGAATACAGCTTTAACCCTCCAAAGTTGTGGAGTTAATTATTTCTCCATCAAACATTACTGATGATGGTAGTGATTAGAATTTCTTTAGTTCTCTGTGTCAGGGACTTTGCTAGGCTTTCTCATTTTCCCAAATCACATATGCTCATTATTTGCTGAACCAAATTAATTTAGATGTATGTCGGCAGAATTCCTAACATTTTCCCTTTTTCTTTCAGAGATGTGGTACTGGATCTTCCTCTGGGCCCTCTTCTCCTCTCTGTTTGTCCACGGTGCTGCCGGCGTGTTGATGTTTGTCATGCTGCAGAGGCACAGGCAGGGGCGTGTGATCTCTGTCGTTGCCATCAGCATTGGATTTCTGGCTTCTGTAACTGGAGCAATGATTACTAGTAAGTTGCCTTTGGCTTGTTTGAGGCTATCATTTTATATGTGCAAGTGCTTTTGGTAAATGAATTCTTGTTGAAAATGTAACAATTCTTATTGCAAATGTAATCTTTCGTGTGGGCTCTTTTCAGCATTTTATACACCTCACCTCAGATGAGGACAGTGTTCTCTTGAACATAAGATATATATGCATATATCCATATCTGTATGTAAGAGCTTTCATTTGAACATACGATTTGTGTAATTCTATATAAAGACTAAGATTGTGTGGGATATAAAAAAAGTTATTAAAAATAGCGAGGAAAAAAGTGATTCAGTGGTAAAATAGTGTAATTTGTTTTAAAGGAGTTCACTATTTAGTAAAGAAGAAAGGTAGCTACAAAAATGACCATATAATTGTTATTAAAAAAAAGTAGGTATAGTATAGACGCTTTAGGCTTTTGACTCTTGTTAAGAGCTTCAATCTAAGAAACGCCCTGGGGCAGTTCTGCTGTGTTCTACAGTGTCACTGTGAGTTAGAGTTGATTTGATGGCAGTGAGCTTGGATTTTTGGTTTGATCTAACCTTTGGTCTTTGAAGTCATCTGTGATTGTAAAATGCAGTCACACATAATTAACTCTATATAGACAATTATAAGGGCACAGCCTCCCCTTGCTCATTTGAAATTCGCCATTGAGAGTATCCTCTAGTTATTTGCAAGAATTCTACTATCCTGCCTCGTGTGCTTTTCTTGCGAGTCCCTCAGGCTCATTCCTTCTGGCCTTCTCCTTTGCACGCGATACTTAGGCCATGTCTTTAACGTTCGGTTCACATAGCTGCCTCTGCTTGTTTCTGCCTTTCGTTGAGCCAGGTCTTAGATTTACCCTGTTGATTCTGGAAGGTGCCAGAGCACCAGCATTCACATGGCTGTGCCCCGAACTGGCTGCTTCCTGGGCTGCCGTTGGTTCTGCCATTGCCAGTGAATGATAGAGGTGTCTCTGGCTGTTGACTTCTGGCCCTGGGTTAGCCCACTCCTCCCACTACCTCTGTTCAGCAGGGACTTCTTCATTTCCAGTTGGCTCTGAGCTCTGGAGCTGAGCGGGCATATTTTTCTTTTCCAGGCCAAAGGCTTCCCTTCTTTTACGCCGCAGGGTCCCCTTTTCCCAAGATGATGGATACACCTTACCTTCAGATGAAAACCTGCTCTCCTCTCTCTGGGGTTGATCTGTCTCTGATGAAATACTTGTGAAAGTTGTCCGTTTTCTCATCTTTTCTCCATTTGCTACTTCTTTTTCTCTGTTGTATCATGTTTGGGGTTTTTTGGTGCTGCTGCAATAAACCTGCAACATTATCGTGCGGCACCCCTCATGCTGTAGGTCAGGCCGCTGGCATCAAGTCAATAAGAAGATTGTATACTTTTGCTTATGTTAATTCTTCACACTGATGATTGTGTTATGACACGCTGTGTAGTGACTTTTAAAAATGACATTGTACAATTTTACTGATATAGAGAAATACTGTTAGGTTTTATAGGTTGAGCTTATGAAAGAGTAACCAAACAAGAAATTAGTTCTTTGGAAGGCTAATAAGATGGACAGACCTTTGGCAAACTAAGAAAAAAGAGAAAGCACAGAAAATGAACATAATACAAAAATTAACTATTGACCCAATAGAAGTTCAAAAATAAAAATTTAGGAATAACTCTATATATTCTTAAATATAAATATAAAAATAGGATAATAAGTATTAAAAAAATTCAAGTGGTACTCAAAGACCCTCATAAAAATCCTAAGAATGCAAAGATAATCCATTTCAAAAACATGTGTCTGTAGTCAATATAAACCTCAAAATGTGAATTTCATATACTTCTCATAAGCTAAAAATTATTCTTTTGATTTTCTTTCATCCTTTTCCTATTCTTAACCCAAGTGTGCTACCAAAACAGGTGATGGGTTAGATTTGGCACATGGATCATAGTGACTCCTGATCGGACAACACACACAGACACAACCAACAAACTGTTAATGCGAATGCTACCTTTATTGCTTGTCTCCTCTCAGAAAATATGCGGGGCAAATCATATCCCTTTTCACTGATCACACGTCTCTCTGGGGCACTTTGTTGTTGTATGTTGAATGCTTATGTCCACGGATGTCTTTTCTCCCATGCTTCCTTGCCCTTGTAGATTTGCATCTTTTTCTCAGTGCCACATCAACTCACCAGGCTTGGTTTCATTCAGCGCATGCATTCAGTTTTACTGTGACATTCTTCCCTGGCTCCTTAATACTTTTAGGCGTCTTTCCTGATTTCTAGTCGATTCTGCCATGGCTTACAATGGCAGTTTCAAATATAACGATTCCAAGGACCCTGCCCCACTTCTCTCCTCTTCATAAATATTTTGCCCTCATATTTCACTACAAAAACAAAGATCATAATGTTTGTGCACTTTCATCTGATTCTTCTTCTTCAGTTAAACGACTCCTTAGCCAAAGAGCAAAGAAAAACACAAACTGGGGGAAATATTTATTAATATATAGGGGTAAAAAGATTAATATCTAAACTATATTTTAAAACATTTGGATCAAATAAAATAATCATGTACCATAATGGAGAAGCAGAGAAAAGATTGGAAAAGCATTTCATGGAGCTAGAAACTCAGTTGGCTAATGATAGGTAAATAAAAGCTCAATCACATTAATTATCAGGAAAGTGCAAGCTAATCACTGAAATAACATTTCTCGTGCACCAGATTAAAGCACACACAGACATACATGCATGCACATGCACAAATAGGAAAGGGGACAAGTGAATAAAACATTGGATGAGGAGGATTTAGAGGAACAGGAGTGTAAATTGGCATAACTGCTTGAAAAATAATTTGGTATTTTGTAGCAACAGTTCAAATTTCTCATATCACAGAACCCAGCACTTTTACTTGTTCTTGATGCGGACAAATTTTTGATTGCATACATGTGCCAGGGGTTATGTAGCAGCACGATTTGTGAGTGCAAAGAATCATACATAAATAAGTGTTCATCCGCAGTAGCCTGGTTAAATAAATTATAGTATATTCAAACTGAGAACTCTATACAGCAGTGAAAATGAAGGAATTTCACCTACCGTCTGTGAATTGATATCCCATGCTCTGACACATTTATGACAATAATAAAAGTCTGCTCACCAAGTACTGTGTGCATTAAGCAATGTAGGTGGCAGTAACAAATGGTGGGGAGGTCCAGAGTGATACTGGCTATGATGGTCAAGATGCTGTTTCAACCTGACTAGGTCATCGCTTCTAGTGTTTGGCAGTTAAGTAATGGTGTAATTTAGCAGTTATGTAACAATGAAATTTGGGCACTATGTAATAAGGTGACCAGACGTCCCGCTTTTTAACAATTTTTCCCGCGTCCAGCAGCATTTCTAAAAAGTCCCGATTTTTGGAAAGGATGCACGACAAGCTAGGGTATACGGTTTTCAGCTGCCATGTGGCTTTTTTGTCAGGATAGGAGTTTTATCAATGGTGTCCCGCTTTACCAGTGTTAAAATCTGGTCACCTTACTATGTAGTGATGGAATTGGCAAGCTGCCTAATCATGAAATTCAGCACTTAGAGAATGGTGTACTCTGGCAGTGCTATAATGATGTGGGAGGCCTGGTGGCACCGTAGTAGAGTGCTCCCCTGCTAACTGAAAGATCCGTGGTTTGAACTCACCAGCCACTCAGAGGCAGAAAGATGTGTGGCAGCCTTCTGCGTTAGCAGGATGATTACTGTCTTGGGAACCCTAGGGCAGTTTTATTCTGTCCTTTAGGGTTGCTGCGAATTGGAATCTGCTTGATCCGCAATGAGTTTCTTTGGGTAATATTGTGGCTTTTGTCCCTCACTTGGCGACCGATTTGATGTGGCCATTCTCCATTTTCACATAACACTGATTGTCAATAGTAACCTGGTCTCTGCAACTGAACCATGCTGATAAAGTGAAGAATAGGAGCCCCGGTGGCAAACTCATTGGGCTGCTAACTGCAGGGTCAGCAGTTTGAAACCACCAGGCACTCCCCAGGAGCAAGACAGGTCTCTCTTGTAAATAGTTACAGTCTTGGAACCTGAAATGGGCAGTTCTGTCTTGTCCTAATGGGTCGATATGAGTCAGTGTGACTCAGTGGCAGTGAATTTTGTTTGGTTTAAGGTGTGTAACTACTTAAAACAACATAAGTAAATTTCAGGGACATGATTTTGAGCAAATATTCTAGAATAAGGCTTATGTTTAATGTATTTTATGTAAAATTTAAATATGTATGCGATTAACATAAATTGTGATGGATGAGCAGTACCAAATTCAGGGAAAGCATGAGACATGATTTAACAGTTGAGGAGGGGCACCCTGGGAATATCAATAGACAGGAGGTTCTTTTCCGTCGGATACTTTTGAGCTTGTAGTTATTATTGTAATCTATAATATTTTCTAGAACTCTGTATATTTTATAGATACTCAGCTTGTAGTTATTATTGTAATCTATATTATTTTCTAGAACGCTCTGTATTTTGTAGATACTCATATACATAAATACTCACATATATAAACCCAAACCAGACTGAGTTAGTGCTGACTCATAGACTTCCTGTGGGTTTCCGAGGCTGTAACTGTTTATCGGAGTCGAAAGCCCAGTGGATGTCCTGTGGAGTTGCTGTTGTTTTCAAACTGCAGGCCTATACTCATTGATATAGTTAAAGTTTATTATGCCAACCTGGCCGATAAAGATATGTGGGATTAATTGAAGGGCGGAGCGATAAATGGCTTGGTGAGCCTTCCCTTTCTAGTTCTCTGGTTTCTTGCTCTGTGATGGTTGGACCAAGGTGCAACTGCCTTAGGCAATTCCCTGCTTCAGCTGGCAAGGCTCACTTCCTGTAAACCATCCCCGAGGAGAAGCCACATGGACCTACCCTGATGCAGCCCTGGGTGCTGAAGCAGCCATGTGGAGACCCCTGCCAGCGCTGAGATGCTTACACATTCACTGACTCGGCCTTCCTCCTACAGTAGGTGTCACTGCATGAGTTTTGTGAGATGGAGGCGGACTTTGTGGATTGGTGTTGGACATATGGGATAATGATGGACTTGTGGACTTGGGCAGCATTGTGCTGGGGTGTTTTCTTGATGTGCACTTAGCCTTTGTATAAAACTCTCTCTTACACATGAGTTTCTGTGGATTTGTTCCTCTAATGTACCCAGACTATCACACTCATATATGTATCTTTTTTGTCCTTTTAATCATTTTATTGTGAACTCTTACAGTTCATAACAATCCGTACATCCATTGTGTCAAGCACATGTGTACATATATCGCCATCATCCTTTTCAAAAAATATTCTTTCTACTTGAGCCCTTGGTATCGGCTTCTCATTTTTCCCCTCTGTACAACCCACCCCATCTTGATAAAATACAAATTATTATTATTTTCACATCTTATATAGTTTGCTGTCTCCCTTCACCCATGTTTCTGTTGTTCATCATCCTGGGTGGGTGAGATTATACATCGATTATTGCGATTGGTTCCTTCTTTCTGCTGCCACTTTCCCCCTACCTTCATGGTATTGCTACTTTCGTTATTGATCCTGAGGGGTTTCTCTGTCCTGGATTCCGTGTGTTGAGAGTTCTTACCTCTTCTAGACCAGTGAACATGCTCCAGTCTAGCTGAATTTGTAAGGTAGAACTGGGGTCATGATAGGGGGAGGGAGAAAGCATTAAAGAACTAGAAGGATGTTGTGTTTCATCAGAGCTAGACTGCACCCTGTCTAGCTCTTCTCTTTCTTGTGACCCTTCTGTGAGGGGATGTCTAATAGTCTACGGATGGAATTTGGGTATCCACTCCGCCCTCCCACCCCACCTCAATTGCATTGATATGATTGTTTGTTTTGGGTTTTCTGATGCCTGATACCTGATCCTGTCAACACCTCATTGTGGGGGTGATGGCTGTGGAGTTAGAATGCATAAAGGAGGCATGGCGTAGAAAGAGCAGAATGCTGATTAACCTTCTCGAGCAGGTCTGAGAAGCGGCATACCGGCTCTCTATTAAAATGGCTCCCAGCACACAGGTGAGACAAAATGGCCCCAGACAAGTCAACTTGTCTCCTCTGCACTCCTCTGCTTGCTCTAGCCCATGGTAAAAGCCTGCCTCTTCCTCATTAGCATGATTGAATAACCTTATAAGCCTTGTTCTAAGAACAAGGAAGTAAGCACATTAACAATTGATTGGCTTATGCGCCCTATATAAACTGTGTAAAGACAACAAATAAATAGATCTGCCCCATCAGAGCCTGGTCTCTGGAGTCTGTGAGATTTGGTGACTCCGTCTCCCTCACTCCCCTGCGTGCTGGACCTGTTCCCACACCACATCCCACAGGCTGGAGTGCTTCTTCCATGTGGGCTTGGTTGCTTCCCAGCTAGATGGCTGCTTGTCTATCTTTAAGCCTTTAAGACCCTAGATGCTATATCTTTGAATAGATGGACACTATCAGCTTTCTTTACCATATTTGCTTATGTACCCATTTTTTCTTCAGCTATTGTGTTGGGAAGGTGAGCATCCCAGAATGGTAGGTTATTAGAACCAAGTGTTCTTGCATTGAGGGAGTGCTTGAGTAAAGGCCCAATGTCCCTCTGCTGCCCTAATACTTAATATATAAATATGTGTACATAGATCCTTGTTTCTATCTATCTATCTGTCTGTCTGTCTATCTATCTATCTATCTATCTATCTATCTATCTATCTATCTATCTATCTATATATTTACCCATGTATGTGCCTGTATTTATACCTCTGTAAATGTTCTGTGCCTCTTAGTTCTTTCCTCTATTTCCTTTTACTTTCTTCTTGTTCCACTATCATTTTTGACCTTCATTCGACTTTTCAGTAATTACCCTGGGCTTGGCTTCATTGCACTTGATCAAGCCCCACCAGGCATTCTATGCACTACTCACCATTGATTTTAGATCATTTGTTGTACCCTGGTTCCTGGGTTTGTTGGCTCTGCCTTCCTTTCCCCCATCTTCCCCTCTCCCATGTCTCCATCAGAACCGTTGGTTCCATTATTTCCTCTGAGGGATATCTTTATAAATGCTGAATACTTAATCGTGTTCCCAAAATCATTTACTAAGCACAAAAATTTTTCTTTTGAGTTCCGTAGATTAAGAGTTACAGTGAGACGGTTATTTTTGCTTAACTGGTTGTGGATGGTCCTATGATGCAATGCAAACCTGCCTTATTTGGGGGGAAATTTTAACTTTCATATTGATTCTGAATTGCAATTGGATTTTATTTCCTGCTTAATCCTACGAAGTAACATTTTTGGCTGTGGACACTCTTGTTTTTTTGTTTTAATTTGCTTGTTTCCAGCTCTCATCTTAGCTCACACTTGAAGATCTTATCTCCTTTTTACCCAAAAGAGGATGTAAAGAGAAGTGGGTTATTTAATAGGTAGGCTTCTTTGCCTTCCCCTGTTCTCAGTCGGACGTCCCCATATGGACACCAGATAGTGCTCACCGCCAGGAACCCACAGCCATCAAGTTGACTCCAGCTCTTAGTGACCCTCCAGGGCAGAGTAGAACAGCTCCGTAGGGTTTCTGAGACTGTCAGCCTTTACAAGGGTAGAATGCCTTAGCTTTCTCCCTCAAAGCATCGAGTGGATTTGAACTTCTTAAGATTAGCAGCCCAACCTGTCACCTCCTATGTACTATCGGGGCTCCTTTTCTCACCAGGATTGCTGAATACTAAAACAGAACAGAACAGAAACCCTCACTACCATCAAGTCAGGTCTGATTCATAGTTACTCTATAGGACAGAGCAGATGTGTCTCTAAGGGTTTTGAGACTGTAAATCTTTACAGGAACAGAAAGTCTTTCTCCTGAGGAGTGGCTGGTGGGTTTGAACTACTGACCTTACAGTTAGCCTAACTTGTAATCCATTACACCAGGGTTTTCCAAAGTTGGCGACACTGCCCTCTATAGGCATTGGAATGATCTAGCGGGGCAGGGGGTGGGCTGCAAAGGCTGTATTTTGCCAGGAGGGGGCATGGAGTAACTTTTTCTGAAAAGCAGCAGTAGGCCCAATGAATTTGGGCATCTAAGTACTACGTCAACAGGACTCCTTAAATACTAAATAAGGGAGTCACTTAGGGAAAAGATAGGGGTGACAGGAAAGTAAGCAGTGTTTTCCAGCACTCATTCTTCTTCCCATGATGCTTTGTTCCCTTGTTCTCATTTCACCTTGTTTCAAACTTCCAACTCGCAACCGAAATCTATATCTAGAGGAGTTCCTCTAACTGTGATTGCTGATTTTCCTCTTTGAGCTGAAAGTCTTTAAGCCATTATCCTGCAATTTAAAAGGAACAAAACCTCTTAAAAATTATTGGGGGATCTTGTAACATTCCATACATCAATTGTATCAAGCATTTTTGTACATATGTTGCCATCATCATTTCTAAAACATTTCCTCTTGAGTCCTTGGTATCAGCTCCTCTTTTTACCCCTCCCCCCAACCTTGTGAATCCTTGATCAATTATGTATTGTTATTATTTCATATTTTACACCTGTCCGTTGTCTCCTTTCACCCACATGTCTATTATTCATCCCCTTTGGGGGCTATATATCCAACCTTGTGATGGGTTCCCCCTTTCTCCCTCTTCCCCCTTCTGGACCATACCCCTACCCTCATGATTTCGCTACTCCCACTACTGTTCCTGAGGGGTTTTATCTGTCCTGAATTCCATGTGTCAAGAGCTCTTATCTGTACCACTGTGCATTCTCCGATCTAGCCAGGTAGAACTGGGTCATGGTAATGGTGAGGAGGAAACATTCAGGACCTAGAAGAAAGATGTGTGATTCGTTGGTGCCATACTACACCTTGGCTGAATCATCCCTTCTTTATAACCCTTCTGTGGGGGGCTATCCAATTGTCTACAGATGGGCTTTGGGTCTCCACTCCAACCCCCCTCTTTTGCATCGATATAGTTGTTTGTTTGGGATCTTTTAATACCTGATCTATTTTCCTGTGGATACCTCATGAACCCACAGGCTGGTATGCTTCTTCCATGTGAGCTTATTTGCTTCCCTGATATGGCTGCTTTTGTTTAACTTCAAGCATTTAAGACCCCAGACACTATATCTTTTGATAGCTGGGCACTGTCCGCTCTTCACTCCATTTGCTATAAATATTGTGCCTTTCATTTACATAGTAAGCATATATATGAGGGTTTTTTCTACATTCATGTTACCTGGTTTATAGTACATTTGTACCCTGTTATTTGCTGAACATTTTCACTGTAAATGAATGGATTGTTTGTGTTAGGAAAATAGGGTTGAAAGATATAAATTCTCGTCTGTTTGTCCTTTAGAATGAAAGTTTCTTGGAATGGTAGTGGTTCCAAGTTGGGCTGCTAACTGTAAGGTCAACAGTGGGAAACCACCAGGGCTTTCTCCTCCTGTGCAAAGCTCGTCTCGGACCTGCACAGCAGCAGTTCTGCACTTCCTGCAGGATGCTCTGAGGCAGATCCACCGGGTGCAGTGCGGGCATAGCCGATTGATTTGGTGGCTGTTACACAAGTACTACGATGATTATTGTGTATGTGTGTCTATGCATGGATATGTTTGTGTTTATATTTCTAGATACTCATTATTGTGTTATCCATATAGCACATTTCTTTTCTAGACTCATTTTTGTAGTCAATTCTGTGTAATTTTTGTGCAGATATGTGTGGTCTTAATATTTGAATCCACGAGTTTAACACCCATGTTCTTAACGTGGCCCATGAAAAGTTTGACTTGAAAAATCCATGTTCCATGTTCTCCAGTGCCTGAACAGTCATTATTGCTTGTGTTTCTTTCTTGGATCATGATTGAAAGCTTAGGGACAGAGATCCAGAGAGAAGGAGTCCAAACTGGGTTCTTTCCTTTTCAAATCCTGTTTTAAACTGGATGATCGTCATTAAGCTCCGCGGTCAATCTGAATGAAAACAGAGACTGCTTCTCAGTGCCTTTGTCATTTCCAATAGTGGAGATGGTAGAAGGCCATTAAGGAAATTTAAGAACAACATCTAATTCTAAAATTGAGGGGGCTAGGGGGTGGGTTTGACCTTTAGGCTAATGAACAAAATTCCTGATGAAGGAAACATTGATATCACCTGGGGTTTTGTTTATTGAATAGCAGTTACTTTATTCCCCCCCAAAACCTTTATCTTTCTAACTTAATACAAACATGACTGACAGAAAGATTTGGCGATGTATAGCCAGTGTAGCCTAGACTCAGCTCCCAGTTTTTGTACCAGCGATTGAACCTCTCAGAATATCTGCTTTTTCATCTTCAAATTAGATAATATTGTGCAGAGGGTTTTAGGATATTTGAAAAAGGTAATATTTGGAAAGCTCCTAGAAAGATACTTAGTATGTGGTAAGCACATTATGTGCTTTAATTTCCTTTTATTTTAGAATACAAAAAGCCTTGCTTTAGATAAGCCTTTCCCACAGTGGGCAGTACAGCTTGGAGGTGCTGGAGTGATCCAGGGGGGCTGCAAAAGCAGCTATATATACAATGTCCTAGATTATAGGCCAGATGCAGATAGTTTTAATTGCCAGCGGGGCAGGGGGAAGTTACTGAGTAATTTTTTTTTTTCTGAAAAGGGGGCGGTAGGCCAACTAAGCTCAGGAACTTATGACATAAATTCTTAGCTTTTCTCATCTGTGAAGGTAAGTAAATGCTATTGCTACAAAATCATAAAAACTTCATTAAAACAAAAATATTAAATGTGAAGCTATCGTTACTAGAAACATCCTCCACTAAAATTCAGGCCTATACCAAAGGTGGTGTTCACATGTCTAACCCTTCCCTGAAAACTCGGCACTCTTTGATTTGCTGTTACATCACATTGGCATTTTAGCACCCCTGCGGCCTTTGAATTGTGTTCCCTTTCACTATAGTTTTAAAATATTGGCACAAAAAGGAGGCTAAAGGGCAAAATCAGACCTTATAGGAGGGGATGCTCGTTTGTTTATTGATGTGAGGAGAATGGTGCATTTGGAGTTTGTTCCACCAGGTCAGAAGGTTAATGAAACTTTCTATTTAGAGGTTCTGAAAAGATAGTGTAACTGTGTGTGACAAAAAAGGCCTGGTTTGTGGCAGGTGGGGGACTGGTTTTGCCACCACGACAGTGCACTTGCTCATGCAGCCCTCTCAGTGTGCCAACTTTTGGCAAAAAAACAGCACGTCTCTCTTGCTCCATGCACTTTACTGACCTCACCTCACTCGGTGTGGCTTCTTTTTGTTTCCGCAAATGAAGAGGGGACTTGGAAGGACAGCGACTTGATAACTGTGAGGAAAAAGACGAGGGAGGTGCTGTCAGCCATCTAAACAGATGAGGCTGAAAAATGTTTCCAAGAATGGAATCACAGATTTGACAAATATATTAAGTGTAATGGACAGTACTTTGAAGGTGATAAGGTTATTTTTTAAAAAATTAAATGCATAACTTTGAAACAGCCATTTTGGGGTCTGGGTGCCCCTCATGTGTTGGATAGGATAAGATTTCACAGTGAAAGCCTCATGGTATAGCCCTTGTTATCCTCAAAGAATGAGCAGATGCTGTTGTTTGTGTGTGTTTTTTGGGGGGGCTGTCATTTTTCTTATCATTGACCTTCTACTCTGCACCCCCAAGTTGCCATGCATCAGCATCACCTCCATGGTAGCAGGTTTAATTATATTATAGATCTATGTTGAAATTGAATAGATTCTCCTGTTTCTTACCTAAATAGTTCAAAAGTGATTTGGTAAAGAATACCAATCATATGAACATTGTTTCATAATTTATAAAATGAGAGCCAG
This sequence comes from Tenrec ecaudatus, assembly GCF_050624435.1. NCBI lineage: Eukaryota > Metazoa > Chordata > Mammalia > Afrosoricida > Tenrecidae > Tenrec > Tenrec ecaudatus. The sequence goes on along the minus strand of NC_134530.1, from coordinate 305,013,200 downwards.
TGCTGATTTTCTTTGTTTTTGATAAAATGACAAAGAGATGTTGTTACCCTACTTAGGTGTGTTTCCAATGATCAATATGGCTTTGTCTCGCCCCCATTCCTAATGCAGGTGCGGCAGTGGCCGGCATTTACAGAGTAGCAGGGAAGAACATGGCCCCGTTGGAAGCACTGGTGTGGGGTGTTGGACAGACTGTGCTGACTTTAATCATCTCCTTTTCGAGGATCCTCGCCACACTTTGAGGCTTCTATGGGAATGTCTTCACACAAGGAAACTGATGTACAGATTTCCTGAAAACGGCACTGTTAGCAAGTGGAAATGGAATTGTGCAAGAACGTGAACGAGCAGGTTAAACTCTGGCCTGGAGCTGTGTGGGAAGATCGCCCTCTGGTGTTCAAGTGATTGCACTACTGCACTGCACCTCACGTGCCTCCGTCCCAGGCAAGGTGCATTCCATACACTCTGTGAAGCTACAAGAAAAAGCACCTTGTTTAGCTGCCAATCAGGTTAACATTGGTGTTGAAATCATTGTTCTTAACAGTATTGTGTTAAATTACAAGGACATTTTGACGAATTGATATATGTGCCAAACCTTTTCTTTTAACATTGACCGTGTGACAGTGTGCAAGTGTAGCTGTAGATGAGTGCTGGGAACGCGTTTGACGTGGATCAGGTGATGTGGTTAGTTTTGTTTTGTAAAGCGGAAACTCCGTGTCAGTGCTGACTATCAATCATTTCATATGAGATACGTTGTTTGGTTTTTAATGTTGACTGTTTCTGGGATTTAGGGCCTTAATATGTTTAGGCATTCTGTTATTTAATTGAAGTGGGAAAAAATAATTAGTGGAAAACTAGCTAAGTCATTTTAAGGACTCAAAAAGTAAATCTATAGGGTGTATAATTTTCACCAACTTAAACAGCCTTAGGGTGGTTTCCCTCATGCATTAATCTGTTTATATGAATTCAGAACTTTATGGGTCACACATATTGATTGTTAGTTTGTGCATCATAAAAATATCATTTGAAACATTTTCATACAATTTTGTAAGAAAAGAAGTCTGAAATGCATGTTTGCATTTTTTTTCCCTTCTGAAGAAAGTGTTTGTCTTGTGTCTCATGGACAAAACAACTTTATAATGAGTATCTCAGTGGGATGATAACTTTGTTGTATTTATCTTGATTCTTGACAAAATGTAAATAATCTTTGACTAACTATATTTAAAGAGTGGCCTAAATTAGGCTGTCGGAGGGAGAGTCTCATTTGCAGAAAAAGTAACAAGCAACTTCTCTATAGTAAGAGGAATGAACTGTCTTAACTTTGGCTATACAGCAGCTTACTGGTTTGCTAAATAAACCCTGAGAGATAAAGTAAATCATTATAAAATATGGAAATCTCAGCATATCAATACAGGAGCGAATGCGCGTTGATTGGGTCATTTTAGTGGTTTAGTTCTTGAACTTTTTCCTTCTTGGTTGCCGAGCTTATTTGAATCTATATGGTATTTACTAGTATTTGAATGGTCCTTGGTGTAAAACATTTTGAGAAATTTTAGAAATATGTAATTGATTATAAAAGTACATACAATTAGAAACAAAGAGCCTGCTTAAAATTGTCTCCTAATGAGATTTTTTTTTGGTACCAGGCACAGTGACAGAAAGACTCACTGTGGATTGCAAGAAGATGAAGGACCATCTGACAAATCCCTTACTAGAGCCTCACAGACGTGTAACCTGCTTTGGTGAAAAGTAGGTTTATCTTGGGCCAAATGTAAAACGTGTCACCTATGCCACCTTCCCTCCATTTAAAAAGACAGTACCAATCGCTATCAGTGAGGGGTAGCTGGGGATACTTACATCAGTAGAGAAGCTATTTTCAGACGCTTGCTAAAATGTGGCTTGGAAATCTGTTAAACGCAAACAGAAGCACCTATGCATTCTTGGAGATCTTGCAAGGAAATACCTAAGTTTTGATGTTGTCATCATGCAAATGCTTGGAATTATTTTCATGTGTTCTTTTATGTTCTTGATGTTTCTCCAATTAAATTTGGGCATACGTTTTCCAAATCAGTTTGATTTTTCTTTTTCTGTTAGAGTTGAATTTTGTCCTTCCTTTATTTGGCTAATCTGCAAAGAATTTAAAGTAGCTCATCTTCTATTCACTAACATGATGAAATTGTTTCAGACTTAGAAAACATGAATACCTTAACCAATTCTTTATGATTTAAGAATATTTTAATGATCAGAGATATGGAGTACATGGTTCCTATTCCAGAATAGCCAATAAACTAACCAGGACACATTAAAACGAGGACTACACAGACCAAAGAGGTTTAAACTTCTGTTTTTACTGTGTGATGGAGGTGTAATTAGATGAATAGTTTATAGAACGTCCCATAACTATATTACTACCAAGTAATATAACTTTAAATTATGAAGTGTGTGTGTGTGTGTGTGTGTGTGTGTGTGTGTGTACACTTTTGGGGGAGTTTTTAATTTCTTTGCTGTTTTCACTTATTACCATTGGGATTTTTTTTTCCTGCAGCTTTGCTCATTTCATGGGTTGGAATGCAATTAAATAGTGTAAATTTATAGAATTGTCTGGGTAGCTACTTATATGCTGAGATTTTTTAAAAGTTAAGTATTTTTCCTATAGAGACAAGAAACAATGATATATATGCAACATATATATCATTATATATGTATTTATAAAGCTGCTATATATGAATACAGTCTAATTGGGAAGCTTTTGTTCAGTAAACACTTCATGTGCTGGCAGAGAAATATATATATGTGTATATATATATTCATTCAGTTGGGTGATAGGTCAAACATGCGTGAGGATGTTTAAGATTTTTGAATTAGGGGACATTTTTCTTGACTGGATAACCTCATTTGTGCGGTGGCATAAGCCTTAGATTTGGGTTGTTACAGTGTCTTAAGATATGTATGCTGTATACAGTAGGGAAGGGAGAGTCCCCTGAAGTTTTATATTCCTTTACCTGCAAAATGTGTGATGAAATCTTACTAACAGTGAAATAAGTCAGCTCCCCAAGGCAGAGAAGCCTATAATGTCCAAACGATTGCTTATTTAATGGAGTGTTTAGCGATGGCCACGGATCAGTTCATCAAGGACCCCTGTGTCTCATTTAAAACCCTTAGATGAGGGAGGTAGAAATAATCTGCCCATGGGATGAGCTTGTCTAGAATGAGGCAAGCCCTTCATGATGGCTGCATTCAGCTCAGTGTTTATTGCAGATCTTAATGTTTGCTACCCCCTTACCCCCAGAGAAAAGCAGGGCTTTCTATTTCCGTAGAGGGTTCCCATCTCTGAAACCCGAAGGCGGAGTTCTGCCCTGTCCTGTAGACTCATGGTGGGTCTGCACCGACTCCATGGCAGTGAGTTGGGGTTTACAACATGATCGTGTATTACCCTGTGTACCTTCTTTGTATTTGTAGCATACATTTCCATAGCCCCACCCCCTCCAGAAAAAGTGTGAAAGTTTTATTTGTGCTTTGAAAAATTAAGAAATGAGCTGGGCTTCATATCATTTATTTGTGATATAAAGAACAAGAGTAGTTTAAAGTCCAACAGTGTCGTTGGAAACAGTTATGGAGAATGCCTCCTTGAGTTGCAGAAAGTGAGGCTGCCACCTGAATGTGCCCACCTGATACTCCCGTCAACTCCTTCCACTTTCAGAATGTTTTCTGCGGATGGACTACAAAATGCTGCCCTGAGAATTTCCCACAGTCAGTAGAAAGACAACCGAGATGTGGTTTCTGCCCTTGAGTTCACCAGGAGCTAATAAGGTGGTTTTAAATCCTAAGACAGCGGAGATGATATTTTGCTTCTTGATTTTTAGTTATGTATTTTAAGTCCATTTTTACATCCTCAAATTCTGATCTTCCCAGTCCGTCCACTTGGCATTTCAGTGCCTAAAGTCTCATTGCTGTGACCCTGAGGACCAGAATCTGAGCCAGCAGCGACATCAGAATCTAGGCTCTGTCACCGGGCGACTTCTGCGATCCTGAGCAAATCACTCAACCTTGCTGGGCTTCACTGCATACTCCGGGCAATGTTGTTATTCCCTCACGTAGTTGTGGGGAGGATTACATGGGATTGTTTCCGAATGGCAAAAACAGTATATACTTGGCAGTAGGTGATCAACAGAGAGTCATGAAAATTCTTATTAAAAATGACATCTTGCAATAGAAGTAAGTATTGTACAGTTTGACTCTTTTCTTCCTTGTGCAAGTTCTCCTTGCATATATTTTGGGAAGGAAACAAACAAAAATATTCTCCTATAGCCTTGCTTTCCTTCATCTCTTCTTCACTGCTTCATTTTAAAAAGCTAGCAGATATTTCCTAGGAACACTTTTGGGAGTTGGCGGCTGTGTTAATGATAATAAGTAAATAGGAATACATGACTGACTGTGCTCATCTGTGTTTAAAATAGGAAGGGCAAAGTGAACCAACCTTTACTCCATTACCTTCTCCTAAGATGTCCTGGTGGCAATGCAACTACACACTGGACTGCTAATCACAAGTTTAGCAGTTTGAATCCACCATCTACTCCCCAGGAGAAAGATGAGGTTTTTCTTCTCTCCCACAGGGACTGTTCTGCTCTGACATGTAGGGTCACTATGAGTAGGAATTAACTCAATAGCTGTCAGAGAGACCTTATTCTACTTACTTCCCAAGGAGCCTTGCCGGCGCAATGTTTAAGTGCTCCTCTGCTGTTCTACAAGTTGGTGGCTCAAACCCAGCAGCAGCAGTATGTGAGGAAAAACCTGGCTCTCTTCCTGAGAAGACCCCATAGGGCAGTTCTTTTCCCCTACAGAGTAACTGTCAGTCAGAATTGACTCTGGCCCAGGGAACCTTGGCGGCGCTTAGTGCTTTCCACATACATTGGATCTCTACATAAGCAACTTCCTGCCCTTGTTTAGGGAGGACGAGAGTTAACCAAGCCCCTTTCCTCCACGCCTTTGTCTCTCTCCTGCTGTCTTGTGAATTCTGCGCCCTGCTTCAGCTCTGTTGGAGGACAAAACCAACCAAGCCCTCTTTGCCATAGACTAAAGGCAAGTAAACCTTACAGTGGGTGGGTGGGGGGGTGCTTTTGACTTAGAAGGAAATGCCGAGGTTTTTTATTTATGTTCACACCCCTACACCTACATTCTCCTCCTCCGGAGTGTATCAGGTAGCTGCCTCCCCTCCCTGACATTGCATGCAGCCTTCAGTAGGGGCCAGTATAACCGTTTGAAATGGAAGAAACAGGTGTTTGCTACAGGTCACTCTTTTTATGTATGAAGTACACTCTTTCAATGTATAAGGTAATGCATCTAGGAAGCATGGTTTTGCAAAAATTTTGTCTCTTGACTTTCTTACTGGGAAATCAGTCTTAAAAGTATGTTTTTTGGCTCCCGTGTGAAGTTACCTTTCTTGAGATGATACCCTGTTTGTGTGAGCATCACATTTGCAGGCCCTCTGACTTGTATGCACCTGTCAAGGAATCTAGATGGCACTACAGAGTTCAGGGGGATGTGTGTAGCAAGAAACCATTCAAAGCAGAAACAGTTTAGTCCTGAAAAGGTTAAGAAGTAACCAGATGGTGCTAAGAACATGTTCTGAAATATTCTCAAACTGCTTCACTCTTGCTGTGTTTCTCTCAGAAATTCCTAATCAGAATCTCTTCATATAGCCTTAAACTTGCTTTTAAGATGGAAGGGCGGTGAAGCATAATTGCAGCAATTCGAATAGGCCTGGATTGCAGAGAATTTTGCGATGATGTGCTGGGTACCTGGGGTAATCACGGTTCCCGTAGTGATCAGGATTCCGTCTCAGTGGTTACAATGGACGGAAAAATCAAACGCAATCTCCTTTACCTTTCCTGTCTCCTGTTTTATAACTCCTTGGAGGGAGAGTCTTCAGGGTTGTCATAGGGATAGTATTTAAATAGGCGTGATGAGATTGTCTTCAGACACCTGGTCCTACTGCTTGGTGGTGAGGGACTCAAGGTGGCGGGTTTCTGTGTCTGTGAAATGGCATTCTGAAGTCAGCATTCCCCGCAGGGTGGCCAGTTTTGCTCTGTTCTTTGTAGGTTATACCTTGTTGTGGAGGAGCCTGCTGCATTAGTTATCTAAAAACGGATCTGTATGAAATGTGTTTTGGGGAAGTAATGAAGAAATTATTTTCCTGAGATGTCGAGATGTGCCCATTCATGTTTTATTAAATTGGTGAAAACTGATTTCTGAGTGAACTGATCTGTGAACTGAAATATGAACTCTAGTCTTCTGGAGTTAGGGCGCTCACACAGTGTCACATTCCTTACATGCAAACTTACATACGTAAATCAAACTTACATAATAGTCCATCAAGACCTTCAGAACTAACTTAGTAATTCGTTGAAAATTCCATGTGTCACAAATTAACCATGTACAGCTTGTTAATCGAATCAGAAGTGCTGGTTTAGAAGAGACTGTTCTAAATACCTTATGGTTTATGCAGCTATCATTGTACTGAAAATTTAATACTATAGGCAAGTCAAGAGAGCATGGGCCTCATTTTTTAGATTATATACTGCACCCATATATAGCTATCCTTAATAGTAACATGACTGTCTCCTTTGGGGGAATGTATTTAGAAATTTAACTGGAACACAGTATGACATAAATGTATAGAAAGGAACTATAAGGCATATCAGAATCCTGCAGCTTTTACACTTTTTCTCCTATATATACTATACGTTGGTAGTTGCCCGAAAGCATCGCTTATTTCTAGAGCCCCTTATTTCTTATTTCTAGAGTGGATGTTAACTTGATGGTGCTACTGATGATGGAATGTTTCCTTAGTCTTTCAATTGAAGTGCATGCGTATCAGCATTAAGTTCTTTTAGGAAGGAACATTTTAAAGTTAACTCCACAGAAAGCAAAACAGGCATGTCTTTGAATAGTAATGACTTTTATTACTTTCAATATTGAATAAACCAATAATGCAGTTGGAGGGAGTTTTAAAATTCTGGCTCAGTGCCCATTCATAACTACACACTTCTTATTTCGATGAGCAAATATGAAAGCCTTTGCCATTTTATTCGTGCAATGTAGTAATGTTCATAGGATTCTACCATGAGTACTAGCGGATCAGCTTTATCAAAAGTTAACTGGGGAAAATGTCTTGATTTGAAAGAAAAAAAATCTAATAGGTATTAAAAGACTCACATTCAAAATTTTAACTCTCAGACCACTGATGAATCATTTTGTAAACCACAGTACAGTTTTAAAAGCGAAATGATGCCTTGGCTTCCTGAGAGTTAAGCTGTTTGCAAAGGGAATTTAGATTTAGAATTTAGATTCAGTGTTGGTGCAGATGAATTAACTGTAGCCATTGCCTGTGACTTGGAATTAAAAATATGATGGTAGAATCAAATTAAATCTTGACCATTAACTTCTGGTGGCTTAATAATATCAGTCCATAAGTTAACCAATGACTATACCAGATGACAACTTTCATTATGTTTTCATGAGATGGTATTTCCTCTCTCTTTTTAATTTTTCCAAATAAGTATGAAATGAGGAAAAATGTGGAATTCTTGAAATTAGTTTTGTTGTAAACTAGAGACTTTAGTGTAAACAGTATTAGTTTTATATTGTACAAGGGCAGATACTTTATGTAACCTTTAGAACTCTGTTTATCATCAGGGATTCATTTTTACTATAGAAACAATGTACTGTGAAGCTTAAAGACAGGAAGACTAAATGATGTTGGAGGGTAACACGCAACAAACAAAGGCATATCTGATGAAGTTCCCTGTGTTATGTGAACTTGATTTTCCCCTTCTGTTAAGACTATAAACTACACTGTATGATTATGTGTACTGCATGTTTATATGATATGTTTTAATTTTGAAGAATTATTTAAAACTTTATGTATCATACCTAACAAACTGTAAATATTGTATACTATTGATTTTTAATTTTATATAAACAGTTTTTTATTTCCTGATCCATGTAAAAATCTCATTGTATATATAGCATAATTTCCTGGTGAACACAACTTTTGCAGTGAATGTTAAGTACTTTAATTGCACTCAGAATTTTAGTTTTAGCCTCATAGGGTTAATCTTTATTTTAAATTATTTTTCACCACTCTCATTTTCTTCAAAGGGCAGCAATAAACATATGCAAGTTATTTTTGATTATAGAAATTTTGGTGTCTACAAAGACAAGATCCAGGTTCCCATTCATTGCTTTCAGAAAAGATGCACAATGAACATCATCCAGTGTCTAGTCACAGGGCCGTTTCTGAGGCCTGCGTGTGGCCCCTCTTTGTGACATACAGGGTGAACTCTTTACTAACACACACACGAGAACTGTTCAAAGTCAATCCAGCACTTAAGTGTCGTTACACAGAATTTATTGGGTTAGACATTTGTAATATACAGTATTTTAATAAAGTTTCTGTATTCAATTTCATGCACTTATATATAAATAAACCTGTCTTTAAAAGCATTATGAGATGTTGATATATGTTTTTAGCACATACAGTTGTAAACTCCAGTGTTGTCTTTTTCCATCTTGTCTGATTTTTCTGGGGTAGTTTTATATAGGAATATTGGGAGCCCTGCTGAAAAATAACCAGGAAGCCTCCCTGCAAACTTAACTCTAAAAACTCTCTGCTAATCGAGTTGATGCCGACTCATAGTGACCCTATAAGACAGGGTAGAACTGCCCCTGTGAGTTTCTGAGAGGAGAAAGCCCCATATGTTTATAAAAAGTCTATTTATGAGAGTTAATTCTTTAAAATAAAGCATGCTATCGGTCTTAAGATGAAATGATTACCATTTAGTAAGTGCTAATTGTATATTAGACATTTCATGTGTAACCTTTGAAGTTGTGTGCCCATTTTACAGATAAAGCAGTTGAGGTTCAGAGTGGGTGAACAGCTTCTCAAGGTTAAACAGGTAATAGTTAGAGAGTTTGGAATTTTTGCACTTTATTCATTCACTTTCACCCGTCCCATACTGTTTCTACCGAATATTCTGAGTTCTTACTTATAATAAGATCTCATTGTTGACGAAAGCAAGATGACATGGAGCTTTGAAAAATGACCAAATTAGGTTTTGTAGTGTCAAATTTATGCCTATTTCGCATCTCTATTAAGGGTTTCCAAGGGATTTTACTAGGTGCCCAACAAAGCTCAACTTTCTGAGAAGAGCTGAGTGGGCAGACCAGTCATTGGGGTACTCCCCACAAAACAGAAGAAAGCCCACTGGGTGGAGCTTTGTACACATTTTTTCCCACTAGGGGGAGCTCTGGGCACAGTGACTGTTTTCATAAAAGCAGCCTAGCTTGAACCTCATTGTAATGGCCAATTTGAGAGAACAGTGTGTGGCTGTAAAATTTTGTTCCCTGCTTGGGAAAAATGCTAGAAACTGTTGTGATCTTGAATACAGATTACAAGAACAGTACTATGGGAAAACAAACAAAAAAAGGTGAAATGTCTATTGATGACAAACCTCATTCTGGACATCCGTCAACTTCCCAAACTGACAAAAACGTCGACAAAATCCGTGAACTTGTGCTTGAAGACCAACAACAGACCATTGAAGAGATGAGAAGTTATTTGGATTATCTTGGAGCTCAGTTCAGTGAATTCTAGCAGAATATTTGGGTCTGAGAATGGTTGCTGCGAAATTTGTGCCCCGGGTTCTGACTGACCAGGAGAAAGAGCATCGAGTGGAAACAGGTCATCCTTTGGAAGAACAGCTTCAAAGTGACCCAGACTTATTTTTCCCCTAAGGTCATTACTGGTGAAGATACATGGTTCTATTCTTAGAACTATAAAAGCAAATATCAGTTAAACCAGTGGAAGATGCCATTGTCATCTTGCCCCCAAAAAGCTCATCAAGTCAAATCAGAGATCAAGATGATGCTCATTTGTCATTTTTTTTGCCCTAATCATTTTCTTTTTAATTTTCTCCTCTTTTTTTACATTTTATTAGGGGCTCATACAACTCTTTTTTGGTGTGTGTGTGCAATCTGTTCTTGTTTTTTTTTTAAACATTTTATTAGGGGCTCATACAACTCTTATCACAGTCCATACATATACATACATCAATTGTATAAAGCACATCTGTACATTCTTTGCCCTAATCATTTTCTTTTTTTCCCTCCTCTTTTCTTTTTTTACATTTTATTAGGACTCATACAACTCTTATCACAATCCATACATATACATACATCAATTGTATAAAGCACATCCATACATTCCCTGCCCCAATCATTCTCAAACCATTTGCTCTCCACTTAAGCCCTTTGCATCAGGTCCTCTTTTTTTTCTCCTTCCTCCCCGCTCCCCCCTCCCTCATGTGCCCTTGGTAATTTATACATCGTTATTTTGTCATATCTTGCCCTATCCGGAGTCTCCCTTCACCCCCTTCTCCGCCGTCCCTCTCCCAGGGAGGAGGTCACATGTGGATCCTTGTAATCAGTTCCCCCTTTACAAACCCACTCACCCTCTACTCTCCCAGCATCGCCCCTCACACCCTTGGTCCTGAAGGTATCATCCACCCTGGAATTCCCTGTGCCTCCAGCCCTCATATGTACCCGTGTGCAACTTCTGCCCTATCCAGCCCTGCAAGGTAGAATTCGGATCATGGTAGTTGGGGGAGGTCATCTGTAATTTTGATGTGAGGGGGATAGTGCATGTGGAATTTGTTCCATCAGGTCAGACTGTTAATCAAGCTTTCTATTTAGAGGTTCTGAAAAGATTGTGTAATAGTGTGTGACCAAAAAAACGGCCTGATTCATGGCAGATGGGACTGATTTTGCCACAACAACAATGCACCTGCTCACGCAGCCATCAGAGCACGCTAGTTGTTGGCAAACACAGCATGCCTCTCTTGCCCTATGCACCTTACTCACCTGAACTCACTCCAAGTGACTTCTTTTTGTTTCTGAGAATGCAGAGGGACATGAAATGACAGCGATTTGATGACATAGAAGAAGTGAAAAAAAAAAAAGGAGGTGCTGCCAGCCATTCCAACAGATGAATTTGGACAATGTTTCCAAGAATGGAATTGCAACTTGACAAATATATTAAGTGTAATGGAGAGTACTTTCAAGGCAATAAAGTTGTTTTGTAAAAAATATTAACTACATAGCTTTGGAAAAAATGCTGGGTTTTTTTTTGGGGGGGGTGCCACCTTATAGTATAAACACTAAGGTCACTTTAAGACTTGTGGAAGCGTATTGAGAGTAAACACGGAAATAATTTGTTTCAGATAATTACAAAATTGAAAATTCATTTTCTACTTCTCTAGATAATGTTACCACTACTATCAGGATAAAAACCATGGCAAAGACTTGCATGCTAAAGGGAACAGACTTGTAAGATTTCCAAGGGAGGGAGGGCAGAGGAAGCATCAGGCTAGAAGGTTGACAAGTATAGACTTGGGTATAAAGGAGAAAAGAAAGAGAAATCGGGGGCTGGGAGAGTGGTATGGAATCCAGGGTGGAAGTTGAGTGGTTAGGACGGTTAAAGCAGAACTGATAGTGTGAAATGCAAATCCACCCACCTAAGGCACAAAAAATTCATGTATAATAATTTTTATTTTAGATTTTAATTTTTTATTAAATACTTTTATTGGGGGCTCATATAGCTATCACAACCCATACATTCATCCATTGTGTCAAGCACATTTGTATGCATGCTGCCATCATTTTCTTTTTTAATCATTTTATTGGGGGCTCGTACAACTCATCACAATCCATACATCCATCCATTGTGTCAAGCACATTTGTACCTTTGTTGCCATCATCATTCTCAAAACATTTTCTTTCTACGTGAGCCCTTGATAGCAATTCCTCATTTTCCCCCTTCCTTGTGAACCCTTCATAAGTTATAGGTATGTTATAGACAACTTGATAAGTTTTCATATCTTACACCATCCTCTGTTGCCCTTCACCCACTTTTCTGTTGGTCGTCCCCATAGGAGGGGGTCATATATTGATCCTTGTGATTGATTCCCCCTTAAAAGAATTTAAAAATTATTAAATACATTTCCATAAAACGTTCATAGCCAATTAATAAATCTTGAGATAAAACCCCCACAGCTGTCAAGTTGATTCTAATAGTGTCCTTTTATAGGGTTTTTGAGACTGTAAATCTTTATGAACAAACAGCCTCATTTTCCTCCAACTGAGCTGCTATACGTTTGAACCACCCAATACTTACACAATGCCGCTAGGGATTCTCGGGATCAGAAAGAGGCCACCTATATTTCGATGTATTTTTGGCGCACAGTGCATTGTGTTTGTAATGGGTAAGCCACCTTTGAGTGTATTTTGCTGAGCACTGAAAAATAAAGCGCTTGGGTTTCAGGCCCTTCACCACCCGTTTAGGACAAGAGGCGAGGGAAAGGCTGTCTGGTTGCCTTTATGGGAAACCAGTCCCAACGGGATTTGGGGCAGAAGAGCATTTTGGCTGTGTTGAAAGGGTACTTAAGTCATTGATATTTTGAAGCTCAATCCTTGTTCATTCAGAGGTAGTACTTAATGTGTAAAGGGTGCATCGAAAAGTAAACGGGGCTCACGGATGAGGAGTACAACTTGGGGTGTTCCAGTGTTGAAGGCACTCTAACAGAAGAACCAGACATGTATCACAGCTTCTGTTTCTTTGCTTGCTCTTTTCCATTCTAAAGTGACCAATTTGATGAATATTCTTCAGCCTCAGCAAGTGCTGATACGCACAACAGAATTGCATCCCATGGTTGTCCTGCAAAGCAAGAGTTCTGTCACTAGATGGCGTAGTAGTTCTTCCTATGTTCATCTTCCCTTTCCTTTCTGGTTTGGCCTTCGTTCTTTTAAAAAAAATCTTTTTATTGGGGCTCATAAGGCTCTTATCACAATCTGTACATACATCAATTGAGCAAAGCACCCTTATACATTCGTTGCACTCGTCATTCTCATAATTCACCTTCCACTTGGGTTCCTGGAATCAGCTCGGTTTCCCTTCCCCCCCCCCATCCCCCTCCCTCCCCGATCCCACCCCTGGTTGGCCTTCGTTCTTAACGGAATCCAAGTACATTCAGTCTATACTTTTGACCCCTTTTCCGTAGGCTATATCGGAAGCTTTTGGGTTTTTTTTGTCTAATAGAAATACACACGAAATTATGAGAAAAAGAAAATTTCTGCATTATCAAATTTAACTTTCCCAAGAATGTCAAGGTAACAATGTTCAGGCTTTGTTTTTGATTTAAAGGATCACTCATTAGTTGTATGACTTTGGTAATTCATTAATCTAGATGTGGATGTTTATATACATATTTCTAAATTAGTCACTCCAACATTTAAGATAGTATTCTAGGTGCAGAGTGGTTTTAATACACGTTCTCCGTGATGGTCAACACTGATCAGTCTACTGGGATCAAAAGCACGTGACACAGTAGCCTAACAACCATAACTGAAGATGCTCAGACAGCAGAAGACAAACTAGACAGTGGGGACCTCCTCAAAGTTCAACACTTAGCATAGCAAAGGACTTCCCCAAAACATGTAAAAACGAGGTCTTATAAACTAGGAAACAATTTTGGGAACAACTTACAGACAAAGGCCTAACTCTAAAATTAAGAATACTTCAGTACCTCAACAACAAAAAGACAATCCAATTTTTAAAAACGGGCAAGTGAAATGAGTAGGTGCTTCACCAAGGAATATATTCAGGTGGTCGACAACCATATGAAGCAGTACCACTCCCACTGCTGTGGAGTAGTTTCTGACTCAGCGTGACCCTGCAGGACCGAAGTTTTTGATACTACATAATCTTTTATTTTTATTTATTTATTTTTGTTTAATAAACAGTTTTATTGTGCTAAAATTAACATATCATACAATTGAACTGTCCAATCACATCAAAAAGTTGTGCAATCATCAACACAACCTACTTTGGAACTTTTTCTTCCTTCTTGTACTCATTGGTGATTCACCATTTGGCCAATCACCCCTTCCCCGCCCTCTGGAAATCATTAATTCAGCTACTATCTTTATAAATACAGTAGTCAGTAAAATGTACAAAACAAGTACAAACAAACAATGGATCCAACAATAATAACCATATAAAACACAGAGAGAGCTCAATCTATAAGAAAGGAGAGAATAATATAAATATTAGTATAAATCCAAATGGATCTAATGGAATATCTAATAACAAAGTGTTATATTTCAGGCTAAGTACCCCCTGCTAACGTCCACTTTACAATGCTCTATGTCTGAAATTATCATGTTCCTAGTCTATGGACAGTGTAATTCACCGGGCTCTCAAACCACATAGAGACCCTACAAATGGATTTGAATTCCACACTATCATACAGAGCACTTTGCAAACTACGTGTTTAGAATTTAGGTACTGGTACCATGCACTCCTCCAGGTTTGGATCTTATAATTTACCATCCTTGGATCACACAAAATGGTGTGCTTCTATATGGACTAAGCTGACTCCTCAATCCCATAGTTGCTTGCTTTGAGACAAGACTTTAAGACCTCAGACACTATTTTTCTCTTATAGCCAGGCACTTCACAACACTGAGTGTGGTACCCATATTTTCAGTGATTTCCTCTTGATGCAAAGTACTGCTCAGGGCTAGGTCACAGTAACAAATTGTTTAATATTAAGGCTACACTCAAGTAAGAGCTCCAAATCCTCTCATGTAACTGTGTCCCTGATTCACTTTTTTTTCCCTAATCATTTTTTAAATCTTTTTATTGGGGCTCATAAGGCTCTTATCACAATCTGTACATACATCAAATGAGCAAAGCACCCTTATACATTCGTTGCACTCGTCACTTGGGTTCCTGGAATCAGCTCGGTTTCCCTATTTCCCCCCCCATCCCCCTCCCTCCCCGATCCCACCCCTGCATAATCTTTTATTATTATTATTAAATACTTTTACTGTGGGCTTTTACATCCCCCATCATAATCTGTACATGCATCATTGTGTCAAGCACATTTGCATGTATGCTGCCATCATCATTTTCAAAGCATTTTCTTTCTACTTGAGCCCTTGATAACACCTCCTCATTTTCCCCCTCCCTTTCCCGCCCTCCCACCCTCCCTCCCTCCCTCACGAATCTTTCATAAGCTATAGATTATTATTTTCATATCTTACATCGTCCTCTGTCGCTGGGGTTATATGTTGATCCTTGTGATTGGGTCCCCCTTCCCCACCCCCCACCTTCCCCTTATCCTCCTGGTATCTCTGTTCTCATTGTCAGTCCTGAGGGGTTTATCTGTCCTGGATTCCCTGTGTTGTGGGCTCCTATCTAAAGCAGTGTGCATATTCTGGTCTACTCCAATATGTAAAGTAGAATTGGGGTCATGATAGTGGGGGGAAGGAAGCATTAAAGAACTAGAGGAAAGTTGTGTGTTTCATCAGTGCTATACTGCACCCTGACTGGCTCATCTCTTCCTTGTGACCCTTCTGTGAGGGGATGTCCAATTGTCTACAGATGGGCTTTCTTTGAATCTCCACTCAACACTCCCCACCCCCACCAATTCACATTGGGTATGATTTTGTTCTGGGTATTAAGTGCCTGATACCTGCTCCCATTAACACCTCATGATCACACAGGCTGGTGTGCTTCTTCCATGTGGGCTTTGTTGCTTCTCAGCTAAGTGGACACTTGTTTATCTTCAAGTCTTTAAGGCCCAAGGTGCTATATCTTTTGATAGCCGGGCACCATCAGCTTTCTTCACCCCATTTGCTTATGCACCCATTTTGTCTTCAGCAGTCGTTTGGGGAAGGTGAGCATCATAGAAAGCTGGATTACTTGAGTAGAGGACCAATGTCCATCTGCTACCTTAGTTCTTAACATACAGATATGAGAACATAGATCTACTCCCCTCTCATTATATATGTTTATATATAGAGAGAGACTCCATAATCTTTATGGGAGCAGATGACTTCATCTTTCACCTGCAAGAGCAGCTGGTGGGTTTGAGCTGCTGACCTTTCAGTTTGCAGTCCAAGGCTTAACCCCCTGTGTTAGGAGAATGTCTTTTTATTAGCCATTACCCTGATGCAAACCAAGATAGCAATGGGATAATCTCTAACATACTTAACGTCTATGAGCTGCATTTTTCTCGTCAACAAAATGAGGGTCACCTGCGGTGCAGAGTGGGAGCACAGCCCTCCTACTTCATTTGTCCCGCTGGCCTCTTCCTCCCACGCGTGTGCACAGACGGCAATGATGTAATTCTACGGATTGTGCTGCAGATCAGGTCTTGGTGGTAAGTCCAGACACACCTGCTTTAAAGTTAGAACCAGATTCTGTTTCTGCACAGAGAGCACAGTGCATGTCAGAGGATTTGTTTCCACTTTCCATGGTCCTGTTGCACAGTCTCCTGAGGGAACTTTGCAGAAACATAACCTCTGCGGAACTGAGCGTGGTTCGAAAACAACAGAGAAACTTGCTCAGCTAGCAAATTCCTGGCATTCTCTAAAGCAAATCTGAACAAGACGAGGAAGCCAAGCAGCTAGTATAAATCAAGTGTCCCTGAAAGATAGCCGTTGTGCACATAGTCATCCACCAACCTTGATCCTGGTCTGAATGGGGTTCTCGGCTCTGGGCTTTGTTTATTGTTCTAGAGATAAATGTAGCTCAAACTCAGAGAAGAAGAGTGAGTTTCCTCTTCAACCCCACAGTTTCCAGATTTCAAAGCACAAGTCTCCTTACTGTCGAAGGCGTCTAAAAAGTATTTCTACTGGGATTCCGGTTCAGACATGTACAGGCTTATTTGAAACAAACAGTGTTTAAGCACGTTGCTTCAGTTAGTGGATGGATAGCTGCTGACCAGTTCTTTCAGTAATGCAAGTCGTCAAGGGGAAAGGAAGGTCAAATGGGAACCGGGGTCTTCTCCCTGGTTCTGACTTCTTGTGGAATTAGAACTACGACACTATGACAATTTCTTCAATAAATACCTAGGAAGAGATTAGCTGCTCTCTCGTCCCTTAAATTCAACTGGAAACTTTTAATGGTTCATTGTCAGTGGGAGTCTGCTATTCTTGGGCCTTTCCTAGGCCAGGGTTGGTTTGGCATTGTGAATTTGGCCCTCATCATGCCCACTCCAGTTGTAAGCCTAAAGGTGGTTTAACTTGGGAACTTCATGCAAGGTGAATAAGAAAGAGTGAGGATTTAAAGCCTATGCCCTGACTTCTGTCCGTTTTGTAGTAGCTGGGGAGCCATGGAGAGGCTCCCTATATCGTTGATAATCATTGTCATAACTTGGAACTTAATTTTTATACTCGTCATTTTCATAGCTGTAATCTCATCTTTACAACCTGCTCTGATTTGGGAGAATGGTAAAGTGCCTTTTAAAACCACAGCCACTTGCCTGGTTAAACAAAGGTCTTTTGTGAGGTCTGGACGGCCGTTTGGACAAACGTCGATTCGGAAAGCACACTTGAAATAGCCACAGCCGTCTATTGCTGACAGCTAGGTGATCCTCAAAGGCTGGACAGCATCTCCTTGGTAACTCATTTTATGCATTGAGTAATCCACGACCAGCTCAGGCTCCTATAACAGTTCTGTGTCTTTGACATTTTATGAAAGGACATTAGTTAAAAACTACTTGCCATCAAGTAGTGACTCATGATAATCTCATGTGTGTTAGAGTAAGTCTGAGCTCTGTAGTATTTTCTCAAGTAGATAGCCAGACTTTTCTTATGAGGCCTTTTTGGGTGAACTTGAACTTCCAGCCTTTTTTAGTTAGAGGCCAAGCATGTTAACCATTTGTACCACGCAGGATTTCCTTGAAAGACGACCAAAAGTCTCAAATGTGCTCATGTGAGCTCTTATTGGGGTGTAAACCTGTTTAGTTCTATCAAAATTTCCATACGTGTGATAGGGTTCTTCACTCTCAAGGGTCACCTTCCAGTGTAGGTAGAATGTTCCTATGAAAAGAAGTGCCACCTTATTTAATTCAGGTTTTCAAGATCTAACTTAACTAAGTAGATTATTTCTTTGATAAATAAAGCAGCATAATTTAAGACGATGAACTAGGCAGAAATGTTGCATAGACTCTATGATAAAAATAGGAGAGATTGACTGACAATCCTGGAATCCTAATACAATAGAGAAGTTGATTGCACATGGACTGGGGAAGAAGCTGAACAAATATGTAAAGAGGCGTCACATGGGAAAATAGAACTTTTGAGAGCAGCATTCAGTTGAGACACACCATTGGCTGGCAACAAGAATGATATGATTCTCCCTATTTCGCACGCCTTCCTAGTATCCAGAAACATGGCCAGCCCATATCCCTCAACTCCCCATGCAGCCCCTGCTCTGCTTGTGCCCTTGTGCATCAGGCTTCTGGTGACCAGCCCTGTATCTGGAGACCTGTGCACTGAACCTCAATAGACAAGCGGAACAAGCAGAATTGGGTCCTGGCCATCACTGAATGGGCAGCAGTTCCTTCCATAATCAGCCACTCTGTACTCAGCAGCCCTTTAGGCCTGAAGGAGTGTCTTCCAGGAAGAACCATCCTCATGTCAGGCAGCAAAAACTGCTTCTGGATCAAGTGTTCTGATCCCAAATGATACCCAGGTCTCTAGGAACTCCATCGAAGGCTGGTCTTTGTAAGGCTCTCACACTCTCACCCCAGGATCTCTTTACCTGGCTGAGAGTGCTGCCCATACAGAGGCGCCCTGCCCCACACTTTTCTTCTTGCTTTGCTTTTCCTTTCCCTTGTTTTAATTCTTTCTTTTTCTCCCCTATTTATTTCTTTTAAAATATTCTTTTATTATTTAGTTTATTTCTTAACTATTCTTATTTATCTTTCCCCCCCTCTGGTTCTGCTAACTATATTTTTCTCTCCACCTCCATTTTTTTGTGAAGTTCTGGTTCTTGATGTTTGCCTATTTTCCCTGCTTTTTTCTTTTTATTATTCCACCTGATGGGGATAACAGTCATGACTCATTCACATGTGTCCCTCCTGAAGCCCCATCTACTGGATCAGTGTTTCTCAATCTGTGGGATGTGACCCCTTTGGGGGTCAAATGACCCTTTCACAGGGGTCACCTGATTAATAAAAGTAGCAAAAGTACAGTTATGAAGTAACAATGAAAATAATTTTATGGTTGTGGGGTCACCACAACATGAGGAACTGTTTTAGAGGGTCTGGGCATTAGCAAGGTTAAGAACCACTGTACTGGATGAAGACTACTACCCCCTCCTATACTGCCTGATCAATAATAGACAGCAGCCAACACCAGCCAAACCCACCCTCAACTGTGCTACCTAAATAGCAAACAGAATTGAGCACACACTTACATTCTCTATTACAGCCACCAGGAGACGCTGATCCACATACAACCATGGATTGAATATACATATAACACTATAATGTTTGAGAGACAACAGTTTCAATCCACACAAAGAAACAGGACAGAGTGGTTCAAACAAGTGACCAAACCACAAGAACATTTCTGAAGAAGAAATGACATTGGACGCACCTCAGAAGACACTTGAAAAAATGGCATTTAGGTATTTGCAATAGATTGAGACAAAGATAAAGAAAGCTACATACTAAATCAAGGGAAACAATACAGGAATAAACAGACACAGTAAATGAAAAATGAGAAACTACATAAAAACAGCAACTATAAATCCAGAAGATTAATACTCAGACTTCAGAATCCATAATACATTGAAATGACAAAGGACTAGAATTGAATCAATGGAAAGCCAAACTAATGAGTTTGAAGGTAAAGACCCCAATACTAATGTGTTAGACTAGAGGAACAATCAGAAAACAATAGGAAAAAAGTCTAAAATTTATGTGGATACAATCAAGAACGGAATAATTTCCATGTAATAGGTATTCCAGGACAGGAACAGACTTATTAAAAAACCCACAGAAAACTTTACAAGAATACTTGGAAGAAAACTTTCCTAATGTCATGAGAGATGAGAAAATATGCATTTAAGAAGCTCAACAAACCCTAAACAGGACAGATAAGAAAATCACCAATACATTTCATAATCCAAATTTTCAAACTCAAAGACAAGGAAAGATTTCTGAGAGCAGTTTGGGAAAACAAAAAGTTACTGACAAAGGTAAAACAATAATTCTAAGCTCTTATTTCTCAGCAGAAACCATGCAGGTACAAAGGCAATGGAATGACATACATAAAATTCTGAAAACAAAGCAACCATATACATCAAGTTTGTCTCTCAAATATGAGAGTAACATTAGGACATTTTCAGATAAAGAGAAATTAAGGAAATTTGTAAAAATCAGGTTGACTCTACAGGAAGCACTAAAAGGAGTTCTTTGGACAGAGAATCAACATGGCAGACAACAGCCTGAAACTAAGATACACACCAACATCACCCAGATGTTAACCTAGGCATAGAAGTATCCTAAGTAAAACATGCCTGAAAGACTGAAAATAGGCAACCAGAGATATCAATTTGTAATGAAATTGTTAAAAAGAAAAAAACCATGATGGAAAATAGACCGTGAGGATGATGTTCCTGAGTAGAGCAGCCAGTCCACAGAGAGGACAACATGGCTGGCCCCACTATGAGACATGATGGCCCTCAGTGACCCATGGCGCTACAGGGGACAGCACCAGAGACACAGTGTGCGATTTGCACCTGACCTGATCCCACCACACCGAGGCAAAGCACTGGGGGAGTGCAGCAGAACAGCAAGGGAATGGAGTGGCAAGGTCCCCAGGGAATGCTGAAAGTGGACTTTGGGGCCAGGGCATGGTGCCCCAACAGACTGGACTAGAAAACACTTCTAAAGGCCAACAAACGATCCTTGAACTAACTACAAGCTTTTCTTTCTTGATGTGTTTAATTTTGTTATTTGTCAGTTTGTTGTTGTTTTGTTGTATAGTGTTGCTTTGTTTTGCTCTGTCTTGTTTCTGTGCATGTTATTATCTCCGCAAGTCTGTCTAAATAAGATAGGCTGGATGAACTCTCTGGAGGAAAAACAACGGGACCGATAGTTCTGGGGGAACTTGGGATAGGGAGACGTGGAGGGTAAGGAAGTGGTGTTAACAAACTCAGGGACAAGGGAACACCAAGGGATCCAAATTGGTGGTGAGGTGGGAGTGGCAGGCCTGGTAGTGAATGATCAAGGGTAAGGTAACGAAGAGTTAAAACTGTAACCCAGGTGGGGACAGAGCATGATAGTGGGGCAGGAGGAAAGTCAAGGGAAATAGAGGAAAGAGCTAGGAGGCAAAGGGCATTTATAGAAGTCTAGACAAAGACATGTACATATGCTAATATATATATGAGGATGGGGAAATAGATTGATGTGCTTATATTTATAGGTTTAGTTTTAAGGTGGTGGAAGGACTTTGGGCCTCTACACAAGCACTCCCTCAATGCATGAATACTTACTTCTATTAAATTGGCATTCTATGATGCTCACCCTCCTGACACACCGCTGAAGCCAAAGCGGGTGAATAAGCAAATGTGGTGAAGAAAGCTGATGGTGCCCGGCTATCAAAAGAGATAACGTCTGGGGTCTTAAAGGTTTGAAGATAAACAAGCGGCCATCTAGCTCAGAAGCAACAAAGCCCACATGAAAGAACACACCAGCCTGTGTGATCACTTGGTTCCGAAGGGATCAGTTATCAGGCATCAAAGAACAAAAACTCATATCATTGGGTGCACACTTCCATGATATGATCGCTGAGGACAAACGGGTGCATAAGCAAATGTGGCGAAGAAAGCTGATGACGCCTGGCTATCAAAAGAGATAGCATCTGGGGTCTCAAAGGCTTGAAGGTAAACAATCGGCCATCTAGCTCAGAAGCAACAAAGCCCCCATGGAAGAAGCACACCAGCCTGTGGGATCACAAGGTGTCGAAGGGATCAGGTATAAGGCATCATCAGAAAAAAAAAAATCTTACCATAGTGAATGAAGGGGGAAGTGCAGAGTGGAGATCCAAAGCCCATTTGTCGGCCACTGGAGATCCCCTTACAGAAGGCTCTAGGGGAGGAGATGAGTCAGTTAGGGTGCGATGTAGCACCCATGAAGAATACAGCTTTCCTCCAGTTCCTAAATGCTTCCTCCCTTCCAACTATCATGATCTGAATTGTACCTTGCAAGTCTGGATAGACCAGAGGATGTACACTGGTGCAGATAGGAGCTGGAGGTACAGGGAATCCAGGGCAGATGATACCTTCAGGACCAGGGGTGTGAGGGGTGATAATTGGAGGGTAGAAGGTGAGTGAGTTGGAAAAAGGGAACCGATTATAAGGATCTACATGTGACCTCCTCCCTAGGGGACATACAACAGAAAAGTGGGGGAAGGGAGATGTGGGACAGAGCAAGATATGACAAAATAATAATTTATAAATTATCAAGGGTTCATGAGGGAGCAGGGAGAGGGGAGGGAGGGGAAAAAGAGGACTTGGTGCAAAGGGCTCAAGTGGAGAGTAAATGCTTTGGGAATGATGAGGGAAAAGAATGTACAGATGTGCTTTATACAATTGATGTATATATGGATTGTGATAAGAGTTGTATGAGTCCCTAATAAAATGTTAAAAAAAAGAGAGAATAGTATGATAGAACTTCCAAATGGAGAGGTACTCAAGTAGATTTCAAAAACTTGGATGAGGGGGAGGGTAGTATGCCATAAGAGGGAGATTGGCAACATGTGATGAAGTAAGAGAGGACACCGAGCGGAGAGCAATAGGTAAAGGTAACAAAGTGTATGCAGTTATGTACACACTTATGGTGATGCATGAGCAGATGTGTAGGTAGACACATGGGTGTAATGTGTGCAGGAGAAATAGTGGGAGTGTTCCCACAAATAGATGCAGGTTTGACAGAAAATATTTGTGCATGGGTAATACCTTTGCTGCAATTATACCTATGAATGTGGTGAAGCATATAGGGAACAATGTTATGAAAACTTGGATATAACTAGAGACCTTGGGCAATGTGCCTTTGGCCTGGGAACTGAGAACAGTGCTCTTGGGGAACAAGTCTTGTAGTTGATTGGCATAACTTATCCCACAAAGTCTATATCCTGGTTTGGTGAGTATCATATTGATTGGGGTCTTCATAGCTTGTGAGAGGCTGTCCATTTAAGGTGCAACTATTGCTCTCTCTCCAGCTGGATGAAAGAAGTGTCATGAAAATTGAAAACGCATGGAAACAATTAGTCTAGTGGATGTATGGGCCAATTGAACATCAATCTCCATGACCCTGAGACCAGAAGAACAGATAGTGCCCAGTCACCACTATTGATGGATTTGAAAGGGATCATGTTAGAAGGCCCTGGATAGAATAGAAGATGTGGAATGAAACTCAGAGTCATGAAGAAGATCTGACTTTGCGGGTAGAAACTCCGAAATTATTAGTCTTTGACGCGCTTCAGGTCTGGAGTTGAACTTAACCCTGTGGCTCACGATCTTTAAATGGAACAATAACTGAAGTATTCACACTTTAGAGTACACAGTTATTTGGGGCAAAGGGGGCAGTGTTTACCCAAGGACAAAGTTCAGAAGGAGTAGGGTAGAAACATAGGTAGGATGGTTGATGTTACATTCAGGTATGGCAGTGAGATGAAACAGAATATGTATGAATCACTGCACATAAAACTGGTGATCAGCTCTGTGAATATTCACCCAAAGCTCAACGAAAAGTCCATCCAAACGTCAGGAAAACAGCGCATGAGTTTCAGAGAGCTTGCCTTACTTTAAGTGGGTCAATGCACACTACCAACAGTCTGTATTGGACAAGCTGCTGAGTAAAAAAAGAAAAACATGAAGTCTTTGTGAACTTTTCCAGTCCAAGAGAAAACAATTGTTATTTTTAAAATCATAGAAATGTGAATCACTGTTGGAGGGCCACTGGCAGGTTAGGCCCTGAAGTATGTCATCAGTAGATTTGCTGACTGAGGAAAAAATAAATAAACAGCGCATTGATTAACTTCAGAATCAGGACCTGCTTGTGGTCTTTGAAACTGTAGTGGGGGGGGGGCTATTAATAGCTCAAAGTGAAATTTAGATGAGTGGCGTCCATAAATAAAGTCCAGATCAGCATTATGTCAACTCTTCCACAATGGGAGGGGCATGAGGTAGGGATAATAAAGGGGTGATTAACCCCAAAAGAATTTTTGCTGAGATTGAAATGACAAACATCTCTTTATGAATATCTTAAAGCACTTCTGTCTTAAATGTCTGTGGGCTTTGTCTTCCGGCTTCAGCTCTGGGTGAGGGTGGGGGTTGTGGAGTGCCAAGGGTTTCTTTTCCCGAGAAACAGAGAATTAAGATAGAAACAAAATCAATGATGTTTTTTTTCAAGGATGGTTTTTGTCATAAGCTAGAATGAAGATATCCCAACTAAAAATAACTTAAAATTGGTTTATTCTTAAATATCTATTCGGTGATTTTAATATGAGAAAATCAGACATCAACTTGAGAAGATTATTAAATCATTCGGTAGGATCCTAGTTGGTGAATTCAATCAAGTCTATGGTTAACTTGGCTGTTACGAGTGTGGGCTCACTCTTTTGTCCCAGCCTAAAAAAAATTCTCATTTTTAGTATAGTGATACATTTGATTGAAACAATGTCCTTATCACTGCCTCAGATTTCCCAATCTAACTGATTTTTAAGCATCATTAAAATATGTACTACAATAGATAGAAATAATCCATGTTGTTGCATTATTTAATAAATAATATTTAAGACTTAAATTATTAATATAAAATACTTAATAATTTGGAAGTTTAGTAGGTGTCTTCCACACACACTATTTGGGGAGATGCTCTTGAGAAAAAGACTCTCAAGGCCCACTAAATGTGATAAAACTGCCCTCCCATATTCTAATCTTAAAGAATCACACGTCACAGTGCCATATTCAAAATTCTGAAAAGCCCTGAGTTAAGGACTCCACTTGATGATCTAAAATTGATGGCGAGGAAGACATAGAATTCCTGGTGGGGTTGGGTCAGGTGCAATGTAGCTGAGAGGAATTACTGCAAGCCGAGTGAAGGTTAAACGGGATAATGAGACAAGAGGAAAGTAAAAAGAAATAGAGGAAATGACTAGAAGGTAGAGGACATTTATAGAGGTATAAAACAGGCATGTATATATGTAAATATATTTATATATAATGATAGGGAAATAGATCTACGTACATACATTTATATGTTACGTATTAAAGTAGCAGATGGACATTGAGCCTCTACTCAAGTACGCCCTCAAAGCAAGAACACTTAGTTCTAATAACCTGGCATTCTGTGTTGCTCAACCTCCCAACACGATCACTGAAGATAAAATGGTTGCATAATCTAATGTGGTGAAGAAAGCTGATGGTGCCCGTCTTTTAAAAGATACAGCGTCTGGAGTCATAAGACTTGAAGATAAACAAATGGCCATCTCTCTGGAAAGCAACAAAGCCCACATGGAAGAAGCACACCAGCCTGTGTGATCACGAGGTGTTGACAGAATTAGGTACCAGGTATCTGAAGACCCCAAACAAATAATCATCTCATTGCTAATGAGGGTGGGGGTGTGGCATGGAGAACTAAAGCCTATCTGTAAGCAACTGGACACCTCACAGAAGGGTCACTGGAAGGAATGAGGCAGGGTGCAATATAGCACTGATGAAACATACAACATTTTTCTAGTTTTTTAGAGCTCATCCCCATCCACTGTCATGATCCCAGTTCTACCTTACAAATCTGGACAGACCAGAGCATGTACAGAGAAGAACTCTCAACACAGGGAATCCAGGACAGATGAACCTCTCAGGAACAATAATGGGAGTAGCGATACCAGAAGGGTGAGGGGAAGGTTGGGGGAAGAAAGAGGGAACCGATCACAACGATTAATATATTTAACTCCCCAGGGTGATGAACAACAGAAACATGGGTGTAGGGAGACATCAGGTGGTATAAAATATGAAAATAATAATTTATTAAGGGTTCATGAGGGTGGGGTGTGTGTGGCTGAGGAACAGATACCAAGGACTGAAGGAGAAAGAAAATGTTTTCAAAAGAATGATGGCAACATATGTAAAAAGGTGCTTGACACAATAGATGTATGGATTATTATAAGAGCCCCCAATAAAATGAATAAAAATAAAAAAGGACTGCATTTGACTTTGTTTAATTTCCATTAATTCCTTGAAAAGTGTTAATAGCAACAAGAGAAACGTCTGTAACAAATCGGCGTACCAACAGAAAGCAGTTTAAGTATTTATATGCTTTTAATTAAAAATTATATGCATTTACTTTAAGTTTTATTATAGTAACACATACACATATGTAACTCAAATGTCAGTTTAACCATTTTAAGTGTACAATACATTGATTAATGATATTTGCCATGTTATGAAACCATCACCACTATCTACCTACAAAAAATATTTTTACACACCAAACAGAGAAACAATGTCCCTCAGGAATAACTCCCCATTTCTTCCTATCCCTGGCCTTGGTAACTAGCAATTAATATTGATCTCACACTTGCCGATTCTAGATATTTCATATGTCATACAATGGGTCATACAATGGTTGCCATTTTGTTTCTGACTTACGTTGCTCAGCCTGATGTTTTTAAGGTTCCCTCATGTCTTAGCAGGCATCTGAACTCTGTTTCTCTCTATCACTGAATATGACACAGGCACAGCTTTTGAGTTCTTTTTGGATTCCCCCCTTCCCCATACCCACTTATATATCTGCAGAGTAAACTTGAAACAGGGTTTTAATATATATATGTTTTAGCTTGTTACTAATATGTTTTCCCCAGTGTTGCCTCTTTTCAACTCTTTAACGATTGCTGGCCTTCTTTTTTCTCATCTGCCTGGCCCCGGACTAGTACTTCCTGAGTCCTTAATGTCATGTTTGACAAATCCGTCAGGGTGTTGCCTAATTTTGTTTATTTGGGGAGTATGTTAGTCATGGTACTTTAGAGAAGCAAATCCACAAAAACTCATGTATAAGAGAGAGTTTTATATACAGGTTTAGTGCACGCCAAGAAAATAACCCAACCCAGTGCTGCCCAAGCCCACAGGTCCACCATTAACCCATATGTCCAACAACAATCCACAAAGTCCTCCCCCATCACACACTATGATGCCATCTGCAGGAACAAAGTTGAATCAGTGAACGTGTAAGCATCTCAAGGCTGGTAGGGGTCTCCACACGGGAGCTCCAGCACCCAGGGCTACATTGGGTAGGTCCATGAGGCTTCTCCTTGGGGGGTATTTTGCAGGAGGGGAGCCTTGTCAGTTGAAGCAGGGAGCTGGCTAAGGCAGCTGCACCCTGCCTGGTCTGACCATCAGAAAGCAAGAGACCCGAGAACTAGAAAGGCTGAGCCATTTATCATGCCGCCCTTCAATTAATTCCACATGTGTTTATCGACCAGGTTGACACAATAAACTTTAACTATCTCACTATCCATGCTACAAGTTTATTAAAACCTGGGAAATACAGATGGTTCAATCTTGCTTGCTGAAAAGGAGAAGAGATAAATGTAGCCTTCAGTATGGATTACAACTCGATATAAAAAAAAAGCAAAATTCTCACACTGGACCTTCAAACAATATCACGATAAGCAGAGAAGATTGAAGTTGTCAAATATTTCATTTTACTTGGATCCATACTCAGTGCTAGATGGAAGCTCTCAAACTCCCTGCCACTGAGTTGATTCTAGCTCACAGTGACCCTATAGGACAGAGTAGAATTTCCCTGTGACTTTCTGAGGTTGTATATCTTTACAGGAGCAGAAAGCCCCATGTTTCTTTTGAGGAGCGGTTGGTAGGATCAAACTGCTTACCTTACTCCCTATGCAGCCAGGGTTCCTTCTCGAGGAAGCAGCTGTCGAGAAATCAAATGACGTAGTGGGCAAATCTGTGGCACAAGACCTCTTTAAAATGTTAAAGAACAACGATGTCACTTTGAGGACTAAAATATGCCAAATCAAACTCATTGCCATCGAGTTGATGCCGATTCATAGCGATCCCTAAGGACAGAGTTCAACTGCCTTTGTGCATTTCTGACTGTGTAGCTATTGATGGGAATAGAAAGCTCCATCTTGAAGCAGCTGGTGGTTTTGAGCTTCAGACCTTGCAGTTCTCAGCCCTTGGGGACTGAGGTGTACCTGCTACAAGCCATTTTCATATGTAGTGAAAATCAGACAATGTATTTGAACGGGGATGGTGGTGACGAATATTACAGGATTCAATGAAACACACAAAGATCAATATTCTAGGCAGTATGCGTTGAAATTAGCTAGCATTGGCCAATTTGAATCAGACAATTTGATTTGATTTACTGTGCTGGGAATGACATAATGAAGAAGAATGGTATTTGTGGTAGTTACATAATCTGGTGTCAATTTGGGACTTGAAAGGATTAAGAGTGAAGGGGTGGAGTCTAGTCTGTCAATCAGGTCCTAGCCAATGAGGCCTCTTTGTGGGCATGGCCTTCTCTTGAGAATTCTGGGAACTCCAGTATTTCCTCCTTGGAGGCAGAAGATACTCTCTCTGCTCACTTCCTGAGATGACACTCCATTGACAAGACCTGATAAAATACATGGCACTCTCCTGATAGGCCCCGTACCTTGAGAAGTGGAGAAGCCACATGGAGACCCCTGCCAGTACTGAGATGTTCACAATGCCACTGGATCCAAAGACTTTCTACTCAGTGGCCTGTGATAATTCTGCATTTGGCATCATTGTATATGTTTCATGAGTCTGAAGAAGACTTTATAGAATGGTTTGGACATATGGGCTAGTATCAGATTTATGGGCTTGGACTGGACTGGGTTGGGATGTTTTCTTAATGTACAATTACCCTTTATATAAAAGTCTCTCATCACATATGAGTGCCCATGGATTTCTCTGGTCTACACAGACTAACACAGCACTGTATTAAATCATCAAAAAGGACACTTCAAGATCTATCTCAAAGTACAATGCTGTCTGTGATGGGTTAATACTTATCAAGTGTAAGCCAATAAGTATTACACTTAGGGTTCTAGTTCATACATGCACAGGTTATGCCAAACAAAACATGCTTAAACATGTCTGCTATTAGTGGATGTCTGAAGACAAAAATCTCAGTAATATACTTGTCTTAGTCTCATTATGGTGCATTTAAAAAGAAAAAGGATAGCAGTTGGACCCTGGGGAAAAACACTATTTTGAGGTGAGGGTTAATACCAAACTTTTAAGAAAGCTCAACTGAAAAATCTTTCCAAATTATTGAAGCTTAGCAACAAGATTACAGGAATTCTGCCCACTCCTAAACAACACCAACAAAACTGTTTTCTGCTGGATCAACTATTTTAAGGATGGTCAGGAATGTGTCAGAGATGAGCCATGAGAGGGAAGACCATCAGCCGTGATGGATGAAGACATTGTCACTAAGCTCTAGAAACTGGCAGAGGAAGACCATAGGATTTACCACTGGTGAGCCAGCCACAGGAGTTGGGAGCTCATACTTCGGCATTTCCCATTTTCACCAAACATCTTGTCCTCAGCAAGCTTTTAGCTCAGTGAGTGCCAAAAGTGTGGTTGGAAGGTCTCCTAACGCAGAGTTGATTTTTTTTCAGTCTTTGAAACAAGAGTGAAACTGACTACAGGTGAATTTGTCAGTAAAATCCAGACACAAGGTCCAATCCTAACAGAGGATTCTGAGGGAACTTCTGGGTCAGCTGAATATAACGCAGTCTGTGTGTTCTGAATTGCAAAGGGAAGCGTTCTGGATAGATTTTCTCAAAGGACACAGGGTGATCATGAGAGCTTATCATGGACAAGTTTCAAGGAAATTCAAAACTGCATTGGTGAGAAAAAGACTAGGGACCCCACCCCCACCCCCAACATCAGAATGCACTTGATCATTCTTTGAAGATAGCAAGGGCTATCCTAGGAGGATTTCCTTGGGAATCATTGCTCTGTGCATCCAACAGGTCTGATCACACTTCATTTTGTTCCCTAAGCTCAGAAAATATTGAAAAAGAACATGCTTTGGGATGCCAAGACTGCTGTTTTGATGTGTTCTAAAACAGAGTGCAGAATTCTTCCAGGAAGGGCCAGCAAGATGGAAACACCACCTTCAGATGTGTATCGACCTATATGAAGGATATGTCCAGAAACAGTAGCTTCACATTTACAGATTTTTGTTTAATAAAGGTTTCTATGGCAACATTTTTCACTTTCCCATGTATGTTATCTAGTCCAAGGAAATCTATGGAAACTTTTGGAAAATGAACAGTTCATCTCTATCTGAAATTAGAAGCGAGGTGAGTAATGGAATATTGTTATTTGTTTTAGTAGCACATTTTTGGGTCTGTTTTTAAGGCAAAAACAAGAACAAGGGCTTTTTAGTTAGAATTTTAAAAATATCCATTCCCAGCATTACCATTCAGCTGTGTGATCGAGAGAAAGTCTTTTAATCTCTGAATTTCCATGTAAAATCTTAGTATATGAAAAATGGCTTTACAAGCTACCTCAACATGCTGTTGTGAGGCCTACACAATGCAATACTTGTGAAGTCACTGTGATATTGGAAGGAAACACGACTTCAGGCAGACTCAGTCCAGCCTGGACTCAGGGACCCCTCAGATCTGGGGTATACTAGCACCACTCTGCCAGGGCATTCACAGGCACAGTGGCATCTCCTCAGGTCCTTGTTCCCTCACCACTCAAGGCCCAGGATAGGAAAAATACAGCTGAGGATGCATTTTTTCCTTCTGAACACGAGTTGCAGTGTTGTTTTGATTGCTATTGAGACCCTTCAGTGTGGGTTTCTTCAATCAGAGCAAAGACATTAGTCTGAACTGTTGTCAAAAGTCAAGGAGCCACCTGGGCTGACTCTGAGAGAAAGACCTAAGACCCTGAAACACAATCTGGCCAGCTACCTTCTGGGCAAGGATGACCAACCGACCATCCGGGGAGGTGAAAGCAATTGACCCCTTTCATGCAGCTTTTGCCTAGGGACTGAAAGGAAAATTCCCTTTGTAGCATCTCATGGTTTTGTTTTTTCTTCAGTTAATTGGAAAGGGAATGTCTGATGGGAATTCTCTAAAATGTCTCTCATCTGAACACTCCTGGAGTAGAGGTTTGTCTTAGGAACCTCTTCCTTGCATGCTCCACCTTCCCCAGGGCACACAGTTACCATGGCATCCTATACCAAGACATTGAAAATAGGTAAAGGGAAACCTACAGTTTCTAAAATATGTGGAGTATATTTTACACCACAAGACACTTAACAAATAGTCACTACTAGCCAAAAATGTCATCCACTATATCCCCTGATCTAGTTTTCGGTCTATTTTCTGTTCCTTCCCTTGTGATTGTATAATTCACTTCTACTTCTTTAACTTCTCTCTTTCGAGACTAAAGCCTGGTCTCACTTTCTCTGCATATGGAAGTTCTTCCATCTGGGTCCTTTTGATCCTCTGTCTCTGGCCCTCTTCCCAGCACATTCCACCTTCCCAAGGCAGAGAAGCCAGCACTGAAGGCCACACCATGGGAGGCTGCGTCAGATGGACGGGCTCGGTGCCTGGAGAAAGACCCCAGATTCAAACGTAGTCTACAAAGACCTTTTCATCAAATCATAAACAGGACAAAAACAAAAGATGCACCCAGTCTAGTGTCCAACGTAATCCTCTGAGAGATGGTTATGGGGCTCATTATACATTATAAAAAGTAGAGATCACAGGGACATGATTGGTGGCAAGCCAATTCTTCACTGGCACAAGCTGGGTTATAGAAGTGGGAAAGGACCATGAGTGACATACGTACACAATTACACGTTAAGAAAGCTCTGTGGTTTGTATATGATGGTCATGGTATGACTCATGACCAGGTAAGTGTGAGTCGTCGTCACTCAAACCCCAACTCTTAACTTAAACTAGATAACATGATGGTATTTTCAGCATATCCTTGAGGACACGCCCAGGCGAGTTCTTTATGTAAGTTTGAAGACAAACCACCCCTTCCTGGGCTTGCTCTGTCTTGC
Organism: Tenrec ecaudatus; assembly: GCF_050624435.1. Taxonomy (NCBI): domain Eukaryota; kingdom Metazoa; phylum Chordata; class Mammalia; order Afrosoricida; family Tenrecidae; genus Tenrec; species Tenrec ecaudatus. Next base: position 304,981,203 of record NC_134530.1, on the reverse strand, counting down.
CTATGCAGAGTCACATTATTGAAATAAAGTGAACTCAAATGGCTTCTAAACATGTATGTCCAGACTCGAAATGGAGTTAGGACTCCACTGTAAATATCAAGTCCCCACAAATCAAGTATTTTCAAATTTAAGCTAGAAAATGCAGGTCACCAACCACTAATCAATCTGTCATTTTTGTTCTGTGCTGGCTTGTGTGATGCTGTGATGCTGTGACACTGTGTTGACAAATGCCAACAGAGTCACGCCTGGTGGACACCTTTCAGCAAAATTCCCAGACTGAGAAGAAAGACCTGGTGAACCCACTCCTAAAAAATGTTAGCCATTGTAAACTGTAGGAATAGCAGCCGGACACTGCCTGACAGAGCAGAGTGCCAGGTGATGGAGCCCCTCTGGTTGGAAGGCACTCAGAGTATGAGTGGGAACAATCACCTCCTGACATCTGTTGGTGCTGTTAGGGATTGTCAAGTTCGTCTGGCTCACCATGGCCCTATGCCCAATGAAATGAAACTCTGCCTAGTCATCTGCCATTCTCACAACTGTTCTTATGCTTGAACCCATAAAGCACAAGGATGGAACAAAACGTTTGAGACATTCATTTACTAATGAAGCATGATGCAAAATGAGAAAAATATGGCTGCAAACATCTACTAGCAATCAGAACAGGATGTACAAAATATGAAGCTTGAAAATTGAAATTAATCAGAAATGGAATGTGTAAGATCAATATGCTAGGCATTAGTGAGCAGGAATGGACTGGCCATATTGGCCATTTTGAGTCAGACAATCATATGGTCTACTATGACAGACAGGATTCTCTAGAGAAACAAAACCAGGACACTTATGATTATATATATAATCCGTATGTACGTATACATGTATACATACATATGCATATATAATATATATATATACACACACAGCACAAAGGAATATAACAGATAATTAGTCCACACAGAGGTACAGAGGGCTCAATTCAACTTACTTCTGTGAAACAGTTAATAAACTGGAAGTCCTTCAACTTATGAAGTCCTTCAACTTATGGTCCAAGGTCAAGGAAACCGACAGTTGAGTCTTCCATAGAACAATGCAAATATCAAGGCAGATCACCAACAGTCAGCCAGATGACAGAATCCAGCAGTCTCAAGCTCAAGCAATGTACATACCAGCAGCATGGTGAAGCAGGTCTCAAAGGAACCTTAAGCTCTAGCAACACAATCCACAGGTCAGGTGTCCCACAGGTAATGTAGCTCGCAAGGTGAGGTAGAGAACTCACTAAGGCAGCCGCACACTGGCCCTATCACCAGCGAGCTAGAGAGAGACAGGTGGGGCTTGCTGAGCCATTTATCGATTTTCCCTCCAAACAAGCTTTGATCTATTAATCTCACATGTTCCTATTGGCCAGGTTGGCACAATAAACCTACCTACCTATCACAGACAGGAATGACAAACTGAAGAGGATGGCATCACATTCATTTTTAAAATGGACATTTCAAGATTTATCTTGAAGCATGGCACTTCAGTGGTAGGATGATATTCATGTGTCGAGGAGGAAGGCCAATTGATCTGTTATTCAAATTCATGAACCAGCAACTAATGCCTAAGATGAAGAACCTGAAGATTTTTACCAATTTCTGCCATATGAAATCAATCAAATATGCAACCAAAATGCATTTATAATTACTGGTATTTGAAACCAGAAAGTTGGAAATAAAGGTTAAATATCAGCAATTAGAAAATATGACCTTGGCAATAGAAAATTCACAGGGAATTGTATGATAGAATCTTGTAAGACCAACAATGTTTACTGTGAAGATCTTGTTTCAACAGCATTAATGGTGGCTGTACATGTCGACCTTGCCAGATGAAATTCATCAGCATCAAGTAGATGAGATATATGGGAAGAGATGGTCAAGACACCCAGGATTATCAGTCAGAACAAAGCCCACAGCTGTTTATGGAGCAGATCATCAATTGCTCATATGAAAGTTCAAGTTGAAGCTAAAAAAAGGTTAAAAATACGTGTAAAAGAGCCAAACGCAATCTGGAGTAGATACCACCTGAGTAATGCGGAAACCATCTCAAGAATACATTTGGCACATTAAACATTAATAACCAAGGCTTGCATAAGTTGTGGAATATTAAGGATATGATACACGAAGAAAGAAAAACGTTCATTAAAAAGACAAGGAAAAGCAAAATCTTTATCAGAAAAGAGACTCAGAAAGTTCCTCTAGAATGTAGAGATGCTAAAGCAAAAGGAAAATGAAGTAAGACAGCTGAACAGACAATTTCAAAGAACAGCTCAGACAACTAAGTAAAATATTACAATGAAATGTGTGAAGACCGGGGGTTAGAAAATCAAAAGAGAAGAATATTTCCAGCATTTCTCAAGCTGAAAGAACTGAGGAGAAAATTCAAGCCACAAGGTGCATTACCGAACAATTTTATGGACTGTATTAGTTTGGGTAATTTAGAGAAAAAAATCCACAGAAACTCATTTATAAGAGAGAGTTTTATATAAAGGTTAAGTGCACATCAAGAAAACATCCCAACCCAGTGCTGTCCAAGCCCACAAGTCCAACATTAGCCCACATGTCCAACACCAATCCACAAAGTCCTCCTCCATCTCACAAAACATACACAATGATGCCGACTGCAGGAGGAAAGCCAAGTCAGTGCATGTGTAAGCATCTCAGCATTGGCAGAGGTCTCCACATGGCTGCTACAGCACTCAGGGCTGCATCGGGATAGGTGCATGTGGCTTCTCCTCAGGGATGTCTTGCAGGAAGTGAGCCTTGCCAGCTGAAGCAGGGAACTGGCTAAGGCAACTGCACCCTGGTCCACACATCACAAAGCAAGAGACCTGAGACCTCGAAAGGCGAGGCTCACTGAGCCATTTATCCCTCTGCCCTTCCATTATCCCCACATGTGTGTATTGGCCAGGGTGGCACAATAAACTAAGTACTTCATGGACAAAAGATTGGATGACAAACCAAAGGAAGATGGAAGGAATACATCATCAGTGAATCAAAAAGGATTGTCAATGTCCAATCCTTTCAGAAGGTAGTGTGTGATCAAGCACCCGTGATATTGGAGGGAAAAATACAAACTGCACTGAAGACTTTTGTGAAAGCGAGGAGGCCCATCACCAAGATGGATCGACACAGGACTGCAACAGTGAGCAAAAGCAGAGCACGGACTGCGCCGTGGGTGCAGGGCTGCACAGTGTTTCATTCTGTTACGCAAAGAATCTCTGAGTTGGAACTGATTGGAGGGTACTTAATAACAACTACAACAACGCTAGTCATAAGGGAAGACGACTGCAGAAGGAGGCAAATATTACATGTGAGAGGGAGAGAGAGACTATGACGGGCCAAAGGTCAGCAGAGAGAGAAAGACTGTGTGTGTTGGGTCAGAGTTTCAGAGGAGAGACCAGAGGGGTTGCATCAGAATCTCAGGAGAGAGAGAGAGAGAGAGAGAGAGAGAGAGAGAGAGAGAGAGAGAGAGAGAGAGAGAGAGAGAGAGAGAGAGAGAGAGAGAGAGACAGTGAGGTCCATACTCTGGGGGCAGAGTCTTAGAGGATAGGGAAGAGGAGGGAATCATTTCGGAGTTGCACCCATTGAGGGAGGGAAAAGTACCTGCTCAGATAGGACATCCCCTAGGCTGTGATGGGACAAAGGCAGAGGAGAAGGATTGTGGCGGGGATAAAGAGGTGCTATCGATCCAATAGCTCCAATAAACGATTGTGAAATTAATACAAACAGTGTAGTGCAGCTTTTCCGCAGTCAAAGGGAGAGTATATCAAGCACCCTGGGTTTGGTCCCAAAATTGTTGGCCATGATGGGCTCATGGCATTTTTGTGTGCCTGTGGACTGTGCATTTCCTGGTCTTCTGGGGGCTGGGATCATCTGTGTTTTCATAAAGAGCACATCTAGTCCATCTATTACTTCTTATGTGTCTCTGAAGTCCTAATCCTGCAAAGGCCCTGAAAGTCTGTATTTTAACCCCCTGAACTTTCCTGCTGACTGATTGCATTTATAATGAAGCGTCAGACCTTTTAAATCATTGTGAGACCAGCAGGACTGTCAGAATGTCTTCCTGGGTTTGTAAATATGCACCAAGAGCCTTTGAGTGCTAAGCAATAAGCTAACTAAAAATATCTGTAGCGATACATAATTTATGGAGCAAATAATTTGTTCTCAGGATAAATTGGCGGGAAGGCTTTCATAAATTAACTCTGCAAGTGAGTAAAGGGTTTTTCTTGGTTTGATTAAATGCATTATATTGCTTAAAGTTACTTTAAGACATTCAGGACGCATGGTAGTCGTGTTTCATGAACTGTATGTTGTATACATGTTAAATTTCCAGCATTTGATAACTATATTCTAGTCCTGTCAGAAAACACCTGGCTCTTAGACAAACATTGGTGTATTCAGGGATCGAATGGAATGATATGCCTCCCTCATTGCTATCCGTTCTTCAAAACTTTTCATCACTTCAAATATAAACTCGGTAATAACTCTGTTTAGCTGTACGCTCAACTCACTTTTATTCCGTTATTCTGACTTAGAGCAACCCTACCGGACACAGTTGAACTTCCCCTTGGGAGGTTCCGAGACTGTAACTATTTATAGGAGTAAAAAACTTCCCCTCTCTCACGTGGTGTGGCTAGGTGCTTTGAACTTCTGACCTTGCAGCTAGCAGTCCAAAGCGTAGCCGCTCTGCCACACAGGGTCCCCACTTGTCCCTGTGCATTTGCCCGTTCTAGGTGTTTCATATAAGTGGGATCACTACAAGGTTTGTCCATTCATCTTAGGTAGCTAGTGCTGCTTTATCAGACACATCACCAGTGCAGGGCTCTAAGAAACAGAAACTTATTATCTCACTGTGGAGAAGGCTAGAAGTCTTAATCCAGTGTGTCAGCTCTAGTGGAAGGTCTCCTATGTTGGATCTGAGAGGAAGTTCTCTGTCTCCTTCTGGCAGCTGTAGGCCCAGCATCCTTTGCAGAGCTCCTAGTATCTTGGCATCCATCTTCCCCTGGGTCCAGGAATGTCTCGGTGTTCAAAGGATGTACTCCATTCCTGGCTCTTCTTTCTTGGTGGTACTAGGTCCCTCTGATCTCTGCTCACTTCTCTCTCCTTTAATCGCTTGTGACATAAAAGTGTTGCAGGCCACGCCCTAGGGAAACCTCCCTTACATTGGCTCACGACTGTGTAAGATTAAGGGGACCCTGGAAACATCACGTGGCGTAGTTGGGCTGCTAACCAGTTTGAATCCACCGATTCAACAGTTGAATCCACAGTTTGAATCCACTGATTGCTCCATGGAAGAAAGATGAGGCAATCTGCTCAAGTAAAGATTTTCAGCCTTGAAAAGCTTAGGGCTTCCCACAGTCCTATTATTTATTTGACATATCATATCACATCATAGGGGATCATTATAGCTGCCACATTAAATCATTTTATAATTGATAAACCACTGAGAATCACCACTTGGGTATGAGGTGCAAGTATGAAGCCCAAACCAGCGATTCTACCAGTTGGAATTTTAAGCACCCTTTTGGGGTACCCCTCGATTGTACATAGGGGTGAACAGCCAATGCGCCTACCCATGGGACAATCAAGTGACCCCTGGTGCCGGGAAGACCTGTCTCAAAGGAAAGAATCTGTGGTAGTTACATAATCTGTTGTCAATTGAAGACTTGTGAGTGAAGGGGTGGAGTCTGCCTGTCAATCAGGTCACAGCTTGATGACTTCATTTGGAGGTGCTAAGGAGATAAATAGCTGGCTCACTGGAGGCAGGACACTTGCTCACTCCCTGGGAGACATTGCAGCTGACAAGACACATGGAGTTAAGATAGTGCCCTGAGCTGGAGGAGCCATGTGGAGACCCCTGCCAGCACTGAGATGCCTCTACCACTACTGAGCCAGCACTGAGATGCTGCTACCTCTACTGGATCCACAAGACTTCCCCCCCATTGGCCTGTGATCATCCTGCATTTGGCATCATTGGATATGTTTTGTGAGTCTGAAGAGGAATTTATAGATTGGTGTTAGATATATGGGCTGGGATGTTTTCTCAATATTCAATTGCTGTTCTATATAAAGCTCTTTCTTATACAAATATGTGTGTTTATGAATTTGCTTCTCTAATCTATCTGGACTAACACAGACTCATTTTCAATATTCCACAGGGGACAACCCTTTTGACTATTTTAGATATGATTTAAAAACAAAACAAAAAATCCTTTACTATGTTGGTGTATACTGGCCAAGAAACCAACTCTTTCTTTAAAAATAAAATCTGTCTGTTCTCTCTTCTGGAAATTTTACTGATAAGACCCGAAAGAGTGAAGGGTGGCAGGCAAAGAGAGAAGAGAAACTTTGGCCCCACAGGCTTGGAAAATGATTTCTTGTGGATGGAAAATGTTTCATTCACTTTCTCTTAGCAAGACTCGAAGCAAAGAAATCATGCAGAAAAACATGGGAAAATCAAATACAATATTTTTAGCTGGTTGACCTTTCAATAAGAGAAGTATCTCCTTTACAAGGAATAATTTTCCGAAGACTTATGTTAAGTGGGGGCAGAAGGAGGAATAAGTCAGAGGTGAAAACATCAGAGATTGTGGGGTGCATTTTTGGGAACCCGTGTGCTCAGGCAGTTAATTCATTTGTCAACTGGAGGTTGCTGGCCGACTGCCTCCTTCATTTGGCCTGCCATGTGGAATGTGTTTGTGGGACCAATGCTCGATTCTCAGAAAGCTCCTCTGCAATTATTAGAGACAGCATCATGTTGGCGGAAGATGATCATCTAACTTGGCAACTTGGCCACTTACTGATCTACTTCTTAGAGAACAAATCTCAGGTCAGCTTGCTGGTGAGGTATCCTTGCTTCACCTGGCTGCAGCCAGTGTAGCTGTTCCTCTGGTCTGCGGTGAGTCTTCCTTCAACTGTGTCAGAAGACACAGCATGCGCTTGAAGGAAAGATGAAATAGCAGAGCTAAGGGACATATGAGAGAGAGAGAGGGGACGAGGAGGCAACCAGAGAGAAAGGGTAGTTTGAAGGATGTGCGTGGGGAGATAGGGGTTCCCAGGGGACTTCAGGTTTCTCAGCTGGGTGCGTCGCTTGGGCTAATGGATTGGTTCTGCAGGTCAGGGCCATTTTCATTCAGCAAGGTAGAGGGAGGGCTGCTGACAGTGGGAGGGAAGCAGGGAAGGACTGTTAGCCTGTTTGGAGCAAGGATCTGGCATTGGGCAACTTTAATTCACTAGGGAAGTGTGGTTATATTGGGGAAATTTGATTACGGTAGAACTAGACTGTAGAAAGAACAGAAACGCTGTTCAATTCACTTGCCATTTTACAACCTGAGGCTGAACCCACTAACGTGCCTGACTTACTGATTGGTAGCCACCTGTGTATAGCCCACCTGCCTCTGCTTGCCTAAGAACTTGATGAGCTGGGACTGGTTCTTCTAGGAAAGTCTAGCTTTTCCTAATCTATGAGGAACCATAAGGTTCCTCATTGTTTTCCTAGAGAACTCTGGGATATGGTAGAGATTTTTCCTTCCTTCTTTGAGGAAATGAGGTATAAACACACCTTAGGGCCAGGAGAAAGGATTTTCCGGGGATCTGAGATCTTAAGAGGTAATTCTAGAATTACGACACGAAAAGAGATCTGAAAACATCGAAACTCTTCAAATCTGTCCTGACTTTTAAAGCACGCCCTTCATGGTTAGTTGGTTGGTTCTACACTTTCCCACTTTTGTTCCCCTGGGATTTTCACTACCCATTCTGTGTTCCCGTTGCCCTCCGCAAGCACTTTAGCTGGTCATGCTTCTTCACCTGGCAGGGTGACCCAAACCTGCCTTCCCGTAGAACCTGAGCCATTAGTAGGCATGACAGAATTGGGTCGCTGTAGTTTACCAGTAACTTACTCATAGGCTACGGTAGCTCGAAGACACGACCCAAGGAAGCCCCTGGATTCCAGGCATGTTTTGCTTTACCCTCCATTATGTAACACCAATCCCATTTCCCCTTGGTCATCAGGATCCATCACATCCCTCGGGACGGTGACATCCCTCTCTGCTTGTTGGTCCAGAGGCTTGAGGAGTCCCAATAGCCGGGAGGCCTTTCCGGGAGAATACTGACAATCCTATTCACATTCCCCTCCTTAGTAGGGATTTCTCACAAACTCACCCCCGAGCGGTGTCTTCTGGAAACCAGATGCAGTTCTGGGCTGGTCTTCCACTCCGGGGGTCCCTGGAGCTTGAGTTTTCTGGACAATAGGCTCTTCTTTAAGAAGGTTTGCTCTTCTAAGCTTCTCTGAGAAGATATCTCTTTTTTTTGCTTTTCCCTCCTTCCGCCTCACTTCTCCCCTCCATTTCTTCTTGCCTCCTCGGTTTCTTTACCACACGCAGTAAAACGCAGGACCCGGAGGCAGCCAAGCTTCTGGTTAACCGCTCAAACTTCGGAGACTTCTTATTGGCCTTGATCTGAATGTAGGCTCTATGAGATACCATCTATGGGACTTATTCTTTCTGGCTCTCAGTGGTCTCCTCTGCCACACGGGAAGCTTAATAGCATCCTTCTCACAGGGATGGAAGAGTGATACAATGCATACAGCACTGGTTTCTCAGGAGCAGGAGTGGAGCTGGTGAGAAACCAGCTGATGGCTTGGTGAGCTGAGGATGAAATAGCTGGAGAAGATTTTTGATTCAGATCCCATTTGATAGTCGATTTTACTCCAACAAGTCTCTGATAATAGGTTCTTTCTTTTTTTATTTTTGTTTTAAATTTTTTAAAAAATAGTTTTTTTAAAAAAAACATTTTATTAGGGGCTCATACAACTCTTATCATAATCCATGCATATACATACATCAATTGTATAAAGCATATCTGTACATTCATTGGCCTAATCATTTTCTTTCTTTTTTTACATTTTATTAGGGGCTCATACAACTCTTATCTCAATCCACACATATACATACATCAATTGTTTAAAGCACATCCATACATTCTTTGCCCTAATCACTCTCAAAGCATTTGCTCTCCACTTAAGCCCTTTGCATCAGGTCCTCTTTTTTTCCCCTCCCTCCCCGCTGCCCCCTCCCTCATGAGCCCTTGATAATCCACAGATTGTTATTTTGTCATATCTTGCCCTATCCGGAGTCTCCCTTCGCCCCCTTCTCTGCCGTCCATCTCCCAGGGAAATAGTTTCTTTCTTAGGACATGTCACGGCTGCCCAAATAAACCCCGGGGGCTTTTGTTGCTGTTGTTCTTTCTCTCCATCTCCTCTCTCTGTAAGCTTCAAAATCTCCCTTCTGTTTCCTTCCCACCCTAAAATCTCACGTCCCCAGGGATCTTGCTATTTGTAAGTTCTCACAGCGCTGGTCTACCCATTCCCACCCTTTCTTTGGGTCCCAGTAAAAGCAGCGGACATCACACCGACTCGGCCTCCTGGTGACAAGTACAGTTGTGCTCTCTCTGGGTTACAGTGGTGGATTTCTAGAAGTAGATCGCCAGGAATTTCTTCCAACACCCCCTGGGTGGACTCAGACCCTGAACCTTCCTGTAAACAACCAAGTGCATTCTCTGCACAGAATCGACTGCACAGCAATAGGTTGGTTGGTCTTGTGTTCCGAAACGACTACTCTCATTTCTTTGGAGAGTTGATATCTGCTAATTTTTAGGAATAATCAGAGGGTCAAACCAATGAACAGGTGATCATAGAGACCTATTTCCCTCTTCCCTGCTTCTCTTCCCCTTTGGAGTTTAAAGGTACATCTTGGAACGTGAAATACACAGGCAGCAATTCTATAGTAAAATAATTTCCAGCACAGATTGTACCTATTATGAAAGCGAACACCGGTTCTTCCTTCTGGCCATGTTGGCTCCAGCCATTTCCTGGGGCCATGACTCCAGAGTGGGGTGGAGAGGCTGGTTGCTGGACTTAAAGCCTCCAGTAAGTATGGCAGCGTGCCAAGTCACAAACAAAGCCGGGATGGAAGCGAGGTTGGTCACTCCAACAGAGGGTAATCTGGTCATCTAGGCTATTGTATTGACCTTAACCTTGCTGCTCGAAACAATTCTTGAAATGCGCATAAAGTCTCCTTTCCTTGAAACAATTGTTGAGTACGTTCAAGGTGGGACTGCTAAGGAGTTCAGGGTCTTCATTCTTTTATAGGAAGGCCTCCTTGGGGTCCAGACTTCCCATGTATTTGAACATTCTGTGGAGCAGTGGTTCTCAACCTTCTTAATGCCACCACCCTTAATACAGTTCCTCATGTTGTGGTGACCGCCCCCCCACCTATAAAATTATTTTTGTGGCTACTTCATCACTGTAATTTTGCTACTGTTATGAATTGGGTGACCCCTGTGTAAAGGTCATTCGATCCCCAAAGGGGTCGCGACCCACAGGTTGAGAACCGTTGCTTTCGAGTTCAGTCCACATGGTAGGTAGATTTCACATCTACTTGGCCTGGCTGGGATTCTCTGGAGTTTGACAGCATCTTCCTCCACAAGATGAAGGTCACAGCCTGGTGATGTCTCCTTGCAAGTGTATCCTGTGTGATATCTATAAAAGAGATGTTTTACAGAACCTGATATCTCTCTCTCTCTCTCTCTCTCTCTCTCTCTCTCTCTCTCTCTCTCTCTCTCTCTCTCTCTCTCTCTCTCTCTCTCTCTCTCAATCCTGCAGAGTGGCCTGCATCCTGTGCCTGATCTCTTGGGATGTGAGCTGGCAGCCCACAATAGTGTCTGCTGATTCTGGGAGCTATCCACAGCCTGCCAGAATTTCAGACCTACCGATGTGCCTCTGCCTCCACCAGCTTCTGGCTAGCTTCCCAGCCCCAGGCAGCCCCATGGTTTTTCCATATCCAGGATTCACAGGTCCAGGAACCAAGGGTGGGGTTTAGGAGTGGCACCGCTCATTATTACTTGCAGTGACTCAGCTTCAACATTTCTCATTCTGGACCCAATACTCTTTAGGACTGAAGGGCCTAGTTCCAAAGGGAGGGTCCTTTCTCCTGGAGACACAGCACTGATTCCACTGAATCGGCATTAAGAAGATCTCCTAGCTCTCTGGGGCTCCTCATGCCTCTGGACCAACAAGCAGAGAGGGACGTCACTGTCCTGAGGGATGTGATGGATCCTGATGGCCAAGGGGAAATGGAATTGGTGTTACATAATGGCGGGTAAAGGAAACTTGCCTGGATCCAGGGGCTTCCTTGGGTCGTGTCTTCGTGCTACCGTAGCCGATGAGTAAGTTACTGGTAAACTACAGCGACCCAATTCTGTCATGCCTACTAATGGCCCAGGTTCTACGGGAAGGCAGGTTTGGGTCACTCTGCCAGGTGAAGAAGCATGACCAGCTAAAGTGCTTGCGGAGGGCAACGGGAACACAATGGGTGGTGACAGCAGATGGGTCTAAAGACCACTTATGACCATATGATCAGTTGCAGAGATGGGAGCTGTAATTGTTCTTAGTATCTCCTCTTGTACGTATACATAAAATATTTTGTCTCATGCATTCACAAAATATGACATGTAAACGGGAGAGTGTGTTTTCATTGGATTTGTGTTAGTGATAGCATGTTAGGTGCACGTCTGGTTTCATTCTTGTCTTTGGAGATTGTGTGTGGTTAAGGAGGTGTATACAAGAGCAAAGTTGACAAGGGGCAGGCTGTGATAGTTAGGTTTTGTATCACCTTGACCTGGCTGGGATTCTCTGTAGTTTGGCAGTACCCTCTCCCCAGTAAGGTGCAGGTCACAGCCTGAGAATGTGTCCTTGGAAGTAGCCTACTAGATATGTATGAAGAGGATGCTGTGGAGAACTGACCCTTTCTCTCTCCTTCCAGCCGGCAAGGAGCTTGTGTCTGGCCTCTTGGGGCATGTGCTGGTGCCCTGTCATAGTCCCCGATGACCCTGGGAGCTGTCCATAGCCTGCCATGACATCTGACCTACTGATCGTCTCTTCCGCCTCTGGCCTCTGATCTTCTGGCTCTGCAGTTGCCCATTTTCCTGGTGCATTAGGTTAGGCTGTCTGGAAATAAAATCCCTGCTGTTCATAGACGTATATGAAAGAGCTGTATATCCAGAAGTAATCTTACATCAAGAAAGCCTCCCAGCCCAGACCAACTGAATTTCATGAGCCCGGTGCTGGCTGGAGCCCTCTTCAGACTCACATAGATGGAGGCCTCCTGTGCAGGAAGGTGAAGTTGGTGCCAGGAAGACAACTGGCTGCTGCGTGCTGTCATGTGGCTCCAAACATGTCAGGTGCCGACAGCTCTCAGGATCAGGCAGCCCATATAAGGTCACCCCTGGAGGCAGGCAGAGTTCCCACAAGGAGGAAGGTGAAGGGGCAGAGAGAGGTCAGCCGGGTGGGGAAGGGGCACGTTGGGGAGTGGCCCCAGTGTCCCTCATAAAAAGGGCGCACCTCTCAGGAGGCATTGTGAGCTGTGATGCCCTGGGCATCGTGAGCTGTGAGCTGATTGACGCCCTGGGCATTGGACTCCATCCCGTACACAAATGTAAGTCAACATAAACTCTAAAGGCCATCACAGACTTCCCACCTTTTGACTCCCCAGTTTCCCAGCCCCAGGAAAGCACGCCAGTCAGGAAAAGGCTCTAGCAGAACATCTGCCAAACAAACTGGATTTAACCTCTTCTACCAGGGTCTGAGGACCCCTGGAGGTGTAGCGGTTACGAGTTGGGCTACAACCAACGTTGAGCACTCACAGTCTTGGGAACTCATGGGGGCGGGTTTACCCTATCCTACGGGGTCTCGGTGAGTTTGGTTTCGACCAATGTGTGAGCCACTTTCCTTGACATCAGCTTCCTTGCTTATCGACATAGGTGTGCCCCTGGTGTTGCTCCTCTGGAGAACCCAGCCCAACACACTCAGCAAGGGGTTTCTCCATCTGGTGTATGTCCTAGAAGATTCAGCTGAACCGCCACTGCCTCCTGGGACCAACTGTGCCACAATGACCTTGTCTCCATCCACCTGGGTGGGTTCCTTCCTCTTCTGCCTCTCTGTCTCCTTCCTTCCTCTACTGTTGAGCCATGATGGATCCCCTCCCTCCAAGAGCCTGATACCCCTCTATCTCTGGAGAGGTCAGGAAACCTTCCGAAATTCCCCCTTTGCCTATCCCTTCACTGGTCTCTTCTTTATTGATGGTCTTGCCCTATACATTACAGACCATCTCACATCTCCCCAGACTCAGAGACTGGAACCAATTACAAACCCCATTCTTCCTCGGAGCTGCCCTCGCGTCCTCCTTTTTCCTTTCACTGCTGCTTGTCCCCCACATCAAGCCCACACTCCCAGCTTCTACTTGTGTTCGTCTCAAGCCCCGTCTCTCCCTCGCTCCTGCACCACCACTGGTTTTCTGCATGCGGAGTCCAAAAAAATGTGTTATTCGACATGGCTGTCGCCCGAGTTTGGCTTGTCTCTCTCTTGGTTTTCCGTCTTTTGAAAGCATTGTTTCTTTGCTGTGGCCTCATGTCCTTCCTCCTTCACTCCCTCTCCTTTCCAGTAGACACGCTCTTTCGTGGTCGCTGTCTGTTTGCTCTGTGCACACTCCTGTGCTTTTTCCTCCCCACCTCCTCTTCTGATTTCATCTGCCCTCCCTGTAGATGATGTCTAAACAGGCACTGTTAAGCCTTATGTCTTTTCTGAGGTCCCACTGTTTCTCCCTTCCTTTCCACTTTCTCTCTTTTCCATCATCTGTGTCTTCCTTCTTTCCCTCCCTCCTTTCTTCCCTCCCTATCGTTCCCACCACTTCTCCCTTAATCCCCCTGTTCCCATCCTCCCATTCATTTAGGCACTGTCACCGAGTTGATTCCAACTCACAGCAATGCTTTAGACCAGAGCAGACTGACCCCAGAGAGTTTCCAGGCTGTAATCTTAATGGGAGTAGACTCCCACATCTTTTTGCCATAGAGCAAATTAGGATTCAGGCTGCCAACCTTCAGTTACAGGTGAATGCGTAACCATGGGGGCACGGGCTCCTCCTAGCTAGTCAATGGGTATTGTATTCAGTATATGTAGGAATCAACTACTGTAGTGTCACTATGTGAGAGGCAGACTCAGTCCCTGCTCTCTCAGGGTTCACAGGTTCACCTAAAGTACCTATTACAATCAAGGGAGGCAGGTACTGTGACGTGCAGGTGCAGGGCACCAGAGCATGTAGCAGATTAGCACAGGCAGTGTTGATTCAAGGGCAGATTTCTCACTTTCCACGCAGGAGGTCTGAGTTGTTTTTCAATCCCTGGTCAATGAATCTCATGGAAACCCCCACCATGTGACAGCTGAAGGTTGCCTGTTGCTATGATGTTGAAAAGATTTCAGCAAAACTTCCCGATTAAGATGCACCACGCAGATCGGCCGGGTGATCTACTTCCAAGAAATCAGTTGACTCAAAGCCCCGTGGACCATACTAGCCTGCCCCACAATCCATCCTGGGTATGGTACAAGACTGGGCAAAGTTTTTCCATTGTGAATGGGGTCACCATGATTTGAGGATCCATTCAATAGCAACAAGATGAGTACATGGGAAAGGCTTTTTTTCATCGTATATTTCTTTTAAAATTTTTATTGGGGGCTCTTATAACTCTTTATCACAATCCATACATGCATCCACTGTGTCAAGCACATTTGTACATATGTTGCCACCATCATTTTCAAAACATTTGCTTTCTACTTGAGCCCTTGGGATCAGCTCCTTTTCCTTCTCTCCCACCATCCCTCCCTCATGAACCCTTGATAATCTATAAATTATTGTTTTTCATGTCTTATACAGACTGCTGTTTCCTTTCACCCACTTTTATGTTGTCCATCCCCCTGGGAGAGGGTTATATGTAGGTCATTGTGATTGGTTGCCCCTTTCTCCCCCCACCTTACCCTTCCCCTCCTGGTATTGTTACTCTTATTATTGGTTCTGATGGGTTATCTGTCCTGGATTCCCTGTTTTGAGAGCTCTTATCTGTACCAGTGTACATGCTCTGGTCTAGCCAGATTTGTGAGGTAGGATTGGGGATATGATAGTGGGGGGAGGGGGGAGGAAATATTAAAGAACTAGAGGAAAGTTGTATGTTTTATCAGTGCTATACTGTGCCTTGACTGACTTGGCCCTTCCTTGTGACCCTTCTATAAGGGGATGTCCAATTGTCTACAGATGGACTTTGGATCTCCACTCTGCACTCCCATCCCCCTCGATTGCATTGATATGATTGTTTGTTTTGGGTTTTCTGATGCCTGATACCTGGCCCCATCGACACCTCATGATCACACAGGCTGGTGTGCTTCTTCCATGTGGGCTTTGTTGCTTCTCAGCTAGATGGCTGCTTGTCTATCTTCAAATATTTAAGTCCCCAGATGCGATATCCTTTGATAGCCAGGCATCATCAGTTTTCTTCACCACATTTGCTTACACAACCATTTTGTCTTCAGCAATCTTGTCGGAAAGGTGAGCATCACAGAAAGCCGGGCTATTAGAGCAAAGTGTTCTTGTGTTGAGAGAGTATTTGAGTACAGGTCCAATGTCCATTGGTTACTTTAATACTTAACATATAAATACATGTACATAGATCCATTTCCCTATCATTATATATAAATATACTTACATATGTGCATGCCTGTATTTATACCTCTGTAAATGTCTGTTGCCTCCTAGTTCTTTCCTCTATTTCCTTTTACTTTCCACTTGCCCCACTATCATGTTGGGCCCTCATTCAAGTTTCAGTAATTCCTCTTGACTACATTGTCCTTGATCAAGCCCCACCAGCATCCTATGCCCTCCTCACCATCAATTTTAGATTACTTGTTGTTCCCATGTGTCTGGGTTTGTTGACACCCCCCTTTCTTTCCCAGGTCTCACACTCTCCTATGTTCTCTAGGGAACTGTCAATCCCATTGTTTTCTCCTCCAGATTGTTTATCTCACTTATCTTATCTAGATAAGACAATCATAAACACAGAGACAAGACAGATCAAAATAAAACAAAAGAAAAAACAACAACAAAACCAATGACAAAAAAAGAGAAGCTTATAGTTTCAGATCTGTTTGTTGACCTATAGGAGTGTTTTGTGGTTAAGTCTGATGGGGTGCCACACCTTGGCGCCCCCCCAAGTCTATTTTTCATATTCCTGGGGACTTCATTGCTTTGCTTCCCTTGCTGCTCTGGTGCATGCATTTAGTGTTTCCCCTGGTGTGGTGGGATCAGATTGGGCACAAGTCCCGCCCTGTGTCTCCAGTGTTGTCCCCTGTTGCACTATGGATCAGTTAGGGATGTCATGTGTCGTGGTGGGCTTGGCCCTATGGTCCTCTTGGTGCATTGGCTGCTCTGAGCAGGAATGTTGTCCTCAGGGCTTGGTGGGCCAAGATGTGTTCCACTCTTGCTTCTTCCCTTTTTGTTTGCTCCTGTGTTCTCTGATCAGATACACTCCTCTCCCTGGGCTGTAGCTTCAGTGCTGTCCTCTGAAGTGATTTATTCAGGAGGGGGGTTGGGACGGTATCTCCATTGTTGGGATTGGAAGTACTATTTAAGAGGATGGGAAGTGTCCTGGGCAGAATTCACAGAAGACCCAAAGCAGGATGGAGCCTAGGACATGTCTACCTCCGTCCTCACTTCTCTCTCCTTCTTGTAATAAGATCTCAACCTTAATATGTGTCTTAATTATCTAATTCCACTGTAATCAAAATACTGCAAATGGACAGTTTATTAGGCTGGGTTGTCTTGAACAAAATCAGTGACACTCACATGTACAAGAAATAACTTTATATCAAAAAGTAATTTTATACCAAGAAGGCATTGCAGCCTAGTCTAATTCAAGTTCATCGGTCCAATACTATTAGGGACCTTCGTCAAACACACGTAGCTTTAGGTCAATGACTCATAAAAGTGATGTGGGAAGCAGGGATGTCATAGGCTGGTAGGTTAGGGTTGTGTAGACTTAATACCCGTGGGCATATGGCAGGGTGCTGACAGTTCTTCAGGTTGGTGGTGCACATGGGGCTACCCCTGGAGGCAGGCACAGAGTCTCAACAAGAAGGAAGGTGAATGGCTAGAGAGGAAGAAAAAGTTTCCAGTGTCTCTCTTATAAAAAGGCCACACCTTCATAGTCATAAAGGTCAGTAGACAGACCTGGAGTTATGTATGTCTTTTTCTTTTTTTTGTTTTTTTCTAACTATGGAATGAAAACCACCATTGGTCTGGTAGTCTATCATCCTATGTTACTTTTCTTGTCACCATGAAGCTGGAAACCCACACCACCTGGCATTTCTAATACTAGGAGAGTCACCCATGGTGGACAGGTTTCAGCAGAGCTTCCAAACTAGGACAGCGTAGGCAGAAAGCTCTGGCAATCTACTTCTAAAAATCAGCCGATGAAATCTCTACAGAACCCCAAAAGAATGTTGTCTGATACATGGTCGTCAGATGAGCCCATGGTTGTAAAGGATCCCAGCAACCACAGCAATGGATTCCGATGTATTTATGTTCATGACGGTGGTACAAAACATGGCAACATTTTGTTCAGCTGTCCAGGAGCTTGCCCTAAATTGGAATACTCTTGATGGCAACTGACAAGAATACCATGAAATAGCACACGCAGCACTGACTTTGTAAATACCCACGGTTCGATGCAGACTTTCAAATTTATCTCACAATTCATTCCCAACCTGTGGTGGAGAAAATATCATGCACCTGGCATAACAAGATCAAGCACTCACCCCACTTTTCTTCTTTCAAGCTCTGCATGAGCTGGGTCCCCCGCTGGGATCCCATTCTTTCCCACTGACTCCCTTTCAAATGTTTATGTGCTTTTAAAATCAGTAGATGCATTTTGGACCATTATTTACTTATAAAAATAAGACATATAAGTGCTACCGCTCTTTTAGAATTTGTCTAGCAGGTTTTCTGATTTTCCCGGAACCCTCCCCACCCCACCCCCCACACACAAAGAAGACATATTCATTAGAACAGATCTGAAAACCCTCTTCAGAAGAAGTAGCAAAACACCCCAATAAGCACTGGCCAGGCTGCAAGAGTACCATGACTTCTGCTTTCACCAGCGTCTCCAGAGAAACGGCTGAAAGAAGCAAAGCAGGAAAGATGGATTCACTTCAAGGGAGTGGCTCATTGACTTGTGGAGGCTGGCCGATCCAAATTCCATAGCTCAGGCGGCAGGCTGGAGCCACTGGACCTGCCATTTGGAAATGACATAGGAGGGCTCCTTCTTGGAGGTCTGTCTGCCACCCAAGTTATTTCCTGGGGCACTGGGTGACAGATGCTCTGTGTGAGAAGAGAACATGGTAGAGAGGGAATATGATGTGCAGATCACACTGTAGTTGAAGCCTTGTCCTAAAGGCTTTGTGAATTAGAGGCCTAAGGGAAGTTGCAGTGGGGTCTGCATATCCACACTGTGAGTGGCCAGGCCTTAGGCTGCCACCCCAGGAAATCATGAGAGAAAAATGTTCAAGGGATGTGCCAAAATCCTACGCTGCTGACCTGAGCCAGACCACAGATCTTGTCAACCAGAGCAAGATACAGCAGAGCCATGTACTAGACGTCGTTCTCATGAATTGATGTAGTGACCAGATAATGGCATGCAATGTATTATTGAATGCATATGACACGCTATCTTCATAAATACGGGTAACACTGTCTTCACTAAATGCAGCGAAGCTCTCTTCCTACGATATCTGAGGGCTTAGCCCCAGGTAAGATGAGACTGGTCATACAGGGGTGAGATAGATAGTTAAGGTTTATTGTGCCAACCTGGCTGATAAACACATGTGTGATTAATTGAAGGAGGGAGAAATAAATGGCTTGGTGAGCCTCACCTTTCTAACTCCCAGGTCTCTTGCTTTCCAATGGTTGGACCAGGGTGCAGCTACCTTAGGCAGTTCCCTGCTTCAGCTGGCAAGGCTCACTTCCTGCAAGACATCCCTAAGGAGAAGCCACATAGACTTACCCTGATGCAGGCCTGGGTGCCGGAGCAGCCGTGTGGAGACTCCTGCCAGTGCTGAGTCGGCTTTCCTCCTGCAGTCAGCATCATAGTGTGTTTTGTGAGATGGAGGAGGACTTTGTAGATTGTTGTTGGACATATGGGCTAATGTTGGACTAATGGACTTGGACAGTACTGGGTTGGGATGCTTTCCCTTTATAAAACTCTTATACATATGAGTTTCTGTGGATTTGCTTCTCTAATGTACCCAGACTAACACAAGGGGTGATAGGCATTTTCTCTCAGAATAGCTATAAGAAAGAATGCCTTATTCGTGGTGAGCAGTTGAATCTCTTAGTAAAATCAAGAACATCAGGTTGACTTAAGTAGCTGATGTAAAGTTAGGAAGCATTCCCCAGACTCACCCTCTGGACTAACACAAGCAGCATACTCTAGGGGTTTTCCAAGACCACCTTTAGGTTTGATAGTTGGCTGGAAGGGCTCACAAACCCACTGAAAAGTGTTAATTCTTGTGGTTCAGTTTAGTGCAGGGAAAAGATAGAGATGAAAATCAGTCAAGGAAAGAGGCACATAAGACAGAATCCAGGGAAGTTCCCATACGGAGCTTCCAGGTGTCTTCTCCCTGTGGCACGTCGGACAGCATCTTGCCACCCTTATAAGACAACCCTGGGTGACAATATCAGTGCAGTGTTGTCAACCAGTGAAGCTCTCTCCAGAGCTCTTGTGTCCAGAGTTTTTATTGAAGATCAATCAAGTGGCCATGATTGACTACTTATGTGGTTGATTTTTAGTATCCAGCTCAACCGGAGGTAAATTAGATACCTCCAGACTTCAGTTCCAAAGCCCCATCATAAATCATGTTAGATATCTGGCATGACCCAACCTTTCTATGAAAATGAAAATACTTTTGCTAGAGATGACCTGCCAAGAGCTGAGGGCAAGGGCCAGCTCTTTCTCTGGGTAAGGTAAATGCTACACAGCTGGGAAAGACAGGAGGGAGAGAAATTGGCATGGCCCGGGATATGTTTTGGTGCTTCATTGGATTTTACTGATCAGACTCAGAAGAGGTCAGGGTAGGAAAGCCCCAGATTATATTCTCATCCACTCTCTGCCCCCTTGCCTTGTCTTCTAAAATTTTATCACATGCATTTCAAAACTCTGAAGTGGGGGTTGGGGATTGGGAGCAGGAACCACATAAAACCCATTGTACTCCTAAGTAGAAAGGCATGGATTTTTATCAGCTTCCTGAAGCTTCCCATTTGCAATAATCTACTAAACAATGTACCACCTTTGTTACAATAATAATTTTACTTGGAATGGATAACATCACTAAAAGGATTCATCAACAAATGACAGATAGGGCCCAGGAAGCTCCACCCTCCAAACTGCTGCCCTTATAGGATCAGGGGGCGGAACGCTACTAGGTCTCCTATGCGGACTTCCAGTCAAGGAGCAACGCCTAATGTGATCTGACTTCCCATAGGGTGGGGAGCCCTGGAGAAGGAAGAAGCAGGATTGTAACACCCCCTGTTTTGTTCCTTCTCGCACCCTCCTTCCCCCCCACATTAGTTTGGGTACTTGTGGGTACCATTTGTTCTAAAACAGGAAAAAATATCTCTGCTATGAATTCCCTGTGTGCCTGACTTGATTACCTGATGTTGGGGAAGGCTTGTTTTCGAGAATGCCTAGAGGTTGAAACCCGCTTCTTTCTGGGGTGAACGCTTTCTAGAGACATAAACAACCAACTCACCGGCAGGGAATGAGCCAGGATGCTGACTTTCCTTTCTTCGGAGCCACGTTCCTGCAGAGATAAGTACACAGAAAGAAAGACAGATTATAGAGGAGGAAGGACGCAGTGTCAGCACGAGGGCCCCGAACAGAACAAAAGGGTTATCAGGAGCAGAGGCTGAAAATAGAAGTTGAGGTTATTGATGCTGGGGAAACGGTGCCTCCCGGGGTACAATCGGCAGAGTAGACGTCAACCTCCCAGGAAGACGAGCTCCAGCAGACTTGGGTGAAGCAGAAACTTGAAAATGCATCTTGAGTGATGGCATTTGACAGAGATGACAAAAGCCAGTCCTTTCCAATTGCTTGTTTGCTTAGCTCTCAGTAGGGCTGCCTGGCCTTGGACAGACAAGTACGATCAGGAGCCCACCCCAGTTTGATGTGTGTAGTTGGGCAGGGGGTAGGGGGGTGGGGCACAGCTCTTTACAATGAGCCATCCTCACCTTTTAAAAGGAGCCCGATGACATTGTGGGTTTCACATTAGGCTGCTCACCACAACGTCAGCAGTTCAAAACCACCAGAGACTTTTGATTGCCATAAAGGGTTACCATGTCAGAAACCCACAGGGACTGTTCTCGCCTCTCCTCTAGGCTTACCATGAGTGGAAATTGACTTGATAGCAGTGACTTGTTTTTGTTTTAATCCTCTTAATGGAGTCCTGGTGGCCCAAGATGGGCTACTAGTCCGAAGGTTGGTGGTTCAAATCCACCACCCTCCTCTGAAGAAGCATGAGGTTGTCTGCTCCCATAAAGATTTATAACCTTGGAAACCTTCAAGAGTAGTCCTATTCTATCTTCTGGGGGTCACCGTGAGCTGGAATAGACTCGATGGCCGTGGGGATTGGTTTTGCAATTTAAGCCTTCAAAGAGAGACAGTGGCAGTTCCGGAGTCGAATTCTTACCGTCCTTGTGGGAGACCCAGGTCCCATTCCCAGCCAATGGCCCACATGTGCAGCCACTGCCTCTGATCCAGTGGAGGCTTGTACGCTGCTATGATGTGGACTGCTTTCATGAAGCTTCTAGGCTCAGACATTCTCGGAGGGCTGATGATCTATTGTCAAAAAGCCAGCCAACGAAAACTGTGTGGATCACAACGGACTGACCTGCACCTGATCGTCGGGCAGGACTGTGAGGATTTCCTTCCACTGGGCGTGGCTCATCATGCTTCAGGGATCAAGTCCATGACAGCTAACATGGTCAGTCAACTGTTGAAACAGAACGATCAGATGATAACTCTGATGGGTGCATGTGTCTAAACAATATGTGGTACATTTAAGGGGACTAATGCTCTACCCTAGCCCCTTTAGGGTTTTTTCCCCCTCCCCTTTGGCAAGCTTGCGAAAACCCAGTGACCCAAGTCAACACGCTCGCTAACCGTGAAGGACCATATCTTGTGCAGTATCTCTATTCATTTGCAGATCCAGCATCTAATGAAATCCATACTTAAGAAAGGTCATATCTTATTTTAGATTCCATTTCAATGGGTACTTAAGCTTTGTGTTAGCGGCCTCTGGACCAGTGTGCAGCTTCCTCCCTGGGCACAAGCTGCCATTTACCTTCCTCTCATTAGAGAACAAATGGTTTACAGTCGGTGGAACTTGCCGAAGACCTAATTGGCCACTTGCCCTCTCCTAACAGGCAGCCAGCGACCAGCCGGACTCACAGAGAATTGTGTGAAAAAATGTAAGGAGAGGAAGTTGCCCTTTAAAAGACCTCAGCCTTTGCACCAAAGTAATAATGAAGC
This sequence comes from Tenrec ecaudatus, assembly GCF_050624435.1. Classification (NCBI taxonomy): domain Eukaryota; kingdom Metazoa; phylum Chordata; class Mammalia; order Afrosoricida; family Tenrecidae; genus Tenrec; species Tenrec ecaudatus. The sequence continues at coordinate 304,958,710 of NC_134530.1, read as the reverse complement.
CATTATGTCTACATTAAGAGTGTCCTTGGGCTTTCCCATGAACTATTCCAAATGAAACCCCTCAGTTAGAGATTCAAACCCAGGAGCCCAACACCGATGTGCTAACACCGAGTGACAAGACCAATGTTCACCCGAAGCAAAAATGCTTTACATTTTAAACACCCATCATCTATCCAGGGGGGCTGGTGATGTAGTGGGTTATGAGTTGGGCTGCTGACCATGAGGTCAGCAGTTCAAAGCCACCAGTTGCTCCTTGGGAGAAAGATGAAACTTTCTGCTTCTGTAAAGATTTACAGCCTTGGAACCTCACAGGTGCTGTTCTACTCTGTCCTCTCGGGTTGCCATGATTTTGGACTCAATTTCGATGGCAGTGAGGGCGTGAGTGGGTGAGTGAATGAGTGAGTGAGTGAGTGAGGGTGTGAGTGGGTGAGTGAATGAATGGGTGAGCGAGTGAGTGGGTGAGCAAGTGGGTGATGAGTGGGTGAGTGAGTGGGTGACTGATTTAGGGAGTGAGTGGGTGAGTGATGAGTGGGTAAGTGGGTGAGTGAGTGATGAGTGGGTAGTGAGTGAGTGGTGGGTGAGTGAGTGGGTAAGTGAGTTATAAGTAGGTGAGTGGGTGGGTGAGTGGGTGAGTGAGTGGGTGGGTGAGTGGGTGAGTGAATGAATGGGTGAGTGAGTGGGTAATGAGTGGGTGAGTGATCATGTACCCACCTCCACCATCACCTGTTGCCGTGGAGCTGATTTGGATTCAGTGTCTTCCCCGGTGTATTTTTAATAACTGGTTTCCCCAAAGTAAGTTTCCAGACCTTTTAGATGAGGTACCTTTGTGTGGACTTGAACCTTCATCCTTCAGGCTCTCAACCCAGCACTTAACCATTGTACCACTTGGGCCTTCTGGCATCCCCCTGCCCATGTTTCATACTCATTTTCAAGGTGGGAAGTGACCCACACAAAAGTAAGGCTACCTGATTCTGGCTTTGCCTTTGAACATCAGCAGTGACTTTTCAAATTCCATTATAAATTTATTCCAAGTTATTGCTGAATAGATCTGTATAGGCTATACATGGATTTTGATAGATTTCTCTTATTGCTATTTGTGTGGACAGTTGGGATTTTACATGGCCTTCTTTCTTCACATGATTGCAGTTTTAGAGGCAAGAAATAGATGGCAAGGATGATCCTCCTCCCCCCACCCCCAAGGAGCCCTGGTGGTTTAATGGTTACACACTGGGCTGCTAACTATGTGGTCAACAGTTCGAAACTACCAGCTGCTCCATAAGATGAGGCTTTCTTCTCCGATAGAGTTATGATCTTAGAAATCCACGGGACAGTTCTAGCTTGTCCTCTCAGGTCACTGCGTGTCGGAATCAACTCTATGGAAGCCCGTTTGTTTTTCTTTTAAGATAACCCCCTGCTACACAATCACCAGAAGAGGCCCTTCCATGCCTACACGACCTCATGACACAGGCATTCGCATCTACAACCCTACGGATTGCTTCTTTGTGTCAACCTTCTGCCCTCAGGCTCCCAGAAGTCTCTGTTTCTGCATCACCTTCTAGGGAGAGAGCTGCAAAGTGAGCGGGGCTTATTTTAGAAGTAATCGGGGGTGAGTTGTCAGGGGAAGGCTTGCTGAAATGCTCCACAGAACTAAAATCCGTGTGGTAGCGAACAAAACACGGGGGAAGAACAGAGCCGGCTGTTCTGCCCGGCTCCCTTCCATCTTCCCTGGGTCCCAGTTCACAGGCTCTTTCTCCGCCGCCCGAGATGCTGGCGCTGTGGGGAGGCTCGCGGTGCGGTGACTTCCGGGTCCTGGGAAATGGAATGGGAAATTCACAGACTCTCAGAAAAGTGTGGACGATGTGAGAGAGACTTTCGGTGCCACCTGTCTCCCACAAGATGGAAACCAGTCCTTCAGATAATGATGTTCAGGGTTTCTGAGGCTGCACGTGCCTTTAGGCTTCCTTTATGGCTCCTACCATGATTGACTTTAGATGGTCTAAGTTATATATATTTATATATATTCCCCCATTAAGGTTTAATATGTTTGTTCTAGACGTCCTATGCATTTTCCAGGTGTGTATGGGGTGGGGGTGGTTCCACAGTTCCAGAAAGTCCCAACCCCCAACCCCTCAAGGCCCACCCAATTACCCAATTTTTCCATTTAGGTCCTGACCTGCCAGAAGCGTTCGTTGGGATTGTGCACATATCTAATGCTTTTAAGTTTTAGAAATGAGGACAGATGTGACCATTTATTTGACAATATCCACCCCCCCACACACACCTGCTGTGTCATCTACACCCGTTTATATATCTGGGATGGAGAAGAAGACAATAACACAATTTACTGCTTTGAAAGTTTCTATTTTAAGGGAGGGCGTGGAGTATGGGAAACAGATTCTAAATAATAAATTAGATGGCACATTAGAAATTATCAAGGTTATAGAAAATATAGGAAAGAGGGGTCTGGTGCACAGGTGGGGCTGGGGAGGAGGAAGGCAATAAAATCCGCCAAGTGCAATTTCACTGAACAAGTGAGAGAAAATGACACATGGGTCTCTATCCCTTCGTACGAAGAATGGGTTTCACCAGTAGACTGCGAAGCGTTGGTGCAGTGGGATTTGATTTCAAGGCAGGTAGACATACAGGAGGGTTCCCGGGTGGTACTAACTCAAAGAGTCCCATACTTGAGTGTCCTCAGAGGTGCTTCAGAAGAAAGACCAGGCGATCTATTTCTGGGAAAGCAGCCCCTGACTGATTTACTCTGACAGCTATCCAGGGAGCCATGAGGAAGGGCATTTGACTTGAGGATAAGAGGTTTGGGGGGTTAGAAAGAGAAGAGCAGTGGAGAGTCCAAGGTGTCTTTCTTTTTTAATCCATCGAGAACTTTCTCAGCCGCCCATTGACACCTCTGGATACAGGAATGCTGACACTTCTCCAGGCTTCTGACTCTGGAACGTGGATCTTACTGAACATGACCTCATGCTGCTTCTGCTTGAGACAGGGATCCCGCTGTCCTGGGAGGAAGGACGCCACTCCCCTGTGGGCAAGGGGGCCTTGGGGTGCAAGGGGATTGCCTCCACACATGTCTTGAACATCTTATTCTTGCCCTGAAACCCAAAGGCAGAACTCCAGTTCCTGGCTTCTTTGAAAGGGCCTGGGACACAAATAAGCAAAAGGGGCATCAGGAATGTCCAGTCATTGTGTGAGGCTTTTCTGGAATTTAAGGCATTGTTATTTTAGTTGTTTAGAAAAGGCTTTGGTTGCCTGTTTATCATAGCCTGCAGGCCCCCGGATAACTTCCTGGGGGACTGGCTCACATTCTTGGGCCCGTTGGCGTCTCTTGCCCAGCAAGGCTCATTCAGGGCGTCTTCCCAACATCCTGTTGGAGAATGACCTTTTTTTCCCCCCTCTGCTTACTAAGCTGAGTCCTTATTGAAATGACCTCCTGTACAGGAAGGCCCGCAGTGGCGCCTGGCAAGAGAAAACAGCCCGGTTTCTAGGAAGTTACACACACGCGCACACACACACGCTCTGGAAGTCTCCTTCGGAAAAGGCCGTGTGTTTATGTTCCTCCGCCGGCCTCCTGAGTAACTCGGCAGACATCCCATCAACGGACAAAACCGAGCGGACAGCAGGTGCAGGGGTCCAGCTGGGGACAGAGAGCACCAGTAGACTCGTGGGCCTCTGCAGGGGTGAGGCCTCCAGGGACCACATGAGGCTGATGTGTGGGTCAGCCCACGGAAGCCCACCAAGCTCTCCACCTGCCATGGCATTTCTCGTAGTAGCTAGAAAGACTTTTCCTTTGGCTAACTATCTTCTAAAGCTGTCAGGATACTTCAGCGTTCTAAGTGGTACCCGTCAGACAGACCCCTAAACCAAACCCACTGCCCTCATGCCCATTTTGACTCCTTGTTTTGTCAGCTGCAAATCGTTATGAGAGAAGACCGGCCTCATCTTTCTCCAGAGTAGCTGGTGGGCTTGAATCACCAACCTTGTAGTTGGCAGGCCGATTCCTAACTCTCGGTGCCACAGTGACATGAAGGCACCCCAGTGAGAACAAGGTAATGCCAAAGAAGGGGATTGGAGTAGTCTTTAAATTCATTGCAGGTCTTTAGTAAGAGTTGCCTGAAAACAATAAAGAAACCAAAGGAGCCCTCGTACCTGGCTAGAATGCAAACAAATTTAGTAGTAGTGTCTTTGTAATTATTGTGCCTAAAAAGAAAGAAACAAACCTTTGGGTTTCCCTTAGTAGTAGGAAACTCTCAGGTAAAGGCTTAGAGTGGGAATGGTTTGCTTGGAAGAAGATCCCCACAAGCAGTAGTAGGAGAGAGAGAAGGGCAGGTGGGGAGGGGAAGGAAGTTCACGAATGACTACCTAATCAGCTGTTTGAGTTTGGTATCGAGTCATCTGAGGTCCTGGGGGTAGGGAGGTGCTCAACCACAAAGGTAAACTTTGGTGGTTTGAGTCCACCGAGCGACCCCCGTGGAAGAAAGTCCTCAAGGTCTGTGTCCAGTAAACCTCTGCAGAACTTCTACCCTGTAGTCCTTGTGGGCACCTTGAGTCAGAGGCAACCCCACAGCAGGGGTAAGGCCTCTGTGTTGATACTAAGCGGGTTACTCCTGTCAGGAGCTGGGGCTCTTGAAGCAGCACTACTCCGGAGTTGCCCCAAATGTGAACCAGGGAGACGGTGCATTTGTCTCCTGCCTCCCCATCTCTCATTGGTAAAAGGCTATTTCTGGGGACGTTCCTTTTCCACCATGTCTGGCTTGTTCTGTTCCTGGTCACGATGGTCTGGGAAATTGGTTCACAAAAGAGGGCCACATGTATGGGGGTTCCCCCACCAGATTCATCAAGGACAAGAGTCAGTGTGTAAACTGAAGATGCTGGATAAAGGTCTATTATTTTATCCACAGCTCTTATCTTAGTGGGGGAGAGAAGATGGAAGTTACGCGTGTGTTTGCTTATGGGAAGTGCTACTTGTCCGTTTCCTTAGTGCACGGGTAGAGGCCCTGCTTTCTGCCATGTGGATCTGAGTGGACCTGTAATCCGTAGATTTTGTTCTCTTGCTGAATTTTAAAATGTGGACCATCAGACCTTTCTTTCGAGGTGTTTGGATATTTATAATGTAATTCCTGGGCCGTACAAAATGATCAACATGTGAAATTAGCCTGCTATATTTGCTCATTTAATTAACTCACCCCTAACATGATGGCTGGAACTGGTTGTCTTTGGAGAGGCGTGCGATGTGAGTTCGTGTTTGGGATTTCACAGGCCTCTTATGGATGTTTGGGTAGTTAGTTTATTGTGCCAACCTGGCCGATAAACACAGGTGGGGTTAATTGCAGGGCGGAGGGATAAATGGCTTGGTGAGAGCCTCACCTTTTTGGTTCTCAGGCCTTTTGCTTTCAGAGGGTCAGTCCAGGGTGCAGCTGCTTTAGCCAGTTCTCTGCTTCAGCTGGCAATGCTCACTTCCTGCAGGACATCCCTGAGGAGAAGCCGCATGGACCTACCCTGATGCAGCCTGGGTGCTGGAGCAGCCGTGTGGAGATCCCTGCCAGTGCTGAGATGTTTACACATTCACTGACTCAGCTTTCCTCCTGCAGTCGGCATCATTGTGTCTGTTTTGTGAGATGGAGGAGGACTTTGTGGATTGGTGTTGGACATATGGATTAATGGGTTAATGTTGGCCTTGTGGGCTTGGGCAGCACTGGGTTGGGATGTTTTCTTGATGTGCACTTACCCTTTATATAAAACTCTCTCTTACACAAGAGTTTCTGTGGATTTTTTTTTCTTTAAAGTACCCAGCCTAACACAGATATCCTCCATCCTAGTCTTAATTGGCTCATAAACAATAGGAGAGTTGGTAACGAGAGAGAAGTCGATTTTGCAGCATACAAAATTGATGGAGTCTAATGATTTCAAAAATTGATGTGGTATATTTAGGGGCAGCAGGGGAAACCACGAGCCCCTATAGGTACTGAGAAGCAGGGACATGAATTTAAATTCCTGGCCCTCAAGTTAAAATTTGCATAGCCTTCCCTCCAGCTTAGGTTTATCTTCCAGGGCATGTATTCATGCAGATTCCTCTCTTTCTACAAGTAACTGTGCCTGGTGTTAGAAACCAAGCCAAGATATAAGGGAGCAGCCTCTGCTCTGAAGCATATACTTCAAGCAACAGACTAAGCCCTCTTCCCTCTCCCTCTTCTTCTCCAACTTGTTCTCCTTCTGACTTAACCTGTCTCCCTCCATGCTTGCAGACTGGTGAATACGCAATTCCGGCAGCCCAGGATGCCTGTCAAGGAAGTGATAATGGCCCCTATTTCAGAAGCAGAGGGAAGGAGGTTCTAGGTATATATTTTATGGATGAAGGAGGTCCTGATCTGGAACGAGAAGGAGACTTTGATCAGCGGAGCGAAAACACCAGGGTAAGTCAAAATGGAGAGCTGCAAAAACATAGGAAACTTTACTGAGCAAAAATATCAAACCGTGAAGCCTCCATGTAGCTCTGCACACTTCTGAAGACCATATTTCCACTTCTCTAACCTTTACCTGAAGAATTTTCTCTCCAATTCACACCACTGCAAATGGTATTTTTCAGCATCCTCAGGGGGATTAAATGGTGGTCCTTTGAAATGTTCTTTGAGTGGGGGGAACAAGAAGTCTGAAAGGCAAGATTAGGGCTCTGGGGTGGGCTGAGTAAGGTTTCCCAGTGTAATTCTTGAAGGACAGCACTTCTTAACCTTGAAGAATGAGCAGGTGCTTTGTCATGATGGAAACAGCTTCTCAGTGTGGACTTACCTTGTGTTTTCCCCACCAATGCCGTTTCCCCTTTTAAAAAAAATACTTAAGCTTTCATGATCATTTTGTGCCCTTCAGTCAAGAAAATCGATCAAATTTCCCTTCAGAATAATAGTAATTCTATGTTGCTGTAACCTCTGAGCCCTTTCTGCCTTGAATTGAATAGACTCAGCAGATCCCCTCAGAAGTCACTGAGATTTGATTGCATCTTTGTTTTTAAAGGCACCCTAAAGGTGGCGCTGTTGAGTAAGTGTGGGTTTGTCAACCAGAAGGTTGGTGGTTCAAACCCACTAGCCACTCCAGTGGAGAAAGACGAGGCTGTCTGCTCCCTTAAAGATGTACATAGCCTTGAAACCCTATTGAGGGTCAGTCATTATGAGTCGAAACTGATTCAAAGGCAATGTTTGTTGCTCATTTTATTTAATGAGACCACGACAAGTGTGTTACTGAAAGGTCTTGTCTAAAGTTACCACTGATGGCAGAGACAAGTTTAAACATGTTTTGTTTTAAGAAAAGCAAAGAAATAGAATCCAATTGCCATCAAGTCAACTCCGACTCATGGTGACCCCATGTGGGTAAGAAAAGATCTGTGCTCCATAGGTTTTTCCATGATTCCATTTTACAAAGCACTTTTTCTGAGGTGCTTTGAGCTGGATTTGAACCCCTAACCTTCTGTGTAGTGGTGGAGCTTGTGAACTGCACCACTGTAAATGGCGTGGGGTGACCTGCTCTAGCTTCACAAGGGGGGACGGGGAGAATGACTAGCAGCATCTGCCTAAGCCTGCTTCTTGGGAGGTGGAGGTCAGACATGCTTGCACCCCCTCCTTTTGGGTGAGGGATGCCACCTGCCTTTCTTGCAGTACTCTCTACTTCTCTGCTGGGGTTGGTAAGTTCTTGCACTGGCCACTCAGAGCCCGCCGCAAGGTCTTGAGACCTACTTCCTTAAAGATTACCACCAAGAAAACTGTATGGAGCCCAGGTCTACTCTGTAACACACAGGGTCCCCCTGAGTCAGAATCCAATGGACAATAGGCTTGGGTTTTTGTTTTGCCCTTAGGAAGATGTGATCTCGTTCTCCCTGGTCTGGATGTGGTCATCCTTCCTCCGTAGCCTAGGTGTCTTGGGCAGAGTACTACCTGCAGACCGAGCCTGTGGTACCTGAACAGGGACCGCCAGGCTAGAGCACTTGGAAAATGTTCTGAGAGTGATCTGTGTGTCTTTCTAATCTAGACAAAAGCTGTATCTCCTGATACACATATTTGCGACAGGAACAATGGAGTCTGGAATTGGGATGGTGTGTGTGTGTGTGTGTGTGTGTGTGTGTGCGTGCGTGTGTGAGAGAGAGAGAGAGAGAATATGTAAATCTGACTTAAAAAGTGGGATGAATCTGAAAGTCTACTTAAAGGCTCTATTGACTTGGATGAGTTTTTGAATATCCTTGTGTGTGTATCATCTGCTGGAGAAATAGCACAGGCAAGGAGGCAGGCAAACAGGCAGAAAGACAGACAGAATACCCAGTTGCTGTAGAATCCCCTCCCACTCCTGTGGGAGTGACCTCCCGTCCAACAGAGGGAACCACTGCCCTGCCAACTGGCTGTGCTTTGTGGGTAACACTCTAGTCTGCTTCACCGTTGGTCTCTCTGACCCTCTGCGTCACCGGTCACAATGGCCTTCTCCAGCACATGATCCCTCTGATGACATGTCCCAAACAACCTTCCATTGTGATCTATAAGCGCTTCTTTGGTTAATTTTCAGAAGTAGCACACCGGGTCTTCATTCTTATTCTTAGCCTGAAAGCTCCCCATGAAACCAGGTATTTGAAAGATGGATTGCCAGAGTTTGTCCACCATCAATGGACCTGGACCTGCAGAGCAGGAATGAAGCCCAGTGGGGGCTGCAAAGCCATGTGTGTGCCAAGCACTGGGATAAAGGCTCCAGAATTGCCTTCCTGAAGACACAGGGCAAAGGTTTGGAAACTCCTTAACCATGACGAAAGGTCTTGAGGGCCTGGGGGCTCAGGAATTGTTTAGGGTGACTTGAACACTTGTAAACACACAAACAAAAATAAATTACCTCCTGTGTTAGACAGGGTTCTCTAGAGAGACAAACCAGATTGCTAGTAATTATATATAAATATATTTATAAAGATAGATATATAAACTACAAGAAACTAACTGTTAAATTATAGACAGATAATTCAAGAAATTAACAGTTAAATTATAAAGCAGTGAGACACTAGCAGTCCTTTAAGGCTTGAGAGCCGCCAGTTGCCAGTCCCCTTCTGTAGAGAGAACTAGGCTATATCTCTCCAGGCAGCAAACAGCAAGACAGGTCCCCAACCGTCATCAACTGTCGGTCCCCAGCTCTAGAGATGAACATTCCAATCATGTGGGCTTAAAGGGACCTCAACTTACAGCGATACAGTCCACAGGCTAGGCATCCCACAGGTAGTGTACCCCTTTAAACTGAGGCACAGAACAAGCAAGGTGAGGCTCACCGAGTCATTTATCCCTCTGCCCTTCAGTTAATCCTACTTGTGTTTATTGGCCAGGCTGGCACAATAAACTATCGCACCTCCCTAATAACTTTCTGAGTCAGGAGAGGACCTATGGTTAATTCCAGTTTTTTAAATTGTTATAAAATATATGTAACAAAAATGTTGCCACTGTAGACTTTGTTTTACATGTAAAACTGACAGACACCATTTATTTTCATGATATATGTGTGGCCATCACTGTACCTAGGAGGCCTTGTGGCACAGGCAGCAAAGTGATGCTTGTCAAAACCTACTGGACGCTCCTAGGGAGGGAGATGGGGCTCTCTTGCAGATTTGGAAGCCCTGTTATGAGTTAGAAACAATTTGATGGCAGTGGTTAGGTTTTTGGGTCACCATACCTATTCCCCCAAATTGATATCACTCCAAACAGAAATTCAGTACCTATTAAGAAGTAGCCTCTCTCCACTCCCCATCCCAGTCCCTGGTAACCACTATGCATCGGTCTGTTACAGATATTAATAGGTCATGTCAGTGACACCATGCACTATTCTTCTGCATCTGGTGGATCTCATTCTGCCCAATGTTTCCAATATTCATCCATGCCAGAGTATCTATCAGAGTTTTGCTTTATGTTTTCGGACGGAATCATATGGCATTGCACGTTTATACCACATTTGGTTTATGGGGTCATCTCTTGATCAACATCTAGCTTGTTTTTACCTTTGGGCTGTGGGGAATAGTGCTGCAATGAACATTTACGTGCACGTCGCTCCCGTCGTTTGACACTGCAGGAAAATATGGCCTAGGAAGCACGCACTGTATCACCAAGTGCAATCCTGAAGAATCTGTGCATTGAAGAACTTGTACCGGATGGTTTCCAAAATCCCTGTACAATCGGAATCTGTGAATTGACCTCTCCAGGCCTCATGAGCTGGAGGCCCCTAAATGACCAGAAAGTCCAGGGACACATGAGGGCAAAGATTGGCTTCTGTTATCACAGCAAGGAGGAAAAACACTGCCTCCCCAGACCCCAACTTTGGACAATACTTTCCCATGGCTAAGCCATGACCCAAAGAGCAGTTTGTGGCCAAGTCTTTACTGATGTCTTGGTTCCAGGAATGATTCTATTGCCCTCAAAGGATCAGCCAGTAGGAAGCCTCCGTGAACTCACGGTCCACAGAAACCGAGTCCCAGGACAGAGCCTATGTTGACCCTTTGTCTTGGTTAGAGGTGAAACCATATCTCCAGCACAAGCTTCGAAGCTTGTATTGTTGACCTGCCAGTAACGAAAAAATGAAAACAGAGCCAAGTGTTTTGGTGAGTTCTGGCATGCACAATGCAGGGTGGGACACTCCTCAAATTCTGGCTGATAATAATTTTTCAGTAAGTGTTTCAGTTGCGAAATGCCAGCAGTTCTTGTAGAAAGACGATCACAAAGAATTGGACATCCTGGTTTTGGAAACAAACATTCCAGCTCTTTGGCATCACCGTTCTTACTGTAATCTCAGTGACAACAGCAGGGAGAGAAACAAGAGCCTGGGGAGGTCCCTGGGGAATGCCCAAGGGAAGCCCTTCCACTTATGGTAAAAGGCAGTAACAGTGGGGATCTGCTCTCTAAAAGTAGTCTGTGCTGGTGGTGCCCTGTCCTAAGGGTGCATGTTTGGATTAGCAGGCCTCAAGGTGGAACTGCCTTTGGCTTCCTGGTCCCTGCTCCCCAGTCTGTTGAGGATCCCACGGTCTGAGCTTAGGTGTGTCTCACTGGTGGGAATCAGGCAACATTTAGCTGCTAACCAAAATGTTCAGGGTTCCAGTCCACTTGAGAATGAAATGGCTGGTTATCTGCTTCCCCAAATCCAACCATTGACAGCCGGATGGAGGACTGTTCTACTCAAACACACTTGGGGTTACCATGGCACAGTTGACTCCATGGTAACTGTTTTGTTTTGGTCTGATCTTAATTTGACCTTGGTCAGAGCCTTGGGAAGTTTTTGGCTCAGTGGTTCACCTGCTTGTGTGGCTTCCATGTTTTGGACCCTGAATGAGAACATATGACCCGGCCCCTCCTCTGTCAATGGTTTGTCCTCTTGCTGCTCTCAGTGTGATCAATGGACCAGCAGCGGTTGTATCAGCATCAGCTGGGAGCTCAGGAAAATATAGAATCTCAGCTTCCCCCAGCACCTGCATTCTGGGGTGACCCTTGTGTGATTGACTTACATATTAAATGTGAGAGGCTTTGTGCCAGGAGACCTGCATGGGACGGAGCAGCACCACCTGCACATCTGTGAACTCGGTGGTCCAGGACACAGTGGCTGTAAAAGGGAGGATCTGATTCAGGAAATCCAAAGGCCACCAGCATAACTTCATTTTCTGATTTGTAGTACCACCCCTTTTCAGCCCAGAGGAAGGCTTTCTTTCCTTGAAAAAATATATTTGGAATTGATGTAAGATATGAAAACAACAATTTATCATTTACCAAGGGACCACAAGGTGGGGAGAGGGAATGGAAGGATGGAGGGAGGGAAGGAAAAAAGAGCTAGTACCAAGGGCTCAAATAGAAAGTAAGTGTTTAGCTAATAAGCCTGGCAACATATGTACGAATATGCTTGCTACAATTGAGGTATGGAATGTTATAAGAGCTGTAAGAGCCCTCAATAAAATGATCTTTTAATAATTCAATTAACTGAATATACTGTAAATTATAAGGTGTATCTGTATTTCAGAAATGTGAAATAATTATGCATCTTAAAATTACAATAAAACTATTTTAACCATATATATATATATAGCTAAAGCAATACATACACATACTAACAATAATCATCATACTGCCACCACTTTAAAACATAGGAAATTTGGCAATGGGTACTAGTGATGGTTGTGGATACCGGTGAAATCTCTGCCACTGAGCTGTGTACGTTAAGTGTGGAATTGGTGAATGTTGTGCTGTATCTATTTTTGCCACCTTATTTTTCTAATCACAGAATTAAGTACGAATTGCACTGAAACTTTTCTAGCCCCACCCTCAAAAGTCACCCTGTGACCAATTTCACTCTTTTCCTACCAGAGCTATTCCTAGGTTTATGTGTGTGCATGTGTATATGTGTGTGCGTGTTGTATGTTCATGTATACATACACACACACGCGCGCGCGCGGAGTTTGGTTGAGACTGTGCTAACCAGTGTAGGGATTTGCGGCTCATCCACCGGTTGGAACCCACGAGCTGCTCCCTGGAAGAACCATGTGTGAGTGGCTTTCATGGAGGTGACGGCTTTGGAAGCCCCATTGGCAGATCTCTGTGGTCCCATAAGGTCACGGGGAGGCAGAATTCATTAGAAGGCAGTGGGTATGGGCCTACACACATGTGCACATTAAAAGTCATTCTTAATGCTTTTGATACACTTTTGAGCTAGCACGAGGAGAAATTAATAACTGGAAGCCTCAGCAAGGCCTTCCAGTTTGCATAGTCTAGCAGCTCTGTTTGAAAAGCATTTAGCTCAAAGGAGGGAAACCGAGGGTCTTTGGCACTGTGAGACATGGTGTGGTAGTTACCTAATCTGTCGTCAATTTGAGGCTTACAGGTGAAGGGGTGGACTTTAGCCTGTCAGTCAGGTCACAGCTTGATGACCTCATTTGGAGGCGCTAAAGAGATAAATAGCTCGCTGGAGGTGGGACACATGCTCACTCCCTGCAAAACATCCCATTAAGAAAACACATGGAGAGAGGCTGATGGAACCAGAGTTCTGGAGCCAAAGGAGCCACGTGGAGACCCCTGCCGACACTGAGATGGTTACACTGCTCCTGGAACCACAAGACCTTCCACTCACTAGCCTGTGATCGTCCTGCATTTGGCATCATTGTATGTGTTTCATGAGTCTGAAGAGGAATTTATAGATTGGTATATACCAGACTGATGGACTTGATCTGAACTGGGCTGGGGTGTTTTCTCAATATTCAATTGCTCTTGTATATAAACCTCTTTCTTATACACATATGAGTGTCTGTGAATTTGTTTCTCCAGTCCACCTGGACTAACACACATGGGCCACCAAATGGGCTTGCTTTTTCTGCTAGTCGCCCCTGCAATCCTCTCAGCTAGCTCCCGGGGACATGTAGAAAGCTCTCTGGTGGCCCTTGTCCTAGGGTTTACAATGTGGCTGCAGTGCAGGGGGCAGCGAGTCAGCCAGACGCCCAGGGAGATCATGTAAGCGCTCCAGTACTGCTGCCAGAGGAGGGCTATTCTTACGCAAGCATTTCCAATTTCCTATGAAAAACATGCACTCTAAGCTGCAGCTTTAGTCTTTCTTCGAAGACTAGGCCATGATTCAGATGAGGTCATCATTTTCTAATTCCTCCCTAATGTCTGTGTGAAAAAGTCTTTACTTAGCTTCTTTGTACCACTTAAAATTGCATCAGCCTGAAACTTTCTAAATTTAAAAAGATGCACACACACACACATACACACACACACAAGGGAGATTCAAAATGTTCATGAAAAATGCAATTATAGGACTGTGGCATATTTCATGAATTTTTGAAGCCCCCTCATATGCTGCTGCTGCTGTTAGCTGACACTGAGCTATTCCAGCTACATAATGGGATCACATCCTTTTGACCCAGAGGCTTGCCTGGAAGTTTGGATGAGTATCCTAGTAACACACCAACCTCCACTGTCAGATGTCCACACAGGCGGCGCTTTGGTTGGGAATTGAACCCTGGTCTCCCATATGGCAGATGAGAATGTTCCCGTGGCATCCCTTCACCAAACAAAGGAAGAAAGAAGATGAAGGCACATAAGAAGTGACTTCAAAAAGTTAATGGAAAAATTTTATTACCTCAATGAAGTTGTTGAAGGTCTCATATAAGAAATTCTTGACAACTTTAATACTTTCTTTATTGTGATGTTGCCTGTTAGTCCAGTTGGCAGCATTCTTGTTCATTTTCATGGAGGTGTGACCCATACTAGAGTCTTTGAGCTTCATCAATAAGTGCTTCAAACAGTGGTGAGAGTGGTGATATCGGGAAGGCGGAGGGAGGGTGAGGGAGAAAGGGGGAACAGATGACAAGGTCTCCATGTAACCTCCTCCCTGGAGGATGGACAGCGGAGAACTGGGTGAGGGAGACGTCGGATGGTGTAAGATATGAGAAAATAATAATTATTTATAAATTATCAAGGGGGAGGGAGAGGGGGAGCAGGGAGGGAGGGGAAAAATGAGCTGATACCAAGGGCTCAAGTAGAAAGCAGGTGTTTGGGAATGACAATGGCAACATATGTACGAACGTGCTGGACACAAATGATGTATGTACGGACTGTAAAAAGAGTTGTATGAGCCCCCAATAAAATTATTTTGAAAAATAAGTGCTTCAAGTCCTCCTTACTTTCAACAAGCACAGTTGTGTCATCTGAACATCACAGGTTGTTAACGAGCCTTCCTCCAATCCAAATGCCACATTCTTCTTCATATGATCCAAGTACTTAGACTATTTGTTCCATCTACAGATATAAGTATGGTGAATTAATACAACCCTGACACACACTTTCCTGCTTTGAAGAAATCGCAACTAAGGAATTGCCATAGCCATAGACCTTGAGGTAGTTAGTTTATTGTGCCAACCTGGCTGATAAACACATGTGGGGTTAATTGAAGGGTGGAGGGATAAATGGCTCAGTGAGCCTCACCTTTCTAGTTCTCGGGTCTCTTGTTTTCTGATGGTCAGACCAGGGTGCAGCTGTCTTAGCCAGTTCCCTGCTTCAGCTGGCAACTCTCACTTCCTGCAAGACATCCCCGAGGAGAAGCCGCATGGACCTATCCTGTTGCAGCCCTGGGTGCTGGAGCAGCCATGTGGAGACCCCTGCCAGCGCTGAGATGCTTACACATTCCCTTATTTGGCTTTCCTCCTGCAGTCGGCGTCATAGTGTGTGTTTAGTGAGATGGAGGAGGACTTTGTGGATTGGTGTTGGACATATGGGTTAATGTTGGCCTTGTGGGCTTGGGCAGCACTGGGTTGGGATGTTTTCTTGATGTGCACTTAACCTTCATATAAAACTCTCTGTTATACATGAGTTTCTGTGGATTTGTTTCTCTAAAGTACCCAGACTAACACAGACCTGGAAACAAAATTCTTCTATCTCTTTCTCCTGTGTGGTGTTTAAAGAGAAAGGATTGCTTTTCTTCTAGGACTCATCACCCGTATTTTCTTGTTGGTCTCTGTATTACCTTCATTTTACCACAGACTTCCTGGCTGAAGAGACCGACTTATTAGCTTCCAGTTACAGAGGTATGAAGTGCAAACTCCATCTCCTTGGTATAGAGTCAAGGTTCCCACTGTAGACTCCCAGAGAAAGCCCATCGCTTTCCTCTTTCAGCTTCTCATTGTGTGGGTGTTCTTTGCTTGTGGACACACCACTCTGACCTGGGCTCTGTCACCACCTCTCTTTCTCCAGTTATGGTCCTCCTTCTGTCTTACAAGGACCCTCTGACTTCACTGGGCCCCTCTAGGAAATCCAGAGGAATCTCTCCATTAACTCAATTACACCTGCAAAGTCCTTTTGGCTGGGTGAAGTCATGCTGTCACGAATTCCGTTGATTTTTACTCTCTGCCATCTAGTCAGTTCTGACTCACAGTGACCCCTAGAGTAGAACTACCCTTGTGGGTTCGGAGACGATGAATATTTTCAGAAGTAAAGAACCTATGTTAGTCTGGGTAGACTAGAGAAACAAATTCATAGATACTCGTGTGTATAAGCAAGAGGTTTATATACAAGGGCAATTGAGTATTGAGAAAACATCCCAGCCCAGTCCAGATCAAGTCCATAATTCTGATATTAGCCCCTATGTCCGATACCAATCTATAAAGTCCTCTTCAAACACATGCAATGCATGCAATGATGCAGAATGCAGGAAGATCACAGGCCAGTGGGTGCAAAGTCTTGTGGATCTAGTGGCGGTAGAAGCATCTCAGTACTGGCAGGAGTCTCCATGTGGTTCCTCTAGTTCCCAGGGCATGGGGTCTATCAGCACAGTGCCATGTGTCTTGTCACTAGAGCATCTCTCAGGGAGTAGAGAGAGAGAGGTTCTCCTACCTCCAAGGAGGTAACCCAGGAGTTTCCAGAATCCTCAGGAGAAGGCCACACCCACACAGAAGCCTCACTGGCTACATCCTGATTGAGGCCAGACTCTACTCCTACACTCTTAATCCTCAAATTGATACCAGATTATGTAACTACCACAGAACCTCATATTTTTCCTATGATAGTTAGGTGTATTGTGCCCAATAGGCCTCCATGGGAACATGTGGTTGGAGTTTAATCAGGTTGCAGCCTGATTGGAGGGTGACCAAGATAAATACTTTCCTCGGACGGCATTCCATCTGTCTTCCTCTCTGGTGATCAGGCCAGTGTGCTGCTGCTTGAAGTAGCTCTTTGCCTCAACCATGTTCTGCACTACGTGTGGGTGGAGCCGACCTGTGGATTGTGGTCACTAGAGCTTGAGGCTCCTTTGAGACCTGTTTCGCTGAGCTACTGGTGTGTACATCACTTGAGGTCAAGGCTGGTGGGTTGTGTTGCCTTATGTGCATCTCTTGAGTTGGTGATCCGATATGGGCCTGCTGTCTGTGGGGCCAACTCTGCCTGTTTTGCCCGAGAACAGACTCCACTTTCTGCTTCCTTGTTCTTGGACTGGCAGCCTGTGTGAATTGAGGGACCTTCAGTATATCAACTGTTCCACGAAAGTGAGTTGGACTAAGCCCTCTATACTGCTGTGTGGACTAATTGACCCTTCTATTTCTTGTCACTGTATAAATCTATCTATCTATCTATCTATCTATCTATCTATCTATCTATCTATCTATCTATCTATCTATCTATCTAATCCTAAGTGTCCTGGCTTTGTTTCTCTAGAGGCCTGTGCCTAACACACTCCCTCAGAGAAGCTGGTGGTTTTGAACTGCTGAATTTGTAGTTAGCAGCCCAACACATAACCTATTCTGTCACAAGGGCTCTTTCAGACTATATGTCAGAAGTGAGTTTTGAATTCACACCTCCATGTGGAGACTAGAATTTCAGTGCAGAAGAAGCTGAGCAAACTGGAGTCTGGTGCCTTTGACCACTCAATCATCTAGTGATTTAAAAATCACTGCCATTGAGTCAATGCTGACTCAGAGTGACCCTATCGGACAGGGTAGAACTGCCCCTGTGGGTTTCTGAGACTGGAACTCTGTACAGGAGTAGAAAACCCCAACTTTCTCCTGAGGATGGGCTGTAGGCTTCTAATTGCTCACCTTGCAGCCCCATGTATAAGCAGTAGAACACCAGGGCTTCTCATCTGGTGAATAAATATTTGTGTGTATGGGTCATCTAGTGAATAAATATTTGTGTGTATGGGGGGAGGGCGGGAGGAGCAGAATGGGGGCATGTTATTCTGTTGACCACAGCCCACAAGAGAACAATACTGAAATGTGACCCCTTCAACATGTTCTACCAGCTAGGGGAGGCTTTACTTAAATGTAATCACATTACATCACAGCTCCAAGATACTTCATAAGGAAGGCACCAGAATGATACAGGTGACAGATTTTAGAGAAATGTACTTTGCTAGAGCAAAGGCAATATGAAGGAGTGGGAAGGTGGCCAAAAGGAACGAAGGGGATGAAGCTGAGAGAAGAATTGTCGCAATGTGTCCCATCTCCCGAACTTTGTCATAGTAAGTGCTTGGCGCAATGCTCTGCGCCAGATGCACATTCTCCCTTTATTCTTCACCACGGACCAGCGGAGCAGGCACTGGTGCCTCGGCTTTAAAGGTGAGAAATGGATACTCAGAAAAATCAAATAAACGCCCAAAGGGTCCCTAGCTTATGCTGTGCAGGGGTTGAATTAACAACAAAATTTTAAAAACCAAACTCATTTCCACCAAATTCATTCCAACTCAGAGTGAGCCAGATAACCGCTGTCTCTACAGCCTGTACTTCTTCCACCACAGCAGTGAACACCAGATAAGTGGAGTCGGCACAGGAGCTGACATAGGTGTGGATTGAATACAAAGCCCAAACAAATGAGCTGCCATTGAGTTAATGCTGACCTACAAAGTTACTATGAGAATTATTTACAAGGGGAGTTTTAATTCCATTTGTTCACACATGTTTTGAAGCGCCCTCATAGGCTTGGGCTGCATTTCCTTCTTTGCCACACGCTACTCCCTAATCTGACTCAGCCTGGGGAGCCTCATTTAGGAGAATGAGGCTCACAATAGCATCTTGCATGGGATAAGGTCTACAGATGCGACGTGCATCATAAGCGCTCACTGTTCCTATTGTTTCACAGCTGTAGGCCTTCACGGCTCTATGTCCCTCCAGAACATTCCCTGAAATGCTAAGTGATCAATTGTATAGCTGCAGATGCATTGTGAGCTCTTTGTACAACTCCCAGTGTTCATGGGGGTCCAGAGACCACTGCTTGTCAGTGGAGAGGATGATGTTTTAGTACGTGGTTCTGAATAAGTAGAGTTACCTTCCCTGAAGAAAGTATGTTTATGGCCTTCCCAGAATGCCTTTGTTGCTGGTAAACTTCTTCTTCCCGTAGGGCATCGGCAGCATGAGGCCAGCCATCATTAGAAAGGACAGTGCGATTTGCCTTCTGGGACACCACTCATTACCCCCCTTCCTTACTCAATGAGGCCAGAGCTTATTGGATATATTTGACTGTGATCAGAACAGAAACCATAAAGTGTACTAATGCTTGGCATCGGAGACCCTGTTATAGAATACATTCATATTTGATTAGTGTGTATTGAATACCTATCATGGGTTGTGTTGGGTTCTTTGCACATAGCTCAGTAAGTGGTTAATGGAAGCTGTCAGTGCAGTCTCCTCAAGCAATTAAGGGGTCAAGTGGCTTGCAGCGATGAGAAAAACTTTAAGTTCTGACTACCTCGGTTATTCTCTGACGTGTGGGAGAGAAGCTTGGTTCAGTAGCTTCATCTTCTTATCAATTCCATGCAGGTTCAGTTTCAAAGTATGCGCCTGTATATAGGCTAGGTTCATTGGTGTGCCTGCATGATGAGAATTTTTTTAAATGGAAAATAAAACCATAACAAGGGAATTTTAGTAGACTTTAGTCAACCTTGACATTTTGTCCATTGTGCCCAGCTACTTCCGTGGTGGGACAGGTGTGACCTGGATCGTGCATGCCTTCTCCATCCCAGGTTCCGTGGTCCAGTGACGTCAGATTGGTAGCTGAAATGAAGCATGGCAGGACTACATACAACATGCAAATATACAAATCAGAGCTTTCTTTCTTTCCCAAAGAGGGTGCGCATCACACCACTGTCCTAAATATGCATTTTGGGTTGATGATAACCATAATCAATGAAATAATTAGAGAAAGAAATCTAAATTTCTTTTAACATTCATAGCCTCATAATGTGCTAAAAATCATCAAGTTGTGTGCTGAGGGCAATGCTAGGAAATAGCATAGCTGTGTTTTTCAGGTGGCACATGAGGAAACTGACTGAGCACGCATAGAAAGGCTGTCCTCAACTTGAATGACTCAAGTCAAATCCCTTTGGGGATGTCTTTTCTCTCCCAATTCTCAGCTCCTGGAATTCAAATGTAGTGGGCATCACCAGGCATTGGATGGGGCTTGCTACTCCTGACAGACAGTGGTGGGAGTCAGCTGGTGGACACTGGTCTGGCAGAACCAATACATAATTTTCTGTTGAGTGCAGCAAACCCGTTGTTAAGATGCCACATATAACCAGGCTTCTCTCTAAACTGGGCAGCTGGGTAGCCCCCCAATGTGGAAATCACAAATTTATATGTCTTACACTTTTAACATATTCATCTGCTCAATAGCATATGGCTTCTAAGTGCCCGCAGTTTCAAGTTCATCTAGAGGTCCCTCAGAAGAAAGGTCTGGTGATATACACCCTCCCCTCCCTCAAATCACCCACGGAAAACCTGATGGAGAACAGCTCAACTCTGACACACGTGGAACCACCATGAGTTGGCGTTGACCCAATAGCAGCCGAGGAGTTCATATGTTAGCTGTTAATAATATGATGTTTCCCTGCTCATTTGTTTTTGCAAACTTGTTAGAAGAGGAGGCGGAGCTAGGGAGTGGGAGGTGACAAGGGGAAAGGAGAGGGAACATGGAGTAATTGCCAAGAGCTATAATCCTAACCTTCTTCTGACATGGTTCAGGGGCTTGTGGTCTGGAAGGAGGAAAGTGACATCTGTGATTTAGTCCATATGAGATGCTTGGCCTCCCCAGCGTCACGCTTCAGCAGGCTCAGTGTGGGGCTGAGGCCAGCAGAACCAGGAGGTGCAGCTCAGGGCATTGTTGACAGAAGAAACATTTGTGCGCTCCTCTCTAGATGCGAACTACCAAAACCATACCCTCCTGCAGGCAGTTTGTGGTAGGTGTTATGCTCACATAAATTAAAAAAATTAATTCATGCCATTGAGTTGCTTAGATTTAGAGGAGGGTGGTGGAGTGAGTTCTTGAACATCAATCCTGGCACAAGCGAAACTCCTTCCTTCTGCCCTAGATTTGTTCTGAGATACCAGGTGCATGTGTACGCCAAAGGGTTTCTCTAGCTGAGGGTCCTGACATAAACAGTAGTTGTTCCTAAATGTGGGCCTAGGATCTGCATGCTGGACATGCCAAGGTGGATTGGAATGAATAAAGTGCTTGTGAAAAACAGGAGTTGATTTCCTTGGGAATTGTTACTATTGCCACGCGCGCTCGCCATTGCCTGGAGCTGATTTGGACTCCTGGTGACGCCCATGCGCATTAGAGCAGTATTGATACTATAGGGGTTTCAATGGCTGATTTGCCAGGCATTTCTTTTAAGGTGACTCTGC
The DNA here is from genome assembly GCF_050624435.1 of Tenrec ecaudatus. NCBI lineage: Eukaryota > Metazoa > Chordata > Mammalia > Afrosoricida > Tenrecidae > Tenrec > Tenrec ecaudatus. Next base: position 304,937,559 of record NC_134530.1, on the reverse strand, counting down.
ATGGACCTAACCTCTGACCTTTTGATTGGTAGGTTAACTATTTGCACCCCCAAGGGCTCTAGCATGAGAAAAATCTTAATACTGACTCAGAAATCTGTTAAACCTATTCTGGTTCTGTTGAGCATGACCAAAAATAATCTTTTCTATGGGACTCTTCTAGATCCCATTGCGAGAACGAGATTCTGTTTTGTAGAATATTTTTCTTGTGTCGCAAATTATTTGAGTCTAATCCAGAGTCTTCTCTGGGCTTTGCTCATAGAATTTCCCTGAACTAAACTCAACATTCCTATGATCATATTTCCTACATTCAAATCCCTGTACTGAACTCATTACACTACTTTTTTGATTTTTTTTGGTTGCAAATAATACACTCATGTAACTAAAGTGCCCACATGTATAACACATGGAAATGATGGCATAAAACTAGCTTGTGTCATGGGTCATATGAGTAAAATATGGCAATTTTTCCTGAAGTTCAGTGTTCTCTGTAATATTCTTAAGCATCATTGAAATTATTCTCTATTTTACTTTTTTACGTAAGGTTTCTAGCCTACCTGGCATGAAATTCAAATCCATGATTCAGATAAATATTGGCCCCAAATAATCTTATCCAAATCTAACTGTATAAGATTACTCCAGTGAGAAGTTGAATTCTTTAGAATATGAATAAATGTGTGGTTGCAGAAGAAGAGGAATACGTGCTTGTGGGAGGGCTGTATGCATGTGAACTATTTTCTTCTGGAAGGATAAGCTCTATGCTTTTCCTAGATCTTTTATCTTTATTTTCAAATTTCAATATCCATGTCTGAATTGCTGAAGAGACAGACTTATTTTTCAGGAGGCTTGGCAACTGTGTTTAAAAATCCGACAAAGTCAAACAATAAGCTGTTACTATTTAAGCCAAGAGGTACACATTTGAAAGATTCTGCAGAGAACTAATACGTCACTGTGGGACCCTTGTTGCTGTTCCGGTGTTGCAGAAGATGTGGTATGGTGCTGGCGCTATTTTTATGATGGGCAGGGGAATCAAAACATTTCTGGAAAGTTTCCTTTACCTTTTCATCTAATTTCTCCATGAACTGTTGGAAGCCCTCTCATTTTTAACTGCTCAATTATTTAAGAGGAAAATCAGCCACTTCCTTGTAATTTTTTTCTTTTAAAAATTGCACTTGAAATTTATTTATTTATGTGTTGTTCATTTTATTGTGAAGTAAGTGGAGGTTTTCAATTTCAGATCATAAGATTTTTATTCACAGTTTAAACTACTGATCACCACCCCACAATCTGCTTACCTTAACGATTCTCCTTTGAGTGATTTTTCTCCCTCGTATGAGTTGCTCTCTTCTCTTTTGACCAAATGAATACCTGGCAGCCATCTAGCCAATTGCTTCATTGTCCCTCCATTGCCCTCTCCCCACCGAGAAGTCTCCCAAATCTGTTTCCTTTGGTAGGAAAGTCTGTGTTGGGTTTCTCCCTTCAACAGTGGTCTTGTCCAATAGCTATCCATTTGTAACTGACTAACTCACCATAATGTTCTCCGGCATGATTCCTGCCATAGGTGTTTTACCCCTGTTTTTATCTACAGCATTCCATCATGTATATGTGTCAAAAGTTTCCCCATCTATTCTTCTGCTGAAGGGTTGGTTTCATCTCCTTGGGATTATGATCAGGGCGGCAATAAGTACGGGTATGCATAGGTCTGTTTATGCTATGACTCGTTTCTTTAGGGTATATGGCCAGCAGGAATTGATGGCATATCAATTGAAATGTTTTAAAAAGTTGTTGAAGCACTGACTCATCTATGCCAGGAAATTTGGAAGACGGTTGCTTGGGTAACTGACTGGAAGAGATTCATATTTGTACTCATTCCACAGAAAGGTGACCTAACGGAACACCAAAAGTATAGAACAATATTGCTGATTTCATTTGCCAGTAAAATTATGCTGAAGATCATCCAACAGCAGCTGCTGTAGTGCATTGACAGGGAGTTGCCAGAGGTTCAGGCTGAATTCAGAAGAGGAAGTAAAACAAGCGCTATCATTGCTGATGCCAGATGGAGCTTGGCTGAAAACAGAGAACACCAGAGAGATGGTTACTTGTGTTTTATCGACTAGGCAAAGGCATTTATTTGTGTGGATCATAACAAGCCGAATACAATGAGAGGTATGTGAGACAAACTATGAATACCTTGAAAGGATGTGAGTTCAAAAATACATGCTTGTGCTCATGAGGAATGTGTACATAGATCAAGAGGTAGTTACGTGAATGGAACAAGGACTTCATGGGTTAAAATCAGGAAAGATGCGCATCAGGGCTGCATCATCTCACTAAATTTATTCAATCTGGATGCTGAGCAGATAATCAGAGAAGCTGACTTATATGAAGAATGTGGTATCAGGATTGGAGGAAGGCTTATTAACCACCTGCAATATGCACATGGCACATCCTTGCTTGCCAGGAGGATTTGAAACACTTGATGATGGACATCAAGGATTACAACCTCAGAATGGATTAAAACTCCATGTAAAGAAGACCAACATCCCCACAATAGGACCAATAGGTAACATCATGATAGATGGAGACAAAGTTGAAGTTGTCAAGGATTTTGTCTTGTTTGGATCTACAATAAGTGCTCATGGAAGCAGCAGTGAAGAACTCAAAAGATACATTGCACTAGGTCAATATGCCACAGAAAACCTTTTTAAAGGGTTGAAAAGCAAGGACATTATTTTGAGGACTATGGTGCACCTGGCCCTTGGTATTTTCAATAGTCTAATATGCATGTGAAAGTTGGACATTGAATAAAGAAGATAGAAGAAGAATCAATGCATGTGAATTGTGAATCTGGAGAAGATTACCAAAAGTATCATGGACTTCTAAAAAGACAAACAGATCTGTCTCAGAAGAATCTCCGGAATGTTCCTTAGAGACAAGGGTGGAGAGACTTTTCTTACATACTTTAGACATACTGTCAGAAAAGACCAGTCCCTGGAGACAAACATCATGCTTGGTAAAGTCGAGGGGCAGCGAAGGAGCGGAACGTTCTTGAGGTGAATTGGCACCATGGCTGCAGCAATGGGCACAGTCAGAAACAATTGTGAGGATGTCTCCGGACTGGGCAGTGTTTCCTTCTGTTGTGCATGAGATTGCTGTGTCTGGAGATGGCCTCAGTGGCACCTAGCAACGACCCAGCAAGAAGGATTGCTGGACCATATGGAATTTATAGTCCTTGTTGTTTGACTTAGTGGGACGCCACTTTCCACAGTAGGTTTACATTTTTACAGTCCCATCAACAGGGCCCGAGGGTTCCAGTATCTCCACATTGTCTTCAGCATTTGTTGCTTTCTTTTTTTCCATTTGAATGTCATTGTTGATGTAAGGTTGTATCTCACTATTGCTTTGAATTGTGTCTCTTGAATGGCTGGGGTTTGTTGGCCACCAAAGAATGTCATCTTTGGTGAACTGTTTTCCCACTTTTTAAATGAAGTATTTTCTTATTGGAGGTATCATATTGTTTTTTTTGTGTGTGTATGTATGCGTTATAGATATTAATCCCTTGTCCTTTGAACCATTGTCAAATATTTTCCCCAATCCATGAGTTCTCTTTCAATTGAATCTATTGAGGCACATAAGTGCCTTGTTCCAAGTAGGTATCAGTCTTCTGTCTTGCCTTCTACAGTGTGTGTTTCCTTCATTATATTTGATAGTGTTTCTATGTCCCGAAATCAGGCCATTAAGTTTGTCCTGATTTTCTTATTGATTGTCTTTATAGTTCTGGGATTTACAATTAGGTCTTTGATTCATCTTGAGTTTGATTTTTGTGCATGGATGAAGTTTGGGTCATGTTTCATATTCTGCAGATGGAGATCAGATTTTGTCAGCACCGTTTGTTGAAGGGATTATATCATTCCCATGTAATGTTTTTTGGCCCTTTGACAAAGATCAGTGTCTGTAGGTGGATGGATTTATTTTGGGGTTTTCTGTGCTGTTCCACTGGTCTATGGATCTATCATTGAATCAGTTCCAGATGGTTTTAATTCCTGTCACTGTGGCATAGATTTTGAGGTTGGGTAGTGAGAGGGCTCCTACATGTTTCTTCTTCTTGAAAAATCCTTTACTTATTCTGGTTAAATACTTCTCAGGTTAGCAATTACTTTTTCCATTTTATTGAAGAATGAAGTTGGGATCTAAATAAGAAGTGTACTGTATTCATGGATTTCTTTGGGTACTATTGTCATGTTCTTAATGTTAAGTCTTCCTGCTTAACATTGAGCATGAGGATCCTTCCATTCACAGTCTCTCTCTCTCTCATAATAGTGTTCTATAGTTATCTTGTACAAGTCTTATGGTTTTTCTGGTTACTATTATTCATATGCATTTCACGCTTTCTATGGCCATTGCAGAGAACACTGTTTTCTTAATGCTTTTCTTAGAATTCTCTTCATATATATGAATTTTATTATTTTTCTGTTAATCTAATTGTCAAATCTCTTAATTGTTTAAGTAATTTTCTTGTCCAGTCTTTGGGATTTTCTAAATATGAAATCATATCACCCGCCAACAGTGAGAGTCTCACTTCATTGCTAGTTTAGATTTCTTTGATTGCTTTTTGTTGTCAAATAGCTCTGGCTAAGACTTCAACCATCGGTTTAATGAGAATAGTGATAGGGACCATCTTTCCAGGATTCCAGTCTGCAAGGGGAATGCTTTTAGTTCTTCCCTATCGAGCAAGATGTTGGTTTTGCATTTATGCCTTTGGTACATTGAGAAATTTCTCTTTCCTTTCTGTTATGGGTTCTTATCAGGAATGGATGTTGATATTATCAAATACTTTTTCTGCCTCCATGGATGTGCGTGGTCTTTATACATACTTTTTGTTTATATGTTGGACTACATTTGATTGCTTTTCTAATGTTGAACCATGCTTATGTATCTGGCATGAATCCTACTTGTTCATAGCATCTTTGTAAATATTTTGTTGGATATTTGTTGGATCCTATTGGCCAGGATTCTATTGAGAATTTTTACACCTATGTTTATAAGGGATATTCGTCTGTAGTTTTCTATCCTAGCAATTTCTTTGCTTGTTTTGGTATCAGAGTTATGCTTGCTTCATTACATGAGTTTGGGCGGTTACTGACCATTTCTGTATTCTGGATTATCTTGTGTAGGATTTGTGTACGGTCTCCTTGGAATGTTTGGTAGAAATGCCTTCTAAAGCCATGTGGCCCTGGACCGTTTTCTTGTTGGGAGTGCTTTAATAACTTGACCTATTCTTTCTTTTGTTTTGGGTCTGTTGAGGTTTCCTTTCTTCTTGTTTTATAATCATTTTATTGGGCTTGTCCTGCTTTTATCACAATCCACCCATCCATCCATTGTGTCAAACATATTTGTACGTAGGGCTCAAGTAGAAAGAACATGTTTTGAAAATGATGTTGGCAACCTATGTTGAGGTTTTCAACAATAGCCGGTCTCAATTTGGGAAGAGAGTGCGTCTAGAAACTAGTTCATTTCTTCTGGGTTTTCAAATTTGTTGGAGTACATATAGTCTTTCAGAGTACATTTAAAATTTATTTTGGTTCTATTTCAGCGTCATCATTTTCATCTCTTATTTTTTATATATGCATATATACATATTCTCTTTCCTGTCTGTTCTAGTGAATGTTGTATGTGTACTGGAAAAGAATCATGCTAGAGGAAATGCTTTGTGTATGTCAAGGAGCTTGAATTGATTAATTATACTGTTTAGTTCTTCTGTATATTAAATGAGTTTATTTCCCAATGTGAGTAACGAGTGATGTATTTAAGCCTCCTGTGGTAATTTCTTTATAGTCTATTTCTTTATTCAGCTCTGTATGAGTTAGATTGATGTATTTCAAGGGCCTTTCATTTGGGTGTAGATACGTTTATTATGGCTATATATTTTGTTCTAATATTCTTTTAATAATATATAAGTCCAATTTTTTGTGTCTCATGATGGATTTTGCCTTGAGGTCAATTTTAACTCAGATTAATATTTGTTATTCCTGCTGTTTTAGTTTTTTTGATTACCATTACCTTGATTGTGTTTTTCCTGTCCTTTGATTTTTAGCCTATTTTTGCCTTTGTGTCTAGATTGTGTGTCTTGTGGGCAGCTTGTTGTTCTTATGCTTTCACACCGTTTTGAACAACATTTCCAGGGCATTTATTTAAAGGTGTTGTTTTGTATGTTGGTCTTAGGTTTGTCTACTGTTGTTGAGTCCTGTCCAGAGTCTTCCTTTTATTATTTTTTGTAATGATAGTCTAATTTTTACAATTTAATTTAGTTCCTCTTGGGCTGTAAGTACCTTTGCTTTCCTCTCATGATTGAGGGATAATTGTGCTGGATATAAGATTCTTGGTTGGTGTTGCTTTTTCTTTAAAAAGATATACACACACACACACATATTCCATTGTCTTCTTGCTTGCATTTTTTCTGGCTGAATAAGCTTATTCTCATTGGTTTTCCTTCATAGTTGACTCTTTATTCCCTAGCTGCCTCAGGATTCTCTCCTTGGCCTTGTTATTGGAGACTTTGACTGTGATATCTCATGACATTTTTCTTTTGGGATATGCTGTCTGGGGTTCTCTCGGCTCTTTAAATAGTTTCCCCCCCTCTTTTATGCTGTTAAGAAGTTTTCTTCTAGGATTTATTGTACTATTTTCTCTGTAGATTATTTTCCTTCCTGCTCTGGAATTAAAGGCAAGTTGTTCCTCTCAATAGTTTCCCACATAATTTTTATGTGTTCTTTGGATTCTCTTGTTCTTTTTGTGGATTGTTTTTCTCATCAGTTGTAGGAAAGAGATTTGTCTTCAAGCTCACTAATTCAGTCTTCTAGTTCTTCAATTTGTTTATTTTAGTATTCATCTTTTAGATTTCTATTTTTTGTTTATTGTTGTAGTAAGTTTCTAGTTTTCTAATTTTCCCATATTTCTCTCAATCTCTTTCTCCAACCATTAGTAGCAATTGAACATTATTCTGAACTTTTATATAGTAGCTCCAGAAACTTTTCTTCTTCAGAACATTTCTTTGGATTTGGGTATTGTTCACTTGTTTGTGCCTGTTCTTGTTGTGTTGTGTTTTTGTTTTTGCATGCGAACTGATATTTTCTGTGGTCTTCTCCACATTGTCGTGTAGCTGTTAAAGGTGGGAGGGATGCTGAGCCATGTGGGGTTAGTTGACTTTGTCAATATTGCTGGAGAGGATTTATAAGAACCACAAAACCAAACGAGCAAGAAAGGTTTTGGGGTCTTCCTTCAGCTTAAGAGCCTCGGGCTGAGAAGGCTTGGGCAGGACTGGCATGGGTAGCACACTGTCGGGGTGGGTGTTGCAGGTGTTCTCACAGGAGCAGAGTGGAAACAGGGGGTTGTGATCTGTGGCAGAAGCTGGTGGGGCAACATCAGTGTGGGCAGTTCCATGCAAAAGAAGGGAAGGGAACAGCCGTGGTTGCAATGTATGGCTGGCATGCATGCTGTGACAGTGGCCGCAAAGCAGGCACACTGTAGGGGAGAAGGCAATGCAGCAGCAGCTACCTATTCTAAGTACTCTTTACTGCAGGAAGAATAGAGGGTTGAAACCACTCACAAGCACTTAGAAGAAAGTCCAGATGGTTGAAAACTCCGTTCTGCCCTGACACACGTGTCAGAATTAACTCAATGACAATTGAGTCAATTTAGCCATTTCCAAAACTCTGCTTTGGGGGATCTTTAATTCATTCATTTATTCTTCATCTCACTTGTGAAGTTCCAGGGAGAGTTGATTACTATTATTAATGATGATGATAAAAGTAGTTATCAATATCAATCTACTCATTAGATTCTCCCCTGCCTCTGTCAGTCATTAACAACACTCTATGTTATGGAATTGGTGGTCATTGGCCCTACATTAGGATCCCTGGCTTAGCAGGTGTCTAATGAAAGGTGGCTCAGAACCACCATATATTTACTATTTTAATGTCTTCCTTGCTTGATTACGACATATATTAATCTCACAGTCTAAGATCTGCACTTGTAAATAAATGTTACTGGAAAATCTCCCCTAGCGCCAACCCCTGTAGGCAATGCAAACAGAGCTCAGTCATTTAAGAATGCGACCAGTACAAATCAACAACTCATGGGCTGCAGTTGGCAGGTAGGCTATACTTGCTTAATTTCCTTTTCTCAAGAGTAAGTTAAATTGTATGCCATTGGATAAATTACTGACGTTATGAAGGGAGTTGCCTTATGTACCCCAGGGATGATTGGTAATGTTCTTTATAACAACATGACAATGAGACTTCTAAATTGAACCAGAGTCATACATATCTGTAGACAAGTGAATGGATTCTAGCCTCCGCTGAATTCTAACCCAAGCCAACAATACTTAGTTCTTATGACATAGCTCTGCTCCATATTTGCCTTCATGAATAGCTCATGGAAGATATGTGTGCTACAGCAAAAGGTAGTGAAGAAAGCAGATGGTGCCTAGCTATCAAAAAAAAATAGCATCTGGTGTCTTAGAGGCTGGTATCCAACCAAGCAGCCATCTGAGTGAGGCATCAACCAAGTGCACATGGAAGAAACACATCAACCTGTGTGATCCAAAGACAACAAATAACAAAATGCAAATACAGTGGACAAAATAGGATCAATGTTTAAATTGTGAACACACAATTGTAAAAGGCTAAGAAGGGTAGTGGGAGGCCAAAATTCGTCTACAGAATATCTCTTCATATGAAGCATTTGGCAGATCCCTCTGAACACAGTTGAGGGGTGTGAATAGCCTTGTCATCAGATAGAGATTATTGTAAACTTGATTATGCTTGATGGAACTACAGTATCATATGATGCCTTGTCATTTGATCTCCCTCTGGACTCATTTTGGATTTGCTCTAGGTTTAAATAATTTTTTATTGTTTTCTCTCTAGTGTGTGTGTATATTGTTTCTGTTAGCTTGTTTAATTTTTGGTACATTTTCTAGTTTGAGGCACAGAAGGGATGGATACATAGAGACAATAATTGATGTAATAGTTTAGCGGGATAGATGGAGAGGTTCGGGGGGATTTGGGACCAAATAATGAAAACAGGAGGGGAGAGGATGAACCAGAACTTACTTTGCCATTGTTTAACCACGTCTTTTAAAATACAACTGTACTATGGAAGTGTATGATATATGAATGATATCTCAATAACATTATTGAAAAACACACTATATGGTAGATGGAAACAAAACAAATAAGTGTGTTTTTGCCTATTAAAGTGAGAGGTGATCCTTTGATATTTTCAGCCTCAGAAAAACAACCCCCCCCAAAACAGAAAGCATTAAGGGCAAATATTTTTGATAAGTTGTTTAAAAATGACTCTGTCTGTGGTTCATGAGTACAACAATTAAAGCATCTGAAAATGAATTGGTTTTGTACTTTGCTTTCCTGTGACATTTTCAGAGGTCAAGCAGAAATGCAGAGGAAAGTTTGTGCTCCCCAAACAGCATTGCGTCAGGAGCTGGAGCCTCGGGAGCAGGCAGCGGGAGCTCGGTTTGGACACGGAACAGGCACGGGGCCAGTCCTCGGTGCCACCTCCCCTTCTGCCTCCGCACTTTCACAGCGGATCAACACACGAACTGAGAGCCACCCGTAATACAAAAAAAGTAATATGATATCAATCAACGATCAATTATTGATTCAAGCAATATGTCATAAATCTTTCGCAAGGAGAACTTAAAAATGTATTAATTTTCTCTTTGAAATAATTAGTCATCCAAGTGGCCATATTTCCAAGGGAGGGTACAGTGAGCTGAAGAGGACCACCCGGTCACTTCCAAATGGACAGGACATTTTCCTTGCAGATTCTTCTATGCCTGGCAGTCCTAGGCTGGTCCATTTCAGAGATTTCCAGGGCGTAACACCAGCTGTCCACTCAATGACGCACTTGCGAGCCATTGTTTTCTTTGAAGATGTGTGTAATTTGAATAGGGAGAAAAGCGTTTCTTTTCCAAGTTATGAACAAAGCAAATTGTAACAGGCCTTGCTTGCCTAGACAGAAATCTATCCTCTTAGCCCCTCCCAACACTCTCACCCCCGCCTTGAGCAGTCATACCTTCTCTGGCCCATGAGCCCACCCCAACAGTGGATTCTAGATGGTGGATGGGATTGCAATGGAGGTATCTGTGGGCTGCTGCGAAATTAAAGAGATTTTCAAAATTCTATGTAAGTAGAGTGACCACAGGACTTGGCTGTTCCACTCCTAGGAATGGGATACTGAAAAGAATCGGAAGCAGGAGCACAAACAGTTCTCCACACACCACTGTTCACAGCCACCTTCTTCTCAACAGCCCAAAGGTGGACACGGCTTAAATTGTTGAGCATTGCTTCTGTGCCAAGGATGTGTTGGATCCTACCAAGGGATGCATTAATAGGCACCATGTGATGGGCCCAGTGCCGTGGAATGTTATTCAGCCACAAAGAAAAATGAAGCCCCCATGCATACTAGGATGTGGATCAACCTGGAAAACACTGTGCAGCACAAATGAGCAAATGGACGATGCCACTTATGTGAAGTATAAGAGAAAGCAAGGGGATAGAAACGGAGGTTCACTGGGACAGGGCTGGGGCTGGTGGCGATACCTGGAGAGTGGTGTTGGCCGCACAGCACAGTGAATACCCCTGAAGTCGCTGAGCTGTGCACCTGGAAAGTGCTGAAAGGGCACTGGTTCGGTTACATCTGTATGTACCACAATTTTTAAAAAGGCATCGATTCTGCTGGAAGCTGGCTATTCAGTTAACTCTGCCCTCCTGATGTAACATGTAAAAGGTGAAGGAAAGAAAATGTCCTAAGAGTTAAGGGGGAAAGCACTGACCACTTCTGATGACAACCCTCCCAGACCCCCTCCCCCACCCAAAGGAATGTTAAGCCTGTAGAAGTCAGCAGGGGCACAGCCAGGTCCTTCCACACACAGGTGTCCCTGTGCTGGAGGGTAGGGTCAGCTCTCAGCGACCTGGTCTGTCACTGGCTGACACCTGCTCCAAGAGCTGACACTGAGCTCCCAGGAGGGTGTGGAAGGCAAAGCTTGGCAGGCCCCCCTCGGCCACTGCAGAAGCCTGCCTGGACTTGAGGGCTTTGTTGGAAGGGTAAACGTCTGGCTTTGAACTTGCCTGGCTTGCACTCTGACCAAGATGGGACTGGCCTCTCTTTGTCTTCCGTATTCAGTACCGCCTTGGAGACTGAGAATACTTTGAGTTAAAGCATAAGCCAACGTCTGCTTTGAAGAAGAAATGAAAAGAGAAGAAATAGCATGGGGACCCTTGTCCATTTAAGCCCATCATGGCAGTCCCCGCTGTGGGGAAGACTCCTCGCTGGTCCAGAGAGCTTGGGACTGTTGTTGTAAAGCTGGGTTACAGAGTTGACAATAACGTGCCCTCCTTTCTTCCTGTCCTCAATTGATCTTTTTCTTCCACCCACTTACCAATTACCTTTGAGTGAACTCCAACTCAGGGCAACCCCATGTGTGTCCGAGGAGAACTGGGCGTCTAGCAAGTTTCCAGAGGCTGGTGGTTTTTTCAGAAGTAAATCACCAGGCCTTTCTTCTGAGTGACTTCTAGGAGAACTCAAACCTCTGCCCTATTTGTCAGGAGTTGAGTGTGCTAATTTGTGTACCCAGAGACTCCATACATTTTTCATTGCAATCTAAATTTAACAGCAGGATTGTCCTTCAACTGAACATACTTAACCTGTCTTTAATATATTCTTGTTTCTTTGATAACTTGATAAATGGAGACAGAAAATAATCTATTAGTCCTCTTATCCTTATCAGTGTCTGGAAACTAGACAAAAACCAATGTTTGCTGATTTAATGACACACACATAAAGGAGAGGGTGTGCCTATTTAACTTGTTTCATATGAAAGCCTTAAAATAACGTGTCTATTTTCTTGTCAGATAAGTCAAGTAAACCCAGAAAAAAATTAGAAAAGATCAACAAGCAAACAGGAGAATAAAATCCATCTGTGAAACAATCTTTCCACAGGGCTTTCTGTGTTGTGTGTGTGTGTGTGTGCGTGCATGCATTTGCACCTACTCCTGTGCCTGCATGTGGCTGGAGTCTGCAAAAAAGACCAAGCCAATCAAACACCTATGAAGCTAAGAGATGAACCAGAGTGTCTAGAAAAATCTGGACCCGGCAGCTACCACACCCCACTTTGAGAAGTATGAGAAGTTCATGTTGCCAACCAAGCCAACAGTGTTTGTTTTTCAGCATCTGGTCCAATTTTGATCATTCAATGGCCCCAACGCCCATAGAAGTAAACAACTCTGGGAGGCAGCCTAGCCAGAATGAGTAAGGTGAGATTTCATCTCAGGTACATTGCACCTGTAATCAGGAGAGGCCAGTCTCTGGAAAAGGACACCAATCCCCAAACCAAACTAAGTTCCATTGAGTCAATATAGAATCATAGCAACTCTTTAGGACTGGGTAGAACTGCCCGTGAGAGTTTCCAAGACCGTCACTGTTTGCTTAGGGAAGTAGAAAGCCTCATATTTTGCCCTCAAAGTGGTTGGGAGTCTTGAACTGCTGACCTTGTGGATCGCAAACCGATGCATAACCACTATGCCATGAAGCTTCTTGCAAGATTCTCAGTGAGATGGACTAGCACAATGGCTGCAACTGTGAGCTGAAACATCACAGCTGTGAGAATGGCTCAGGACTGTACAACACAACTCCTGCTGACAAGCACAGTTTACAAAGTGTTCCACTCTTTAGGTCTCAGCCTTCTCAATATTTAGGAGTAGATATTCTTTAACAACTTTTCACCCTCTTGAGCTCGTTCCTCCCTCTCCTCTCCTGCTCACCTAAGCCTCATGCTCTTTGCAGCGCTCCTAGATGCCGGCAGTGGACCGGCTGCCACTCTTCCTCCGGACTTCTGTCAACGGGAGAGTTGCCAACTACTTGGAGGTCCACCACCCCCACGAAGAATGGAAATGCATGTAATTTAGAAAGAAATTGAGGAGGAACAGAGTAATTAAAGACAATTAATGGCAAGTTGGAAATGTACCCTGGGAAAAAAACTCCATTGCTTGGTGGGTGAGGATTCCTCCGGTTTGGAATCCCCGATCGCTAGAGGGCTGTGGGGATGACTAGGGAGGGACTGAGAGCAGTTAAGCATTCTTCATCATGAGCCAGCCAGTATCCCCAACTGATTGAAGACCTGCAGGCTGAGGGTAGAATAATATTTACAAAGCAAGCTAGGCAAGCTCCATGACGGCAGCCTCATTCCTCCAAAGTCAAGGCCACAGCTAGAATTTCTCTGTTCCCAAGTATGAGGGAAGAATGCTGGGTTTTTATTTCAGTCACCCATGAATTTAAAATGCAAGTTAAACATGACTCGCTAAAGCCTGTTGAAAATCCATAACTAATTTATTGGTGTCATATTGCTGTAAGAAGAATCAAAAGATATATAAGGAATGATGATTTTTTGCTAATTATTTAGTCTCAGTTCTAGAAGTTCCTTAAAAGGAACCATGAGGAGAAAATTAGGGGGTACACTGCTGGTCAGTGCCTTTCTATTCCTGATTCATTGAAACAGTATCTGCATGGACACTTGTTCTGCAGTGCATGTAAACACACCTCACACTTCTACTCTTCTGCCTGTACTGTCATACCTTTCTCACAGGTTAAAAAAAATTTTTTTAAGGGTAGTGTCATTAGACTTTCCATCTAAGCACAGGTAATTCATAGGGTCTGGTCTTCCCTGGTTTCCCCAAGCAAAAGCAGTCATTCCCAATCCCATATCTGTGCGCCCCCAAAATTCTTGGAAAATTTCACATATGTACAGGTTTCCATAGATTTTTAAAGCATATATATATATATATATATATATATATATATATGGCACATATACTCCTCTGTGACATCTGGTAGTGGAGTGGTTACCTATTGGACTACTAACCAGAAATGCAAACCCACCAACCAGTCTAAGGGAGAAAGGTGAGGCTTTTAGCTTCCATAGAGGTTTACAGCCTGGGAAACCCTCTTGGGCAGTTTTACCCTGTCCAATGGGGTTGCTATGAGCTGGAATCAACTTGATGGGAGTGAGTTTTGTTTGTTTATTTGCTTGTTTTGAGAGTTATGTCCAGGTTGCTCACCTTGATTTCAAGGAAAGTTTTTTTAAAAAGAAAAGTTTTATGATATAAAAGTCTCATGTCATCCACTTGAATAGTCAACTCTTTTACGAATTGTATATACATCATTACAATTAGTTTTAGTGCACCCTCCTCCTCCATCATTTATTATTTGCTCCTCTATTTTCCTCCCCAATAAACCATTGTATCTGTTATTGTCTCTCTGTATCCACTCCTGTGTTTCATAAACTGGGAAGCATACAGATAATAATAATAAAAAGAAGAAAACATAAATTAAAAAGGGAGAAAGAAAAGACCCTAGAAATATTGCAATAAACCAGAGAGAAAATTTCTGTCATGGAACAACCAAGAAACATTTAAAACCAGAGCAAAGTCAGGTTGAGTCAAGAGGGAGGCCACCTGACTAGGTATCCTGACCGTTGTCCCATGCACCATAGCAAGTTTACAAAAGCTTCTGTCTGCTAGCCAAGCTGTTCAAATTCTTCTCCTTTGGCCAGAGGGGAGCTGCCAGAGGCTTCATCTGCCTAGGAACTCTGCAGCTGGATTTGGGGTTCCCACTGTCCTCCATAGTCTTCTTCAAATTGGGAGTTCACAATTTAACTCCTTTCCCTTCATCATATTTGGCTTTTGTTATTGTGTTCTTTGGCTCACACAGGCTGGTGTGCTTCTTCCATGTGAACTTGGCTGATGCCTCACTTAGATGGCTGCTTGTTTGAATCCAAGCCTTTCAGACCCCAGCCACTACTCTGTTTGATAGCTGGGCACCATCTGCTTTCTTCACCACACTTTGCTGTAGCGTCCTTATCTTCAGTCATCCTTTCATGAAGGTGAATACTGAGCAGTGCCGTGTTATAGAGTTCGGGCGGAGCCTAGAATGAGGGCAGTTTTCTGGGATGCTAGAGCCACACTCTGTGACTCACTGCAAACACATTTATTGAATGTTAGTGTTCTTTCTTGTGTGAAGCTCACAGAAAGTTTGTCAGGGGTTCCCAGTGATAACTTGCACTGTTGACTCCGGTGACTCAGTGGTTAAAGTGCTTGGATACGAATGGAAAGGTAGCATGTTTGAACCCACCAGCAGCCACACATGAGAGAGATGTGGCAAACTTGCGAAGCCTTCTGCCCTGTCCTAGAGGGTTGCTGTCAGTCAGCAATAGATTATCGATTACGTGACTGAACTAGGCCTAGAATGGGGTGGCTTGTGCTGAGCCTCATGATAGCAAAATGAAAACTAAGTTTCTAAATCACATAAATGCCAAACTGTGCCAAGATTGGAAAACCCGGTCAATGAAAATATTTTCCTGGAAACAGAAATTAAACTAACCAAACAATCAGGATTGGTGACCCTTACAACCCCCTTTTTGCTGCCCCACGCAGTGGATGCTTGTCTGACTTTCCCATTAGGCATGACTGGTTCATGAACTTCAGGATAAATCTTATCAGTTTATACACCACATTGACCTTCTGTTTTTTTTTGGTGAAAATTCTGTTTTCAACATATTTTTTCTCCCTAACACGATCACATTCAACTTAGCTATCATTTGGCTTCTGTAGCACAATTAAGAGCTGATCAGCCTGTTATAGGCAAAGGAAGGAGTCCATGAAACACAAATAAGGTGGCACCAAGCCATCAGGTTCAAATGTGTACATGTTAGTGTCAGTGTATGTGTGTGCGTGCATCCATGTATATATACACAAGTTATCATTGGATTTGAATGTGTGTGTGTGTGTATATACCAAAGTTTAATGCCTCTTGGATATATATATTTTAATATTTTATTAGGGGCTCATACAACTCTTATCACAATCCATACATATACATACATCAATTGTATAAAGCACATCTGTACATTCGTTGCCCTAATCATTTTCTTTTATTTTTTTACATTTTATTAGGAGCTCATACAACTTTTATCACAGTCTACACATATACATACATCAATTGTATAAAGCACATCCGTGCATTCTTTGCCCTAATCACTCTCAAAGCATTTGCTCTCCTCTTAAGCCCTCTGCATCGGTCATCTTTTTTGGATATATTTTTAAGATGGTCTTCTCATCTGTTTTTTCTTCCCTAAGATCCTTCCCCTGTTTCACATACAAGAAGCCTCCATTGTCTTCTCTTTCCTTGACCTTTTGTAAAAATTGAGCCATTAGCATTGGACCTTTTCTAACTCCTTTGAACTCATAGTTGGGAAGATATTTCTAATGTCTAGCAGAAAATACATGTTTAAAACTATGAAATGTTGAGGGTGTGGCCATCTAGCTGGGAAGCAACAATGCCCACATGGAAGAAGCACACCAGCCTGTGGGATCATGAGGTGTCTTTGGGAATCAGGTATCAGCATCAACGACCCAGAACAAAAAGTCATATCGATGTGAATGAGAGGGAGTGCAGAGTGGAGACCCAAAGCCCATCTGTAGACAATTGGACATCTCACTGAAGGGTCTCAAGGAAGAGATGAGCCAGTCAGGGTACAGTATAGCACCGATGAAACATACAACTGTTCTTTAATGCTTTCCTCACCCCACCCACTATCATGACCAAAATTCTACATTACAAATCCGGCTAGACCAGAGCATGTACACTGGTAGAGATATGAGTTACAACCTCAGAATCCCTCAGGTGAGGTTCTAGCTTGTCCTATATGGTTGCTATGAGTTGTAATCGACTTGATAGCAGTGACTTTTTGTAATGATTTATGGCCTCTAGGGTAGAAGGGGCTTCGGTGGTGTAGTGTTACACATTGGGCTCGATCCACAGGGTTGGAAGTTCAAATCCACCAGCAGCTTTTGGGGTGAAAGATGAAGCTAACTGCTCCTGAAGAGATTCATAGCCTCCATCTAGGGTGGTGTGTTTGGGTACATTAGAGAAAGAAATCCACAGAAACTCATATATGTATAAGAGAAAGTTTTATAAAAAGGGTAAGTGCACATTAAGAAAGCATCCCAACCCCAGTTCTGGCCAAGCCCATAAGTCCAACATTAGCCCATATGTGTGACACTGATCTATAAAGTCCTCCTTCATCTCACAAAACACATACAATGATGCCGACTGCAGGAGGAAAGCCGAATTAGTGAGCATGTAAGCATCTCCGCGCTGGCAGGGGTCTCCACGTAGCTGCTCCATCACCCAGGGCTGCATTGGGGTAGTTCCATGCAGCTTCTCCTCAGGGATGCCTTGCAGGAAGTGAGCCTTGCCAGCTGAAGCAGGATTCTGGCTAAGGCAGCTGCACCCTGGTCCAACCATCACAAAGCAAGAAACCCGAGAACTAGAAAGGCGAGGCTCACCGAGCCATTTATCTCTCTGCCCTTCAATTAACCCCACATGTTGTTATCGGCCAGGTTGGCACAATAAATCTTCACTATCTCAGGTGGGTCTGAGTGGGAATGGACTCCCCAGTACTGGTTTTCTTTGGCTCTAACTCTATAGGAGTTATAGAAGGAGAGAGTTAAAGTGTCCCTTTCTCTTGGGTGGTTCGTGGAACTGATACCTTGTTCTCCATTTAGTCATTGTTCATAGTTTATAGACACACAGCCCACAAGTTTGGGTCTGAATCTCTGAAAAGTTAAACGAATTGTGAAGGAACAGAGATACAGCCTTCAGGAAATCATGGGAGAGAAGAAGCCAAGCAACCTCCAGATCAGCTATCTACAGCTTCTAGAACTACCCTTCAAAAACAACAGCTTGGTAAACTAGTTGTTGGTGTTAGGGGCTCCGACCCATAGCAGCCCTGTGCCCAACAGAACAACACACCGTCCAGACCTGGGCCATCCTCATCATTGTTCCTGGGTCTGAGCCTATTGTTGCAGCTGCTATGTCCATCCATCTTATTGAAGGTCTGACCCTAACTTCAGTGCCCTCTGCTTTACCAAGCATGAGGCCCTTCTCTAGGGACTTACCTTTCCTGACATGTCCAATGCATGTAAGATAAACTCATGCTATCTTTGGCTCTTAAGGAGCCCTCTGGCCTACTTCTTCCAAGACAGATTTGTTTGCCTTTCTAGCACTTCATGGTACTTTTAGTATTCTTTGCCAACCCCACAATTCAAATGTATTAAAGCAGAAGGTCAGCGAAAAAGAAGACCCTCAACTAGATAGATGGACACAGTCGCTGTGGCAATGTGCTCAAACAAAACAACAAGGATGGTGCAGGCCTGGGCTGTGTTTTGTTCTGTTGTATAAAGGGTCTTTAAGAGGTGGAACCAACTCAACAGTACCTAACACGACCCAACAGGGCAGCCCCTCTTAGCCTTGATTGGATCCAGGCTGCAATGAACATAATCAGGGACCTTTTGATGAAGTTGCCCATTTCCTGCCGGGACATTTCAGGAGAGTCAGGGACTGGAGGAGCACTTGACAATTCTCGACTTGTAACCAGCTCACAGTGGGGCACACAAGCAGCAATCAGCTAAGAGAGTTCTGCCTTCTTCCCTCCTCCCTTGTCCACTCCCTCCAACCCAGACCTTGACTCAAGGTGCTCCTCACTGAGCAAGTGCATGGTGAGTGTCACTACAACAGACCGTGGATTTTCTAGACCTCTTTTGCACCCCCCTCCCACCTTTTCCATATTCCCTTTTCAGTACAAACTGCTAACCAAAATATTAGAGGTTCTAGTTCACAAACAGGTACCTCTGAAAAGCCTAAAACAGCAGTTATTGAACAATCCTGTTGAGACAGGAGCAAGGGAGCCAAGGTGGAGATAGCGACAGAGCATGTGTAGAATTCACACAATATCTCGGGACTTGTTTCCCAGAACCCCTTGCTACCCAGACAGAAGTCCCCCTGCCTGAGGACATTTCAGGAATTGTACAGAACGTTTAAAAGTAAGAAATACTGAGACCGGCCATGCTGGCTGGAAAGGTTTGTCTTCCTTCTTGGGAGTTTCTTAATAAACGTCTCTTCTCTTAGGGGACCCTATGTCTTCCAAAAGCACTCCCTCTTTTGGAAAAACAAAAACCTGGATATCGGTAACATTTAGAAGCACAGTTCTGCTCATACATGTGGGATGACCAAAGGGACTCCGGGCACCTCGTTTCATTCGGCTGGTGGTGGTTGGAGAAAGGGGACTGCTACTTTGCCATTAAAACAAGTCTGGGTGAAAAAGCTGAGCCAGGTTCTCCTCCTGGTTAGGCCACTTATGAATTCATGCCCTCGCATGTCATTGAGATGGACTCAGGTAAGAAGGGGACTGCTGGCCCTGACCTCTTGAGAGGGAATGTCTGCCATAGCTTTTAACTTTGCCGAGGAGTAAGTCCTGTGACCCCGGAGTCTCGCCCAAGCCCCATGGGCTCTTTCCAATCACACCGTGGAAGGGAGCAACAGGAACAAATGGAAGGATGCTTTGTTAACAAAGAGAGACTGATGAGATCTTAAATGCCTGAAAATCCTTGTGCTAATACTAAATTTTTTTTTTCTTTGCTATGAACTGTTTTCTGTAGGCTTTTAGAACGTCACAGCTGGGAGAAGCCTTAGGAATCAGACAAAGGCCTCATTTTCACACAAAGAAAGGAAGGTCCAGGGAATTTTAAATCCAAGGTCATGGGCTAATTGGTGAGCCCCAGGGGAAAGGAAAAGGGGCCCATTCTTTTGAAGGGCATCCGATGGCTCCATTTTTATTGGTGTGCATGTGTGAGGATACCAGAACTCTAGAGCAGAAAAGAGATTCTTAGAAATGTGAAGCAAATTCTCTCCCTGCCAAGATTCTAAAACAAAGAAAAAAAAAAAGCAGCCATGAGCTGGGCATCTGTCTATCATTGAGAATTTGGGAGGCAAATTCTTCCACAGAGCGTAAGTGTTCAAACAAACATGAGTAGGAAATCTGGTCTCAATTCCAGCCGTGCCATTAAAACTTGGACAGAGCGGTAAGGGGAAATGAGAATAGAGAATCAATAGGCACCAGCAGGCTTCAGGACTCCTGTGGGGGTGAAATGAGAAATGAATTTAGTGCAGATTATATGCTCATCAATTAAATTAAGGTATTTCCACAATTGCTTCCGAAGCCTCTGCACCATCTTCCTTGATTTTGTGCAGCCCGTGAACATGCAGCTCTCTGTTGTAGTGTAAGCTGTGGGGAGGAATTGGGGGAGCAGCCTTCGTGCGTAGAAGCTGAGAGATTCATGAAAGAACTTGCCTGGGAGGGTGCGGCTAGTGGTTGTTTACACCCAACTCAGGGGGGCCCACGCATAGTAGACTGAAACATTTCCCAGCCCTACGCTGGCAACATGATTGGGAATCAGACTGGCGGATTGATAGAAGGAGATCACCAGGCCTTTCTTCCTAGTCTCTCTTAGTCTAGAAGTTCCTCTGAAACCATTTTAGTATCCTTGCACACATCAACCTCTCCTGACAGATTGATGGTGGCTACAGCAGGGGATGGAATCCTTATTTCTAGCACACAAAAGGGAAGAATTCTATCATGGAACCACCACTGGGCTTAATTTTGAGATAATTGAGTGAGGGGTATAAGCTGCAATAGAGTGGCCCAGACCCAGTTTGCTCCAGCTGTGTGTCTGGGGTAGGGATGGGGGTGGGTGGGGAAGAGTCAGGAAGAGCAAGCAGGTACATTGAGCTTTTGCCTCTGTGTCTTATCAGGGATGAAATGGGGGTAAGGAGAGGATTTTCCATTCAAGAGTCTTCGACGATGACCCTCAATTGCCATTCAACAAGTGTGCCATGTGCTCAGGACAGCCAGCGGCGCTTGTCCCAGGATCAGTGAAAACGGCATCTTTTGATGTAACCAATGTCACCGACCCCATTTTTCTCCCCTTGGTTCAGGGCTGCGGTCCTAACACTATTGATATTGAAATAGACAGCAGTGTGGTATTCTAAAAAGGGAAAGCTATATTCCTTAGAAAAAAGAGGAACAGAATTCTTAACTTCCCTTTTTGAAATCCTTTAAATTTGATAGCAAATAGCAAACAAAGTTGTCGGACTCATAAAGAATCAGCAACAGGATTGATGGGAGGAATTTCCCACAAAACACTGATTCCCAAGCCCAGTGCAATGGAGTCCTGGGGTGGCATGAATGACTAGTACACTCCGCTGCTAACTGTAGGTTGGATGTTTGAGAACAGTTAGAGGTACCTTGAAAGGAAGCCTGGATGATCGACAGGGATACCTGGACTGTCCTATGAATCCAAGCTCGGACCCCCACTGTTTGACCAGCAAAGTTAGAAAAAAATCTGCTTGGTGTCCCTGCCTCTGTTCAAGAGTCCAACAGAGTATCTTAAAAATCTGTAGGAGCCACAAGTGAGTGACGTGTCAACTCTCGCCCTGGACACAAAGGGGTGATGTTTAAGCGGAATGGTCGTTCTTGCTCAGACAACGTAGTGCTGTGTTCGTGTGTTAAAACATCCCACCACTGTGGGATTTTTGCCCTTTGTTTGAGTGAAATATCATGCCCATGGTCCCAGAGAAAGTTAGTAATACCAACAGTAAACCTGAGAGGAGAGCTGTAAGGACCATGATAGACTTAAAGAAAGAAATCCTTGGGAATTTGAATCAGGTCACCGCTTGTCTGATTTAGCAGCTAAGTCAATATTAAAAAAAAGTGTGTGTGTGTGTGTGTGTGTGTGTGATTAAAGTGGGTAATGTAGAGAAAGGTGTGAACTTCTTAACCGTGAAACAAAGAACCCAGACCATTGAAAAGGCTGCGAAATTACTTTGGATAAACCAGAAACAACTCGATGGCGATCACGTATGAGACAGTGATATCTGAGAAAGCGAAAACCCTCCATATTGAATTTATTAGTGTCATTTTGGGGCCTCAGAATCAACGATAGGGTTTTCCATGATTTCTTGTGGGAAAAATATGTTCCATTTTTGAACTTTTTGGCGTTCAAACAGAAATTTGGAATGAACTCCGTTTGACAACTGAGCTTCTCACTGTACTTCTGAACAACCCGCCAGTTGGAAACCCTGTGGGGCGCGATTCTGCTCAGGGACAGGTGGCGTCAATGCCATGAGCCCAGGTTGTCTGGCGGCTGCCGTTCTCTCTGCGGTGCCGTGATTAGAGATGCAGCCTGCGGCATCAACCCAAGCCCTAACTGTATCTTCTAGAAGGCCAAGTGCTGCTGGGGACAACCCCTGCACTAGGTCCTGGTTGTCCTGAGACCCTCAGGTCACCTCAGTGGGTTCCCAGAAGGTTCCAGGGATGAGCTTGGAGGTGGTATGGACGGCAGTGGTGCTGGTTCGTGCACCCTCTGAAATGGCATTTTAATGGCAATTGCATGCACCTAGGAGCATTATTCTGGAAGAGCCTTCCCTACACGTGCAAACTGATATTTGAATCATAAAAGACCTTCAGTCTCCTAACTGTGTATGGAATGGCAGGGGGGAAATTCATGAAGCACGGTATGGTTGAGAGTGGTGAGTGATCCCCTCCGCACTGCCCATCCCGGCTTGTGTGCAGGCCCTTCTGCAGGCCACAGGGAATGCCATTGCGTGCTGTCCTTTCACCAGGACCACTTGTCCCGATGGCCGTCTTTGCCAGATACTGAAAGGGCTGACACACAGTCAGCATTTTGAGTTACATAGCAACCTAACTTTGAGAAAATTAGATTTTAAAAATAATAATTAAAATGAGATCGGGGGTGAGTTAATTCTTTATTTTAGAAAAAGATGCAAACAATATTGTTTAGAAGAGGCTGGAATTAGATTCATAGATTGGTGAGGAATGCTTGTAACTTAGAGATTCTGGATTCGATATTGTGTTATCCTCGGTACGTGTGTTACTTAAGGCCAAGTGCTAATGGCAAATGCCCAGTGAGAAGGTGGCTAGCCGGAATTATGTCAGAAAGAAGATATTGCCACAGACATCTCCTTCTTTATCAATTCCCTTTATCCCTTCTTTATCAACTCCCAACGCTTTGGAAATTCATGCATCCAGTATCAGAAATGTTTTCATCTTAGTGAAACTAGTACTTTGCTAGTTGTTGAAATAAAAGGCCTCCAAGGTATGTAACTTGGCTAAAAGAGAGAAGGGATATTTCCTATCCTTAAGTGAGCAAACAGGGTTTCTGGCTCCATCCAGCCATGAATCTGTACTCCTTAGTACATTTTCTTAGCTTGAGCCCCAATTAGATTGTGCCCAGCTATTAGTTTAAGAGTTAAAATAATGCCGAATATAGCGTTTTGAATCGTTTCCTGCAACATTGGGCAAACCTTTCTCAGGGCAGGCTGGAGCTTTAAAGGGATGGAGAGCTGGGACTCCCAGTCTCTGGAACCCAGTGACAAACAGTTGTGTGACTGCTTTGCTAATGGATTGTTATTATATAAATGTCCATGAGTATATCAGGAGTTGTTCAAAGGCTTGCTTTCATTAGGATCTGCTAGCAAGGTTTTAGAGGAAAATGAATTTTTGCCAAGTCAAAATATCATGAACGTTGCGATAGAATCACCCCTCTCAAACTAACAGAACGAACTCCTGAAGTTGCCCGTGGCTAACTTCCTGTAAGTAATTGACAGTACTCCAATTCCACGCCCCCTCCCTACTCCCACCCCAAAGGATTGCCAATGGGATGTATAATGGATGATATATTTTTCTTATTCTAAAAATAGTATAAGGAAAAAGACCACAGGAAAAGAGGATTTAACGGGGGGAAAAGAGAAGGGGTGAAATAAGGTAAGAGAGCGCAGAGTGCAGAGTGTCCTGGGAGAGCGTCTGTCTGCAGAGCAAGTGCTGTTTACAGCACTGGGCAGGGAGGCAGAGAGCAGGGAAGAATCCCTCTTCTCTGGAGGGAAGGATGGAAGCAGTGAACAGAGGCTCCTACCCTGCCACCTGGAAAAGTTGGAAGAAGAAAGCAATGGCCTAATTTAATTATTTCCAGAAATGCTTAAGAGTGCCTCAAGAAAATGTCTAACTGGAAGATAAGTAGGGCATGACTACCATATTTATGGAAAATTTCTACTGCAGTGTTCACAAATTCATTTGATGACTGCTTTTGCTTTAACTTGCAGCCTTGCCACAAATGGCCATCTGCGTACATGTTCCCCGATGCTCAGAATGATCCCACTTCCACCATTAACATAAACTCAAGGTCCATCAAGCAGAAGCCCCTTTCCCCACTCTCTACTGTCCCTGACAACCACTAATAATCTTCTTTTCTATGTATTTGCTTATTTCATATCTGTAAGATCACCCAGTATTTTCCCTTTTATGATTGGCTTAATATAGCCAAGATGAATCCACATATGGCTTTCCACAGTATGTACATTGGCTTCTTTTCAGATGTTGTTCACCAGGCCTTTCTTCCTGCTCTGTCTTAGTTTGGAAGTTCCTTGAACACCTGCCCAGCATCAAAGCGAAATACAAGTCTCTTCTGACTGGTTGGTGATGGAATCATGAGAACAAAGGAGTTCAGAGAAAGGTGCTTCAGTGCAGGTAGGCAGGAAGACATGGAAAGAGGAGGGGATCTGATTTGAAGCTGTGGTTAAAATGCACAGTTATTTGTTTTGATGAGAAAAAGAAAACCTCTGGAGCAGAGTCAAGGGAATGGTGGGAAAAGTGAAGGAGGCACCTGGATGTAACCATGTTGTTGTTGATAGTCATTTCCAACTCCCAGCAACCCCATGCACAACAGAACAAAACAGTGCCCAGGCCTGGGCCATTTGCACAACTGTTCCTATGCTTGAGCCCTTGTTGCAGGCACAGTGTCAATCTGTTTCATCCACTGAAGACCTTCCTCTCTTTCGCTGTCTTCCATGGCCTCCTATGTGTGTGAAAGTTGGACCTTGACTAAGGAAGACCAAGGAAGAAAGGATGTGCTTGAAGTGGGGTGCCGGTGAAGCATCTGAACAGTACCAGGGACTGCTGAAAGACGTGCAAATCTGTCTTGGAAAAAGTCTGGCAAAAGTGCTCTCTAGAGGCAAGGATGGAGCAACTTTGTCTCACACACTTCGGACATGTTTTCAGGAGAGGCGAGGACCTGGGGAAGGACACCATGCTTGGTCAGCAAGAGGGAATGTAGCCAGGATACCTTGTCAAGGTAAGAGCCGGACAACCAGCGTCCTTGCCCATGCCTCTCAGCTGCCAGTCTTGGCCGAATGACATTATCCCAAGGAGGCATCATCTCATCAGTGATCTTTGTGGCAGCGTGGCTGGGAAAACAGAACCTCCAAGCCCCAGGCTACCACCAAAGGAAAAAGCCAAAATAACAACCAAGTTCATGCACCAAAGAAGTAAGCCCACAGATGAGTCATTCACTGGCCAGAATTAATCCATTATCTCTATGGTGTCCACCCACTATCCATCAGTTTGCTGTACTGGGGTGGCTTGCAGGACTATTGTGATGCTGGAAGTATGTCACCAGCATTTCAATTACCAACAGGGTCTCCTATGGGTGGACATGTTTCAACTGAGCTTTCCAGCTGAGACAGACTCGGAGGAAGAAGAGCCTGGCAACCTTTTCTGATCTATGCACTGCCACAGAATACTGTCCACTGAAAGGCTGGGTGACAAAGCCCCCTGGGTTGGAAGGTACTTAATATACACGGTGGCCTACCAGTGATCATGAAGGTGGTCTAGGACTGGGTAGGATTTTATTCGGTCGTACATGGTCTCGTGTGTTGGGTCCCAATTTGAGGCCAATTAACATCAGCAACTATACAGCGCCGGGCCACGGACCTAGCAGAGCTGCAAAGTGCTTCAGAAGGGCAATGAGAAACAGGAATTCACATGGAAGGACTTGAGGGGAAGACAGGGAAACCGGATCCTGTACTCTGCTTAGATGGAGGAGGAAGGGGTTTTCTGAGACCCTCTGCAGAGCCACATGTGGAAAACCCCCTGATGCTAACTGCCCCCAACCCCCAGCCCGGCACTCAGGAAAAGGCTGCTTTCAACTTGTAAACAAATCGCATTCATTTAAAACGCTTTGCTTGCATTGAAATCAAACACAATTAACTTTTTTTTTTAACTACCCAGTGGAGTCTGTGGTGGAGTTTAAAAAAACAAGGAAAATAATATGATAACTTTCGGAGAGTTCAAAGAACAGTCAGAGTGTTTTATCAGCACATTGCTTTGAGGGTCACTGGGTGTTTGAAAGACTTAGGGGTAGAGAGGCCCTTAGAGAGCACGGTCCACCCTCTGCCCCTTACAGGTGAGGACACAGAGGCGGAGTGCGGGGCGGGCATGGCTGGAAGGACTTGCTGGGCTACTGAGTTGTTTAAAATAGGGTCGATATTAAGACAAGGCTGCAGGGATGGTGGGTTTCCATCTCCACTGAGAAACCCTGAGTGCTTGGTTGACACAGTGGCTGCAGTGGTGGGCTCACGCCTAACGATTTTGTGGGTGGCAGAGGCTTGTACGATGTGTGGAACCCACCTAGTGGCTTTGAACAACAGTTTCTTTTTAAAATCGTTTATAGAGATACAATTTACAGTGTGCAATTTATCAGTGCAAAGTATACAACTCAATGGCCTTTAACATGTTCAGGAACTATACTTCTACTTAACCATCAACTCTGGCACACTTTTATTCCTTTAAAAAGAAACTGCACCACTTAGCTCTCAAGCGCCAGACCCCCCTACTTGGCCACTTATATCTTCTTTGGAGAAGTATCTATCCAGATCCTTTTGCCGCCCCCCACGCCCCCAGCTCTTACACTGACAACCACTAATCTATGTTCTGTCTCTATAGATTTCCTTATTTGGGAGATCTAGGTTTCATCTAAATGGAATCATACACTATGTGATCTTTGGCGTCCGGCTTCTTTTACTTTGCATGCCTTTAAGGTGCATCCATGTTATAGCATGTATCAGTACCACATTCCTTTTTCTGACCAATCACATTCCATCGTAAATGTAAAGAGAAACGCAACCCTGACACATTCTACAACATGGATCGACCTTGACATTGTACTGAGTGCAATAAATCAGTCACCAAAGGCAACCGATATTGTATGGCTCCACTTCTGTGAGAGATACAGACCAGGCAAACACATCAAGACCAAAGGTTTGTCTCTGGGCAACGAAGGACTTATAGCAATGCCGTAGAGACTGCATTCAGAGAAGTGCCTTCGAGTCACTTCATTTAGTCAGGTGGATTTCACTGATCACATTGAGTCAATGAACTTGGCTTACAACCTTATGCTTGGCAAAGTGGAAAGTCGGTGAAAAAGGGGAAGGTCCTTAAGGAGATGGACTGACATGGTGGCCGCAACAAAGGCACCTGCACAGCAGCGGTCAGTCATGGGGCTGTCACGCAATATTTCATTCTCTTGTACATGGACAGTGTCACTGACTCAAAGGCGCTTACCAACAGCTCTGTCTTCCAGGGCCAGTGTGTGTGTGCGTTTGTGTGTGTGTGAATGTTTTTTTGTGTGTTTGTTGTTTCTTGAGGGTTCTCATTTCTCTATATCCTCCCTCAAACTTGTGAGTATATGTCTTTTTGGCTATAGTCATTCCTTGCAGCCTAATGCGGGTGAAAGGCACCCTGATGGTGCAGTTGGTTAAGTTCTAGACTGTGAATGGAAAGGTTGGTTGTTTAAACCCACTAGCCCTTCTTCAGGAGAAAGATGAGGCTGTCCGTTCCTATAAGGATTTACAGTCTTGAAAACCATATGGAGTAGTTCTGATAGCCGGAGTGAAAGAGCTAACCCTTTGCCCACCAAATACTGGAAATATAACATTATTTGGGAGTTAGTCCATTGAGATTTATTTTGTTAAATATGTAACAGTCCCAAGATGTAACAGTCCCCTCCCTCGTAAAAATTGCTTTTAAACTTAATCAGTAGGGATCTTGACCATTTAGATAAGCAATAGAACCGTAGGAAGTATCAGTCTGAGGAGACCTTAGTGGTTTTGGGTGTGACAGCCCCCAGGAGTCATAAAGGTATCATCTGATGATCTGAAAATCCCGTGGGGGGAAAGGTAGACTATTTGCCAGTGAACCTTGCTCCCTTGGTCCCATTGTTGGAAGGTCCTCAGATCATCTTCAAAACCTGTTCATTAGTTTCTGCGAACCTGCCACTTACCTGTCTGATTACCACTGCAACTTTGAATCAGTTTAGTGGTAGCAAACCTTACTGTTTCCTTCTGTCAAGCACTTGAAGAAATAAGCGCACAATTTCTCAAATCAACCTGGTCTTTGGCTACAACTGGGACAAGCACTCCCATACCCCTTTGTTTGCCAGCATGAGTTCTACTGTGTCCTATGGGGTCACAGTGAGTTAATGGGTAGGAAGTAGTGTCTCACTGCGGTTTTGATAGGCATTCCTCTGAACATTAATGATGTAGCGTGTTCCTTCAGGTGGTTATTGGGCATTTGTATATTTCCTTTGGAAAAAATTCTATTCAGATCCTTTGGTCGCTTTCAATAGGGTTATTGTCTCCTCATTATTGAGTTGTAATATTTTCCTTTATAGCCTAGGTTTTTCACTTTCTTAATGGTGGCCTTTGCTTTAAAAATTAATAATGCATCGTGTGTTAGACAGGGTTCTCTAGAGAAACAAAACCAGGACACTTATGATTATATATATGTAAAATGATGGGCTTATACAGCGAGAAGGACTATAACAGCTAATTAGTCCACACAGCAGTACAGAGGGCTCAGTTCAATTCACTGTCATAAACAATTAATATACTGAAGGCCCTTCAGCTCAAGCAGGCTGCTGGCCTAAGATCCAAGGTCAAGGAAGCAGAAAGCGGAGTCTGCCCTCAGGCAAGAAAGGCAGAGTTAGCAGAGCAGGCAGCAGCCAGCAGAGGGGTGCCAGGAGCTTATCAAAGCAGGCCCCCAGGGGATCTTAAACTCAAGTGATGTACACATGGTGACATGATCCGCCAGGCTCCAGCTTAAGTGATGGATGCACCATCAGCATGGTGAAGCAGGTCTCCAAGGGTTGGCTCAGCCCACAGGTAGTGCAGCACACAGTTGAGGCAAAGAACTAGCTCAAGCAGCAGCACTTTGGTCCAAACACCAGGGAGGAAGAGAGACCCAAATGATAGCTGTGGAAAGTATTTATTTAGGTCGCCCTCCAATCAATCTTTGGCATAATTAAACTCCTCCCACATGTTCCTATGGAGGCCTAGTTGGCACAATAAACATAACTATCACACATAGGTTCCTATATGGTGAATTATTTTTTCTCTGCCTTCTAGCCATTTATAATCATTAACTGTAGAACACCTGAATTTTTAATTTCAGGACAAATTTTTTGTTTTTATTCTTTACTTTCATAGTTATCGGTATATATTAATATGTACATTTAAATTAAATGTTATGAAAACATCACGCTAGGCGTTATAGGGTTAAGAAACATGACAATAGAGATATTTGCTATAGAATATGTGGTGAAATGATTGATGATCATTTAGTCTGCTTTAAGAGACAGAATCAATGAATAGAAGTTATAATGTCAGAGGAAACAGTGAAATGCCAAGTGTGGTGCTAGAAGATACTGTGCAGAGAATGATCCTTCCATTCTTTTACACCTAGGAGTCACCTGTTGCCTTTCACAAAAGTCTTGTTACCAGTGAAAAAATGACATTCTCAAGGAACCAACCAGTCAGGGCCAGTTAGACATCTGGATGACCTATCCCAAGCTACCTCACACGATCCATTTCACAGGCATGTTAGAGTCATCTAGTGGTTAGGATGGCTCATCCTAACACCGCCTC
This sequence comes from Tenrec ecaudatus, assembly GCF_050624435.1. NCBI lineage: Eukaryota > Metazoa > Chordata > Mammalia > Afrosoricida > Tenrecidae > Tenrec > Tenrec ecaudatus. The sequence continues at coordinate 304,907,814 of NC_134530.1, read as the reverse complement.
CCATGATAATGAGGTGCACAAGCTGTGGATTATGAGACCAATCATTTCACTAGAATAAGGACTGATCCGCGTATAAGAATAAGACTAGAGAATGAGGTGAGCCAATGGGATCCTGCCACCTGACTCGATAAAATGCAGTTATACCCCTAGATGGGTATCTTCAGCAAATAGTGTGGTGACCCGCTTTGTGATCGAAGCATGCTTTGCTTATTGAATCTTTTCTCCTTTTACTGCCTCACTATGCTTTCTTACACTCGTAGCGTCCTCTGCTGTGGGGTTAACTGCTTGGGAGAAACTTGCTAGCTTTATTCCAAGGAAGAAAAGCCAGGCAACATCGCTTTGGGCACATAACAAGAACTTGCTTAGACCTGAAGGCTCACAGGAAGACCGTGGGCCTGCTGCCTTGCTAAGAGTACAGAGAGCCCACAGCAATGGCTGCTTATTAATGTTCCTCGCTTAGTTCCAGTGTGCTCACTTTGCTACGTCCACTGGGTGCAGGGCCTTTGATAGATACTTGTATTGCACATGTTGATTTGCTATTTGTATGTTTTATTTGAAAACAAAAATGTCTATTCAGAGCCTCCAGTCACGTTCCCTTGTGATATTTTCTTTTGTTTCCCTTTATGGCCCAGGTTGCGTGTTGTTCGTTTTGAGGGGCCTTGGAGTCAGTTCGGACTCGCAGCGACTCTTTGTGGCACAGAAGTGAGCAAACACATTACACGGCACTTGGTGGATGGAGTCGCATTATAGGTTGAATAGGATGGACTTGTTTTCCCTTCTTCCTTTCCCCCCCTGAGTATCTTTCTCCATTCACCAATCCCAAACCTGCCACCTCCTATCTAAGCACAGGAATATACTAATCAGGGAAATATGCACTGCTGTTTAGTAAAGGGGTCAAATCCATTCGGATGAAATTCCAGCTCAGCCACGCTAACAATGGCAGGAAATGGGTCCTCGGGCTGGCTCGAGGAGTGTAGCTGTTGAGCGATGGATTGTTGAAAGAGCGGCCCTGGGGTATGCTACTTTGGCTTGCTTTGTGTTTGGAATGCTGCAATTGTTCCAGACACAATGAGGGATCTGTCTGACCACACGGGAGAATTTATAATTACAGGAACAGAAGTTACATGACTGTTCCTAATTGCAAGTGATTCCACAGTGGTCTGCTTATAACTCTACAACTCAGCTAATTTTTCCACTGGGCTTTGTAGGAACAGGTGGGATTCTTAAGGTAATGTTTTGGCGCTTTGGGTAGTTGACCTTCTACTTTAACTAGACCTCAAGTTGCAGGTGATGCCAGTGTCCTTTTCTGTTGTCATTTTTGGTACCTGACTTGGTGTGGATGATTCAAAGTAAAACTGGGCATTTTTCATAATCTGTTTTTTTTTAACATCTCAAGACTCTGCTGGTTGTGGTAGTGACAAGATCGATTCCCTTCCTCTGGTGGCTCAGTAGGTTAAGAGTTGGACTGCTAACTACAAGACTGACCGTTCAAACCCACCAGCCACTTGCGATGGTCTGAAATGGTTATATACTAGAACACTTCCACTCCTGTCTGACAGGCCGCTATGACCCAGCATCAACTCTAGGGCAGTGGCTTGGTTTGTTTTTTTCCATAACATCCTGTAGAGAGATCACCTTATACATGTCACCCAAGAACAACCGTCCAGCTAAGAACAATGGTAGAGAATGTAGCCTGGCTTCATGTTCTGGAAAACAACCCCGCAGGAACAGGAGAATGTGCGGCTTTACATGTTCACCCAATGGATAGTCTTTTATTGTAAACTAGGATCCTTGTTTCTGTCTCTTGCCAAGCATGTTGGGGAAATGCCCCATTCTGTCTGGTGTAGAATATTATGAATTCATTCACGTCAAGTGCTGTTTGAGAGTTTACCAGAGGCTGGATATCGCTTGGGAGGGAGACATTGGTATGAGAGGAGGGTGAGTGTCTAAGATTAGAGACTCAGTAAGGACTCAGCACACGACCAAAGCTGTATGACACAGTCAGGGTAGTTCTTCTTACGGTTTGAGGCTGACTGATAGAAAGGGATTCATCTCTCGGTTCTTGCTTCAAAGTGGTTAAAGAACATTCACAGAAATGCCTGCAAGTCTTTGCTTGCTCATCATTTACCTGAATTAAGACCTAGACCAAGTCCTGGCAGAGGGTATCGCCTAGCTCTTAGACTAATCAGCCTCCAAGATGATGGTTTGGGGACAGCTTCTGTTGGGGCATGTGGCAAAAGAAGGATGGGCGAGTCCGTGGATAAAGCTAGAACTCAGTTAGAAAGAACAGAAGCGAGTGACGCCAGGGAGACAATCAATCATGGCCACTACCTTCCATGAGCATGCTCAAGAGCTCATGGAGAGAATGTGAGTGAACGGGGCTTGAGGACTGAGGGGTGGGGAGAGGCAGAGGGTGAGGTGGAGGTGTAGCCATGAGAGAGAACTGAGGAGCCTGAAACCGAAGCAACAACAGTTACCCACCCGACGGGGGACCAGTGTGGGGAGAATAATTCTGAGAGGTATTGCCAGTAGAATTAGATTCTTGTCTTTACTCTGGTCTGAGATCGAGTCAATGCTGGAGAATTTTGTTAGGAGCCCCTATGCGGGAGACACATATCCAGTAGGATCAACATATTAGCTTCTACCCCCTTGAATGTGGAGGCTTAACAAAATATTTTGTTGGGGGCTCTTATAAACATTCATACATCAGTTGTATCAAGCACATATCTTACTCCGCCCGCTGTCTCCCTTTGCCCACATTACTGTTGTTTGTCCCCCTGCGGAGGGGGTTGGTGGAATTATATGTTGCTCATTGTAGTCTGTTCCCCATTTCTCCCCCTTCTCCCCACATCTTCCCCCTACTCTCATGGTATCACTACTCCATTGATATTCCTGAGGGCTTTATCTGTCTTAGATTCTGCGTGTTGGGAGCTCTTCTGTGTACCAGTGTACATGCTCCGGTCTAGCCAGATTCGTAAGGCAGAATTGCAGGCATGATAGTGGGGGGCGGGGGGGCGATTGGAAGAAGTGTTAAAGAACTAAAGGGCTGTCATGTGTTCTGTTGGGGCTGTGCCGCACACTGCTTGTCTCATTCCGTCCCGTACCCCTTCTGTGAGGGGATGTCCAGTTATCTACAGATGGGCGTTGGGTCTCCACTCTACCCCCCATCATTTACATTGATATATTTGTCTGTTTGGGGTCTTCTGAGGCCTGATACCTCATCCCGTCGACACCTCGTGATCACACAGGTGAAAGTAGAGGCTTTTTAAAGGTTCCCACAGGGCACATGAGATTCTGGGAACTTCAGCCCTGTATGCGTTGTTCCCACTAGATGACATCAGGCACCAGGGATTCCAGGGAATATAGTCCAGAAGACGAGACCAGTTCTCAGTCTCTGAGGCAAGATCTATGTGACAGAGCTCTCTGATTTCCTTCAGAGAGACACAGTCTGATTCCCCACAAGGGAACTATTCTCACCTTTATTTCGGGTCTAAGTCATGACTTTTGCCCCCCTGCCTGGTCTTACGGTGATGAAGAGCTTCTAGTCCCGATTCTCAAACTCTCTGTAAGATATCAACTCCCCTGTGAATCCGATCAAAGCCATTTAAGTTAAACGTGATGCTTGCTGATTTGGTCCATCTTGGAACCAGGGAGCTTTGTGGCAGGCAAGCTGTGCGGATGCCGCTTGGTCTCGGTTCAGGTTGGCCAGCAGAGGTCTCTAATCCCACCGTGGGGTCAGGAGGAGGTGGTTAGGAAGCCAAGAAATCCCATTGTAGTTACATAACTTCATGTCTCAGCTTGAAGATAGGGCAAAGTGTAGAGGTGGGCTTCGAACTGTCAAGCAGTCACAGCCTGCTGGTGCCTCCTTGTGGGCATGATCTTCTTATGAGGGCGGCCCTGGGGACCTCGCCTTTTCTCTCTCAGCCTTCACCTTCCTGCTGGCAGATCCTGGATGCTGCAGGAGCCCCGGAGATGCACCTGCCAGGTATCCTTGCATTCTGCATCATGGCGTGTGGCTGCATGTGTCTGCAGAGGGACTTATGGATTAGTATCGGGCGTCTGGACTTAAGTTGGACTGGGCTGGGATGTTTTCCTGGTATATGATTACTTCTTGATGTAAAACTCTTTCTTACACATACATGAGTGTCACTGAATTTGTTTCTATAGTCAGTCCGGGCAAACACATAGCATTTCTTAAATGCACATTGCTATTCCACTTCTGAGATATTTTCTTAATTACTCAGTCCTCACAGTGATGCCCTGAGCCCATTGAGCAAACGGGAAACACTGGGGAAGTTCTTCCATTGCCCAGTGCCCTACACCTGGGAGCTGTCAGGCGAAAGGTTCAAACTCACATTTGTCTGAGTCACAAGACCAAGCTGTCCCCCGCCGCCGGTGCTGCCATATTTGGCCCGCATGTGCATTCCTATGACTAGCAGCTTTCTTCCTCCCTGGAATCCTGTGATGCTGTGCGGTGTCCCATGTTTGTGCAGCTGAAGGAGACACTTATGAGCTCATTCCTGATGTTTTGAGGAGGCGACAGGAGAACACTTAAGGGATGACATCAAGCAACTTTCCTTAAGGTCATTTCCTCTCCATGATCTCTCCAAAGAGCACATTCCTTAAGGATGCGTAGGGGTGGGAAACAGACCCTATTTTGTCAGGCGACTGATGCCTGAGGCAGCTGGGACAGATGTGTGTGTATGCATGCTCGAGATTGTGTGTGTCTGCATCCTCTGTGACATGGCCCGCTGGTGATTAGAAACCCTCCACACTTGGCTAAAAACAAAGCAGGGTTGCTAAGCTCGCATGACTCATACTTGAGCTGATGTCTCCCCTGTCTCCCTCCCCCCGCCCCTCGAAAAGCATTCTCCTTGTAAAGACAAATGCCGAATGCTGACCCCATCAGCTGCAGAAGTTGCGTGGCCTGGTGTGGTATGTTCATCTGACTTGTTAGAACCAGAGCCTCCGTAGGTTCTTGAAGCAGAACATGCCTAACTGGACCTTCAGTGCCTCTGCCCCTTGTACCAGTCAGGGTTGGCTGAAGACATCGCTCCCTGGATGAAATTCAAATTCACCGTCATCAAGTTGATGCTGACCCCCAGCAGCCTTCCCCTATGTAGACTTTCTGGGCTGTAAATCATCATCTTCTCCTCCTTCTCCTCCTCTTCCTCTTCCTCCTCCTCCTCTGCCTCCTCCTTCTCCTCCTAAGCAGTTTTATTGGCACCCCACCTCCACCCCATCTCGGTAAACCATTGCACCAGTTATTGTCCCTACGCACCCACTCATTATGCACTACATAAACTGGGGAAACAATAAAAGACAAAAACAAAACAGAAAGAGGAAAAAATAATAATGATATACCGACATAAATAAAAATAAAGAGTAAGAAAGAAAAGACTACCAACAATGTTTAAAAAGCAGCGAAAGTACCGGGTGTGACTGCTGGTTGCCCTCCAATCAGCCTGGGGAGCCCACGTGTAACGGAGTGCCTTTCACCTCACAGGTCAGCTGTCACGTGTGCAAGCCGCCCACTGTGTGTTGTCATAAAGGGCAGAGCCCACAGGTGAAATCAGAACTCCCTGATTCCACATTCCAGGATCTTCTCACCACAGCAGGTGGTTCTTGCTCTTCTTTGACTTCAACCATGCAGCCACTACGTTCCCTTAGAGATCTGTCACGGAGAGAGAGTCGACCTGTGTAGGGACTTAAAATCCCCAAGCGGAGTGGGACAGGATCTTAGATGAGAGGGTTTTCCAATCCCCCAGCAAGACAAAAAGGAACTTGAATTTTTATATAGTCTTAGATATTTGCCAAATTCATTGCAGCAAGCTTCTTCACAGCCAGCTTATCTGGCAGGTGTGCATACTCTGTAGATGCTAAGAAGAAGTCCATGGGCCACAGTGGTCAAGCCTGTGGCTGCTAACTGCAAAGCTGGCAATTGGGATGTAGGAGCCACCCTGCAGGAGAAAGATGCGACTGTATGCTCCCCAAAGCATTGCAGCCTCAGAAATCTCATGGGGCAGTTCTACCCTGACCTACAGGGTCCCTGTGAGCAGGGATTGGTAATGAGTTCGGGATTGTTCAATCTTTGTTTAATTTCTCTTTTTTTTTAGATGCTAAGAATTCAGGGAAGGAGCCCTGGTGACTTAGTGGGTTACACCTTGGGCTACTAACCACAAGGTTAGCAGTTTGAAACCGCCAGCTTCTCTTCCACAGATGAGTCTTTCGATGCCTGTAAAGACACCAATAATGAGAGTAGCGATACCAGGAGGGGCAGGTGGGCAGAGAAAGGGAACTGATCACAATGACCTACATATAACTTCCTCCCTGGGGGGCAGACAACAGAAAAGTGGGTGAAGGGAGACATCGGTCAGTTTAAGACATGAAAAAATAATCATAATTTATAAATTATCAAGGTTTATTGAGGGAGGGAGGGGAAAAATGAGGAGCTGATACTAAGGGCTTGAGTAGAAAGAAAATGTTTTGAAAATGATGGTGGCAACAAATGTACAAGTGTGCTTGACATAATGGATGGATGGGTGGATGGATTGTGATAAGAGTTGTATGACTCCCCCAATAAAATGATTTAAAAAAAGAAAAAGAAGAAGAGTAACAGTTTCCAAAACCCACAGAGACCATTCTGCCCTGCCCTATGGGGCCTCTTTATGCGTAAGAACTGATGGCAGTGAGTTTGGTTTGGTAAAGTAGTCAGCGGGGGATTGGCCAGCAGGTGGCACCAAATCTTCTCCTTAGAAAAATAGCCTGCAGGAGGAAGTTCCTGGCCTACCCAGTCAGCTAGTGAAAAACATCCTACACGTTGAGAGTTCCCGCTCATTCACCCCAGTTCAGGAAGCAGCCCCTTCTTATTTGGTCAGGTTTTGGCAGCCCACAGTGGCAGTTCAGGGTGAGTTATTTCCTTGAAGTTTGTTAAAAGGAAAGTATGGAGGAAAAGGAAAACTTGAAACACGGTTTTATTGGGGTTGGGCTGACCAATTAAAGTCCAGTCTCTCAACCCACAATCCTTTCCATCAGTCCCCTCTGGACCCCAAAGTGTACGAGGAGCCTCAGCGAAGGATCCTGGGATGTCGGATGGTTGGATTTCCTACCGTCAAATCATTTGTTCACATTTTTATTTTCTTGAGATCCCAAACAAGGGCTTTTGCTATTGGTTTAATAGAATTGTTCTGTTTAGGAAAGGGTACTGTAAAGCCGGGTGACTGACCCAGACTTGTTTGGGGAGCATGCCTTTGCTCCGGTGTGCCTACTGCTGGGGTTGAGATTCTTCTGCGTCTGCTCGCAGTTCTCAGTAGGAAATGCTGCCAGACTGAGGAACCCGACGAACACGTTACCCCATTGAAGACTGCAGGGAGCTGCCATTAAGTTGGCCCTGGCTCGGGAGGGCTCCAAGCACGGTGGACAGGGACTACCTCAGTCGGCTCCATCCCTGTGATCAGTTACTCATCAATGTGTGTGAGCCCTGGAGTTTTAATCGGCTGATTTGCAGGAGATTGTCCAGCTTGTCTTCTTCATCTATCTTAGTCTAGACCCCATTGAAATCTGTTCAATACAGAGGGGAGCTGTGTGTCAGGTGCATTGGCTGGGAATCAAACCTGGTCTCCCATATAGAAAATGAGAATGCCACCAGTGAACCATCAATGTTCCTACACCAATTTGTGCCAGAGTCAAATGGCTAGCTTCTCACTGCCATCGAGTCAATGCTAGCTCACAGCGACCCGCCGTGTTCTCAGACCGTAACAGTTTGCAGGAGTAGAAAGCCTGGTCTTTCTTCCTTGGAGCTGCTGGTGGTTTGGGACTGCTGACCATTTGGATCGTGACCCAACCAGCTTAAACCACCACTTCCACTAGGGCTTTAAAAAACAGTAAAGAGGCATGTGTATCCACTTAGTGACTGGTCATTTGACAAATTCTCAGCGTGTCCACCATGCCAAGCATTACACAGAGTGCCAGCGGTCAATTGACGAGGAAAAACAGACACGGTTCTAGACCGTAGGGTGCTGACAGTCTAGTGAAAGACCCCGAGACTAACCAAATCACCTCGATGAATTTTGAAGGAGAGGAAGACTGTGCCATCAGAGTTTTTGATCTGAGGCAGTGGACCTAAATTCCAGGTGGGTGGGAGAAGAGAAAGCTCCGTAAAGAAGTGACTCTTGCTTTCAGTAATTCATGCCGTGCCTGGATTCACTTGCCTCTGCTGCCTATGGTATTGCTCGCATCCCGGGCTCATCAGCCCTGAAGCTACTTGAGTCAGGAGAAGCCTCGGGCTTAACATCTGACTCAGGGACTTGAAATCAGACTGGATTTGCCCACTTCTACAACTCTGAGAGCCATTTTCCTTAATGCCTTCTCTCTTTTCTCTCTCTCTCTCTCATATATATAGTATCATACATATGTGTGTGTTAAGCGGGGGTCTCTAGAGAGACACATGAATGACACAAAACCAAACCAACTCATTGCCATCCAGCCAATTTCAATGCATAGAAATCCAATCCAATGTAATGTTTTCTAGACTATAAATGTTTTCAGGAGAAAATAACATTCATCTTTCATCTCTCTCCCAAGGAGGAGTTGGTAGAGGAAAATGCTAACGTGTGGTTTGTAGCCCAATGTCTGATCTACAGTCTCTCTCTCTCTCTCTCTCTCTCTCTCACACACACACACACATTTTGTCCCAGGCCAATGTGTTTCTCGCCTAATAGAAATTGTAAAATTTGCTAAGTATCACCTTCCAGTTTTGTTCTGTCAGGGTGAGTGCTTTGTGTGTCCTATCTAACAGGCCTTTGCCTAGTGGGTCATGAAGAACTTCTATGCTTTTTCCCTGGAAGTTTGAGAGCTTTATGTTTTTTACCTGCAAGTTTCTCCTTCACTCTTAAGTAAATTTTTGTGCATGGTGTAAGATGGAGGTTCGTTTCTTTTTCCATGTACATGTATCCTTCCAGTTGTATTTACCGAACAGATCATCTATCCCCATTGAATTGCATTTATTTCCTTTGTTGAAAAGAATTTTACGTATATGGTACAACGAATCACTTTCACATGGGCTTTGTAGTCATGGTCTTGTGTGTCCCATCCCCCGCCCTCCCAAATAATTGAGATGATACAAATTGAGTGACTTCAGGTCCACTGAGGGGGTTAGACAATTTGTACACCTGGTGGGAACACCATGTCTTAAACTTAGTGAGGTTCATATCAGGGGTTGTCCCCAGAGTTTCAGGGGAGCTCACTTCTATCAAGAAGAGCATGGAGTGAAGGGTGTCCTTTGGGCTCCCAGGGTCCCTGCTCTGAGAACCACCTTGACTCAGAAGAGAGCTGTAGCGCAGAAGACACCGGGCGATGGGGAGAGACAGGTGGGTGGGCTTGTGGTCCCAGGACACAGAGTGGGGAGGCTGTCCTGGGCTCCCCAGTGCACTGAGTGCGAGCGAGCGAGGCTCCTTTAGGTAGGAACTCACTGGCGGAGTAAAAAGAGATGTAGGACAGAGATCTCAGTGGGAAGATGCAGGTGTTTCCTCAGAGGATCGCACCCACACAGGGGCTTCCTTCTACAGGGCAGAGCTGGGTGCCTAAGCAGGGAACTTGTTGGCAGAGCTGGAGGGGGCCCTGAGCGTGCTCTGTGCAGGGGTCGCACACCTCTCCCCTGGTCAGCATGGACCCGGGTTGAGTGATGGCAAGAGAAGCCGAGCAGAGACGAGTGAGGACCAGTGGCGGAAAAGAAACTGCTGCGGGTGGCAGCCTAGTGGGCAGGGGCTGGTGGTGCTGTGAACACAGTGGATGCCATCTGGCCTCAAGCACAGTCTGTCTGCCAGCCGTAGAAGAGCCACAGGCCATTCACCAGGCTGGTAAGCCTTCCTGTTTTTGAGGCTCTGTTATTATTGTTTACTGTTTGCTGACTATAAACACTGCTAATAATGGCTTCCCTCTGCCATCATTGCGTCAGTGTCTCCTTTGTCCAACTCTGTCCCCGGGAACAGATCACCCATGGAATTAGTCAATGCTAGTGGGTGCTCGTGGTGGCTTCAGCATTCCATGGAAAAATGTGTTGGAAAGATTGTGTAATTTTTCTATGAACTTTTAAAGCCCCGGGTCTTTCAGGAGATAGTTTCTGAAAGATTTAGTTGGAGATTTGTATTTTTTTTCCTGCATTTAGCTTGACAGATTGACCAAAGTGGCCTTTTGGCTTGATTTTTGGGCACGTGGGAAAATATTTTTAACCAGACTCTGTATTTAATGTCGATCTATGATGGGAATCTAATTATTCTCCGGTGTGCATGGTAGTTTTGATTTTTATAATTATAATCTTACAAAATACATTTATAATTTTGTCCATCCTATCAAATTTATAGAGTTCCCATGTGGCATGAACAGTCATGGACTAGACTGCTAACTGACAGCATGGCGAGTTGAGCTCTCCAACAGGGCATCCGAAGAAACATCTGATAGTCAGCTTCCGAGAGTCGTGACTTTAAACAGTAGTTCTATCCTGCACACAGGCAGCTGCCGTGCGTCACAATCCACTCAAAACAATTTTAACCTCACATATTGATATAAAGCAGTTATATATAATATTCCATGATTATACCATGAATGTTTGTGGCGCTTTAATAATGCATGATCTTGCATTTCTTATAGTGATAGTTTTTATCATTTCTCTCTTTTATAGTTCACTCTAGCTCAGCAGTTCTCCACCTGTGGGTCGTGACCCCTTTGGGAGTCAAATGACTCATTCACAGGGCTCTCCTGATTCATAATTGTAGTAAAATTACAGTTATGAAGTAGCAACAAAAATAATGTTATGGTTAGGGGGTCACCACACATGAGGAACTGTATGAAAGGGTCGCGGCATGAGGAAGGTTGAGAACCCCTGCACTAGCTGGAGGTTTATCAATTATTGTTTTCTTCAAAGCACTACGATTGCTTTTTTATTACTTGTTTATTTAGTGTTTCATTATTTCCATTTTTATCTTTGTTTTACTGCCATCTACTTACTTTGGATCTAATTTGTTAATTCCCCCCCCCCCAGCTTATGCAGGTTGAAATGAGCCCTGGTAGACTAGGGGTTATATGTTGGACTGCCAACTGCAAGGTCAACAGCTCAAAACCACCAGTCTCTCCTCCAGAGAAAGACGAGTGGGGTACTTACAAAATTTCCATGTCAACTTGTCTTGTTTTTGTGCATGTTATTATCTCCGCAGGTCTGTCTAAATGACATAGGCTGGATGAACTATCTGGAGGAAAAACAACGGGACTGACAGTTCCAGGGGGACATGGGATAGGGGGAGGTGGGGGGTAAGGAAGTGGTGTTAACAAACTCAGGGACAAGGGAACAACAAGGGATCCAAATTGGTGGTGAGGTGGGTGTGGCAGGACTGGTAGGGAATGATCAAGGGTAATGTAACAAAGAGGTATAGCTGAAACCCAGGTGGGGATGGAGCATGATAGTGGAGCAGGAGAAAAGTCAAGGGAAATAGAGGAAGGAACTAGGAGGCAAAGGGCATTTATAGAGGTCTAGACAAAGACATGTACATATGCAAATATATATATGAGGATGGGGAAATATATCTATGTACCTATATTTATAGGCTTAGTATTAAGGTGGCGGAAGGACTTTGGTCCTCTACACAAGCGCTCGCTCAATGCATGAATACTTTCTTCTATTAAATTGGCATTCTATGGTGCTCACCCTCCCGACACACTGCTGAAGCCAAAGCGGGTGAATAAGCAAATGTGGTGAAGAATGCTGATGGTGCCCGGCTATCAAAAGAGATAGTATCTTAAGTCTTAAAGGCTTGAAGGTAAACAATCGGCCATCTAGCTCAGAAGCAACAAAGCCCACATGGAAGAAACACACCAGCTTGTGTGATCATGAGCTGTCGAAGGGATCAGGTATAAGGCATCATCAGAAAAAAAAATCTTACCATAGTGAATGAAGGGAGAATTACAGAGTGGAGACCCAAAGCCCATTTGTTGGCCACTGGAGGTCCCTTTGCAGAGGGCTCTAGGGGAGGAGATGAGTCAGTCAGGGTGCGATGTAGCACCGATGAAGAATACAGCTTTCCTCCAGTTCCTAAATGCTTCCTCTCCCCCAACTATCATGATCCTAATTCTACCTTGCAAGTATGGATAGAGCAGAGGATGTACACTGGTACAGATATGAGCTGGAGGCACAGGGAATCCAGGGCGGATGATACCTCCAGTACCAGTGGTGTGAGGGGCGATACTGGGAGGGTAGAGAGAGAGTAGATTGAAAAGAGGGAATCGATTACAAGGATCTACATGTGATCTCCTCCCTGGGGGATGGACAACAGAAAAGGGGGTGAAGGGAGACTTGGGACAGGACAAGATATGACAAAATAATAATTTATAAATTATCAAGGGCTCATGAGGGAAGGGGAGTGGAGAGGGAGGGGAAAAAAGAGGACCTGATGCAAAGGGCTTAACTGGAGAGCAAACTCTTTGAAAATGATGAGGGTAAAGAATGTACAGATGTGCTTTACAGAATAGATTTATGTATGGATTGTGATAAGAGTTATATAAGTCCCTCATAAAATGTTAAAAAAAAGTGTAGGGTGGTATTCAACCTGTCAATCAGGTCACAGTCTGATGGTGCCTCCTTGTGGGCCGTGGACTTCTCATAAGGAGGCCTCTGGGAACCCCTCCCCCATGCCCACTCTCTGCCTTCATCTTCCTGCTGGTGAGCCACTCTGGAACTTGGTGATGAGAGACTTCTGATACTTCCACCACCTTTGGGTCTACATTATGCACCTACCGGCCTGTGATCGTCCTGCATTCTGCATTATTTCATGTGGCTGTGTGAGTCTAAAGAAGGACTTATGGACTAGTATTGGGCATATGGATGTGAGTTGGACTGGGCTGGGGCCTTTTCCTGATATGCAATTGCTTCTTGATCTAAAGCTCTTTCTTACACATAGATGAGTGTCATTGGATTTGTTTCTCTAGTCAATCCAGCCTAACACAATGAGGCTTTGTACTCGGGTACAGAGTTTCGGTCTAGGAAACCCTTATCCTGTAGGATCACTGTGGGGCAGAATTAACTCGATGGCAGTGAGTTATGTCCATTAAAGTCTAGTATCAGTGATGCCAGAAATTTCTTTTTTGTAATCTAAGCATTTAAAATTGCATGGGGGGGGCGGGTGAGTCAAAAAGCATTGCCACAAAACCTCATAGACATATTTATTAAACAAAAATATCAAAATGGGAAGCTTATCTTTCCTGACTGATCCTCCATCTAGGTATCCACACTTCTGAAGGTGGTGTTTCTATTTAGATCATCTTTCTCTGAAGAATTCTGGGCCCATATCCCAGTGGATTCCTTGATGGAATCAAGTCATGTTTCTTTCAAATATTCTTTCAGCTTGGGGAACAAGATGTCTGAAAGGGCGAGATAAGAGCTGTAGGTTGGATGGGGCCAGGCTTCCCAACTACTTTCTTGTAGCACAGTCCAGCTACCACGGACAAAAGAGCAGGTGGGTTGTTATTACGCAAACAGTCCCTCAGTGTAACTTGCCTCGTCTCTTTCTCATCTGTGCAGCTTTCAATTTGCTCAGAACTTCTTCCCAATTATACTTCCCCTCAGGATCATCCTGTGTTGATTGAGAACATCTGTCAAGACTACCCGTTGGAATCCAACCCGCCTCCCGCCTCCCCACCACCACGCCTCAAAAAAAACAGTTGCTGTAGCTTTCTGTTCTGACTACTTTGCCTTGAATCTAACTGACTCAGCAGACCCACCAGGAAGCCACTGCCGTGTGTGTGTGTGTGTGTGTGTGTGTGTGTGTGTGTGAACACTCTAATGAGACTAAGATAACTAAATTACTGAGCGACCTTGTCTGCAGTCATTCACCGATGGCAGACACTTTTAAACAAACGTTGGCATAAATCCACACATGTGGGCTGGAACGCTAGTGGCAAGATTTTTGGATACCTCTTCATATCTTCCTGTGAGCACGGCTTTATTTTTTACCTCTCAAGTTTTGAAATTCGTGTTTTCATTATCATGTAGTAATTTACTAACTTCATTTATTTCTGGGTTATTTTGAAATGTATTGTCCGTTTCCAAACATTTCTATGTTTTCCAGGTACATTAAAAAAATCGTATCACAATCCATACATACATCTATTGTATCAAGCACATATGTACATTTGTTGCCACCACCATTCTCAAAACATTTGCCTTCTACTTGAGCCCTTGATATTGGCTGCTCATTTATCCCCCTCCCTCACGAACCCTTCAAAATTTATAAATTATTATTATTTTGTCATATCTTACACTGTCCGACGTCCTTCTTCTTTGCTGTCCATCCCCCAGGAAGGAGGCTAGACATAGATGCTTGTAATCGGTTCCCCCTTTCTACCCCACATTCCCTCCACCCACCAGGCATTGCCGCCACTCTCACCACTGGTCCTGAAGGAGTCATCTCTTCTGGATTCCCTGTGTTTTCAGTTGCTATCTGTACCTATATACATCCTCTGGTCTAGCCATATTTGTAAGACAGAATTGGATCCCAATAGTGGGGTGGTGGTGGAGGAAGCATTTAAGAACTAGACGAAAGTTATATGTTTCCTTGTTGCTACCCTGCACCTTGACTGCTCATCTCCTCCCCACAACCCTTCAGTAAGGGGGTGTCCAGTTGCCTACCGATGGGCTTTGAGTCTTCACTCCACACTCACCCACATTTACAATGATATGATATTTTGTTCTTTGATGCTTGATACTTGATCCCTTCGACAATTCCTGGTCACATAGGTTGGTGTGCTTCTTCCATGTGGGCTTTGTTGCTTCTGAGCTAGATGGCCGTTTGTTTATCTTCAAGCCTTTAAGACCCCAGATGCTATATCTTCTGATAGCCAGGCATCATCAGCTTTCTTCACCACATTTGCTTATTCACCCACTTTGTCTTCAGTGATCCTATTCAGGGTATGGGCACCTACTGATATGATTTTTAGTTTTTTGACGTCTGATAACTGGTCCCTTCTACACCTCGTGGTCAGACAGACTGGTGTGCTTCTTCCATGTGGGCTTTGATGCTTCTCAGCTAGATGGCCGCTTGTTTATCTTCAAGCCTTTACGACCCCAAATGCTATAACTTTTGATAGCTGGGCACCATCGGCTTTCCTCACCACATTTGATTATGCACACATTTTTCTTCAGCAATCGTGTCAGTAAAGTGTGCATCCTAGAGTGCCAATTTAATAGAACAAAGTGTTCTTGCATTGAGGGAGTAATTGAGTGGAGGTCCAATGTCCATCTGCTGCCTTAATACTAAACCTATAAATATATGCACGTAGATCTCTTTCCCCACACTCTTATATAAGTGTATTTACATATGTACATTCCAGTCTTTAGACCTCTATAAATACCCTTTGTCACCTAGTCCTTTCCTCTATTTCCTTTAACTTTCCTCTTGTCCCACTATCATGCTCAGCCTTCCTTTGGGTTTCAGTAATTTCTCTCGGCTACATTACTCTTGCCGAATCCCTACCAGGCCTCTCACACCCTCCTTGCCACTGATTTTGGAACACTTGTTGCTCCCTTGTCCCTGGGTTGGTCAACACCACCTCCTTTCACCCACCTCCCCCTCTCCCATGTCCCCCAGAACCATTGGTCCTGTTGTTTTCTCCGCCAGACTATTCATCCAGTCTATCTTATCTAGATAGATCTGTAGAGATAACAATTTGTACCAAAAATCAAGTCATAGCAAGATAGGTGATGAATGAGAACACAGTGATGACAACAAAAAAGGACACCATAGAAGAATAAATTAATTAAAAGAAAAAAATTTAAATAAAGAAAAACCTGTAAATAGATCAAGGTCTGATTTTTGATCTCTAGGCGTGTCCTTCAGTCAGGTCCAATGGGGTGGCATGCTCTGGCCCCAGAGTCTGTCCTTTGTACTCCCTCAGGGGCTCCCTGCTCTGCTCCCATGGTTGCTCTGCCACATGCATTTAGTGGTTTGCCTCAGTGTCACAGGGTCAGTCTGGGCCAGTCCTTACCCTGAGTCTCCAGTGTTGTCCCCCTTAGGGCCCTGGGCTAGCAAAGGATGGAGTGTCTCATAGTGGGATCAGCCATATGGTCCACTCTGTGGATTGGCTGTTCAGAGCGGGGAAATCATCCTCCAGGCCTGTGGGCCAAGATGTGCTCCACTCTCTCTTCCTCCCCCTTCATTTGCTCCCATTTGCTCTGATCAGACTGTCCCTCTCCCCTAGCTGCAGCTTCAGTGCTGTCCTCTGAAGTAAATTATTCTGGAGGGAGGGGCAATTGTCTATGTAGCTGGTATGGGGGCCGAGCCCTCAGGCCCCTCCACTGGCTCCCCACTTCTTGCCAGCAGGATGCATTCCTCTGGCACTGGCTTTATATCTGGTCCCTCTTTCCCTGTGGAGACACAAACAATGCCCTCCCTTTGGGTGGGTCAGTGCCCTGCTCCCCCATCACACATCTTTTTTTTCCTTTCCCTTTTCCTCCCTCCACCCCTGTTTTAGTTGGTTATCATATGTACCCCTGGATTTGGTCTGACCCCTGCCATACTTCCTGGATCTCACCCCTGGAGTGTTTGTATGCAGTAGCTTTTTCCCTGTGCCCCTTTTGTACTTAAAGAAAGAACTTTCTGTTCTTTCTTTATATACATATATAAACTTACCTCAGCAGACTCATGTTGTACTTGTCCTTTTGTGCTTGGATTAGTTCATTTAGCATAATTTCCTCCTGTTCTTCCCATGCAGTGATGTGCTTCATGCGTTCATCACTGCTTTTTAGCGATGCGTAGTACTCCATTGTGTGTATGTACCACAGTTGTTTAATCCATTTGTCTCTTGATGGAAATTTGGGTTGTTTCTAACTCCTTGCGATTGTTAACTGTGCCGCAATGAACATTGGAGCACAGATGTCTGGCCGTGGTTTGTTTCTTACCTCTTCTGGGTATAAGCCCAGTAGGGGATTGTTGGGTCATATGGTAGCTCAATTTCCATCTGTTTTAGAAATCTCCAAATCTATTTCCTTAGTGGCTGTACATACGTATATACATTTCCATAGTGGCTGAACAGGTTCACCAGCAGTGGATGAGAGTTCCTATCTCACCACAGCCCTTCCAACACGTGTTGCTTTCTGATTTTTAAAATTGGGCTACCTTTGAGGGTGTTAGGTGGTATCTCATAGTTGTTTTGATTGGCATTTCTCTTATGGCTAATGATCAGGAACATTTTCTCATATGTTTATTGGCCATTTGGATTTCAGACTCTGTGAAACTTCTGTTCAGGTCCTTTACCCACCCCCTCAGTGGGCAATTAGTTTTTCTCTTATTGTAAGCTTACAAAGTATTGTAGATTTTAGTAATAAGGCCTTAGGTGTGTCATTGCAAAAGCTGTTTTCCCAGATGGTGGACTCTCTCATTACTCTCTTGGTGAATTCTTTTGATGTACACAGGTGTCTTATCTTTAGTATATCCCACTTCTCTATTTGTGACTCCTCTGTATTTGTATCCTTCCCTATTTCTGATAGCCTATGTTGTACTCCCTGCCAGGTACATTTTGTGATTGATTTCTAACTTAAGCCTTATCTGGTCAAATCATATTGTAAGCACAATATCTATGGACGTGGTATGGTCCAGAGTATTGGGGACCAGGTGAATGTTCAGGAGACACTAGAAAAGGACCTGTATTCTGCTACTGCCAAGACTAGTGCTCTCTAACTCAGCTAAGTCAAAGGGATAGTGTTTCGCAGTACATATTTGCTTCTTGTGTACTCATTGAAGCAAATAATGAGAAAAGCAGCGTCGAAATGTTGAGCTATTAGTATAGAGTTCTCTATTTTGCCCTTAAAATCTGTTGATTGGTGTTGCATTTCTTCTGGGTCTCTAGTATTATGTATTATTTTTAGGATTGTTTTATTTTCTTGATGAATCGATGCTTTAATCATTAAAAAATATTCCCTTTTGAGAATAACGGGGGTAATGAATATACAAATGTGCTTTACACAATTGATGTATGTATGGATTGTGATAAGAGTTGTATGAGCCCCTAATAAAATGATTTTTTTAAATTCCCTTTTATGCCTGTTAACATAGCTTGTTCTAAAACTAATTTTCCCTGTTATGAATATAGCCATACTATATTAGTTATCCTATGATTAGTGGTTTCTTAATGCATCATTTCAAATTTCCCTACTTTTATCTCATCTGTATCTTTATAATTGTGTATTTTGGTAAACTGCATATGGACTAGCCCTGCTCTGTTATCATTCCAATAATCTGTCTTTTCATTGGAATGCTCGGACGATCAGAGGGCAGAGTGGACTACATATTGAGCTACTAACTGCATGGTCAGTGGTTTGAGACCACCAGTCTCTCGTGGGAGACAGAGAAGACTGTCTACTTCTGTGACAATGTAAAATCTCAGAAACCTAAAGGAGCAGTTCTGCCCGGTCCTATAACGCTGCTATGAGTGGGAGGTGACACAATGGCAGTGAGTTTGGTTTTGTTGGATTTATCTATTTTGGTGGCATAGGCTACTAACCATAAGTTCAGCCATTCCAACTAGCTGCACCTCAGGAGAAAGATAGGTCTGTCAGCTCCTGTAATGACGTATAGTGTCAGAAATCTATCTATATCTATCTATCTCTCTATCATCTATCTATCTATCTATCTATCTATCTATCTATCTATCTATCTATCTATCTATCTATCTATCTTCCTATCTATCTATCTTCCTATGTACCTGATTATCCATCTACCTCTCTACTATTTCTCCATGTGTTGTTAGCTACTCTCTGTGTGGTTCCTGACTCATGGTGGACCTAACCACAATGGAATGGAATGGAATGCTGCCTGATCACATATCATCCCCATGATCAGTTGCACATCAGACTATTGTGATCCATGATGTATTCACTGGCTGATTTTGAAAGCAGATTGCTGGATATAATCTTTATTTCTACCCCTTGGATATTTGGTTTCCATATATTCTGTATGATTGCTGTGCCTTGTTTCTGCCCTTTATGCTTGCCCTCTTTGAATAAATTGCTTTTTCATTTTCCCTTTCTTTTTCACTGTAGGATTTTATGCTGGATCTCCCAGCTTTACCATTTGGGCGGCTTCTCTGTGGTTTACAATTCAAAGTAACAAACTGCCGTTGAATTGAGTCTGACTCAGAGCCACCCTGTAGCAAAGCAGAACCTGCTCTGTGGGGTTTTCAACACTGCCAGTATTTCCAGGCAGCGACAGTCTCATCGTTCCTGCGGAGCAGCTTATGAGTTTGAACCACTGACCTTTTGGTTAGCAGCCCAAAGCTTAACCTATTGTACCACGGTTTACAATATCTATCTTGAAATCATCACTATCCATCTGCAAGTAATACAATGGCGTCTCACGTGTACCTATACAAATGACCCACCTTTGCCAAATATTTACAAGTTCTCACGCTCTCTGTTTCTTTGCATGGATCTGACTTGCCATCTGGTATTATATTCTTTCTGCTTGAAGAACTTCTAACATTTCTAAAGGCAAATTTGCTGGTGATAAATTCTCTCAGGTTTTGTTTTCACCGACAAAGATTCTATTTAATCATTTTCAAGGAAATTTCTTCTGGATATAAAAGTCTACATTGACTTTCTTTTCTTTCAGAACTTTAAAAAAGATCTAAAAAAATAATATCATCTGACTCATATTTCTTCTGGCACGAAATCAATGGTAAGTTTTATCGTTGTTTCCCAGGTACAGCATGTCATGTTTCCCCTATGTTTTCACCTCTGGCTGCTTTTAAGACTTTATCTTTCTCACTGTTTTTTGGAGGTTATTTTTGGAAAAATCTGTTTGTAATGTGCCTTTAAAAGCCAAACCATTGCCGTATGTGTTAGACAGGGTTCTCTAGAGAGACAAAACCAGATTTTTTATATATATACATATGTATATATATATAAAGATATATATATTTATAAAGATATATATTTATAAAGATAGATATATAACACAAGAAATGAACCATTAAATTATATACAGATAGATAGATAATGCAAGAAATGAACAGTTAAATTATAAATTATAAAGCAGTGAGGCACTAGCAGTCCTTTAAGTCTTGAGGGCCACCAGTTCCCCCTCTGTAGAGAGCTGGGCTATGTATATCCAGGCAGCAAACAGCAAGGCAGGCCACCAACTGTCAGTCCCCAACTCCAGAGATTTACTTTCCAATTGTGTGGGCTTAAAGGGACCTCAACTTACAGCCCCACAGTCCACAGGCTAGGCTTCCCACAGGTAGTGTACCCTTTAAATTGAGGTACAGAACAAGCAAGGCAGCACACGCTGGTCCGATGATTAAAGAGCGAGAGACAAGAAAGGCGAGGCTCACCGAGCTTTTTATCTCTCTGTCCTTCAATTAATCACACTTGTGTTTATTGGCCAGGCTGGCACAATAAACTATCGCAAGTAAATTCCAATCCCTAGTGATCCTGCAGGACCAAGTAGAAGTGCTCCTTAGGTTTCTGAGACAGTAAGCTTTGTGAGAAGGACAGCTTTGTCCTTCTCTGTTAGAGCCCCTAATAGGTTTGAATCAATGACCTTACACCGAAAAGTCCAATGCTTAACTCATCATGCCTTCTTGTAATATATTTTTATTTTGGTTTTTAATCTGCTTGGTGTGTATTGAGATTCTTGAATCTACGGGTTTACCATTTCCATCAAATTTTGAACACTCCATTGTGACTTTGAATATAAACGTCTACTTCTCCCTTTGATTCTCCTGTGTTTCAATTGCACATATGTTGTGATTGCTACTATCCCACCTGTCACTCCACTCTTTAGTCTGACCCCATCTGTCTTTCCTCATAGGACTAGGCATAGGCAATTTCTATTTCTATGTTTCAAGGCCACTGAATTTTCTTCTGCAGTTTCTAATTAATTCTATCAAGTGGATTTTTATTTCAGATATTATGGTTCTCATTGCTGGAAGTTACATTTCCTTCTTTTTAATCTTCCATTTCTCTTTATAATGTATTCATATTTCTTAACTAAATCTTTGAGCAGATTTACAATAGCTGTCTGAAAGTCTTATCTGATCCTTTCATCCACTCTGTTATTTCTATGCTAGACCCTATTCACTAATATACCCCTTGGTTGTTGACCTCTCTTCCTACTTCTTTACATGTCTAATGGTTATAGATAGGATGATGGAGAATGTGGGTAGCATGCTGTTGAGTATCTGGGTTTACCTGTCTTTCTTTAATGAGGTTCATCTCTGCATTGGCAGATATTTAGGTTATGGGTAGATCAGTTTGATTCTTTAGAATCTTGCTTGAATTTTATTAGGGTGGACAAGAGTAGTCTTTATTCTAGGGTTTGTCCTTTATTCTAGGGTTTGTCCTACTTCTAAGGTATGACCCTTCTAGTGACTACACGAAAGAATGTTGGGTATGGATGGTGATGATTTCTTGCAGTATTTTACAGAAGCGAAGATGCTCACTCTGAGCAGTGTAGTAGTGGTAGAAATGGGGACATGTGAATGTATGTGAGAGATTTTTAGGTAGTGAGACCAAAGGTGTTTATTGATGATAGTTGTGTATGAGATGAAGGAGAGGAAGTTGTTAGCATTAATTTCCAAGTTTCTGGATTGTACAACTGCAAAGATAGTGGTGCTAGTTGATGATCCAGAGACTGGAGAAACAATCAAGAAAGATGTGGAGGCAGGTCTGTCTGAATAGAACAGGCTGGATGAACTATCTGGAGGAAAAACAATAGGACAGACAGTTCCAGGGGGACAGACAGATCCGGGTGGGGGAGGGTGAGGAGGGTAAGGAAGTGGTATTAATAAACACAGGGACAAGGGAACAACATGGGACCCAAAATGGTAGTGAGGGGGCAGTGGCAGGCCTGATGGGGAACGATCAAGGGTAAGGTTGCGTAGAGAAGAGGTATAGCTGTAGCCCAGGTGGGGATGGAGCATGGTGGTGGGGCAGGAGGAAAGTCAAGGGAGAGGGAGGAAGGAGCTGGGATTCAAGGGGCATTTATGGAGGTCTAGACAAAGAAGTGTACATGCAAACATATATATGAGGATGGGGAAATAGATCTAATTGTCTACATTTATAGGTTTAATATTAAGGAGGCGGAAGGACCTTGGGCCTCTACTCAAACACTCCCTCAATGCATAAATACTTTCGTTTATTAAATTGGAACTCTATGATGCTCACTCTCCCGACACAACTGCTGAAGCCAAAGTGGGTGAACAAGTAAATGTGGTGAAGAAAGCAGATGGTGCCCGGCTATCAAAAGAGATAGTGACTGGGGTCTTAAAGGCTTGAAGATAAACAAGCGGCCATCTAGCTCAGAAGCAACAAAGCCCACATGGAAGAACACACCAGCCTGAGTGAGCGAGTGATCCCAAAGGGATCAGTTATCAGGCATCAAAGAACAAAAAAATCATCATATCATTGGCTGCACACCTCCATGATAGGATCGCTGAAGACAAATGGGTGCATAAGCAAATGTGGCGAAGAAAGCTGATGGTGCCCGGCTATCAAAAGAGATAGTGTCTGGGGTCTTAAAGGCTTGAAGATAAACAAGCGGCCATCTAACTCAGAAGCAAAAAAGCCCACATGGAAGAAGCACACCAGCCAGTGCGATCATGAGGTGCCAAAGGGACCAGGTATAAGGCATCATGCAAAAAAAAAAAAAAAGAATACGTGTGTGTATGTGTGTGTATATATATACCACATTGAATGAAGGGGGAAGTGCAGAGTGGAGACCCAAGGCCCAAGTGTCGGCCACTGGAGATCCCCTCATAGAGGGGTTTAGGAGAGGAGATGGGTCAGTCAGGGTGCAAGGTAGTACCGACGAAGAGCACAGCTTTCCCCAAGATCCTGGATGCTTCTTCCCCCCAACTACCATGATCTGAATTCTACCTTGGAGGGCTGGATAGGGCAGAGGTTGTACACTGGTACATATGAGGGCTGGAGGCACAGGGAATCCAGGGTGGATGGATGATACCTTCAGGACCAAGGGTGTGAAGGGCGATGCTGGGAGAGTGTAGGGTGAGTGGTTTGGAAAGGGGGAACTGATTACAGGGATCCACATGTGACCTCCTCCCTGGGAGAGGGACGGCAGAGAAGGGGGGGAAGGGAGACTCCGGATAGAGCAAGATATGACAAAATAATGATGTATAAATTACAAAGGGCACATGAGGGAGAGGGGAGCGGGGAGGGAGGGGAAAAAAAAGAGGACCTGATGCAAAAGGCTTAAGTGGAGAGCAAATGCTTGGAGAATGATTGGGGCGGGGAATGTATGGATGTGCTTTATACAATTGATGTATGTATATGTATGGATTGTGATAAGAGTTGTATGAGTCCCTAATAAAATGTAAAAAAAGAAAAGGAAAAAAAAAGAAAGAAAGAAAAGAAAATGATTAGGGCAAAGAATGTACAGATGTGCTTTATACAATTGATGTATGTATATGTATGGACTGTGATAAGAGTTGTATGAGCCCCTAATAAAATGTTTAAAAAAAAAAGAAAGATGTGGAGGACTTTGGGAGATGGAGTATGAATTAATTTTGGAGTTGTTGAGTTTGAGTGCTTTCAAGATCATCAAATAGAGCTCTAGAGTTTATAGTCTAGAACTAAGGATTCAATATTTTGAAATCCAGAACATAAACTGATATTTAAGTCCATTGGATGAGACTGCCTAAAATAGAAGAATTGAGTTCTAGTCTTACAACTTTCTGACATTTAAGAGTTGGGTAGAGAAGGTGAGTAGATGAGTGGTTTGTGACAGAGTTACCAGAAAAATAGAAATGGAACCAAGAGGGAAGCTGAAGAATCAAGATATGTCAAGTAGAGGATAATAAATCATAGTGCTCAATATCCTGAGAGGTCTAGTTAAATAAAAGCTGAAAAGTACCATTAGATAAAGGAGCCCTAGTGGCAGTAGTGATTAGGCTGCTAACCACAAGGTCAGAAGTTCAACACCACCGGCCATTCCATGGGAGAAGGATGGAGCTTTCTACTCCCATTAAGAGTTACAGTCTTATAAACTCACGGGGCAGTTCTACCCTGTCCTATAGACTCACAATGAGTCGACATTGACTTGATGGCAGTGAGTTTAGTTTGGTTTGTGAGTATAGTGCTATAGAAGCTACTGGGAACCGTATTGAAAGATTCACTCCTAATCATGGACTAAGGTACAAGTGGAAGGGGAAACAATGATCAAAAGAAGGAGATTAAATACAGTGAATGCAACACTATTGATGAATCAGTAGACTGTATTCAAGTGTGGTCAGTTGTCCTATCCATGTGCTTCTTACAGTCCAGGATCCAAACCAGCCTCTCACCACTGCATTTACTGCCAGACAGACTCCAACCTGGGTCAGTTCCACAATCCCTTTTTTATCTTCATGACCTTGATACTACGAGAGCTGTCTTTCGACCTGGATTTGAAATTCTGGTAGTACATGCCTCCTCTCCTTAAACACTGAATCTTAGGAGCCTGAGAGCTGATGCTCTTGTATGGATCATTCATCCGAAGCCTGTGTTCTTATTGAAAGGCACACTCATTTAGAGAAAAAAGAACCTGCCTGGACTTTACCTCTGGAGATTATAACATTTGTCCTTAATGTAACTAATACAGTACTTATTAGAGTTCACCAAAGGAATTTTCATAAAATGTTTTTCAGAGGCACAATGAACCTTAAGTGTCACATTGTTTAATGTGCTATTTGAAAAAGTTAAGCACCTGGGGTTTCAGTTCCAAATCCCTATAATCAGTTGTCATTAATTCACTATGGACATAGAATATAAAAGAATACTCAGACCAATTACAGAGCACACTTAGAGAGTAGAACCAAGCAGTAGCCATTAACTTGACTCTGACTCATGGCAACCTTATTAGAGTGTCCTGTACCCCATCGGGTTTACAGTGGCCGAGTTTTCAGAAGTAGATTATCAATCCTTTCTTCGGAGTTACATTGACCCTCCAATGTTTTGGTTAGCTATTTAGTGCAGTATCATTTGTACCACCAGGGATTCCCTACAGACTTGAACCACATGTACCTTTAGAGCACATGAGCTCCTTACGCCGAACGCACCAGTAATAAATCATGGTGTGTCATCAAGGGGCTGACTCTTCCAGAGACCTGCAGGCATGCCTCATCACTAGCATCCTCCTAGTGGACATGAGAAGGACACAGCAGCCACAACGTTCCTTCAACTTTTTAGTTAAATGCTTCATCAGAAATACAACTAGACCAGAAATCAGAAGACCTGGGTCCAGTGCAGTGTAACTGTGCCACCTTAATTAGGGAGCGTTCCCTTTAATTCGTTGATTAAAAAATCATTTAGGTTCTTCACGGTAGTCAGCCTTATGCTAGTCATTGGGGATGCGATGGTGAGTCTATCTAGATAAGGTCTTTCCTTTGTTTTTTTTTTTAACAATTTATTAGGGGCTCATACAACTCTTATCACAGTTCATACATATACACACATCAATTGTATAAAGCACATCTGTACATTCTTTGCCCTAATCATTTTTTTCTCTTTTCGTTTTTTACTTTTTTTTTTTTACATTTTATTAGGGGCTCATACAACTCTTATCACAATCCATACATATACATATACATACATCAATTGTATAAAGCACATCCGTACATTCTTTGCCCTAATCATTTTCTTTTTTTTAAAATCTTTTTATTGGGGTTCATAAGGCTCTTATCACAATCTGTACATACATCAAATGAGCAAAGCACCCTTATACATTCGTTGCACTCGTCACTCTCATAATTCACCTTCCACTTGGCTTCCTGGAATCAGCTCGGTTTCCCTTTTTTTCCCCCCATCCCCCTCCCTCCCCGATCCCACCCCTGGTCCCTTGATAATTTATAAATAATTATTATATCTTATCTTACACTCCCCGGCGTCTCCCCTCACCCGCCTCCCCCTTGCCAATCTCCCAGAGAGGAGGTTACACATAGATCTCTGAGATCGGTTCTCCCTTTCTACATGCCCTTCCCTCCTGGTGTCGCCACTCCCACCGCTGGTGTTGAAGGGTTCCTCTGTCCTAGATTCCCTGTGCCTCCAGATCCCCACTGCACCGCAAAGGTCTTTCCTTTGTAAAGCTGACTGGCCCCACGGAAGAGGCAGCTAACAAAGAGGACCACAAACAATAATAAGATTTTAGTTGTGACAAAATTCCAAAAGGGTTCATTTGTAAATGAGAACTTGAAATGATGGGTCTCCTGAAAGCATCGCCTTTGCTGGGTTTTAAAACCTGTTGGAATTAATTGGCCCCAAAGGAGAAAGAACAGAGCATGTGGAAAGAGCATGAAAAAGAACCCCTTGACTCAAAGAAGCAGGAATTGTGAAAACAGAAAAGGGCTGCTGATTGGCAAAGGGTGAACAGAAGCTGAAGTTGTGGTGCTAAGGGTGTGCGGGGAGCATGTAGGACAGACCACAGGCAAGTTGAGGAATCTAGTCTTATTCTAGGAGTGGGAGAGAGCCACTGAAAGATGGTTTTATACAGATTTGGATTTTGAAAAACCCATCTAAGTAAAATGGAGAAATACCAGGCATTGAACATCTCAGTCAAGAGAGGATAATGGATTGAACTAGTGTAGTGGTCGTGAGCCAGAAGTAAGCGGATGGACTTGAAAAGTGGCAGGGGGGTTTCTGGGATATTCAGAGAGCCAGTTTTCAATCACTTAGCCCTATGATTTTGACAACATATTTTACCTCTCTGTGCTTTTATCCCTAAAATTTAATTTAGCAACCTTTCCTATCTCATAGGGTTGTTGTGAAGATTCAGTTGCATTATTAAAGGTAAAATGCATCGAAAAGAAGGTCTAAAATAGGATATAAAATATGCATAATACACACACGAGGGGATACACACAAATTCAAAAAAAACTCCAGAATGTTTTTCAGAGGTATATATTTAAATATGTTTTACAAAGCAACCCTATCACCTTCAAAGTACTCTCCACTACACTCGGTACATGTGTCAAATCTGCGATTCCATTCTTGGAAATGGTTTTCAAACTTATCTGTTTGGATGTCTGACAGCACCTCCATCATTTGTTTTTCTTCACCTCTTCTACATCATCAAATTGCTGTCCTTTCAAGTCCCTCTTCATTCACAGAAACAAAAAGAAGTTGCGAGGTGAGGTGAGTCAGGTTTGTGAGGCAAGAGAGCCATGCTGTTTTTTGCCTAAAACTGGTGCACTGAGATGGCTGCATGAGCAGGTACTTTGTTGTGGTTGCAAAACCAGTCCCTTGTCTGCCACAAACCAGACCTTTTTTTGTCGCACATTATTATGCAATCTTTTCAGAACTCTTAATTGAAAGCTTGATCAGCAGTATGACCTGGTGGAACAAACTCCAAATGTATTACATGTTGACATTTTCCTCTGTTTGGGAAGTTGACAGACATCCAGAATGAGGTTTGTCATCAACTGATATTCCATCTTTTTTGAAAGAAGAAAACCACTCCTACACTTGAGTTTTTCCCATAGTGCTGTCCTTGTAAGCTGTGCTCAATATCACAACGGTTTCGGTGGCATTTTTCCAGAGCAGAGAACAAAATCCCACAGCTGCATGTTATTCTCTTTCATCAGACATCACAAAAAAATGAGGTTCAAGCAAAACTGCTTTCACGAAAAATTCAGTGTGACCAGAGAACCTTCCCAGAAGATGCCACAGGGTGCACTAACTAAAAATGAATCGCTCGATGCCTGCATAGCGGGAAAAATGTGTACTATGAAAGGTTCACTCTGTCCAGCACAAGTTTGTTTTTTG
This sequence comes from Tenrec ecaudatus, assembly GCF_050624435.1. Lineage (NCBI taxonomy): Eukaryota > Metazoa > Chordata > Mammalia > Afrosoricida > Tenrecidae > Tenrec > Tenrec ecaudatus. The sequence continues at coordinate 304,880,021 of NC_134530.1, read as the reverse complement.
TGGGGGTACCTGCATATTAAGCAAGGTTGTACCGTCTGCATACTGCAGGTTGTTAATAAGCCTTCCTTCAATCCTGATATCACATTCTTCTTCATATGATCAAACTTCCCTGATTATTTGCTCAGCATACAGATTGAATAAGCATGGTAAAGGATGCAATCCGGACACACAACTTTCCTGATTTTAAACCATGCAGTATTTCCTTGTTCTGTTCCCCAAAATGCCTCTTGATCCATGCACAAATTCCACACGAGCAAAATATAATGTCTTGGAATTCCCATTCTTCTCAAGGCTATCTACAGTTTTTTTTTTATGTTTCACATAGTTGAATGAATGTATATAGTCAATAAAGCACAAGAAAACATATTTCTGGTACTCTCCACTTTCAGCCAAGATCCATTACATCATAAATGAAATCCCTGTTCCATGTCTTCTTCTGAATCAGGCCTGAATTTCTGACAGCTCCTTGTCAATGTACTGCTGCAACCATTGTTGGGTAGTCATAAACAAAATTTCACTCGGTTCTGATATTAATGATATTCTATAATTTGGGCTTTATGTTGAGTCACCTTTCATTGCAATGAGTACAACTGCTGATCTCTTCCAGTCAGTTGGCCAGGAAGATGTCTACCAAATCTCTTTGCTTAGAAAGTGAGTGTTTCCAATGCTTTATCAGCTTGATGAAATAGTTCAGTTGGTATTCCATCAATTTCTGGAGGCATAGCCAAAAAAGAGGAAGACTCTCAACAAGATGGGATGACACACTGGTTGCATTGATGATCTCAAATGTAAGAGTAACTGTGAAGACAGCACAGGACCTGGTGGTGTTTATTTTCTGTTTTACAGAGCATCACTATGCTTGTGGGAATTTTCTTGATGACACCTGACAATATCGCAAAAGAGATTGACTCAAGATGCAGCCTTCTCCATGATCTCCTGGCTCTTTAACACACTAGCTTTTGATCTTCTTTCACTGGCATCACTGGGGCTGGATTGCACAACACAGAGGTTAATTCTATCAGAACACAAAATGGAAGAGAAGTTTATAATGCTGAGAATCATAGCCTGGCCAAATGGACACATAATTGGGGGAGGCACAATTTAATCCATAACAAACATCTATCAAAATATTCGGGGCTATCCAAATGCCAATTAATGTAAAAGAAGTTAAATTATGCAAAGTATGCTACATGACCACAATAGAATTAAATTACAAATTAACCAAAGAAAGGTTTCTGCAAATGTTTGAATATTTGGAACAACTGCTTCCTTTACCATGAGACTAAAAGAACTAGATGGTGCCTAGTTAACTATTACTGAATATTTTGATTAATGATTGATTACATAGAATGATTTAGAGGAGATTATACAGAAGAATCATTGATCAAAAGTGAGAAAAAGCAGAACATAATTTCAAATTATCATGGAATGTATACTTTTTAGAGCCATTGATGTTGAATGAATGGTTGAAACTATTGTCCTGAGATAATCTGTAAACATAAGACTAAATACCCCTTAAAACCAAAGAGCAGTTTAGCTTAACTAGTAAAGGATGCCTGCCTTGAATATTCTGCTCTGTTAAGAACTATTTATTTGGGAGCAAATTAAAAGATTAAAGAAAGAATAAAGAGGCATTGAATTTATGTTAACAGAAACCCAGGAAAAGAGGTTTTGAGTGTTTGTACAACTTGAGGAATGTGATCATTGTCACTAAAATGTACATGCATAAGTTGGTGAATTGGTGTATGTTGTGCTGTGTATAGTCTCAGTCATAGAAACAAATTTTTAAATGTTTAAAAATATTCTTAGTGGTTTCTCTGTCAAGAAACAAAACACCAAGAGATTAAGTTTTCTTTCAAATCAGTGGAAGTGTTGAAAACCACCTACCACATTAAATATCTGTTATCCCAGTATAAGAAAGGATCCCTGGTGGAGAAATGGTGAAACACATGGTTGCTGACCAAAAGATCAGGGGTTTGAACCCACCAATCACTTCATGGGAGAAACAACTGGTAACAGTCCCCAATAAAGACTTGCAATATAAGAAACTCATGAGACATTTCTACTTAGTCCTTTATGATTTCTAGGAGTCAGGGTTGGCCTGCAACACAACCATAATTATAATAATACATGTCGGAATTATTTATCTTCAAGATTTTTGAGAGAGACTTGCAATTTGTTCACCAAGGTCAACCAAGTAATTCTTCATAATATCTATTGTTCTTTTACTTAATGGCATCTTCTTTAGAGAGACTTACTCTCTTAATGTGGTTTCTCTAAAAGCAAATGCATGTACGATTAGATCTTGGGTTCCAGAAATTTATGAGAGTAAGTCAAAAAGTATTGCTAGTAGGGTGGAATTTCATAAATGCGTGGAGCGAATTCTAAATAAGATGTGTTCAGATATGTGTTTGTGGTCAGTGGTTAGCTGCAGACAAGTCCTCTAACTAATTCACTTCTCATAGTCTTGGATTTTATTATTTTTAAAAACATTTTATTAGGGACTCATGCAACTCTTATCACAATCCATACATACATCAATTGTATAAAGCACATCTGTATATTCTTTGCCCTCATCATTTTCAAAGCAGTTGCTCTCCACTTAAGCCCTTTGCATCAGGTCTTCTTTTTTCCCCCTCCTTCCCTGCTCCTCCCTCAGATTTTATTTTTTTAAGGCCCATCAAAGTAATGACTTTGAAAGGGTTCAGATGGACTCAGCTAAATACAAGGCAGAGTGGTTATCTCAGAAGATGAGGGCAAGTATTTCTTTGGGACTTCAAATGGGTGATCCTGATGGATTTTCTAGAGGACACAGGGAAATGACAAGGATTTATTAGGAAGAATTTTAGGAAGATTGAAAGTTGCAATGGTGAGGAAAAGTCCACAGAAATTACAATGAGGAATCCCCCTCCCCCCATGTGCCACCAGCCAATTGTGAGAATGCAACTGCTCACTCAGGGACAGCAAGAACTGTCCTATGAGACTTTCATTGGGAATTCTCATTCCTTCCACTCTATGATCCTGATCTTACCTCTTTAGACTTTTTCGGATCCCCAAACTCAAATAACTTTTCCAAGGAACATCATTTGGGTCCCTTGAGAATGGCTCAACTGCCATTTTGATTTTTTGGACATTGAAGAGTGGAGAAGGGTTAGAGAGATGGAGCCCAGCTTTCAGAAGTGTACAGGTCTAGATGGAAGACATGCCAAGAAACCATAGCCTCACACTTTGATATTTTTGTGTAACAAGAGTCTCTGGTTTTGTAGCAATGTATTTTTTTACTTAGCCTCCTATTGAGAAATGAGAGTATTAGTGTGACAATGAGGAAAATGAGGGAAAGGCAAACATAAGAAAAAAAAAGTGAGCTAATAGGTGGGTTCTAACTGTGGGCAACTAGATCCAATCACATTGGGGGCTTTCTGAGCATCAAGTGGTAAGCACCTTAGAATAGTGCTACCAAAGGACAGAGGACTTGGGGAATTAACTTATTGATTCCATTACTTGCCCCTGACACATTCTGACTGCCCAGAACAAGGGTCAACACCAGAGAGAGCTCCCAGGCAAAGAAGCAGGAAGACTTGGACCTTTCCTACCAGACACTACAGTGAACTCAGAGCTGGGCTATTGGGAGATGAAGTGAGCGATCAACAGTGCCTGCAACTGGTGGAAAAATGGAAACATTGTTCATCTAATCAATGTAAAGCATATTTATCTTATCACATATTTTCATCCAAACACTGAAGCTACAGACTTAGTTCATTTAATTTATTAAAAGTGTCTTCCCTATTTTTACAATACACTTCATCATACTTACCAGAAAAACAAATCTAGTTGTTCTATCTGAAATAGTGTAATTTCATTGGTTAATCAATGAAATATGCTAATGGAGTTTAAACCATGTTATTAAGTTTTCTTTAAATTTGGTTTGATTTTGATATTGAGTAAGTATTTAAAACTGCAAAAGTTGCTGAGAAAAGAATTTCAGACTGCAAAGAGATTAAAATGAGGCAGACATAACATAATGAATTTATTCACTTATAATCAGTTGTAAACACAAGAAAATAAGACCAGATGATGTTACTCATTATTGAATTTATCATAATGTAGCATACTGCTTAGCTGAAATTCTAAATTGTTTTTGAAATGAGGTGCATCACAGAAGTGTGGTATTTCTGAATCGTATTTGTGTGCTTATATTAATAATGGGTATCCTGCTTTTGAGAATAATTAAGTTATAAGCAAGAATTAATATAAGTAATGACGTTTGCTTCTAGACCGGAGGATAAAGCTTTTTTCAGTATGTGAAAGGAAGGAAAGCTATTTGGCGCTAAAACTCATCTGCTTGGTGGCAAGCATGCCATTGTACATTGCTTGTGTAAGTAGGAAAATAAAGCATTGGGTCAGCAATAGAACACGTGCCCTGAGGGCGGGGGGTTGTAGTGACTAAGCACTGGGTGGTTAACTGCAAGGTCAGCAGTTATTCTCTACTCTGCAGGAGAAGAAAATGGGGCTTCCTACTCCTATAAAGATTTACAGTCTCAGAAGCCCACAGGGGCAGTTTTTCCCTGTCCTGTACAGTCACGGTAAGTTGGAATCAATTTGTTGACTGTGAGTTTGGTTTTGTGTGTGGTATAAATAACGAACTGCAAGTGGGATATGTGCTTAATTTGATTTTAGAGTATGAGTTGTTTTTTTTTAAACATTTTATTAGGGGCTCATACAACTCTTATCACAATCCACACATATACATACATCAATTGTATAAAGCACATCCGTATATTCTTTACCCTAATCATTCTCAAAGCATTTGCTCTCCACTTAAGCCCTCTGCATCAGGTCCTCTTTTTTTTCCCCCTCCCTCCCCGCTCCTTTATTGAAGAGCTCATACCAAATCAAAAAGAAATTTTGGAACATTTTCAGTTGCAGATTTTAACCAATATAGTTTGGATGATCAGAAGGTCCCATAAGAGAGTTCAGCTCTAAGTAAAATAGTCAACACTTTTGGTTCCGTTGGCTGCTCAAAAATGCTTTCCTCTGCAGCCCACCCCCCACACCAGTTATTGACACGATCTAGAAATAAATATTGGGGAAAGTTGAACAGAATTGATGACACATATATGGGAAAAAGCCAAGGAACATCCAAAGTAGTTTGCCCAGGACTTACACTGCAGGAGTCCTGTTCTACCCAGTTGAGTTGGGAAATAAAGACAAAATTGTGAAATGAATGGTGTAATCACTTCGACACCTTTCTACCCTGTAACTGAGTATTCCATTTCCGACACTCAGCTTCATTCCCTCTTCACAGGAATGTGTGTAACCTTTGGGAGACTAGAGGGAGTTTCTGAGTGCTGCACACGGTTCATGTGCTCAGCTGGCAGCAGGAAGGTTGTGGGTTTGAGTTCACCTTGAGCACCCCAAAGGAAATACTTGATGGTTTCCTTAAAAAGCAGCCATTGAAACCCTTGTTGACTCAAAGGCAATTGGACTTTTTTTGTTAGAAGTCCCAAACCTATGGCACCTTCATAATAAGAAAGCTTCTCTTTTGTTTTTACCCCAAAGTTTTTAAATTCAGGGAGAACACATTTCTAAATTATTCATGAACTTAGTCTTCTATACCTGTTGGCTATTTGAATTGCCTTTCATTTCTTATTTTTAAAATGGAATTTTGGATTTCTTTATAAAGTTATATGTTGCAAATAGTGTCTCATAGCTTGTCAATTTCATGTTATTTCAGTTGAAATATCATCCTGAAATAACTTACATGTTTTATTTTTACATTTTTATTAAAAGATTATTTTATTGGGAGATCTTACAACTCTTATTATAATCCATACATCAATTGTATCAGGCATATTTGTACATTTTTGCCATCATTCTTTTTTAGACATATACTTTCTATGAAGTCCTTGGTATCAGCTGCTCTTCCCCCCGACCCCACGTGAGATATGAAAATAATAATAATTTATAATCTATCAAGGGGTCAAGAGAATGGTGAGAGGGAGGGAAATAAGTTACATTTTTATCTGATTATCATGTGTCAGACTTTTGGGGTATTTTATGTACTTTATATGTGTTACCTTTTCTACCTATGGTAATATAAGAGCCCTAAAAGTAAATACTTATTATATCCCCAGTTTTTAGATGAAGAAACAGAGGCACAGAAAGGTATAAGGAAATTGGTCAAGGTTGTTCAGCTAAGAAGCAACAGAGGCAAGAGTCAGGCCAAGGCAGGCTAATTCCAGAGCAAGTATGCTTAATTATTTTACCATATGGTTTATAAAACATCACTAAATGTCAGATAACATCGTCTTCATATGCTCTATATCCAATCACGTTTTGGAGTTAAAAGCTATAGTCCCCTTCACTTTGGTAAAGCCGCACACCAAGCGTATTGTCATCAAGTTGATTCTGAGTCTTAGCAAACCCATGTCACAGAGAAGAAATGTCCTCTAGGCTTTATGGGACCTGTCTTAATATGGCCTGTCTAGACGTTAAGGAACCCAGATAGAAGTGATCAAGCACTTGACTGCTAATCAAAAGGTCGGTGATTTGAACCCACCCACCGCTTGGTGGGAGAAACGCGAGACAATCTGTTTTTTACAAAGATACACAGCCTTGGGAACCCTATAGGACAGTTCTACTCTGTCCTTACAGGGTTACTGTAAGTCAGAATTCACTTGATGGTAGTGGGTTGGCCACAGTTTTAGTAACTTCCACCAGATTACTGGGTGTGAGTATGCAAATGAAGTGCTTATGAGCCGCCAAGAGGTTTGCATAACTTGCTAACAAGGCAAATAAATTTCATGGAACGCTGTGGGGCGGGACCATCTAAATAAAGTGCAGGGAATCCCAATGAAGGGATTGGTAAATTTTGCCATACACGAAGTTTAAAATGAGCCCTCCCAGAGGCAGGGTGCTGGTGTAGGAAGGCTGCCTATTCACTTGGTCTGTGCCTCTAGAAACTAGGCAGGCAGGAGTGATGGAGGGGAAGCAGAGGAAGGCCCTGTGCGGACCGAACAGACAGCTCCCTGGCTGCAGAAATGGCCTTGGTGGCGCCAGTAGTGTCTGCCTTCCCCTCCTCCATCAGGGAGAGCTGCACCCTCAGGGTCACAGAATGTGAGGAGCTGGAAGTGCTGAGCTGTCGTTTCACTCTTTACAAGTGGAAAAAGGAGGAGTGGACTCTCAAGGAAAAAGATTTATTCGGTGACCCGTTTTCGGAGGGAAGAAGGATTTTTAAAAAAGCCCCAAACGTCCAAAAGATGATTTTTGCTCAGAATCATCTTTGGTTTCACCAGGGACAGAAGCACCAGCTATTGCCGGCAGACTTCCTATGAGGACGAACGCTCTTTCATCTAGACCTTACCTATCACGTCCCTGCAAGGTGGTTATTTTTAAGCATACGAGCACCAATATTTATATCGTGGCTGCTAGTGTTCTGACTCACTTCTGTGACTGCATTAACAATTGTCCTATAAAGGGGCAGGGCCTTGATCTCATCACGTGCTCACTGTCAGAGGGGGGGAGGGGCTCACGCCGTGACTGACAGGACGGGGGACTGCAGGGGACAGCTGGGGAGAGCTCTGACTCAGCGGAACTGAGCGGAGAAGCCTCCCTCTGAAGCAAAAGACAACGCCTGCCCGCCTGGGGGTGGGGTAGGGGTGGGGGTGGGTGCATGGCCATTAGAGGGAGAAGTATGCGCTTTTAAAAAATTATGATCTACAAACACAATAAGCAGGAAATGGACAGCGTTGTGTGTGTGTGTGTGTGTGTGTGTGTGTGTACGTGTTGTGTGTGTAAAGGCTGCTGCATGTCCTGTAAAGGCAGACACAAAGCAGTGTGCATCTGTCAAAACGCACAGAGCGAGCCTACGAGTAACCTGTGCCTTTAATTAATACTGATACATCTGTATTGTTTCATCAGTTGTAGCCAGTGGACCACAGGGATGCCAGATGTTAATAATAGCAGAGACTGTGTGTGTGTGTGTGTGTGTGTGTGAATTCTCTGTGCTTTTTGCATAATATTTTTGTCAATGCAAAACTGCTCTAAAAGTGATTAATTGCTTGCACAAGCTCGCACATGAAAGTTGACTAATGCTTCACCAACTGGGAGTTTAATTGTCTGCACGATGCTTTTAGATACTCTCAGAATTCTGGTCAGTCCCTGTTCCCTATGCAATGTCTCTCAATCAGAGGGTGCAAACCCCTCTGGAGTAGCAAGATTTACAGTATGTACTTGCATGTTCTAGGAAGCAGGGTTCTTCCTCAAGGGCACGTGACCTTCCCTTCAATCATGGGGGTATTAGTTTGTGAATAGGTTCAGCTCTAGAATCTGGGTGAGAGGCTCTGGTTATCCATCATGTAGTTACTCAAGTCAGTTGTTTAGTGACGAGTTCTAGGATATTGATCAGAGGTTGGCAAAACAATGACTAAGTCTGTCCATTGTGTTTGTATGACCTATGAACTAAGAAAGGCTTTTGCTTTCTTTTTTTTTGAGAATAATCAAAAGGAACATACTTAGTAACAAATGAAAGTTCTGTGAAATGCCAATGGCAGTACTGTCCATAAATAAAGTGCCACTGGGGCAGGACCACACTCATCTGACTCCACGTTGCCTGTAGACAAGTTCATACTAATGGCAAAGTAGAGGAGATGTGACAGAGGCCACATCACTTGAAAGGTGGTGTGGGGCACCCTACAGTTTATGGTGCTGCCATCACGATTGGACAGTGTATTGAGCATTGTACATTTCACTATATTGTGAAATACGGCTTTTACTGCCAGCTCCTATAATCATGCCAGACCAACCAAAGTGGACTACAAGGATTTGATTTTGAAAGTGTAGAGTCTGGTGGATTATCCAATTAGATGAAAGAGTATTATGATTATTAAGCATTGTCATTGTGCTTTATTTGCTAGCCAATCTAGCAAAACTGTTCTCTGATATGAGTCAATAGAAACCAAAGAAACTTGCTCAGGTGGGGGGAAATGTGCTTAAGACTGTTAGGACTTCAGTAAGAAGACTGGCTTGAAGCGTTCCAACATTCAGAGCAGAATTAAGGATCAATTAGAAAGTAGAACTGAGGTCAGGATAGTGTGGGGGTCAGGGGGGAAGCATTAAAGAACTAGAGGAAAGTTGTATGCTTCAACGGTGCTATACTACACCCTGACTGGCTCCTATCTTCCTTGTGCCCCTTCTGTAAGGGGATGTCCGATTGTCTACAGATGGACTTTGGGTCTCCACTCTGAACTCCCTCTCATTCACAATGATATGATTCTTTGTTCTGGGTCTTTGATGCCTTATACCTGATCCTAGCAACACCTCTTGATCACACAGGCTGGTGTGCTTCTTCCATGTGGACTTTGTTGCTTCTGAGCTAGATGGCTGCTTGTTTATCTTCAAGCCTTTAAGACCCCAGACACTATCTATTTTGATAGCCTAGTCGGGCACCATTAGCTTTCTTCACGATATTTGCTTATGCACCCATTTTGCCTTCAGAAATCTGTCAGGAGGGCGAGCACCACATGATCCCAATTCTACCTTACAAATCTGGCTAGACCAGAGCATGTATATGGGTACAAATAAGAGCTGGAAACACACGGAATCCAGGACAGATAAACCCCTCAAGAGAGAGTAGAGGTATCAGGAGGGTAAGGGGAAAGTGGGGGGAGAAAGAGGGAACCAATTACAATTGATCCACATATAACCTCCTTCCAGGGGGATGGACAACAGAAAAGTGGGTGAAGGGAGACATCGGTCAGTGTAAGACATGACAAAATGATAATAATTTATAAATTATCAAGGGTTCATGAGTGGGAGAGGAAGGGGAAAAATGAGGAGCTGATACCAAGGGCTCAAGTAGAAGGATAATGGTTTGAAATTGATGATGGCAACAAATCTACAAATGTGCTTGATACAATGGATGTACGCATGGATTGTGATAAGAGTTGTATGAGTCCCCAATAAAAATGATTAAAAAAAAAGAATCAATTCCAAACATTGCACAGATGAGATTGAGTGGCTGTGTTTGGCTCTTGAAGAGATGTCAAAAGTCTCAGATATTGCTCAGTGGCTATTTATTCAGTGAATTAATGCCAAATTGAACGTGTATAACAAACTGAGGGTGCAACTTTTGGTTTCTCTCCATCTGTGGTAGTCACCTAATCTGGTGTCAATTTAAGGATTAAGAGTGTAGGGGTGGAGTCTAGGCTGTCAATCTGGAGATAGCCAATGAGATTTCTGTGGGCATGGCTTTCTCCTGAGAAATCTGGAAAATCTGGTACTTCCTCCTTGGAGGCAGAAAACACCCCTCTCTCTCTGCTACTCCCTGGGAGACATTGCAGAAGACAAGCCACATGGAAACAACCAGACCTTGGGAGCCGGAGAAGCCACAGAGAGACCCCTGCCAGCACTGAGATGCTTACAACGCCACTGGACCCAAAGACTTTCTACCCACTGGCTTCTGATTGTCCTGCATTTGGCTTCATTGCATGTGTTAATGAGTCTGAAGAGGACTTTATAAATTTATATCGGACATATGGGCTAATATAAGGCTCAGACTTATGGACCTGATCTGGACTGGGCTGGAATGTTTTCTCAATGCTCAATTGCTCTTGTATATAAATCTCTTTCTTATACACATAGGTGTGTCAATGAATTTGTTTCTCTAGTCTACCCAGACTAACACACCATCTTAAGGAGAGAAGAGGTGTGAAAATGTAAGACACACGGAAACAATTGGTCCAGTGCATCATGACCCTTTTGGGGGTCAAACGACCCTTTTACAAGAGTCACCCAATTCATAACAGTAGCAAAATTACAGTTAGGAAGTAGCAAAAAATAATTTTATGGTTGGAGGGTAACCACAGCATGAGAAATTGGACTAAAGAGTGGCGGCATTAAAAGGTTGAGAACCATTGCATTAGAAGGTCCTGAATACAATGAGAAACAAATGTGGAACAAAACTCAAAATTAAGAGAGACCAGACTTACTGATCTGATAGAGACTGGTGGAACCTCCAAGTCTATGGCCCTTAGCTACCCTGCGTGTCTGGAATTGACCTCCGTGCTTCAATTTTGAGTCAAACCATAGACAGGACCATAAGGGGAACAGAAACACTAACAATAGGGTCAGGGACCCACACCTTAGAATCAGCAACCTGCTGAGATCAAGGGCAGCAGTTACACAGGACAAAGTTTACAAGGGTTAGAAAAAAACAAGGACCAGAGACAGGAACAAATGGGCTAAGTTATGATGCCCTGAGATGAATGCAATGAACGAGACGAAGCAAAATGTTTATGACTTGTTGGATTTAAAGCTAACGATCTGCTCTATCATCTTCATTCAATCCACCAAAAAGAAGAAAAAACAAACAAATACAAACAAGTCTGCAAGAGAGACCAAGAAAAGTGAACATGAGATTGTTGATGGGAATTGTCATCTCATCCATGTCAATTCACGGCGATACCATGTGTGCAAAGTAGAACTGAGCCCCATGAAGTGGTCCAGGCTGTCACCTTTCAGAAGCAGATCGCTAGCTGTCTTCCAGGCACTCTTGAGTACATTCACGCTGCCAGACTTACCTGCGCTTACCTGTTTGTGCACTTGGCGTCTCCCAGTAAAGAAACAGCCTCTCTGAGTCACCTGCAGGAAACACCAATTGCAGGTGAGAACAGTTTCAGGGAACTTGAGAAAATACCAACTTACCACACCAACAAGTGGAATCTGTTAATGCAGTTCAGCTGAGGATGGTAGAAGTAACTCGTAATCCACATGCCTTGCAATTTCATAATTCGATCATATCAAGAAGAGTCACACAATCATCAGCACAATCAGTTTTAGAACATTTTCTTCTTTCTTGTCCTCACTGTTATTCATTGCCCCCAACCTCGCTTGCCGTAACCCCAAGAAATTATTCGTCCAATTACTGTCTCCATGGAGTTGCCCATCCTGAATTTCCTATGTCCAGAAATATACAAAAACAAAATACATAAAAGCTAACCGCAATAAAATAGAGAAAACCTCAGTTACAAAGAAAGTAGAAAATATTAAAAACCAGAGCAATAATAAAGTGGGTCAAAGTGGAGACCATATGATAAGGTGTTACATTTTAACGTAACACCATCTACCATCATCCACTTTCCAATGCACTGTGCATGACAGCAAGGGGATTCACATCCTTGGTCTGTAGCTAGAGGGGATTCACTGGACGCTTAATCCATGTGTGTTTTCCCTTCACTTTTTTTAGTTAAAACAATGTTTAAATGGGTCAAAGGGAAATAAATAAAATATTACATTTTAACCAAATTATAGCTACCGCATGGAAACAGAGCTTCCAAGATAAACTATGCAAATATCATTGAAGAGTAGCATCAGCAGATGGGTATTTGCAAACAATTTTAAGGATAGTAAACATTAACTCTGAAACTCAAGTATATGAATGCTATCCACCCCAAAATATTTAATTCTTCTCCTTGGTAGACCTACATGACAAAAACCCCACTACTCATTATTATTTATTATATTTCGGATTTTATCAATGAAATTCTTATGAAATAATTCTTTCTTTTGTGATATAAAATAGCTTCCATTTGACTTCTTGGCCTGCAAAGCCTAAAATATCTGGTTCTTTTCAAGGGGAGCCTCGTACACTTTGACACAGAGTATGCAAAATTTTCATATATCTCTGTCTCACTTACCTAGTGCCTCAGAGACACAAATGTCACAGGTAGGTGACTTTAAAGAACATATTTTTTTTCCCACTTCCAGTCTGGTAAGCTAAAAGTCCACATCATGGTCTTAATCATGTTGATTCCCATTTTGTTGGCAGTCCCGATGCTTTTGTTTCCTTGGTGGCTCTTGTCCAGTAGACAACCTTCCCAAGGCCTCTGTTTGCCCCTTCCCCCCTGTATGTGCCTGTATTCATTCCACACCTTTTATAACTCAGAAGTGTTATAGTGACTAGATAATCAGTCAAAAGTGACTAGATTTAGAAGCCGCCCTACTTAAACCTCAAACTCACTGTAATCAATCCTATTCCAAGTCATAGAAAGCCTCTAAGACAAAACAAACCAACAGAAGCAAAACAAAACAAAATAAATAAATAACCAGCAACCAACAACTCAGCTCCTTAGGCTTTCCAAGACTGTACATCTTTATGGGAACAGCTAGCCTCATCTTTTCCCCATGGAGCAGTAAGTGGATTTAGACTATTGACCGTGTGGGTAGCAGTCCAGTGACTAATCCACTGTGCCACCAAGGCTCCTTCCACCCAACTTAGGTATGACCAAATTACTATAACAAGGGAAACACTATCTCCTACGAAGATTATGTGCACAGGTATTGGAGCCAGGATTTCAATATCTACTTGGTGGGGTAGGGAGACGATACTTCAATCCATAACAGCTGGCCATCTGTTTCATGGGACACTGTTATTAGAAACGAATCGCTACAACTCAAACATTTTAATATCCTCTCGGTCTCTGTTGCTTTTTACTGTCAAGGCACTCACCTTGTGTCTGGTGGTAAAGACTATCGATTAACCGATGGAATCGTAGAATCCTCTCTACAGTCTCGTAGGTAGCGTCTTCCTGTCATACCAGGACTAGAGAGAACAGCCCGCCCACAGGGATGGTTTATCCGGCAAATAAGGTACCCAGGGGCTTCTTGTACTTACTGATGTGTAGTGTGCAATTTCAGCTTCACCACACAAATCATTATTAACTCTTGAAGACACGAAAAGACAGAAAAAGAATATTATAATATCTCATAAGTAGCAACTGAAACAAGTAGTTACCATCCCCACCCCCACCTCCGCCCCCCCCCCACTCCACGTTTAAAGAACAAAAGGAAAGCATTGGAATTATTATTGCTTGGAAACACTGATGATTCCTTTAACATTGACTTTCTATGTCAAAGGAGGTGGGTATACAGTGGTGGTACGGGTGGGAGTGGGCTGAAAGGGAGACAATGTTGAGTCCAGGAAGAAAAAGAATGTTTGCAAACAATTGTATGATACTGCTGGACGTGATTGAACTGTGGAATGATATATGTATTAACTCAAAATTCATAATATGTTTTTTTAAAAAACTGACTTGACCAGTGCTGTTGTCTTTGAGCTCGAGGGATGGCTCCTTGATTGGGGTCGTAGACCACCAAAGATGAGACGCTCATCTTCTGAGATATCGGGGGCGGGGGACTGTGAGTTTGGGGCAATTATAAACTGCAGTCAGTTGCTGTTTCTGTCATAAGCACCTGCTCTCCTGCCCAGACGAAGAAGCAAGCTTCGGTGACCCAGACAGCAATAGTAAGCAAACCGGAAGGAGCAAGTCCTCCTGACTCGCCAGCCTTTCTCCATCACCTCCCAGTGGAAGATGCAAACATCGAGGCACCTGGCAAAACAGAGATGCTTCCAGAATCCCAGCACTGAGTGTAGAAGGATGGACATGAAATTGAGACAATAGTGAGTAACTTCCTGGATGCTTCCTCCCCCCAACTACCATGATCCGAATTCTACCTTGCAGGGCTGGATAGGGCAGAGGCTGTACACTGGTACATATGAGGGCTGGAGGCACAGGGAATCCAGGGTGGATGAAACCTTCAGGACCAAGGGTGTGAAGGGCGATGCTGGGAGAGTGGAGGGTGAGTGAGTTGGAAAGGGGGAACTGATTACAAGGATCCACATGTGACCTCTTCCCTGGGAGAGGGACAGCAGAGAAGGGGGGGAAGGGAGACTCCGGATAGGGCAAGATATGACAAAATAACGATGTATAAATTACCAAGGGCACATGAGGGAGAGGGGAAAGGGGAGGGAGGGAAAAAAAAAAGAGGACCTGATGCAAAGGGCTTAAGTGGAGAGCAAATGGTTTGAGAATGATTGGGGCAGGGAATGTATGGATGTGCTTTATACAATTGATGTATGTATATGTATGAACTGTGATAAGAGTTGTATGAGCCCCTAATAAATTGTTAAAAAAAATAGTGAGTAACTGGCTCATTAATGAAGTGCACTAAGATAAAGTCTTAGACACTTTTCACAGTACCTTTATAAGACAAGTTTAGAATCAGGACAATAATCAAGCAGTAAAACCCAAACCCAACCCAACCCAGAGCTTTCCAGTTAATGCTAGCTCACATCGACCTACATGACAGAGTAGAATTGCTCCACAGTGTTTCCAATACTATCAATCTTTCCAGCAGCAGACTGCCTCAGACTTGGGTGGATTTGAGCTGCCATCTTGCAGTGAAAAGCCCAGTGTGGATCCCACTGTGCCACCAGGGCTCCTTAAGGTTTTATCAGAAGACTCCCATTTTCCTCAGGAAAGAAAATGCTATTGGTTTTCCTAGGAAAAACTTTTGTGTTTAAAGTAGCTTCCATGGAGCTACTCACTCACCTATAATGCAAACAGTATTTGATGGTCCATGCATATAATAAAGACGTTCTGATTCCTCCATATCTCCACATTTGTGGTATTCATTGTGTACAGAGTCGATGCAGAAAACAGTGCTCATTTAGAGGCAAGAAGAAGATCCCCATTCAACCCGGAGCAAATGTGCCCAAAGCTGACCAGGACCCCTGGTCAATTTTCTTTTGATCTTAACATGTAGGATTGCTATAATTCAAAATCAATTTGATGGCAGTTTTAAATTTTTAATATTTAATTTTTCTCACCAATAGAGTCATGTTTCAGAGAGATGTTTTAAAATTAAAACAAAACAAAACATATCCCTGCTATTTAATTCATTTCCACAACTTCCCAGAGAACTGGAGAACTTGCTGATGAAGACCAAGGATTGCAACCTTCAGTATGGTTTGCAACTCAACGTACAGAAGACCAAGATCCTCACCACTAGACCAATAGGTAGCATCATGATAAATGGAGAAAAGATTGAAGTTGTCAAGGATTTCGTCTTACTTGGGTCCACAATGGTCGCTCATGGAAGCATTAGTTGAAATCAAAGGATGCATTGCATTGGGTACATCTGCCGCACAAGCCCTCTGATAGTGTTGAGAAGGAAAGGTGTGACTTTGAGGACTAAGGTGTGCCTGCCTTGAACCATGGTATTTTCAATTGCCTCGTATGTATGTGAAAATTGGGCATTGAACAAGGAAGGTCTACAAAGAATAGATGCCTGTCAATTATGGTACTGGCAAAGAATGTGGAAAGTACCATGGTACACTAAAAGAATCACCAAAGCTGTCCTGGAAGAAGTATTGCCAGATGCTCCTCAAAGACGAGGAGGTGAGGATTCATCTTGCACACTTTGGACATGTTGTCCGGAGAGCGCGGTCCCTGGAGAAGGACATCATGTTTGGTAGAGTGGAGGGCCGTGAAAAAGAGGACAGCCCTCAGAAAGATGGATGGACACAGTGGCTGCAACAATGGGCTCAAACACAGGGACAACTGTGAGGATGGCACAGGGTTGGTCAGTGTTTGATTCTGTTGGATATTGGGGCTCTATGAATCATAGCCAACTCAATGACATCTAACAATAGCCGTAGTTAGGCAATGAATAGATAAAAAAAACAAACAAGCAAAAAGCTTGCTGCCATTGAGTCGATTGTGATTCATAGCAACTCAATAGGACAGCCCCTTCTGGGTTTCCAAGAGAGTAAATCTTTAAAGGAGTAGAAAGCCTAGTCTTTTCCCCTTGGAGCAACAGATGGTTTAGAACTGTTGACCTTGTGGTTAGCAGCCCAACACAAAACCACTATGCCACCAGAGCTCCTCCCATTGCATATATAAGGTAAGATATATGGAATCCATCTGTGGCAGTTACATAATCTCCTGACAACTCGTGAAGGAGTAGAGTCTAGCCTGTCAATCAGGCCATAGCCAAGATTTCTCTTGTGGACATGGCCTTCTGATGATTCTAGGAACTCTGTCTTCCTCCCTGGAGGTGGGAGACATTCTCTCTGCATCGTCTTCCTGTTGACAAGACACATAGAGTTACATTGATGAAGCCCTGGAGCTGGAGGAGCCATGTGGAGACCCCTGCCAGGGCTGGAATATATCCACCGCCTCTGGATCTCCAAGACTTTCCACCCATTGGCTTCTGATCTTCCTGAACTTGGCACCATTGCATGTGTTGCATGAATCTGAAGAGGAATTTATAGATTGGTTAATATCGACTTATGAACTTGATCTGGACTGGGCTGGGATGTTTTCTTAATATACAATTACTCTTTGATAGAAAGTTCTCTCTTACACACATAGGAGTGTCTATGGATTTGTTTCTCTAGTCAACCCGGACTAACACACCATCTCAGTGTTTGGCTGTCAGACTTCTGCTCACTTAAATCTATTTATGGTCATGGAAGCAGCAGTCGTGGAAGCAGCAAGCTAAGCAAATCTATTCTACCTTACAAATCCAGCTGAACCGGAGAATGTACATTGGTACAGATGGGAACTGGAAGCAGAGGGAATACATGACAGATGATCCCTTCAGGTCCAGTGGTGAGAGGAGTGATACTGGGAAGGTGAAGGGAAGGTGGGTAGAAAGGGGGAACTGATTACAAGGATCTGCATATAACTTCCTCTCTGGAGGTCGGTCAACAGAAAAGTGGGTGAAGGGAGACATCGGTCAGTGTAAGATATGACAAAATAATAATGACTTGTAAATTACCAAGGGTTCATGAGGGACGGGAGAAAGCGGAAGGAGGGAAAAAATGAGGAGCTGATGCCAGGGGCTCAAGTGGAAAGCAGATGTTTTGAGAATGATGATGGCAACAAATGTGCAATAACAGTGCTGTATGTATGGATTGTGATAAGCATTGTATGAACCCCCAATAAAATGATTAAAACAATATTTTTTTTAAGAGACAGGGAGGTCAAAGGAGAGTTTAAAAGCCTGGCTGGTAAAGAGGGAGACAGAAAGAGTGTATTTCTAAGTTCATCCTTTAGTATGAGGTCAAAGCTAGGGTTTGTTCAATCATGTAACATTTGTTGTAAATGACTGTGGCAGGTACATCAAGATAAAACACCTCTAGAAAGCGACAGTACAAAGACACACAAGGTATTACCCTGATATTTTGCCCTCAAGAATTTCTTCATTTACCAGCGAAGGTGGATGCATAAAATAACCGGCATTAGACATGGCTCAAGGGCTCTAGCAGGGATGTGCAGGGTGCTATGGGATGAGAATGGAGGGGTCAAAGCAGACGAAGAGTCGGGAAAGGCTTTCTGGAGAGGGCGCTCCTTTAAAAGAAACATAGACTCCTTATTTCTGTGAAGTAGCTTCTACTAATATTTTTATTTTATAGGTGGGGAAACAACTCCGTCCCACAAGCCAAACAAGAACTCTACTACCATTGAGTCAATTCGGATCCATAGTGGCCCTGTTTCGGTTTTCCCAGGCTGTAAATCCTTACAGGTATAGGCAGCTTCAGCTATCTCCGGAGGGCTATTTGGTGGGTTTGAATTGCTGACCTTATGATTTCAACAGTTGGACTTATGGTTAGCACCACTAGGGGCTCTGGTCTGGGAAGGAAGGTAGAGAAATAGCCTCTCACTTCCCAAGGTTCTGCAGCTAGGTGTGTGGTGCTCATCTCCCTGCGCTGAGATGAGGCAGCCAGTTCAGATGGAGCCATCCTTGAAATGATCAAGCACGAGAAGAGCCAGGTTTATGGAACAGAGGTAGGAGTGACATGAGCAGGGTACAGAGAGGCAGAGGAAGGATGCTCCAAAGGAAATGAAAAGGTGTTTTCAGAGTGATAGGAAAGAGTTTGGAACACAAAAGACAAGAGAGGGTAGAACTTCACAATAGAGCCCTTACCAGTATTGAATGCCTTAGACAGGCTGAATGCTACGACTTCTATGTCCACTGAATATGGTGGTTTACTGTAAGCTCTTGTCAATAACAGGATTTGTCATTTAAGGTCATGGTCAAATGGAGAAACCATTGGAAGGTGAACTGCACATGGGCAAGTTGAAGTGCCAAGTTAAGTCAGGGCGTTACCCAAAGTATAAATGTATGATGTTCCGTGTGTGCTTGTTGAGGGGATAGGTGAAGCAGAGGGACAAATGGCAACAGAATGGAGAGTGTCTTTTAAAAAAAATTTTTAAAGAGTGATTTGTGTGTGTGTGTGTGTGTGTGTGTGTGTGTGTGTGTGAAACCACACCTCTTTGGAAGAGATTGAAGTTGGCTTTTTGGAAGGTCAGAGCATGTATTTCTCTTGAAGAGACGGGGCACAGTCCCAGCTGTTCTATTTGCAGTGTTTCAGACAATTTCGTCTGGCCTGTCTGCAACCAAGACTAACATTGAGGGCGTCTGAGAGGGGGAAGTGTGTCACCTGTCTTCTCAGTCACCGTAAAGTGAACTGCTCATTTCACCATGCTTTACAATCATAGAGAACTGGCACAGGCCGAATGGGCCCTAGGATGGGGTATTTCTCATCCCTCACTGAAGTTAATTAACAGCCTACGGGAGGAAATAAAAGCGGGAAGGTGCACACACATTAAGACCGGAGCACAGAGTCAAGCAGTTTGCTGGCCGTAGAAAGAAGTGGTGCGTGTAGGTAACATGGATGCCTAGGGATAGCTAGCTTGTGGAGATTGGGTGGCAGCAAAGCCCCTTCCTGTCTTCACTGCTCTGCTGGTCTTTGCTAACTCAGCTCCTCCTCTCGGCGAGACGCGTCACCGTGCTGCCCCTGTGCGTCTGGTGTTGTGTGCGTGTGTACCTAGGAGGTATTGCAATGGTAAGCAGGTCTGCCATAAGCAACTATCTCCAGAAAGCTGAAAGGGGTGGATAAGGTCATCCAAAATGTCATCAACTGCACCGTGCTGCCCTCACACTAACTTTCTTCTGCCCAAAGGGGATCATGTGGCTTTAATTTTCACTATGGTGCGTTAGTTCTTCTAGCCTAGGAAAACATAATTGAATTTGTTAAAATCGGAAGGGGTTTTAGAAATCAAATTCCTGAATTTCTCATTTTTAACAAGTGAGTCAATTGAAGGCTAGATGGCAGGGCCAGGCTAGCATGCGGGTTTCCTGGAAACCTTAACGTCACCTGTTATACGCGGCATGGGTACAAATGAGCCTACACATGCGGAATTTTAAAAGTAACGAAAGCTAAACCTAGCCACAGCAACAAAATCGCTACTGTCCAATCGGCTCTCGTTCATGGTGGCACAGTGGGGTAAGGGTCGGGGTGCTCACTGCAGGGTTGGCAGTTCAAACCCATCTTCTGTTCTGAAGGAGAAAGATGAGACTTTCTGTTCTCATCAAGATTGACAGTCTTGGGAACCCAAAAGGCAGTCAGTATACATGGGAATCAACTTGGTGGCTGTGATCTGTGGCTTAGTTTACCATCGTGACCCCAGGTGTGGGGTAGAACTGTGCTCCGTAGCAAGGTCAATCTTCTGAGGTGCCTCGGAGTGGTTTCAGAGTGCCAGGCCTTTCCGTTGGTAGCCACACACCTGAGTCTTGGCATGATCCCGGTGCTACTTACATATGAATCAAAGAAGCTTCCCGCACGATCCGCAGACACACTTCAATATGGTATTTTAAAGTTAATCTCTCTCTGCTACATAGTCAGCACATATCTTATGGAACTTTTATGCATATTGCTATAGCTGATCTGTACTATTTTTGGATTTTGTATTTGTGACTGTCTTTTGTGTGTGTGTGTGTGTGTGTGTGTGTGTGTGTGCTGTCTGGCTAGTGCTGTGAAGTGTTGGTAGCCTAGTGGGTTACAGGCTGGGTTAACAACCATGAGGTCAGCAGTTTGAAACCAGCTCTATGAGGGAAAGATGGGATTTTCTGCTCCTGTAAAGATCCACAGTCTCAAAACCCCACAGAGGCAGTCCCACTCTGTCCTTGCAGAGTTCCTCTAAATTGGACTTGAATTAACTTGGCAGTGAGCTCTAGGGCTCATTTTTATTGCTGTATTTGCTCTTGTAAATGGTCTCCAAATATAGTGCGGAGGGACTGCCTTGTATTCCTAAGCGCCAGGGCTGGGAAGTGCCTGACAGAGAAAATGAATGGGTTTGACAAGCTTAGCTCAGCCCTGAGCTACACTGCTGCTCATTTTTGAGCTCAGTGTAAATGAACCAACAATATATATCAAATCAGGCGTCATGGAAGAGAAAGATCCACTCCCGTACCGATAGCACTCAGCTGCTAATCCAAAGGTTGGCAGTTTCAATCCACCCAGATGGACCTTGGAAGGAAGGCCTGGAGATGGACTTTCAAAAGGTCACAGTCATTGTACAGGGCAGCTGTACCCTGAAAGTCATGGAGTATCCAGGTGTCAGAGTAGAGTCAATGACACTATTTTTGTTGTCGATGTTGCTATTTTATCAATTAATGCTGAAGTTTCTGGGAGGTGAGAATGGTTAACCCACTCAGCTCAGATGTTGGAAGTTCAAGTCTATACGAGGCACCTGGGAATAAAGGCATGGTGATCTGTTTCTGAAAAATCAGCCATTAAAAACCTTGTGGAGAGCATCATGATACGTAAGAGTTGACTTGATGGTCATTTTTATTAAAAAATCACTTGATGCTGCAGAATTAACCTGGCAATCAACCTCTTTGAGTGGTGGGAGGTTAGAAGAGCCAGGCCTCTTTTCTGGCGGTCTACATTTTTTAACATGCTCCCTGATTTAGTGAGACCTTGTAAAGATTTCAATTTCCTGTGAAAAGGATACTCCCAGTTAAGAATAATATCATTGCAGACTTTGTTGATGATCTTCTGCTAAATTTTACACGCATGTGATCCTAATATTGTTCTCTACCTTGAGCTTTCTGTTAGGCCACCTTTCTTTGGAATGGGTCCACATGTAGATCTTTTCCAATCATTTGGCCAAGTTCTTCCAAATTTCTTGGCATAGAAGAGTGAGTGCTTCCAGTGCTTCATTAGCTCGTCGAATCATTACACTTGATATTTCATCAATTCCTGGAGCCTTGTTTTTGGCTAATGCTTTTTGTGCAGTTTGGGTGTTGTGTTTGTCTGGGTTCTTTAGAGAAATGAATCCACGGAAACTCATGTATAAGAGAGAGTTTTATATAAAGGGTAAGGGCACATCAAGAAAACATCCCAACCCAGTTTTGCCCAAGCCCACAAGTTAAACATTAACCCAATGTCTAACACCAATCCTAAAGTCCTCTTCTATCTCACACTATGATGCTGACTGCAGGAGGAAAGCAGAATCAGTGAACGTGTAAGCATCTCAGTGCTGACAAGGGTCTCCACACAGCTGCTCCAGCACCCAGGGCCACATCAGGGTAGGTCTATGTGGCTTCTCCTCAGGGCTGTCTTGCAGGAAGTGAGCCTTGCCAGCTCAAGAAGGGCACTGGCTAAGGCAGCTGCACCCTGGTCTGGCCACCAGAAAGCAAGAGACCCGAGAACTAGAAAGGTGAGGCTTATAGAGCGATTTAGTTCTCTACCCTTCAATTAACCCCACACGTGTTTATCAGCTAGGTTGGCACAATAAAGTTTAATTCAGGCGTCTTCCTTCAGTACCACTGGTTCTTGCTTATATGCTACCTCTTGAAATTATGGCATGTCTGCTAGTTCTTTTTGGCACAGTGACTGTGTATTCTTTCCATCTTCCTTTGTGCTTCCTGCATCATTCAATATTTTACCCATAGAATCTTTCAATAGTGTAAGGCTGAATTTTTGATTGAGTTATTTCAGTTTAAGATATGATGAACATATTCTTCCTTTTTGATTTTCTAAATCTAGGTCCTTGCATATTTTATTATATCATTTTGTTTTCTTGAACTGTCCTTTGAAATTTTCAGCTCTTTGACCTTATCATTTTTTCTCTTAGCCTCGGCTTCTCTACAATTAAGCACATGTTTCAGAGTCTCTTCTGACATCCACTTTGATCTTTTCTTTCTTTCCTGTCTCTTAAATGATCTTTTGCTTTTTTTTATGTTTGATGCTTTTGATGTCTTCCCACAGTTCATCAGGTCTTCGCTCATTATTGCTCAGTGCAGTAAATGTATTCTTGAAATTCATGTGGGATGTACCCAAGGTCGTATTTTGGCTCCCAGGAATTTATTTTAGGTTTCTTTAGCTTCAACTTGAACTTATATATGAGCAATTGATAGTCTGTTCCATAGGCCCCTGGCCTGGTTTTAACTGCTCTTAGTGGGACTTCCCACAGATGTAATCCATATGATTTTTTGTGTATGCCAGGTACAAAAGCCCATGCTACAATCACCACTTGAGTTGTTGATAAAGGTATTTGCTATAAATAAGTCATTGGTTTTGCAAAACTCTCTCATGGGATCTGTAGCCTAGTTTCTATCACCAAGATAATATTTTCCAAACTACTCTTATTTCCTCTTTGTTTCCAGCTTTTACATTCCAATTGCCAATAATTATCAATGCATGTTGATGGCATGCTTGATCAATTTCAGATGGAAGCCATTGGTAGGATTCCTCAATGTCTTTATCACTAGCTTCAGTGGGTGGTGCATGGATTGAATAATAATTGTATTGATTGGATCCCTAACTCCAAAAATATGGATCTTCGTGTGTTCCATTTCATTTTTTGATGATTTCCAATTTTCCTAGATTCATACTTTGTGCATTCTCAGCTCTCGTTCTTCTCCTTTTGAGTCATACTTCACCAACAGATGAAGGTCATGAAGGCTTCATTCCTACAGGCCCTGCAGGGTGGTTGAATTGACTTTGAGAAGGCACTTCTTCTTCAGTCAAATTTGGAGGCCTCCTAACCTAAGGGCCCGTCCCCCAGGACAGTCTCAGTTTGTGTGCTGCATCCATTCATTAGACCCTCCGTAGCTGACAATGTTTCAAAGCTATACATAAAGTTTTTAATGGCGCTTTCCTCTGCAGTTTGGAGCCAACTTCTTTTTTGTTGTCTGTTCTTTGCCTGGAAGCTCTGCTGGAACTTATTCATGTTGAGAGACCCTGCTGACATTTGAAATACCAGTGACATAGCTTCCAGCATCGCAACAACACACACACCATCACCACATTACAAACTGACAGACAAGGGGTGGCAGCATTCACAAAACTGAAAATTTTCATTATTACATTATTGCTAAACTACTGAGAATCATGGCCTAATCAAGTTGACACATAACTGTATCCATCACAGGTAGGACTGCTCTCGTCTCACATCTCAAAGTTTACGTTGTTAGTGCATACAGTAGCAGGGTAGTAGAGGTTTTTTTTTTTTTACTATTGTTGTAGATACCAAATTTTAGATAATTGGATAGTCGATAAATGAAGACTAGGTGTACTGAAATGTCATTCAGTGTCAGCTACTGTGAGAGGTTTTATATACACATTATCTTTTCCTGTTCACAACAAGAGACTCTCAAGGTAACTATGATTTATGGTGATCCTCCATGTGTCAGAATAAAATATTCTGGTGGTAGCTTTTAATGGTTGATGTCTTGGATGTAGTTTTCTAGACTTTTCTTATAAGGCATCTTTGGTTAAACTTGAACCACCAACCTTTTAGGTAGCAGCCAAACTCATGAACAGTTTGTACATTGTAAGTACTGTTAACTCCATTGTACAGGTTAACAAGCACACTGCTGTTAATAAGTGGGAGAAGAATGGGCTTTTGTTTTACCAGAATAAATGGTCACCCTTCATCCTAGGATAGATAAGGTAGGTATTGCTTATTCTTTGTGTTGGGGAACTTGGACTAAAAACTGGTCTTGAAAGTAATCTCATTAATGTAAGAAGTCAACATTCTTCCTTATCCACTTCTGCTTCACCAACTTTTAGTATTGTGTCTTTGAGCAAATAATTAACTTCTATAGATTGGGGGCTCAATGAAAACCTTTATTTATTTACTTTATTACAACTAGTGTGTCACAAGTCCTTGGGTCTTTTCCTTAGATTTGATAAAAATTTCAGAAGGACTTTTAATAGCATTACCTTATGTTTAAAACAGTATCATGCTATAACCGAGGACAAGCTGGATTGAAGATGTATTATTTACTATGCCTTTTAATTTTAAATAGTTTCTCCTCAATATATTGACTGAAGGCATATATAGTTAATGCTTCCTATGTGTTATTTATTTTGAAGAACATTGGAGATTGACTAATGAACCAAACCTGGTATTTTCAAAGGGCTTGCAGTCCAATGGGGATAGGTAGAATACAGTGTGAGCAATGAAATGTGTTCTAGCAGTCATTTCTGGGAATTTACCCAAGGGAAAAGAAATCACATCTCTACCAAAGGATTTGTAGATGGTTATTCATAATATGAGTTCATAATTCATATTTTATTTATAATGACACCCCCAACCCGAAACCACCCAATAAGACAATATGAAAACTGGATAAACAGGTTGTGATACTATCTGTACAAACTAAGCAATAAAAAGGATAAAACCAAACCGTGAGTGAATCTCAAGAACACCATGCAAATAGTGCTTCCTACAAAATTTAACTTTCATCAAATTCTATAAAAAAACTAATCTATGGAGACAAAAATGGTAAAAGCAATCAGAATTGTGAGTGGTTACCTGGTGGTGGATGCGAGATAGTGATTTATGGGGAAAAAAAAAGTTAGTATAGGATCTTTCTGGAATCATTGAAATGTTTTATATCTGATCGAGGTATAACATGCCCAGGCATATGCATTTGTTAAAATTTATCAAACGTAAAATTATTGCATTTCATTGTCAATAACAGTTGGCCTTAGTAGCAACACCAACAACAAATCCCTAAGTATTTTGCTTTTATGCTATTGCAAAGTCCGTTTTGACCATTGGCTTTTCTAAACGTTTTCCATTAGGATATAGAAATAGAATGAGTATCTTACTAATCTAACTAAATTCACCTTATGGTGCCAGTGGTTTTATTTTAAAAATATTTTTCTTTGGGTTCTATACCTGGTAGACTTTCTTTGATCCTCCATCTCTCGTAGAGACAAAATCCAGCTTACTTCCATCCAGTCAATTCTGACTCATAGCAACCCGATAGGACAGAGTAGGACAACCTGTGTGCATTTCCGAGACTACATCTTTAGGGGAGTAGAATGTTTCCTCTTTCCCCGCAGAGCATCTGGTGGTTTTGAAGATAGATTTAAAAAAAATTACTTTCACTGTAACATAGAGAGACGAAAAGGTAGGACACATTAGAGGATACTTAAGAGAATTGGCAAGGAGCCCCGATGGTATGGTGGGTTGTACATTCGGCTCCTAACAAACAGGGCAGTCCTTCGGTTCCTCCAGGGGCCAAGGCTTACTTGAGTAGGATGTCTCTGGGCACTTAATTCAGGGAGCTGGATTGGCCGGCCCAGGGAGCGTGAGCTGGATGCCTTCAGATT
This sequence comes from Tenrec ecaudatus, assembly GCF_050624435.1. NCBI lineage: Eukaryota > Metazoa > Chordata > Mammalia > Afrosoricida > Tenrecidae > Tenrec > Tenrec ecaudatus. The sequence goes on along the minus strand of NC_134530.1, from coordinate 304,853,758 downwards.
GAGGGTTATGGCGGAGTGGCACACCCCTTTGCGAATTTATTAGCACACCTGAAAGAACTTTAAAACGTGATCATCTCTCCCTGGCATTACAACCACCAAGTGCTTCACCACCGTCCTACCAAATAACCTAGTCCACTATTAGTGGAAATAAGGGGACAGCAATTCTGAATTTTATTTTGTCCTCTCATTTTCATAATTTCTAAGTATAAAGATAAGGGGTGCAGGTGGCATGGTAGGTTAGTTGTGGTCAGTGCAGTCTCAGAAACCTTAAGGAGAAGTTCTTCTCTGCCCGTAAGGGTCTTTCTGAGTCAGAATCAACTCAGTAACAGCAGATAACTATGATAGTCATTTCCCAAATTGATAAATCTCATGATGTAAAACAACAACAACAAATACTGTATGGTAAGAAAAGAAGGAACGGAGAAATAAATTCTAAAGATCATGGATAGTCTTTCAACAGACAAGGGAAAGTGTTTTGAAACTCAAGAGAAAGGATTGATTTCTTACTGTATTACACATAGGCTCACTGCCATCAAGTTGATTCTGACTCAAAGCAACCCTATAGGACAGGGTACAACTGCCCTGTGGTTTTCTGAGACTTTACCTCTTTACAGAAGTAGAAAGCCTCGTCTTTCTCCTCTGGAGTGGCTGGTGGTTTCGAATTGCTGACCTTGTGGTTAGCATCCAAACATGTAATCCAAGATGCCACCAGAGCTCATTCTTACTATATTAAAAGCTCTAAATCAGCAACGATTGCTTTCTGACAAAGGCCCCCACATTTTAGTATTCTATAATAATAAATATTTATTTTCTCATGTAATTTCTGAGGGTCAGGAATCTGGGAATGGCTTAGCAAGGTGGTCTCTCCTGTGAGTGTGGTGGAAATATCATCCGTCGGAAAGCTCAGCAGAGGAAAGAGGCTAAATTTCCAGGATCATTCATGCCCCCCTTGGCAAGAGGCCTCAGTTCCTCACTGGCTGTTGCCTTGAGGCCTCCCTGTGGAGTTGCTCACCACAGAACGGCAGTCTTACCTTAGAGCAAGGGATCTGGAAAGAGAGGGGCTAAGACAAACACTAGACTGCTAACTGCAAGCTTAGCCATTCAAACTCATCAGGTGCCACTGGAAAGAAAACTGAGCTCGTCTGCTCATGTGAAGACGTATAGCCCTAGAAATGCTACTCTGGGGCACTATAAATCAGAATCTACTCGATGGCAGTGGTTTTGCTTTTGGGGTGGGTTATCTGGGAAGGGGCACGCCATCATTTCAGCTGTATTCTATTGGTCATGCAGCTCAACCTTCATTTAGTGTGTAAGCTGTCAAAGGACATGAATGCCTGGAATCTGGGGAGATTGGGCACCATCTGGGTGGGATCATCTTTAAGTTGACCCCCGGTGGGGTCAACTGTAACTGAACTCTTACAGTTCCATAATAAAATTGTTTTAAAGATAAAAAAGAAATATGCAAGAGAAGAAGAGACAATACATAAGCATATTAAAATATATTTTACACATAAAAAGATACCCAGAATGATTAAAAATAGAAATTATGAAACCTAAACTATACTAAGATACTGTTTCTATCCCCAAGATTGGCAAGGATGAAGGCAAAGCTTTAGCCCTCTGTATTAATTGGGAGCTGGCAAACAGGACCTCATGTTTTGTTGGTAAGAGAAGATATTTCTGCAAACTCTATGAAGAACAGTTTGACAATAACTTTCTAAACTTAAAATAGAAGGGGGTACTCCTCATAAAAATGGGAAGAGGCTCCACTAGGCAAAATTTTTGTAGTATGCATCCCCCCCCCCCCCCCACTCACCCACTGCTAGGTGACTATCCAGCAACTTTCTCTGAGTTAGCGCACTCAGTGGCATTGCCTGGGAAGGTTCTGCTTGGTCACAGTGAAATTTTTTTTGTGAAAGCAGTTTCGATCAAACCTTGTTTTTTTGCGATGGCTGATTTACAAGAACAGTGTGCAGCTGTGAAATTTTGTTTCTTGCTCAGGGAAAAATGCCAAGGAACCACAGAAACTGTTGAACCCTGCTTACAAGGTCAGCGCTATGGGAAAAACTCAAATGTAGGAGTGGTTTTCTTGTTGCAAAAAAAAATGAAATGTCGATTGATGACAAACCTGGATGTCTGAAAATGTCAACCCGTAGTGCATTTGGAGTTTATTGCACCAGGTCAGACTGTGAATCAAGCGTTCTCTTTAGAGGTTCTGGAAAGACTGCATCACAGAGTGTGCTCAAAAAGGCCTGATTTTGTGGCAGTTGGGACTGGTTTTGTCACCACAACAAAGTACCTGCACACCCAGCCATCTCTGCGTGACAGTTTTTTGGCAACAGCAAAAAAACAGCATGCTTCTCTTGTCCCAGGCACCTAACTCACCTGGCCTCATTCCATGTGACTCCTTTTTGCTTCCATGAATGAAGAAGGACAGCAGTTTTACGATGTAGAAAAGGTAAAGAAAAAAATGAGGGAGGGGCTGTCAGCCAGCCAAACAGATGAGTTTGACCAATGTCTCCAAGAATGGAATTGCAGACATCCCTTGGTTCAACAGTTCCACTTCTAGGGATTTATCCTGAGGCCATTCTGGCACAGATGCAAAAGGCTATCTATTGCAAGGTCTTTATTTCAACTTCAACTTAGCTTATACTAGCAAAAGATTGGAGAACCGCTGACTTTCCATCAGTAGGGAACTGATTCAATAAATCATGGTTATATGTACATGGATGGATGCATATCTTTATATGACTTATCCATCTCTTAAAGAATGAGGCAGTGATTTAGATTATTCTCCAACATATAGTGAAAGTTATAAAAAATGATACAGAACAATGTATCACCATTTATAGATGTTTCACACACACACACACACACGGCGGCCTTGTATTTGTATAGAGTAATTCTGGAAGCATATCTGAAATTCTGGATTCTGGAGAGGGAAACTGAGGGAGAATAGGGTTGCATGCGAGATGTCCTTCTCATTCAGTCGTTATCGTACACTTTAGATTTTATAGTGTATGCATTTTATAGTGTATAAAACTGATTCCTAAAATATATATTTGGTAAAAATCTCATAATAATCTGAAGAGATGGTGTGAATAGGAATCGAGTTGACAGCACACAACAACCAGCGAAGCTGGAGGCAGCAGAAACAGAGGTAAGACACTGGGACTGACCCGATAGGGGCGTGAGAGAGAGGAGTCCCGATGATGTCCAGGGGTACCTGGGAGGTGACCCTCATAGGAAAATGTATGTGTTTGATAAAATGATGATGTCTCACAGAAAAACATATTTTACAAGCGCCATAGCTACTGTTGTCCTGTACTTCCGAGCTTCTCCTTTCCTTCCTGCAATTGGAGATTATAATTTTCAATTTTTCTTGTATTTTTTATAGTACCTAGTTTGGGTACTATACTGACTTGTTAGAATGAAACCACAAATATTTATTAGCTAAATAGCTGGTGATTACGTCTTTAAAAATGTGCTTTATCAAAAAACGTGCTACAAATGTTCACTTTTCCTATTACATATTTGCTCAAATGCAGTGTGTATGCATCAAAGATATTGCAAATGAACATCCTCATCTCCTGGTTCCCTGAGGGTGAGCGGACAAGGAAGATGAAGACCAATGTAGCCCGTCACTAATTGGGACATGAGAAACACAAAATCATTTGTTCAATATCCCTTTAAAAAAAAGCAAGTTAGCCACCAGAGGGCTCTCATCATCTCACTTAATAGCGGGTTTAGAACCAAACATGAGATAAATAGTCGAAGAACCGAAGCGAATGAGTATCTCCCCTCTCCATTGTATTCCACTGAGGACTGCTTGGTCAAGTGCCAAGCCATCTTATGTTGAAGGGAAGTAGACTCTGCAAATGTTCTTTAAAGATTTCAGCTCCAAATGCCAGGGAAGGCACCTTATCTTTTGTTTCATTTTCTTTTTCTTTCTTCACTTTATAAAAACCTTTTGCTCCAGTGTGCTGAAATGTAAGCACTGCTCAGAATGTATCTCCATATGTTGGGTGGGAAGAAGGAGGCTGAAACGGGCTGCTTCCTCTTCTGAAGCCGACCAAGGTGGTGCTATTTACTTGTCTACGTTTTCGAGCTTTCTGGAGAGTGAGCTCGCTGCCATCAAGTCAACGCTGACTCGTGGCCACCCCTCTGTGGGTTTCCAAGACTGTAACTGTTTACGGGAGTAGAAACTCCAGTCTGTCTTCTTTCAGAGCTGCTGGTGGATCTGACCATGCAGATAGCAGCCCCATGTTTAGCCACGACACCACCAGCGTTCCTTCTTCCGGAGAGTGGAGATCCCTAAGAAAACAAAACGAAACAAACTAAGTCTGCTGGTATCTATGGTCCTCTGGCTTTTCATTGCCTTCTCTTGATTGTGGTGTGTCCCAGCTCGTGGTCATTTATTTAAACTACAGATCAGGGGATGGATGCTGGCACTTGTTGCGTGGGACCGTCTTCTTGATTTCTTTGACGTCATGCAGAAGACGAGCAGTTTCCCTTCTATTGACAGCTCTGACTCCCAGAATCGTGATCAGCTCCTCAGTGTGCTTTACTTCCACACTGTCTATCAGGCTCGCAAAGATACCCTGTAAGCATCCTCACTGGGCGTATAGAATCTTTCCATTCAAGGAGTAAAGAACATAACAGAGTGAGGGGAGAGGAGGAGAGAGGAGAAGGAAGTAAATGTCAGACACGGAGCCAATGTTCTAGTCCACTCTCTTCTTTCATCTCTAGTACAAGGTAGATATTTCGTGTCCAATTTATACACAAGACACTTGGTAAATTCTTCTAAAAAGGTTGAATGAATCATCCGTGGTTGGTACGTGCTGCGAAAACAGGGACTGTGGATCGTCCTGTCCCTAAAGCTTGTGTTCGTTCTAACGCGGTGGCAGCCCTGATCCTGTCAGCTCGGAGCTGATATGGTGGGCTTTCTTTGTCCTCTGGATGTCACGCTTTCCCCGGCTGGGCAGGGTGGTTTGGGCAGTAGTTCCCTGAGGGAGCTCTGAGGCGGTGTGTGCTCCGTGACCCTTTGGATGATGCCTGCGGAGTGTGGTGTGGCATTGGCTGCAGCGGCGCCCCGTGAGTGGGAAGGGATGCGCTAGAGGCAAGGAGGAGTCACTGGTGTGACTTTCCTGATTTGGCTGTGGCCCTTCTTGCTCCTTCTGATTATGAATCGCCTCGGATCCAGGCATGGCCTGCAGGGAAACACAGACGCAGCCAATGAGCCCCTAGACTGATGAACCCATATCTGGCACTGTGTTGTCCCGTCGTGGCTTTCCTGCTGCTGTGATGTGTCGCTGCTCTTTGCAGACATCCGTAGGGTCACTCCTGAGGGGCTGGTTTCAGCAGAGCTTCCAGACAAAGGGAGACTAAGAAGAAATGCCTGGTGATGGGTTTATGAAAGTCAGCCAAGGGGAACTGAACTCTATGGGCCCTGAGAGAATAGGAACGCCTGGGAGATGAGTCTGTCCATGGGAAGGCACCCAGAATACACAGGGGCTGCAATAAGGCACGTGAGCAGAAAAACAACAGGAAAAGTGACCCGGGACTGTACACTGGCTCTCCATGAGTCAGAGGCCACGGGAGAGCAACTAACAACAGCTTGGTGACTGTGATTCTTTGCTGTGGACGTGAGCATTTCTAATAATGGGTCTTGCTCTCAAGAAGCAAGCCCAATCAACAGCCCACTGACAAGGGGCTACTTGCTCTTAGATCTACACTCCTCCACATCGTCTCCATGGGTCACGTGGTGTGCAAGGTCATAGGAGCCGGTTGGTAGTTTCAGGCTGTGCCTTTGGGCAATCATTACCTCCTCATGAAGATGTGCAGGCAAGCACCCGAGAAGGGCAGACCGAGCCTCTTGAGGCCTCCGACGCTGCACCTCTGAAACATCCAAGTCCATCTCCTTGCCATCCCATGCGGAGCACTTCCAAAAGTTAATTCTCAAAGTGACACTGCTCCATTTGGGCTTTTGTTCTGAAATCTGTTTTCCTGAGTGGGCTCCCATGAGGAAGGACAGGATGAGTGTTTCCTTGGCTGAGCGATATGGGGCTTAAGGAGAGTCTTGAAGGAACAGAAGAGTTTGGCAAATGGCGGCTGAGAAACAGTTTCAGACCCGGTAGCCACAAGAGCTGCAGGCAAACCATCTGAGCAGGAATGCTGGGAGTGGAGCAGGACTGGTGAGTGAACTGAGAAAGAGAGGAAGTAAAGTCGGGGGCGGGGGGTTGGGGGGGAGAGAGAGAGAGAGAGAGAGAGAAGGAGGGAGGGAGGGAGGGAGAGAGAGAGAGAGAGAGAGAGAGAGAGAGAGAGAGAGAGAGAGAGAGAGAGAGAGACAGGCTGCGGAGCTGCCCCAATCCCAGACTCTGGTCTCTTTCCACATATGGAGGCATGAGGGTGTGTGAGTAGACAAGAGAAGAGTCTGACCAGAAAGTTCTGGAGAGTTCTCTGAGCCATCCCCAGAGCCTTGCCCCATACCCGGCCTTAAAATCACTTCTGCTCTTGGACCCCAAGGGGCAAAGTAGTTCATCATGTAACAAAACCCACAGAATACCTATTCTAGATGGCCGCCAGGCAAGCTGGAGGTTCTCCAGGGTGCTGTCCCAAAGGGCACTGAGCTGATTCTCACTCATGGTGACTCGGTGCCTATCACAGCAGAGCTGTGCTCCATGCAGTGTCCAATGGCTGATTGGGGGGGGGCATATGTCATATGTCACCAGGCCTTTCTCTAGAGATGGCTCTAAGTGGACTGAAATCTCCATCCTTTAATCATGTTTATCATCCAGATTCAAAATGACCTGACGCCCTAATGTGCCATCAATGCTCGGCTACTGCCAAATCCAAGGACAGTAAGAGGCATATTCCCATCCATCCATGTGTCTCTCCCTTGGCTGTCTGTTAGGAGAGTCTGGTGTTACTTATAAAACCTGCAGGGACCAAGGGGTCCTCTTAGACCGATTAAGAATCTCTTGGGGAGGGACCTGGGCATAAGCATTTTTAGAAGCTCCCCAGGCCACTCGACAGCTCTGTCAGCGCCTCTCACACAGCACTTTGGATTTGATTCTGCCCTGCAGGAGCCCCTCAATGGCCAGGTTGCCTTCCAAAACACCAAATCCACTGACACTGCCATCAAGTCAATGCTGACTCAACCACAACCCTATAGGACAGAGTAGCATGGCCTTTGGGAGTAGACAGGCTCATCTTTCTCCCATGGCGCCGCTGGTGGGTTCAAACCGCTGACCTTGTGGCTAGTAGTTTAATTGGTAGCCCACTGAAATAAGTATGCACTTGAGAAGACAGAGGGAATGGGTGATCTGGATGTCCTGCAGGAAACAGCCGGCTTTAGGAGACACTGCGCTGAGTAAGAGGAGCCAGGGACAAGCTCTAGGGCCTACCAGATGGGACCTTTGGGCTCCCTTTTCCCAGACCCGGGGAAAATCAGTCCACCTCACCCTTAGCAAGGGACTAAGGATGTCTAGCTTTCAAGGCTGTGGTACCAACGAAAGGTAACAAGAAAACAAGTGCCAACTAGATGTAGTGGCCACTCAGTCTATAGAAACAATGAATTCTTGCCCTAAGACAGGTGAAACAGGGTAAAAACCTGGATTTTCTATTCAATGACTTCTGACCCTCAAGTCCCTCATTTGTACAATAGAAATAATATAGTGGTTTGAACAACGGCACATCCTCCACCCCGAATCCTTGTTCCGCTGGCACCTCAGCATGTGACCTTATTTGGAAATAGAGTCTTCAAAGATGCCATGAACATATTTTTTCCAAATTGCACAATCACGTAAATAATATATGAAAATGACAAAACTGTGTGACAAGCTGTGGTACAGCGTGTCCTTGCATGAACCATACATGTCTCATGCCATTTCCAAAAGTGAATTTCAACCTCATCCACCCGTAGTTAATCATCTGTAAATGTTACTTTGGGTCATAATCGTATAATAAATATATACACCTTGGCCCAGACATCATAGAAAGCGTTTGGTAGGAGACTGTGATGGAAAGCCCAATCATTGGATATGTGTGTTTTCTATTCATTTAAATTTATATTCATAGCCCCATTGCTTTTGAGTCACCAGTCAGAGCCTCGAACTTGCTAAGCTTGTTCATAAATCACGTGCTCTCAATTAGAAGTACAAACAAAGCGAAGGCTGCACTGACATAAATGGCACCGAGGAGTAGCTGTCAAGAGACATCTCAGTTTAGTCTGCAGTGACCGAATTGGCACAGCCATCTTCTGACTCTGGCTTTTAATTGGAGTTAACATAGCTAACCTGTTACTTGTTCGCTCTTGGCTCAACCGTTGACTGTGGAAACCGTATCAGAGTATCTTTAATGAAGTCGTCTGTGTGGCGGACGTCTGCTGATGCCACAGTCATGTGTCAGATTTCTACCTCTGCCTTTGATCAATGGTCGTGGGTCCACTTCGTCATGTGTTTTCCAGCATATAAGAAGGCCCTTGATTCTTGTCCACCTCACATTTGAAGTTGGTGATCTCTGCTAGAAACAGCCAAGTGTGTACATTTTTTTCAGTGTATAAAGTTTAATCTTAGAACTCTCTGGGATCATGTCAAAACTTCCACGCATACCCTGCCCTGCTAATTCGTGGAGAGGGTAGAAGAATGAGCATCAGAGCGCGGCTTGCATTCAGAGTATTTGCTTTCAGTGTGATGTGCCATTTCCATCACCAACCCATTCAGTTCACCGCTGGCTACACTTGGTGGAAGAAAATCCCTACCTTACATGAAATTTCCATGAGATCAGTTTTGTCCCAGTAACATTAAGTCCATTGGATAGAAAAAAAAAACAAGATTGAAATTAAAGTTGGCATTAGGTAAAAATCTCTTGGTGTGGTGTGCTTATGAACATTATGCCTGGGGGTTGTCAGTTGGCAAGACATTTATAACATATGCAGTTATTAAGATCCTGAGATGAAAACATAATGGATTTAGAGTGGGCCCTAGATCCAATGACTGGTCTCTTTATAAGATGAAAGTGAGGGAGATTTGGAGACCCAGGCACACAGGGAAGAAGGCCCTGTGAAGATGGAGGCAGAGCCTAGAGTGATGGAGACAAAAGCCAAGGTACCTCAAGGATGACCCACAGCCACCAGACACTGGGAAAGACAAGGGAGAGTTCTCTCCTAGAGCCTTCAGAGAGAACACTGCCTCTCAACACCTTCGGATCAGACTTGGGGACTCCCAAATGGAGAAATAGGTCTCTGGTTTAAAGATGTCCAGTTAGCGATAATGAGTTACGGCAGCCCTAGGATTAACGAAGACAGCAAGAGTGGCACTACTTCCAAGTTACTGCAACTGTCATCGTTCTATATTACAAGTATGAGTCGGTACCAACTCAAGGACACCTAACAAATAAATGACATGCTAGCGGGATTCTAGGTAAACAGCGGTCTAGATCCTTCATAAGCAGCCTACACTGATGATAGCCTGGGCAAGGGAGTTCTTGGCTGCACACAAGAAAGAAGTCATGCCAAAACCTGGTTTGTGAGCCAAGTAAGTTTTTATAACAGGATAGAAGTTTCAGGTTTTACAGTCACTGAATCCGGGCAACACACGGGAGTGCACACCCACGCATGGTGGCCTGAGGCCAGAGAGAGAGACCACGGCACAGCCAAGTGGAAGGAGGAGAAGCAGCCAATAGGCCAGTATTGGGGGACTTTGGCTGGGAGGTGTGGTCGAAGGAATTAGTTGACCCCATTGTTTGAATTAAGCCCACCTGGCCTAGCTTAGGCCTACCCAAGTGTACCACCTACCTGGCTCAGGGGGCCTGAATTTGGAGCACACCCCGTTAGTCTTTATGGATGGCTAAGGGTTCCCCTGATTCTCTTCCAACCTCCTGTAGGGGGCTCTCAGGAATGTAGAGGGTCAACCCCCATCCCTGTTCTACCTAACAGGCTTACTGGCTCCTGACCCCTGGCCCCTGGAGGGCCTTCCAGAGTGGTGAAATGAGGAGGAGACCATTGGTCTGGAGTTGAGTGTAGGAGGGGGCAACGTGAGAGGCAGTAAGTCCAAGTTAAGATTTGTCGCTCCCGAGCCCTTCTCACCACCAAGCAGGGAAGAAGAATTAGCTGCCCGTTAGGCTCTCAGCCTTGGGACTCCTCCCTTGAGGTTTGTCTTCAAGTCCTTCCCCAATAAAGAACCACAGAACCAGACTTTGTACACATGTGGCATTTTCATTAAACCCACTAGAAGGAACAGAAAGAGGTTTCCTCTTCTAATGTTAATACAGTTGTGTGAGTAATCCCGGTTGGTTAGGCCCTGAGTCTAAAATGACTCCCCTGTGAGCTGACAGAGGTTGACCTGGGAGGTGGGAGGGCACTTTAAAATGGATCTTTCCTTTCCCTTAATTTGAGGTTTTTGCAAAGTCTCCAAGGCTGAGTGGGGAGACCATGACTAAATTAACTGTGGGCAGGTAAGTCCCCTGGCCTCCTCCACGGAGCGTAGTGATGTAGTGACACGTGAGGTCAATGCAAAGGTGTGCTAGCAGGAAGGGACTGGCAGAGAAAAATGTCAAAACTGCCAAAGCAATCATATCACTCAGAAGAATTTTATTTGGCCACACGATTTTAAAGAGTGGCCCAGTTCATGCATACACATAAAATTACAATATACTTTTGAGTAGAGTTAGAGAATAAAACAAGTCTAGATTGGGGGGTTTTCTGGAAAGCAAACCAGATTCCCTGTAAGAGTCATGTTTTGCTTTCGAGCTCTATGTCAACTAACTTCAAAATTTGAACCTTAATAAAATTAAGTGTTGAGTGAAAGCAAATCCCTCTGGTGTAACCAAATATATCCGCTCAGCCCGGAGTTAAGCCTCAGCGGAAGGTGTTGTAAGCGCTTGTAGTGGGAAGTGCTCTCTCTCCTTCCTGTCAGCATCTCAGAAGAGCTAAGTCTAACAGAGCAGCTGCTAAGAGGGTGAGCTGCAAACCCCAGGCCCAGGCCCAGGGCTGCCTCCCCAAAGGTACTGCAGGAGCAACAAGGCAGGGATGTAAACCTTTAGCCTTGAACCCTAATGCGAATGGCCCCAGCAGGTATTGTCCTTTCCTGATCTTCACAGGAAGGCCACATACGCAGGGGCTATTTCGTAAGTACTTGTGGATGAATGAATATTCCAGTCTGGTGGAGTGCAGGAATATCCAACTTGCAGGCTGTCACTCCATTATTGCATTAGGAAATTAATTTCAAGAGTCAAACCATATTGTAAATGCTGGACCAGAAAGTTATAGACTAGAATATTTAGGAACTCCACAGCAATGCTTGGGCTTGTCACATACAGATTGGTGGTAGTGTCATAAGGACAGTTCCAATTCACAACGCTGTCACACCAAGCAGCAGGAAACACTTTGCGTTCCATCCTCCCAATCGCTGCCCTTGAACTCAATGGGTCTGGACGCAGTGTTGCAGTCCTGTGTCAGTCCATCTCACGGGAGGTCTTCCTCTTTTACGCGGACCCTCTACCTCAGTAAGCAGAGTGTGCTTCACTTGCCAGGGTGCTGCAAAGAGGTATGCTTTCAGCTGCTGACCAAATGGTTCAATTCAACCCAGAGGTGCCTGGAATGAAAGGCCTGGCGACCTACTGCTGAAAATTATGCCACTGAACACCTTCCAGAGCCCAATTCTGCTCTGACACTTAGGGAGTCACTATTAGTGATTTCACGAGACTTTTGTGTCTTCTATACATGTTTGTGGGAGGGGGTTGTTTCCAATGGTCGTGATGTAAAATGTATTTCTTAGGGCGATTAAGCAAAGCTAACAGTGTAGTCGAAATTATCGAAATATTCAGGATAGTTATATCTGGGTGTGGATTCTGAAGCTATAATGAAACCTTAAGTAAGTTATTCAAATCTTTCTGCATCAAATCTGGGTTGTGGTTGTTAGGTTCCAACTCATCGGGACCTTGTACCCAACAGAGGGAAACACTGCTTGGTCCACATAAGGTCCTGGTTGCTGTGAGATGCCATTGAGTCAGTTCCGATTCATTATGACCCCATGTTAAACAGAAGGACACACAACCTAGCCCTGCGCCACCTCAGAAATGTTCTTATGCTTGAGCCCATTGTTGTAACCACCACAGCGATCCAGCTTGTCCAATGCCTTCCTCTTTTTTGCTGCCCTTCCATTTTATCAAGCATGATGTTCTTCCCCAGGGTCTGGTCTCTCCTGATAATATGAGATGTAATCTTTCCATCCTTTCCTCTAAGGAGCATTCTGGGTGGGCTTTTTCCAAGATAGATCTGTTTATTCTTTTGTCGGTCCATGGTACTTACAAAATCCTTCGTCATAGTTCAAATGCACCTTCTGTCGTTCAACTTTCAGTCCTCAAAGTAGCATCCTTGCTTTGCAATGCTCTAAAGAGTTCTCGGGCAGCAGACTCACCGAATTCTTGACTGCTGCTTCCATGAGCATGCATCGTGGAGGCTAGCAAGACAAAACCCTGGAGAAAGTGAATCTTTTTGTTTCTCTGGGTACCACAGCATTACTATTGGTCCAGTTGTGCAGGTTTTAGTTTACGATGAGTTGTAATCCATTCTGAAGGTTATACTATCCTTGACCTACATCAGCAAGTGTGTCAAGTCCCCCCCAACCCCCTTTTTCAGCAAACAAGGTTACGTCATCTGAATATTGCAGGCTGTTGGTAAGTCTTCCTCTAATTTTAATACCACATTCTTCTTCATATAATCAACCTTCTCGGATTATTTGCTCAGTATGCAGATTGCATACATATGGTGAGAGGATACAACCCTGGTGCGCAACTTTCCCAATTTTAAATCTTGCATTATTCCCTGGTTCTGTTTACACAACTGCCTCTTGAGTTTTGTACAAGTTCTGCATGAGAACAGTGAAGTGTTCTGAAACTCCTATTTTTCTCAAGGCTATCCATAATTTGTTGTGGTCCACACGCTCAACTCCCTTCGTGTAATGAATGAAACACAAGTCAACTTCTGGTATTCTCTGTGTTCAGCCAAGATCCACCTGACATCAGCAATGACATGCTTTATTGCGGCAATCTTCTTTAGATAATCTTCAGCAAAATTTCACTTCCGTGTGATAGAAATAGTATTGTTCTGGAATTTAAACATTCTGTTGGATCGCCTTTCTTTGGAATGGGCACACATATGGATCTCTTCCAGTCAGTTGGCCAAGTAGCTGTCTTCCAAATGTCCTGGCATTAAAGAGTAATTTCTGTGACTCATTAGTTTGTTGAAACATTTCAGTGGGTCTTCCATCCATTCGTGGAGCCTTGGTTTGGTCAATGCCTTCAGTGCAGCTTAGACTTCTTCCTTCAGGACCATGGCTTCTTGCTCAGATGCTGCCTCTTAAAATGGTTTATTGGCTATCATACAATTGAATCATTCAATCATATTAAGAGTTGTGCAATCATTACCACAATCAATTTCAGAGCATTCACTTCTGGTACTCATTGATGTTAGTTTATTTCCCTTACCATGTCTCTAAGTAATTATTAATATACTTATTTATTATATTAACAATTATTGTGACTATTGATTTACCTATCCTGGACTTTACATCCAGAAAATCATAGGAAACACAAACAGGAAGCAAACAAGCAAAAACAACAACAATGTCTAAACACAGAAAAAAAACACAACTGAAGAGAAAGCAGAAAATGTTAAAAACTGAAATTTTAAAACGGGTCAAAAGGGAGATCATGTGATAAGGTATTACATTTTAACCTAATTACATCTGCCATCATCCACTTTACTAGAATCTAAATAGTTCTGAGAGAATTAAATTCATTCATATTCAGTTAAAAATAAAGTATATTTAATATTTTGAAAGCATTAGAAACATCACGGGGACATATGATGCTGTAATTTGACTGTCATTGTTAATAGGATTCCAGGATTTAGTACAACTTTAGAACCAAGCTCATTGACATTAAGTCAATTCTAGCTCGAATGTTGGGAATCTGAGCTTTTTATTGAGGAAGGTATTCTTTGGTGAAGAAGCCCCTAATTTGATATGTGAACTATTTGTCCACAATGACTTTTGAAGGTAAACTGAATAAAAGAGGATAGTTTATGAGTATAAAGCCCTGTGGTGGCCTCAGATATGCTACCTAGGATCTTCACAAGGTTGCTAGCTTTTAAGGCTGTTATGTAGCAGATTCCGTGTCACGGTAGTCAGGACTCAACTACTAACTGAATGGTTGGGATTGAAGTTAAGCCTGTGGTGTCTCGGAAGAAAGACCCAGGTTCATGCTTCCCAAAATGTAATTAATCGAAAACCCCGAGGAGCAGTGTTCTCATCCGACATGAATGGGCACATCCCAGTCAGGATCAGCTTGGGAACAGCTGGGAGAGGTTGTCCCAGATAAGCGATCAGATCAGAATAAGCAGAGCCTTGGGAGTCCGCATCAAACTGATGTGGCCCGCATGGCAATAGACAGGTTTGACAGGGTATCTTTGTATTTACCTGCTGCGCTGCAAATGTGTCTATGAATGTGGTGGTGCATACGGAGGGCAGGGTTAAGCAGACTTCTTAGACATAAACAAAGCCCTTGGGAAAACGAGTCTCCACTTGGGTCTTACTAGCTTGTGAGCACCCATGTAAGGTGCAGTGATTGGTCTCTTCTCGGCGAGAGTAAAAGTGAGGAGGACAATTACTCGTCCAATGGACTAACGAGCCATGCAAGCACTAGTCTTTATGATCCCGAGATCAGAAGAACTAGATGGTACCCGGCGGGCACTCCCAACTGTGTTTACAAAGCCCACAGTTGAAGGTCCTGGATAAAGTGGGAGAGAGCCGTGGAACAGAACTGAAAGTCATGAAAGAGAGCAAGCAGCCCGAGAATGGTGGGGCCCCTGGGATTGTGGGCCTTGCCCTTCCAGTCTGCAACTGAGCTCACCTCCCTGTCAGAATCACGAACTACTTGAGATCCGAGAGGAGCACTTACTCAAGGAACAGAGTTCAGAGGCTTAAGAAAGGAGGATAAACGGGCACAGAAAACACAAGAAGGAAGGGGGATGTGATGGGACATTGGCGTGGGGACTGCAACAGGTGAATGGAATCAGAATGTGTGTGAATTGTTGAATATAAAATGGATGATCTGCTCTGTAGACCTTGACTTAAGTCACAATAAAAATTTCATACACCAACTGTGCTTGACACAACGGTTGTGTGTAGGGGGATTGTGATAAGAGCTGTACGAGCCCTGATAAAATGATTTTTTAAAACTTCATACACACATATACATATATAGACATACATACACATATGGGGGGCATAGTGGAAGTGTGTGTGTGTACATTTGTATACATATGAATCTTGGCATAGTGGTTACGAGTTGGGCTGGGATGCACGAGGTCAGCAGTTCAAACCCATCAGTAGCTCCTGTGAAGGGTTACAGTCTCAGAAGCTCACAGGGGCAGTTCTAGCATGCCCTGTTGGGTCATTATGAGTCAGCATGGACTTGAGGGCAGTGAGTGAGTACACACACACACACACACACACAGTGGGCTTGAGGCAGTCAGGGAGGGGGGCCCAATGGAAGCATTTTCAGTGCCACCTTCTGTCTGCACTTCAGGTCTGTGGAGAGAGGGGAGGCCATCAGCAGGGGAGAGGGCTTTCAGACAGAGCCCAGGAGCTCCCTAAACCCAGCCCCCACAGCCTTACCTGGAGCCATTGTTTCTAGAGGGGGCTCAGCCTCCAAGAAGGAGCCAGGTGGCTCTCCCTCCCCTGTGGAATCCCGGCCAGTTTCCATTTACATAACACAGCTTAATCCACAGCAGCAGAAGCCCCGAGAGAGCTTCTTTTTTTCCTCCTGTTTCCCCCCCTAAGACACGGAAACCTTTATTTTCTCTCTCCCACAAACCGGTGCTGTTAAATAATATTGGATAATTGCACCTGTCGTACTCCCCAGATTGTGCTGAGGAAAAATAATTGCTGGTTCTCTGCCTCGCCGTTTAGCGGGGACTCTGTCATTGGGCTCGGAGCGTGTCATTTTCTCCCATTTTAGACTGTGTACAGGGGACGCATGAAAGGACTCACAGATAGCCGCCCCGCCGGTGTGAGTGGGCGCGGGCCTCATTCAGCAATGGTTTCTAATTTATACAGCAGTGAAACGCCACAGCTATAAATAAACAGTTCTGACTCGCTTTGCTGCCTACTCAAATGCTTTATTTAAAAAAAAAAAAAGACAAAAAGGCATCACCAACTCCAGGAGAAAGAAAACCCAGGCTGTCTGGATACAGACTCTGGTCTCTAATGCCTGGGACTGTAGCTGGGGGAGGGACACCCAGACTGGGGTGAGTCCAGGGCTCAGCCAGAGGCCTGCCAGGAGGTCCAGCAACCTCCCTTCTTCTTCGCAGGCCCTTCACTGTCCCTGCGCGTTTGGGGATTACTGTATGTGCAACTGGCTTCCTGTTATGATACATATTGCAGGCGAGTAGGTGCAGAGGAGCTGAAAATAACTAGCAAAAATATGACCCTTTTCGGGTGGGCGGGTACAAGGGAGGTTATTGGGTTACCTACATGATCAAGGTTAAGTCTTCCACGGAATTGAATGTGGGTTTCACATGAAGGATAGCAACATGAGCCCATAAACACAGGTGGGGGTCAGCCTTTGGGGCAGGGCTGCCTGCCCTCTTTCTGCCTACATGGGTAAGAAAACTGAAATGAAAACAAAACCCAAATGATTGTCATTCAGTTGATTCTCGGTGCGTGTGTGTGTGTGTGTGTGTGTGTGTGTGTGTGTTTCAATGACTGGTTTCTGGACAAAGGCCCCCAGGTTTTTCTTCTAACCAACTCTGAGTGGATTTGAACCTCTAACCTTCTGGCTAGCAGTTGAGCATGTTAACTGTTGCACCACCCAGAGACCTTGTATGTCTTGAAATACATATTAGAATGACTAGTCTCTGCTTTGTCCTGCAGTCAAGAGGAAGGGATACAGTCTTGGGAGCATCATGCTGCTGTGGCCGTGACGTGCCTCTCCTCTCAAACCAGTGGTGTGCTGGCGCCACGAGGCTCGTGAGGTCCAACTGGAGGTTCAGTCCCCTCATGCTGGGATCTTGCAAAAGGCCAGGGTAGGAGCTTTTACACCGGGGAAACGCTATATATCAGAGCTTTACATGTTTCATTATATCCAGAGGGTTTATCTGAAACCTGGTTTGCTCATTAGAAAAGCCAGGCTATAAGACATTTTCCACTTACAAGGTTTTCATGAAGATAAAATGAGGGACCAGAGGTGAAAGTGGTGGTAAGTTACACAACCTTATATGGATATTATTGCTCAGATGTTTGGGCTTTATTATTGCTATTTTATAACTACCAAGGTAGTACACGGGTAGCAGATACTACATACTTTTTAATGAGTGTGTAGGCAATGCTCACTGCAAACATTTCACTGCATACCCTTTAAGCTACAGCAGTCCCGAGGAGGTACTGGTGTGCCGGCGCATGCGCTGAATGGAAAAGCCTTCTGTTGTTTTTCTGGAGCAGCATGGGACAGCGATGGCACACTGGCCAGGCATACAGCGATCTAGACTTATTTGGTCCGAGAGACAGCGCAGCCACAAATAGAAATGGGCAGGTTCCTTCCAGCCAAGTGCTTACTAGGACTCTGGGAAGGACACAGCCGGAGTCATCTTGGGGGTGTGGAAAATGTGGGTGATCCCCCACGGCCTTCCCATTTGGGGAATTTCCACTGCGACAACTGCGCTTAGGCTCCTGTGGAGAGCAGGTGCTTGGAGCCGTCTAGAGGCAGCAGGTGTGGGGAGAAGGTGGTGGCGTTCCCAGCTTAGTAAAGAAAAGACTTGTGGCCCCTTTTTATTAATAGTAGCAGAGGAAAGGGGTGGCCAGCAGGCTTTGTGGTATAGTCTGTTCCCTCTACTACTGCTCCCGGGATCCATTTTCACCAGATTCCTGCTGTACCTTGAGGTTTGCTGGATAAACCCGAGGACAGTTGACGATAGAGCTAACACCCAAGACAGAGAGGGTCGGTGGCAACACTGGTAGAGTAGAGCATGTTTATTTACCATTAAATGTTTGACATTTGTGTTCTTCCAAAACGGAGCTTATAAACCCAGGGCCCAGGAACACGGAAAGGAGCGCTCCTGAATGTACTTGGCAATCAAACATGACAATCAGCTTTGTAAACCACAACTAACTCAACAACGTTCTGTGTTGCTCAGTCGTCTAATCCTATAGCTATACTCATCTGCTATAATTACATATTGCAGCACCTCCCACCCAGAGGCGTCCCAGAGGCGTCCCCGAGCATAAAAGATAACACTTCTTTGGTGAAGAATCTTGGTTCAAATGGAGGAAATTTGGACAATGTAACTGTTGCCGTGTGTACACTTACAACGAAAGCTTGCTCCTAAGGGGGATGCTTTCCTCAATGTGTTTGCTAACTATTTTCGCATGCCGCCGTGAAGTTGTAATCTTCCCAGTTAGACTGGCAGCACCAGTAAGGGGCACATTCCTCCCTATATTTCTATCTAGATCTAGCAGAAAAATAGATTGTCAATCCGTTGGGGGAAGGGGAGGAATCTAGCTAATTTACCAACATGTTGGCTTTCCCTCCCCCAGAGAGGAGATCATGGCACTGGATGAGGGTTATTGCTTTGTTCTCATGTAAATACCATCGCATCGAGGAGGGACCCTTGGTCTCCACCTCCTTTAGGTGAAGAATGTGGATGATTACAAGTTCCCGTTCCCTGGAAATGTCTCTAACACTGACTTTATGTGAGCTCTTTGACCTTTGACCAGTTTGGGCCACAGACAATCCCCAGTACATTCTGGGGATTTGGTAATACATTCTGGGATGTCAGGAGATGTTTTCAGAGTGTCCTGGAAACATGTAAAAACACAAGAACCCTCAAATCAATCTACCTTCATAATCTACTTAGTAAACTTCTAGGTAACTTCCTGTCCTTTATACTTTTCTATGCCTTTCCACCACCTCCCCCTACTAGAAAAACACAACGACTATGAAGAACTCTGCTGTTTTCTTCTTCTTTGGTTCTTGGAAAACAGCATGCTATCACTTCTGCTTCTGCTTCCCTGGCTGTGCCATGTCACCTGTGTGAAGAAGAACACAGAGAGAGACCTCAGACCTTAGGCTTTCCTAGTAGTTCTTGTATGGGTGGGAAGTCACCCAGACTCCAACCAGTCAACAGATGAGGCGAAAAAGTGCTCCCATGTAAGACGCTATGCCTTCAGAGGTCCTGAGAAACAACTAATGTCTCTGTGTAGTACAAAAAAATGAAATCAAAAGGTTGGAAGTTCAAGTTCAGTCAGAGGTAACTTGGAAGAAAGGCCTGGTGATCCACGTCAGAAAAACCTGTCATTCAAAACCCGATGGAGCACAATTCTGCTCTGATACACATAGGTCGTCATGAAATCAGAGTTGATGCTACAGCAACGGGTTTGAGTGCTTTAAGAATGATGACTATATTCTATGCAAACTATATGTGTGTTATACACTCTGGGGCCAACCACATCTCTCAAGGCATTTTCATAAGTGCATCATGCTAATTTTATTTGACAGCCACATGTTAAAAAATCACCATAGTGTGCTTCAGCAAAAAGCTTGTGGGAGGAAGGCTCCGTCGGGTTAAAAGCAGAACAGCTGTGCATTATTTGTGTAAAAGGGGCCCCACTTCCCCAAAAGCAGGAAGCTCTGCTCAGTTCACAGACAAGGCCTCTGTGTGCATGGGGCTCTGCGCATGGAATGTGAGGTCCTTTAGCTGACTGTGAGCAGGTTGTACACAGTCCACGGATGGACTTTGGTAATTTGTAGACGGAGCTAAACAGAGCCCCTCAAAACGGAGTCAATATAGCAGATCCTAATTAGGGGTCCCCTCAGGGCCCCTCTCCACGTCGATTCACCAGCACAACTCCAGGCTGGCTCAGTCCTGGACAATGAAGTGGCATTGAAGTTGTAAAATGTGGGTGTACTGGGATGATACCTGAATCGGGAAAAATTACAGTCAACTAACCGCTAGACACATAAGTTCTCTCTCTGAAAATAAGGGCAGCATGTCCCTGCTGGCACTGCAACTAAATCCCACGAGAGACAGAGTCACATGTCGCTGCCCATTCCAAAATGGTGGCGGGCGACTAGCTTTGAATGGGTGCCACTCTCAACAGTCCTGGAAACAATCCAATCGCATCAGCATCTGGTTCCTATCAGGAATCTCTTGAAGCAGGTTCGCTATACCTCGTCCAAGCCTTCCATTGCAGGTACTCAGCCCCAGGTTTTAGCCATTCTGGTTAGCGTGCCAGTACACCCACATGTAACCGACGTGAGTCTGCACTGATTTTACTGCCTCGGCCGGGCGAGTTCGAACTTGTTCAAAGCCCCGTTTTACCAGCCAGGATGGAAAGGTACTAACTTAATGATTAGTTTTTAGTAAGTTCTTTATAGAGGCTTTATTTGCGGAAATTATGCCATTAGATTCAGCCAACAAGTTGATACCTCTATATTTAACGATCATATATCTTTGCAGAAGCTTTGAAATATCTGAATCTTCATTAACTCAGTATTATTCCTGTCTGTTGCCAAATGCGCGTGTCCTGCATTGAAAACTTTCTCTCACCTTGACTTCCTCTCATCCATCCCGGGAAGCGGGCACTCCGCTCCTCTTATTCTCCTGTGATCGCAACCACCGTGCGCTCCTAAATCCACACTGCCTTTCTCCTCAGTTTTGTCCTTAACAGTGAACGTGGAGTATCTTTGGCTAATTTCACTTTGCTGCAACGCCCCCTTGCTGAGGTTCTAGAGAACAGTGGCTTGAGCTCCTGTGGGTGCCCAGTCCCCACCCGACGCTGAATTGCTAGGACAGCTCTTCCTATGAAGGCAGAGCTTCCACGGCCATTCGCGAGTCACCTCCCTTCTTCCACTCCTCCTCTCGCCAGACTAACCCAGTCACCCCACGGAAGCATTAGCCGGCGCTTTTATGCTCCGTTGTGCTTCTACCAATTCTTTATTTTTTTATGTGAATTCTCTCCTCCTCAACGATGCCTTCTCATAGATTAAGTACGTAGAAACATGCTACCTTCTCTTTTCTGTAGTACTTACTCTGGGTCAACATTTGTTATGAAATGGCAAGTTAATCCCCTCATGTTCAAGAGCTTCCCAAATATGTCCCCCCTGTAGTCACTCTGAGGGGTCCCAGGACTTCCTTTACCCAAGCTATTTACCAATCTCCATCCTCTCACGCCAAACTGTAATCATAGCAGAATTTTTTCAAACCCAGGTGCCAGTGTTTGAGATTCCCCTCTCCATTTAAGGAGGGGCTTTCATGGCACGGTGGGTTTCATGTTGGAAGGCTTTCTGTACCCATGAAGATTCATGGCCTCGGAAATCTGGATGAGCAGTTCTACTCTGTCCTATAGCATCGCTTTTAGTTAGAATCAACTGGATGGTAGTGAGTTGGGTTTTTGGTTTGGTCGCAACTCAAGACATGCAGAACAGGAAGGCTTAGAGAGAAGCAGCCAGGAGTGGGGGGTGGGAAGAGATGGACAGTTGTGTTGGGAGAGGAGAATGGATGGCTCCTTCCCTAGGCCCGTCCGTGTCTCCCATATCCCAAACCAAATAGCTAGGCAGAACACTAGCAAACTCCCTCTGATGGTTCATTTGATGTGCCGCTTTGGTTAGGCTGTGGTTCTCAGCTGGGACTTTGTTGATATGAATAACATTCCCAATAAGTTGGTTAACTCAAGGAGATTCCCCTGGAGAATGTGGCAGCATCGTGCTGTCACTTGATAACCTAGGAGCAAAACTGAACGCGTCCTGGAGAAGGTGGCATTCCCCTCAAGGCTAACAGAAAAATCTTTCCTCCTCTGTCCCCAGTTTGCATTCTGCCCTATCTTTGGACTTCCCACCTCCCATGATCTCATTAGCCAAGTCTTTAACATCAATCAATCTTTTGTGTTTTTTCTGCTCTTATCTGTCTCTTATCTATCAGTCATATGTCTGTCTCCTAAGAAACCTGATCGATACTTCGACATACATGGCAAGCCATTACAAGAGGGATGTTCCGCAAACATTTCTGTGAAACTCCAATAGTCGTTTCATCTGATAGAGCCTTATAGGATATGAGTACCTCAGAAATCACGCCTTCCTTTGCACTCTAGCGGAGGAAATTACCCATAAACTTGACTTCTCAGGGAGGTAATTAGTGTCTAGGCTTCTTTGAGCTGCCACCATTTATTATAGCTGGCTAAGAGAACTGCTGATTTAGTAGTAGATTGTATATCTTGCTTCAACAAAAATGCATAAAGTGGATTTCAAATTCTGTTTGGGAAAATAATGTTTAAAAAATACATAGATCTTTTATTGATTGACGGGATTACTTTCCCAGGGGAAACCCTCTTAATTGGCTGTTGGGGTTTCAGGCCTTTCTTTCTCTTCTGGCAACATCATGGGGTAGAGCTATTTTTCTGTCAAGCCTTGACTCCTTGTCTCAGGCAGAAGCCAAATGGTTTCTACTGGTGTAGCAAAGAAACTATGCTCTTAATGTACATACCTATGGGCACCATAAGTAATTATACATTATTATTTCAACTAATAAGACCCAAATACATAAAAACATACTATTCACCGAAGTTTCTAACCATGTACCTATAATCAGAAAAACTACACATTGAAATGAATATTTGGAGAACAGGAGCCTAGTTTCCCTGGATTTGCTGGAAAAAGATAGAGAAGGCATGTAATTGGGGAGAGGAATGAGCTTTGAGTATCCAAGAGACAAAGCCACCGTGAAGAAATAGTAGGAAGAAGATAGAAGGCAGGCTGGGGAACCCCTGCAAGCAAGAGGGATGAGCCAGACTACAGAGTGGACTCTGAGTTTAGGAAATATGAAGTTAGAGCACGGGTGATGGACTGACTTGTGTCCCCTCAGAAGATATGCTGCCATCCTATCCTCTGTCACCTGGAAATGTGAAATGGTCCTTGAGGACGCTATCAGTCAGCATGAAGTCATGCTGGGGTTGCATGGGTCCGAATCCATTCAATATTAAGCAGCGGTCGCATGGAAGAGGATAGAGACATGGCCAATGAGAAAGAGGATGATGGTGTCAAGATGTGTCGACAGGCTAAGCAAAGTGGGAGCTGCCAGACAATGGAAGAGACAAAGGAAGGTCTTCCCCCAAAGACATTGGTGAGACGTGGCCCTGCCAGGGACACCCTTAATTCAGATCTCCAGACTCCAGAGCTGTCAGGCAATTGTATCATTTGAAGCCATCCAGTCTGCTGTGGTTTGCTGAGGTAGCCTTGGGAAATGAACACATCAAGAGAGGCCCAAAGGAGATCCACTGGGGCTATTGATTTGAGGCTGCCTCTGTCAGATGGGAGTGAGCTTCAGAAGAACACGTCACCTCACGAGATGATTCTTCGGTTATTAAATTATCAGGGATAATATGTGAGACAAACCTCTCCATGGTTACAATCAAGAGTGTAGACTAGATAACTGCTGAGCTGCTTTCACTAGATCTTTAAAAAAGGAACAACATCTGGCTTACGCAAAATAGTATTAAATGAGAATCTTGATGCCATTCTGACACAGAGGCCATCCCAAGGTCACTGGTTCAGACGGCAATGTTCAATTCATCAGCGTTCCTTGGGAAGAAAAGGACTTCTAATCAAGGGTCCAGACAAATAACAGCCTGCGCATGTCACTCTAGCATGAGAGTCGCTGGCATAGCTGAGATGATGCCGCCCCAGCCACACCTCCGTATCAGAGGCCCTGCCACTTTGTCTGGTGAAGGCTAGCCCCTTTCTGTGCCAGATAGCTCTTGTGCGCTAGGTTTCTCTTCCTGAGGGATTTGTGTCCTGGTGTCAGCCTCTGAGTGCCTATCATGAAGAAAGAGAAAAAGAAAAGAAAATTCTACACGTCAGTGTCAAGAAGGGGGCCTCTGGTAAGATGTTCTCATAGCCCCTTGCTCCCAGTTGGAGAAGAAGAAAATTGGCTTAGGACTGAGGTACCCAGAGGCTCAGACACCATGGACAAGGTAGCAATACTTCGCCAGACTGCATCCGCATGTCTGCTTCTATTCGTTGTTTGGATTCATATTACAAATGAGTCCTCCAAAAAGATAGACACGGAATCTTTATTGGTGAGTGGCTCATCCCACTGTGCCTCAGCGGCTGAAGAGAGGCTGTGACATGGAAAAGCTAGGAGAAGACAGAGAGTGAGGTCGTGACAGTGCAGCCACTGTAACCTTCTGCATCTCTTACTGCCTCCTTGAGCCCCAGCATCTCCATGAGGGTCTGCAGGTCCTACCTGAGAGTCGTGACTATGCTCCTGTGTGGACAAGGCCAGTTTCTTACTATCTATGTGCTCTGGGCAGGAGCTCATCACACATTCTCCAAGGTTATCCTTTCTCCTTCTTCTTGTTGTCCTCATTTTCACGCGCTGATCACATGCTAGGAGGCAGAAACTGAACAGACATCCAGCGATAGTACCAGCCAGGGTTACCCCTGGATTTGGACAGACTAGGTGACTATATGTTTCCTTAGAGCAAACTGCAGCTCTTGGGTCACATGTGGCTCTTTTGATGTGTATGTGTGGTTCTGAAGGAAAGTTGAAAATGAAAATGAAACGATTATGGCTTCATTTAAAGGATATTATTCAGATAATGCAGCTCTTGGGCCATAGGGTTTCATTGGTTTGTAAACACATATTTATGGCTCTCAATTCATTTTTAAATTGCTGTGAGGGACGGGATTGGCTCTTCCCTCTCCAAAGTTTGCCGATCCTTGATCTAAAACAAAAGGTCTAGAGAGGGGCTTAGAGGTAGTAGAACAGATAGTATGGTGTTCAAGTCTATTGTAGCTGCTGTCATGTCAGCCTCTGGTGCATGCTGACCTCATACACCACAGGGCAAAACTCTGTTTGGACCCATGTCACCCTTCTGATCACTTGTAAATGAAACTGTTTTAAGTCACAAGGCTCTTATTGGCTGATTTTTTAGAAGTAAATCACTCTACCTCTTTTCCCAGTCTGTCTTAGTCTGGAGGTTCTGCTTAAACAAAATCCATTTCATAGCAACACATAAGCATCTATTGACAGATGGGTGGTGGCTGTGCTTGAGGTGCATTGGCCAGGAAAGGATCCTAATTGTCCCATGTGGAAGGTAAGAATTTTACCAATGAATCACCAGTGTCCTAGCTGAGACAACGGTAAATGATATGGACACTAGGATCAAACCCAACCCGACCCACAGCTATCAAGCCTGTTCCCAATCATAGCGACCCTATAAAGGGTTTCTGAGGATAACAGTCTATGGGAGCAGATCGCTGGTGAGTTTGAACCAATGCCTTTGGTTAGCAATTCAGCACTTACAGACAACTTCACCAAGGCTCCCACCAGGAATAAATATAATACTGTCCTGGAACTGGGACATGCGGCCCTCATACTTAGAGGCCATCTTCTCACTACGGGCATTGAGGCCAGGTCTTGATGTATATTGCTGTAGGTTACATGGCTGTTTTGTAGCCAGGTGAAGAACACACGCCAATTTTCTTGATCCTCATGATAATGTCCTTCCTCCTGGTTGGTACTGCCTTCAAACAGTTCATTGAGAAGTATACCACATGAAGAAAGTGAATGGTGCCCGGCTATCAAAAGATATAGCATCTGGGGTCTTAAAGACTTGAAGATAAAAAAAGTGGCCATCTACCTGAGAAGCATCAAAGCCCACATGGAAGAAGCATACCAGCCTGTCTGACCACAAGGTGCAGAAGGGGCCAGTTATCAGACATGAAAGAACTAAAAATCATATCAATGGGTGTCCACCTCCCTGATATGATCAATGAAGACAAACACGTGCATAAACAAATGTGGTGAAGAAAGCTGATGGTGCCCAGCTATCAAAAGATATAGCATCTTGGGTCTTAAAGGTTCAAAGATAAACAAGTGGCCATCTAGCTCAGAAGCAACAACGCCCACATGGAAGAAACACACCAGCCTGTGTGATCACGAGCTGTTGAAGGGATCAGGTATCAAGCGTCAAGGAACAAAAAATCATATCATTTAAATGTGGGTGAGTGCAGAGTGGAGACTCAAAGCCCATTGGTAGCCAACTGGACACGCCTTACTGAAGGGTTGTGGGGAGATATGAGCCAGTCAGGGTGTAGGGTAGCAACAGTGAAACATATAACATTCCTCTAGTTCTTAAAGGCTTCCTCCACCCCCACCCCCACTATCATGATCCCAACTCTACCTTACAAATCTGACTAGACCAGAGGATGTACATAGGTACAGATAGCAACTGGAAACACAGGGAATCCAGGACAGATGACTCCTTCAGGACCAGCGGTGAGAGTGGTGATGTCTGGAGGGTAGAGAGAATGTTGGGTAGAAAGGGGTAACTGATTACAAAAATCTAGGTATAGCCTCCTCCCTGGGGGATGGGCAGCAGAGAAGAAGGCGGAGAAGACGTCAGACAGTGTAACATATGACAAAATAATAATTTATGAATGATGAAGGGTTTATGAGGTAGGGAGGAGTAGGGAGGGAGGGGGGAAATAAGCAGCAGATATTAAAGGCTCAAATAGAAGGCAAATGTTTTGATAATGATGATGGCAACAAATGTACATATGTTCTTGACACAATGGATGTATGTATGGATTGTGATAAGAATTGTATGAGCCCCCCCAAAAAAATGGTTTAAAAAATAAAGTTATTCTGAAAGGTAAAAAAAAAAAGAGAAGTATACCACAACATAACTGTCTATAGTCTCTAAACACCCTGTCTAAATCTCTAATATGTAATCATCAGAGGCATTCTTTGTTGGTTATCTCTACAATACCTTTGTCCCAACTAAGACCTAGGGAAAAGAGCCCTTGTCTTCATTGATTGATCTAATGAATAAACTAATAGAAATGGGGGAGGGGATCAGAAACGGGCAAGATATAGTCTTCACCTTCAAGAAACACGGGGTTTAGTGTAATTCCAAATCCCTAAAGCAGGGATGATAGAACAAGAGAGTGAAGTGGTGGGTACGATGCTTAGAATGTCTACTGGGAGCTGTGAAGAACTGAGAGGCATTATCTTCTCGAACCTCTACAGGCCAGCAAAACTTCTTGGAAAAGAGGTGCATCTCATCTGAGCTGAAATGGATGAGTGTGTGTGGTCTAGGCAATGACTGGGGATGTGATGGAGATGAGGAACAATATAAATATGTAGGGAAAAGATGCTCTGAGACATCACAGAATTGTATGACTTGGACTTGGACTTGGACTTGGACTTCCACCTGTAAAATCGAAGTTAAAGAGTTTTAAGCAGAATGGGGTATGGTACAATATGTTCACATAGGTCCCTCTGTCTAGTAGTAGATGAGAAAGATTCACCACGGTTGAGACCTTTAACAAAATCCAAATAAACATAGTTGTTGTAGAGTTGAGTCAGACTTTTGGCCAGCCCCTGAGCATTCTAGTAGACATTTACTCCATAGGGTTTTCCGGAAGCAGATTGCCAGGCCTTACTTCCAAGAAGCCTCTCAGGACTGGAGCAGCCACACTTGCAGTTCGTGGCCGAGCACACTTTTACCCATTTGTACCACTGAGGGATTCTATTCCCGCCTAAGGGCGCTACGGTTAGTTTACATTCTTATTCAATTATCTGTTAATGAAGACCTGTTCAGTAGCTGAGGCATGGATGACCCTATTCTGTTGCTATAGGACTTTATATGAATTCTATTTTAAAAACACTACTGGAGAGAGAGGGGAAAGAAACAGTCTTGAATTGTCATTCATGAACATTCAAGCATGCACAATGTAAGTGAAGATCCAAGTGTCGATGCCAGCCTATTTACTCACTGGGACCTATGTAGTGAAAAACCAAATACGGTGCACCAATTCTTCACCTTGGGAGAAAGAGGACGCTTTCTCAGCTTATAGAGTTACAGTCTTGGAAACCCACAGGGGCAGTTCTAGCCTGTCCTAGAGGGTGTCTGTGAATTGGAAGAGATTTGATGGCAGTGAGTTTGGCTTGCTTTTTATTCCCTCACTTACAGGCTATCTTGTTATCTGGCATTTTATATTCCTAACATCTGTAATTGATTTGGGATATTAACTACATAAAGACATATCTCTGGATGCTAAGGTGTGAGGTAAGAGTGAGAATAATGCTGTTATGGTTAAATTTATGTGGCCATGTGGCCGGGCCAAATTTATTAGTGGGTTTATGGTTATGCAAGAATATAATTTGGAAGTTATGTAATAATATTATTTGGCAGTTGTGGAATGATGTAGTCATCCTTCATTTTGTGGTCACATTCTGTTTTCACATTGATTCTCATATACCCATGGGGAGGAGTGAGGAGTGGGTACACTTAACACGGGCTTATTAAAAACAGCTTTGTGTTGAAAATAGTGATTTCAAGCATAATAAATATAGTGACTTTTCAAAAACTTAACAGATGTTTGGAATTCAATGTAGAGTAACAATGTAGAAATGATTATTGAACTCAATAAGAATGACAATCTAGAAGTGAACTGTTATTGACTCAGTTCAATTAATTATAAAATTATGATTCTTTATTATGAGCAATCAGGGTTTTTTCTGTACTTCTTATAGCTGAAAAATTCAAATGAATTTTTGTCTACTTTTTAAAAAATATAGTTTTGGGGAAGGCATCTGACATCTTTTACTCAGAACTTCAAGGAGGAACCACTAATGTTGAAATAGTTTCTAACTGTAAAATGTCAGTACATTTTCCTGGATAATTTCCTGTGGTTTGGGATACTGATTTGGGAACATTTTTAATATCTTTTTTTCAAAGGTTAGTTTTCCACAAGAATATTATCTTCAAGATTTTCTTAACCAGGTGCACTCTTCAAGAGTAGAAAATGTGAGATCTTAGTTCCATGATTCCTTCTCTATGGACACAGCCTTGCTCAGAAATGCACACACTTATACAGAAACTTCTGCAACTGTAATTTAAAAAAATAGATGTCAAGGGCTGATGTTTTCACACCAGGTCATAAATAGGGTGGAAGTTGCCATTTCTACCATTTTGGTTTTGATAGACCAGTCTAGTATGTGGGCATGTGACAGGGGGGGGGGAGGGGTCAGTGGGTGAATCCTTGACTTCTCTTATACACAGGATCATTGTAGACTTCCCACACTTCCTTGTGGGTAGGGAAACATCATGGGTATTTTGAAATCTGACTTTTTAGTAATTACATTTTCCACACACAAAAAATACTTTTAAGGGTGGGATTTAGGAGAAAATCTCCCCAATTTTAAAGTCAACTGTGTCAACCTGGCCAATGAACACATGAGGGAATTCATTGAGGTGAGAAGAGATAAATGGTTTGTTAGCCTCACCTTTCTTGTCTCTTGCCTTTGATGATCAGACCAATGTGCTGCTGCCTTAGCTGGTTCTCTGCCTTAACTTGCGAGCTACTCTACCTGTGGGACAACCAACCAGTGGACTGTATCATTGTAGTTTGAGGTTTCTTCAAGACCTGCTTCACCACGCTACTTGTGTATACATCTCTTGAGCTGGGGGCTGTCGGACCCTGTCAACTGGCTGGCTGGTGGTGACCTGCCTTGCTTTTTGCTGCCTGTGGCTGGATTGCCTGAATTGTTCTACAGAGGACTCAGCTGTCTGCTTCCTTGACTTGCACCCGGCGGCCCTTGTGACTTGAAGGACTGCCAGTGTATTAGCTGTCTCATGGAAGTTAGTTGCACTGAGCGATATGTACTGTTCCATAGACTAAATAGCTGTTTATTTCTCATGTTCTATTATCTATCTATATAAAATCATAAACATCCTGGTCTTGTTTCTCTAGAGAACCCTGTCTAACACATCGACTAAGATTATTATTATTTTCTTTTCAACAAATAGAATGGTATCACTCACCTATATAACGAGGAACTTTTGCTTACTGGTGTACACTCATTTCCCAAGCTCCTGTTTAAATTGGAATTCCAATGTTCACATTAAATGTGATTTTGGCTGGCCAGTGCTTTACCCACCTAACTAACGGTGGCAGGTGAAACTCATCTGGGAGTGCCTGTCCCCTGTGTCTGGATCGGTTGGATGAATTTTCCTCCTGCTTTGGGAAAAGCTTGCCATTTGAACAGCTGGTGTCCCCACTTAAGGAAGAGAGACTTTGAGCCCATGCTTTCAGGATTGGAGAGTGCCACCTTGGTCCTGAGCTCTCTACACAAGATTGTTTCTGGCCTTAAAGTTATATGAGGTGTTTTTTGGGGTTGGTGGAGAGGTGGTGGTGGTGGTGGTGGTGTTAATTTGATGGGATTCTTTAAGAAAGTGCAAATTCTCTTTATCTGTTTTGGCACGACCTATCAGAATTCTTCGGACAAAGATATCAAACATCACTGCCTTCTACGTTGGACTGATTTTAGATTCCAGTAGAGTGCAGAGTAGGTTAAGAGAGATATAATTGTGTGCATAAAGATAAATAACTGACCCCATTTCCTGTGGTTGAGCTTCTTTCCAAGTAGGTAAATAGTGATGTTAAGGATGTTGCTGAGAAAGAAGAGGGCTAGTATACCCGCTGGGCTTAATTTGGCAAGCACAGGATACACCCACATTCCAGTCTTGAGGTAGGCCCAAAGGATCCTGCATAAAACGACAAGTCACAACAATGAGGTTAGCAGGGGGGAAACAAGCATTTTCTCTCTTGCATTGCTGGATTCCAGAGCCCTCAGCAGTGATGTTTGTCAACAGCTGAAGTGTTCCCACAAAGCAACACAAGTGAGTCTTTCCTGGGTAAATCAATTTAATTGGATAAAACATTCTGACTCACAGGCTGTGTTTGGCTGATTTGCCTAATCCATTAGGATTTAATGTTGGGAAAAGAATATGTGAGAACATCAAATATAACATTAGCCAAAAGAGACTGTGTTATGAATATGAGTTATTTCTTCCCCCGATATATGACCGGCTGGGACATGGGACCTACTAAGATGGCATCTATTTGCTGCTTTTCAGCTAGAGAAGTGGAATTTTATTGTTGCTGCTGTGTTGGTACCTAAGACCCGGGTGCAGCTTGGATTCCATCTCCAAATCTGTTGGGGTAAGAAGGGCCCGGGATCTAACTGATGGTCCATGAATTTGGCCGTGGTTAGAGGGGCAAGTCGGAGCCATGGTGGAGTGGGGTACATGATGGGCTACTACCCAAGACATTAGCAATTTGAAGCCACCAGATGCTTCAAGGTAGAAAGATGACCAGCTGAATGAGTGGTTTTTTGGAAGGTGGTAGGTAAGAAGGCACAGATAGACAGTGCGGCTCAATTATAGCTTTTGCGAGCAGAAAATATAAGTCGTTTATGGAAGAGAATAGAAGCAAAGAAAATTCTAAGAAAGGAGTCATTATGCCCAAGTGAAACCTAAAAAGGCAGCTTCCTGGAAACCAAGTGCACCAGGTCACGCCAAGGTCTGATATCACGTTAAAAATGGAATGTTATAATCTATCAACTACACTTCATAGTTGGTTACGGGTACAGAATCTGGAACCAGGCCATCATGGTTGAAATCCTGGTTCTGTTGTGGTTTGGTACCAGAGAATTGTCTGACTCATAGTGACCATATGTGCAACAATTACACCAAAAATATCAACCAAACCAAACTTGCCGCCATTGAGTCTATGCTGACTCGTGTTGACCTGATATTGTAATGATTTACAGGAGTATAAAGGCAAGGAACCTAGTTATTAAGTATGTAAGCGAGGATGATTTCCAGCACCGGTGACATAGTGGTTATGCTTTGGGCAGCTAGCTTAAAGGCCTGCAGTTTGAATCACCAGCCCCTCTGTAGGAGAAAGATGAGGCTTTCTACGCCTGTGGCGTTACAATCTTGACACCCATACTTCCACCCTGCCTGCAGGGTTACTATGAACACGGACAACTCAATGAGTTTAGTTTCGGTTTCCCTCTTCCTTGTGTTAAGTGGGAATGCTAACGGTACATACCTTCTAAGGTGGTTAAGAGTTAATGACATGGAACAGTGATGGGCACATAGAAACGCTTGAATCAGGGCTCAAAAGTGTCTATCCCCACTGAGTGATGGTAGAGGGAGAGACTTCACCTTGTTTCTCTGAGGCTGCAGATCTCGTGTATCAATTCGGATAGACTAGGAACAACATTTGAATTGGAGTGATTTCTGTAACATAGATTGATGCCCCACTAGGTTCCTTGGGCCTCCAGGGCCATCTGCTCTGGTAGTCCTCAGTCTGACAGGGCAGCCACTGCCTTGAATTTGTCAGTCATTCTACCAAAGGGAAAAGCGACCACAGGTTCTATGGCAGTGGAATGTCCAGAACTTGTCAATAGTTCCTCCTAAGCAATAGGAGGTTGGGAAGTAAAACCATACCATCTAGACTGGAAGAGGAGAGAGGCAAGGGAAAAATGAAAATATCTGGTGAATAACCTGAATGACTACTGTATCTTTCAACGGGGTTTGTCTCCCACAGACATTTTCTGGGTATCACTGAACCATGTGAGTTCTAATGACTGACTTAGCCAGGAATTTAGTTTTATCCCCTAATATTTTATTCACACTTTAGTTTAAGAAATAAACACACACACACACACACACACACACACACACACACACACAAAGAAATAAACACGTTTATCTTGGAAACAGAAAAACTTTGTATCACCTGATTTGGACATGTTATCAGGAAAGACTGTTTCCTGGGAAAAGACATCATACATGGTCAAGTAGATTCAAAAAACCAAATCACTGCCAGAGAGTCAATTCTGACTCACGGAGACCCTGTAGGACAGGGTAGAACTGCCTCCTGTGAGTTTTGAAGATGATAACTCTTGTCTTTCTCCTATGGAGTGGCCAACAGCCTCAAACTCCTGACCTTGTAGATCACAGTTCAATGCCTAACCAATAAGCCACCAGTGCTTCTAGTAAAGTCAAAGGGCAGGGGCAATGAAGAAGACCTTTAAGGAGATGGATTGCCGCAGAGGCTGTAACAATGGGCTCAGACACCATTGACTGTGATGACAGTACAAGACCGGGCAGCATTTTATTCTGTTGTGCGTGAGGTCACTATGAGTCGGAACGAACTTGGCAGCACCTAACACAACAATAGCTCATGATGCTACTATGTACCACATAGGTTCACTGTAAGTCAAAACTGACTTACTGTCCTGCAGGCTTGCTATCAGTCAGAATCGACTCCATGGAGGTAAGTATGTATATGTGTGGGTGTGTATATGCATGCACATATATATTATGTACTATATACTAAGAACTATTAGGACAGAAAATGTCAGTTTTTCAAGTACAGGGAACACTAGTTACTTTTTAAAAACAGGTGGCTGCTTTGGGTGACTTCACTGGGCTACAGGAGCTCTGGGGTCATAGTGAATTAAACTTTGGGCAGCTAAACCCAAGGTCAGCAATTCGAACCCATAAACTGTTCTGTGGGAGAAAGATGAGGCTTTGTACTCCGGTAAATATGTCAGCCTCAGAAACCCACGGGGCCAGTTCTACCCTGTCCTTTAGGTTTATGGGTCAGAGCCAACTCCATGCCAGTGGCTCTGGGATTTTGGACCAGGGTGCATAGTGAGCCAGGTGGTTCAGTGGTACAAGTCTCATCTTCTCTATGGGAGACCGGGGCTTATTCCCCAGTCATTGTGCCTCCGGTACAGCCACCACCTCTCTGCTCATGGAGGCTTGCTTACTGCTATGGTGCTCACTTGGTTTAAGTGGAGCTTAATGACTAAGACAGACAATATTAAGAAAGGCCTGGTGATCTGTTTCCAAAAATTAGCCAGTGAAAACCCTGTGGCTCACAATGGATTGATATAACCGATCACAGGGATGAGGCAGGGCCATTCGTTGTGTTTCGTTGTGAGTGGGCTTACCAGGAGTCTGGAGCCTACTCAATAGCAGCTAACTAATTACCGCAATGCCTAGCCCTCTGAAACTGTCCACTATAGCTGCTGTAAGCAGTTCTCAGCTGTCTGACCAGCCAAGCAACATCATGACTTTTGGAAATTGGGCAGTGTACTCAATAGCCTTCAACGTTGTGGTTAATCTGATGTTTCCCTCTTTGAAGAGGCCAGTGAGGCTAAACTCAGTTCAGAGAGCAATATTTTATGTCCCTCTGTCTGGTAGGCAAATCTATGTGAGTCAGCCTGGGTTGGCAGCGCATAGTAGGCAAGCATGACCTTTTAATAGTCTTTCGTGATCTTAAATGCAGTAGCGTCAAATAGTTATTGTAAAATATGTGTTGTATGCATCTTATCAGTAGGGTAAAAGTGTAAGCCTGTGGGTTAACAGACATGAAGATAAGTAGGTGGTTGTGTGCTTTAGACATACAATTCCTAAGGTGTTAACACCACCACCCCCACCCTCTCTGTGGAGCCCCGCAGAATAAGAGGTAGGAGAGCATGGTAGAGCTGGCATGTTACACCAGTCGTTTGCCCAGGGTATTGAATGCGGTGAGAGTGGTGAGGATGGCAGCCCCTTCGTGTCACTGAGAAGTCGTGTCCAATCTCTCCCTATAACACAGCCTTCAGACTTAAGGCTTCTTTCTCCGTCAGCAACCCCGGGGTTCTTGCACATCCCCCATTGTCGACCACGTTATCATTCTTGGCTTCCTTTGCTGCCCCCTTCCCCTCTGCTAGTTGTTGTTGAGTTGCTTCCACCGTGTGGTGGTAGGATGTCCAACAGGGTAAAATGTTGTTCAGTCCTGGACCATCCTCATGATGGTTGGTGTGTATTTGCGGTGCTCATTGTGAAGACAGTTTGAGGGAATTCTAATTGAGCCCCTCATCTTCCAGCACTTTTCTGATGAATATTTTCGGGTTTTCACTGGGTAATTTTCAGAAGCAGCCTTTCTTCCTAGTCTGGAAGCCCTATGAAACCTGCATACCGTGGATCACCTTGCCAATATTTGAGAGATCAGTGGCACAGCTTCCTGAATCACAGCAACACACAAGCCTCCACAACTTGCCAAACCGACAGGCATGCGATGTTCCTGTTTTTTTGGACTAGGCTATTTTCCCAATATTCTCTTCCCACTTTTCTACTCCTTCTTTCCTCTCCTCCCCTCTCCTCCCTTCCTTTCTCTCCCTTCCTCCTTTGACTTTCTCCCAGCAATCTCAGCTCACCCTAAGACTTCAAATCCCTGTACCTCCTACCTTGCTCTCTCTTAAGGCTGTCAGGTCTAAATTTCTTAATGGAAGTCCCTCTGGATCAGGTATCAGGCATCATCAGAACAAAAAATCTTACCATAGTGAATGAGGGGGGGAGGCAGAGTGGAGACCCAAAGCCCATTTGTAGGCCACTGGACATTCCCTTACAGAAGGGTATCAGGGAGGAGATGAGCCAGTCAGGGTGCGATGTAGCAACGATGAAAAATACCACTTTCCTCTAGTTCCTAAATGCTCCCTCACTACCATGATCCCAATTCTACCTTACAAATCTGGCTAGACCAGAGGATGTACACTGGTACAGATAGGAACTGGAAACACAGGGAATACAGGTGTGAGTGGCGATACTGGGAGGGTAGAGGGAGGGTGGGTTGGAAAGGGGGAACAGATTACAAGGATCTGTATGTGAACTCCTCCCAGGGGGATGGACAACAGAAAAGTGGGTGAAGGATATTGGACAGGGCAAGATATGACAAAATAATAATTCATAAATTATCAAGGGTTCAGGATGGAGAGGGGAATGGGGAGGGAGGGGAAAATGAGGAGCTGGTACCAGGGGTTTAGGTGGAGAGCAAATATTTTAAGAATGATGAGGACAATGAATGTGCAAATGTGCTTTACACAATTGATGCATGTATGGATTGTGATAAGAGTTGTATGAGCCCCTACTAAAATATTTTTTAAAAAGCACAAAGAAAATGATTCTCAACTTTGGCTGAAGATTAGAAGTGTTTGGGGGACATTAAAATTCCAGTGTCCAGAGCAAATCAATCCTGGGCCATTTGAAGTCAGAGTCTTCTTGGTGAGGGATCTAATCATGGGATTTTAATACCCCCTTTTTCCCAACTTGTACCCTAAATTAGTTTCCCCCCTAACTTTTCTACATTAAATAATAGAACTACCATATTCCTGGTCTACCAGTTGAAAACTCTTTGAACAACTGCACCTCTTTCCTTTTTATTTGCCCTTCTTAGGGGAGAAAGATGAGGCTTCCTATACCCATAAAGATTAAAAAAAATTTTAGCTTAATGCTTTTATTGGGGGCTCTTAAATTTCTCATCACAATCCATACAATCATCCATTGTGTCAAGCACATTTGTACAGATGCCGTCATCATCATTTCCAGTCTCAAAAACCTGCAGGGCCCGTTCTACCCTGTCCAATAGGGGGTCTATGAATCAGAATCAATGCACAAGCAGTGGGTTTGTTTTGTTTGTTTATGGATGGAGCCTTGGTGGCTTAGTGGTTATGCTTAGGGCTGCTAACTTCAAGATCAGCAGTTAAAAAAAAAAAAAAGAGAACCCACCAGCTCTCTCTGGGAGAAAAATGAGACTTTCCACTCCTGTAAAATTTACAATCTTGGGAACCCACAGAGGCAGTGACCTATAGGGGCACTATGGGTCGGAAGCAACTCGATGGCAGAAAGTTTGACTGTTCGGGTACACCAGTTAAAATCTGCTCTGTTACTTCAGCAGCATCTCGCCGGAATGCCCTTTGTTTCAGAATGCTTAGCTGTTATCCACCTCGGGTTGTGACTGTCTTTTGTTTCTGTGACAGGCGTTTTGGGTGAAAAGAAGAGGAGGTTCAACCTGAAAGGATGAGACATGTGGACAGCCCTTTCGTCTTACATTGCTTTAAATTTACCCTCCTCAATTTGCATCCAGGCTGGACTAGAGCCCCAAGGCTAGTAGAGACCCTTATTCTTGTATTTCTTTTCACACATTAATATTTCTTGTGGAAATAGCTAGATTATATTTATTTGCCACATATTCGTTTCCATTTGTTTTCATATATTTTTATTTATGTTCCCCCCTATTGCTCCAATCCGGCCAGCCCTTCCGGGCCCAGGTCCGATGCACATCTTTTATGAAGCCCCTTCCTTACGTTCAGCCAGGTGGACCCCCTCCTTTCTCCCTGCTCCCATGGCTCCTTGTACTTCCTTTAATGACCACTTTTATTTCCCCTTCCCTAATGCATTTTTAGCATTTGTTTGCAGGGCTCACCTCCACTTGTTAAGTACAAACTCCCTGAAGGCTGGGGCTTGGCCTCCTATAAATAACATGGCTTTCCCCAGCATGACCAGCCCTGTGTTCAGGGAAATATTTGCCCAAGAAAAGGATGAATAAAAAACCAGCTGAAGGAACATTTCTGTTTTGCTGCTTCTCATAGCAGCCTGAGAGGGGGCGAGGTGAGGTGCTTCGGGGTGAGAGCGGAGGAAAGAGTGAGGCAGGTGACTAATGCTTTCCGAAGGAAGTGAACGACTTGTAGTCATCCCTACTCGGCAAAGCTTCATGTTCCCACTCAGGGGCAGCCCTCACATGCTGCACGCTGAAAAATAACACAAAGCCAGGGCCACATCAGTGGTGTCACCGGGGCCGGTGTCACCCTTCCCACCCCCATGGGCCTCCTCCCCTACGGGACTGTACGTATTAAAGCCTTAGGAATATTTACTATCAATTCTCCCCCCAGGGCCATGTGTGATCAAGGTAGTTGCACATTGCTTAAATCAGGGGTCCTCAAACTTTTAAAACAGGGGGCCAGTTCACTGCCCCTCAGACCCATTGGAGGGCCGGACTATAGTTAAAAAAAATTAGGAAAAAATTCCTATGCACACTGCACATATCTTATTTTGAAGTAAAGAAAAAAAAACAGGGCAAAAACATCGGGCAGGCTGGATAAATGTCTGCAGTGGGCTGCATGTGTCCCGTGGGCCCTAATTTGAGGACCCCTGGGTTAAATGTAAGAATTTTTAGATTACAGGGATACTCGCAACAAAGTTATCTTGTAAACTCTTGCTACATTGAATTCCATAATTAGGTACAAAATAATTGATGCCTGAACAGAAGCCTTTTCTCTCTTCATTTTTACTTTTATAAACAACAAAAACAATGAGGTATGTTCTCAAATACTGCCTACTGCAGTCATGTAGTCCAAACACCGGAAAGTCCGGCAGAATCAGTGATCATAAAACCCGGCGGCGTTCTGGTGGCCCAGTGCTTCCACAGGGGCTGCCCAAGGAGAGCAGTCCGACACTGTAAGTGGCTCTGTGGGAGAAAGACCAGGCTTTCTACTCCCGTAAAGAACTACAGTCTTGGAAACACCAGGGCCAGCTCTTCCCTGTCCTGTGGGGGCCCTTGAGCCAGCATCGGCTCAGGGGCAGCGAGAGAGAGCCCGAACAGCATGTACCGTGATTCCAAACCTCCCTGCAATTGAGTAATATGACAGCTCTATCCAGAGCATGGTAGATGGTTCCAAAGGTAAATTAGCAGAGCCTTTTGCCTTTCGGTGTCCTGATCCATGTAAGCTGGGCTTACCGAACAAGGTTGTCGCTGTTAAAATGAACAACAGTGATGAGCTGTTTTCTGAAAAGCAATAACACATTTCCAAGGCGACCCTGCACCATCATTGCAGAGTCCCTTTGGTGTCACCTCCTCTGAGAGTACCGCCCCTTAGGAAAGGCACCGTGCCCCAGGTGAGGAGGTCCCCACAATATGTAATGTAGGCAGCTATTTTTAGGTGACTGTCATGTGGTTTTGGCAAGTGCAACGCTTCTCCAGTTCAGAGTTACTGCCAGTGTTCTGTCTCATGTGGGTTCCTCACTGTCTCTCTGGCTCTCTCTGGCTCTGAGCCCTCGTCTTTACCTTATCCCTACGCTGTGGCTTTCCTATTGGACCATCCACAGTGGCCCACCCAACAGCTGACCCATGGCCAACTCCTTAAAAGATCTCCATGAAGATCACCATCCCTGGACCTTGTTCAAAGCCCCTTGTGGCTAGGAGGTCTTATGGGTCCCAGTGCCTTTTAAAATTGTCCTCCTCTTTGGGGGACGGAAGGCAGCAAGGAGTGTGGGCTCTCCTAATGAGCAGATGAGGACAGTGGTGATTCGCTACTGGAATTCTGGACTTCGATGCAGGAGACCTGGGTCCTATTCTGACCAATGCACCCCACGGGGAGCCACCGCCTGTCAGTGGAGGTTTGGGTGTTGCTTGGGTGCTATACAGATTTTAGCAGAATTTCCTGATGGGGATGGACTAGGAAGAAAGGCCTGATGTAAAACAGTCAAGGGAAAGCCTACGGATCATGAAGGTCCGATCTAGAACCCATTTGGGGTATGGAGGGAGCAGGTGGAGCAGTATTCCTTCCACTGTGCATGGGCTCCCCGGAGTCAGGGCCACTCAGCGCCAGCGGACAACCATTAGGGAATGGCCAGAGCCATCAGGATGCTTCAGCAAATGGAGCAGTGCAAAGCTTACTTGTATGGGTGTATTTGATTCTTCCTAGGAAAAATGAAAGCAGCCCTGGGGGGCATCCTGGTTATACTTTGGGCTGCAATCTGCAAGGTCAGGAGTTTGAAACCACCAGCAGCTCCAAGGGAGAAAGGTGGGGCTTTCTCCTCTCCCGTAAATAGTTACAGTCTCAGAAACCCACAGGGTCAGCTCTACCCTGTCCTGTGGGGTCACTAGGAGCAGATGTTGAGTTATAGGGGGTGGTAGAAATGATGCAGAGGGGATCAAAAGGTAATTTCGGGCTTCTCAGTGGTAACAAGGCCCACATCCCAATCGACCTTGACTGCCCAGTGGGCCGCACCCAGTCATCTTCTCACCATTCCTGCCCACTGCCCACCCTTCGTGGAGGCTCTAGGTGCAGTGGCCCCTCAGTGTCGTGCGAATGGTGAGTGAGTCCAGGCCTTTCACAT
Source organism: Tenrec ecaudatus (assembly GCF_050624435.1). NCBI lineage: Eukaryota > Metazoa > Chordata > Mammalia > Afrosoricida > Tenrecidae > Tenrec > Tenrec ecaudatus. The sequence goes on along the minus strand of NC_134530.1, from coordinate 304,813,892 downwards.
GCGCCACTTCTCTAGCTTCTAGCAACGTTTTTTTGGACATGGGAACACGGTGGAAGGAGAAGTAGATTTGAAATTATGAGACCTTGGTCTAGGCCCCCGCTTTACATTTCACTGACCGTGCAACCTCGGGCATGTCCCCCTAACCCAGCGGGTCTCAACCTCGGGGTCGTGAGCCCTTCGGGGGTCGAACGATGCATCACAGTAGCAAAATGACAGTGATGAAGTAGCAACGGAAATAATTTCATGGTTGGGGGGGTCACCACAACATGTATGAAAGGGTCGAGGCATTAGGAAGGTTGCGAACCACTGTTCTAACACAAGCCAGTGTCAGATGGCTTCTGCGACACTTCTAGCACCCATTGTCTCTGATTCCGGTAGAGGGTAACACCATCTATCTTTGTTGTTGTTAGGTGAATTGAGTTGGTTCTGACTCACAGCCACCCAATGCACTGAAAGGAAACGCTGCCAGGCCGCATGCCATCCTCTCAATGGTGCCTCTGCTTGAGGCCACTGCTGCGGCCATTGTGCCAGGCCATTTCCTTGAGGCCCTTCCTCTCTTTCACTGCCTCTTCACCAGTAGTCCAGCGCCAAGGCCCCGGGCTAGGGAACAGCACAGCTCACCCTTTACATTGAGCAAGTGTTTCATTCAGGACAATAAAAGCAAGACAGAGAAGGCAAGGGAAGAGGGATGCAGCAGGGAGGGAGGGCCAGATCCTGTGAAAGAGAAAGAGGGGCTATGGAGGAACGATCAATCCTAAGGCTAGTAAAGCCTACGAAATTGACTGCTCCTGTAAAGATTTACAGTGTCAGAGACCCATAGGGGCAGTTAGACTCTGTCTTACGGGGTCACTGTGAGGTGGAATTGAATTGAATGAAATGTCTCTCTCGTGGGTTTCCATTTCTATGGTTTAATTGGAATGGAAGCCTAAGTTTAAGTCACTGTACTGATTTAAACTCCAGCCCACCACCACGGAGACCCAAACCAAACCACACCTGGTGTCTTCAAGTCGATTCTGACTTAAAGCAACCCTGTGGAAAAGAGTCGAATGGCTCCACAGGGTTTCCTAAGCTTTTCTCTTTACAAACGGCGACTGCCACATCTTTTTCTGGTGGAGCGGCTGGTGAGTTTGAACTATCAACCTTTCTTCAGTCACTGTGCTTCTAGGGTGCCCCTCTCCCATGTCATCTCAATACTCACCGCCATCGAGTTGATGCTGACTCATAGGGACCCAGCAGAACAGGGTCTAACTGCCTTGTGAGTTTTCAAGACTCTAAATGTTTACAGGAATAGAAAGCCCTGTCTTTCTCCCGAGGAGCAGCTGGTGGTTTTGAACCGATGTCCTTTTGGATTGCAGCCCAAGACATGACCACCATGCCACCAGTGTTCCTTCTCCCATCTAGGAAGGGGAATTACCCAGACTGTCAGACATACACAACTTATGTGAATCTAGACTGGGGGATATATAAAGACTTTCCCCCAGCTTGTCTCCCTCCAATATATGCCAGACCTAGGACACTGCTTGCAACTAATGGTAAATGACTGTCAAGTTACCTCCCCGAAGGCACAGCCATCCAGAGCAATCAGACTACTTACTGTCTGATCTACGGGAGGTGGGGCTTGCTCCCTGCTGTTAAGGACAGTGGATTGCTTTCCCTGGAGGGCTCAGAATAAAAGAACCACCAGCTCAAGGATGATCAAGGTTAGGCTGTCATCTTGAGTCAAGGATCTGCCTATCTTGTCACATGTGTACCCTCAATCCCTTCTCTTCCTATAGCATGCACACCCCTAGATTTTCCCCTTCCCATTGTTGTGCTTGCCTATGGTACAACCCCTTCCTGTGACGTATGTTGGTACCTGTACTCAGGGGGCTTGCACGCTCCCAAGTATATATAAGCCTTGATTACAAATAAAGCTCTCCCTCCTCCTCCCACACCTGCACCATCAAGAGGTGCTGAGGTGAGTATGCTCCCATGAAATATGTCAGACTCCTTCAGTTTACTCTCTCTCTCTCACCTCTCTTATTCTCCCTGACTTTACTCTAATCTTTATATATTAGAGCCGTACAATTGTGCCTACGGGCCTGTGATGTTGTCAAAGGCTGACTCCCCTGACACTGGACCACAGCAGGAATATCATGTTTAGCTTCTGATCTGTGGGCTGTGAGCTTGACGTGTTCCTTTCAGTAGGGACACAAGCACATGACACCGTGTAGGAAAGTTCTAGAAGCAAAAGGGCTTTTCCAGTGACTGAAAGGTAAAGCATACTCCCTTAGTCTCAGACCATTGGGGAGCATTTCAGGGAATTAATGTCCCCCGGTGGCTGAATGATGAAATTTAGGCCAGCTAGCTAAATCATCTCCCATGCCCCTAGCTAGTTAAATCATTTGCATGCCTCCAGCTGGTTTGCTCTACAGGCCTCTCGGCAATTGCCCAAATGCCCTCTAGGAACTCCGGTGCCAGATGTTATTGCAAATAAGCCTGTAATGATACATGTAACAGGAATGGGCAGAGCCCAGCACGCTGCCCCTGTGAAATGCCTTTTCAGATGGAATATATTTAGATGTCTTGGCTCATTCAGCCATCTTAACTTGTTCCTTACAAATGGAACAGAAGGCCAACATTGTTGACGAATGTCATCACTAACCATTGAGAGAGTAAGCGGAATCTATGGCTTGAGCTGGAGGTGGCGGGGGTGGTTCCTGTGTATGTGTTTGTGTACATGCCGGGATGTTCTCATGCAGATGGTCTTCCCAGGAGTCTCAACATCAAATAATAAGCAGTTTTCTCACCCGAAGATTTAAATATGATGAAATCTGTATTGACCCAAGTTCAAGGCATTTTGATAGAAGAGTACACTGGGATGGCTCACTGAGGCTTACATGGGAAGCCTAACTTGGCTTTTACTATGCACCTCTCACCTGAGCATATAAGCGAGGCCAGCCGTAACTATCAGGGTGAAGGCCGTCTTCGTTGATGGGTAGTGATATGGTTGGAGGAAGAACTCAGCCGCAGAGAGGGGCAAAATCCAAGTGTGCTGCAAGAGAAAAGCAGACAAATTCTGATGGCCGGCTGCGCGGGGCTGCCCTGAGTTGCCATCATTTTCTCTCCCCCTTTCACCTGTCTTCTTACGCGACGGCCATTACACGTTTGAAAACGTGGCTTAGACACACAGTACTCACTGGATGCCAAGGGTCTGTACGAAACGAGAAATCTGCTGCCTGATTGGATTCCCACGCATAGTGACCTCCCGTCAGAGTAAGGCCTTTGTCCACAGGGTTGTTGATGCCTGGCTTTTCGGAAGTGGCTCCCCAGGTGTTCTCCTGAGGTCCCTCGGACTCAACTCAGAGTGGCAGCCTCTCAGTCAAAGGCCAAGTGCTTAACAAGTTACGTGAGCCAGGGCCTCCTGAGAAACGATACCCATGGTCGTTGAGTCAATTCTGATGCATGGTGGATTCTGTAGCATGGAGTAGAACTGGCCCCTTGGGTTTCCAAGGCTATACATCTTTTCAGAAGCAGACTACCATATTTTTACTCTTACAGAGTGAGTGATGGGTAGACTGAAGCCACCAACCTTTGGGGTAGTAACTGACGGCTGAACCCCGGCACCACCAAGGCTCCTTCTAAGGACCTAGAGTGGCTCAATTGCCTACTATTTGGGACCAAACTGCTCTCTTCTGGGGCACCAAGGCCCTTTGTAATGTGCCATCATCCTTCTTCCTTCCTTCCTTCCTTCCTTCCTTCCTTCCTTCCTTCCTTCTTCCTTTCTCTCTCTCTCTCTCTCTCTCTCTCTCTCTCTCTCTCTCTCTCTCTCTCTCTCACACACACACACACACACACACACACACACACACACACACACACACTCATGCTCCTCCACTGGATCACAGCTGCTTCCTTCTCCCTCCTTGGGGCATGCCAAGTGTGCCTGCTCCCATCTCCAAGATCTGGTTCATAATTTCTCTCTGTGTTCAGAGTGTGTCTTCTCTCTCTCTCTCTTCAAATATTTCACGTGCTCTCTACTCAACTTGGGCTCTCTGCTGCCAAAGCCATCTTCCATAATGCAGTTCCCACATTTTCCTCTTGCTAATTTATTTCACTCAGCTCGATTGCATGTCTGGTCTGTGCCAGGTCGTCTAGCACGTTACTGGGTACATCTGCAAACTCTGCCAGGTCTGAGCACAAGTTTCACCCTTTTCCACACTCCCCATTTCACTGGCACTGTGTCCTGAGCTCAGGTCTGTGGGGGACAGCAGTTAGGGAACCAATAGTGTGGGAGAGTCTTGCCCCGAGTGCCCAGCCTCCCAGGCCCTCCTCTCTGTTCCACTGCTTCACCCCTCCTTCACAGCCATCTGTTTTCTCACATCCTCTCCATCTTGGTAACTCTTAAAGCTAGATTTTTTTTTTTCCTTCAGGAGAGTAGTGTTTTCAGATGCAAAGACTACTGAGACCTGTTCCTTTCTTGGAGATAGAAACCAAGTCTGGGCAAGATCGCTTGAGCATCTGCATGGTGCCCTTTAGTTTCTGAAACATATGCATTAAGCCCTCCCGCCATCCTTTCTGCTCACTGGTGGCACCTCCCAGCTTAACCTAACAAGCTGTCCTTCAGTGAACTCTGACCCATGGCGATCCCATGTATGTCAGAATATAGTCGTGCTCCAAGGGCTTGTTTCATTTCATTTTTTTATGGCAGTAAAAATGTAAACAGCAGGGCTTTTTCCAGTCCACAAATTGATCTAATTTATGTAATTCAGTGACACTGATTGTGTTCTCACAATCCTTGTCCCAATCGGTCCACCGCCATTAACAAACTCAGTACTCCTTAAGGAAAAAGATTCCCTTTTCTCCTCTTTCCCACTCTTGCTAACAGTATAAAACTATTTTCTTAATAAACAAATAAAGACAAATATTTGTTTATTTCATGAGAATGCGACCATGCAGTATATCTTTTAGCAACCGACTGACTTTCTGGGCAGAATGGTGTCAGGGTGCATCCATGCTGTGGCATGCGGGAGCACTTTCCCTTTAGGGCCCAGTAAGGGTCCATGGCATGCGCACACCACACTGTGTTTTATCTGTTTATCTGGTGATGGATACTTTGGCTGCTTCCACCCTTTGCCTGTGGTGAAAAGTGCTGCACTGACGTCGGGATACAGATTTCTGTTTGTGTTCTTACTTTTACGGATGTGGGGTATACAGGAAGGCGTACATGGGACTACTGGGTCATAGGGTAGTTTTATCCACTATATAAATAATTGATTTGTGTGGAAGATACAGAAGAGCAATTGGGTTGCCCATGCGTTCATTCCCACACACTTTGATTTAGGACATAGACAGCAACCCCCACAATGTAATGACCTTCTCCCCACTCACTTCCTATCCTTACCATTTCCCTGCACTCTTCTTTCCCACTTCTTCCTGCTTTCTGAGCTTGATCTCTGGGCACATGCTGCCTCTTCATCTGTATGGCTGGTTGTTTTAAGAAGGGTACCCAGTATTATCTCAGTTGTCTAATGGCTTCAAACTGAAACTTTCCACTACCAAAGTTTGAAAAATATCTGCTCAGATAGAAACCATATTGATGAAATAGTCTATCCACCTCCTGTTGATCCTAAGAAGCTGATTGATTCTTTAGAGTGGATGGATGATGGCCTAATAAATGAGATCACCCCAAATTTGATAGGAGACAGGTCTCCTACATACATATACACGAAAACATTGGCAGAATATGTTGTACAACAAGAAGGAGCCAAGCTAAATGTGGCCATTGTGAGACAATCCATTGTTGGTGCCAGTTGGGAAGAACCTTTTCCAGGATGGACGATAACTTAAATGGATCAAGCGGTCTCTTCTTTGTGGCAGGCAGGGAAAGGAATTCGTCAAACAGTGTGGGCCAACAACAATGCCCTTGCAGATCACGTTCCAGGCGATGTCGTCAACACGAGGCTTGCAGCACCATGGTCAACCAAGCAGCAGGATGGGTACAGCAGGTAACACTAGTCCTTTTCACTGGGGTGAAGTTGAATACCATGGAATTTCCACTTTTAAGAGGAACCCTCTCCCACAGGCCTTCAGATGGCCTTATGTAAATCTAACTCCCAATCGTCTTTTATATCATTACTGGATTGTTGTAAGCCATAAGGCCTCAGCATTCCTGTATGAGATCTACCTCAGGATGAAAGCAGTTAGCTTGCCTTTCCTAAAACTATGATGCTTCTTGAATATTTCACAAGTACTTCTTGGGTTTGGAATATGACCCTGTCCATATGTTAATGAACCAGCTAAACCCTAAAGATAAAAAGACATTTAATATTGACGTATACCAATTGCATCGGGTAGCATATGTAGAAAACTACTGCATGGGAGCTAAGACACATGTATCGAATGAAGAAATGTCTGGTCTCCCTGTAGCTAGAAAATATCTGAACAAGTTGCGTAACATGCTATGGTTTCAATACTATCCTTGTGATCCTAGTCTGGTGTATTTTTATTGCAAGATCAGAAATGGCAAGAAATGTCTAGTGCTTTGCGGTTAGTCTGTGTTATAAGTTTCTGTCATACTTCAGAGCATCCGGCATGGTGAGCTACTGAAGACCAGGATTTAGCATGAGAACATCTAGGCATATGGTGGTCTAAATGCACAAAGTGTCAAACGTGCTTAAGTCATCTCACCTTTTTTCATGACATTAAGTCATCTTAGATCAAATATGGAGTCAATTATGATACATTTTATGTGACATTCTGATGTTTATGGTCATAAAATCCCAGTGAACACACTGTGGTATGCCAGCTCAAATAGGTAGTGGCCACCAAAACCATAATGTCTAACATTTTGATCCCTGGGGGCACAGGGAAGTGGTAGGGTAGAAGTGGGAAAATAGGTACACTGACCAGTATAACTGTGTGATTCTGGAACAATTCATTAAAATATGCCTTAAGCACATAGTGAATTTACAATTCTAGTATTTAGTGCAATGGAAAGTATATTAGTACAGGAATACTGTCTAAGTTGCGACCATTGATTCATCAGTGTTTCATTTTTTTTTCATAAGTTGAAGTGGGTTTTTTTTCTTTTTAGAAATGGGTTTTAATATTGTTAAAATTATAGTGAACTGATTTTCAAATCATGCTGTTATTGAGTGATCTCAGATACAGAAGACATGTTATGTTTTTATGGAGTTTTTGTTGTTATTGTTAAAGGTCTGATGTAGGTAATTTTTCAATAAGGAATCAATTGCTTTCCTAATCAGATGGCTATATTATGCTAAACACCATACTGAATCTAATGTGTGTTTGATCCATATTAGCATAAACCCTGGGTATTATGAAGGACTGTGAAAAAATTTAATAAAACTGTTAGTTTTAAAATAATTTTTTTCTCATCTACATTATAATCAAATAAAAATTAATCCTGTGAGATTTTGTCCATGTTTTAAAGCAGGAAGATTTCTGGCACCTCCAGTTGAGGAGCAGGAAGGATTTACCATACATGAGTTCACCTTCCTGTATAAACTTTACTCCTGCAATGTTAAAAAGACATACACCATCTTTCCAAAAAACAGAAGGTGCATTGTTATGGAAGAGAGCATTTTCGGGTAGTAATAACTTAAGAAAATGTTCTCCTGTGTGTAAACACATACTGATTTTTTTATATTAAAAGCAGAATTCCTTCAAGAAGAAAAAGTAATGTGAATAAAATCAAATCCAGGATTTTATTGACATACTACATAAAATAGCAAGCTGTCGAATGACTCTGAAGATACTAGCTATTTTTTCTGCATGTGGCTTTAGCTTTCAAAAGGAATGCCTTATGGAAACAAGTAATAGCAAGAAATGTGGTGCATACTTTCATGATGCATTGTAATTCCCTTTAACTTATAACAGTTAATTCCACTTATTGCTTTCACATACATTTAACAGATTATTCAGCACAATACTGTTCTAATTAAAATGATCAAGTTGTGCTATATTTAAATCATCAGCAGTATATTCTTGAATATATTTAAGGAGATCCGTGCATAATACAAAACATCACATAAAACTTTATATCTATTTTTGTTGTCAATTTAAATAAATGCAGTATATTAAAAGTTTATTTTCTTATTATTGTGAAAAACCTAATTGCAAAGGAAATCACCTTCTTCCAGGTGTGTAATCTTGAAAAGCAAAATGCTTCCACGTTGAAGCCAGATTTTCTGTAGGAAGGCATTGAAACATTATTTTAAAAGAAATAAACATATGTTTTTTCTTTAAAACGATACTAAAGTCTCTGATCTAGAACATACCTTGCATAAGGTCTGAGAGACCATAATTTTAAAAAATTGAAAAAACGATGATACCTTTGATTTTAACTAGTCCACATAGTTAACGACAGATGTTCTGTCCATGGTCTATTCCATTTCTCCAAATATATTTCTATAACGTGCTGAAAATATGGTAACATTTGTACGGTTTCTATCCTTCCGCCAAGTATGCTTTGACTCAGTTGAGTTAATGTTGTATCTTGACAAAGAATCAGGTAAAATGTTGGCAGCATTGTGAGGTGTTTAGAGAGGTAGGTCTTCTAAGCTGTTGTATTTTTAAAATGCATCTTTTAGATAAATATCAAGTGGGAAGATTCTGAGGACACTACACTAATTTTGCATGTTTGTGTTTTTGTGTGTGTGTGTGTTGTAGAATGTTGTTGGTAAAAGAACGCCAATGAAGAAATTAAATAACTATTCTGGAACTTAAAGGTTCTAAAACAACTACAAAGAATGGAGTGTTGACCCTCGCCAAATAGACTTTAAGTTTAAATCAGAATTTAAAGGTTTTGAAATCCTTTCTTTTAGAGCTTTTAGTTTTGTGTCTGTTTATACCCTCACAAACTTTCATGAATTAACAGGATAGCCTACTACTCAATTACATCTATATTCTGAAGCCAATTAGCGTCCCACCTCCAAATGCATTTTTAATACTTAAAATCCTGACATATGCATCTGTTTGTTGTGAGGTCATCGTGATTACATTTAAATTTGATTTGATACCATTAATATGTATTACAACTAAAAAAGATGGCAGTATAATATTTAATGTAAGAGTGATATAAAATAAACATTATTTTATTATGTGTAAGAAGGCTTGAAAGCAGGGAGGAACAAGCCATATGTCTCTCTTTTTTTGTGTGTTTATCTTCAGGAGCTGGTTGAGGAATTTTATTTTGTTTGTTTTAAATGTAAACTAATAGTCTTTTATGAGAATTAAATAGACACATTATTGGGTGCCTTTGTCTTTAAATCAAAAAGGAGTAAATAAATTCCTATATTTAAAAAACCAAACCCAAAAGAACAAACAACAACAACAAAAAACAAATAAACGGTGGGGTGGACGGGGGAATCTGTTCAGTGTTTGTAACTTTGCTTGATACTCCAACCAAAAATCTGACTTCCTAAAACCTGCCTGGGGCCAAGAGTGAGTCATTTGGCACATCTCCCCTCGGACACAAAGGCATGACGCTTCACTCTAAGTGCCATTCCCGCACAGACCACACACAGTGCTTGCCTGAGTGCATGAAAACATTGACCTTGGTGCTTTATTTAGAGCTTATTTGTATAAAGTATCATGACCATGGTGCCAAAGACTGTTAGTGATGCCAGCAGTAGCCAAGAGGGAAACGGTGAGGCCACAAAACAGTTAAAGAAAGAAATCTTGCATATCCGGCTGGACCGGCAGATGTACACTGGCACAGATAGTAACTGGAAACATAGGGAATCCAGGACAGATGAGCCCCTCAGGACCAGTGGAGAGAATACAGATACCGGGAGGGTGGAGGGAAGGTGAGGTAGAAAGGGGGAACTGATCACAAGGATCTCCATATAACCCCCTCCCTGGGGGACGGACAGCAGAGAAGTGAATGAGAGAAACGTCGGATGGTGTAAGGTATGACAAAACAATAATATTTTATAAATTATCAAGGGTTCAGGGGGTGTAGTGGGGAGGGAGGGAGAAAATGAGGAGCCGATACCAAGGGCTCAAGTAGAAAGCAGGTGTTTTGAGAATGGTGATGGCAACATATGTATGAATGTGCTGGGCACAATTGACTTATGTATGGATTGTGATGAGTTGTATGAACCCCTAATAAAATGATTTTAAAAAAGGAAGAAAGAATTTCAACTTTGAATCAGGTCATAGCTTGTCTGATTTGGCAGCTGAACACAGCAAATGGCCAGTCAATATTATCAACATTAAAAAAACGGTGATTAAAGTGGCGAATGACGTGACGTTTTTAACGGCTATTCTGGCTGATGAAAGAGGCGACGTCCTTAACGATGAAACAAAGATACACAGACCATCCAGGAGGTTGACAAGTTACTGCAAAATTGGAGAAATCAGAAACAACTCGATGGCAAGAGTGTATCTGAGACAGTGATGTGAGAGAAAGCGAACAGCTTCCATACGAATTTATAAGTGCATGTTGGGGCCCGAGAACCAATTATTTGGGTTTCCATTTTTTCTTCTGGGGAGAAAAAAGGTTCAGTTCTCAAGCTTTTGTGTGTTTGAACCTGAATTTGGAATGCATTGCATGGGCCACTGAGGCATCACTGTACCTCCTGGGGACTGAGGATGTCAAAGGGGTGTCATTTCAGAGATTCCAGTCTCCATTAGTCCACTCCTTGTCTAGCATTTTGTTGTACTGTGGTGACTTGTGTGTGGCTGTGAGGCTGGAAGCTGTGCCACTGGTATTTCAAATGCCAGCAGGGCCACCCAAAGTGGACAGGTTTCAGCAGAGCTTCCAGACTAAGAACAGACTATGGAGAAGGGGTTGGCTGCCCACTTGGGAGGAAGTAACCACTGCAAACCTCATGCACAGCATGGAAGCATTGTCATGGTCAGGTACTGAAGGTCTGATGAATAAAAACAGAATGTTGTCCAAGATAGGGCTCGGAGGACGGGCCCTTTGGTTGGAAGGCACTCGAAATGCAACTGCAGAGGAGCTGCTTCCTCCAAGCAGGGGCCTGTGGTGGTGTGCATGGAGCAAATAAAGCCTGTGGGTCGGGAGCATCGGCGATCTTCATTTGCTGATGGGGAACAGCACAAGGTGAGCAAAAAAGCTATAAAAATCTCATATTCAGAACTGAGACTTTCTGAAATATGAATCTTGGAACATTGGAAATCAAAAATAAAATGGAAGACATAAAGACCAATATCCAAAGCATGGTGAGCTGAAATGGACTGGTCTTGGCCATCTTGAATCAGAAAATAATATGGTTTGCTATGTTGGGAATGAGGCAATCGAGGACGATATTTCAAGATCTACCTTGAAGTACAATCCTGTTTGTAATAGGATTATTTCTATCAATGAAAGGCAATCAACACAAATATTATTAAAATGTATGCACCAAGCACCAACATATAAAGACATTGAAGAATTCTACTGACATCTTCAGTTTGTTAAAATTGATTAAACAATGCAAGATGCATTGCTAATTAGAATGCACAAGTTAAAATCAAAGAGGGGAAAAACAGTATTTGGAAAATGTGGTTTTAGTGAGAGAAAGAAAACTGGGGATTACATGATAGAATTTTGCAAGACCAACAACTTCTTCATAGCAGATACCTTTTTACAACAACATAACCAGTGACTATATGCATGGGCTTCTCAAGAGGGAATTGACTACGTCTGTGGGAAGAGATGATGGAGCAGCTCAAAATCAGCAGCTAATACCCAGCCAGGGGTGGTCCGTGGAACAGACCATCAGTTGCTCATCTATAAATTCAGGATGAAGGTAAAGAAAATTAAAACAAGTCCACTAGAGCCAAAATACAACCTTGAATGTATCCCACTTGAATTTTGAGACCACATAAAGAACGGACTTGACACATTGAACACTAAGGGTCTGATGAACGGTGGGAGAACATCAAAACACCATTCATGAAGAAAACAAAGGTCATTGAGATCAAACTGGCTATCGGAAGAGACACTGAAACATTCTCTTGATAATAGAATAGCTTAGGCAAATGGAAGACATGACGAAGTCAGAGAGCCGAACAGAAAATGTCAAAGGGCAGCTTGAGAAAACACAATAGCATATGATAGTGGAATATGTGAAGACAGGGTTTTTTTTTTTAAAGAAAGAATATGCTCAGTGTATCTTAAGCTGAAATAATTGTAGGAAAAAGTTCGAGCCTTGAGTTGTATCATTGAAAGATTCTATTGGCAAAATATTGAATGATGCGGGAAGCACCTACAGAAGATGGAAAGAATCCACAGAGTCACTGTCCCCAAAAGAACGAGTTGACACCAATCATTTCAAGAGGTAGCATATAAACAAGAACCAATGGTGAGTGAAGAGGTCCAAGCTGCACTGAAAGCATTAGCTAAAAACAAGGCTTCAAGAATTGATTGAATGCCAGTTGAACTGGTTCAACAAATTGATGAAGCACCGGAAACATTTGCTCATCAATGCCAGGAAATTTGGAAGACAGCTACATGGCCGAATGACTGGAAGAAATCCATATTTCTACCCATTCCAAATAAATGGGACCCGACAGAATCCTCAAATTATAAAACATTGTTGGTATCACATGCAAGTGAAATTGTGCTGAAGATCATCCAACAACATTTGCAGCAGTCCACTGACAGGAAACTGTAAGCGGTTCAGCCTGGATTCAGAAGAGGACATGGAACAAGGGATATTATTGCTGATGTCAGATGGATCTTGGCTCAAAGCAGAGAATAGCAGAAAGAGGTTTAGTTATGTTTTATTGACTATGCTAAGGAGTTTGACTCCGTGGGTCATAATAAACAATAGATCGTCTTGAGAAGAACGGGAAACCCAGAATACTTCACTGTGTCCATGTGGAACTTGTACATGGATAAAGAGGCAGTGGTGCAAACAACAAGGACACGTTACATGGTTTAAAATTATGGAAAGGGAGCGTCAGGGTTGCATCCTCTCACCATGGCTATTCAATCTGTGTGCTGAGTGCAAAATAAGAGAAGAATTATATGAACGACGCAGCACCCGTAGTGGCGGAGGGCACCTGAGCTAGGCGGGTGGCATCCTACGGGTTCCTCAGATCTAATTTTGGGATGTAGCTGCTGTGCTGCATTGACGAAGCTGTAGTTGAAAAACACACCTTTTGAAATTTAGCCTTGGATTAGTCACTAACTCTCTCGGAGAGGAAAACAGGGGCAAACAAGAGTGTCTTATGTGCTGCTGCAAAGCTGACAGCTATGCCATCGATAGTTTAAATACAAGCATGGCCACCCCTAGTGAATAGGCTTCAAAGAAGCTTCTAGACTATGCAATTGAGAAGAAAGGCCTGGAAATCCACAAAGAAAACCTCGCCAAGAGAAACTATGGATTGCCCTGCATCAGAACATTGTTGGAAATAGTACTGGAAGATGAGCGCCCTACATCGGAAGGAACTCACAACAGACAGTCACCACACCAATGGTTTTAAGGCTGCATTGATTATGAACCTGGCACAGGACGGGGTAACATTTATTTCTGTTGTACGGTACTAACAATTGGAGCTGACTGGCGAGCAACTAACAACAACAACAACAATAAGCATTCCATAACTCATAAAGGTGCTGGGATGCGGACTGGGATGATTGTATAGTCCTTGGCCCATGAAAGTGTTCCGTGAGCTCCAGCTATGCTTACAATGATTATTACTGTGATTCGCATCCTTCATCTCACTTGCGGCTCTTGGTAACGTCCGTGAGAGCAGCATACCAGTCCTTGGATGCAGCTGGTGTCGGGAAGCAGAGCTACTCATGTGGGCTCCCTGGCAGCGCCCTCGCCAGCCCACAGCTGATGCCTGTGCTCCAGCCACGCGACCTCAGACCCAAACAGTACTCTGTGACTGGGATCGGCATGCTTTCTATCCAGAGGCCACCTTGCACGGCTAGAGATGGGGCTGCCTGCCCAGCACTACCACCTGCCTCTCCGCCTGAATTCATTCTGCCGGGGCCAGAAAGACCCAACTCCTATTAAGAACCATAAACAGGCCCCTTATACTGGCCATTGATCTGAGGGGTTTTATTAACCTTGACCACAGTCAGCAGCTTCCGCTCTGCTCATTAATGATCCTTTGGAACGGAATTCCTGTGGAATAATGTCAGACGTCCACATTCAGGGGAAATGAGTCCACAGCGATGAATGTTCTTGTAGCAGAGAACTCAGGACTGCATGGCTGGCCATGTCTCCTCGGAGCCTGCCCTTTGCAAGTGACATTCAATTGGATTTCCAAATGAATTCTCCCGGATGGCTGCTGGGAAGTTTACTTCCGTGATGTCATTAGTGATGGGCCATATACTGTGGCTGACTACTAGCTGAAAGGTCTTTAAGAGAATCACATTTCTGGTCAAGGCTGGGGGAAGAACGAGCAAAAGAGGAAGACGGCATCCTGTGCACTTTCCAAACATCAGCTGCTGCGGAAAGCGGAGCAGGACGGAGTGAAGCTCCTGGTATTTCAAACGTGTGGGAATCTCACCTCCCATCGACATAGATTATATAACCCTGTTCAGGCAGCACAGGGTTATTTTGCTTTTAAAGGGAAAGAATGAAGAAAATTTCGGTAAGAGAAAAATCAAATGTGCTTTCTGCTTCCAAAAAATCTAATAATTAGGCAAGGATTGACACAAATTAGAAGGGTGCCAGAAATTACTGAAAACACTGACTCATTCTGTATTTCAATTAACAGTTTCTCAGTTTCCCTTATAAACAGGGAAGCTGACAAAAATTAATTATCTCAGAGGGGGTAAAATATTTCCTTTGGAAGTAAACAAAACATCATGGACTGAAACAATAGCATATGTAAACAGAGGGGAATCCACGTCTCCTTGTCAATGAAGCCATCGTTTGGTTGAGTTTCCTTGCGACGTCTTTCCAAAAGCTCGGGTTATAAGGACAACGTGCTGTTCTCTGCCCATCCTTTCCTCCAACATTACGGCTTCCCCTCCTGTTCAGTCTGCAATGCCTGCTTCCATCTGAGTAGCTGAAGCGTCAGCACTAAAGAGGTGAAATATTGAGTCTAGTGTTAGGATAACAATTGATGCTACCCATAAGGTTTCACTGGCCTGTTTGTTTTATATTTTAGATAGCCTGGTCCTTTCCCAGTCTGCCTTAAGTCCGGGACCTTTTGGCTGTGCTCATGCAGACCAGGAGCCAGTCCGCTTCAAGAGGCCAAGGGGCTAGCTTTGAATCAGCCAAGTTGTGCATCAGGGTTGCATCCTTTCACCATACTTATTCACTCTGCATGCTGTGCAAATCCTTCAAGAAGCTGCACTCTGAAGAGGAAAGTGGCATCAGGATTGGTGAGAGGCTAATGAACAACCTGCAATATGCAGATGACACAGCCTTGGGTGCTACACGTGAAGAATGCTGGCAACCCTCACTGATGAATATAGAAAACTAGTCTTTCATATGGATGACACATTACTGTAAAGAAAATAGAGACCCCCGCCCCCACAACTAGACCAATAAGCAGCACCATGATGAATCGGGAAAAGATTGAAGTTGGCAAGGATTTCATTAGACTCGGATCCGTAGTCAATGCTCATGGAAGAGACAGCCAAGAAATTGAATGACATATTGCACTGAACAACTCTGAGCAAATCAATGCTCACGAAAGCAACAGTTAAGAGAGAAAACAATGTATTGTATTGGATAAATCTGCTGCACGAAACCTCTTTCAAGTTTTGAAAAGCAAAAAAGTTACTCTGAAGATTAAGATGTGCCTGACCCACACCATGGTATTTTCAATGGCCTCATACGATTGTGAAAGTTGGACATTGAATTAGGGAGACCAAATAATGGATATATTTTAACTATGGTGTTGGTGAGGAATATGAAAGTACAATGGACTGCCCAAAAAACCCCCAAACAAACCCCTAATCAACAGATCTATCTTGGAAGAAGTACAACCAGAAGGCTCCTTAAAGGGGAGGCTGGTGAGACGTCATCTCACGTACTTTGGGCATGTCGTCAGGAGAGACCAGTCCCTGGAGAAGGACGTCATATTTGCTAACATGGAGAGGCAGTGAAAAAGAGGAAGGCGCTTGGGGAGATGGACTGACACAGCAACAATGGGATCAAACATAACAATAATTAGGACGACAGCAGAGGCCTGGGTGGTCTATCACGCTGTTGTACAAAGGGTCGCCTTGAGTCAGAACCAATTTGAGGGCATCAAACAACAACAACAAACAACAACACAACAAATCTGCAGCAAAAGTCCTCTTTGAAGTTTCAAGAGGAAAAGATGTCACTTTGAGGATTAAATTGTGCTTGAGTAAAGTCACAAGATCTTCTTTATCCTAATAAGCATGTGAACGCTGGACAACGAGTCAGGAACACCTAACTAGAACTTGGATGATGACTTGGAGCGATGGTGTCGGTGAAGTATACGGACAGAGCCATGAAGTGCTAGAAGCATGCAACACCTGTCTTGGATAAAGCAAGTCAGAGTGCTCCCAGCAACAAGTTGCACATGCTTGGACATAATGTCAGGAGGGAACAATCCCTGGAGAAGGACATCAGGCATCGTAAGGTAAGGTAGAGGGTCATGGGAAAAGAGGAAGGTCTTCAGTGAGATGGCCTGATGCACTGGCTACAACAATGGGCTCAAGCATCACAATGATTGTGAGCATGGCGCACCACCAGGCAGTGCTTTGTTCTGTTGTATGAGGGTCCTTGTGGTCAGAACAGACTTGACACCCACTAACGACTAGACTAATTACGCGCTTGGTCCTCTGGCGGCAAAATAACCTTGTAAATAAGTACTGCCCTAAACTTTACCAGCCTATAGAAAAGTCCTTCTTTGTTTTTTTTTAAAAACGTTTTATTAGGGGCTCATACAACTCTTATCACAATCCATCCATACATGAATTGTGTAAAGCACATCTGTACATTCATTGCCCTCATCATTTTCAAAACCTTTGCTCTCCACTTAAGCCCTTGGCATCAGGTCCTCTTTTTTCCCCTCCCTTCCCACTCCCGCTTCCCTCATGAGCCCTTGATAATTTATAAATTATTATTTTGTCATATCTTGCCCTGTCCGACATCTTCCTTCACCCCCTTTTCTGTTGTCTGTCCCCCAGGGAGGAGGTTGCATGTAGATCCTTGTAATCGGTTCCCTCTTTCCAACCCACTCTCCCTCTACCCTCCCAGTATAGCCCCTCACACCCCTGGTCCTGAAGGGATCATCCACCCTGGATTCCCTGTGATTCCAGCTCCTATATGCACCAGTGTACAACCTCTGGTCTAGCCAGACTTGCAAGGTATCATGACAGTGGGGTGGGGGCGGAAGCATTTAGGAACTAGAGGAAAGTTGTATTCTTCATTGGTGCTACATCGCACCTTGACTGCCTCATCTCCTCCCCTAGACCCCTCTGCAAGGGGATCTCCAGTGGCCGACAAGACAATCCTCACAAGTTTAAGTGGGTGACAGCATGTGTGTTAGTCTGGGTACTTTAGAGAAACAAATCCACAGAAACTCATATATATGAGAGAGAGAGAGAGAGAGAGAGAGAGAGAGTTTTATATAAAGGGTAAGCGGACATCAAGAAAACATCCCAACCCAGTGCTGCCCAAGCCCACAAGTCCAACATTAACCCATATGTCCAACACCAATCAATAATGTACTCCTCCATCGCACAAAACACACACTATAATGCCAACTGCAGGAGGAAAGCCAAATCAGTGAATGGGTAAACATCTCAGCACAGGCAGGCATCTCCACATGGGTGCTCCAGCACTCAGGGCTGTATCGGGTTAGGTCCATGTGGCTTCTGCTCAGGGATGTCTTGCAGGAAGTGAGCCTTGCCATCTAAAACAGGGAACTGGCTAAGGCAGTTGCACCCTGGTCCGACCATCACAAAGCAAGAGACCCGAGAACTAGAAAGGTGAGGCTCACCGAGCCATGTATCCCTCTGCCCTTCAATTAACCGCACATGTGTTTATCAGTCAGGTTGGCACAATAAACTACCTCAACATGGAAAATTAAAAACAAGCACCAAGAAACAACACTTGCTCTGTGTATCACAGCAGACCTAGAGTCCATAGGACTTTTGATAGCTAATTTTTCAAAAGTAGATTTCCAAGCCTTTCTTCCAAGGTGCCTAGGGGTGAACTCAACCTGTCCCCCTTTGGGTTAGCCGTGAAGTACATCAATTGTTTGCACTACCAGGGAAAGTAATAGACTGGTGTCTTCACTCACCACAGGCCAAGAAATAGAAGACTTTCAAAAACATGACCCTTGTGTGTGAGTGTGAGGCTACCCTTACAATGGCAGGCATTTAGCCTGGCTCTTGCATAAGAGACAAGACTTACTCACTGAGACTCCCCACAGAGGCCTGCAGTTCATCCTTGTCACCAGGCTCCTCTCTTATCTAACCATTAACCACATCCCTCAATTCTCTCCCATGAAAGGGACCGACTCTTGGAGCCCACCCGTGTTAAAAATCAGTTGATCACATTTTAAATACCACCTTTGCCTCTTTTCTTGATTCTCTCCTCCCGAAAGGACTATCTCCTGTGTTGAGTGAACCAAGATAAAAAAGCCAAGAGGCTTCCTCCTTGGCATGCTGTGGCTAGTAACGAGCTGCCATCAAATCGCCCAGTTGTGTTTGCCTCCATCCTCTCCTTCTCTCGTCAGGCAACGCTTGGCGCAGACAACTAACCCCTGAGAACAGCTCTTCCCAAACTGTAGTTCTTTTACCCAAGGCTCTGGGGCAATGCCTTTGGTTTGCTTAGGATGCTAATGGGAAGTGCTTGCAGTTTTATTTCACTAACAAGATCTTCTCATTAAAGGAAGGAAGGTACATTAAGTATTTTAAGGAGGGATTTTCTTGCTTGGACATATTAAAGACAAAGGGGCTTCAGATAATTTGTGGAAGAGTAGAATTAAAAGATATTAGCATTTTTTTTCCTATAAGCTTTGTATAAACTCTATTTAACAAAAACCATTCCAACTTTGCTATGCATCTGTTAGTTTGTGGTACTGTGGTGGCTGGTTTGTGACGATGCCACTGGGATCTAAGCCACCAGTATTTCACATGCCAGCAGGGTCACCCAGAGTGGACAAGTTTCAGTGGTTTTCAGGCTGTGACAGACTCGGAATAAAGGCCTGGCAATCTACTTCCAAAAACCAACCAATGGATCACAGCACAATCTGGTCCAATGTAGTGCTAGAAGGTGAGCCCTCCAGCGAAAACTCCCTGTGATCAAGTCGATGCACTCATGGAGACCCTGAAGGACAGGATAGCACTGCTCCTGGGAGTTTCTGAGATCGTAACTCTTCACAGGAGCAGAAAGCCCCATCTTTCTCCCACAGAGCAGCTGGTGTTGTCAAACTACCAGCCTTGTGGTTCACTGTCCAATGTGTAACCACTACACCACACGGGCTCCCATACTCTAGTCTAAAAGGCACTCAAAATGTAAGCACTTGAACTACACAGTGGCTTCCAGTGGCTTCCACATGGAGCATCCCAGAGGCCATGAGGATGGCCCAGGCCGGGCAACATGGGGGCTTGCTGTACAGCAGCAAATAATACCAACAGCATTTTTTTAAAATGGGAGTCTTCCCAAAATCTCCTGAGGGGCAAACACATGGTAAAACATTAATTAAAACAGAGGCCCAAACACAACAGGCAAAACAAAGCTTAATTGAATGCTATTATATCTGGGCTTATTATTACACTAAGGATTATGTCCCCTAAAGCCTAAAACCTTACATGAGGAAAAGGACATTCATGTTTTGTAAATCCTTGGGAGGCAATCCCTGGTCTTTATAGTACTATCCACTTGCCAGCTCAAGACTTTAACATTAGAACCTCTGCCATTCCAGTTTCTGCCCCTAACGTCTCACAGGGACAGGTAACTGGGTTGCCGACATTTCTGAAGATATTTTGTGTCGCTGAAAGCAGAGAGTGTCTGCATTCTCTCTGTGCCATACACTGGTGAAAGGCAAGATAGCTTGCTTTACGGAGAGTAGATATATGGAAATCTCGGAATGTAAGCATAGACAAGTGTTTCTGAAGGACAACTCTTTTTGCTTTTAATGAGACTTCTCCGCCTATACAGGAGTTCCTGCAGAGCATATGTGGTTAAGCAGTTGGCTGTAACCAAAAGGCAAGTGCCTCGAACCTACCCAAAGGGGCCTCGGCCGAAAGGTCTGGTGATTTTGAAAAAAAAAATCATTATCCTTTGAAAACCCTTTGGAGTACAATTCCACCTGGGATCACCCTAAGCTAGAATCAGCTGGATGGCAACAGGTCCCTTATGCTACCTGCAGCGTCTTTTCAATCTCGAAACCCAACGGGTTACTGGTTTGCAACCATGTCCTTTCCACTTTCTAGGAATGCACCGAGTGCACAGGATAGACACAATTCTAATTAAAGAGTCAAAGCACCAGCGCTGGGTGGAGGGAAGGGGAAGGCTCGCCACCCACAGAAAGTGCTACAGGCTTCACTTTGATCCCCACAGTCTACCTAGGTGGCCTGACACAGGCTGCCCACCTGCATGCACAAGTGGAGAGCCCAGAAGTTGTAAAACGATCGTCTTACTTATCACGCAGGCTAGCAATGCCTACGGTTTACTTTGCAATGTGGCCAAAAAATAAAAAAATTTAAAAAGGCGAATAAACAGATGGATAGAAGGCTGGCTGGCTGGCGGGGTTTGTGACAAAGCAAACAGAGTACACTATGGTTAGCAGAATATTAGCTATGGAGATACAGGCGTTGACTGCATGATTCTTTCAACGTTGCTTTAGGTTTGACATTTTTCATAATAATATGTTGGAGGTAGGGTGATAGGAATGGATTGGTGTTGCGGACCTGGAGAACGAATGCTTCATTGGGCCAAGGAAGCGAAACACAGGGTGATTTATGTTACGTGAGCAGGTGGCTGGATGGGGAACTTTTTGAATTTCCTAGGAGCTAACTGCCATTGAGTTAATTCTGACTCACAGCAACCTCATGAGGCCGAGGAGAACTTGGGGTTCCCTGGGCTGTCTGTCTTCACAGAGAAGATGACCTCCTCTTTCTCCTGGGGGGCAGGTGGAGGGTTTGAACTGCTGAACTTTGGATTAGCAACCAAATGCATAGCCTACTACACTCCCTGGACTCCTGAATCTTCTACGGAGGATCTCTTAGTTATTTTTACATATTGCACTGCTGTCCTCTGGGTTAATAAGTAGAGTGATCAGCTTCTCACCGGGGCCTACATTCTTCTTCAAGGAAGTTATCTAGCTTTGCATAAAGAAGTCCACCCTAGTAAAGGAATGGTCATTTGAATGCTACCCAGTTAAGGGAAAGACACAAGAAAGATGTGAGCTAGTCCATTGGGGATATCTACCCCTTCCTCCTTCTCCCCATTCCAGCAAAGGATCCAAACCCTATCCTCTAATTTAGCTCTCTCTGACAATGATACCACTTCAGACAACCATCACAATTAGATCCCCCCTTTTTTCCCACTTCTCAAATTCAACTTGGTTCGCTCTTCCCAACCCTAAATGCTTCCCATAGTTGCCTTATGGTTCTATATTCCCCAGAATTCTAGCATTTTTCCTGTTTTGATACACACTCGCTATGGGAACCAGGATCCCCTTCCCAAAACAGTGTCCCGTGGCACACCTCTGATCAAGAACCTTCTGTGATTCCGTCGTGTCTCTGTCCGCTGTCTCCGTTGTTGCTGCTCTGTGACTGCTGGGGGTTGTAGGGTCCCCGAGGGGTGTAAATTAATATGCTTGCCTGCCAAACCAAAGGTCAGAGGTCCAAGCCTACCCAGTATGCCTCAGAAAAAAGAAATGCCTAGGGGATCTATTTCTGTACAACCAGCCATTGAAAAGAGGGTGGAGTACAGTCCTACACAGACATGAGTTAGTCAACCGTTTGTAGTCTATTGAGCCCACATGACCTGGCTACCTGTCCTGTCTCACCTCCATGCCTGGCTCCATCCCACCCTCACCCATTTACTTACTCTGCACCCCATCTGTACATTGCGTCCTTCTGTCTCACCACCGCACATCACCCCATTCCCTCTATCTGGGGCAGCGTGCCGCCCTCTGCCTCCAAGTTCTCCATGTAGAGGCTGCTGCCTCCAGGGAGCCTTGGCTGAAAGCAGACACCCAGAACAAGTACCCGCTCTCTCCTCACTCAGATCCTGGTCCCAGCGTGTCAACAACGGGAGCCCTGGGTTGTCCCCATCCTACCTGCCGTACGGAACCCAGTGCTTCACCTGCCCACGGCACAATCTTTCGGGGATGAATGAATGCATACATCGGTCCTTGTATCTGCTGGAAAGCAAGATTTGGTAGTCTCTGTAGCCACAGGCTAGCCCGTGCTGGTGCGAGGAGGGCGCTTATTGCCCCTGGGGGCTGATCCCTGTTGCTCTTTCACATGGCACCCCAAACCCTGGAAGGGTGTGTGGTTACAGGGAATCAACCCCATGGGAAGGTGTAAGTCCTGGGAGACACCTCTGGGTGGCCCAATGGTGACTAAGCTGGAGCCTCCACCAAGGCTGTGGCCATGTAGGAGCTGGCCCAGCAGGAAGTGGAGGGAGAGCCACTTGGAAATTGAGGGTGAAACAGCAAATAGAGGCAGATGGGTCGTCCTGGAAGTCACTGGTCCACCTCCCTCCATTCTGAGACGGAACCAGGTGCGAAGGCCTCCAGACTTTGTTCCTTATCTTGTCAACGCGGCTCCTCTTCTCTGTCTCTGATGCCCCTCTCCCCATGCTGCCTTTAAGACAGATGGGCAGCTCTTGGGAGAGCTGCTCCCACTTGGAGGAAGGAGACTGCTCTTTTTAAGAAAGGAAGTTGAGGACGCCTGGCAGTCTGCTCTTGCTGGAGACACTGTCTCTCGGGGCCTCGTCTCTTCCAGAGCATCTCATCTCCAGGCCAGTGGAGCCCTCAGGAAAGAGAGCTCCCTGTGAGCACAAGCCCTCGGCTGGGCCGAGTTCCACACCCTCAGCCTGACTAGGTCCATCACGGACCAGGCTCCGCTTTCCCTTCCACCCAGGCCTTCCTCTTGACTGACCCTTCCAGGTGTTCTTCAGGGGATACACGCAGTTGTTCTGCAAAGGATAAGAATTGCTCACTGGTGATTTTTCTAAATGTTCATACATCATCAGTTGGTCTTGGGGGCGTGCACTTGAGCCCATGGCGGGAACCTCATCAGGAGAGGAGGGCTCAAAGTCAAGGAGAAATCCCATTTGGGAAACACCTTCCTTCAAGATCCAGCAAAGGCTCCTTACGATGCAACGAGGCTTCAGCAGGCCAGCAACTGAAGCTGATATCTATTTGTATTATAGTGTCATCCTAGGACTAACAGAGGTTGTGAACATGTTAGATGGGGTCAGAGAGCAGCAGAAGTCCAGAGTGAAAGAGATCCAGTCCTTGTTTCACACCAGGGACGACTTCCCTACTGCAGGCCCGACTAGTCAACATTCACTTGACCTCACAGGCTGGGGTGTTTCTCCTCAACATGGACTCTAGCTTTTGTGGCTCAGCTCATTAAAGATTCTCAAATTGTGTGTGAGAGTGCTTTCTTCCAAAACAAAAATGAATTAGAATTAGCTTTTAGGCCAGGATTGGCTGCCAACCATAAGGTCAACAGTACGAAACCACCTGCCAGCTCTGACAGAGAAAGACGAAGCGTTCTACTCGTGTAAAGAGGAACAGTCTTGAACCTATAGGAACAGTTCTGCTCTGTCCTGTAGGGTCACTACGCATCAGCATTAACTCAGTGGAAGTAAGGATATTTTTATTGTTTTTTTAATCATAAACAGATGACCATCATACTTTCAAAATTACTAACTTTTTTTTTTTTTTGGCTTACTGGGATTCTAAAAATCAACTAAAGCCAAAGACTGGCAGTAGATAATCAGATGGAAGACATCCAGTCAGAGGGTAAAGATATCAATGTGAAGCTCGGGAAAGAAATCCTAGCTGGAGACAGAGGCGTGGGAGCCACCAGACTGGGTATAGCACTGTTTGGAGTGGTCATAGATGAGCTGAACCTCAGGGAGCATGTGAGGGAGGATAAGAATCTACAAACTTAACATAACGGACAAGCAACATCTAAGTCAGAGTTTCTCAACTCTGCCACAACCTTTGATTTGGCCAAGGTAATTATGAATTGTGGGGGCTGCTTTGTGCGTAGTAAGAGGCTGCATCCTTGGCATCTACTCTCCAGGTGCCAGCAGCACCTCCTTTCCCAAAGGCCCAAGTCATGACACTAAGACAAAATAAGAATAATTTATGAATTAGGAAAGGTTCATGAGGGAGGGTGTAGTGGAGAGGGAGGGGGAAAATGAGGAGCAGATATTAAGGACTCAAGTAGAAAGTAATTGTTTTGAGAATGATGATGGCAACAAATATACAATGTGCTTGACACAATGGATGCATGTATAGATTGTGATAAGAATTGTATGACCCCCCCCAATAAAATGATTTAAAAATTAATTATTTAGTTAATTAAAAAATATGCACACACAAAACGAAAATGTCTCCAGTAATCACCAAATGTTCTCTAGAGCGCCAAATCGCCTCGACTAAGTGATCAATTAACACTCGATTAAGTGATGAGCAAAGGAAGGTTATCCCTCAAACCTAATTGACAAGCAGCGGTTGTAGACCTTGTCTATAGACAAAGACAAGGAAAGAGACAATTTCCAAAAAGATATGGTCAAGCATGGGAGATGTTGAAAACCCAAAGACCTATGGCCTTCAAGTTAATTCTGACCCATAGCCATCCTACGAGGACTGTGATCTTACAGAGCCAGATCACCTTATCTTTCTCCCACTGAATGGCTGGGTTTGAACCACCGATTTGAATGTTCACGGTGCAATCCTTAACCCATAGGGCCACCGGGACTCAGAAGCTTGCAAGTGAACATGTAGAGCTTGCTCCTTGTGTACCCAAATTGCTAACGCTCCCTCCAAGGTAGAATTCTACTCTATTTGTCCAGCCCTTTGGGTCCCAAGCTTCTGTTGAGAGCTGTGGATAGGACACCTTGCCTGAGTACCAGGGATGGCAAGTTAGCATCTTGGTAAACTTGAAAGTACAAAACCAGGGAGCCTGTTGGCAGGAAACTGGGGAAAAATCAGCTTGCTCAGAACCATTGACACATATGGCTGGGGCACTGAGACAAACTCCCCAGGGCCAAGAAATCTGGTCTACTTCCTTATCATGTTTTTCTTAGGAAAAACAATAATCACATGTTCCCCAAAGGTCACAAAATCCCTTCTCACCACATATGAACTATGGCTTTTAGGAGTTCCCAAACATCTCTGTTTGGAGATGATGCCTAAAGCCCTCAAGCTTTTATTCCTAGTCAGCCCATACACAAGGGCAGTTCTGGAATACCCCTGAGAAATAAGCAGGCACCCTTTGGTTTCCAGACTCTGAGGTGTGTGTGTGGAGGGGGGAGGAGGGGTAGTCCAGTACTTTTCAAGAACTCTCGAATCTAGATTTTCACCGGCAAACACTGCTCTCAATGAAGGAAGTGAAATGCTGAAATCCCCCTACTTTTCAGAGTTCCTTTTCTTTGGCTTTGCTTTAATCTACTCCCCACTCCTCCACCCCCCAAATAAGAAGACTCTGATGACGATTAGGAGTCCCTGGTGTTGCAAATGCTGTCAACTATGAACAGAGAGTTTGGAGGTGAGAGTCCACTCATGGGTGCCTCCTAAGAAAGGCCTGGCTATCCATCCACTTTTGCAAAACCAGCCACAGGAATCCCACTCTGGCACACGTGGGGTTACCATGTCAGAATGGATTCAACACAAACCAGTCTGGTTATGGTTCAACTGTAACATCTTGGACTTGGAAATCCAAGAGCTTGTTCTACTTCTACTTATGGAGTTCCACACTCAAGATTCCCTATTTTACATGTGTGTGGTAATGACTGACTGCCCTGCCCCTTGGGGATGGGTAGGAAATGATGCTCTGGCTCTCACCCACACTGAAGGTGCAGATTCACCCAGAGGAGGGGGGTAGGTTTCCCCATAAGAGGACATGGCATTTAGCTGGGGATGGGACCCCCAGAGTTCTCTTTACTCCATCATTTGCCGTTTTTCACTTCCTGCTCACCCAGTCTCCATCTCAGAAAATGCACCATAACCAACACACAATTCATGGTTCAGTGTCCAAAGCAGCATCAGACACTAGCCTTCACAGTGTTGTATAATAACCAAGACTCGATATATATATATATATATATATATATATATATATATATATATATATATATATATATATATATCAACCCACTGCTGTTGAGTTGATTCCAACTTATGGCAGCCTCACACTCACATGCTACAGAGTAGAGCTGAGCCAGTCCGACGGTCTTGGTTGTACTCTATGGAAGCAGATCTCCAGGTCTTTCTTCCATAGTGGGCTGAGTCAATGGTACTCGCCAATTTATCTCTTAGCAGCTGAGTAAAAAGGGATTTCCAACCAAGACTGAGGCCCCAGATGAGGATCACTCAGCTCAAAGGACAAATTCAGACCGGCACCATCTGTTGTTCTCCAATCGTTTTACTGGGATATAAATGATGTATCATACACTCACTCACCAACCAACCAAAAAACAAACAGAAACTCACTTCCATGGAGAAGATGCCGACTCACAGGCACCCACTATGGGTGTCGGAGACTATAACTCTTTATCACAGGAGAAGGCCCTTTCTCCTGGAGTGTGGCTGGTGGTTTCAAATGGGGGGTAGATCAAAGTCCAATATGTAACTACTATACTACCAAGGCTCCTATGCTTCCTTAGTTCAGTCATATTTCATAAAAGCTGTGTATATGAGGCAGTACAACCACCACCACCACTCCCCCCAAAACAGGAATTGCGCTGGACAGGGCAGAGCGAGCATCAAGCAACTCACTCTGAGTTAATACACCCAGTGGCATCACTTGGGAAGGTTCACTGTGGTCACAGTGAATTTTTTCATAAAAGCAATTTCGTGCTAAGCTCGTGTGTGTGTGTGTGTGTGTGTGTGTGTGATTTAAGAGAATAACGTGTGGCTGTGAAATTTTGTTTCCTGCCTGGGAAAAGTGCCGCAGAAACTGTTGTGATGTTGAGCACAACTTACAAGGACAGCGCGATGGGAAAAGGTACAAGTGGTTTTTTCATTTCAAAAAAGGTGAAATATTGAGTGAGGATAAATTTTGTTCTGGATGTCCATTAACGTCCTGACCAGATGAAAAGGTTGGCTCGTAGTGCATTTGGAGTTCACTCCATCAAGTCAGATTGATAATCAAGCTTTCTATTCAGCTTGAAATAGATCTGAAAAGATTGTGTAACTGTGTGCAACCAAAAAAAGTCCTGATTTGTGGCGGATTTGGAACTGGTTTTGCCACCACGACAATCCACCTTCTTACACAGCCATCTCAGTGTGCCAGTTTTGGGCAAAAAACATCATACCTCTCTTGCCCCATGCACTTACTCACCTGACCTTGCTCTGTGCGACTTCTTTTTGTTTCCATGACTGAAGATTGAGAAGAAAGGGCAGAGATTTGACTATGTAGACACGAAGAAAAAGAAAAAAAATGAGGGAGATGCTGTCAGCTATCCAAACAGATGAGTGTGAAAAATGTTTCCAAGAACGAAATAGCAGATTTGACAAATATATGAAGTGTAGTGGAGAGTACTTTGAATGTGATGAGGTAGTTTGTAAAAAATTTTTTTTAAATACCTAGCTTTGAAAAAAATTCCATGGGGGGGGGGGTTAAGTACCCTCTCATACATCACCACAATCAGTTCCAGAACATCCTTCACCCCCTCCTGTATCCATATTTGCTCCCCATTTCCCTTCACCCACCCCCACCACCTGTTTTCTGATTTAGATGCCATGTCTTTGAAAGGTGCTGCGATTCCTTTTAACCAAGAGGATAGCAATTCCCATGCCCACCCATGCAAAGATCTTTAAGACAAGCATTGATCCCTTTGAGCTGGGGGAGCAAACATGGCGGTGGCGGTGGCAGTCAAAGGTGGAGAGAGAAGAGGACACACACAAAGACAAGCTGGGTTCTGAGCACAGTCTCCTTCCACTTTTCACCCTTCTCTGGTTCGGGGGTTGACAGGTTCTCAAAGCAAAGCTTCCTTAAGAGCCTTTGTGTACATCAATAAGAGCCCATGGCTCAGCACTCCCGAGTCTCCTTCTGGGCTCTGCTAGCCCAGCAACGAGGAGGAGGGAACTCACCCTTGTACAGTTTCACACAGATAGAAAAAACAAACCCCAAGCTCACTGCCATCGATTGAGTCATTTCTGACTCAGAATGACCCCATAGAACTGGTTGGAACTGCCCCTGTGGGTTTCTGAGACTGTAACTCTTTATGAGAATAGAAAGCCCCATCTTTTTCTCTCAGACTGGCTGGTGGTTTTGAATTGCTGACCTGGCAATGAGCGGCCCAATGGGTAACCACTGAGCCACCACCGGGGCTCCTCACACAGATGGAAAGAGGCTGTTGTTCCTCTTCTCCTTGACCTTCCCTCCCATCTGGTTTGGCTTCATGGTCGTTTTTCATTCATCTTCTTATTTTAGCCTCTACTACCCCAGAGCCCTGGCCCAATAGCTTTTTGTAATTCTCTCTGTCTACCTGAGGAGCCCTGGTGGTAATAACGGGCTGCAAATTGGGCTGCTAATCACAATGTCACAGGTTCAAACCTACCAGCTGCTCTGCAGCAGAGAGATGAGGGTTTCTGCTCCCATAAAAATGTATAGCATACATCTCTGCACCCCTACCCAAACCAGAACAAACGTGACTTCTCTTTTAACAAACAAATAATGAGTACAACTTTACACGTGTGTTTGAACACAAAGCAGCTACACATGACACAACGTGTCTCAGAAACAGGCACCAAGCGCTCTACAGCCATTGCAGGCCATCCGCCATCTCACCATAGCCATCCTCGTTCATAGTGTTCTGTACCAAAGTACATGTGACAATCTCAGATAATGCCACCCCCAGACTCTGAAAGAAGGGCTTGTCTCTGTCTCCGATGCCTCCTGCCCCCCAGCAGGCCCGACTCTGCACCCGGGGAGGCGGGCCTCTGAAGTCAGCCCAAGACACCACAAAGCAATCAAGGTGGAGCCTGAAGGCTGCACTAATGATCTATATTATGTGTCCATGTGCGCTGGTGGTGTGGCGAGCGGTGCACAGATGAGCAGTTCAACCCCACCAGTTGTTCCGCGGGGAGAGGGCTGAGGCTTTTTGCTCTCCTGTAAAGATTTACAGCCTCAGAAACCCAAAAGGGCAGCTCCATTCTCTCCTAGAGGGGCATCGATTCAGAATTGACTCAAAGGCAGTGGGTTTTGGGATGACCATGGGTTAGGCACCGTGCAAGGTGCAGGAGATGAAGTGACAAACGCGGGCCCTGTCCTTATAGAATTTGCAGTCTAAGGGATGTGATTGTTTATATGCCAGTTTGTTGTGTTTTTTTTTAAAGTCACTAGAGCCCTGGCAGCATAGTGGTTACAAGTTGGGCTGCCATGCACACGTGAGCACTTTGAAGCCTCCAGCCATTCCTTGGGAGAGAGACAGGGCTTCCTTGTCCCGTAAAGAGTTCCAATTTCAGAAAGCCCACAGTGGGCAGTTTCCCCTGGTCCTGCAGGGTCGCTGTGAGTCAGCATTGACTTAATGGCAGTGAGTGAGTGAGTGAGTGAGTGAGTGAGTGAGTCAAACCACATAGATACCAATCATGAAGGGTACAGGCAGGAGACTACATGTCAGGATCAAAGAGGAGGGATGTGCTTCCTGTGAGGCTATTCTGAGAAGGAGATGTTTACGCCGTGTCCTAAAGGATAAGAGAGCACCGTGGAGGAGCAGACAGGGAGCCTTCCAGGTAGGGAGGTTCACCTGCAAAGGCCTGGGCATTTCACGAACAGAATCAAGTAGGCTAAGACAACCAGAACCCTAGGGAATCCCAGAGGCGAGGCTCCCCTGAGTCTGGGGTGGGAAGCAGGGCCAGGCAGGGTTAATGGTAGGAGTTTGGGTTTTATTCTAAGTGCTATCAGAAGCCAGCGAAGAGTTATAGGAAGGGGATCTTTTGGGGGTATGTTATGTTGCTGTTTGGATAGTGTTGAGAAGCAAAGCAAAAAGACAGGGTCCAAGGAGATGGAAACAGATGTGCCAACCACTGTGCAGGAGGAATGGAAAGACTTGCCAATGAATGGGAAGTGGAGGCAGAGAGGCAGGAAGGTGGAAAGATCCGCTCCACCTCTGACCCTGCAGTGGTTCCATTGAGGGCAGTGGGGGAGCTCCTCACAGTGGGATAGTGGGCAACCAACAGGCGACCTCGAAAATGACTGTGACATCTGTTGTGGTGTCAGACGGGCACTTAGCTATCCAAAATCTAGAGCTCAGAATGGTGGTGGGAGGTGGCATCTCGGCGCATGGCCAAAGGAATGATTGTGTCTTACTGGGGAGAGGATACTGGCAACATGGATCGTTCAGACTAAGTCCAGGCAAAGAGCACTGTGTAGCAGACAGGGAGAAGAAACAAACAGAGGCTGAAGTTGGACAAAAGCAGGGGAGCGTGCTATTGAAGAAACCAGGGTGGCAAGTTTGAGCGATGAGGGAGTTGAAGTACGCTGAGCAATGATGAAGATGGATAACAAACCCTGCATTCGGCAAGGCAGAGGTAGCCCGTAGCCAGGCGAGGAGACGAGGAGGCGAGAATGGAGTGATGGTGGGCTTTCCCTGCGGGCCCAGGGCATGTCTCTGGAGCTGGTCTGTTCAAAAAACAGAGCTGCTGCTTTCCCTGGTGTCTGAGGTAGCAGTCTCTGTCCTGAAGGAAACTCCATTTTTTATCCCTGCCTCCCCCCCTTGACTTCCAAGTCCTGGTGAGAGTCAGGCAAGGGCCAAGAAAGTGAAGATATGACTTGGTGGCCACCTCTGGTTTAGGTAGTAGGATAAGGGTTATGTTTTGGGTTTTTAAAAAATCTTCTCATGGTCCAAAGAACAGACATCAGAAAATATGTTTAAAAAGTGATCAGGCAACTGTTGATCTGTTTCTAGAAAGACTTTAAGTTAAAGAGACAAAATGACTCATTACAACCTACAAGTGTAAAAGGGAAAAATGGAAAACGGGGACAGGAATGAAGGCAGCCCCTACTTGGGCAGACTGTCTATCATCCTGTGGTAGCTTGCGTGTTGCCGTGATGCTAGAAGTTATGTCCTGCATGACCCATGGTAGTTAGGTGCCAGTAGAACTTCCAGACAAAGAAAGACTAGAAAGAAGGGCCTGAGGATCTACTTCTAAAAAGTCACGTGTGAAAACCCTGCATGTCACCCAGAACACTGTCCAACAGAGAGTAGGGGGGTGAGTTCCCTCGACTGGAAGGCACTCTG
Organism: Tenrec ecaudatus; assembly: GCF_050624435.1. NCBI lineage: Eukaryota > Metazoa > Chordata > Mammalia > Afrosoricida > Tenrecidae > Tenrec > Tenrec ecaudatus. The sequence continues at coordinate 304,782,540 of NC_134530.1, read as the reverse complement.
AATACACTGTAGCTGCAACAGTGACCTTGAAGGTCAGTGATCGTGGCAATGGTGCAGGATCATCAGCATTGACTCGATGACGGTGAGTTTGGAGTTTGCTTTCAAAGGGGGCGTTTTAGAAACTTTACATTTCTCTAGCAAATGTATACTCCAGACATTCAGGTTGGCAGACAACGTCACGCACTAGAGCAATTCGATTAGGCGGTTGAGGCAAAGCAGAAGGATACGTCTTTTTACCACTTCTCAGTCACTGTCGCACTGTGGTAGCTTGTGCCGCTGTCAGGCTAGAAACCCAGTGTGATGAGCTTCCAGACTACAAGAGATGCCAAAGAAAGGTCTGGCAATCCAACATTTACTGAACATCAATGAAAGCACTAATGATTGCAATACAATATTGATCAATAGAGTTCTGGAAGATAAGCTCCCTGGGTTAGCAGGCACTCAAAGTCGATAAGAAGAACAATTGCGATGATGACCACAGGCCAGGTAATATTGCATTCCATTACACACATTATTTATAAGTCAAAGCAGGTTCCTACAGCAACTAACACAAACAAGCCTTTAAGAAGAGTCTGGACACTCCTAGGGCCCAAGCACGTAAGCCTGCAAGACAGTCTTTTCTCCAGTGCCCACACACCAAGGTAATTTGTTTGAATCTGCCTCCCACCAGGCTCTGGTCTCATGCTTAACCATAGATCCCATGGAACTTTCTGACAGAACTGGACAATGGATTCAAATTCTCAAATTTATTTTTCTTCCTACTCAAATTTTTTAATGTGTGTATAGAAGCCCCACACCTCATTTATGTTATTTTAATGGTTGTTATGTAACATGTTTGCATTACCGTATATGCTCAAGTATAAGCTGACCTGAATATCAGCCAAGGCACCTAATTTTACCCAAAAACTTGCATTAAAAATGTGCTGAATCTGGTGAAGAAAGCTGATGGTGCCTGGCTATCAAAAGATACAGCATCTGGGGTCTTAAAGACTTGAAGGTAAACAAGCAGCCATAGAGCTCAGAAGCAACAAAGCCCACGTGGAAGAAGTCTGTGTGATCACAAGTGGCAAAGGGATCAGGTATCAGGCATCAAAGAACAAAAAACACATCATTGTGAAGGAGGGGGAGTGAGGAGTGGGGACCCAATGCTCATCTATAGGTAACTGGACATCCCCTTATAGAAGGGTAGCGGGGAGGAGACGAGCCAGTCAAGGTGCAGTGTAGAAACAAAGAAACATATAATTTTCCTCTAGTTCCTAAATGCCTCACACGCACACACTATCATGATCTCAATTCTACCTTATAAATCTGGCTAGACCAGAGGATGTACACTGGTACAGATAGGAACTGGAAATGCAGGGAATCCAGGGTGGATGATCCCTTCAGGACCAGTGGTGAGAGTGGCGAAACCAGTAGGGTGGTGGGAGGGTCGGGTAGAAAGGGGGAACCGATTACAGGAATCTACCTATAACTTCCCCCCTGGAGGATGGACAACAGAGAAGTGGGTGAAGGGAGATGTCAGACAGGGAAAGAGATGACAAAATAATAATTTATAAATTATCAAGGGTTCATGAGGGAGGGGGTAGCAGGGAGGGAGGAGGGAAAATGAGGAGCTGATACCAAGGGCTTAAGTGGAGAGCAAATGTTTTAAGAATGATGAGGGCAACTGTGTTAGAGAGGGTTCTCTAGAGATATAAAACCAGATTGCTGATAATTTTATATATATGTTAATAAAGATAGATATATAACACAAGAAATGAACAGTTAAATTGTAAACATATATATAATACAAGAAATGAACAGTTAAGCTATAAACAGATTGATATATAATAGAAGAAATGAACAGTTAAATTATAAAGCAGTATAAATGGCTCAGTGCGACTCACTCCATGAGAGAGTTGTGAGAAACTGGCAGTCCTTCAAGTCTTGAGGGTTGTCAGGTAGTCCTCTGTAGAGAGAGAGAGCTAGCACAGGTAGTGGGCCCTTTAAATTGAGGCACAGACCAAACAAGGCAGCTGCACACTGGTCTGTTGATTAAAGATCGAGAGACAAGAAAGGTGAGGCTCACTGAGCCATTTATCTCTCCGCCCTTTAATTAATCCTACTTGTGTTTATTGGCCAGGCTGGTACAATAAACTATCTCAATCTGCCCCTTGCCAACCTGGCACCTGTACACAATTCTTTAGCCATATATACTTATATAATTTCCGGACATTGATTAAATCACACTTATACTTATCATCAATCATCTATCATGCATATAAATGAAAACACACTGAGTCCAATGTATCTGATATATCATATCTGAACAAAGGAGAGATATGCAATAGGGACATAAAAAGAAAATACACTGACAATTACAAACCTTGCTTTTGCAATTGATCACGTGGTCGTAACTGATAGGTAGAACAACCTTCTTCTACTACCCATTCTGTATTATCTTTTCCCTCAGCAAGCACCTCAGCTGGCTGTGGTTTTTTGCCTGGTGGGGTGACCCAGACCTTCATTCCTGAGGGGTATGGGTCTTTATAAGTCCTATCAGGATTGGGTTGCTGTAACTTACCATTTACTTTAATCCCAGGGCATGGTAGCACTAAGAGTTGGCCTATGGGATCTCCTGGATTCCAGATATATACTTCTTTACTTCCATTATGTAGCACCAGTCCAATTTCTCCTTGGTAATCAGGATTAATCACACCACTCAGTACAGTGGCACCCTTCCTGACCTGTTGATCCAAAGGCATGAGAAGCCCAAAGTGGCCAGGGGGCATTCTCAGCTGCCAGTTCAGTGGATTCCATGCTGTGTTTCCAGGTGGGAGAGTTCCTTTCTTTGGGACCAGGACCTCCAAGCCTGAGGAACACAGGGTTGCTGGGACAGGAAGCAAAAATGCTGCAAGGGAAGTAATAGTGAGTGGTGCCACTCCAGCTTCCACCCCTTGGTTCCTGGACCCATGAATTCTGGCTATTGGAGACATAGCACCATATATTGGCCGCTGGTTTAGAGCGTATACAGCTTCCTGGAGAACATTTCCCCAGCCCCGCAAGTTGTTGCCACCTAGTCGACAGCATAATTGTGTCTTTAGGAGCCCATTCCATTGTTCTATCAAGCCAGCAGCTTCAGGATGATGAGGAACATGATACGACCAGTGGATTCCATGGGCATGGGCCCATTGCCGCACTGTATTTGCTGTAAAGTGAGTTCCTTGATCTGAAGCAATGCTATGTGGGATGCCACGCTGGTGGATGAGGCATTCTGTAAGTCCACGGATAGAAGTTTTGGCAGGAGCACCACGTGCAGGGAAGGCAAATCTATATCCAGAGTAGGTGTCTATTCCAGTAAGAACAAAATGGTGTCCCCTCCATGATGGAAGTGGTCCTATGTAATCAACCTGCCACCAAGTAGCCGGTTGATCTCCCCGAGGAATGGTCCCATATCTTGGACTTAATGTTAGTTTCTGTTGCTGGCAAATGGGGCACTCAGCAGTCTCAGTGGCCAAGTCAGCCTTAGTGAGTGGAAGTCCATATTGCTGTACCCATGCATAACCTCCATCCCTGCCACCATGTCCACTTTCTCAAGTGCCCATTGGATGACAACAGGAGTGGCAGAGGAAAGAGGAGGACCAGTCTCCACAGCGCGTGTCATCTTATCCACTTGATTATTAAAGTCCTCCTCTTCAGAGGTAATCCTTTGATGAGCGTTCCCGTGAGATGCAATTAACTTTACTTTCTTGGCCCATTCAGAGAGGTCTATCCTCATACCTCTTCCCCACACCTCCTTGTCACCAATTTTCCAATCATGGTCCTTCCAACTTCCTGACCATCCAGCCAAGCCATTAGCCACAGCCCATGAGTCAGTATACAGTCTCACATCTGGCCATTTTTCCTTATATGCAAACTGAACGGCCAGGTGCACTACTTGAAGTTTTGCCCATTGGGAAGATTTCCCTTCACCACTGTCCTTTAGGGAGATCCCAGAAAGGGGCTGTAGTGCTGCTGCTGTCCACTTACGAGTGGCACCTGCATATCATGCAGAGCCATCCATAAACCAAGCATGACGTTTTTTGGTTTTCAGTCAAAGTATGGTAAGAAATTCCCCAGGAGGCCAGAGGTGCAGACTGGGAGAAAGAAGGTAATGTGACAGTAGTAGAGACCGTGGACATTTTGACCACTTCTTCATGCAGCTTACTTGTTCCCTCAGGTCCTGCTTTGGCCCGATCTCGTATATACCACTTCCATTTAACAATGGAGTGTTGCTGCGCACATCCAACTTCATGATTCCGTGGGTCAGACAATACCCAGTTCATGATAGGTTATTCAGGCCTCATGGTGACTTGGTGGCCCATGTTTAGGCGTTCAGTCTCCACCAAGGCCCAGTAACAGGCCAACAGCTGTTTTTCAAAGGGGGAGTAGTTGTCTGCAGAGGATGGCAGGACTTTACTCCAAAATCCCAATGGTCTACGCTGTGATTCACCAATAGGGGTCTGCCAATGACTCTACACTGTATCTTTATCTACAATTGACACCTCTAGCACCATTGGGTCAGCTGGATCATATGGTCCCAGTGGCAAAGCAGCTTGCACGGCAGCCTGAATTTGTTGAAGAGCCTTTTCTTGTTCTGGGCCCCACTGAAAAATGGAGGCTTTTCGTGTCACTTGATAAATAGGTCAAAGTAGAACACCCAAGTGAGGGATATGTTGCCTCCAAAATCCGAAGAGGCCCACTAGGCGTTCTGTCTCCATTTTGGTCATTGGGGGGGGGGGGCTAGATGCAATAGCTTATCCCTCACTTTAGTAGGAATATCTTGACATGCCCCACACCACTGGACCCCTAGAAATTTTACAGAGGTGGAGGGTATCTGAATCTTCGTTGGGTTAATTTCCCAACCTCTTGTACACAGATATTGTACCAATCAATCTAGAGTCTTTGGTACATCCTCCTTAGTGGGTCCAATCAGCATAATGTCATCAATATACTGAACCATTGTGACATTTTGTGGAATAGACAGGTGATCAAGGTCCCTTCGGACTAAATTATGTCACAGGGCAGAAGAGTTGACGTACCCCTGGGTGAGAGTTGTGAAATTATATTGTTGCCCCTGCCAGGTGAAGGCAAACTGCTTCTGGTGGTCCTTTGAGACTGGTATGGAGAAGAAGGCATTAGCCAGATTAATAGCTGCATGCCATGTACCAGGAGAAGTATTAATTTGCTCAAGCAATGTAATCACATCTGGGACAGCAGCTGCAATTGGAGTCACCACCTGGTTAAGTTTACAATAATCCACTGTCATTCTCCAGGATCCATCTGTCTTCTTTACAGGCCAAATAGGTGAGTTAAATGGGGATATAGTAGGAATCACCACCCCTGCATCTTTCAAGTCTTTGATGGTGGCATTGATCTCTGCAATCCCTCCAGGAATGCAGTACTGCTTTTGGTTTACTATTTTCCTAGGCAATGGCAGTTCTAATGGTGTCCACTTGGCCTTTCCTACCATGATAGCCCTTATTCCACATTTCAGGGATCCAATATGGGGGTTCTGCCAGTTACTAAGTATGTCTATTCCAATGATGCATTCTGGAACTGGGGAAATAACCATAGGGTGGGTCCGGGGGCCCACTGGACCCACAGTGAGGCATACCTGAGCTACAATTCCATGGATAACTTGACCTCCATAAGCTCCCACTCTGACTGGTGGGCCTTTGAAACACTTGGATCTCCTGGAATTAGTTTCAGTTCCAAGCCAGTGTCTAGTTACCCCTGAAAATCTTGATTATTTACTTTCCCCCAATGAACAGTCACTCTTGTCAAAGGTCGCAGGTCCCTTTGGGGAAGGCTAGAAGAAAGACTAACAGTATAGACCTTCGGTGATATAGCAGGGTACTTTTAAAAAAGGATCCACCCTTCTCTTCATGCAAGGGGTTGTGGGTCTGTAAACTGGCTCAGGTCTGGGAATTGATTGAGCGATCGTGACTGTCTATTCTGTTCACCTGATCTACCATTCCTCCGCCTGTATAGATCACGTAAATATTTAGTAGGTTTCCCATCTACTTCATTCCTAGGGACACCATGGCTAAGTAACTAAGCCACAATTCCACACGAGACAGGTTGCTTTGATTACTACAGAAACCTTGTTGTCTATTATAACCATGCCCACTCTGTCTCTGTTGATTCAGTGCTGACATCTGCCTTCTACCATCATGGGGACCAATCAGCCTCATTGAGGGCAAATATCGGAGTTCGCTTAGGGCAGTGCCCACTGGTAATCCTGGTGCACATAAAGTAGCAATTACAGGAGTCTTCAGAGATGCTGGGGCCCACTTCACAAACTTGTTCCTTATGGTTGTGGTAAAGGGTATGTCCTCAGGACACCCCCTTTTTGGGTCTATGGGAATATCCTGATAGATCCATTCCAACATACCAATTTCCCTAAGCTTTTGGATGACTTCTTCTATAGTGTACAAAGATAGGTCAGGTACTTCAAGTTGGTACAATCTAGGCTATCTGGAAGTCCATGCTTCATTCAACCAACCAAATAAAGAATTAGATTCTCTCTTAGCCTGTCTCGCAGAGACATTGAAAGAAGAGTCTGTGCTTAGGGGTCCCATATCCAGAAACTCAGACCGGTCTAATATTACATTTTGTGCACCAGTATCCCACACCCTTAGTAGCCATTCCCCGGGATATTCCCCAGGCTTCTGCTTGTATGTATTTGAAAACTCAAGTATATCTTTATGAGTATAGCGCGCTTCTTCTTGGGTAATCATCTCAACTTCACCTTTAGGAGCTTTCTGAGACTTAACTTTAGTGACAGGTCTAGTGGAAATAATGGGTGGTGATGGTGTTTCCTGGGTGCTCTCAGCAATATCTTGTAAGGCATCTCCCTCAGGCAATGCTACCGATGCAGCCCCACCTGGCATATCAACTTGAATAGTTTGGCTAATCTCCTCAGGTGTGATTGTGAATTAATACTTTCAGCTGGGAGGTGGATCTATTGACGGGGGTGGGTCAATTGTTTCTAAGGGCTCAATATCCTCCTCTTCTGGATCATTAGCCCATATGTTCCCATCCCATGTTTCAGGATTCCAACTTTTCCCAATCAATGCCCTTACTTTGGTTTCAGACACTGCTCTAGATCCGTAATTCCGCTGCCATTGTAATTCAGCCACTCATATAATGAGACTCTGGACCTGGTTCTCAGCAATGTCAGCTCTTTTACTAGAGGATAGAAGGCTCTCCTTTGTAGCGCAGATGGAAATTTTCAAATCCGTTAGTCTGCACCTGAGGCGTGCTTTTGAGGCTCTGAGATCATCCCTCTCCTTAATCACACTTTCCATTGTAAGAAGGACCAGCCAACCAGCTTCCAGATACTTGTCATCCTTACAAAACTCCTGGAAAATATCAAACATACGATCACTCAGTCTCTCCTTTAACCAGCACCTCATCTGTCGGTGGTGCTACTTTAAGTATTATCTTTGCTATTTCACACAATGAATTAAGAAGAATAGCAGACTTATCCATGCTTTGGGATGTTGAAGTACCCTCACTAGTGTTAAGACTCGTCAGGCTGGAGAGCCAACTTAGGAAGTCCATATTTATGATTTTATTTCTCTAGAACCACTCCCGGTACCAAAATGTGTAAGACAGGGTTCTCTAGAGAGATAAAACCAGATTGCTGATAATTATATATATATATTTGTAAAGATAGATATATAACACAAGAAATGAACAGTTAAATTATAAACTGACAGATATATAATACAAGAAATGAACAGTAAAGTTATAAACGGATTGATACATAGTACAAAAAATGAACAGTTAAATTATAAACCAGTAAAAATGGCTCAGTGTGACTCACTCCCATGAGAGAGTTATGAGATACTATCAGTCCTTCAAGTCTTGAGGGCTGTCAGGTAGTCTCTGTAAAGAGAGAGAGCTAGCACAGGTAGTGTGCCCTTTAAATTGAGGCACAGAACAAGCAAGGCAGCTGCACACTGGTCTGATGATTAAGGAGCGAGAGACAACTAAGGTGAGGCTCACCGAGCCACTTATGTCTCCGACCTTCAATTAATCCCACTTGTGTTTATTGGCCGGGGTGGCACAATAAACTATCTCAGCAACGAATGTACAAATGTGCTTGACACAATTGATGTTTGTATGGATTGTGATGAGCTGTATTTAAAAACTAAATAAATACAGGCAAAGCATGTTTATGGGGGTGGTGCTGCTGAAAAATTCGGCTTATACACGGGTATATATAGTATATAAGTCATATGTGATTCCTTTAGAAACCCCGGGGACTTGATTGTTTTGTCCATTGAATAGATTCCAGCTCCCTGCAACTGTCCTTATCTGACATGGTAGAACTGTCCCTTCGGGTTTCCAAGGCTGTGCTCTTTCTGCAAACAGGCTGCCTCGTCTGTCTTCCACAGGATGGCCAATGGGTTCAAAGTGCTGACCTTTCCATTAGCAGCTGAGGGCTTATCCACTGCGACACCAGGGCTCCTTTAGGGGACCATCCCACCCCTAAACTCATTGCTATTAATTCGAACTCATAGCGCCCCATTGAAGAGAGCGGAATAACCCACTAGGGTGCTGTCACCTTTATGGAAGCAGACTGCCAAATCTTTTCACCTGCACAGCAGCTGGTGGGTTCAAACTGCCAACCTTAGGGTTAGCAGCTGAGCACTTAAACACTATGCCAATGAGGCTTGTTAAAAAATCCCACACCCCACTGCCTTCAAGTTCATTCTGATTCATAGTGCCCATATGGTTTCTGAGACGCTAAATCCTTATGGAAGCAGACAGCCTCATCTTTCTTCCAAGTGGCTGATATGAAATGTTTAATCCACGATGCCACCAAGCCTCCTTAGAAGTTCTTAAGTTCAATTGCTTAGTTCCCAAGCTACACTCTCTTACTGGCCAGTATTTTAAAGCCACTGTCAGCTGGGCAAATCGTGTGAGTTTGCTCTTGGCATCTCGGATCTCCCAAGTAAAATCGCTTTCCTTTTTTCTCAGGCACCGTTTTAGAATTTCCTTCAGCAAGGGACTGCACTCGTGCAGTCTGTTTTAGCTTACCTGAAGCTATATTTGTCTACTTAGAAAATACATTCTGTGAGTCAATAAGCTAACTGCCCCTTTTCTCCAAAATTTGAAGTTATGTCCCTATCTCCCGGCTTCTTTGTTCCTCTTGAGAGATCAGCAATAAGCCTCACAGTATTTCCTTCTCAGAAGATCCATCTTACTGTTTTTAGGGTCTTCTTTTTGTCTGAAGTGGGGGGTCATATCACTACTGTGTGGCTATGTGAGAGGAATTATTTTGTTGCTGTTCCCCTTTATCCTGTGTGGGGTTTTGTGCTTCCTGAATTTGAGGATTGCTTTTTTAGTAATGTCTGGGAAATAATCAGTTGTTATCGCTTCAAATATTGCTTGTAACCCCACCCTTTTGTTAGCTCCTCTGTGTTTTATTTTAGCTTTTTGCAATTTTCTCTTACTTTCTTATTAGTGCACCAAACACTTAAGTTTTTTGAAAAAAAAATTGATTCAACAGTTTAAGTGTTTTACAAATAATTCAAGGATATTTCCAAGTTACTGTTCTACTTGCCAGAAACAAAAGTCAAGGTCAAGACCTGTTTCCACTCAATGGATGCATTTTCTTTTCCTTTCCCATCAAGGTCTTAGAAGTTGTGGACGTGACTCAGAAGGAAGCATGGGTGCTATGTTCACCTATCACTCACGAAAGAGCGCAAGCAGTGCTGTCGGTTAGGTCCTGGGATGCTACTTGCAAGGTCAGTTTTTCGAACCCACCCGCTGTTTCATGGGAGAAAAATGAAGCTGTCTGCTCCCATAAATACTTACCATGTAGAGAGATGGTGAAAAACTATGGCTCTAAGTTTATCCCTTGGAAAGTAGAGGAGAATGGAGACGGGGTGCTAGGGATTCCAGGTTGACAGTGTTTCAGCATAGATTATCATGTGTCACTAATAACACTTTCGATTGTGCACATAGTATTTTATTTGCTCTTAGCATCTATGAGCATTAAGATAGATAGGCATGTTGTGTCCATTTTCATAGATATGATACCCAAAGAGATTTTTAATTTGTCACAGTAAGACAGTAATAGAAATGGAAGTAGAACCCAAGTTTTCATGAAATTTAAGATTAATTCATACCAAAAAATCTGATTTTAATAGCGTTTACAACTTAGACATTTGTTTTTGTTTTTGTTTAGGTGCCGCCCATTTGGTGCACAGTTGTAGTGACCCTACATACACTAGAGGTGAACACGGCTCAGTTCTGTCCTATCCTCATAATCATCCTTGCATTTGAGTCCACTGTTGCAATCACTGTGTCAATCGGCTCACGGAGGCATTTCTTCTTGTTTTACTGACCCTCCTCTTTCCCGATGCCTTTTTCTAGGGACTGGTCTTTCTGGTAGCATTTGCAAAGTACACAAAACATCGTTTCACCATTTTGCTTCTATGAGGCATTCTGGTCGTACCTCCCACACGGATTTATTCATTCACAGTCTATTTGATGCAGAGGGCTTTTAAAGGTTCACAGGACAGTGGACTGAAAGATACCGAAATTTCTGCATGAAGGTTTGCATCCGCTTTGTACCCTTGATGAATGCCATGCTTCAAAGGCATCGATTCATAGAGATAAGAAGTTTCATACCCACTTAGCCCAGTCCACCAGGTCTGGGGGTGGCACAAATGGTTTGCACGTGTCTATTCACCTAAAGGTTGGAAGTTTGAACCTACCTACTTGTGTCATGAAAACAAGACCTTTTATTCTGTGTCTGCATACAGTGTGGCTAAGAACACCCTGTGGAGCACACAGGATTGCTATGCATTAGAATCAACTTGGCAATGGGGTTGGCGTTGACTTTTGCTATCTCAGGTCAGGTTCCAGCAAATTTCTTCTTAATAGTGTGTTCCTTCCAAATGTTTAACCCATGTAGGCACTTGAAAGTACATTAATAAAGTTACAATAGCATGCTCCAGATGGCCCATTTCCGGATGACTTGTACCTGGAGAAGTCTTGGATTATCAGCCTCATGCTCTAAATGTCACTTCCTCAAGGAAAAGTCACGTAGACTACATCCTTTTCCCATTGCACATGCAACCCCATATTCCAGTTACGATTCAACAAAGATTGCTTAAGGACCTGCTGGCGCTATGGGAGAAGTTTCAACTCACCAGCTTTCCCATAGCAGAAAGATGAGGCTGTCTGCTCCCATAAAGACTTAGTTTCAAAACTCCTGTATAGGGTGGCTTTGAGTTGGAAGTGACTCTATGGTTTAGGATTTCGGGGAGATGGGGGGAGGTATGACGGGTGTATGTGCCAGGCTTATAGTTTTGGGGAATGATCATGATACTTTAATGCTACTAACTTTGATATCACATTAAATATTATTCTAAAATATGTCAGTGAAAGTATGCATATTAATTGAAATGTTCCCATGGATAAGTCTTAAACTAAACTCCCTGGGCTGATTGTAGACAAAAGATTTCTATTAAATACTGTTTGATAAGTTAAGTGTTTTCATCTTTCTGTCAATCATTGCTACAAAAGAACATTCACTCTCTCAAATGAAATAGGAACAGAAGGCAATATTATATTAGTGTCTATTAAAGTTATCAATCCTGAAACGGTAGCAGAAACAGTAATTTGCTATAATGGTTATATTCAAAGGCCCTGATCGGTACACCTGTTACCTAATGTCCTATTTTCCTGATGTTCTAATGTTGCCATAATGAGAGAGCTTGTTCTTTTAGTAGAGATATATACTGTGCCAAAAACCCGTGGGTGTTTGTGCTGATGGGACTGCCCGTTAATGGCATAGAGAACTTTCAGTTGTCAGTCCACTGTTAAAAGATTACAAGTATATACTCAGCCCTCAGAATAAAACCTCTGAGTGTAAATCTTCTGATGCCTGTTACCTGGTCCTGATGACGCGTCATGATCGCACCAGCTGGTGTGCTTCTTCTATGTGGGCCTGTTGCTTCACTGTTGGATGGCCGCTTGTTTAACTTCAAGTCTTTAAGACCCCAGAACGCTGTATCTTGTGATACCTGGGCACCATCAGCTTTCTTCACCACATTTGCTTTTGCACACATGTTGTCTTCAGCGATTGTGTCAGGTTGTGGGAGGTGAGCATCTCAGAATGCCATTTTGTTAGAACAAAGTGTTCTTGTCTTGAGGGAGGGTATGAGCTGAGGCCCAAGACCCATCCACAGCCTCAGTGTATTACTGTGACAGTCACCTAATCTTGTGTCAATTTAAGGATTAAGAGTGTAGGGGTGGAGTCTAGACTGTCAATCTGGAGATAGCCAATGGGATTTTTGTGTGGGCATGGCCTTCTCCTGAGAATCCTGGGAAATCTAGTTCTTCCTCCTTGGAGTTGGAAGACACCTCTCTCTCTCTCTCTCTCTCTCTCTCTCTCTCTCTCTCTCTCTCTCCTACTCCCTGGGAGACATTGCAGAAGACAAGCTACATGGACGCAAGCAGACCTCAGAAGCAGGAGAAGCCATAGAGAGACCCCAGCCAGCACTGAGATGCTTACAATGCCACTGGACCCAAAGACTTTCTACCCACTGGCTTGTGATCGTCCTGCATTTGGCTTCATTGCATGTCTTTTGTGAGTCTGAAGAAGACTTTATAGATTGGTATCGGGCATATAGGCTAATATCAGACTTATGGCCTTTGACTGGACTGGATTGGGATGCTTTCTTGATGTTTAATTCCTCTTGTATATAAACCTCTTTCTTTCCTTTTTAAAAATCATTTTATTGAGAGCTCGTACAATTCTTATCCCAATCCATACATACATTCATTGTGTCAAGCACATTTGTACATTTGTTGCCATCATCATTCTCAAAACATTTGCTTTCTGCTTGAGCCCTTAATATCAGCTTCTCATTTTTTCCCTTCCCTCCCCACTCCTCCCTCCCTCATGACCCTTCATAATTCATAAATTATTATTATTTTGTCATATCTTACACTGTCCGACATCTCCCTTCACCCACTTTTCTGTTGTCCATTCCCTGCGTCCATGGATTTGTTTCTCTAGTCTACCCAGACTAACACAATTACCTTATAAATATATGTACATAGGCCAATACCTTTATTTTTATGGATTAATGTATTTACATAAGTATATACCTCTGTTAATACCTCTACCTATAGATTTGCTTCCTAGAGACTTCCTCTGTTTCCTTTTGCCTCCTCCTGACCCACCATCATGTTCCCCCTTCTTCCACCTCTTAGTACTTCCTCTCAGCTAGATTCCTATTGCTCTAATACCCGCAGGATCTCTACAACCTTGTAGTAGTGGGTTTTAGATCCCCAATTTTTCCCCTGTTTATGGTGCTGTTTGCTCACCACACCCTCCCTACCCCCCAACCTTTTCCACCCAAGACCCTCTGAGGCTGTTGGCCCCATTGCTTTCTCCCTGAGCTTGCTTCCAATGCCTGTCTTATATAAGTAAGAAAGCCAACAATGTCCTAGGCCAAACAATAAGAAAACAAAAGATTGAAAAAAAAAGAAACAAAAAAACATGCATCCTTGCAGGTCTGTCTGCTGGCCTTTATGACTCTCACCCCCCTGGCCCTGGGGGAGTTCCAGGGACTACCCTTCAAACAAAAACACATTGTTGAGAATGAGGGAGGTCGGAGCAGAGAACCAAATCCCATCTGTAGACAATGGAACACCTCCCCTCAGAGGGGTTACAGGGAAGGGATGAGTCAATCTAGGTGCAGTAGAACACCAATGGATCACGCAATATACCTCTGATCCCTTGAGGCTTCCTCGTCCACCACTATCATGACTCCAGTGCTGCTTCCCGCTCTGGACTAGACTGGAACATATACATAGGTATAGAGAAGAGATAAAGCTCACGGCACATGGAACCCAGGAACATGATTGGGAATAGCGGTACCAAAAGGGTAGGGGGAAGTGGGGAGGAAGGCGATACGGATCGCAATGAATGGCACATAACCACACACAACCCTCCAGGGGAAAGAGCAACAGAAACCAGAGGGAAGAAAGATAACAGTTGGTGCGAGATAGGGAAATAATAGCAATTTATAACCTATCAGGGGGCCACGAGGGTGAATGGGTGGGTGGGGAGGGAGGGAAGAAAAGAGGAACTGAATCCCAAGGGCTCCACAGAAAGTAAATGTCTAGAAAAGAATGGTGGTAATATGTGTACAAATACATCTGATGCAACTGATGTAGGGATTGTAACAAGAGTTGGAAGAGCCCCCAATAAAATGATCTTTTAATTAAAAAAATCCCTGAGTATAAAAACAGGATCTGGGTGTAGGTATGGATTGTGCTAAGAGTTGTAAGAGCCTCCAATAAAATGATTAAAAAACACCCCCAGGATCTCAACCTTTCGCTCACACATCTATAGATTCTGGCAGTCACCTATCTCACATGTATTAAAGGTATGAGATCCCCAAACAAAACTCATTCTGGCCCCCATATCCTCACCACTGTAGCTTTGCTCTAGTGTAAACTTTTAGAGAAAATGGATACACCGAGTGAACACATGAACACCGTTGGAAAGAGATGAACTTGGGGTAAGTTGGGAACGTTGATGAGCATTAGGAAGAGTTGGCGCAGCGAGGACCTTACATGTAAATGGATTTTCCATTGGGATTGGGAGAGAGGGATGGAGGGTAGGGTGTGGCAGGAAGGAGGATTGAGAATCCAGAAGAGAAAGACAGGAAACATCTGAGAGCTAGGAATGCATGGGGTGGGCATGTAACTGACTGGAGAGAGAAGAGAACATAGAGCCCCTGAGAAAGTTTTCTTCAGGTTGATAATAAATCATCCAGGGAACTGGACGTGGAAGGTAGATAAAGAAGTTAGACAGGTGGGAATTCCCAATCTGAAAAGAACGCTCCATGGGAGAAAAGATGAAGGGAACAAAGAACTAGGGAGGTAGGGTTGTTGGAGAATTGCTAGCAGCATCTAGAGCAGTGGTTCTCAACCTTCCTAATACTGTGACCCTTTAATACAGTTCCTCATGTTGTAGTGGCCTCCAACCACAAAATTATTTTCCTTGCTACTTCATAACTGTAATTTTGCTACTGTTATGAATCGTAATGTAAATATCTGATATGCAGGGTGTATTTTCATTGTTCCAAATTAAACATAATTAAACATAATTAAACATAATTCAAGCATAGTGATTAATCACAAAACACTATGTAATTATATAGTTATGTGTTTTCCGATGGTCTTCGGCGACCCCTGTGAAAGGGTCATTCGACCCCCAAAGGGGTCGCGACCCACAGGTTGAGAACTGCTGACCTAGTACAAGGCAAGGCAGGACTCCACAGCCACCAGACTCCTGCCAACAGAGTTATTCAGCAGCGTGGAGGCTATTATGGACTTTTTTGTGTGGTCTATAGAGTCAGAAGAGTTCCACTGGGTTAAGCACCAGCCTGCTAACTTCAAGGTCAGTAGTTCAAACCCACCATCTGCTCCGTAGGAGAAAGTGAAGGCTGTCAGCTCCCATAAAGGTTTCCAGTCTCAGAAACCCAGTGAGGCAGTGCTACTCTGTTCTACAGGGTACCTCTGGATCAGAATTGATTTCTTGATGCGGTGGGTATGTATTCAAGAAGGTGGATGTCCATTAGGATCTGGCAGAGAAGTCTTTCTCACTCACTTATACTTCTGTCCAGACTGAACGCTGTTAGGTTTTAGCTCTTTCCTACCACTTGGATTTGTATTGTTTTCTCTTGGTGCTTCAAAAAGATGTAGAATCTTCAGGTCCTCTAATGATGGAGTAGGTGATGCATTTAGCTGCTAAGCAAAAAGCTGGCGGTTCAATCCCACCAACTGCTTTGTGAAGAAATATGAGGCCATCTGCTTCCCTGAAGGTTTATTCTCAGAAACCTTATAAGGTCTTTTCACCTTGTCCTACAGGAGCACCATGAGTCAGAATCAACTCAACAGTAGTGGGTGGAATCTTCCCTACTATCCATCTGTCAGTTTTTTTATAGGGTGGTGGTTTGTGTGTTACAGTGATGATAGCTATGCCAACACATTTCAGCAGTTTTGATGTTAATACAGAGTTAATACTGATGCTTTATGTACAAAAATCAGCCAATGACAGCCCAATGGAATATAGAATATATTCCACAGAATATAGGCTGATATGGTGCTGGAAGCTGAAAGTCTAATTAAAAAAATAATTTTATTGGGGACTCGTACAACTCTTAGCACAATCCCTCTATCCATCCATTGTCCCAAGCATGTTTGTCCATGTGTTGCCAACATCTTTTTCAAAGCTTGTTCTTTCTATTTGAGCCCTTGGTATCAGCTCCTCATTTCCCCCCCTCCCTCCCAACCCCTCTCTCCCTCATGAACCCTTGATAATTTGTACATTTTTTTTCATTTCTAGCGCTGTCCAATGTCTCCCCCCACCCTCTTGTCTGTTGTCTGTCCCTCTGGGAGGGAGTTATATGTAGATCATTGTGATTGGTTCCCCCTTTCCTCCCCTCCCACTTTCACCTTACCTTACCCTCCTCTCAATATTGGTCCCCAGGAGTTATCTGTCCTATATTCCCTCTGTTTACAGCTCTTATCTGTACCAATGTACATGCTCTGGTCTAGCCAGATTTGTAAGGTAGAATTAGGGTCATGATAGTGGGTGGACTGGTGTGGGGGAGGAAGCATTAAAGAACCAGAGGAAAGCTGTATGTTTCATTGGTGCTGTACTGCACCCTGAATGGTCCATCTTATCCCCACAACCCTTCTGTAAGGGGATGTCCAATTGCTTACAGATTGGCTTTGGGCCTCTACTCTGAACGAACTTTCCCCCTCATTCACATTATGATATTTTTGTTTTGGGTCTTTGATGCCTGATACCTGATCTCATCGACACCTCATGATCACACAGGCTTGTGTGCTTCTTCCATGTGGGCTTTGTTGTTTCTCAGCTAGATGGCCGCGTGATTATCTACAAGCTTTTAAGACCCCAGACGCTATATCTTTTGATAGCCGGGCACCATCAGTTTTCTTCACCACATTTGCTTATGCACCCGCTTTGTCTTCAGTGATCGTGTCGGGAAGGTGAGCATCTCAGAGTGCTGGATTATTAGAACAAAGTGTTGTTTTTATGTTGAGAGGGTACTTGAGTAGAGGCCCAATGTCCATCTGAAAGCCTTATGTTGAAGACACCTTATGTTGATTAAAAAAGAATAAATGGAATCTCTTATGAGTTTCTCAATCTTGGTTAATTTACAAATTACAATCAAGCTTCCTATTGGTTGTTATGTTAGTAAGTATTTTGCCGTGTGTGTGTGTGTGTGTGTGTGTGTGTGTGTGTGTGTGTTGGCAGGGTGGAATGGGTGGTGGAAGGAGGTACTAACAAACCTTCAAAGTCACCAAATGATTTGCTATCCAAATTCTTAGTAACTTCTTAGAAGACACCTATACATTTTGGATTACTAAATATCATTGACTCTTACTTGGAAATTGGAAGGTATTTCCTATTTGGTATTCTTCTGTTTAAAGAGCGGCCCATTGAAAAATAGAAAATCAATAGATAAATGAATTTTAAAAGCCAGCTACTCCTTCAGCAGGTAGTGGAAGGTCTAAGGATTTGGATTTAAAATTGTTTTAAAAGCACAGTTCCTTCTCCTCCCCACCCCACCCACTTGAGTTCCTGCTTTTGAGAGATGAAGAAGCAGGTGCAGTGATTACTTGGTTGTAGTTATAAAAACCTTATGTAGGCTGGTAATCCTCTGGCTGCTTGTTATCAGAATCTCTATGTACCTTTAGGATTTCCTGAGATTTTCTTGAATTTATTCAGGTAATTCTTCTTCTTAATTCCCAGGTGAGCTTTGGATTTCACCATTGAGCTTTAAGCTATCATTTCCCTTCTCAGTGTTACCCGGGTCAAAGTGGAGGACTTTGGTTTAAGGCCTTGATGGCAATAAGTTTGGTTTAGCTTTTGGGTTAGGGCATGAATGGAGTAAATAAAGGGATAGCTAAAAATTGTTCTAAAGTCATAAGATATTTGAAAATAATTTGTAGCCATTAATAATGAGTGATCTCAAAGTAAACATCAAGGTGTGGCGATTGATTCTGTACCGTTCATCCATGCTCTCACCTGGATCTTTCCACAGTACATCATTTTAGCATTTGCTCATGAGTTTCATAACTGTATTTTTACATTTCCTAAAGTCACAGAAGCTACTCCCCAATACCATTGGCTGGCTATAGTCGGCCACCAATGTTTCTTTGTAATGTAAAATCCCTAGGTGGTGGAAATGACTAACACACTTGACTCTTAAAGAAAGACCCAGAGATCAACTTCTGAAACATTCGTTACTGAAAGTCCTATAGAGCCCAGTTCTACTCTGACACACAAGGGCTGCCATGACTTCGAGTAGAGTTGATAGCAACTGTTTTGTGTCTTTTTCCCCCTTCTTCTCCTTTTAATGTGAACCTAGTCGAATAAAGAACACCACAAATGAATTGATGCATTTGAACTCAGATGCTGGTGAAGAATATTGAAAGCTATTTACAGAGGTATAGCTATAGGCATGTATATATGTAAATACATTAATTTATAAAGAGAGGGATAGAGGCCAATGTACATATATTTATATGTTAAGCATTAACATAGCAGATGGACTTTGGGCCTCTGCTCAAGACCTCCCAAAGCACAAGAACACTTTGTTCTAATAACCTGGCACTCTTTGATACTCACCTTCCCAACACTATTGCTGAAGACAAAATTGCTTAAGCAACTGTGGTGAAGAAAGCGGATGGTTTCCAGCTATCAAAATATATAGTGTCCCGGGTCTTAAAAGGGTTGAAGTTAAACAGGCAATCAACTAGCAGGGAAGCAAATAGGGCCACACGGAAGAAGCACACCCGTCTGTGTGATCATGAGGTGTCAGTGGGATCAGGTATCAAGTGTCAAAAGATCCAAAACAAACAATTATATTGATGTGAAAGAGAGGGGTTGGAGTGGAGATCCAAAGCCCATCTGTTGAAATTTGTCATTCCCCCACAAAAGGGTTACAAGGAAGGATGATAATTCAACCAGGATACAGTATAGCATCAACGAACAGACATCATTCTTCTAGTTCGTGAATGCTTCCTCTTCCCCACTACCATGACTCAGTTCTACTTTACAAATCCAGTTAGACTATAGTACACCCAGATAAGAGCTTTCAACACAGGGAATTTGGGTCAGATAAAACCCTCAGGAACAGTAGTAGGATTTGTAATATCATGTGGATAGGGAGATGAAGGAGTGGGGGTGGGAATGGGGTAACCCATCACAAGGTAAGATATATAGCCCACACCCCCAGAAGAACAAATAACAGAAATGTTGGTGAAAGGAGATAATGGACAGTGTAAGACACACAATAATAATAATAAAATATAATTGATCAGGATTCAAGACAGGGGAAGGGAAAAAAGAGGAGCTGGTACCAAGGTCTCAAGTAGTTAGAAAAGGTTTTGGACATGTTAATGTCAACATATGTACACGTATGCCAAATAAAATTGAATAATGGATTATTATAAGATTTGTAAGAGCTCCCCAATAAAATTATTTTAAAAACAAACAAACAAACAATAAACAGAATATTGAAAGTATCATGGAACTCCAGAAGAACAAACAAATCTGTCTTGGAGGAAGCACACCCAAGGAATCCCTCAGAAGTGAGGATTATGAGATTTCATCTCATGTACATTGGACATGCTACCAGGAGAGACCAGTCCCTGGAGAAGAACAGCATGCTTGGATAAGAAGAAAGTCAATAAAAAAGAGAAAGGCTCTTGAGTATAGATTGACACAGTTGCTATAACAAGGGGTTCACGTATAACAACACTTGTGAGGATGGCATAGGAAGGAGCAGTGTGTTTTGTTCTATGTAGGGTCACCATGCATTTGAATCAACTCGATGGCACCTCTTATTAATAGTAGTAGCAACCGCAATGGTTGACCAGAGTATCACCAGAGCAGATTACAGAATGTAATAGTAAACAGATTGATAGAAACTTGTTGCTTTTGAGGTTGGGATTTCAAATGTAAAGATATTTCACACTTTCCGTGAGGGAATTGCATTCACGAGTGAAGAGATTTGGAAGAAAACTTAGTAAAGTCTATTTAGGATCTCCGTATATATTTCTTACAACTGCATGTGAATCTACAATTATCTCAAAGTAAGAAGTATAATTAAAATTGAGTTAAGAACAAAAGGAAACCAAGCAGAGAGTAGTCACAGAATATGTGTTCAAATAGAGGTTACGGAGGAATTAAATTTGTTTTTTTTTTCTTGCTATAGGACTGGGCTCGCCTTGAGTAAAATATGTTTCAAGTATATAAAGAGTTGAGGAAACACAAGTTTAATGATGTGGGATCAAGTTCTACCTCTCACTCTGCCATTAACCAGTTCTATGGTCTTGGGCAAGTTGAATCCCTCTTTCACTTTTTCTCTTCTGCAAGGCAGTCTGTTTATAAAGGATTGGTACATTTAGTTCTATAATTCAGGTACGTGTTTTTGTCTTCAGGAGACAAGAGGAATAAGGGCTATTGAGTAGTAGCTATCAACAAATGTTGGCTGAAAGCGCTATCAACAGAAGATTAACAACAAGAAAATATTAACTTCATTCCAAAGTCGAAACAAAATGGGTAGGCTAAATATGTGGTGGAAATAGATGTTTACGCTCCTTTACATTTGCCCAGGAGGCAGAATTCAATTGAGGTTAAGAACAATGTACTGTTTTTCTCTCCAATGTACAGCAGAATGAAACCCTGCCCAGTCCTGGGTCATGCTCACATTGGTGACAATGCTTAAGCTACCTGTGCAGCCACAGCATCACTCTTTTTGAGAATCTTCCTCTTTTTCACTGACTGTCTTCTTTACTAAGCAGAATGTTCTTCTTCAGGGACTGGCCCCTCTAATAACATGTCCAAAGTGCTTTAGACGAAGACTTGTCATTTGAGCTTCTAAGATACTTCTTCCAACATAGATTTGCTCAAGCTTCTGGAAGCCATTGGTATAGTTAATATTCTTCACCAATATTGTAGTTCAAACGCATCAGTTTTTCTACAGTCTTTCATATTTATTTTCTAGGTTTAACATCCATATGAGGCAATTGAAAATATCATGATTTGTGTCAGTAACACTTTAGTCCTCAAGTGATACTTATACTCTTTAATACTTTAAACAGTTCTTTTGTAACAGATTTGCCCCAAAATGCGTCTCTTTTTTCAGCAAGCCCTTGAAATAGAAATATGGAGTCTGTAATTCACGGAAAGATTCAGTTGTATGTTTCTAGCTAGTCATGTAATTGATTCTCTAAATTTCAATCCATGCATTCCCAAAGCCATTTCCTCTGGAGTCTCCCCACTCCCATCTCTGGCCATCCAATGACAGCACTCTGAAGTCAGTTAAAACCCTTTCCATTAGTCTTTTCTGCCTACCGAATAAAAACCCACCTGAGGAGATTTGGTTTCTTGGTTTGAAGCTTAGAGTAACAGTTCCACAGACCTCCCAGTTCATGGACCCAGGGCTTCTGTTTTGCCTCCCGGTTCATTACACAGTGCCTGAGGTCATCAAACCTTGCAAGCAACCATCAAAGACTCAAAGGGGTTTATTCCCTAAAAGTGGAAAACCACTTATTATAACCACATATTATTTGCTTCCTTAGACTGTGGGTCTCTTTTGCCCTCAGGTGGCCTAGATAAGTGTAGGCAGTCAGCAAGTGTTGACCAACCCACAGTTGACCTGTTGTTGTTCATCAGAACTTGCCTATCCCTACTCAGCAAGACTAGTAAGTTCCCATCACACAAAGCTTTTGAGTGAGAGAGAAATTTTGAGATTGATTCTGAACTCTAGCCATTGATCACGTCTTGCATATTCTGACATAGGAAGACACTAAAAATATTAGTCTTTCACTCCCTTGGTGTCTTGATTCACCAGTATCACCAGGAAAGGGCTCAAAGGTATTCCAGGCTGTCTCACTAGGCCTCATGAATCAATCACACCCCGGCTAGGACACATAGTTCATTGGAGCCCCACTTACTATGTCATTCAGTTGGCAATACTCACATACCTATGTCATCATCTTGTGTTAGTATTTAACTGTTATTGTAGGAATCAATTTTGTGTATATACAAGCCTCATTAAGATTTCAGGGTGCTAGCAGTCAAAAGCCTTGCCAAGTATTGATCATAGTATTACACATATTGCTATTGTTAGCTACCATCCAGTCAGTGCCATATCATGGTGACCTCATATACAACAGAGCAACAGAATGCTTCCCGGTTTTATACCGTTCCTATGGTGGGCTGCAGATCAGACCCTTGTTATCCAGGGACTATCATTGGCTGGTTGTTGGAAGTAATTGATAAGTGTTTATTCTAATCATCTTAGTCTGGGAGCTCCATTGAAACAAATACAGCAAAGAAGACAAGAAAGAGGCCCCACACACAAACACAGCATACTGATAGGAAGGAAGATAGGAAAGCACCCAAAATGCAAGATATACTATGGCAGCAATGAATCCACAGATTGTGATAATAATGCTGAGTTTCAATGGCCTCAATTCATACATTAAAAGAAAAAGGCTGGAGGACTGGCTCAGGAAACATAAGCTAATAATCTTGCCTTCAAGAGACACATCTTAAGTGCACAGACAAAAATAAACTAAGAAGAAAATGCTGGTGGAAAGTATACCAGGCAAATGGCAACTTAAAAAAAAAACCAGGGGTGGCAATCCTAATCTCTGACAAAATGGAACTCAAGGTTCAACCATAAAAAGAGACAAAGAGGGGCACTATATAATCCTCAAAGGATCAGCAAACCAGGAACCAGTTGGCATATTGACTATTGACTCACCCAACAATGAAGTGGTGCAGTGCATCAAACAAACTATTAAAAAGATGAAAAAAGAAATCACGGCTACAACAATCATAGTAGGTGACTTTAATACTCCTCTACCACAGAAAGACAGATCACTGGGAAAGAAGCTCAGAAAAGAGGCTATAGAGCAAAGCAATGCAATTAGGCAACTGGTTCTGATAGACTTTTATAGAGTTTTCCATTCCAATGCAAAAAAAAATCACAATCTTCTCAGGCCCACATGGCTCATTTTCAAGAATAAACCACATGCTGGAACACAAGTCAACCCTGAGTAAATTCAGACACATAGAGATGATTCAGACTTCTTTCTCAGATCACCATGGAGATTAATAAAAGGATGACTAGAAAAGCAAGGGCAATCAATTGGAGGATGAACAACGATCTCCTGGGACATGAATGGGTACAGGTCCAGATTAGAGAGGATATGAGGAAGTTTCTAGAAACTAATGAGAGCGAGACTGCAACTAATCAAAACTTATGGGATACTGTGAAGGCAGTTATCAGAGGTAGCTTGATATCAATAAACGAATATATGAAAAAAGAAGAGAGGCTTATGATTGATAAGGAGTTTATCACAAAACCTCCAACAACTAGAACAGAGTGAATAGAACCCCCCTTCTAATAGCAAAAGAAAAGGGCAGAGTTAAACCAGTGGCAAGACAAAAGAACAATGCAAAAGATAAATGCAGCAAAAAGCTGATTCTATAAAAAGATCAACAGAATTCACAGACTGTCCATGAACCTAACCAAGTAAAGGAAGGAGCAAACATCAATAGCCAGAATGAGGAATTAAATAGTGGTAATTACAACAGACCCCAATGAAATAAAAAGGATAATCAAAAAGTAGTGTGAAATACTGTATTCTAATGAATTCAGAAATGTGGAAGACATGGATAATTACTTGGAAAAACAGTCCCTCCCTAGATTATCACACACAGAGGTCAAGAACCTCAACAAACCCATAGCAAAATAAGAAATAGAGAGGGTTATCAAGAAGCTTTCAACAAAAAAGTCCACGCTTCACAGCAGAATTCTTCCAAGCATTCAAGGAAGAGTTGACACGGATCCTCCATAAGGTATTCAGGAGCATAGAAAAGGATGGCAAACTCCTAAACTCTTTCTATGAAGCCAGCATAACTTTGATACCCAAATAGTTCAAAGACCCAACAGGTATACTGAACTACAAACCAATATCTCTAATGAACATAGATGCAAAAATCCTTAACAAAATATTGGCCAATAGAATACAAAAGAATATAAAACATTTCATCCACTAAGTCCAGGTAGGATTAATCCCAGGGATGCAGGGATGGTTTAACATCCAAAAAAATCAATATTATACACCATATTGATGAGAAAAAGTTTATGAACCACATGATAATATCCATAAACACAGAAAAAGCATTTGACAACATCCAACACCCATTCCTAATTAAGACACTCATGCAGATCGGAATGGAAGATAAATTCTTCAAGCTAACACAAGCTATCTATGAAAAGCCAACAGCCAACATCATAGTCAATGGAGAAAAGACAAAAACATCCCACTGAAAAATGGTAAAAGGATGCCCCTTGTCCTCACTTCTATTCAATATTGCACTGGAGATTCAAGCTAACAACCCAAGACAGTGGGAGGGCATTAAAGTTACCCAAATGGGAGAGGAGTAAGTGGACCTATAACTATTTGCAGATGACATGATCCTGTACACTGAAAGCCCCAAAAGCTTCACAACAGGAATACTTACAACAATAGAGGAATATGGAAGAGTGGCAGGATACAAGATCAACAAACAGAAGTCAATAGGTTTGCTATACACATCAGTAGGACCATGGAACAGCAGACCAAGAAGGCAGTACCCTTCACAGTAGCCAAGAACAAACTGAAATACCTAGGAATATATTTAACAACAACAACAACAACAAAAAACTAAAGATCTATACAAGGAAAACTACAAGCCCCTAGTACAGGAAATCAAAAGCGATCTCCACAATTGGAATAACATCCCATGCTCATGGATTGGAAGGCTCCACATAGTAAAGATGTCAATCTTACCCAAAACATTTGATAAGTTTAACACTATTCTGATTCAAATACCAACAACCTTCTTCAAAGAATTGGGAAAACTGACCACCAATTTCATATGGAGAGGGAAGAAGGCCAGAACTAGCAGAGAACTCCTCAAGAAGGACAAAGTCGGAGGACTCGTTTTACCTGATTTTAATACCTACTACACAACCACAGTGGTCAAAACAGCATGGTACTGGCACAGTGACAGATACTCAGACCAGTGGAAAAGAATAGAAATCCCAGAAGTAAAACCATCAGGACGTAGACAACTGATCTTCGATAAGGTTCTCAAAAAACATCAAGTGGGAAGCAGATGCCCTTTTTAACTAGTGGTGCTGGAAACCATGGATATCCATATGTAGAAAAATGAAACAAGATGTTTACTTCCCCCCATGCACAAGAACAAACTCAAGGTGGATCACAGACCTAGAAGTAAAACCCCAAACCATCAGGACCATCAAGGAAGGAATCGGGACAAACCTAAGATCATTGGCCGAGGGAATTCATAGGCTCACTGCAATAGGGAAGGGTACACGCATAGGTGAACTGGAAATCGACAAATGGGGTTTACTATGAATAAAACACCTGAGCGCCTCCAAAGACTTCACCAAGAGGGTGACAAGACAACCCACAGACTGGGAGAGGATTTTTAGCAATGACACATCAGACAAAGGGCTCATTACTAAAATCTACAACACCCTCATGGCCTGCAAAAAGAGGAAAACAGTTAACCCCCTAAGGAAGTGGGCTAAAGAACTGAAAAGAAATTTCATTAGGGAGGAGACCCATATGGCCAACAAACACATGAGAAATTGTTCCTGTTCATTAGCTGTAAGAGAAATGCAAATTAAAACAACCATGAGATACCATCTAATACCTCTGAGGTTAATCCAAATCAGAAAATCAGAGAGCAACAAATGTTGGAGGGGATGTAGGAACCCTCCTCCACTGCTGGTGGTGATGTAGATACGTACAGCCACTGTGGAAAGTAATCTGGTGATACTTAAATAAAATGGGAATTGATCTAACTTATAACCCAGCCATCCCTCTGCTGAGCATTTACTTAAAGAAGGTCAGAAAGAAAACATGACCAGTTATCTCTGCTCCAATGTTTATTGCAGCGCAATTCACAATCACAAAGAGTTGGAAACAATCTAAATTTCCATCAAGAGATGAGTGGATTTGTAAATTCTGGCACATACACACAATTGAGTACTATGAAGCACTGAAAAGCATGAATGATCACATGAAACACATCATTTCATTGGAAGAGTTGGAAGGAATTATGTTAAGTGAGGTAAACCAATCTCAAAAGGTCACGTATAACATGAGTCCCCTGAGGTAAGTACAATCAGCACAGCAGGAATAGAAGAAAAGACACCTATCCCCAACTGCGGGGAGGTCAGACCAAACCCAGGGAGGTTTATTTGAGGGCAACATAAAGAAGGGGAAAGGGGGAGGGGGAAGGGAAATGGAGGTAGGGAGAAACTGAGATGATGATACGGGGAGAACAGGGCACTAAGCCACCCAGGGAGAGAGTATTGGTTGTGTCTCTACAGAATTGGAGTGTGGCTACAGACCCCACCATGACCTGCCAACCCAGGAGGGCAATGTAACACGTGGAGGAATCCATAAAAAGAATGGACTACAGGGCCGGCCCCAAGCAGAACCAGCCTGACCCCACCCTGGAGGTGTGTGCCACAGAGAATGACACTAGACCTTCTGGTGGGGGAACGGAACTGACCTACCATACCCAGATGGAAGGAAACCAAGAAGGAAAAAGAGAAAGGGGCAGTGAGCCTAGACTCCATATGGGCACCCCAAGCCCAGAGGATGGAGGCCCTGCATGGAGCTGCTGGGGCACAGAGAGGACTGTGGAGCTACCAACAGTTTAAGACATGTTGTTCCCTAACCAGAGCATACAGAGACAGGGGACAATAATGGGGACACATGGTGGGGAGACAGTATGGGAATGGTGCATAACAGATCAGCAATTGGAGTAAAGCTGAGCCACAGAGCCCCCGAGGAGCCCCAAGAATGGACTTCAGGTGAGGAGGGGCAGCCCCTAGATCTGCCTCAGGACCAGTGGGGAGGGTCTCATGGAGACCAGCAAACAGACCTGGACTTATCTAGGATTTTTTCTTTCTTTATTTTCTCTCATCTTTTTCTCTTTCCTTTTCTTTCTTCAGCCATATGTATTCTTATTGTTCAGACTAGGATATGGATGGTTTGCCTAATTACATGGGCTGTACATGGGAGGGAAGCCTGGGGAGAAGGCAATGGGGAAAATGGTCCTGGAAGGTAGAGGGAGAAGAAGGAGATGGGGAGAGGGGTGTGGTGAGCAGATGGCGTCATGGACAGGGAAAAACTAGGGAAGAGAAACCAGCATCTAGGAGAGATCTGTGAGTATTAGAACAACACCAAGATAGCGGAGAAGAAGGACTAAGAGGTGGAAGAAGGGGGATAGTGATGGCGGGGCAGGAGGAGGCAAAAGGAAACAGAGGCAAGCTCTAGGAAACAAAGGCATAGATAGGGAGATTAATAGAGGTGTGCACTTATGCAAATACATTGATCCGTAACAACAGTGGTATTGGCCTATGCACATATATTTATAAGGCAATACACTGAACCTGCAGACTGACCTTGGGCCTTGGCTCATACCACCCCTCAATACA
This sequence comes from Tenrec ecaudatus, assembly GCF_050624435.1. Lineage (NCBI taxonomy): Eukaryota > Metazoa > Chordata > Mammalia > Afrosoricida > Tenrecidae > Tenrec > Tenrec ecaudatus. Next base: position 304,754,893 of record NC_134530.1, on the reverse strand, counting down.
AGAACACTTTGTTCTAACAAACTGGCATTCTGTTATGCTCACCCCTGTCCCCCCTACACTATCGCTGAAGAAAAATGGGTGCATAAGCAGATGTGGTGAAGATAGAGGATGGTGCCCGACTATTAAAAGATACAGTGCCTGGGGTCTTAAAGGCTTGAAGTTAAACAAGTAGCCATCCAACAGTGAAGTAACAAGCCTACCTGGAAGAAGCACACCAATCAATAGGAACATGAGGTGTCGTCGAGACTGGGCAATGGACATCAGATTCACAACAGACAGTAAACAAACAAAAATGCATTGGTGTGAATGGAGGGGGGTTGGAGCAGAAACCCAAAGCCCATCTATGGACAATTGAGCATCTCCCCACAGAGGGGTTGCAGGGAGGGGGTGAGTCAATAAGGGAGCAGTAGAGCACTAATGGATCACACAGTATAGCTCTGTTCCCTGGAGGCCTCCTCACCCCCTCTATCACGACCTCATTGCTGCCTCCCAATCTAGACTAGATAGGAGCATGTACATAGCGGTAGGCAAGAGATAAAACTCACAACACATGGAACCCGGGGACAAGAATTGGAATAGAGATAACAAAAAGGTAGGGGGAAGGGAGGGAGAGGTGTTAAGGGAGGGGGGCACCAATCAGCAATGAATGGCACAACACCCCAAGCCAGAGGGAAGAACAACAGAAAACCAGAGCGGAAGGGAGATGGTGGTTGGAATGAAATTTGAAAATAATTAACAAGGGGGGGGCCCACAAGGGTTGGGGTGGGGGAGGGAGGGAAAAAAAGAGGAGCTGATCTCAAGGGCTCAATGGAAAATAAATGTCTAGAAAAGAACGATGGAATATATCTATGAATATGTTGGGCAATTGATTTGTGGGTTGTACCAAGAGCTGTAAGAGCCCCCAATAAACGGATTTTAAAAATTCTAGATTGGATTTTAGGCCAGGAAAAAATTTCGGGTCTAAAATCCAATGTAGAGCATATATATAATTTTTTTCTTCAGAAAAATAAAAAAAGAAGAAACATATCCAGCATCATAAAAAATGCAAACCTCTATTGACAGGTAGCTGCCCATGCAGCACACTGGCTGGGAATTGAACTCAGGTCTGCTGCATGGAAGGCAAGCATCCTACCACTGAACCACCCAATGCCCCTCTTACTTACATCTCCCAAATCAAAATCAAACACACTACCATCGAGTCTATTCCAACTCACAGTGACCATACATAGGGCTTCTGTGGCTGTAAATCTTTATGGGAGTATATATTATCATCTTCCCATGAAGCTGCTAATGGAATCGAGTCTCCAACCTTGCAGTTACGAGTCCAACCCCTAAGTACAGCATCACCAGGGTTCCATTATTAAGCACTTAGTGCATAATCATTAGTTTTTAAGTGAATAAATGACATCACACGAAATAACGAATTAGTTGTCCTTCTCCAAGTTGAAAAGCCGAGGTCTCTCGATAGCAGATTGTTTTGAATTCCTCCATCAATATATAAATGAAGACTTCTTTAGGTTTAAAACTGTGATCATATAGGTTGACATGAAAGTGATGGGTCCCGGCTGTGAATTCTTGAGTTTAACAGAATAACTTTTATTTTTGCAATCCCTAATGGATTGTAGCGTATTTGCCTATACATGATCAGCGATCGTGTGTATTTTCAGCAGGGCTGGTGAAGGAGGCCCTGAGAGGGATCTCTGATCCAGTTCTCTTTATCTCTCCTTCAAGGAAAATCTTACAATTTAGATGGAGTCCCTGAGACACTAACTCCAGGGGTCCCTTAGGTCAGAATCTGCTGGGCTCCTCAGTTACTTAGGAGTCCTTCTAATGCTATTTACATCTGTTTGGCTCTTTCTTTAGTAATCTTAGATAAGACCAGAAGAGGGACCGCTTTCCTGGTGGAATCCTATGCTTTTCTTCCATTTCTTTCACGAAAACCAGAGAACTGCTTCGCAATAAGATAGTCAAGTTGGTCTCCTTGAATGAGCACAATCAGGTGCAAAAGGCAGTTCTGTCTCACCAGCATAGGGGTTACCCTTTGACCTGAATAAATAACAATGGCAGGGGATTATGCATAGGAGAGGATAACTCAGAATGAATGGTCCTACCAGGAACTAACAGGTGGAGCAAGGAGGAGTCCAATCACGATGATTATTTTTCCCATGAACTAACAGGTGGAGTGAGGAAGAGTCCAATCACTTGGGATTATTCATGATGGTTCGGAACCACCGTATCCAAGAGGAGAACTGTCTTTCTTAGTGTGACAAATGCTAGTAATAAAACCAAGGAGGGCTGCCAAAAAGAGGTTAACGCAATGAGTTACACATTGGATTGCTAACTGAAAAGTTAGCAGTTCAAACCCACGAGCTGATCCGAGGAGAATGATGAAGTTTTCTATGTCTACAACAAACATAGCTGTGGAAACCCAAAGGGGGCAGGTCAACTCTGTCCTCTAGGGTCTGACTATGAATTCCAATGGACTCATTGGAAGTGGACTTGATTGATTGGTTTTAGCCATAAACTCTAGGGCAACACCCCAAATGGCAGAAGGGAAAAGGCTGCAAAGCTAAGACTAGACTAGCAATCATAAGCATGGCAAAAATTCTTCACCCCGGGAAAGGAAGGAGGAACAGTATGAAAATAGAAGTGGGCCCTATTTGGAGGCAACTTGTCCCCAAAGATGAGACCTCTGCCTGTCACTGCTCCCCAGCAGCTGCACCAGCAATTCCCTGGCTCTGTTGAACGCCTCTAGGTTGTCATGGACAGACACTTTTAAAAAGTGGAAAGTGTTCACAAACCAACCTGGTAGCCACCAATTCCATATTCATTCATACTAGTATTTCTGGAGTCTGATGGCATAGTGGTTGTGCATTGGCTGCTCACCACAAGGACAGCAGTTTGAAACCACCAGGCACTCTGTGGGAGAAAGATGAGGCTTTCTACTCCTGTAAAGATTTGCCTTTTTGGAAAACCATGGGGGGCAATTCTACCCTATCCTATAGGGTTGTTGTGAGTCACAATTGACTCAATGGTAGTGAGCATTTTGGAGAGTATTTCAGGTAAAGGTAACCAGACTAAGAGAGTGTATGAACTTGGCACCCTTATATATGGTTGGCAGAAATGAAAAAATGGTGCAGCCACAGAAGAAACGTTTAGCTGTTCCTCAAAATGGCCAACATAAAACTGTCAGGTGATTTAGCAATTCCACTTCTAGGCATACCCAGCCTCACAGCCATCGAGTCAATTCTAAATCAGGGGGACAGTATGAGACAACGTAGTACTGCACCTCTGCCTTTCTGCGACTGGAACTCTTTACAGGTGGAGAGAGCCTCCTCTTTCTCCTGAGGAGTGGCCGGTGATTTCTAACTGCTGGCCTTGTGGTGAGCAGCTCAATGCATAACCCATTATGCCCCAGGCTCCTGCTCCTAGGTGTATATATGTCACTGTGTTAGACATACCAACATGCGGGGCAGCCTAGCCTTAGCCCTGGTGTTTCAGGTGTTGGACTGCTAACCACAAGGTAAGCATTTCATACCCACCAGATAGAAATAGCCCAAGTGTCTAGCAGCAAACAAACAGATAAACAAGATGTGGTACATCCAGATAATGGACTACTGTGTAGCCATAAAGAGGGATGCAGTCTGGATCCATGCCATGGCATGGATCAACCTCCATACCATCACAAGTGAAACAACTCAGGCACAAAATGATAAATAGCCAACAGTTCCAATTATATGGGATACCTAGAGTAGGCAAAATCCTAGAGACATACAGGAGAATAGAGGTGATGAGGGGCTGAAGGGTGGGCAAATGAGGAGTTACTTACTGCTTAATGGACAGAGACTCTCTGCTTGGAGTAATTACAGTCAATTTGGAATTTAACCAGTGTTACAGAAATATTCACCTATAATGGTGAAACCTGGTCAATTTTATGCATATTAAAAAGTATACATTTAAAAACGTGACATGGACAATATTTAAATTTTTTATACTTCTTGTGACAAAAAAAAAATCAAAAGAAAGCACAAAAATTAGAGCATGTTCTTTGAGACAATAGGCCAGGAAGGCTTAATAGAAAGGATGAACAATGTCTAGAGTAAGGATTCGAACCTGGGGAGAGCGACAAGTTGAAGTTCTAAGAATACCTGGGCTTAGGATAGAGTCTTGGACTGCAATCCGAGAGGTTAGCACTTTGGGAGACCAAGAGAAGGTGTGGAGTTAAGGGTGACTACATTAGGGTCACCCGATGCTGGTGTTGCTGATGCCAAAACTTCTCTAGAGAGGAAACTGTCATGAATTTCTTCAATTAAATGAACAGAAGCAAAGAGCAGTTCGTGTCTGACGCAAGGCAAGCTTCCTCCCTTTCACTCCTTGCTACCATGGACCCACTTCCTTTGGTTCTGGCATTTTCTCCCTCAACGATGCGGCTTACACAGTTCACAGACGCCGCCATGTAGTGAAAGGACCTGCATTCTTAAAGATCCCCACTGCACAGTCATGGACCTCTGGTGGCACAGAGGACTAATCAAACATCGGGCTACTAACTGAATGTTGGGGCTTTGAACTTACCAACTGATGAGGCAGTCTGCTTCGGCAAAGACTTGCAACCCGTGCAGCCGTTCTACTGTCTGATCAGGGAGTTTAGAGTTGAAAATAGACTGACTTGATGGCAGACGGTTTGGTTTCCTTTCAGCTACTGTGCAGTAGCTGCCTGGCTAATTAGCTTGTGGGTATGACGCACATTAGTCATCTCTCTGCTTCCAAAGTATATAAAAAATAATCCATATGGCTATTTAACAAGGTCACAAATGCTGGGTGCCACCATTGGATCTGTTTGGAGGAAATCCAACCTGGCTGCAATGCGGGGAATGGAGCTCCCAAGAGACGGCTAGCTTCGCTATAGAAAAACTATAGATGAGCTTACAACAGCCTTGAGAGAGTGTTTGACGCGTGTGCGTCTGGTCCCAAATGGAAGGCTTTCAAGGCGGTGCCTTTTGATGTTGGTAACATCCAGCGAAGCCACTTGTTTCAAGTCACTTCCCTTCAGTTTGGGCTGATGAGCAAGAGACTTCTCACTTTACTCCATTTATCAAACAACGCGACGTCTTTCTTGTTTGCGTGGCGATTTACAAAACCAGATGGAACCACACCTTATGACACACTATCACAAAGGCTATAGGGAGTGTATTCCCGTGGATGTTGATCCTAGCTGTGCCAGTGAGGAGGTGGATCGTGTCCCATTGAGTGGATTCTAACTCACAGTGGCCGGGTGGGACAGAGTAGAATGCCCCATAGGGTTTCCTAGGATGTACTCATTAGAGGGTCAGGTCACCAGGCCTTTCCTCTGACGGATCACTGGTGAGTTCAAACGTTAGTTAGTTAGTAAGCCAGTGGACAACTATTAGACACTGGAATGTTCTCTGTGGCCCCTGGAAAATCACCTAGCCTCTTGGAGCTTTTGTTCATTTCTTTTTTAATCTTTGTGAAAATAAGGATTGTAGTAGCTATCCGAAGACTGTCGAGACACATGCTTCGTATAGTGAAAAGTGCTAGATTATAAAAAATCAGCAACGTTCCGTTCATAGGTGGCTCAGATGCACGATGGGATGCACTTAGGAAGCTAATGGGGCTGTCTGACAAGAGGAAGATGGGAAGGGAAAGATCCCAACGAGATAAGAGGCATCACATAGTTTTTAATCCTGCAACATAAATTGGATCAGCACTTGGACATACTAACCCACCAATAATCAATGTCTCATTGAGTTTACATTTAAATGGCCAAGGGATTTTGTTCTTGGTCATTGTTGTTTCAGCAGGGCTATAGGGAACTGAGATTGATGCAGTTGCTTTTCCAACTTGGCAAACAGGTACATTTTAAGACAATGGTAGCGCTGGGCCATAAAAAGTCGGTGAACTTGAAGAGCCTTCGTGTTCTATTCCTGTCTGATTTCACTCTCTCTTTAATTTCTTGTGTTATTTGCTCCACAGAATTGAGACCTAGTCATAAGTCCCTGATTACTTCACATGCTGGGTGGAACAGTCTTGCCTCAAAGTGGGAAGAGTTGGCAGCCGTTCTGTGTGTGATTCATTGTCGTATGGACGGCGTGGATGGGCCTCCGCACTGGGATCAGCCCTTTGCCTGCTCTTCCTAACCAGGGCAGGGCCTGCTACCATCTGAGCTGTGGGAACAGAATCTAGGTCTAAGGTGAAACCTACAACAACTGGTAGATATATTTCTGTCCAACATCTGCATGTGACGACTCGAAATAAAAATTTTACCTGGTCTGAAGGGTGGAATGTCCAATGCCCCAACAATAACGGGAAGTGTTGGCATGGCCATCTGTTGGCATTTAAGGCTAGTGTCCAATCTCTCGCCCCTAGAATGCCCTGTGCTGACATAAATCGTCCTGTTCCCTTTAAGAGTCACACGATAGGTGTACACACCTATTGCTCTTTACTACCTCTTTTTGCTGCTCCTATTTCTTCCTGCCCCTTATCCATCAAGTCAACTCCCACCCATGATGGCTCTAGCGTGTCCCATTAGAACGGTACTCCAGAAGGTTTTCAGTGGCTGTTTTTTCAGAAGGAATTTCTTCCGAGGTGCTTAGTGCACGTGGCTCCAATGGTGTCATGGGTGATGGGATCAGCAGGTCCCACCCACCAGCTGCCCCAAGGGGGAGAGAGGGAGCCATCTGTTCCTGGCAGGAAGGATTCACAGCCTCAGAAACCCAAAGGGACCGGAGGAGTTGGAACCAAGCAGATGGCAGTGATTTGATTTGGGGTTTGGCTCTAATAACTCTAATAACTTTCATCATAGATCTAGGCAACATTGTTCCAGCCCTGCTAATACCAGGTCTCTGTTAATGATTGCCAGGTACCAATAACCTGAAATGCTCAGAACAAGTTGATTATTTATTTATGAACCCATCAATAATAAATGTACCAGAAAGGAAGTTTTAAAAAGGCAAGGTAGCCTTGAAAATATGCAAATCATAATTCCTTTTGCCATGTGTTGCCTTTGCACAGTGTTAGGCAAGAACCTTCTGAGTTGTGAGATTGTCTTTGGAAGTCGGAGTGTTTGGTTTGGGTTTACCTTTTTTTAAGTTTAATTTTTTTTGGGTTTCATGCCTAGTGGTTGGAATTTTATCATGTGTTTCTGCTGAATTTGCTTCGTTTTCAAGCCTGCGACCATGAAGGAGTTGGCTGCCTTCATGTTTGCATGGACTTTTAAAAGCTTTTATTTGCTAATTCATTGCTAATAAACGTCATATTAAAAAGTCTAATTTTGACGCAGCAATGATTTTTTATTACCGAGTTTGTAGGCATTATTGAGGAAATTAAGAAAGAATAGCTTGGCTCTTAAACTCAGTTGCAAATTCTGAGTTGATTAAAGTTTGTTTTTGTTTTCTTTTGGTTATTTATGTTAACTGTAGCAGATATAAGGGGGTTGTAAAAACTAATGGAAAAATGACATTATCTTTTCATTTCTGTTATCCATGAACTTTTGGAAGCTTGTTCATACATGAGTAGAAAATCATTAGTTATTTCAACCATCTGTACGTGTCCATTCAGTGACATTAGTCATGTTCACCATGTTATTCCATCACCACCCGCCATTTGCATACCATCTCAATGATTCCAGAAGTAGGCTCCCAGAGAATCTTGCTTAGACATCCCTTCTTCTCAGGGACCTCTTCACAATTATTGGGTGCCGTTAATGTGTTCTTTAGATAAATAGTGATGAGGTGGGGAAATAGGGAATGATGAGGAATGGGGATGTTGGGGAGAATTTTGGAAACAAACGAGACACATTGGAGCAGTTGGTGTAGAGACTTTGGGATTTCTATGTTCACCACATGTTCTCATCACTCACCATTGCATGATTCAACCACCCTGGAACGATCTCCTCTAGGCCCTTGGGGTAAATAAGTTCTCGGTCGTACAGAAAGAGTGCCCAAAACACCACACAGACGTACTAGAAAACAAAACAGCAACAGAGATTCATTAGGTTTGTTAAGGATACATGAAAAAATAAAAATAAGTACTACATTTAAAGATATATGTACACTAAGGAGCTCTGGTGATGCTGTGGGGTAAGCTAACCATATGCTGCTGGATGGTTCAAACCCAACAGCGAGTCCATGGAAGAAAGGTGAGGCTGTCGGATCCCATAACAATTTACAAAGCATAGAAAGCCTACAAAGGGTTGCCATAAGTTGGAACCAACTCTGTGGTGGTGGGATGTATGCACTAAAAACAACAAGAACCATCGTCAAGAATTAAAAACCCACAGGCATCGAACTCATTCTGATTCCTACTCCCCACTCAAGGAAAGAGTAGAACTGCTTCCTAGGGTTTCCAAGGCTGTAAACCTTTATAAGAGCAGAAGCTTCCATGTTTCTTCCTGGAAGCAGCTGGTAGGTTTAAACTGATGTCCTTTGGTTAGCAGATCAACACTGCAATACCATATATATATATATATATAAAATGAAAAAAGTATTTTGTTGTAATAGAATTGTTATGTTCATTTATATATATAATGAAAAAGTATATATATAATGAAAAAAGTATATATATAATGAAAAAGTATATATATGCATAATGAAAAAAGTATATATATATATATAAAATGAAAAAAGTATTTTGTTTTAATAGAATTGTATGTTCATTCTTTCCAGGGATTTCTTGGCCCAAAACTTAAGAGATATTTACTGTAAACCCTTAAAAAGTTGAAACATGTAAGGTGAAAACCTGTTAGAGAAGGTAAACTCAAACATAGCCCAATCATCCTCAAGAGAGGAAAGTGGTAAGACTGCACCCTGTCAAAGGCAGAAGACTTGCTTGACCTAGAAAAACATGACCGTTCAGTCTAGTTCTGGCTCTCAGGTTTCATGGCTCATATGTGTTGTCATGTCAGGCAGAACAGATGTAGATACCCAAGATTCATAGGCTGCTGAGTCATTTCATTTTAACCAATGACTCTTAGGCTTTCACCAGGAAGTTGAGGAGGGTCCCACTGCATGCCTGGAGTCTTATGTTTGCCTCCCCCGGCTTCCATATAAGCATGGCCACAGGAAGTGAGATCTCTGGGAGAGAGAGGATGAGAAGTGACAGGCTCCCAGGATAATTCCCAAACTAGTTAGCCAACACTTGAATCGCTCCATTTCTTTGGATGGTTGTGTGTGTGTGTGTGTATATATATATATTTGGATGGTTTTATATATATCACACTCCATTGCTAAAGACTTAGCCTTCAGAAGGTTGATGGGTGAGAGAGAGTGTCCTGCAAAAGACAACTAGAATGCTAGCATTCACTGGTTTCCGTGACTTCACCAGTGGCGGGAGAGTTTCATCACACGTGTAAGTTTAAAGGCTCAGTACAGTGGGAAGCAGGACAATGACAGGTGGAAGATGGTAGTTGTTTCTATTGCTAGACCCACTAAGCAGATGGTGTGCCCAAGGTCAGTTTGTTTCCATTCTGGTAACAAATGAAAGCATGAACAAGTTACAGTGACGACCAATAAGCTTAGCGTCCTCCACATTCATTAAATCTGGAGTTAATATGTATGCATAATATATAAATATGAGATTATACGTGTGTAATGTCCATGTTTACATAGTCATACAAAATGGCATAGCATTGCACTACATCTCACAGAAACAATGTGTATGTATGGCAGCCAGTGGAACCTGGTACATGAAAGGGAAAATGAATCATCTCTCTGCCCAGGCAGGTTCCATTGTCCCCATCACTTGATGGAACCATGGTTTTCTCAGTTTCATTTTGAGGACAGTCCTGGAAGCTTCCCATTTGGAAAGAAGTCTTGTACCAAATTGTGACAAAGCCCCAAAAGCTAGCTTCCAATAGAGGTGGCCAGGGATTTGCCTGATCCTCTGAGCACTGGGCAACATCCAGCCATCTAAAGACAGATCCGTCACTTATATGTAGCTGCTCTGGGTAACAATAAAGGGTTCCTACACAACCTTGCTCCCCAGAAGTGACCTCCACATAGATATGTGTATTATATGACATCCCCGTCTCTTTAACTTACTGTGGATAAAGGGAAAGCGATGCAGGTGAAAAACAGGTTTCTGGAAAAAGTTATTAACTTAATATCCTTTTTCTTTGTAATTCCTTTCAGCGCATCATCCAGGCAGGCGATCCCGTTGAAAATGGCCTGTAAGACCTAAATTCATTACAACAAATGAGGACATTTTCATTTGCCTTAATTAATACATTCTTCACTGACGTAAAACTCCATCCCTCTGGGAGTAATGTTGATTTGCGGAGGAGGCGGTTGCTTGGCTGTTTTGGTGGAGAGCCAATTTAAGGGGCTGGATTTGCCGCTCAGTGGGCTCCGACCTTACTCACTCAAACGGATTGAAGAGCGCCGTTTAGGGAATAATACTACGTACAGTATTTAGCGTAATGGGCTCCAGCTAAAATGGAAACAAAATGAAGAGTCAGCTTTAAAAGAAGAATGTAATGAGATAGGCACCCTGACTGCACAGAGGTGGGAACAACTGAATTAGCAGCACAAATGAAGAGACACAGATACCATGAGAGACCCCAGCGTGGTCTCCCTCAGGGAGCAAAAAATCAACCGAAAGTGCCTAGATCTGAGCTAGAGTTCAGAGAGGAGGGAGTCCAGGTTAGGGAAGCTGTGTAGGGACCTTAGGCTCAGCTGACAGCCATCTCCATCACCTGAGAGAGGAACGGGTTCTTCTCGTTGAACAACAATGCCATCAGGCCGCGTGGAGAAAATCTGGTTCAAGGACTGATTCAAAACTAGAGGCACAGAGGAAATAAGGGGGCTCTGGCAAGTCACGAAGTACCCTGGGGTCTCGCTCCGAGGCCAGGAAAATGAGAAACAGAATCCTTTTCACAGCAGGCACGGCATGCCTCCCACCAGTGCTTCAGTGTGTGGCACTGTGCTCGCTTCAGTGTTTCTGTGATGTTGATGGCTCAAACACCAGCCGGGTCACCTGTAGAGGACAGACCTCAGTGGAGTCTCCCACGCTAAGACAGACTAGGAAGAGAGGCCTGGTAATCTAGTTCCAAGAAGTAGCCAATTAAAGCCCTGGGATCCACAACATTGTCTGCTACAGCACTAGAAGATGAGACCCTTAGGTTGGAAGACAGTCAAAATACACAGTGGCGACAACACTGGACCCAGGCATATCAACTCTCATGAAGACAGCGCAGGACCAGGCATTTTGTTATACTGTAAAGGGGTCACTGGGAGCCAGATTTGAATGGATGACAATTGGCAACAGCCGTAAGACATCGATGGCAAAAGGCTGGTTCTTGTTCTTTTGCACAAACCAGTGAATTCTGATTGAAGGCCTGGTGGGTATCACAGCACGGTTTGGGGTGATGCGTGTCATGCCTATTTGGAATTCATCGTCGTCCTTAAATTGAAATAGAAAAGGAGTTTGGACGGTGTTTAGGGTGTGAGTCAGGAACGTTCTAAAAGCTGGAGAACCAGGTAAAAGATCAAGTCTGTGGTGGGAAACAGCCCCCCTGAGGTCTGGGCGCTAAGAAAGCACTGACCAGCTTGACTTCTGGCTTCTTTCTGGGCTTGGGGAGAGGATGGGAGAGAAGGCAGAGGAAGAGCAGGTCAGCATTACTCCTAATGGGGCTCAGGGGCCAATAACACCCACATCACCTTCAAGCTTCTTAGAAATTTGACTTTCCACTCAACCCCCAAAGATGGAATCACAATTTCTGGGGGATGGTCTGATTTATAATGAGATCCCCAGTTGATCTGCAGGGTGAAGTTTGAGAACCTCTGGATTATATCTGAAGTTGTCACATTAAAGTTGCTATTCACATAAAACACCGTAGCAAAACTCTCTGCCATAGAGTCCATGTTGGCTCATAGTGACCCCCTGTGGGTTTCTGAGACTAGAAATCTCCATCTTTATCCCTCAGAGCTGCTGGTGGTTTCAAACCGCTGACCATGTAGGCCACAGCCCAATTCTTAACCACTACACCTGCAGGGCTAGCTGACTTTTATAGACCTTGTGTGATGTGTCAGGTACTCATTTAAGTTTTGATTTCATAATAACCTTTTGAGATAGGTCTTATTACAACTCTTCACCCATTTTAGAGATAAAGAAACCGAGGCACAGAGATTTAACAATTTGCTTAAAGTGTCTTAAAGCAAGCACTTAAATCAAAGCAAGTAAAATCCACACAGAAGCACACCAAGATGTGTGATCCAAAGATCATAAACAATAAAATGCAAAACCAGAGGAGGGAATTGTATTAGAGCTTAAATTCTGAATACCCAATTTTCAGAAGACTAAGAATGACAATATAAGCCCAAAGTCCATGTGCAGAGTCCCCATGTGGACACCACCGCTGTTGAATTCTCTGTGACCATTGACCAAGAATATGGATACACATCCTCAGACACACTGTGTTGGAAAATGGATTCGTTCTATCACACGGACCAGCCCAGGAGGAGGCAATCTCCCTGAAGGGGTCCTTGATGGAGATCCCTGTAATGGTGATTGTATAGTCATAAGTGGCACCCTGGCTGCATCAGGGAAGCTCCCGGACTATTATGGCAAACTCCTCTGTCTAACAGAACGCACATGTCCCAATCATGGCTCCTGATCCCACACCAAAAGTCCCACCAGCAACTATCATGTATTGACCTGCTGTCAACCGTGGTTTTGTGACATTTTTCTTTGGTCTCCATTGTCCTTTTTAAAGCTCTTTATCTTAGCAAACCTTTGTACCCCATTATGACCTCAAGCTGATGGTCTCCCTCATCAGGATGATATGTCTCTGTAGTTGTGTTGTCCTTATCACATTTAAGACTTAATAAGTATTCTTTTAAAAAATATGTTTGCCTAAAATCTTACGGGCTAAGGCAAGATTCAAAACCTGGCATCTGGTTCTTAATCTAATCTAATCTAATCTATCTATCTATATATGTATGTATATATAAAGGAAATATAATGTTAGCAGACTTCTAAGAGTACCTTAGAGAAAGCCTTGTGGAAAGTCAGAAAGAGAACAACTATCTCCAGGTGCAAGAATGAAAATGATTTAAAATATCCTGATGCCTATTTCCCAGCCTCCAGAAATTCACTGTGAAAAGTTGGAGAGCTGAGTCTACCCAGAGGCACCTCAGAAGAAATCCCTGGCAATCTACTTCTGAGCAACACTTTTCATTATGGTTGGTGCACTGGGCATTTCACCCTTAAGACTGAGGAAAGATTTACCTGGAGTCGTCACAGGCAGATGTTGAACAGACATATGTCTACCAGTCGTAGTTCTCACCTTAGACATAGATTCTGTTCCCACAGCTCTGATGATAGCAGGCCCTGCCTTGGTTAGGAAGAGCAGGCAAAGGACTGATCCCAGTGTGGAGGCCTGTACATGCTACCCATAAAGCAATGAATCACACGCTGAATGGCTGCCAGCTCTTCCCTCTTTGGGGCAAGGCTGCTCCACCCAGCATGTGAAGTCTGTGTGACCGCTTTTCTAAGGCCAGAGTTTCCTACATTCATAATGAGTCAAACTAGTCCTGACATTCTCTTGCTTTTCCCAGCCTAGAATATAGAAATTGGATTGGGAGAAAGAACCCATTACTCAGAGCCTCCATGGCTTCTCTGTCAGCAATAACAATCTGCTCCGCACTGCAATATTCTCCCTGTCCACCCTAAGCTCACGAGTTCCTTCACCAGCATGTGCCAAGAAGTACATAAGTCAACTGTGTGTGTTCGCCATGACTGTCTCCACAGATATGAACCCGTGCTAGTATGCCATCATCTGCACCAACAAGCACCATTTATTGGGCTCCTGCCTAGTTGTTCCTAAGCTCAGGATGGAGGCCCTAGGGTGGTGCCATAGAAATAAACAGAGAAGAGCTAAGGCATGAAGGAGGGAGTTCCTGGTAAGTCGTGACTCAGATGGAGCCAGGGAGCCGGGAAAGTGAGGAGCCGTCCGCTTCTTGGGGAGCATTAAGAACAGGTTTAGGTCAGCGCTCAAAATGAGGCAGCAGTCTGCCAAAGACAATGTACGCACCTAGGACACAGGAAGAGAAAGAACCACCTCCAAGGAGAAGATGGTAGTATTAAAATAAGATGGCCACACTGAGCTACTTTTGATGCTCTTAAAAAAAAACAACAACTGTCATTTACACCTAATCATGCAGTGGCGGTTCAGTAGAAGTCTTACATTCTACCCAGTAGAATTCTTACATTCTACCCAGGAGATCTGGGTTGGTTTCTGACTGGCATACCTCATGTACCACTTCTCTGTCAGGGTCCTGCTCCATCTATGCCCGCTGTTGTCATTGTGAGGTGCCAGTGGGTGGGTGGCCTTGAGGGCAGTGAATTGGGGTTTGGGTGTGCAGAGTACCTTGTGGAGCCCTTATAGCACTGTAGACTACGTGGTAGGCTGCGAAAGGCTGCTAACCAGAAGGTCAGCAGTTCAACTCCATCCTTGGTTCCTTGGGAAAAAAGACAAAGCCATCTGCTCCCATAAAGACATTCTGCCTCCCAGGACCCAGGGGGGATAGCTCTGCTCTGTCCTACAGCCTGGGGGAGTGGGAGTCCACCCCCTGGCAGGGAGGTCCATTGGGGTTTTGGAGTATTCCTCAATGCCTTCTGAAGTGGGGCTGTTCTAAGTGGTTAGCTGTCATTCATTTCTATTACTCATACTGTATGAGATGGGGTGAATTTACAGTTTTCATGTAAATCAGTATGATGTAAGGGCACTCTGGGAGTGTGATGAGCTACAAGTTGGGCTACTAACCACAAGGTCAGCGGTTCAAAACCACCAGCCACTCCTTGGAAGAAAGAAGAAACTTTCTACTCCTATAAAGGTTTATAGTCTCAGAAACCCACGAAGTCTATTCTACTACAGAGGATCAATATGAGTCAGATCAACTCGAGGCAATCAAAGTGCAATTTAAGAAACTGTAGCTAAAGGAGAGTTAATTTCTGCATCTTGCGGTCTTCCCCAAGTGTTGGTGTCATTGAAACCTAACCTCTGTAAATCATCAGGTTTGTTCATTTGCCTTTAAACCAGAACCCTATTGAAATTTTCCTAGGAATGAGCACGTCTAATCTTTTAAACATAATTCCAAAGGAGGAGATTTCACAAGTTCCTGGAGCCATTCACTAGAGTTCTTACTGGATCAATCAAAGTAAACCAGCTTAGCAAAACAGACCCCATTCAGCCAAAATTGAGCCCTGGTGATGCAGTGGTTACTTCACTGGGCTGTAATCTGCAAGGTTAACAGTTTGACTCCACTAGCCAGATCCTGGGGACAAAGACAGGGTTTTCTACTCCCATAAACAGTTCCAATCTTGTAAACACAAAGGCAGTTCTACCCTATCTTGTAGGGTTGCTATGAGTTACTATGAGCTTGATGGCACTGGGGATTTTTTGTTTTGTTTTTTTCCTTCTATATGATGCAGCACCTGCAGTAGGAGACTCTTCCAGGATAATATGGCAAATGAGAGCTAACTGCATGCATAAGCAGTGTTTGCGAGACAGGTAGGGGTAGGTAGAAGGAACTATTGTTAGCATATCTATATCCATATACAAAATAATAATATTTAGTAATCATTTATATGCATTTAGCTTGAGAAGATGATAGAGAAAAAAGAATGAGATAAAGAACACCGAGCAGAAGTGATATGAAGAACACAAGTTGGACTAATGAGCAGAAGAAAAAAGACCAAGAACATTGAGAAACAGGTCAGAAAATATTAAAAGAATACTTAGCCAATTCTGTTAACAACCGATTATAGTGTCTTAGTGAGTGGCTTCAGGGTGGAGTATCTGACCCTGAAGAACAAGCTGCCAACGGCGTGGGTCCAACCATATCCATGTCCTTCTGGGAACGAACTGCCTTCTCCACGTAGATTTGACTTTAATGACGGGACTGGAGTAATGCATTGGTGATCTGTTTGTTGATGTGACATGACTCAAAATGAAAAGAAATATCAGGAAGCATCTATCAGTAGGCAGAATGTGAAATGTACAAAGTATGATTCTAGGAAAGTTGGAGGATCTCCAAAATTAAATGAAATACTTAAAGGTAGATAACCTAAGCATGACTAAACTAAAATGGACTGGTATGGGCCGTGTTGAGTTGGATGATCATGTGTGAGACACTGAGGTCTGGGAAGAGAGTATTTGTGGACAAATTCTCTATGCCTGTGATTAAAGAAGCCTGGGAGGCCAGGATTCTGAGTGGAGGGAGGCCTTCACATTTGTGAGTTGGAGGTAAGTCCCAGTCACGTTTTCCCAATTAAAAATTGCTTCTGCAATATCCTCCCATTACAGTGCTACCTTAATGATACCTCTTACAAGCACATGGCTGATTACTTTCCAGTGGCAGCTTTATCTAGAGGAGTAGAGATAGGTTGCTATTGTTCTCCCTGCTCAGGGAACAGTTGACCGCTTCTACCTGTCTCCCAGCACTGGGGTTACTCCCCCAATGAGCTTAGGGATCTCTAGGGCAAAGATACTGATGCACACCTTCCAGACATGGTTGATGGAGAAAAGTGTGTATATAAGCAAATGTGGTGAAGAAAGGTGATGGTACCTGGCTGTCAAAAGATATAGCGTCTTGGGTCTTAAAGGCTTGAAACTAAACAAGAGGCCATCTAGCTCAGAAGCAACAAAACCCACATGGAAGAAGCACACCAGCCTGTGTGACCATGAGATGTCAAAGGGATCAGGTATCAGGCATTATCAGAACAAAAGGGGGAGTGCAGAGTGGGGATCCAAAACCCATCTCTAGGCAACTGGACACTCCTTACAGAAGGGTTGCAGGGAGGAGATGAAATATACAACTTTTCTCTAGTTCTTAAATGCCTCCTCCCCCACTATCATGATCCCAATTCTAGCTTACAAATCTGGCTAGATCAGAGGATGTATACATAGGAACTGGAAACACAGGGAATCCAGGATAAATGATCCCTTTAGGACCAGTGGTGAGAGTGGTGATACCGGGAGGGTGGAGGGAAGGTGAAGTAGAAAGGGGGAACCTATTACAAGGATCTACATATAACCTTCTCCATGGGGGATGGACAACAGAAAAGTAGGTGAAGGGAGACATAGGGCAGTGTAAGATATGACAAAATAATAATAATTTATAAATTATCAAGGGTTCATGAGGGAGGGGGGATTGGGGAGAGAGGGGGTAAATGAGGAGGTGATATCAAGGGCTCAATTAGAAAGCAAATGTTTTGAGAATGATGATGGCAACAAATGTCCGAATGTTCCTGACATAGTGGATGTATCTATGGATTGTGATAAGAGTTGTATGAGTCCCCAATAAAATGATTTTTTAAAAAAAGATACTGGCTATCTTGTTAAGGTCTGCAGTTAGGCAGACTGGCATGTCCTGACATTATATAAGCTGGTGAAGGAATACTCTGTCTCTCTCCCCCCACCCCTACTCTCTCTTTCCTGCTCTTTCTCAGACCTGGCTTCATGGAGGAGGCGAGCACCCCGCCAAATTTTATCCATCTTTTTATTTATTCTCTTCAATTACACAGTCATCCCTAGAGACCTATCAGGTTGTAGGCTGGCTCCCACACACGTGGTCTACTACACCAGGAATGACAGACTGACTAAGGATGATGCTGCAATTTGGGAGGGGGCTGGTGTCAAAGAGGACATTCCATGATCTATCCAGAAGGACAATTCTACCAGTGATAGGATAATGTGTCAATAAACCCGCAAAGTAAGCCAATTGATAGGACTACTGTTCAAATATACAAACCAAGAAGGAAGAAACCGAAGAATTTTATGAACTGCAGTTTGAAATTGATCAAACATGAAATTATGATCCATTCATTAAAAATGGTGATTGCTATGAGAAAGGTAGGGGAAAAAAGAAGAGTGATTAGAAGGTGGGGGAGACGACTTGTGGGATAAGAATTATGATGTTTTTCAAATGATAACAGTTTGTAACATTAATAACCTATAATAGAAAATATCTTTTGTAGCAAAATAAATGTGGATCTCACCTTATGAAAGACACAAGAATTAAATCAACTACATCTGTTGAAAGAAGTGATGGAAAAGCTCGATATTATGAGTCCGAATGAGGCTGGGGGCTGTAGAATAGACCATCAGTTGCTCATCTGCAAGTTCAAATTAAAACTGAACGAAATTAAAAGAAATCCACAAGAACCAAAATACAATCTTGAGTACATCACCTCCAAATACAGATGCCATCGCAAGAACAGATTTTATATTTTGAGCACCAATGACCAAAAACACCAGATGAGTTGTGAGATGACATCCAAATATAAAAATCATCCATTAAAAAGCAAAAATCATTTAAAAGAGAAGAAATAAAGAAAAGACCAAAACAGGTGTCAGAATAGACAAAGAATAGAGGAAATTAGGTGAAAGAGCCAAGTAGAATATTTCAAAGTTGGCTCAAGAAAACAAAGTATTACAATGAAATGTGCAAAGAGCTGAAGTTAGAAAACTAAAAGAGAAGAACATGTGTCAATCTAAAAACAAAACAAAAAAACCCAAAAAACAGAAGAAAACATTCAGGCCATGAGTTGCAATATTGAATGATCTAGGAAATGCCAAAGCAGCATAATATTGGATGATGCAGGAAACCTCGGAAAAGAATTTTAAAAAATGAAGAGAGTTAATGTTTCTGAAGGAATTGGTCAAGATTCAACCAGTTCTAGGATATGATCAGGAATGGATATTGTTGAAAGAAGTAGTCCAAGCTGCAGTGAAAGCATTAGCAAAAAAAAACAAGGCTCCAGAAATTGACAGAATGCCAAGTGAGATTTTTCATCAACTTTGGAAGCTCACTCTTCTATACAAAGAGAGTTGGAAGCCAGCTAGGTGGCCAATTAACCGAAAGCATTCCATATACTTACCCATTCCAAGGAAAGGGGATCCGGTGGCATGGAGACATTATCAAATGGTACCATTAAAAACAGGTGCATGTAAAATTTTGCTGCATGTAATTATAAAATTGTTGTAGCAGTTCACTGATAGGACTGCCAGAAATTCGAGTCAGATTCAGAAGAGGATGTGGAACGAGGGATGTCACTGGTGAGGCCAGATTGTTCTTAGCTGACAACAAAGAATACCAGAAAGATGTTTACCTCTATTTTATTTACTAAGCAAAGGCATTCAACTATGTGGTTCATAAACTAAGGAGGGTGTTGCAAAGAATGGAAATTTCAGAACATTTAAATGTTCTCATGCAGAATCTAGTCACTTTTTGGCCAACCTTTGAGCCATTGGGGTGAGTTCAGGTCCGCAAAGACAAAGCAATAGTTGTTTGAACCGAATCAAGGATACTACCTAGTTTAAAATCAGTAATGGTGTGTGTCAGGATTGCATCCTTTCATCTTAGCCACTCAGTCTGTATTATGAGCAAGTCCTCTGTGAAGGCAGACTAGCTGAAGAAGAACATGGCATCAAAATGGGAACAAGGATGTGAATTACTTATTGTTGGAAATTGAAGACTTCAGCCTTCAGAATGAATTCCAACCCAGGGTAAAGTAAATCCCAATTCTCACAACTAAACCAGGAGACAGCACCATGTTAAATGGAGATAAAATGGAAGTTAAGGATTTCAGTTTACTTGGATCTACAACTAATGTCCACAGAAGCAGCAATCAAGAAATCAGACGACACATAGCATTGGGTACATCTGCAGCGAAAGAGCTTTGTAACATGTTAAAAAGCAAAGATGTCCCTTTGACAACTAAAGTGTGCATGACTTGAGTCATGGTATTTTCAACTGCCATATTAGTATGAATATGGGCTCGACAGAGGATAGTGTACATATGTATTTACCTTTGTTGCAAATATATCCATGGATGTGGTGGAGCATACAGGGGTCAGTTATAAAAAATTAGACATAATAAAACACTTAGTCACTGGGCCAAAGTCCACAGAAATATAGTCTCAGGGGACACCAAGCCCAATTTGCACAACATCACAAAGATAATGTTCTCCTTCCTACTTTGGTGTGTAGTAACTCGGAACGGAAAAGCTTGTGAGTAGTCACATAATGGGCAACTATTGTTCTCGTCCTAGAGGAAAACAGAGTGTTGAAAATGAAAGACACATGGAAACCATTAGTCCAATGAACTACAGGATTTTACAAATACCATGACCCTGAGACCAGGAGAACTAGATAGTACCCATCTACCACTACCTACTGCTCTGAAAGGGATCCCAGTAGAAAATCTTGGCTAGAGAAAAATGTGGGGGAAAGTTCATAATCATAAGAGACAAGATTTACCAGTTTGATAGACTAGTCAACCCCCCAAGAATATTGCTCTTAGTCACCCTCCAGTCCTTGACCTGAACTTACCTCAATGGCTTAATATTTGGGCAAATAATGAATAGGTATTTAAAGTCAATAGTAACACTAGGGAAGTATGTACACCTTAGAATAATAAACCATTTGAAATCAGGGGGGCAGCATTTGCCCAGGACACATTTCAAAATGAAGAATTGGACAGGAAAGAGAGGAATAGAAACAGGGAACACAGCAAATGCCAAACAGATTTGCTCTGGAAGCGTCCACCCAATACACAATAAGAAGTTAGGAAAAACAAACAAGCAAACAAAAATCCTAAGAGGCAGTACTACCCTTTTACATCGGGTTTCTGTAAGGAGGAATCAAGTCAAAAGCACCTAACAAAAACTCTATGTACACATGGATTAGGCTAATAACCAGAAAGGTGGTGTTTAGAGGTTCAAATCCACCCAGAAGCACCTTGGAAGACAAACCTGAAGATCTATTTCCGAAAAACCAGTTATTGAAAACTTTATGAAGTGTAATTCCACTCTGAGACACACGGGGTTGTCATGATTTGGAATTGACTCAGTGACAACATTTTTTGTTGTTAATCTATTATATATATTATATGTTATTATAATTAAGATAATATTTATTTAAATTTACATTCAATCTAATATTATAAATTTTATTTAATATGTTATAAATATGTTATAAATATTTTATAAATATATATATATATATAAACTACCGAAATGTTGTCATGGTTGTTTAAAAATCAGAAACTTTTATTTTGGAGACTGGTGGTAACTATTCCCTTTTCATTAACCTTAATTGTTTCAACTGTCTGAGAGCTAAAATCTGAAGCCTTAAGGATTTTCAAAGAGCAAAGATGTTTAGAGGTATTACTGAAGGCTAGGTTTAAAAGTTCCACAAATGATTGTATTAACTTGCTGGAAAGTGAAGTTTCGCCTGTGATAGTTAGATGATTTTATGTCAACTAGACACACCTAGGGGTAGCTAGGGGTAGAACCCAACCTGTCCATTAAGCTTGATAACACTTCCTTGGGAGTATGGCCTTTTGTAGGTGAGCCTGGAACCTAGGTACCCACTTTTCTCTATTGAGACATCACCTTCTTGCCTATTGGAAGTCTGCCTGTCTCTATGGGCTGTCATTCCTGGGAACTATGGGCACCTTACCTTCTTTCCACTGACTGGGATCTACATGACTGGGCTGGGATGCTTTCTTGATAAGTACTTCCTTCTTAATATAAAGCTCTTTCTTATGCATAGATGAGTGTCATAGGATTTGTTTTTCCAGACACCCAGGCCTAACACAGGGTCCATGTATTGAATGGGTGCTGTAACATAAACGGATCGCCATGATTTTGGATTATAAGGTGTGCTCCACAAATATGTGTTGGAATCTTAACCCCTTTACCTATTGATATAGTCTGGTTTAGGAACAGGATTTGGGGTCTGTTCAGTAGATCAGACCTGAAGAGGGTATCTTCTCAACTGAATCACTTCTGAATTATGCCGATAAGAAACTGAACACAACTATGCCCAAACAGGAGGACAGATGCCAAGGGGAGATCATTGTCCAGTCAAGGAACCAAGGGATCAAAAGAATGCCTGGACTACTGACAAGAAAGGAATGAATGTACAAGAGGGCTTCAAAAAATTTGTAAGAAAATGCATTGAGAAGGTAATGGAATTTTCCCCACACTTTTTGCATGGCCAAGACCTGGATTTGGACGATGTATATTTACTTTTTGAAATCAGATTTTCATGTGGCACCCTATAGTTTCATCAAAAATCCCAATTATCATTCCCCAAATGGCCTATTTTTGTCTTCTACCTAATACACATCTGTATATATATTAACATATTATTTACATGTTCCCAAATATTTTCTTTTCAAAAGTTTTCCTCCTGTTTCTCTCCCAGTGATTCCCTCTTAATTCATCAGAATATGGTCAGAAGGGTTTGAAAAGCAAGGACTTGCGGCAGAAAATTGGTCTTTAAATAGTTAAACATACGTGTTTGCCAGTTAGTTGGATGATTTTTCCGTTAAGATGGAGTCTGAGCCTATTAAAAAAATTGAAGTGGGATCTGAACACGGCAAAATGTGTTTGCTTTTCTTAGATAAATCTGCTAGTCTGCGTGTGCTATAAAATGGCATTATTCCTCCACTCGGAACTGCACTTCCTACACAACAGACGCCTCTCTGCCTGCTCTTCCGAGACTTTCCCAAGTAGATAAAGTTAACCATTCCTCCTGCTTTTGCAGGCAAATTCGGGATGAAATCATCCATTTAGACCCCATTTGGGGGTTATCTGAAAAGGGTTCCAAGATTCTTTATTTTAAAAACCAATTGGCAATTAGCCAACACAAAATGTTCCTACAGCTAACTTTCTAATTGGGCTTCTCAGAGCAAACTGTTCAATGGAAGAGAAAAACAGAAGTCACAGGGAAAACAACAATGGAACTGTATATTTAATAAAGTCCAGGGTAGATGCATGTAGAAGCAGAGAGAGAGAGAGAGAGAGAGAGAGAGAGAGAGAGAGAGAGAGAGAGAGAGAGAGAGAGAGAGAGAGAAATCAGACTTGCCATAAAGTCAATTCCAACTCATGGGGACCTCACAAGAGAGAATAGAATCTTTCTAGGAGCAGAAAATCCCATTCTTCTCCTGGTGGTTCAAGCTGCTGACCTTGAGGTTATCAGCTCAGGCTGTAACCCAAGAGGCCACCAGGACTCCTGCTATGCAAGCACACAGAGAGACAAACAGACGAGTCCTAGTTTAAGCACATATATGGACTTACCAGGTTAATGAGTGTCAAGTACTTCCACTTTCCACCATGATGGAATATTTGGGCTGTCTCTGGAGTCATCTTTAATTGGGAAATGCAATAGTTGAGGAATATATACCAGTTCAGAACAAGGAAGTGGTATATGCAGACAGAAGCCCTTGCCATGGCTAGCTCTGAGCAGCGAGCTACAAAAGCTCCTGGTCACTTCCCTCTGTTCACTCTCCAAGGTCTCAGCTGTAGTCCTCCAAGCCAGCTAGTTGTAAAACCAACCCCTCAGGATCACACTGCCAGGAGTGGGAATTATAACACGGGCTGTATTGTGCTCCTTTCACAGGCTCCTTTTTATCTGATAAATTTAGGAGACAAGATTGCTGTTGGTTTATAATGACGGATGATCATCAGATTACTACACACTTAAATATGTAGGCTTTCACCATGGCAGGAGCCTGGCACGAGCTATACTTTGCACCATTGGACTAGGGTGGGGCATTATTACAAGATCTTGTTTAGCAATTATGACCCACATCTAATGAAATATCATCTTAGCAATATTCTGTCCTCACCCCCTTCTTTTCATTGGGGCAGAAAAGAGAGTGGTAATAATATATCATGAGAGAATGAGGAGCAAGCTGATAAGCCAGGTGAGAGAGACCATTGGTGTGTTCAAGAGGCAGAGGGATGTGAATAGAAAGAATAAGAGTTTTATAATCTTGCTTCTGAGGTCTCCAAGTCCCTATCAAAATTATAATTGACATTTGGTCCTATCCAGGTAGCAGAACCATAGGGGTTTTTGTTTTAATTTTTTTTCTGTCGACCTTGGAGACAGAAGTTTCATGCAGGGCTATGTAGACACTCCTGGACATACATGTTTATTTCTCCAGTTAGGAGGGAAGGAAGAATAATAAAAGGTCTACAGCCACTACCACAACCTGCCTGAGTTTAGGTATTGCTGGGGGACAATAGGACCTTTGCATTGACGTGGAGAAGACCGGAATTTCCCAGGCTGTGAGGAGTATGCAGAACTGGGCTCTGCCTCAAGCTCGACAGACGGCAACTGGGGGAGTTAGAAGTGTGATACCTTGTGACATCACCAGGCTTGGTTCCCTGGGCAACTAACTGAGAAGCTTCTGAGAAAATCTTTAAGAGAAATGCTCCCCAAATGGGGTTTTGCAATACTTTAAGTTAGTATTGTTTCAGTACTTGTATGGGGTCTAGAAATACCGAAGAACTTCAGACTATACATGGAGGGAAAAATCAAAGGCAAATCCACGTCGTAAGTCAACAGACCCCAAATGTAAGCAACTGAAAATAGGAGGAAGAAAAAAAATCCTAGCCAGCAATAAAAGCCTGCATTTTCAACTTCTCAAAAAGGATGAAGATCTAGGACATGGGTGACATAAAATACAGCACAAAATTTCATGGCCTAGGTTAATGTGGAAAACAATCATAGAAGTTAGTGTTTCTACAGTGCTGACCATTGTTCCCAGTGATTTGAATTGTATTGGCATATAGCCAGAATTGTTACCCAATTTGGAGAACGTGATCAGTGTCACTGAATTGTACTTGCTGAAGTTACCAAACTGCTATATAGGTGAATTCTCTCAGGAAAGAGTCATGTCAATTTTGAAATTTGATATATATTTCAGTTACTGTGCAATGTCTTTCAGGGTAGTGTGGAGAAGTTCTTTCTTTTTTTCAAATAATTTTATTAGGGGCTCATACAACTCTTATCACAATCCATACATACATCAATTGTGTAAAGCACATCTGTACATTCATTGCCCTCATCATTCTCAAAACATTTGCTCTCCACTTAAGCCCCTGGCATCAGGTCCTCATTTTTCCCCCTCCCTCATGAGCCCTTGATAATTTATAAAATTAATATTTTGTCAGTTCTTTCTATTTATTTAAACGTTTGTATTGTGATTTCAATGAGAATTTGCACAGCAAATTGACTCTCCATTCGACAATTCATACACATTTTGTTTCATGATATTACCTGCAGCCCTCACAACATGACATCACTCTCTCTTTCCATTTTCCTGTGTCCTTCTTTACTCCCTTCAGAGCATTATTCATGTACAGATGCTGCCCTTTTGGTCTCACATAGTTGAGAAATCTAAGGAGTATGTAGTTATCTGGTGTTACTGTTTACCATGGAGGCCTTTTGTTTGGGTGAAAGTTGAGCCCGGGCGGGATGTGCTCATTTCCAGGCTTGTAGTGTGTCTACACCCCATAGCAAGTTTCACCAGTCTTTATAAGATCAGTAAGCCTGATCTTTATTAACTTTTGAGTTTTGTTTCAATACACACACACACACACACACACACACACACACTCGAATCAGTACCTCCTATGGTGATCCCATTCCCAGTGGTCAACAATGGCAGCTGGGCACCATCTAGTTATTCTGGTCACAGGGTCTCACTCTATTGAGAACCTTCCCATAAAATCCCTTTCAGAGAAGTTGGTAGTGGTAACTGGAAACTATTTAGAGCTTCTGGTCTCAGGAGTATGGAGGCTGGAGTGGAGTGGTTCATTAGTCCTTTGGACTCATTGTTATGGAAACATTATCTTTTATTGTTTTCAGTCCTCTTTGCTCTAGATGAGAAACATTAATAATTACACTGTAGATAGTCACTCACAAGCTTTTAGGACCCTAGTAGCTACTCCACAACATAGGCTGTGGAACACTGACATTGCCTTTGTGGACTTTGTTATGCCACTTGACCTTGTTGTTCCCCAAGAATATGGTCCTAAACCAGTGATCAGTGAATCATTTCATCAAAGTGTCTGTAGCCCTCACAGCATGACAGCTACAACATTTGTAGCACATTCAAATATACATGGAAAAATATTGTCTGCCAAATCTAGACATTCCCTTTTATCTACTTATATTGGTTTATTATCCCTATCTTGCCTATGTACCCTATCACAGATTAGGATTTGTTATTACTGATAATTTAGGCCTGTTTATGTAATAGCATTTACCTTTTTTGTATGTAACTCTTGGACTGTACAGTGCCTTTTTCTTCATCCAAATTAATGTGTTTATTATATATTTCCAATTTAATATTGTTTCTTGTCCAAAGGACTTCCTTTAGCATTTCTTGGAAGGGTGGTCTGATTTTTACAAATTCCCTTTTTTAATGTTTATTTGAGAATGTACTAATTTTACATTCAGATTTGAGGACCAGTTTTGCTGGATATATAATTTTTGGTTGGCAACTGATTTTTCTTTCAAGGTTTTATATAAGCCATCCCGCTGCCTTCTTGCTTGTGTGGTTTCTGCTGAAAATTCAGAGCTTAGCCTTTTGGTTCCCCTGGGTAAATAACTTTTCATTTTGGGGAAGCTGCTTCCAATATTATTTCTTTGTCTTTGGTTTTATAAAGTTTGTGATAGATCTTGGTGATTTTCTTTGGAGTCTGCCCTGTATGCGGTTCAAAGAGCTTCTTAGGTGGATATCTTTTTATCTTTCAAGATTTTAAGGACATTTTCTGCTAGCAAATCTTTAACAATTCTCTGTAGGACTTCTTCCCCTTTTCTTTTGCCTCTTCCTGCTCTGAAGTCCTGATTACACAAAGGGTTTTGTTCTTAATACTGTCCCACATAATTATTAGTCTTTCTTCATCCTTTGTTCTGATTTTTCCTCATCCAAATTGATATCAAGGAATTTATCTTCTAACTCACTCATCCATTCTTTAATTGGTTTAATTAGATTCTACTTTTTTGTTCTTCAAATGCATTAATCTCCAAAATTTTACTATTAATCTAGGTCTCTAATTGCTGTTTTAGTAGGGTTCCTAATCATCTATTTATGTTGTAGTTTTCCTTAATGCTTCTAGGGTATTATCTGTGTTTTCCTTAATTTTGTATGTAGTTTTCTTGAACTCTTAAAAGGGTACATGTGTGTATATGCATAAAGTGTATATATATAAAACAGTATATATATACTGTTAAGTCCTTTAAGTTAGTTTAATTGCATGTTCTTCCTTGAAGATATTTCTTTGTTAGTATTTTGGGTACTTGCTTAACACTACATTTTCTGAATTCTTTCTTTGTTTTAAAATTGTCTGTAGTGATAGAGTTGGGTGAGCACTGGGTTACTGTTCACCACCAGTTTGGAAAATCAAATCCACAAGCTGCTCCTTGGGCAAGAGATCAGACTCTTTGTTCCTGTAAAGATTAATAGCCTTGGACACCTTACATAAGATTGCTCTGAATCAAAATCAATTTGATAACAGTGAGTTTTTTCGTTTATTAGCCTCTGAGATATTTTGGAGCTGTCATAAATATTTATGATGTGTTGGTTTGTTATACCTTTATTTTTATGTCTTGTTTTTTCATATATATATATATATATATACAGGATGGGCATGCTACTTTGGATGCTACTTTGCCAGCAGTAGACAACTCCTCCTTCCTCCAAGTGGGTAAAGTAAATGGTGGGGATGTGGGTATAGGTCTCTGCTTTCTGGTAGTTCAGAGCAACTGCAGGCTGGGTGAGAGGTGCTGTACACTGTCATGAACCAGCAGTGCTGGAGGAAATGTAGCACTCACTTGTTGTACAAAACAGTAGGTAGTATGGGCTAGGCATAGCTGACTAGTGGAGAAACAAAATCCTTCTCACATCGATGTGGCATAGAGGAGAAAAAAGTGGAGGGTGTGAGAAAAATGAAAGAGAGGAAAAAGTAAACAAATAAAAACGTGGAAATGGTGAGGCAAATAAGAAAAACAAAAACCAAATTAAATGATGTTGCTTCAGTGATGTCTGCCATGCAATCCAGGGGAATACAAGCCTCTGTGAGGGGCAAATGACTGCCACAAGACCCATGACTATGTTCATGTTTGAAGGCAGAGATGTGGCTCTTGAGTTCAAGGAGAGTATAGCCTGCCACTGCAAAGGTGCCTCAGGTGTGGGCCTCAATCTGCTTGGTAACTGATGTAGTACTTGACTGTGGGTGGGTGAAGGCAGCCCAAGCAATTCAGGAAGGTGTAAGGTAACAGAGTGGCTGTCCCTAGCTACCAAGCTACCAAGAGGGACAGGGAGAGCTTCACGCCTTGTCACCAGGAAGGGATGGTTGGGGCATCAGAACAAGCCCATCTTGGGTCACAGGCCATTTGTGGGCGCTTAATCCACTTGCTTTCTGGTATAGACTCAATTGGGAGAGGGAGTCCCCAGAATCCAATATGAACAACCTCCATCTCACTATCTTCCTCTATGTATGACTCCTTGATCCAAACAAATAATCCTCTCTACTCGTTGATTTTCCATCCTCTTCTATTGGCTTCTTCCTCACTCTGGGTCACTCATGCCACTAGACTTCCTGCTCCCTCCATTGTGCTTTCGGTTCCAAGATCCATTTCAAGTTCTTTTTTCCTTGTTTCACTCAAGATCTGTCTATAGAGTGTCCCTGTCCCAATGAGGATTCTATGAAGTTGCCTTCT
The DNA here is from genome assembly GCF_050624435.1 of Tenrec ecaudatus. NCBI lineage: Eukaryota > Metazoa > Chordata > Mammalia > Afrosoricida > Tenrecidae > Tenrec > Tenrec ecaudatus. Next base: position 304,726,349 of record NC_134530.1, on the reverse strand, counting down.
TCAAAAGAAAAAAAAAGCCAGATGCAGCAAGGGGCTTTGCTCTGTTGCTCTCCTCAGACATTGTATCCTTATCCAATGAGTATTGAATCCAATTTTTCATCCTTCCTTTTGATGCTTGGGATTATCATCTGTATGCGTTTCAGTCTGTTTGGGGGGCCTATTGTTGTTAGAGGATTAAGTGGAATGTGTCAGCAGGATGGCATGGAGTTCCCAACTCCCTATGTTTTCTTCAACAACATCATGTCTTTATACAAAAATCTCAGGCGTAAGTCTGTATATAGGAAAGGGCTCGAGACAAAGACTACAAAGGAAGAGAATGGAAAAACTCAAACCAAACCTAACCCACTGCCATGGAGTCCATTCCCACTCAGAGCAACTCCACGGGATTGAGGAGAGATGTTCTTTGGGGTTTCTGAGGCTGTAAGGCTTTATGGTAGCAGAAAGCCTACCTTTTTCCAGCAGAGCAACTGGTAGTTTCCAACTATTGAGCCTGTGGTTGGCAATCCACTATGTTGCTAAATCAGATCTCTCAAAATCTGTGTGCTCAAAGTCTTTCTTGACTGGACCTTTGTCCTGTCTTAGATTTTAAATACTGTTGAAATGATTTATTTTAAAAGATGCAATGCTTGAAAATAGAATGCACTTAATTATTAGTAAAAATAATATCTAATACAGGTATATGAGGATTTCTACATTAGAAACTATACATGCTCTTGGTTTCCTTATCTATATTTTATAATAATGTTTTGCATGAAAGTATTACCTAAAAAAAGACTAATGGTGTGACCAGAGTCACACCACATGTTGCATCCTTGATTCTCCATTAATTAAGGAAAATCTGATGAATTTTCATGCATCGTTTTGTCTAGCCATGTCCCATGCCAAGACTCAGTGGGACTTTGAGGAACAGTGCCATCGTTGCTTCACACTGCTGCCTTTGGGGTTAGCATTTCAACATGCAATGACTATACCACAGGGCCCTTTAACGTCATGATAAATGGGGAAAAGAGTGAAGTTGTCAAGGATTTCATCTTGCTTGAATCCACAATCAATGTTCATGGAAGCAGCAGTCAAGAGATCAAATGATGCTTTACATTGAGTCAAGCTGCTGCACAAGACCTTTTTCGAGTATTGAAAAACAAGGATGTTTCCTTGAAGACTTAAGTTTGCCTGACTCAAATGATGGTATTTTTTTTCCTTTTCGTTTTTAATAAATACTTTTATTTGGGCTCTTAGGACTCCTATCATGATCCAAACACTCATCCATTGTGTCAAACACATTTGTACATATGCTGCCATCACCATTTTCAAAGCATTTTCTTTCTACTTGAGCCCTTGATATTACCTCCTCATTTTTCCCTTCTTTTCCATACCTCCCTTTCTCATAAACCTGTGATAAATTATAAATTATTATTTTCATATTTTACATTGTCCATTGTCTCCCTTCACCCACTTTTCTGTTGTTCATCCCCATGGGAGGGGGTTATATGTCAATCCTTGTGATCGATTCCTCCTTTTCTTTCCCCACCTTCCCCTTACCCTCCTGGTATCTCTATTCTCATAAATGGTTCTGAGGGGGTTATCTGTCCTGGATTCCCTATGTTGTGGACTCTTATCTGTAAGTGGTCTAGTCAGATTTGTAAGGTAGAATTTAGGTCATGATAGTGGGAGGGGAGGAGCATTAAAGAACTAGAGGAAAGTTGTATGTTTCATCAGTGCTATACTGTACCCTGACTGGCTCACCTCTTCCTTGTGACCCTTCTGTAAGGGGATGCCCTAATGTCTACAGATGGGCTTTTTGTTTCCACTCTGTGCCCTGTTCTGCTCCATTCACATTGGTATGATTTTTGTTCTGAGTCTTAGATGCCTGATATCTGATCCCATTGATAGCTCATGATCACACAGGCTGGTGTGTTTCTCCTATGTGGGCTTTGTTGCTTCTCAGCTAGATGGCACTTGTTTATCTTCAAGCCTTTAAGAACCCAGACACGATATCTTTTGATAGCCAGGCACCATCAACTTTCTTCAACGCATTTGCTTATGCACCCCCTTTTGTTCGGTGATCAGATCGGGCAGGTAAGCATCACAGAAAGTCGGATTCGTAGAACTGAGTGTTCTTGCCTTGAGGGAATACTTTTGTCAAGGCCCAATGCCCATCTGCTACCTTAAATTCTTAACATTAAAATATAAGTATATAGATCTATTGTCTCATACGTACTTGATATTTAGATGCTGAGTAAGGAAGACCAAAGAAGAATTCATGCATATGAATTATGGTGCTGAATAAGAATATTGAAAGTACCATGGACCACCAAATTTTCCTTGGAAGAAGTACAACCAGAATGCTCCCTAAAGGCAAGGATGGTGAGACTTCATTTCACATATTTTAGACATATAGTCAGGAGAGATCCTGGAATCCCTGGAGAAGGACAGGGTGCTTGGTAATGTAGCAGGACAATGCAAAAGAGGAAGGCCCTTGACAGATGGGTTGACTCAGTAGCTTCCCCGATGAGCTCCAACATAAGGACAATTATGAAGATGGCACAGAACAGGGCCAGGTACACGGGGTCACCATGTGTCAGAACTGACTGGCCTGCACCTAAGCAACAAAACAACGATTCTTTGAGCAATAAGATCGATCTAAGCCCCACACTCTGGAACTTACATTCTAGCCAAAGAAACACATTAAACAGCAATACCACGTGTTAATTTATAACTGTGCTGGTTTCTGTGAAGAAGAAGTACGGAAATCTATTAGAGGTGGTAGGTAACAGGTCAGCAGACGGCTTCTCTGAAGCACTCATGTCTCAGCAGGGCTGACCCTCCCAACAGTCTTCTCACTGACCTTCTTTTTGAGTAAGCTCCTCTTTCTGTGCCAGTTTCCTATAGTTTGCTGTCTCCAGGGGAGCTGGGCTAGCCCACTGTTCCTCTGTGCTATGCACTAACCCTAGGTTCTCAACCTACCATCCCAGTTTCCACCCTGCCTTCCAGGTTATGACACCAGATTTGACACTTTTATTCCAGGTGTCCTTCCCAGGGCCACCAACCTTTAAATAGACCTTTTCCAAGCTTACAATGATGTGCTGGAGATCTCCTGGATGAGTCGGAAGCATCTTCATCATGAATTCATGACCCCACCCAAAATCTGACTTCTTTCTCTGTTCTCTCTCTCTCTCTTTGGTCACGATGACCTTATAATCGATATGTGAGTCTTCTTTTTTACCTCCTTTCCTCTCACTCCCAAATCAAACTAATCACCAACTCCTGCCAACCAAATCTCACAAATCTGGCTCAAAAAAGCTTCCTTCTTTTAATTCTTTCCCAAACAGCTAATTGGTGCATTTGAATTATGGTGTTAGAGGAGACTTTTGAAAATACCACGGACTGCTAGATGAACAAACAAGTCTGTCTTGGAAGAAGTACAGCCAGAATGCTCCTTAGAAATGAGGATGTCAAAAATTGGTTTCACATAATTTGGGCATGTTATTAGGAGGGGACCAATCCCTAGAGAAGGACACTATGTTTGGTAAAGCAAAAGGGTGTCCTAAAAAGAAGACTCTCAACAAGATGGATTGACTTAGTAGCTGCAACGGTGGCCTGAACATCCTTCCCTAAACTTCTCTCCAACGAGGTTATATTAAATACCCACTTGCTCCTTACTATGCAGTACCTCTCTGTCCTTGTACAATGATCAGGAACTAACCATTTATATGTGTGTCATGTTCTCCTTGGGTCCAAGAACTTTGTGACTTCCGACCAATTAGCATAGTACTCAGAACACAGTAGGTGTTTAACAAAAGTCAATTCGATAAATTCAGACAGTAATGTCAGGCATACTTCTTCTCTAAGTCTTACGATAAGCCAACTCAACATATTTAAAACTTACATGTTCAATTGCTAGGATGTGTGGAGGAAGAGACTGAAGTTACGATTTAGGAATTCTCAGGCAAGTGACTGAGACATATGTAAACAAACTATTATAGGACAATGTATTAAGTGCTATAATAAATCAGACCAAATAAAATAAATTGCCATTAAGTCAATGTGACTCACACTAACCTCATAGGACTGAATGAAACTGCCACAAAGAGGTTTCAAGGCTGTATTCTTCACCAAAGCAGACTGTCTCATTTTCCTCTCTCAGAATACTTCATGTGTTTGAACTGTCAATCTTTCCATTAGCAGGGATGCACTTAACCACTGTGCCATCAGTTCTCCTCAAATGTTACAACAGAGGTAGGTGTGAATTGCTAATGGATTCTAAATGATCTTGCAAATTATTTTGTCATTCAACATATATAGAAAATTGAGCTGAAAATAAATGTATTGTGTAAGTTATGAAAAACTAAAATCAGCAAGTAGACGATAAGCATTAAAGTAAGCCTACTACTATAGGACCAACAGCACCTCCAGACATGAAGTCCCCTCCCTGCAGTATACCGCACCATTGGACAATACTGGGGGCAAGTGCTGGGGAGTGAGTCCAGTCTGACCACCCCCAAAGTGGGGCAACCACGAAGGGAACATACATGACAAATCAGCCACGGGAGCAAAGCAAGCCACAAAGCCCCCGAGGAGACCCCCAAAGAGACTTCAGGCTAGGAGGGGCAGTCCCCGGAATCCCCAGGACCAGTGGGGAGAGAGTCCTAAAGCTCAGGGGACAGACCTGAAATTATGTGTGCTTTTCCTTTTTTGCTAGTTTTTTCTCCCTCTTTTTAGTCATTCTTTTGTATTCTCTCCATTCCTGTTGTTTTGCCTACCAATATAAGACAGGCATGGGAAGCAAGGCCAAGGAGAAAGCAATTAAGCTGACAGTTCAGGAAGGACTTGGTGGGGGAGGGGGGAGAGTTGGGGGAAAGAAGCAGTGAGAAAACAATGCCATAAACAGGAGGATATCAAGGGAATTAAAATCAGCAATAAGAAGGATGGAGAGATCTTGGGAGTGTTGGAGCAATAGCAATCTAGCTGAGAGGAATTACTGAGAGGCAGAAGAAGGGTGAGCATGATGGTGGGGCAGGAGGAAGGTACAAAGGAGACAGAGGAAAGATCTAGGAAGCAAAGCTATGGATGGAGGTGCGCTCATGTAAATACATTCATCCATAAAAATAGAGGTATTGGCCTATACACATATATTTCTATGGCTATACATTGAAGACATGGATGGACTTTGGGCCTCTGCGCAAGCCTTTCTCAATTCAAGGTCACTTGTTCGAACAACCTGGCATTCTGTGATGCTCACGCTCTTGACAGTCATTGAGAACAGAATGGGTGCATAAGTAAAATGCTGGCATGGAGTAGGGAACCTGTGGAGAGGTCTGAGGGGCCTACTCCAATCCCAACTACTACGTGGACACCTGCCCCTCCCTTCAGAAGAATTTATTTCAAAGGACGGCATTGAATCTGCAGCTCTGGGAGAGGGGCATATCTGATCAGAGCAGATGAAGGGGGAGGAGGAGAGAGTGGAGCACATCCTGGCCCACCAGGCCTTGAGGACAATGTTCCTGATTAGAGCAGCCAGTCCACAGAGAGAACCATATGGCTGGCCCCACTATGAGACATGACACCCCTCACTGACCCATAGCCCTACAGGGGACAACACCGGAGACACAGTGAGGGAATTGCACCTGATCTGGGAAAACACTAAGGGGGTGAAACAACAGCAAGGGAATGGAGCAGTAAAGTCTCCAGAGAATGCTGAAGGTAGACTTTGGGGCCAGGGCATGGTGCCCCAACAGACTGGACTGGAAAACACTCCTAAAAGCCAACAAATGATCCTTGAACTAACTACAAGCTTTTCTTTCTTGGTGTGTTTTGTTTTGTTTTAGCCATTGGTGTGTTGTTGTCTTGTTGTATATTGTTGCTTGGTTTTGCTCTGTCTTGTTTTTGTGCATGTTATTATCTCCACAGGTCTGTCTAAATAAGATAGGCTGGATGAACAATTTGGAGGAGAAAACAATGGGATTGACAGTTCTGGGGGACATTGGAGAGGGGGAGGTTGGGGGAAATGTAGTGGTATTAACAAACCCAGGGACAAAGGAACAACAAGTGATCCAAATTTGGTGGTGAGGAGGGTGTACGAGGCCTGGTAGGGCATGATCAAGGGTAATGTAACCAAGATGAATTACTGAAACCCAAATGAAGACTGAGCGTGACAGTGGGACAAGAGGAAAGTCAAAGGAAATAGAGGAAAGAGCTAGGAGGCAAAGGGCATTTATAAAGGTCTAAATAAAGGCATGTATATATACAAATATATTTATATATGAGGATGGGGAAATAGATCTATGTGCATATATTTATAGGTTTAGTATTAAGGTAGCAGAAGGACTTTGGGCCTCCACTCAAGTACTCCCTCAATGCAAGAATACTTTCTTCTATTAAATTGGCATTCCATGATGCTCACCTTCCCGACACAACCACTGAAGACAAAGCAGGTGAATAAGCAAATGTGGTGAAGAAAGCTGATGGTGTCTTGCTATCAAAATATATAGCATCTGGGGTCTTAAAGGCTTGAAGGTAAACAAGCTGCCATCTAGCTCAGAAGCAACAAAGCCCACATGGGAGAAGCACACCAGCCTGTGTGATCACGAAGTGTCGAAGGGATCAGGTATCAGGCATCATCAGAACAAAAAATCTTATCATAGTGAATGAGGTGGGGAGTGTGGAGTGGAGACACAAAGCCCATTTGTCGGCCACTGGACATCCTCTTACAGAAGGGTCTCAGGGAGGAGATGAGCCAGTCAGGGTGTGATGTAGCAACAATGAAACATACAACTTTCCTCTAGTTCCTAAATGCGTCCTCCTCTCCCACTATCATGATCCCAATTCTACCTTACAAATCTGGCTAGACCAGAGGATGTACACTGGTACAGATGGGAACTGGAAACACAGGGAATCCAGGGTGGATGATCCCTTCAGGCCCAGTAGTGTGAGTGGCGATACTGGGAGGGTCGAGGGAAGGTGGGTTGGAAAGGGGGAACTGATTGCATGTGACCTCCTACCTGGGGGACGGACAACAGAAAAGTAAGTGAAGGGAGAAGTCGGACAGGGCAAGATATGACAAAAATAATGATTTATAAATGATCAAGGGCTCATGAGGGCGGGGAAGCAGGGAGGGGAAAAGGTGAGGAGCTGATGCCAGGGGCTTAGGTGGAGAGCAAAGGTTTTGAGAATGATGAGGGCAATGAATGTACAAATGTGCTTTCCACAATTGATGTATGTATGCATTGTGATAAGAGTTGTATGAGCCCCTAATAAAATGATTTTTAAAAATGGGTGCATAAGCAAATATGGTGAAGAAAGCTGATAGTCCACAGCTATCAAAATATATAGTACCCGGGTTCTTAAAGGCTTGAAGTTAAACAAGTGGCCATCTAGCAGAGAAACAACAAGTTCACATGGAAGAAGCACACCATCCTGTGTGATCATGAGTTGCTGCCAGAATCAGGTAATAGGCACCAGAAGACCCAAAACAAAATAAAAAAACATATTGCTGAGAATGAGGCTGGAGCAGAGACTACAAACCCATCTGTAGACAATGGGACATGCCCTCACAGGGACGGGTCAAGAGAAAGGGATGAGTCAACCAGGGCACAATTTAGTACTGATGAAACACAATATCCCTCTGGTTCTTTGAGGCTCACCCCCACCCCCACACCCCACCCCCACTATCATGACCTCGGTCCTGCCTTTCAGTTCTGGCTAGACTGGAGTATGCACACTGATATAGATAAGAGCTCCTGACACACGGAATCTAGGTCAGACAAACACCTCAGGAACAGAAATGGGAGTAGTGATATGAGGAAGGTTGTGGGGAGGTGGGGCCAGGAAGGGAGTAAGGGGGAACTGATTGTAACAATTGATATGTAATTGCCCCCACCCCAGGGGGACAAGCAATAGAAACATGGCTAAAGTGAGACAATAGTTGGTATAAGATATGAAAATAATATTCATTTACTATTTATCAAGGGTCATGAGGGTACGAGTGGGGGAGGGAGGGAAATAAGAGGAGCTGACACCAAGGGCTTAAATAGAAAGTAAAGGTTTAGAAAGTGATGGTGTCAACATATATACAAATGCACTTGATACAATTGAGGTATGGAATGCTATAAGGGCTGTAAGAGCCCCCAATAAAATGATTTAATAAATAAACAAAGTAAACCTAGTAAGCAAAGTCATCATGTGATCAGTATGTTCAATGGGATTCCTTGGCAGACAGTGGAGCCCATACCAGGGCCCGGTGCAGAGTGATGAGGTACAATGAGCAGAGAGCCAGGAAATCTGAGCTTAAGTCAGTGCCTTCACTCAATGAATGACCGTGAACTTATCAGTTAGCAGCCTCATCAGGGCATTGGTTTGCTCAGCTAAGGGTTGAAAAGCAAGAATGTTACTTTTGGACTAACATCAAATTTGCAAAAAGCCATAATACATTCAATCACTACATATGCATGTAAAAGTTGGACATTGAACAAGGAAAACTGAAGAAAAATAAATGCACTTGAACTACAGTGTTGGGAAAGAATATTGAAAATACCATGGACTGCCAAAAAGACTAAACAAGTCCCTGTTGAAAGAATTACAACCAGAATGCTCCTTATGGGGCAAGGATGGCAAGACTTCATCTCAAGAACTTTGGGCATGTTGTCAGGAGAGACCAGTCTTTGGATAAGACATTGTACTTGGTAAAGTGGAGGGGCAGTGAAAAAGAGGAAGTCCCTCGCTAAGATGGATTGATACAGTGACCTCAACAATGGGCTCTAACGTAAGAACAATTGTGAGGTACTGGGCAATGTTTCACTCTGTTCTACAGCGGTGTGTTGGTCTGGGTTAACTAGAGAAACAAATCCTGAGACACTCATATATGTGTAAGAGAGAGTTTTAGATCAAAGGATAATTGTATATTAAGAAAACATCCCAGTCCAGTCCAGATCAAGTCCATACGTCAATATCACCCCACATATCCAAAGGCAATCTATAAATTCTTCTTCAGACTCACGCAGCACATGCAATGACACCAAGTGCAGGAAGATCACAGGCTAGTGGGTGGAAAGTCTTGTGGATCCAGTGACAGTGTAAGCATCTCAGCACTGGCATGGGTCTCCACGTGCCCCCTCTAGCTCCAGACCTCTAGCATAGTAGCTCCATGTGTCTTGTCATCAGGAACACAAAGCAGAGAAAGCGTCTCCCACATCCAGGGAGGAATACAGGAATTCCCAGAATCCTCAGGAGAAGGCCTTGTGAACACAGAAGCCTCTTTGGCTACAGCCTGATTGACAGGCTAGACTCTACCCCTTCAAAAGTTGACAGGAGATTATGTAACTGCCACAATGAGGCTGTTATGAGTCGTGACCAACTCTAGCACCTAACTATAGTACTCCTTTTGCCTCTTACCGGTATCACTTCACTGCCCTCTGAAGGATTTGCCCCATAATAGGTGTGTGATGCTGGAAACAAATCTGTGTGATGTCCTGTTGGGGGAGTAGAAAGTCAAGGTAAAGAAAGCTGGTGATCTTCCCAAGGAGTCCTTGGCCATTTGTGTAAATGCAGCTGAGCAATGAGTTCGAGGTAGCATCCCACCCATTGGGTTATTTTATTTTTTTTACCACAACCAAGGGTACTGCCACCCCCCACCCCCCCCCCATAAGTACTGCCCTGCACTTTAAAAACTAGGACATTCAGTAAGGGCCCCTGTCTGAAATCTGCTTGGTGAGAAGATGTGTGGGTTTCTTTCCACTGAACCAAGCCAATTCTGAAGAACACTTAAGCCTTTTCTCAAAGTCTACAATATTTTTCTTTGCCCACACTTTTCCCCTTGGGAAACCTACGATAGCTTAGAGCTGTCTTACTCTTTAAACTGCATCTTCGATTTCATATGGAGTGCTATATTCTATGGTGGGATTTTCAGACTAACTCATAGGCGCACAGAGTTCTCTATTGGTAGTGTTGATGGTGAATTTTCAGCTGTGAAGCTAAATAACTCTTGTTTATAAGCATGTAGTCGACCCATAGTGTTTTAAGAGTTTATAACAGAAAAGAACCATTTGATGACAGTTAATGTAACCTCTCAATTCCAGATGAAAAAAAAAAAAGGATGCTCAGAGAGGTTAAGGGACATGTCTTTTAATGAGGAAGGGGTGACCAGAGCATAGGTCTCTTAACAGTAAGACTTAGTCACCTTAAATTGCTGTGTACCCACATTCTAGAATCTGGATTTCTCTTGCCTGAATTAATTGTGTGCCACTTAGTCTTATGAGATCTGGTGAAGTTCTTAAAAGACAAACTGTCTAGGACTATCTTTTGTAAACTCTATGCAGGTTCATATGCTTTTCATTCTCCTAGATATTAAAAATGGTTGTTTTCCCAATGAAAAACTCAGACATTTCATACAGTTTTCTAAATCTAAAATTAATCATCAAAATTAAGAAACATGGCCAATGCTGATCAATTAGCCCATTGGTAATTGTTTCAAGGTTTTGAGGCGCCTGTGCAGTTTTGTTTTCCTGTGGAACCTACCACAAGAACAGGTGTTATGGTCTATGTAAAATGACGGTCTAGTAAACAAAACCTACTGCCATTGAGGCGATTCTGATTCATAGTGTTTCCAAGGCTGTCAGACTTTACAGAGAGCCTCACCTTTCTCCTTAGCTAAGCCTTGTGGGTAGGGGTTGGGGATGGGATTTGAACAGGAGACCTTGAGGTTATCAGTCCCATGTTTACCAGACAGCACCTTTATGGCTCTTTTGTCTATAAAGAAGCATGGCTACACATGGCCTGCTCTTCATGCTGCGAAGTTTCTACAGTAGTTCTATCTATTTGCTTAAATGGAAATGTTGAAAACCTTAACAAGAATGATGGATTTGTCTATTTTTTCAATTAGTTGTATCAGCTCTTTTTGTTTCATGCATTTTGTGACACTATTGTTTGATGCAGATGAATTTAGGATTGTTATTTCTCCCTGGTTAGATAAATCATTATTGATGTCTCTATTAACTTTCTTTCCTTTTAAATCTACTTTATCTGATATTAAAATAATTATTCCTGATTTTAATATCAACATACATGTGATATGACTTTTTATGTTTATTTTACTTTCAAAACACATATTTCTTTGAAATTAAAGTAATCTTTAATCCAGAATTTGTCCACTGCTTAGAGATATACTATGTACCGAAGGACCACTTAAATAGATGGCCCTCTGAGATCATCTGCTTGTATGGAGGGAAGACATCATCCTACACAACTGTCTATGTGTGGGTGTGAGTTAGTTTATTGTGTCAACCTGGCTAATAAACACAAGTGGGGTTAATTGAAGGGCTGAGGGATAAATGGCTCCTTGAGCCTCGTCTTTCTAGTTCTTGGGTCTCTTGTTTTGTGATGGTCCCATCAGGGTGCAGCTGCCTTAGCAGTTCCCTGCTTCAGCTGGCAAGGCTGACTTCCTGCAAGACATCCCCAAGGAGAAGCCACATGGACCCACCCCGATGCAGCCCTGGATGCTGGAGCAGCCATGTGGAGACCCCTGCCAGCACTGAGATGCTTACACATTCACTGACTTGGCTTTCCTTCTGCAGCCGGCATCATTCTGTCTGTTTTGTGAGATGGAGGAGGACTTTATGGACTGCTGTTGGACATATGGATTAATGTTGGACTCGTGGGCTTGGGCAACACTGGGTTGGGATGTTTTCTTAATACGCACTTAACCTTTATATAAAACTCTCTCTTATGCATGAGTTTCTGTGGATTTGTTTCTCTAAAGTACCTGGACTAATACATTTTGGTACCTTGGGAGTGGGGTGCTAGAGAAACAAATCATAAGATGGAGAGTAGATGTTTGTTTGACCTCTCCCTCATGGTAGTTTTTCCTTTTTGTCTACCCATAGGTCAGATAAAGCCACAGTGTTTACTTGGTTGTTTTGGGGGGAAACTACGGGAAGTATTAAAATAGAAAATTTGTAAACCCACTTGCTTCAGCCATTAAAATATGATCTTTAGATGTGTTTAGGCCATGCTTGTGGAAAAGCTTTGAAAAGATATGCCCCACCCAGTGCTTTGGAGTATTCAGGAACCAGTAGTCTTTCTCAGAAGCTGGAAAATCTCTGGAATCATGAAGAAAACCCCTTTCTAGGACTGAATGTTAAAGGGAACCTGGAAGCAGGCTAAAATGCTTGCTAGGTGACCACTTGGATCTACTTGTTGACTGGAAGTGGGAGAAATGCAGCAATAAAGAGACGGGTTGAATTTGGCCACTGACACCTGTGGACTGGCTTACAGGAAAAAGAGGAGAAGACAAGAGCAGGTTGACTGGTCTAAGGTTCATGACCTAGTCTGAGGGGGCTAGGCTATTTGAGTATTGGTAAGAGCCCATGGTCTAACGCACTTAACCTTTATATAAAGTCCTCTCTTATGCATGAGTTTCTGTGGATTTGTTCCTCTAAAACACCCAGACGAACACAGTGTGTACTTAGTTGGGATGCAGAGATGCAAAGGATTGTGACTGGAATAGATAACACATACACCAGAAAGACTATTCTTAAAATGAAAGCTCTCTTTTTGAAAATATTCCTTAGGAGTCAATAGTGAAAAATGTAGTTGGCATGAGATATTGTTGAACGTCACATAACCCTCTCATGCATTCATTTTCTATGCACAGCATGCATATTATGTGCATAGTATTTCTGTGGGCAGCTTACATGTGTCTGTAGTAAATATGTTAGGATCTGTCAGGTATACATTCCATGCCACACTATTTTATTCTGTCTCTGTATCATGAAAGCAGCCATAGAAGACATGGAAAGAAATGGATGAGAATGTGTTCCAATAAAACTTTATTTAAAGAGGCAGTAGGGTCGATTTGACCAACAGGCCACACTTTTATGATCTAGAGTCTTCTAAAGTAGATAACCCTGCCTGTATAACTCACCCACGTGTCCTGTCATCAGACAAGATGTTCCAGCACTTTTTCATCTGATCTTTAGCCAGACCCTGCTCCTTCCTACACTATTCACCAACTCTGTCCTTGAACTACTGCTAGAATTGCCCAATAGCATCTTTCAGAATCCAGATGGACCAGATACCAAAAGAGGTAGCACTTTCTCACTGGGACTTTCAACCAAAATTTTAGTGATGCGCAAACATATCCACAATTAAACGGTTTAATTTCGTTGCTGACATTCTAGGTTAGCTCATTCTTGGTTGCGAGGAACTATCTATCCAATGCTCTAGGATGTGCAGCAGTATCCCTGACAGGCACCAGTTGGATGTGAATAGCATCCCGTAATATAAAGCCCAACATATCCTCTGACATTGTCAAATGTCCCCTGTGGATCAAGATCATCACCAGTTACGAGCCTTTACAGAAACCAAAATAATTCAATGTTAGTGTGGAACAGAATGTGGTCCTCTAAGGAGAGAATAGATTCTTCCCCAAATCCTTGCGGAAGAAGCACATTCGAGTCCTTAGCTGTTGTGGTAGTTACATAACTTCATGTCAACTTGAAGATAGAAAAAAAAAGTAGGGGTGGCATTCAACCTGTCAATCAGGTGACAGCCTGATGGTGCCTCCTTGTGGGCACGGCCCTCTCATAAGGAGGGTCCTGGGAAATCCCCTCTCTCTCCGCCTTCACCTTCCTGCTGGACGACCCTGACTGCTGCCACAATCTTGTGACCCATTCACCACGACGGGATCCACATGACTCCACAACCATCTACCTATGATATGCCCCCATTCTGCACCATTGCTTCTGACTGTGTGAGTCTGATGAGACGCTTAGAGACTAGTATTGGACTGATGAACTTCAGTTGGACTGGGCTGGGTTGTTTTCTCAATATATAATTATTTAGTGATATCAAGCTCTTTCTTACACATATATGAGTGTCACTGGATTTGTTTCTCTAGTCAACCCAGCCTAACACACCTTGTTTTTAGGGACCAACTTCTGTGCTTGGCTGTTTGCCTCTCTCCACATCAGCCACAGAGTCCCTATTTGGCATGAATGGTTGACACAATTACTAATCTGAAAGTTGGTAGTTTGGATCAATACAGAAGTACCTCAGAAGAAAGGCTTGGTGATTTACTTCTGAAAAAAATTGATATAGTGGTTTCTTTAAACCGATTTCTAATCCATAAGTGACTTTTCTCCAATTTTAATTATCATCTTATCTAAAAGATTATATCCGGCAAACATTTTCTTACATTTGCTATATTCATGGGGCTCCCTCCCATAGCATATCATAGTTCAAGTTCATGACTAGTTTGAAAAGCCTATGGAACATAGTTCTACTCTGCCACCTGTGAGGTTTCTGAGAGTTGGGGTTGACTTAATGGAAACTGGATCTCTCGGTCTGAACTTGCACTCAAGGCAGCTCCCACTAGTGGACCCTATAAAGGAACAGGATTTCACTTCCCGTATAACACAGTTCAGAGGTTAATTTAGCCCTTGACAATTAAGCAGTTCTTATTAAGGAATGATAGCTCCCAAATGTCAATGTGACATCCTTTTAGAATTACATATACACACTTAGGTATTCTGCTTCAAAACATGTTGCCAAGCAGAGTGTGTTAGGCCAGGTTAACTAGAGAATCAAATCCAGGGACACTGATACATGTGTAAGACAGAACTTTATATCAAAGGGCATTTGTATATTGAGAAGACATCCCAGCCTTGTCCAGACCATGACCATAAGTCTGATATTAGCGCATATATATGTCTGATACTATTCTATAAATTCCTCTTCAGACTCACGTAGCAATGATGTCAAATTCAGGAATATCATAGGCTGGTGGGTGAAAAGCATTGTGGATCCAATGGCAGTGGAAGCACCGCAGGGCTGTCTCCCCGGGTCTCAGCAGCATGGCTCACTCAGGTTTCAGCGTAGCTCTACAGGACTGTGAAGCAAAGAGAGTGCATCCCAACTCCAAGGAGGAAGAGAGGAAGTTCCCAGAATCCTCATGAAAAGGCCATGCCCACAAGGAGGTTTCAGGATGTGACCTGATTGATAGGCTAGGCTCCACCCCTTCACTCTTAATATCCTCAAATTGACACCAGATTGTGTAACTACCACAAATAGTTATCAGATACAGTCTTTTTACTTGTTATTTTATTTGCTTCTTATTTCTATATTGCTCAAATGAGATCATAGGATTTGGGGCAAACTTTGCTTTTTTTTTTAAAACCTGAAAACAGTGTTTTATTAAAGCAGGGAAGAGTTTTCTGTGCTCTTAAAACTCCTCTTAACTTTGCAAAAAGCTAACAGATCAGTTATTCCTAGATTTGGTTGCACTTGTAAGGTTAAAAGGCATGATTCTGGTTATAGAATCATTCTTTGTTGCCCGCAGAACAATTGTGCCATCTTCAAAGGATGAAAATGAAACAACCCCTTATGAAATACTCATTTTAAAAATGGGTAAAATTAAAGGTCAAACCTATGGTGGTCTTCTTTGGCACATATTAATTATTCATCTTGGTTTGCTTCACATTATCTGCTGAGTGAGACACAGCTATGAACACTGAGCATTTCCCACACCACCCTCAATCTCCTTTTGAAGAGTCACATTGGTTGGGGCTACTCGAAGTGACTCCAGTTGATTTTGTTGGCGCTTACAATATTATGATGAAATGGGAAAAGATGCAGGGTTAGAAAAACAAATGGAGAAAAGATGGTCTGTATGTCTCAAGCTGAGAGAACTAAAGAAAAACACTTAAGCCTCAAGTTGTGAAATGTGAAGGGTTCTATTTGTAAAATATTCAAGGATGCAGGAAACGGCAAAATAAGACATAAAGAATACACTGAGTCGCTGCCACAAAGAAGTAGTAAGTGTTAAACAACTGCAAAAGGTAGTATATGATCAAGAATTGATGGGGCTAAAGGAAGAAGTCCTACACTGCAGGCCCGATTTCCATTTGTTTTAGGTATCGCCAAATCAATTTCCATAATGGCTACACAAACCTACAGGTCCACCAGCAGTAGATGAGAGTTCCTCTCTCACCACCACCCCCAACACTTGCTGATTTCTGGATTTTTTTTTAATTGGACTATCTTGGAGTGTATTAGATGGTATCTCATAGTTGTTTTACTTTGCATTTCCCTTATGGTTAATGATCTGGAACAGTTTCTCATATGTTTATTGGTTATTTGGATTTCTGCCCTTGAGAAAAATGTCTATTCAGGTCCCTTTTCCACCTCCTCAATGGGCTATTTGCTTTTTTCTTATTGTGGACTAGCAGAGTGTTGTATATTTTAGTAATAAGGACCTTGTCTGATATGTCATCGGTAAAGATGTTTTTTTCAGTCTGTGGGTTCTCTTGTCATAGGTGTTTTATCTTAAGTATATTGCACTTTTCCATTTGTACTTCCTCTCTGTCCTTTCCTATTTCATTCTTCTTCTTTTAATCATTTTATTGGGGGCCCTCACAGCTCTTATAACCATTCATACATACGCCCATTGTGTCAAGCACATTTGGACATATGTAGCCATTATCATTTTCAAGACATTTTCTTTCTACTCGATCCCTTGGTCTCAGCTCCTCATTTTTTATCCATGCTCCTCATGAACCCTGGATAATTTATGTATTGCACCAACTGCTGTCTCCCTTCACCCACTTTTTTTGTTGTCCATCCCTCTGGGGAGGCGGGGATTTTGTTATATGTCGTTCATTGTGAAAGCTACCCCTTTCTCCCCCCACCTTTCCCCTACCCTCCTGGCATCACTACTCTCATTATTGGTCCTGAGGGGGTTATCTGTCCTGGATTCCATGTGTTTTGAGCTCTTATCTGTACCAGTGTACATGCTCTGGTCTAGCTGGATTTGTAAGGTAGAATTGGGGTCATAATTGGAGGGAAGGGAGCATTAAAGAACTAGAGAAAAGTTGTATGTTTCCTGAGCACTATACTGCTACCTGACTGGCTTGTCTCTTCCTTGTGCCCTGTGTTGGACAGGGTTCTCTAGAGAGACACACCAGATTGCTAGTAATTATATATAAGTATGTTTATAAAGATAGATATATAATACAAGAAATGAACCGTTAAATTATATACAGATAGATAATACAAGAAATTAACAGTTAAATTATAAAGCAGTGAGACACTAGCAGTCCTTCAACGCTTGAGAGCCGCCAGTTGCCAGTCCCCTTCTGTAGAGAGAGCTGGGCTATATATACCCAGGCAGCAAACAGCAAGGCAGGTCACCAACTGTCATCAACTGTCAGTCCCCAGCTCCAGAGATGAACATTCCAAATGTGTGGGCTTAAAGGGACCTCAACTTACAGCGACACAGTCCACAGGCTAGGCATCCCACAGGTAGTGTACCCCTTTAAACTGAGGCACAGAACAACCAAGGTGAGGCTCACCGAGCCATTTCTCCCTCTGCCCTTCAGTGAATCCTACTTGTGTTTATCGGCCAGGCTGGCACAATCAACTATCACATGCCCCTTCTGTGAGGGGATGTACAATTGTCTACAGATGGGTTTTGGGTCTCCACCCCACTCTCCCCTTTATTTGTATCAATATGATTGTTTGTTCTGGGTCTTTGATCCCTGATACCTGATCCCACCAACACCTCATGATCACACAGACTCATGTGCTTCTTCCATGTGTGCTTTGTTGCTTCTCAACTAGATGGCTGCTTGCTTATCTTAAAACTTTTAGCATCCAAGACACTGTATCTTTTGACAGCTGGACACCATCAACTTTCTTCACCACATTTGCTTATGTATCCATTTTTGTCTTCAGGGATTTTGTTGGGAAGGTGAACATCACAGAATGCCAGGTTATTACAACAGTGTTCTTGCCTTGAGGGAGTGCTTGAGTAGAGGCCCAATGTCTGTCTTCGACCTTAATTCTTAACATATAAATATATGTATATAGAGTATATATAAATATACTTACATATATATGTGCCTGTATTTGTACTTCTAGAAATCCCCTTTGCCTCCTAGTTATTTCCTCTATACCCGTTTGCTTTCTTCCTGTCCCACTATCATGTTCAATTTTCATTCAGCTTTCATTAATTCCTCATGCTTCATTTTTCTGAAGATAGATATCCATTTTTTCCAGCTCCACTTGTTGAAGATGGCATCCACTTCCCATTTGATATTTTTTGGTCCTTCACCAAAGATCAGTTGACAGCTATCTAGCTAACTGATAAGAAGAGATTCATATTTGTGCCCATTCCAGTCAAACGCAATCCAACAGAATAAATTATTGAACGATACCATGAATATCATATACAAATACATTTTACTGACAATAGCTTAAATTTTTTTCTGATACATAAACAAAGCTAGATTCTGAAGATGACTTAGAACAAGCAATATAATTGACTTCCATGTGTTGAGATTTAAGAAGAAATTTTATACCCTTATTTATTTCTAGGATGAGGGGGAGGGATACCACTTTTGCTTTCTGATGTCACTTGATTTGAAAATGTGCAGTATAAATTATGTTCCTCAAAAAAAAACTTTTTACCTTCAGTGGGAAAAAAAAGAAATATAATTGAGATCATATATCTCAAATGTAGAGTATACCAGAAAGATGTTTACCTGTGTTTTACTGACTATGCATTTAACTGTATGACTAAACCAATTATGCATAACACTACAAATAATTGGAATTCCATAACATGTAATTGTGCTCTTGTAGAACCAGTACATAGACCAAGAAGCAGCTATTTGAACAGGACTACTTGTTAGTAAATGTTTCAAAATCTGGAAAGATGTGTTTCAAGGTTGTATCCTTGTACCATATTTATCTGCACGCTGACCAAATCCAAGAATCTAGACAAAATGAAGGAAGTTAGGAAGTTAGCACATCGAGATTGGAGGAAAGGTCATTAACAACCTGCAACATGCAGATGACACAACTTTGTTTGCTGAAAACAAAGAGAACTTAGAGTGCTTACTGATGATGCTCAAAAATTTCATTTTTCATGTGGCTTACAACTCAATTTAAAGACAACAAAAAATCCTCACAAATGGATCAATAAGGAATGCTATGATAAAGAAAAAAAATGCACTGTCAAGGGTTTCCTTTCACTGGGACCCACAATAACACCCATAAAAGCAATAGTTAGGAAATCAAATAACATAGTTGATAAGAGAGTTGCAAAAGAGTTTCTTAAGGTATTAAAAGGCAAATACGTCCCTTTGAGGACTAAGGGAGACTAACCCAAGTCATATTATTTTGACTAGTCTGATATGCATGAAAAAATCTGAGAACTAATCAGAAAGAGTGAAGAAGAATGGATGACTTTGAATTATGGTGTTGGTAAAGGACATTAAACATACCGTGGACTGCCAGAAGATGAACAAATCTGTGTTGGAAGAAATACAACCAGAATGCTCCTTAGCAAGAATGGTGATAATTCATCTCATACACTTCTAATCCCTAGAGCAGGGCATGCTGGATGCCAGGGTAAAGGAGGTAGACCCTCCATGATTCAATGGGCATAAACATAGGAATGAGTGTTAAGAGGGAGCAGGACTAGAAAGTGTTTTGTTCTGTCAAACGTAGGGTTTATGTGAGTTGGACCAGATTTGAAGGAACCCAACAAAAACACAGCAAAGTAAATCCCATGCCCAAACAAATTAAATCAGGCACTCTCTCATCTTTACCAAAACTGATTCCTTTAAACATGGACTGTTTATAGGACAATTACTTTATAGATTTTGAACGCCTGAAGATGTCAGGCAAGTGGTTATTGGTTAGTTTGAGCAATATCCTTAATTTACCTCTCTTCCATTACCTACAGGTTTATGACTGGTTGCTGTTGCACAGATTTCAACTCATTCATGAGGACCCAATTTGTAAAAACAGAGTGGGAACGATGTCTTTCCATCTCTAACGTCACCAGAAGGGAGGTGAAGAATCAAGATGATCAACATTATATGCCTAAGCTTGATTACTCCAAATTTGAGACTCATTCTGAAACCAACTATCCCTTTCATGTATTTAGTACTTCTCTGTAGGATTGGTTAATTCGTTGCAATGCACACACAAAACTCACAGATCATACTCATGATTATAATAAGGCTTATAATAAGGATATGACATGCTCTAATTCAGGATCAGAAATTACGCAGGATGCATTTCTCAGATCAGGACATTTTCTTCTTAATTGTGCCATAGGCAGGCCTCTGTCTAAACCTTCACCTCTCCTGGCATTGTGAGTCCTAAGTTTCTGGTTTGGTTGGACGAGTGTTAGAAAGTCACAATGATTTCAAAATATATTTCAGAATTGTTTCAACATTGGCTTTTGCAGGCAAGGAAAGCCTCTATTATCTATGTGGAGCTTTCAATTAAGGATGTAAGGGCCCTGGATTTCCCACTGGCTCATGCTAATATTCTTAGGAATTGAAAAGGGAAACTGAATATATAGATTGTTATAAGAGCTATAAGAGTCCCCAAGAAAATGATTTATTAAAACTAAAGAGAGAGAGAGAGAGAGAAACTGATTGACTTAAAGTCTAAGAGCTTAAGGCTTGTACATTATTTTTTTTTTTAACAATTTATTGGGGCTGATACAATTCTTTTCACAGTTCATACATATACATACATCAATTGTATAAAGCACATCTGTACAGTCTTTGCCCTAATCATTTTTTTCTCTTTTCTTCTTTTACATTTTATTAGGGACTCAAACAACTCTTACCACAATCCATACATATACATACATCAATTGTATAAAGCACATCCATACATTCCCTGCTCCAATCATTCTCAAGGCATTTGCTCTCCACTTAAGCCCCTTGCATCAGGTCCTCTTTTTTTTCCCCCTCCCTCCCCATTCCCCCCTCCCTCATATGCCCTTGGTAATTTATACATCGTTATTTTGTCATATCTTGCCCTATCCGGAGTCTCCCTTCCCCCCTTCTCTGCTGTCCCTCTCCCAGGGAAGAGGTCACATGTGGATCCTTGTAATCAGTTCCCCCTTTCCAACCCACTCACCCTCCACTCTCCCAGCATCGTCCCTCACACCCTTGGTCCTGAAGGTATCATCCACCCTGGATTCCCTGTACCTCCAACCCTCATATGTACCAGTGTAAGGCTTGTACATTATTATCACGGCTATCTTTATGGGAATGTGTGTGTGTCTCTGTGTGTGCGTGCATGTGCACTTGTGCATTTAACACTTATTCTAGCACTTTGCTTCAATAATCAATCTTAAAAAAACCCAAAATTTGACAACAATATGGAAACAATCAAGAGGAATAACTTATATCTTAAAGGGGTTCCAGAAGAGAAAGAAACAAATGACCAAGAAAACTAACAGAGAATGTTCCAAGAACTTCTGCAGGAAAAGTTTCCTCACAGTTTAAATGATGAAAAGAGAACTATTCAGAAAACTGAAAGAACCCCCATCAGGAGAGACTCCAAAAGAAAATCTCCCTAACATACTGTAGTGATGAAGTTTAATATCAGCAACTAGGAAGATAATTCTAAGAGCACCCAGAGAAAGAAGAGCAGTTACATACAAAGGGAAAGAAATTAGATTAACCTTGTTTGTTTGTTTGGTTTTGTTTTTCTAGCAAAAGACATGCTGGTAAGGAGGCAATGGGATGACATATAAACTGTCAGCCTAGAATCTGGGACCCTGAAATAACATCAATCAAATATGAGGATGAAATAAAAGTTCTTTCCATGCAAGGATAAATGAAAATAATTCACAAAAATAAGGCCAGAGCTACGAAAACTTAACTAAGTTGTATGTGCCAAAAAATCAACAATAGCACATAAACCTGAAACCAGAATTCAAGACAAATCCTCACAAAAACCAGCACACCCAGAATAACATCCAAAACAATGAGGAAATGCAACAAGACAAGAAGCTGGTTGGTTCTTTCAAAGGATTACCAAAATAGACAGAGTGCTGGCAAATTTAAAGGAAAAAGAAGAAACGATGCCACTATGAAGAATAAGAGATGAAATCATAGCAGATCCAAAAGAAAATAAATTTAATTGTTATTATGGAGACCTGTATTCAAATAAATTTGACAACCTAGAAGAAATGGACTGGTATCTATAAATACATCATCCACTCAAATTAATGCAGACAGGTGTTGAAAAACCCAACGAACCCATAACAAAAGAAGAAATAGAATAGGTCATTAAGAAGCTTTCAACCAAGAAAATCCCAGGACCAGGTGGCTTCACAAGAGAATTCTACCAAGTGTTCAGAGGAGACCTAGCACCAATACTACACAAACTATTCCAGAATTTAGAAAAAGACAAAAACTCCCCAAATCCTTCTATGAAGTGAACAGAACCGTGATACCCAAATCAGGCAAATAACCACAAAGACAGAAAATTACAGATCAATATCCTTGTGAATATAGATACAAAGATCCTCAACAAAATTCTGACTCATAGAATTCACCATGATATAAAATGAAATAATTCACCATGAGCAAGTGGGATTCATTCCAGAGATCCAGAGATGGTTCAACATTTGAAGAAACATAAATGTAATCTACCATATAAACAAGGGAGAGAACAAAAACCACATGATCATATCAAGAGGCATTTGACAATATCCAGTACTTATTTTTGATTAAACACATCCACATACACACTCGATAAGATAGGAATAGAAGGGAAATTCTTCAACACACTAAAAGCCATAATATAATAAAACAACAGCCAATATTATGCTGAATGGGGTAAAACTAGAAACATTTTCCCCAAAGTTGTCCCCTTTCTCCACTCTTACTCAACATCATACAAGAAATCTTAGCTAGAAACATCAGACAACAAAAAGAAATCAAGGGAATACAAATAGGCAAAGAAAAATAGAAACTCTCACTATTTGCAGATGATAAGATCCTATATATAGAAAACCCAAAAGTATCCACACAAAAAAAGCTTGCTGGAGACAATTGAGTGAGGTGGCAAAGTAACAGGATACAAAATTAACAACCAGAAATCAATTGGACTCTAGTATACCGGCAAAGAGAGCTATGAAAATACATTAGGAAAACAATACCCTTCATAAGCACAGAATGTATGAACTACTTAGGAATAAACATAAGTAAAGAAACAAAAGACCCATACAGAGAAAACTACAGAACACTAGCACCTAAAGCAATCCACAGATGCAACATAATTCCAATCCTAATCCCAAATCCGTTTAAAGGAATGGAATAACTAATTACCAGTTCATATGGAAAGGGAAAAGAACCATGGTAAACAAAGAACTTCTTCAAAAGAAGAACCAAGCGACCACATACTACTTGACCGAAAACCCTACTACATAGTCACAATAGTAAAAAACCAGAGATACATAGAAGAATGGATCAGAACAGAAAATCCAGAAGTAAATGCATCAGTCCGAACAGGCAACTGATCTTCACCTAAGGACCCAAAATTATCACATGTGATTAGAACAGCCTCTTCAACAAATGGTGTTGGATAAATCGTATATCTATATGCAGTGAAACAAGACCTATCTCTCTCCCCATGCACAAAAACACACTCGAGATGGATTAAAGACCTAAATATAAACCCTAGGGTTATTAAGATCATCAATGAGAAAATTGGAACAAACTTAAGGGCCCTATTACAGGACATTCATAGACTTATCAAGTATAATGAAGGAAACACACAGTGGAAGACTAAATAGATGAGCAGGTCAAGTAAAAAAATAAATCATTTATGGAAATAAAAAAATCCCTCAAAATTATGAAATGAGAATTCTCAGATTGGGGCGGGGGGGGATTACCTATGACACAAGGACAATTTCTAATTGCTAACATCTATAGAACTCGACAACAGCTCAATAAGAAACTAATAATTAAGAAGTGAGCAAAATATATGAACATTTAACCAAAAATGGCACTAGAATGGCTAACAAACATATGAAAAAATGCTCATGACCATTAGCCATTAGGAGATGCAAATTAAAACTACTATGAGATATTATCACCGGACACCCGTAATTATAACCCTGTTTTTAAAATCAAATGCTGGAGAGGATATGGAGGAGGGAAATTAGAAACACTACTGGTGGACTGACAAATACATACAGCCACTATGGAAAGCAATATGACACTACTGAAAACAACTGGAAATAGAAAACTCATAAGATCTAGCAATTCCACTATTGGGCATATACGCCAAAGAAATGAGACAAAAGACAGGTAGGTGGATGTATGCTCTGCCATGTTTATTGCAGCACAGTTTACAATAACAAGAAACCGGAAGCAGCCCAAATGCCCAGCAGTAGAATGGATGGAGAAACTATGGCACACACACACTAGAATACTATCCATTGCTGTAAAACAGTGATGAAAGCAGAAACACTGTATGCAATGGGAGGACCTGGAAACCTTTATGCTGGGTGAATTAGTCAATCACAAAAGGACAAATATTGTACGAGGCCACTACCATAAGGAAAAACATAAAATAAATACATTTTAGAGATTAATTTCTAAACAAAGAGTTAGAGAGCTTGCCTACACTCCATGAACCATATATCATCCCCCATACATAAAAGTCTTATGAGTCACTTAGAACGAAGAGACCTAACATCAGCTGAGGTCATTCTTTCAAGAAGTGGGAAAAGGGAGAAACCCGTCCACTTGGTGCCATACAAGAGCGCAATATGATCTTGTCAAATCAACAGACACTCCACAGGAATGAGACAGGAACCTTACTGGAATGTCAAGTCAAGAGCAGGAAAGGGGAGCATCTATATTTCAGAGGAAGCATTGATTATCTGTTGAGGGGTAATGGGGAGGAACCACCTCAAAACGGTAAGGGATTCTGAACAATAATTACAGTGAACACAAGGGAAGAATAAGTCTGGTACTATATTCCTGGATATATATTTTGAATTATTTTCCATCTAACTCATAGTGAGCCACGCCATGGGCTAGACAGTATGAGGAACAAAGACTCTGTCCTTTTGGGGAACACAGTCTCCCCCAAAGGCCACACCAAAAGGACTCAATGTGGAAAACCCCAAAATGAACTGCTGCTACCTCAAAATTACCTGTAGCCCTTTGAATTGAGACCAAAGGCCCTGGTGTGAAAGAAACAAATGGCGGCCATTGTGGGATTGGACCTTGGTTAGGATTCTGGGCTTTGCAGGTTTCCAATGAAGTGTGGTCTAGAACCACTAAATATTTACTATTTTAATAAGCTCCTTGTTTTAATACAGTAGTTCTCAACCTTCCTAATGCCACAACCCTTTAATACAGTTCCTCATGTTGTGGTGCCCCCCCCCACCATAAAATTATTTTCATTGCTACTTCATAAGTGTAATTTTGCTACTGTTATGAATTGGGTGACCCCTGTGAAAGGGTCACTTAGGGGTCACAGCTCACAGGTTGAGAACTGCTGCTTTAATTATATATATATATATATATATATAAATCTGATAGGCAAGGACCTAACCTTGTAAGTGACCCATGGTCAATGTAAATAGAGGTCAATCAATTAAGCTCAATCAACAACTCAAGACCTGCTGTTTGTAGGTGGTCTATACTTGCATAATCTACTTTTTCGCCACAAGACATTAAATTCTATGACACTGAAGAAATTAATGACACTACTCAGGGAATTGCCTTATGCTCTGGGGGAATGATGGAAAATGATAATGTTCTTTATCATAAAATGACAGCGAGACCTCTAAAATGAACAAGAGTTGAACATAATCCAGACAAGTGACTGGATGCTGGGCTCCCTCTTATTCTAGCCCCACCACAAGAATATTTAGTTCTTATGACATGGCCCTGCTTCATATTCCCCTTCATGAAGAGCTAACAAATTATGGTGAAGAAA
This sequence comes from Tenrec ecaudatus, assembly GCF_050624435.1. Classification (NCBI taxonomy): domain Eukaryota; kingdom Metazoa; phylum Chordata; class Mammalia; order Afrosoricida; family Tenrecidae; genus Tenrec; species Tenrec ecaudatus. The sequence continues at coordinate 304,700,582 of NC_134530.1, read as the reverse complement.
ACAGATGGTGCCCAACTATCAAAAAGAATAGCATCTGAGATTTTAAAGGCTTATATTCAAACAAGCAGCTGCCTAAGTGATGCAACAGCTAAGCCCGCATAGAAGAAGCACGCCAGCCTGTGTGATCCACAGATGACAAATAATAAAATCCAAATACAATGGAGGGAAAGGTATCACAGGTTAAATTGTGAACACTCAATTTGCAGAAGGCTACGGAGGACACTAGAAGCCCCAAATCCATCTACAGAGTAATTATGCAGTTTAGGCCAAGGCAGATTTCCTCTGAACCCAATTAAGGGAAGAGAATAGCCATTCCATCACACAGAGATTGTTGTAAACTTGATTATGGTGGATGGACGTGTGTATAATATGATAAGTGGTCATTTGTTCTCCCTCTTGACCCATTCTGGATTTGTTCAAGGTTTAAATTTTTTTGCTTTGTTTCTCAATAGAAGTTTTGTCTCTGGTGCACACTTGCACATACATAGTTTTCATTCTTTCTTTTGTTTATGGTGTGTTTCTGAGTTTATGAAGCACAGAAAGGATGGCTATATAGAGACAGTAATTGATGTAATAGCTTATCAGGTATGCGGGGGTTTGAGGGGAATTGGGGAGTAAATAATGAACATGGAAGAGGGAGGGTGCACTAGAACAGATTGTCGTGATGTATATTCAACCCTTTTAAAATACAACTGAACTATGAATGCGTATGATATGTGAATTATATCTCAACAAAACTATTGGAGAAAGAACATTTTAATTTATTTTTTAATCATTTTATTGGGGGCTCATAAAACCCTTATCACAATCCATCCATCCATCCATTGTGTCAAGCACATTTTTACATTTGTTGAATAACAACAAAGAAAGAAAAGCAAAGAGGACCTGATGCAAAGGGCTTAAGTGGAGAGCGGATGCTTTGAAAGTGATGAGGGCGAAGAATATACAGATGTGCCTTACACAATTGATGCATGTATGGATTGTGATAAGAGTTGTATGAGTCCCTAATAAAATGTTTTAAAAAATAAAAATAAAGAAAAGCAATCAATGTTATCCACCACATAAACAAGACAAGGAATAAGCACATGGCCATATCAATCAACACAGAAAATGTATTTGATAAAGGCCAACATCCATTTCTGATGAAACACTCAACAAAATAGGAATAGAAGGGAAATTCCTAAACACAATAAAAGCCACATAAGAAAAAGCAACAGACAATGTCATGCTTAATAGGTAAAAACTGAAATCATTTTCTCTGAGAACAAGAACCAGACAAGAGACCCTCTTTCACTAGTCTTATTCGACATTGTGGTGGAAGTTAGTCTTGGACCATTGTAGAACAAAAAGAAATCAAGGAAATACAATTGGGCAAAGAGGAAGTAAAACTCTCACTATTTGCTGGTTATATAATTCTATATGTAGAAAACCCCAAAGACTCCACAAAAAGATTGTTGGAAACAATTGAGGGATTTCGTGAAATAGCAAGATACAAGACTAAAAAGACTAAATCAATCAACTGGATTCCTGTACACCAAGAAAAGGAGCTCCAGACAAAACAAAAGTCACTAGACCATTTACAATAGTAACACAAAAGATGAAACACTTAGGAAAAAGTATAAGCAAAGAAACAATGACTTGAACAAAGAAAACAATAAAACATTATTACAAGAAACCAAAAGAGAGCTACACAAATGTTTATGGATAGGAAGACTTAATATTGTGAAAATGTCAATGCTACTCAATGCAATCTATAAATACAATACAATTCTGATTCAAATGCCAACTTTAGATCAATGAGGGTGGGGGAATACCAACTTCATATAGAGAGTGGATAAGCTTAGGATTTGCCCGGCTATCAAAAGAGATAGTGTCTGGGGTCTTAAAGGCTTGAAGGTGACCAAGTGGCCATCTAGCTCAGAAGCAACAAAGCCCACATGGAACAAGCACACCAGCCTGTGTGATCACAAGGTACCAAAGAGATCAGGTATAAGGCAGCATGCAAAAAAATAATACTATAATGGATGAAGGGGGAAGTGCAGAGTGGAGACCCAAAGCCCATTTGTCGGTCACTGGAGATCCCCTCACAGAGGGGTCTAGGGGAGGAGATGAGTCAGTCAGGGTGCGATGTAGTACCGACGAAGAATACAGCTTTCCCCAAGATCCTGGATGCTTCCTCCCGCCAACTACCATGATCCGAATTCTACCTTGCAAGATTGGATAGAGCAGAGGTTGTATGCTGGTGCATTTAGGAGCTGGAGGCACAGGGAATCCAGGGTGGATGATACCTTCAGGACCAAGGGTGTGAGGGGCGATACTGGGAGGGTAGAGGGTGAGTGGGTTGTAAAGGGGGAACCAATTATAAGGATCTACATGTGACGTCCTCCCTGGGGGACGGACAACAGAGAAGGGGGTGAAGGGAGACTCCAGATAGGGAAAGATATGACAAAATAACAATCTGTAAATTATCAAGGGCTCATGAGGGAGGGGAAAAAATAAAGGACCTGATCCAAAGGGATTAAGTGGAGAGCAAATGCTTTGAAAATGATTAGGGAAAAGAATGTACAGATGTGCTTTGTACAATTGATGTATGTATATGTATGGATTGTGATAAGAGTTGTATGAGCCCCTAATAAAATGTTTTTAAAAAAAGAGCTGTAAGAACCCCCAATAAAATCATTTATGAATAATAAAAAAAGAAGAATGAAGTATGAGGCCTCATACTACTTGACATCAAAGCTACTACACAGCCACAGTAGTCAAAGCAGTACTGGTATGATGATCAATACATATAGCACTGGAACAAAATAAAAAATTTAGAAATAAATGCATCCACCTCTGAGCAACTGAGTTTTTACAAAAGGCCAAAAATCATTTACAGGAAAGAGTCGCTTCAACAAATAGTGCTGGCAAAATTGGATCTCATTCTGCAGAAGCATGAAACAGGATCCATATCTTGTCCCATGCAAAAAAAGAAAAAAACAAAAAAACACAAGATGGTTTAGAGATCTAAATATAAATTTCAGAGCTATAAAAATCATCAATAAGAAAACTGGAACAAACTGAAGGGCCCCTATTGAAGACCATACACATATTATCAAATACAATGAAGGAAGAAGGAACCACATGCAGTATAAGATAAAACAGATGGCTGAGCCCTACTAAAACGATGACACTTCTGCGCATCAAAAGAATTCATCAAAGCAGAAAAAAATAAAGCCCAGGAACTGGGAAAACATCTTTCCCCTACAATCCACAGATAGGAGTCTAATTACTAAATTCTATAGCATTCTGAAAACCTCAATATGAAAAAACAAATAATTTAATTAAAAAGTAGGCAAAAGACATGAACAGACAGTTCACCAAATATGACATTCAAATGGCTAACAAACATAAAAAGAATGTTCACAATTATTAGCTGTGGTGGTTACATAATCTGTTGTCAACTTGAGATTTAAGAGTGAAGGGGTAGAGTTTAGCCTGTCAATCAGGTTGCAGCTTGATGACCTGAGTTGGAGCCACTAATGAGATAAATAGCTCACTGGAGCAGGACACACTCACTCCCAGTGAGACATTCCTGAGGAAGAGCCTGATGGAGCTACGCTGATGCAACCAGAGTCCTGGAAGCTGGAGGAGCCACATGAAGAGCCTGCCAGCGCTGAGATGCTCCCACTGCCACTGGATCCACAAGACTTTCCACCCACTGCCCTGTGATATTCCTGCATTTGGTGCCATTGCATGTGTTTTGTGAGTCTGAGGTGGAATTTTTAGATTGGTATCAGATATATGGGTTAATATTGGACTTAGGGACTTGATGATTGGGCTGGGATATTTTCTTAATATACAATTACATTTTATATAAAATTCTTTCTTATACACATATGAGTGTGTGTTATATAGGGTTGCTAATAATTTTATATATAACCAGAATGCTAATAGTTTTTTATATATTTCTACAGATAGACAGATAACATAAGAAATAAAAAATTAAAATATAAAGCAGTATAAATCGCTCAGAGCAAGTCACTCCCATGAGACAGTTGTGAGACACTGACAGTCCTTCAAGTCTTGAGAGCCACAAGGAAGTCCTCTGTAGAGCAATTCAGGATATCCGAGCACAGGCAGCGAACAGCAAGGCAGATCAACACCAGTCAGACAGATGACTGGGTCCGACAGTCCCCAGCTCAAGAGATGTAAATTCCAATGGTGTGGCAAAATGGGTCTTGAAGGAACCTCAAATTACAGCGACACAGTCCATGGGTTAGGTGTCCCACAGTAGTGTAGCTTGCAAATTGAGGCAAAGAACAAGCAAGGCAGCTGCACACTGGTCCGATGATCAAAGACCAAGAGACAAAAATGGCAAGGCTTCCCAAGCCATTTATCTCTCTGCCCTTCAATTAATCCCACATGTATTTATCAGCCAGGCTGGCACAATAAACTAACTACCTCAATCCACCGCCTGACAACATGGCACCTGTGAACAATTCTTTAGCCATATAATATTTCCGGAGATTAATGAAATCACACTCATACTTATCATCAAACATTTATCATACATATAAATGAAAACACACTGAGTCCAGTTGTATCTGATATATCGTACATGAACAAAGGAAAATATACAATAGGCACATAAAATGAAAATACACTGAAAATTACAAACCTCGGTTTTGAAATTGATCACATGGTAATAACTGATAGGTAGAACTACCTTCTTCTACTACCCATTCCGTATTACCTTTGCCCTCGACCAGCACCTCAGCTGGCTGTGGTCTTTTGCCTGGTGGGGTGACCCAGACCTTCATTCCTGAGGGGTCTGGGTCATCATACATCCTGTCAGGATTGGGTTGCTATACCTTACCATTTACTTTAATCACAAGGCATGGTAGCACTAAGAGTCGGCCTATGGGATCTCCTGGATTCCAGACATATTCTTCTTTACCTCCATTATGTAGTACCAGCCCAATTTCTCCTTGGTAATAAGGATCAGTCACACCACTCAGTACAGTGACACTCTTTCTGACCTGTTGATCCAAAGGCATGAGAAGCCCAAAGTGGCCAGGGGGCATTCTCAGCGGCCAGTTCAGTGGAACCCATGCTGTGTTTCCTGGTAGGAGAGTTCCTTCCTTCGGGACCAGGACCTCTAGGCCTGAGGAACACAGCGTTGCTGGGACAGGAAGCAAAAATGCTGCAAGGGGATCACTAGGAGTAATAGTGAGTGGTGCCACTCCAGCTTCCACCCCTTGGTTCCTGGACCCATGAATTCTGGCTATTGGAGACACAGCGCCATATATTGGCCACTGGTTTAGAGCATATACAGCTTCCTGGAGAACATTGCCCCAGCCCCGCAAGTTGTTGCCACCTAGTTGGCGCCATAATTGTGTCTTTAGGAGTCCATCCATCGTTCTATCTAGCCAGCAGCTTCAGGATGATGAGCAACATGATATGACCAGTGGATTCCATGGGAATGGGCCCATAGCTGCACTGCATTTCCTGTGAAGTGAGTTCCTTGATCTGAAGTAATGCTATGTGGGATACCATGCCGGTGGATGAGGCACTCTGTAAGTCCACGAATGGTAGTTTTGGCAGAAGCATCATGTGCAGGGAAGGCAAATCTATATCCAGAGTAGGTGTCTATTCCAGTGAGAACAAAATGCTACACCTCCATGAGGGAAGTGTTCCTCTGTAATCAACCTGTCACCAAGTTGCTGGTTGATCTCCCCAAGGAATGGTCCCATATCTTGGACTTAATGTTCATTTCTGCTGCTGGCAAATGGGACAGTCAGCAGTGGCAGTGGCCAAGTCAACTTTGGTGAGTGGAAGTCCATGTTCCTGTGCCCATGCATAACCTCCATCGCTATCACCATGTCCACTTTGTTCATGTGCCCATTGGGTGATAACAGGAGTGTGCAGAGTAAAGAGGACGACCAGTCTCCACAGTGCGTGTCATCTTATCCACTTGATTATTAAAGTCCTCCTCTTCAGAGGTAATCCTTTGGTGAGCGTTCACGTGAGATACAATTACCTTTATTTCTTGGCCAATTCAGAGAGGTCTATCCACATACCTCTTCCCCACACCTCCTTGTCACTAATATTCCAATCATGTTCCTTCCAATTCCCTGACCATACAGCCCATGAATCAGTATATAGTCTCACATCTGGCCATTTTTCTTATATGCACATTAAATGACCAGGTGCATTACTTGAAATTCTGCCTTCCCCACTGTCCTTTAGGGAGATCCCAGAAAGGGGCTGTGGTGCTGCTGCTGTCCACTTACGAGTGGCATCTGCACATCGTGTAGAGCCATCCGTAAACCAAGCATGACATTTTTTGTCTTCAGTTAAAATATGGCAAGGAACTCCCTGGGAGGCCATAGGTGCAGACTGGGAGAAAGAAGGTAATGTGACAGGAGTGGAGACTGTGGGCATTTGGGCCACTTCCTCATGCAGCTTACTTGTTCCTTCAGATCCTGCTTTGGCCCAATCTCATATATACCACTTCCATTTAACAATAGTGTGTTGTTGCACATGTCCAACTTTATGATTCTGTGGGTCAGACAATATCCAGTTCATGATAGGTAGATCAGGCCTCATGGTGACTTGGTGGCCCATGGTGAGGCGTTCAGTCTCCACCAAGGCCCAGTAACAGGCCAACAGCTGTTTTTCAAAGGGGGAGTAGTTGTCTGCAGAGGATGGCAGAACTTTACTCCAAAATCCAAACAGTCTACTCTGTGATTCACCAATAGGGGTCTGCCAAAGACTCCACACTGCACCTTTATCTACAACTGACACCTCTAGCACCATCGGCTCACCTGGATCATATGGTCCCAGTGGCAAAGCATCTTGCATGCCAGACTGAACCTGTTAGAAGAGCCTTTTCTTGTTCTGGGCCCCCCTCAACACTGGAGTCTTTTCATGTCACTTGATAAATAAGTCGAAGTAGAACACCCAAGTGAGGGATATGTTGCCTCTAAAATCCAAAGAGACCCACTAGGCGCTCTGCTTCTTTTTTAGTCATTGGGGGCCGAAATACAATAGCTTACCCTTCATTTTAGTAGGAATATCTCGACATGCCCTACACCACTGGACTCCTACAAATTTTACACAGGTGGAGGGTACCTGAATCTTTGTTGGGTTAATTTCCCAACATCTTGTATGCAGATGTTGTACCAATGAATCTAGAGTCTTTGACACATCCTCCTTAGTGGGTCCAATCAGCATAATGTCATCAATGTAATGGACCAGTGTGACATTTTGTGGAATAGACAGGTGGTCAAGGTCCCTTCGGACTAAATTATGGCACAGGGCAGAAGAGTTGATGGACCCCTGGGTACAGTTGTGAAAGTGTATCATTGCCCCTGCCAGCTGAAGGCAAACTGCTTCTGGTGGTCCTTTGAAATTGGTACCAGGAAGAAGGCATTAGATAGATCAATAGCTGCACACCAAATACCAGAAGTATTAATTTGCTCAAGCAATGAAATCACATCTGGAACAGCAGCTGAAAAAGTCACCACTGGGTTAAGTTTACATTAGTCCACTGTCATTCTCCAGGATCCCTCTGACTTCTTTACAAGCCAAATAGGCGAGTTAAATGGGGACATGCTAGGGAACCTCCCCCCCCCCCCGCATCCTTCAAGTCTTTGATGGTGGCACTGATCTCTGCAAACCCTCCAGGATTGCAGTACTGCTTTTGGTTTACTATTTTTCTAGGTAATGGCAGTTCTAAATAGGGTTCACTTTGCCTTTCCTACCATGATAGCTCTTATTCCATATTTCAGGGATCCAATATGGGGGCTCTGCCAGTTACTAAGTATGTCTATTCCAATGATGCATTCTGGAACTGGGGAAATAACCACAGGATGGGTCCAGGGGCCCACTGGACCCACAGTGAGGCATACCTGAGCTAAAATTCCATTGATAACTAGACCTCCATAAGCCCCCACTCCGACAGCTGGGCCTTTGAAACATTTTGGGTCTCCTGGAATTAGTGTCAGTCCTGAGCCAGTGTCCAGTAATCCTGAAAAGTTTGATTATTTCCTTTCCCCCAATGAACAGTCACTCTTGTGAAAGGCCACAGGTCCCTTTGGGGAAGGCTAGAAGAAAGACTAAGAGTATAAACCTTCAGTGATGTAGCAGGGTCCTCCTTCAAAAGGATCAGGTCTTCCCCTCATGCAAGGGGTTGTGGGTCTGTAAACTGGCTCAGGTCTGGGAACTGATTGAGTGATCGTGACTGTCTATTCTGCTGTTCACCTGATCTACTATTCTTCTGTTTGTATAGATCACAAATATTTAGTAGGTTTCATCTATTTCAATCCTAAGGACACCCTGGCTAAGTAAACAATGCCATAATTCCACACGAGACAGGTTGCTTTGATTACTATGGAAACCTTGTTCTCTATTATAACCACACCCACCCTGTCTCTGTTGATTCAGTGCTGACACCTGCCCTCTACTATCACAGGGACCAATCAGCCCCACTGTGGGCAAATGTCAGAGTTCGCTTAGGGCAGTGCCCACTGTTAATCCTGGTGCACATAAAGCAGCAATTACAGAGTCTTAAGAGATGCTGGGACCCACTTCACAAACTTGTTCCTTATGGTTGTGGTAAAGGGTATGTCTTCAGGACACCCCCTTTTGGGTCTATGGGAATATCCTGATAGATCCATTCCAACATACCAATTTCCCAAAGCTTTTGGATGCCTTCTGCTACAGTGTACCAAGGTAGGTCATGTACTTCAAATTAGTCTAATCTAGGCCATCTGGCAGTCCATGCTTCAGCCAACCAACCAAATAAAGAATTCGATCCTCTTAGCCTCTCTTGCAGAGACATTGAAAGAAGAGTCTGTGCTTGGGGGTCCCATATCCAGAAACTCAGACCAGTTGAATATTACATTTTATGCATCAGTATCCCACACCCTTAGTAACCATTCCCAGGGATATTCCCCAGGCTTCCGCTTGTACGTATTTGAAAACTCGAGCAGATCTTTGTGAGTATAGCACGCTCTTTCTTGGGTAATCATCTCAACCTCACCTTTAGGAGCTTTCTGAGACTAAATTTTAGTTACAGGTCTAGCGGAAATAATGGGGGTAAGGGTGTTTCCCGGGTGCTCTCAGCTATATCTTGTAAGGCATCTCCCTCAGGCAATACTACCAATGCCGCCCCATCTAGCATATCCACTTGAACAGTTTGGCTTATCTGCTCAGGTGTGGATTATTTTATTGATAGTGAATTAACTTCAGCTCTAAGGGGGGGGGGGTTCTATTGACTGGGGTGGGTCAATTGTTTCTAGGGGCTCAATATCCTTGTTTTCTGGATCATCAGCCCATATGTTCCCATCCCATGTTTCAGGGTCCCATCTTTTCCCAATCAATGCCCTCAATTTGGTATCAGACACTGCTCTAGATCTGCAATTCAGCTGCCATTGTAATTCAGCCACTCGTATGAGACTCTGGACCTGGTTCTCAGCAATGTCAGCTCTTTTACTAGAGGAGAGATGGCTTTCCTTTGTAGCACAGATGAAAGATTTCAAATCTGTTAGTCTGCACCTGAGGAGCGCTTCTGAGGCTCGGAGACCATCCCTCTCCTTAATCACACTTTCCATTGTACGAAGGATGAGCCAACCAGCTTCCCTATACTTGTCAATCTGACAAAACTCCTGGAAAATATCAAAGATATGACCACTCAGAGCCTCTCCTTTAACAAGCACCTCATCTATCAGTGGTGATATTGTAGATATTAGCTTTGCTATTTCATGCCATGGATTAGTAAGAATAGCAGACTTAACCATGCTTTTGGGCATAGAAGTAGCATTATTAGTGCTGTTAAGTTTAATCAGGCTGGAGAGCGAATTTAAGAAGCCCATATTTATGATTTTTCTCTAGAAGCACTCCTGATACCAAATATGCTAGACAGGGCTTTCCTGAGAAACAAAACCAGAATGCTAATAATTATACATATTTCTACAGATAGATAGATAGATAACATAAGAAATAAACAGTTCATTAAATTATAAAGCAGTACAAATCGCTCAGAGCAACTCACTCCCATGAGACAGCTGTGAGACACTGGCAGTCCTTCAAGTCTTGAGGGCCACTAGGTAGTCCTCTATAGAGCCGTGCAGGCTATCCAGGCACAAGCAGCAAATAGCAAGGCAGGTCACCAACAGTCAGACAGATGGCAGGGTCCCAGAGTCCCCAGCTCAGTAGATTTAAATTCTAATGGTGTGGCAAAGCAGGTCTTGAAGGAGCCTTAAATTACAGCGACACAGTCCATGGGTTAGGTGTCCCACAGTTAGTGTAGCTTGCAAATTGAGACAAAGAATAAGCCAGGCAGCCTCACACTGGTCCAATATCAAAGAGCAAGAGACAAAAAAGGCAAGGCTCCCCAAGTCATTTATCTCTCTGCCCTTCAATTAATCCCACATGTGTTAATTGACCAGGTTGGCACAATAAACTAACTACCTCAGAGTGCCTATAAATATGTTTCTCTAGACAAGTGAGACTAACACACTAACCATCTGGGAGATTCAAATCACAGAATGACCAGATGTCATTGTGTATGGGATCACACCCACCATAATAGCACAATTAAACATAACAGAAAACAAAACATGCTGGTGAGTAGGTAGAGTGATTGGAACTCTGATACACTGCTGTGGACTTTTAAGCATGCACAGTCATTGGGGAAAGCGATATGGCAGTACCTTAAGTAACTCAGAATAAGAGCGTCTTGCGACTCATCAATACCACTGCTGGGTATATATGCCAAAGAAGTAAGAATCATGACACAATTGATGTAGGCTCCCCCAGGTTCATTGCAGCATTCTGGTAAACTGAAGGAGTGGAAGAGAATTTAATACAGCTAAATCCCCTCTGCTCATAATTATGGGTCTGGAAAGCTGACTCGGGTGGGGGAAGACCCTCACTAAACCTTAATACACATTCTCATGACTGAACACAGTCCCTCCAATAACACTCCCCACCCAACACCCAACACACACACACCCTAGCTCCATAAAGGAATTGTCATAAAAGAGCTAGCAGAAAAGATTTCTCATACCTGTGTCTGGTTATCCCCCGTGCCTAGAGGTTATCTGTAGATAAGCACAATCAATTTCTATGGGCCAACCCACCATAAAATGTAACAAACCTTCTTCTGATGACTCTTGTTGATTCCGATCATAGATTTCTTCCCTGGGGAGGACTCAGGGGCATCTGGGGTCAACTAGCACTAGGTTATGATCATAACCCACTTCACTGCCTGTTTATTATATTGCCCACTTATGATATCACCCATTGACTACATAATATGTTCATTGAATTATGTGTATGCCTTTTGAAAGATTTATAAGCTCCACGACTATGGTCTCTCTTGGTCCTGACATAGGGACAAGGAGCCCCAGTGCCCTGCTGTCTATCTGTCTGGGTTTTTTTCCATAATCTCAAAGTCGCTGCTGAGGACCAGTTCAACAATTAGAGACTGGTGCCCCAACACAGCAGAGTTCGTGATAGCAAGAAGCTGGAAACAGCCCAGAGACCCTTTGGTATAAGAATAGATGAAGACACCCTGGTGCATACACACAACGGAATACTACACCTCCTCAAAAACAGTGATGAACCCACGAAACACCTCATGACTTGACTGGACCTGGAAATCGTTACGGTTTGAATCTTTTGTTTTGAGAGTGCCTAATTAATGACCACTCAAGACTACCATCTATTTTCTATTTCCATATTGTCTTTGCTTTCTCATGGCATGTCTTAGTTCAGCAGACATAGTTTTGCCTTTGAGAATGAGCATTACGGAAAGTTTTGCCTTCTCTTTACCCCACGGGCAATGTAAATAGTGTCTAGTCATTTAAGTTTTTTATCAGTACGAGTCATCACTTCATGTATTAGCAATCCATGTCCTATACATGTATACTTTCCTTCTATCAATGATATTTGAAACTAAATTAAGGATGTTCTCAAGAGAATTAGCATATGTCACGCAGGATGATTATGTTCCCCAATAAAAAAACAATGTGTGTCTAAACTGGACGAGTGGCATATAAAAATAAAAATACATGAATGAATTTTAAGATCTCATTTAATGTCGCCCTAAACTAAGAACAATTCATTGTTTTGTTGTGGCCCTACACCATAGTTACCATCATGAAGAGACCACTGAAGCTATGGGTGCTATAGCAAAGTGTGATGAAGAAATCATACGATGTATAGTTTTCAGAAAGAATACCATCTGGGGTCTTAAAGACTTGTCTTCTTATCTTGAAACAAGCAGCCATCTAAGTGAGGAGATAGCTATGTCTACATGTTCAAAGCTACGCCAGCTTGTTAGACCCAAGAATTGTAAATAATCAAATGCAAGACCAACGGAGGGAGTGGTAATAGACTTGAAATTCTGACCATCCACTTTGCAGAAGGCTACAGATGACAGTGAAAGTTCATAATCCATTTGCAAGATTCCACAAGGAGGCATCATCAGGCTTTGGACTGATTGACAGGCTATACTCCCCACCCACCCCTACACTTATTTATCAAGTTGACAAGAAATTATGTAACTACAATTTTTACTCATGCTCATTGACACTGCGTGGATTCTGAGTGATAGTAAGTCTGTAGGGCAGAATAAAACAACCCTGTGGCTTTCCTAAGTTGTTAATCTTTACAGAAGTAGGAACTCTCATCTTTCCCTTGGGGCATCTAGTGGGTTTGAACTGCTGATCTCATGATTAGCACCTGAGCTCCTTTTCTGACTCCTAGAAATCTTATATAGGGCTTCTGTATCTGAAAAAAATGTTCAACATTTTGCTTGACATGTAATTCATGCACCATATGAGTTAGTTAGTTTATTGTGCCAACCTGGCCTATAAACACATGTGGGGTTAATTGAAGGGTAGAGAGATAAATGGCTCAGCGAGCCTCGCCTTTCTAGTTCTCGGGTCTCTTGCTTTGTGATGGTCGCACCAGGCTGCAGCTGCTTTTGCCAGTTTCCAGCTTCAGCCTGCAAGGCTCACTTCCTGCAAGACATCCCTGAGGAGAAACCACATAGACCTACCCTGATGCAGCCCTGGGTGCTGGAGCAGCCATGTGGAGACCCTGCCAGCTTACAGGTTCACTGATTCGGCTTTCCTCCTGTAGTCAGCATCATAGTGTATGTTTTGTGAGATGGAGGAGAACTTTGTGGATTGGTGTTGGGCATATGGGTTAATGTTGGACTTGTGGGCTTGGGCAACACTGGGTTGGGATGTTTTCTTGATGTGCACTTACCCTTAATATAAAACTCTCTCTTATACATGAGTTTTTGTGGATTTGTTTCTCCAATGTACCCAGACCAACACACTATACAATTTAATAGTTCAATACTATTAAAAAGGGACTATAACACTTTACAGGAGTAAAAAGCACTCTTTCTCTCATGGAATGGCTACTGGTTTTGAACTGCTGACCTACAGATGCTTTCCGTGGCCAATGTATAACCACTACATCACTAGGGTTCCAATAACAAAGCAAAACAGAGAAAATGCTCAGTAGATATAAGTAAGCGGAAAATATTAAAAAGTAGATCAAATTTTGAAGGGGCCAAAAATAAAATCAAATGATAAGAGGTTCATTTTAACCTAATTGCATCTGTAATAATCCACTTTCAAATGCACTCTGCATAGCTGCAAGACTTACCACATCCTTGGTCTGTAGTCAGAAGAGTTTCCTTGGAGACTTAATCCACGTGGATCCACGTGTATTTCCCCTTCACTGATTTTTAAAAACGAAACAATTTTAAAATGGATTAAAAGGGAGAGCAACTGCTAAGAGATTACATTTTATCTTTACTACATGTGCCATTAGATTAAAATGTATTATATTATAATTTTATCTCCTTTTTGGCCATTTCTACCCTTGGGATAAAGATGACATTTTTCTCCTTAAACAGTGGCAGTCTTGGAAACTGCCAGGGGATGCTCTACCCAGCTCTACAGGGTCGCTATGAGTCAAAATTGACTCAGAGGGAGGAAGATTGTTTTATTTGGACATTTTCGATAATCCGCTTTACCGTGTCCTCTGTCTGACACCAAGGCTCTTGGCATCCCTTGACTATGGTCAGAGGGAATTCCCTGGAGGCTGACTCCATGTGGGGACCCTGCAAATGGATCTGGGGCTCCCGCTGTCATCCACAGCCCTCTGCAAACCCTAGGTTCACATTTTAAGTTCTGATACCATTCCCTCCTTTAGATTTGGATTTTGTTCTTTACAAACCTTGAATCACACAGGCTGGTGTGTTTCTTCCAGGTGGACTGAGTTGACACCTTACTTAAATGGCTGCTTGTTTGAAAACCAGTCTTCATGACCCCAGACAACATTATTTCTGATATCTGGGCACCATCTAGTTTCTTCACCATGCTATGCCATAGTACCCATATCTTCAGTGTGAATCTGTAAATCTCGATGGGCACAGATAGATGCATCTTTCTCCCACGAGGTGGCTGGGGGCTTTGAACTGCAGACCCAAAGGGTGACAGTGCAAGGCTTTTGTGATGGCACCACTCCGGATCCCATCTTTAGTCATTGTCCATTGTTGTTTGCTCCCTTGAGTGCTTCCAACTTAAAACAAACGCATGACCATAAGAGTGAAACAGCGCCTGACCCCATCCCCCTCATGATCACTACCACGTTTGAGTCCATGGGGTAGACATTTTGTCAGTCCATCTGATTGAGAGTCCTCCTCTTCTTCACTGACCCTCCATTCTATCAAGCACGAGGCACTTAGCCAATTAGTAGTCTCTTCTAATAACATGTCCAAAGATGAAGTCTCCCAGTTCTTGCTTCTAGGGCATATACTATTGTGTACACCTGGCTGTACATCTGGCTAGACATCTTTAGAGACAGATTTGCTTGTTCTTCTAGCAGTTCATGGTACTTTCAATATTCTCTGCAAAGCCATAATCCAAATGCACCAATTCTTTTGAATCCTTTTTTCATTGTCCAACTTTTCACTTGAGACCATTGAAAATAACATGGCTTGTGTCAAGTATGCTTTATACACCCTTCAAATCTGGGACTGAACTCAGCCCTGGGGTTTACCTTTTGCTCAAACAATAGACAGACGAATAAAGGGGAAGCAAAACACCTGTGAGGAATGTAGTCTTCGGCACGGCATTTCCTCCAAAACATAGTTCAAAAGGCCTAAAAGGACAGGATGGAAAATGAAACAGGGAACTCAGAGAAGTGGGAGAAATGTAGGTACATTGAGGGGGATTATGGCTACTATTACAACATAAACGATGTGTAAATTGTTCAGTAGGGAACTAAGTTGCTGTGTGAACTTTCACCCCAACCACACACAAAAAAGCACAGATTCAAACCACGCAACAGTAACAAACTCTCCGGAGCACAATCCTGTACTGACACCCCTGGATTGTCATACCTCAGCATCTACTAGACAATAGCTGGCTTGTTATTATCGGTATCAACACCAGCAAACATGTTAGATTTTCCCACACAACTGGGAACTTTTTCTCAAAAACAAGGGCCACCATAAGTGCTCAGTGACAATTTGGAAAATGAATGAATAAATCCCTGGGTTTATTTTTTAAATTTTATTAAAAGATCATTATATTGGGGGCTCTTACAGCTCTTGTTAAAAACCATACCTCAATTGTATCTGACATAGTTATACATATAGTCCATCGTTCTTTTCTAGACAGTTACTTTCCATTGAGCCCTTGGGATCAGCTCCTCCTTTTTGCCCTTCCTCCCCCCACCCCAATCCGCATGGCCCCCGATTGATTGTAGATTGTTAATTACTTTCAAATCTACTCCGATCCCCATCTTCTTAATGACATTTCCCACCAGTGAATCTTCAAAGAGACTGAGGCTGTAAGCTTGTAGTTTGCCTTGTCATTTAAAAGCAGCCCATTTCAAAATAAAATAAATAAGAGCAGCCCATTTCAAAATAAAATAAAATAAATAAGAGCAGCCCATTTCAAAATAAAATAAAATAAATAAGAGCAGCCCATTTCAAAATAAAATGAAATAAATAAGAGAAGCCCATTTCAAAATAAAGTAAAATAAAATAAATAAAAGAAGCCCATTTCAAAGGTGCGTTTCCTTATACGTGTTCTTCTCCAGCTCTTTGCTGCCTTGCTCAACAACGGACAAGCTACAAATAGGAGTATTATTAGTGTGACTTCCAGGCCTTAATTGAAAAAGAGCTAAGTAGTCTGCTGTCATGTTAAATTTTTCTGATGCCACGTTCCCATTTCCACTAAATGCTGAGTTCCAGGATGATTGAGACTAGATTCCCAGAAGCCTGATACACTCAGGAAATGCTAATTTGGAAAACTTAAGTTTGCACTCTGTCTTTGCTGACCCAGCCTATGCTATGTGTTCACTCAGATGACAGAGCCCAGTACATAGGTCTGCCCAAGCAACTGTGTCCACCGAATCGGGCCTTGTTTGAAAGAGTGTTTAACACGAGGAGTTTTGAAGGATATGCCCTCGACTTCAGGTCTCTCTCTCTCTCTCTCTCTCTCTCTCTCTCTCTCTCTCTATATATATATATATATATATATATATATATATATATATATATATATATAATATTTGCCAGGATATGCCCTTGACTTCAGGACTCTTTCTATCTATCTATCTATTTATCTATCTATCATCTATCTATCTAATTTGCCAACACCAGAATTCAAATGCATCAATTTTTCTTTGTTCTTCCTTATTCAATGTTCCACTTTCAGAAGCAAATGAACTGATTGAAAAATACCATGACTTGGGTCAGGTGCACCCTAGTCCTCAAAGTAACATCCTTGTCTTCAATACTTTAAAGAAGTCTTATACAGATTTATCAAATACAATGAATGGTTTGATCCCTTGACTGTCATTTCCATGCGCATTGATAGTGGATCTAAGCAAGATGAAATCAAATATTTTATTTACCATGAGGTTACCTATTGGTCCAGATGTGAGGATTTGGGTTTTCTTTACACTGAGTCATAATCCACACTGAAGGCTGCAATCCTTGATCTTCCTCAGCAAGTGCTTCGAGTACTCTTCCATTTCAGCAAGCAAGGTTGTATCATATGCATATCACAGGTTGTTAATAAGGCTTTCTCCCATCACGATACCATATTCTTCATATAATTCAGCTTCTATTATTGTTGGCATGCAGATTACAGTTTGAAGTATGACTATTAGGACCATCTTACATGATTTTACTTTTAAAATTCATTTAAACCTGCAAATCCCAAGAGAAATGAAATGGATAGAGCAGCAGTTTCCAGACTGTATTGATTATGTATTCTTATTGATAAAAATTCCCGAGATGGTTGCAACTATATGTGTATTTATTGTGATTATTACTAATCATATTATTAATCATGCATACTTATTGTATCTTACTCTATTAAAGAATCCCATTCTTATGTTTTGTTCTGATTTGCTTTGATGTTCTCATGCCTCTGATACATTTGACCAGAGACAGCATTCATACTAATATGTTGTCATTGGCTGCTGTCTGTTCAGACCCCATTCATGGCGGTCCCATGTACAGCAGAGCAAATGCTGGCTGGTCCTGCTATACCCACATAATTGGCTACAGATCAGACAGTTGATACACAGGTTCTCATTGATTGCTTTTTTCCTATCTTAGTCCAGAAACTCTGCCAACACTTGTTCAGGATCATGTTGTTGTTATTGTTGTTGTTAGGTGCCATAGAATCAGATCCCACCCACAGCGATCCTCCACACAGCAGAACAAGACACTGCCTGGCTCTGCACCATCCTCACGACTGTTCCTATGCTTGTAGCCACTGTCTCCATCCATCTCCTTGAGAGCCATCCTTTATCGCCGCCTCTCTACTTTACCAAGCATGGTATCTTTCCTGACAACACGTCCAATGTATGTAAGACGAAGCGGTGGTGCAGTATCATAGCAACGTGCAAACCTTCACTACCAGATGAGTGGTGGCTGTGTGTGGGATGCAATAGCTGGCAATAAAATTCAGGTGTCCCCAGGGAAAACAAGAATCCTATTATCGAACCACTGCTGCCCCCATATTAAAATGAATATGTATTTAGATCTTGGTCACGTGAATCCCAATGGCTATCTTTAAAGGATGATGTCCTGGATATCTTTGAGGAGAGTTCAAATTTGTTGTACTTTCAGCACTGTAGCATTTATGGCTCGCATTTTTATTCAATATATTTCTTACTTTCAAATTTAATACCCTTTTGTATGTTTCATTTTCTTATCATAGGCTGTTTGCAGGGGAGGCAGGGACTAGAGTCGCTAACAACGCTTGTAGGCCTTGATGTCTGGTTCTGATAGAAACTAATTTATTTACAGCCTTTGGGGCAGTGGCTACCAAGCTTTAGGGCACATAAGAATTCTATCTGATTTCTCTGCAAGGGGTTTTGCTCTAATCACTCTGGGGAGCGCTAGTAAGAGCGTCACTACCATCGCGCAGTTGATCCCCACGCAGACTTTCCCTGTAACTACTGGAGGGGAGAGTGGGAATGAGTCAGTGAGTCGTAGACAATACAGCATCAATATTGGGTAGGACAACCCCGATGCTATTACTTGGTAAATCCAAATTCAAAGCATGATTATTATAGAAGAACTGATAGCATGATCATTTTCCTCTTTCTCTCAAAGAGGAAGTTGTTTTAAACACAGTAATTTTTAATACATGAAATTACCTTTAACCTTTAGAAACGACACTTTAAAATCATAGACCTCTAAAGAATCATATCTAAATTCATGTCACATTAATAGCTGTGCTTTTTTCAATATCAAAACTAATTATTTAGCAGTTTCTGCTAAAGGTAAGGAAAATATTTGATAACTGAGTGTGGTGATGTTTGTACAACGTGATGAACTTAATGTTAATTAATACTGTATATGTGGAAACATGGTGACATGGAAAAGGTTGCATATATGTATATGAATTCATATACACAGCTGCTTTATATATATAATATTTGCGTGTATATATATTTAATTATATATACATGTATTTGTATATGCATTTAATTATATGTGTGTGTTTGTATATTTAATTTCTAATTTTCCTAGAGTCCTCCATTCATATTTCATACATTCTATGATATCAAGAGTTAAATGGAACACATAAATACAAATATCTTAGGCATTAGTGGACTGAAATGGACTGGTATTGGCCAGTATGTGTGAGGTACTCATAGTTTTCTATACTTGGAATAACAAATTTAAGTGGAGCAGACCTTTAGTGCATCTCCCCTGAATTTAAAGAACATCTCAAGAACAGATTTGATGCACTGAACATTGAAGATCTCAGAGTTGTAGAATGACATCAAGAACATTATACATGAAGAAATCAAAAGGTCATTAAAAAGACAAGAAAGAAAAGAAAAACATAGGCGAATATCCCACAAGACTCTGAAATTTGCCCTTGAATGTAGAGGAGCTGAAATAAATTGAAGCAGTGATGAATAGAGAATTTTAAAGGGCAGTTTAAGAAGACAAAGTAAAATATCATAATGAATTGTACAATGGCCTGGAGTTAGAAAGACAAACAGGAAGAACATGATCAGCATATCTCAAGCTGAAAGAATTGAAGAAAAAGTAAATTAATGTTGAGTTACAAAATTAAAAGTCTATGGCCAAAAAACTGAATAGCACAAGAATCATCATAAGAAGGTGGAAGAAATACAGTCACCATAAAAAATTGGTCAAAACTCAGCTATTTTTAGAGATGGCATTCGATCAAGAATGGATTAAATTGAAGCAATAAACCCACTCTGCATGGATGGTATGCACAAGTTCCATGGTATTTTTAACTCAGCATCACTGTGTCTTGCTGGGGTAGTTCAATAGCCACATAGATAGAATGGCAAAGCTGCTCTGAGGAAAACTTGTAACGTAGGTAGATGATTTCAATCTCTGTGCCTTACTCAGGAGCTGTCCTCCCCAGATTCTCTTGCTACCTCCTCCTTCTGGAGGCCACAAAGCCCCCACCCTAACTCTTGCACTGTCTCGAATTTCGTTGGGAAAGTTTTCGAGGTTTCTGAGAATTTCATCCTCAGTGAATGAAGAGAGGTCATACGAGGTGGGCTGATCGGTACCTGGCTAACTTCATGACTTGAGACAGTGGTCAGGGGTTCACCCACCAGCTTCCTGGCTGTGCGTGGGGAGAGGCCCCTTCCTTCCAGGACCACTCACAGCTGGAGCATAAGCCTCCAAAGGCTTGGCACGACTGCATGTGTAAATATCGGAGAGATTGGCAGTCAGGCGGGTAAGGTGGTGCCAAGTGCCTCTGTTTTATTCTTTCTCATCAGATCAGCAAATGCTCTGATTGCTAAAACGAGAATTCATTGTCATTGGGCTCTTGGGCTTCCAAAGTGGGAAGCTGCCGCTGCTGATTGGATGGGCACATTGGCCAGAGCCCCGTGTGGGTGTACTTATGCAAACAGCATGCTGAAAGACAGATCTCCAATCTCCATTTTTAGCAACTAGTGTGTTTCAGGTTGCCCAGAAAGAGGTCACTCAACAACTCAGCCTGGGACATCTGTGGATTATATCAAAGGCCTCTGGCCACAACCGCCCCGTGTTTGGTTGACTTATCAACTAGTCCACCACCTATTTGTCAGCTTGTTGTAATACCGTGGCTTGAATGTTGCTGTAACGCTGGTATTTCAAATTGTATTTAAATTATTGTTACATCCAGAACTGTCAAGGGCGGACAGGTGTCAGGACATTTCCAGATGAAGACTGACTGAGAAGGAAGTCCTGACACTAGTTTGCTGCCGCTGTTAGGTGCCGCTGCATTGGTTCTAACTCATAACAACCTCAAGCACAGAAGGAAACATCGCCTCTGTCCTGTGCCATTGCCATCCCATTGGTATGTGTGAGTCCTGTTGTTGCCAGTGTATCCAGTCTCTGCTGGTCTTCTTTTTCACGGACCTTTGACTTTACCAAGTGTAAGGTTTTTCTTAAGGGACCGGTCTCTCCTCATAAGAGGACCAAAATCCTAAACAACGGGACCGACAGTTCCGGGGGGACTTGGGGTGGGGGGGTAGGGGGGGTAAGGAAGTGGTGTTAACAAACCCAGGGACAAGGGAAAAACATGGGACCCCAAATGGTAGAGAAGGGGGAGTGGCAGGCCTGGTGGGAAATGATCAAGGGTAAGGTTGCTTAGAGAAGAGGTATACTCTAGCCCAGGTGGCGATGAAGCATGGTAGTAGGGCAGGAGGAAGGTCAAGGGAGATGGAGGAAAGAGCTAGGAGTCAAAGGGCATTCATGGAGGTCTAGACAAAGACATGTACATGCAAATATAGATAGGAGGATGGGGAAATAGATCTATGTGTCTATATTTATAGGTCAAGTATTAAGGTGGCGGAAGGACCTTGGGCCTCTACTCAAACACTCCCTCAATGCATGAATACCTTCTTTTATTAAATTGGAACTCTATGATGCTCACTCTCCCAACACAACAGCTGGAGCCAAAGTGGGTGAACAAGTAAATGTGGTGAAGAAAGCTGATGGTGCCCGGCTATCAAAAGAGATAGTGACTGGGGTCTTAAAGGCTTGAAGATAAACAAGCGGCCATCTAGCTCAGAAGCAACAAAGTCCACATGGAAGAACACACCAGCCTGTGTGATCGAGTGGTCCCAAAGGGATCAGTTACCAGGCATCAAAGAACAAAAAATCATATCATTGACTGCACACCTCCATGATAGGATCGCTGAAGACAAATGGGTGCATAAGCAAATGTGGTGAAGAAAGCTGATGGTGCCCGGCTATCAAAAGAGATAGTGTCTGGGGTCTTAAAGGCTTGAAGGTGAACAAGCGGCCATCTAGCTCAGAAGCAAATAAGCCCACATGGAAGAAGCACACCGGCCAGTGCGATCACGAGGTGCCCAAGGGACCAGGTATAAGGCATCACGCAAAAAAAAAAAAAAGATATGTGTGTGTATGTATGTGTATATATGTGTATATGTATATATGTATGTGTACATATGTATATATATATCATATTAAATGAAGGGGGAAGTGCAGAGTGGAGACCCAAGGCCCAAGTGTCAGCCAATGGAGATCCCCTCATAGAGGGGTTTAGGAGAGGAGATGGGTTAATTAGGGTGGGAGGTAGTATCGATGAAGAACACAGCTTTCCCCCAGATCCTGGATGCTTCCTCCCCCCAACTACCATGATCCGAATTCTACCTTGCAGGGCTGGATAGGACAGAGGCTGTACACTGGTACATATGAGGGTTGGAGGTACAGGGAATCCAGGGTGGATGATACCTTCAGGACCAAGGGTGTGAGGGACGATGCTGGGAGAGTGGAGGGTGAGTGGGTTGGAAAGGGGGAACTGATTACAAGGATCCATATGTGACCTCTTCCCTGGGAGAGGGACAGCAGAGAAGGGGGGAAGGGAGACTCCAGATAGGGCAAGATATGACAAAATAACGATGTATAAATTACCAAGGGCATATGAGGGAGGGGGGAATGGGGAGGGAGGGGGGGAAAAAAAAGAGGACCTGATGCAAGGGGCATAAGTGGAGAGCAAATGCCTTGAGAATGATTGGGGCAGGGAATGTATGGATGTGCTTTATACAATTGATGTATGTATATGTATGGATTGTGGTAAGAGTTGTTTGAGTCCCTAATAAAATGTAAAAGAAGAAAAGAGAAAAAAATGATTAGGGCAAAGACTGTACAGATGTGCTTTATACAATTGATGTATGTATATGTATGAACTGTGAAAAGAATTGTATCAGCCCCAATAAAAAAAAGAAAGAAAGAAAAGTCTTGTCACTCTTGCTTTTAAAGGGCAATCTGACTGTACTTGTGTCAAAATAGATATTCTCCTGGCAGCCCAATGGTATAGTTCATATCCTTTGTCAACACCATGATTCAAAGGCATCAGTTATCTGGTTATCCTTCTTCACTGCCGTGCTTCCGTGACTGAAATTATGATGCTTTGGATCAGTTATATCTTAGTCTTCAAAGCAGTATTTTACATATGGAATGTTTTGAGGTTATCATTCATAGTAGATTTGCTTCCATGGATGTTGGTTATGGATCCAAGTAGAAGGAAATCCAAGTAAACTGAAAAAGTTCATGCTTCCTCTCCTGACACTTGTCTACTGGTCCAATTGTGAAGCATTTTGCTTTCTTCATATGGAAGCAAAAGCCATACCGGAGGCTATCATTTTTTCATTTTCATCAGTAAGTATTTCAAATCCTCTTTGCTTGAAGAAAGCAAGATTGTGTGGTTTGCATATTGCCAAAATGAAACCAAGAAAACCCGAGGGATCGCAAGCTAACATTTCCCACCTCACTTGCTTTGGACAAGTCATCGGGAGGACTAAACTGGGGGAGGAGGGCATTGTGTTTCATTAAACAAAGCTCAATAAGGGCGAAGGAGACCCTCAGTGACATGAATTTGTGCAACAGTCACAATGATAGATTTAAACCTGCCAGTGATCAGGAAGGTGACCCAGGCCTTGGCATCATTTTACTTTGTTGAACATAAGAATGCCAGCAGTCAGTTTCTGCTCAATCGCTATCAACAATAATTTCCTTCCGAAGCCAATACCCACTGGTGGCAAGTCAAATCTGACTTACGGAGACCTTATAGGCCTGGTGGGACTGCCTCTGTAGAGATAGTCAAGACTGTAAATCTCCGTGGAAGCAGGCTGCCACGACTTCTTGCCACAGGTCCCACCTTCCAGTTAGCCAATGAGCCCTTTAACCACGGAGCCACCCAGGCTCCTCCTAATGACTTCATTGGTGGGAAATTTAGGCTAGATTAGAGAAGTGAAAGATGGTGCCCAGGCAAGGCGTTGGGGGCAGGAAGTGAGGAGGTCTTTCAGTTATTGGGAAAACCACCCTGCTGACACCTGCCAGCCTCACAGTTTCTATCTACAGGTTGTCTGGTCCAATCTGTGTCACCGTCAGTCCTGAAGAGGATACCCCCAATCACCCTCTGCTCCATGTGAAGCTGACAAGTAACTCTCCACCATCAGTTGGGTCATTTTTTTAAGAGTAAAAGGAAGCAAGACACCCTAGAGAGTGCTTAAATTAGAGAAAGTCATAAGTGGAGAATAAGAAGGCACTCTAGCCTGGATTCCTAAACTCACCTAGTGAACAGAGGTTCCTGGTCACTCCTCCCTTGTGTCTGAGGAATCAGAAGATGGTATCAAACCTCTTTAGTTCGCATTAGCACTGTTTTTGAGCTGACATCTGGCAACAGTTGATTGCCACAGATGTTCAGAAAACCATGATATAATTTGAGAAGCTACAGAAGTCTGCCTCCTTCCCCACTCTGGTGAGGCCCCTCACCCTCTTCACAACTCCACCTCGCGTGTTGACTACAAAGTGCAAAGAATGTACCCGTGCAGTCTGGGTCCCCTCAGAAGGGAAACGCAGAGAGCTTGAGACCAAGCCTAGCTTCCTGTGCAAAAGGGAATTTCCAGGCCCAGATATCACCCCCGCGTGCCAAGACATGCTCTGTCTAGATCAGCAACTTTATGTGGGAGGGTGGTGGCCCATTGCCCCCTTACCTGGGCACATGGCCACCTTTCCACTTAAGCCAGGAGCCAGGCAGGAGCACAGACACCTGAACTTTTTCTCTTAAATAAAGGTTTTCCTCAACTGGTGGAGCTCCTTCCGAATAAATCTCTTTGCCTGAATATCATCATCATAACTAGTACTCCTGAAGAATTAGAGTCACCCTTGAAGGCTTCTGGGAAGTCATTTTGCTGATTAATGTGAGAGAGAGAGAGAGAGAGAGAGAGAGAGAGAGAGAGAGAGAGAGAGAGAGAGACCGGCTGCCTGGCTGTCGCGAACACTGTCAAAGGAAGAACACATAACTGCATACCTAACTGAAGCGTGGGCTGCCAGAAAGTGGGCTCAGGCAGGTTCAGGAAAGAGCCACCTTTCTGCGTGTGGAAGGGTGGGGTGGGGTGTGGCGAGGCGAGTGGGCATTCAGAAGTTACACACTCCAGAGTTGGCACGATGCTCCTAAAGGTGGAATATGCAGGAATCGGGTAATGGCGAGAGGGCGTGTTGGCGCAGGGATGTATGTGAGTGTGTGTGCATGTGACGGTCTGTATATGTTCTTGTGCCTGGGTATGCTTACACACATGCACGACCTTGGTTTCTGACTGAAGCTATACTTTATATTGGTTTTTCCTAAACCAAACCTGTTTTATAAGAGGGTTGAGATTTTCTTCTATGAAGCACCATGATTTCCCAGTGGTTTCTGTTTTCTTTTCTTTTTTCCCCCAAACCAAATCCTCAATACACTGCTCAATTTTAAGTGCGACTAAAGGACAGCTGCTCTTGGTGGAGCGCAGTGTCAGCTCCAAAGACCCTTACCCTTTTCTGATCTGCCTCTCTATGGCCTGGAAGGCCCCAGAGATTGCTTCCCGGAGACCCGACAGCTCTCAGAACACGTGGGCACAATCCTGGGGGAAGACCTGCTGTATTTCAAGTCAGACTGACCTGGACTGGGATCCCGCCTTCACTGCTCAGCAACACGGAAGCCTTCCGCAAGTCATGAGCACAGCTGCACCTGAGTTTCCACATCTGTAAAGAACAACGCACTGCAGAGTCCTGAAGGCCAGAGAAAACATGAACAAGGCACACAGGTAGATAGCCTTTCCCACAACTGATTGTCATTTTTCAGGTGAGGCAACAAATGCCCGTCGGCCAAGTAAAGGACACCCCATGGGGAGGAGAGCAACATGAGGCTAAGTCAAACGGCGTTGCTACAAGGTTTACAGTTCATACAAACATGGACATATTCCAAACAAAACATGCTTAAATGTGCCTCTGCAGTCCAAGGCTGACTACAAACAAGTTCTGGCCAGGACATACATACCTAAGTCTCAGGATCAAATCCAACCATGGCTTCTGAGGCGATCTGCTGGGCTGGCTAATTCAAGACAGAAAAGTCCGCTTTTCTGACTAGAGACTTATTTTTTAATTCCAAAGGCATATATTTTTTTTAATTCCAAAGGGAGTAGTTATGATAAACTTTCTCAAAGGATACAGGATAATAATGGGGACGTAGTAGAAAGACGTTTTAAGAAAATAGGAAATTGCTTTGGAGAGCAAATGGCCAGGACACTTATGAGAGAAAAAAAAATCCCCATCATGACAATGCACCTGTTCCTTCTTCAAGGGCAGCAGCAAGGGCGGTTCTACAGGAAACACGGCCCTTTCCATCTTCTTTGCGTCCCAAACTGAAAGCACATTGAAAAGAAACATGATTTGAATTCCTTGAGGATGCCATTTGCCGTGGTGTAAACGAAAGCGGACAGACTCTTTGGGGAGGGAAGTGCCGCTGTCAGGTTGCGTGGAGAGCTGCAGACTCCAAACACCGCCCACTCTACAGCACCCTCCCCACTGATCTTACGTTGGAGTCCACGGTGGAAGCTCTTGTTCCAGCCCCTGTCCTCAAGGGTCTTCCTCCTTTCAATTGGCCCCTCTACTTTGCCAAGCAGGATGTACTTTTCCAAGGACTGGTCTCTCCTGATAACCAAAGTACGTGAGATAAGCTCTCACCACCCTGGATTCTAAGGGGGTGGCTGTACTTCTTATAAGACAGATCTGCTTGCTCTTTTGACCATCCATAGTACTTCCCATATTCTGCGCTAGCATCCTCATTCAAATGCATGGATTCCTCTTCAGTCTTCCATTGTCCATGTCCAACTTTCACATACACATGAGGTGATGAAAAAAATGCCTGGCTCGGGTCAGGCACACCTAAGTATTCAAAGTGACCTACTTGTTCTTTAATGCTTTAAAGAGATCCAGTGCAGCTGATTGACCCAATACAACACGCGGTTTGATCTTTTGGCGCCTACATCCATGAGCATTTATTGTGGACCAAGCAAGACAAAATCCTTGACAATTTCAATCTTTTCTCAATTTATCATGACGTCGCCTACTGGTCCAGCGGTGGGGGTTTGGGTTTTCTTGATATTGAGCTGTGATCCGTATTGAAGGTTGCAGTCCTTGGTCTTTATCAGCAAGTATTCCCAGTTCGCATCACTTGCGGGAAGCAAGGTTATGTCATTAGCTTTCTGCCGATCCTGGTGTCTCTTTCTTCTTCATAGAATCCAGCTTCTCTGATAATTTTCTCAGCATACAGACTAACTAAGGATGGTGAAAGAAAACAACCTGGATGCCCCCCTTTCCTGATTTTAAATTCTGCAATATGCCCTTGTTGTGTTAGAAGAACTACATCTTGATCCGTGTACAGGTTCTGCGTGAGCATAATCAAGTGTTCTGGAATTCTCATTTTTCTCTGTGTTCTCTAGAGTTGGTTATGATCCACACAATCAACTGCCTTTGCATAAATCAGTGAAACGCAAGTTTCGTTGTGTTTTAGCGACAGGTGTCGAAGGGAATGGCAAGTGAGATGGACATACCGCCTTCAGATATGTGTGCATCTACATGGGATAGTGTCTAATGGAAGCAACAGTTTCACATGATGGTATTTTTGTACAGTAATGATATCTATGATTTCGTTATACTACTTTTAACCTTAGCCAGACACACGGTTTCACCCTTCAACGTTCCAAGTTTAGCTCTAACCTCCATCCTGGCAGGACAGATTTCAACTGCGTCATCAGAAGCAGCGCTGATCGTGAGTGGGAGAGAGGGGAGGGTGAGAGGAATGGACACAAGGCCCACAGAGAGGAGGAGGAGCGGAGAGAGCTGGGTTCTGACATTCCCGTGCTGCCCTTACACATATACCAGTCCCTGGCGCAACAGGATTCTTCTAACTCAGTTAATGGGAGACATAGAGCGGTCTGCAATGAAGGCACTAGCCAGTTTTTTCCTTCCTCCATCCATTCATCAGTATAGTCTATTGGCACAATGCAAAGTACTTGTTAACCACTCCAGAAACAGCAAGAGGCACTCATTCTAATGAGATGTCAGAACTAATGTTAAGGCACGTATTATATGGTAAGGAGACAAAAAGAAAGCCAGAGAAACCGTGCTTAAGACCAGTGCCTAATCAGCTGTTTTCTTTCCCCGCCTCTTTCATCGGTTTCATACAAAAGCTGCCTGGAATCACTGGTGTGCGCCATTAGGTTCCTCTCTTCAAGTGTTAATTAAGTGTAATATTTAAAAATATACACTCCTCGCTCCAGGTAGGACAAATTGAGCCCTTTGTAAATTGCTCAGTGCCTGTTGGTTCACCCTGGCAACTCTACTTCATTGCCTTCTACCTCCCTCCCATTCCCCTGTGGGACCCACAACTCCAGCGGCAATAAGTGCAGAGTAATTATTTCTGCCAGAAATACTTCCCCTGAAAGGGGCTGGCCTTATTTTGGTGTGTGCTCGTGTGTGTCTGAAAGAAAGGCATATTATAATATCAAGCCTCTTTGTTTTCCCTCTTTAAATCCCCACTGGTTCTCCAAGATGTCATTGGCAAACACGGCTCCATTTATTTTTATTCCCTTTACAAAGATTTTCCACTCGAGTCCTATTGCTTATTTACAACTGCTGAGTGTCTAGCTATGGAAAAGAACTGCTCCAAAGTAGTAGACGCAGGGAGCACCACCTGCGTGGCTTTGATGGAGGAAATAGTTACTAAGCAGCTTAGAGTCTCTTGGGTCCTTGCAGCCAGCTTACATGGTATGTGCTCAAGTGTAAGGTGGAAGCGGTGGACTTAGAAAAGACCATCAGCCAGTACTGCCAGCCCCAATCATTTATTTAGCCCTTCAATAAAGAACTTGGTACTCCAGGGAAAGTTCAGACCACCAACGATGAGGTTTACTCCCAAAAGAAAGCCCGTGTTGGAGACTCCACAACAAGAAGGTCAGGGGACCACATGTCTATGCAAATGGAAGGCGTACTCAAAACTGGAGGCAGAGAACATTTCCCTGTCTTGGAAGAAGGCTCACTAAAAGGCAGTTACATAAATGACGAGAACTTGTTTACCTTTAAAAGCTTGAGGGAGTTTTATACAGTGGCAACATACAATTATACTATAGCATGTTTTCTGCTGTGGTAACATCTCCAGATCATTTTACAGCACGTCCAGCTCTCCTTTGCAGAGTTTCTTAAAATGTTTCTTAGAATGTTGCTGCGAGGTACCATCGAGTTAGTGTTCTCATGTAAGGATCCTATGTACAGCAGAGTGAAACACTGCCTGGTCCCGGGCCACCTTCACAATCGTTTTTATGTTGAAGCTAATTGTTGCAGCTAATTGTTGATGGCCAATCCATCTCATGGACAGTTTTCCTTTCGACCATTGACTCTAGACTTTACCAAGAATCCCTGGTGGTGTAGTGGTTACACAACCACAAGGACAGCAGTTCGAACCCACCAGCCACTCTGAGAGAGAAAAAGGAGGCTTTCTATTCCCTTAAAGAGTTACACTCTCTGAAATCCATATGGAAGTTCTACTCTCAGAATTTAGTTGATGGCAGTGAGGTTGTTGTTTTGTTTTGTTTTAAGAAAAATGGACAAATGTGCTTGACACAGTGGATATATGCATGGATTGTGATAAGAGTTGTATGAGCCCCCAATAAAATGATTTTTTTTAAGAGAGAAGGGGAATGTTGCTGACCTGGTTAGGCCAGAGGATGCACAGCGGTGCAGTAGGGATCTGGAAACACAGGGAATCTAGGACGGACCCCTCAGGACCAGCGGTGGGAGTGGTGACACCGGGAGGGAAGAGGGTGTAGAAAGGGAGAACCGATCTTAGGGATCTACGTGTAACCTCCTCTCTGGGGTATGGGCAATGGGAAGGTGGGTGAGGGGAGACGCCGGTCAGTGTAAGATAAAATAAAATAATAATTTATAAACTATTAAGGGTTCAGGGGGGAGGGGGGAGCAGGGAGGGAGGGGAGGGAAAGAAAGGAAAATGAGCTGATTCCAGGAACCCAAGTGGAAGGCGAATTTTGAGAATGACGAGGGCCACGAATGTATAAGGGTGCTTTACTCAATTGATGTATGTATGAATTGTGATAAGAGTTGTATGAGCCCCAATAAAAAATGTATTAAATTAAAAAAATGTTTCAATGGAAAAATAAAGAGAGAAGTGGAGAATTGAAGAAAGTCTACCATGTCTAGAATACAAAGAAAATGATTTTTAGGAAGCAACTACAATTAAAAAGTAAATTTCATTAGAGTAGAAGCTACAAATTACTTTTCTACATATTAACAGAAAATATTTGGAAATTCAATTTTTAAAAATGGTTTTGCAAATATTTAGGGATTTGTTGTTGTTGTTATTACTAAGACAAAAAATTTTACTGACATGGAAATGTACAGATTGGACAAATTTCTACTTTACCAAGCATGATGTTCTTTTCCAGGGACTGATGTTTCCTGATAACATGTCCAAAGAATATGAGACAAAGTCTCGCCATTCTCACTTACAATGAGCATTTTGACTGTACTTCTTCTGGAGATGACTCCTTACTCTTCTGGCAATCCATGGCACTTCCAATATTCTGCACCAACAACAGAATTCAAGTGCATAAATCACTCTTTGGTTTTCCTTATTCAATGTTGACTTCCACATACATATGAGGCGATGAGAAAAAAAACTTGGCTAGGATTAGGCACACCTTAATTTTCAAAGTGACATCCTTACTCTTCCACACTTAAAAGAAATCTTGTGTGCCGATTCACCTAATGAAATAGGCTATTTGATTTCTTGACTGCTGCTTCTATGAGCATTGATTTTAGATCCATGTGAGATAAAATTCTTGACAACTTAAGTGTTTTCTCCATTTATCATGATGTTACCGAGTGGTCCAGTGCTGAGGATTTGGGTTTTCCTTATCCTTAGTTATAATCCACAGTGAAGGCTGCAGTCCCTGATCTTCATCAGGAAGTGCATCAGGTCCTCTACCTTGTAATGAGGAGCTGTAAAAGGTTCTTTCTGCTCATGTTGAGCTTTTCCAATGAAGCTTCTATTCCTACACTGAGTTTTGTCCCCAAGCAAGTCACAGCCATGTATTTGAACAGCACTAGGAAATTTCTGCCTCCTCTTTTGTAACACCACCCTGCCCCATCCCTAGATGACCTTCCCTTTTAATATGATCATGCATTAGATTTCTCCTAGTCATGGCCTATACCTCCTCATAGACAAGGTTCTTCTAACCATATCTATTCAAGGGATTATAATAAGTCACTAAAATGATTCCTTAGAGTGCTACCATTGAGATCTTATTAAATTTATTTTTTATAGATTTAAAGTTTTAAAAAGTAGATATTGGAAAAGAGATGCATCTTCATGGGATTCTCCATATCAAGTATATGAAGGGATAACCCCCCCCCCCAAAAAATACTGGAATTGCACATTTTTCCCATGAGGTGAGCATCAAGAAACTCACTCTGAGTCAGTGCACCCAGTGGCATCACCTGGAAAGGTTCTCTCTGCTCACAGTGAATTTTTTCATAAAAGTAGTTTTTCGAAAATATCGTTTTTTGTTTTTGTTTTTAGTGATGGCTGATTTAAGACAACGGCATACAGCTATGAAATTTTGTTTCTTGACTGGGAAAAATGCTGCAGAAACGGTTGTGATGTGGAACACAGCTTACAAGAACAGCACTATGGGTAAGACTCGTGTGTATGAGTGGTTTTCTCATTTCAAAAACATGAACTGTTGATTAATGACAAAACTTGTTCCGGATGAATGAAAATATTGACTTCCCAAATGAATGAAAATATTGACTTCTAGTGTGCATTCAGAGTTTGTTCTATAAGGTAAAACTATTAGTTAAATTTTCTATTTAGAAGTTCTGAAAAGGTAGCATAAAATTGTACAACAAAAAATGCCTGATTTGTGACAGGTCGGGGACTGGTTTTCCCCCCCCACAATGCACCTGCTCACGCAGCCATCTCAGTGAGCCAGTTTTGGATAAAAACAACCAGCATGCTTCTCTTTCCCCACGCTCCTTACTCACCTGACCCGACTCCATGTGACTTCCTTTTGTTTCTGTGAATGCAGAGGGGCATGAAAGGATAGCGATTTGACTAGGCGTAGAAGAGGTGAGGGGGAAAAAACAAAGGCGGTGCTGTCAGCCATCCCAAGAGGTGAGTTTGAAAAACGTCTCCAAGAATGGAATTACAGATTTGTCTTAAGTGTAATGGAGAGTACTTTGAAGGTGATAAGGTTATTTTTTTATTTAAATACATAGCTTTGAAAAGCAATTCTGTTGTTTTGGGGGACCCCCTTGTATATCTAAATATGTGAGCTGGGGAACAGAATTTGGTTCTTTTCTTCTTGGGTGAGGAGACATCAGTGGTTTAGTGATAAGGTTCTTATCTTCCATTCAGGAGACCAGGATCTGATTTCGGGTCACTGTGTCTCACGCACAGCAACTATCTACAACCAGAAGGTATTTCTTTGCTGTTGAACAGGTGTCTGTGGTGCTTCCAGACTAAGACAGACTAGAAAGGAGATTTGAGCGATCTACTTCCAAAAATCAACCAGCAAAAGCCCTATGGATCACAATGGTATAACCGACTGATTATGGGGATGACACAGTATAGGAGGCATTTTGTTCCTGTGTGCATAAAATGCCATGAGGTCAAAATAATAATCCCATCAACCATTTTCTGAGGCTAGCCCTGGGGAGTATTTAAAGCTGCTACGGTAGCATAATGAACATAGAATATCTATTGATCATTTTTACTCCCACAATGGAAAATGATGATCTGACTTCTTATCACCACCTTGTTTACTGAGTATGGTGGTATAGCATATATTCGGTATGAATTTGCCTTCATCATGGAGGATCATCTTCGTCATCCCATCCCAGTGCTATACATGACCTTGTGCTGTACTTGACCTAGTAAAGGCCCTGTGGCAGAGTGGGTCCTCAAAGAAATTTCAAACAACGTGTCTCATTATACATGCTTTCTTGCCCTAGGATCTTGACACTCTCCCATAAAGTGGTGTAGTCCGTTTCTCTCTCTCCCCGTCCCCCCCCACCCCGTCAGGATTTACGCAAGCCCAATTACCCGTTTGTCTGACAAGTATAATGTCTGTGGTAATCTGGTGTCAATCTGGGACTTGAGAGGATTAAGAGTGAAGGGGTGGAATCTGGTCTGTCAATCAAGTCATAGCCAATGAGACCTCTGTGTGGGCATGGCCTTCCATTGAGAATTCTGGAAACTCCTGGATTTTCTTCCTTGGACGCAGGAGACACTTCTCTCTCTCTCTTTCTCTCTCTCTCTCTTTCTCTCTGCTGACTCCTAGGGGACATAGCAGCTGACAAGACACATGGAGCTACCCTAGTGCCCTGAGCTGGAGAAGCCACATAGGCCTACCCCGATGCAACCAGAAAGCCACGTAGAGATCCCTGGCAGCGCTGAGATGCTTACAACACCACTGGATCCAAAGGCTTTATACCCACTGACCCGTGATCATCCTGCATTTGGTGTCTTTCAATGTATTTTGTGAGTCTGAAGAGGACTTTATAGATTGGCGTCAGACATATATCCAGACTTATGGGCTTGGGCTGGACTGGGTTGGGATGATTTCTTAATGTATGATTACCCTTTATATAAAACTCTCTCTTATACACATGTGAGTGTCTATGAATTTGTTTCTCTAGTCTACCCAGACTAACACAATGTCCCATGGGGCTGCTTTCAGTCAAATTTGATTCAGTGGTAACTAACAACAGTAAAAACAACAATACATATTGAAATAGTATACTGTTTGTTTTCAAAACAAGATCTTAAAAATCTGAAATTCTTGCTTGTACTCTTTTGAAGACTTCTCATAATCTAACCGTCATACTATGAAGAACACCAAGCAGCTACATATATGAGGAAGTCCATAGGAAGGAGAGCCCCCAATAAAATAATTAAAAAAACAAAAAAAATTGTTTCTCTATGCTCTATGTTTATCTACTCATCTGCATTTACTACCTAATGGATGATAATTTCCAATAAATCACATAGCATGTGTAAGTCCTAAGGTTAAAAACTGATTTTCTTCATCATCTCTCTTGGTTAATGCTTTGTGCTGATTCAGGAGTTATCTTTCCAAAATACAGATAAAATGAGGGCAACTCCTTGTTCTAAAACCACCATTTTCTATAATGATTACAAAGTAAAACTCAGCTCACAGATTGTTTTTTTGTTTAATGAACTATTGATTCTCTTATAGAGAGATGATGTTTAGGGTTGTTTTTAGAGCAAAACAATCATCACTGTGGAGTTACTGGAGCCACTAACCCCAGAACTGGAAGCAAGCATTGAAAGCCAGAATCAAGTTTATATCAACATAGATCTATACTGGAAGGAGTCCAGGGAATTCCTGGAGAATTATTAATGGACAACCCAAAGGGTGGAGTGAATTAGGAAAAAATGAAGTAAGACACATTGAACACGGATTCTCCACGAAGTCCAGTTGGACTAGAGACTGTGGCTGAAAGGACTGAATTGCTTCAGAACATAAATAGGCCAAATAGCACACATGGAGATCTCAAATCTGTTTATAATTTAGCGAGTGTGTGTGTGTGTGTGTGTCCATGGTATGAAAAGGATGAGGGTACAAGTAGTCGCATACATCACCTAACAGCAGAGAGTCATGTGGATGTTCTGAATCATACCAGAGAAGCCCAGATGTCTGGTCTGTACAGAAAGAGATGAAACACATCTGTGTCTGAGGCCAGGTTTCACTTAGACTTGGACACTAACACGGGGAAGTGGAACATGTGCCCCCAGAAGTCATTTGCTCAATTGGAGCTTAGGTTCCTGAACCCTAGTACTTAAACCAAACAAGTTAAGTTCTGGACCCCAAATCCTTCCCTGAGGACATTACCTATATTGAACAGATCTCCTGACATTTAACCAACCTCCTCGAGGTTTCTGGACTATCACTGAGCCTTCCTTGAACAAAATCACCGACATAATGGAATTCCTGATATGTGGGAGTTGCAGGTGATGGCAGGGATCAGGGATATATTTGGGTTAAGTGGATATACCCAGTCTCAAAACTCATGCCCTCTGTTTCCTGGCCACCACTATGGAAAACGGGAGGACGGAAAGCAAGAAGAATCCAGAAATATTGTTCAGACAATGAGATTTTTAAATGTAGGCCCCAAAGGGTCTGCTCAGCCCTTGCGTGTAGTGATGCCCAATGGGGAGGGATGAAGTCAGAGGCAGCTTTCCCCTCTGGTTTCCCCAGGAGACTTTATGTTCCTCTTTTCCCCAGAGTCTCTCTAGGCTCTGTAACTACCAGGCATCCTGGGGTGGGGGTGGGGTGGGAGAATAGCTTCTGTTTAAGCAAAAATCAATAGTGCTTATCTATGAATAACTCCAATAGTCCTCATGCTAAATGAGCTTTCTCAAAAGCTGTATCACCTCTGACTCCAACCGTGACTCCCACCTCTAGCATGCCACGAGCTTGTTTGCTTTAGAGACCTTCCAAAAGATTTGCGTTAAAGCAATGGGTCTCTTCCCCTCTCTCTCTCCCCTCGTGCCACCCCAAGCTGTGTTGAGCAGGACAGTCTACCCCACAGAGTTGGGGCTTTGTTTCCCTGGACAGAGGAGAGCTGGAAGAATTTAAGTCTTGGGATTAATGCTGACAAATGACCCAAAATGCGAGTGAATTTGTTGTGATGCTGCACCCAGCGCAGCCCACTTCATGAGGCCACCGTGTTTGGGGCTCCCTGGAAATCTCCCTTGACTAGAGAGCATTGTATGCTGAGTTACTACTTCTCAAACTTCGATGTGGGCACGAGTCATTTGGCGTCTTGTTAAAATGCAGATTCGGTAGGTTTAGAGTGGCCAAGATTCTGCATCCCAGATGAGGCTGCCACGGGGCAGGCGGCGAACAAGAAGGAGGCGCATTGACTCCATTGTGAATACATCTGCATGCATGGTTTCAATCCAAGGGTCTGCCCATTATCGTGCAAGTTGCTTCATCTCGCCAAAATTCTGATTTGTCATCTATAAAGGACAAATAAGAGTGTCTGCTCCAAAGTGTCGTTTGAAAGCCTGGGGAGATGAACAATGACGCACTTTTGAGAGCTACTTTAGTTGGTGATTTTGAGGCTGTTGGGGAGGAAAAAAGATAGAAGTGCTTACTTCCATTCTCCACCAAGCATTTCTTGGGCAGCTGGTGTCCTGTGGGCTTTTCACAGCAGAACTGAGAAGAGGAAGGTGGGGGAGGGCAGCTCCTCCAGAAGTGCCCATCCCTAGGGCTGCTCCCTTAGGGCTGGCTTGCAGGGGTGGCATGGGGGCGGGGTAGGTGGGGAATCAACACACATTCAAAGAGACCTCAGTGTTGCCACCAGGAATTTGTTCAGAACCCAGTCCCCCTAGAAAAAACAGCAGCAGCTCTAGAGGAAATTCAAGGCTACATATTTTCTTTTTGAACTATTTAAATCTGTCATGCTTTATTTGTTTTTTATATTGACAATGTACCCAGTAGAATAAACACCCGTTTCAGAATTTCTACACGTAACAATCCAATGGCATTGATTATGTTTTGAAATTCCTGCCACCAGACTCACCCTCCTCTTATGAGAGATTCCACTGCCTTTACACAAAGTAATGCGACGTCATGTGAGGTCACATGACGTGTCATGACACAACGTGAACAGCTCAAGGGAACAAAATCTCCCTGCCCTCTAAACATCTGAGTGATTGTTGTTAATTTAATCCCGTAGGGTTGTTTTGTTTTGTTTTAAGAGCACATGATGCTCCTGGCAGACATTCGGCCTTCATGAAGATCAAATTGCTTGGTGAACTACTTCTGATTGAGTAGAAAGGATAGAAAATAGAAAACCTTACTTAAACTGAGATATTAGACTCAATCCATTGATGGGACAGATGGGGCACTTCTTTCCAAGGATTAGAAGTGAACACTCAAGAGCAAGGCGTTGAGATCTGGGAGCCCGTGCAGCTCTGAGGCTGGGATAGTGTGAAACTTCACTGTGGCAGACCACCCGCCTCAGCCGCACGCTGCACGTGGAGCTGGTGAACGTCTTCCAGGCAGCCAAGGGCGACTGGTTTGCCTGGTCCTGGTTGGTTACACAGAGATATAGTAAGACTGCTTGGGTAAAGGTCAAACAAAAATCACCTTCCCTTGAATATTAATTAACCCCCCAAACCAAATTCACAGTTAGTCCCTTATGATATGCCATGAGTTCTCTGAATCCTCTTTCACACTAGGTTCTGCCAGCAACGAGTACAGAAGCATCAGCTACCTTACAAAGAAAACCTGTTCTCACAAGTTTTATTGCACCACTTGGCAGAGGAAAAGGCTCGGGTAGAGACGGGGAACTTTCACATGTTTCCAGAACACTCGGGAATTCAGCCATCTTGACGTACCACCCACCGCTGAAAAGAAACTTAGACCGACTCAGAAGGCGAGGCTCTATCTAAAATCGCCCCTAATCCAAAAAGGAGAACATTCTGCAGGTCTCTAACTTTTTTCCTTGGGGATCATTCTGTAGATTGTTAGAACGCCAGGCCACTTTTGAAATTTTCGAGGGACTGGAGAAAGAGTGGGAAGCGTATAAGCTCAGTGTAGAGTTGGGAAGCGAATGGAGAGCTTAAAACCTGGTCGCCAGGGTTCCACAACCTTTTATCTCCCTTGGCTCCTCCTATGCAACTCCCCCTGGCCCACAGAAAAGTCCTTCAGCAATGGAAAACATCAAGCAGAGGCGAGAAGGGATGAGTGGTCATAACAGAAGGAGCCTGGCGGGGGCATTATTTCTGCTGGGCCCTTATCTGCATTGGGGAGTCCATGAGAACTATGAGGAGCTCACTGTGACTAAACAGGAAACAATGAAGACCATGAGATATGAAACTGGGGATCTACTGGGAATGTTTTCACATTACTCACAAGTTAATAATTTCTCCAAGACTAGGAGTTTCTTGAGGATGTTTGGGTTTATTTTTAAACCCTTTAGCACATTAGTAGAATAGAATAAGGCTCACAGTTTCTCTTTTTACTATTTTCATGGTATTCAGACACTTCCACCCAGGCATTTTAGAATCCACCCGCTTTCCACAGATGCAGACAGACTAGATAGGAATACACAGGCACTTTTCAGACTCATTACAGCGCTTACTGTGACATGTGAATTACATGCGCATTCTATATACCTCTTTGTGGTGATGCCTTGTCATTTTATAGTGGCATCCTGTTCCTTCAGTGATCTCCCCAAGCTGTTACAGTTGCTCCTGCCAGTCACTTTTCACAATCGGAGTCATGGAAGGTATCAGTCAAGAAGAATTATCAGCAGGTTTGCTGGAAATTTGTTATTTTGTAAATAAGCTTTTGTAAGTATTGTTTAACCCCAGGCATATTGACATGATTAAGTGAGTTCTGAACCAATAAAACACAATGAAACATAGCAAATAGTAGGATATTAAAAAACGTTCATTCTTATTATCAACACCACGGTCATCACCATCATTATTGGTATTCAAGGACCTCTAAATCTATCAGGGATCTTGACATGCACATATTTGTCATAACAGAAGGGGTAGAAAGCATATCTTTGGTTCAGGTGAAACTCTGTAAGGAATTCAGAAGGAAGAACTTAAATTTAGACTGGGGTTAAGAACAAAGGATTTCACTGCTGATATCAGATGGATCTTGGTTCAAAGCAGAGACTACCAGAAACATGTTTACCTATGTTTCGATGACTATGTAAAGACATTTGACCACTCAGATCATATCAAATTAGGGAGCATATTTCCAAGAATGGGACTTTCAGAACATCTGGAATGTATGAACAGGAGGCAGTCATTCAAACACAGAGAGGGGAACACTGCGTGGTTTAAAATTAAGGGAGGTTGGAAAGGGGGAACCGATTACAAGGATCCACATGTGACCTCCTCCCTAGGAGATGGACGGCAGAGAAGAGGGGGAAGGGAGACTCCGGATAGGGCAAGATATGACAAAATAACAATCTATAAATTATCAAGGGCTCATGAGGAAAGGGGGAGCGGGGAGGGAGGGGGAAAAAAAGAGGACCTGATTGATGCAGAGGGCTTAAGTGGAGAGCAAATGCTTTGACAATGATTAGGGCAAAGAATGTACGGATGTGCTTTATACAATTGATGTATGTATATGTATGGATTGTGATAAGGTTGTATGAGCCCCTAATAAAATGTAAAAAAAAAAATTAAGGGAGGTGTGCAGTGCACCGGGCCCTGTGTCCCTTTATTGTGTTTGTTTAATCGGCACGTGAAAAAGTTTGGAGCAGCAGATGGGAGGAAGATGAGTACAGCATCGGGACTGAAAGGAGATTCATGAACAGCCTGCTGTGTCAGATGACACCATCCTACTGGAGGAACGTGAAAAGGACTTGAAGCACTTGCTGTTATCTGTCTTCGCGCCCAATAAAATGGTTTTGGAAAAACAACAACAACAAAACGCCTACAGCTGTCAGTATGGATTACACCTCAGTGGAACAAAAGCGAAAATTCTCACAAGTGTACCAATAACCAACACTATGATAATCCGAGAAAATACTGAAGTTGCCAAGGATTTTACTTTAGTCGGATCTACAATCAACTCCCTGGGAAGCAGGAACTGAGAAATCAAATGGGCAAATCGGTTTCAAAAGACCTCTTTAAAGTATTAGAAGGTACAGAAGTCACATCAAGGACTAAGGTGAGACTGATCCAAGGCACGGCATGTTCAATTACCGATAGGGATGCCAAGGATTGACAGTGAATAAGGAAGACTAAGGAAACATTGACACATTGAATTAGGTATTGATAAAAACTACGGAATACAAAATGGACCACCTAAAGAACAGAATCCTGTCTTAGAAGACTCACTGCCATCGAGTCACTCGCAGTGACCCCAGTGAGTTTCTGAGACTGTAACTGGTTACGAGAGTCTTTCTCCTACGGAACTGCTGGTAGTTTCTAACTGCAAGCCATGAGTATTAAAGCCTAATGCGTAACCACTACACCACCAGGGCACCTGTCTTGGAAGAAGTACAACCAGAATGCTCCTTATAACCAAAACTAGAGGGACTTTGTGTCCCTTACTTCGGGTGCATGATGAGGGGGGAATAATCCTTGGAGAAGACATCATGCTTGGTAAAATAGAGGAGGTCGGCAAAAAAGAGGAACGCCTTCAATCAGATGTATTCACACAGTGACCACAACAACAGGTTCAGTGTAATAAGTATCATGGGGACGGCCCAGGACCAGGAGGTGTTACATTCTGCTGTACCAGGGTTGCTATGAGTCGAGACAGACTGGATAGCACCTAATAACCACAGCGCTAAGAAGCATGCGATGTGTTCTCTTCCTTGAGAAGTTTTAAGAATACCCCAAACAAAATAAAACATGAAAAGAGAACAAATGATCCAACAGAACCAATGCTCTTGAGTGAGCAGCAAACGAGCAGAGCTTTTAAGAGCTCAGGTGGGATCATAGATCAGCGTTGATCAAAGCGGAGAGGTGAGGCGCATGTTCAGGGGCTCAGGAGTGCTCTTCGGATCTGCACTGAGAAGCAGAAATGGCCTCTGCCCAGAACTGAGAGTACTCACAAGCCTTTAGAAATAAGCATGACAAGTGGACTCCCTTTCCAATGAAAAGCTGTGCTGTGTGTTCACATGTGTTCAAAGGAAGCTGCTGCAAATAACAAGCCTGGTGAGCACTTTCATATGCCCCACATTATTCTCAGGCAGCGGTGGATGAGCAATCACCTTTCCCTGAGGAAAATACCTGAGTTATCTTGTCAGGGAAGATGAAAGTTAGCTGTCATCTCCAGTGGTGCCACAAAGGAGAGGGGATACTCCTCAGATGAAAAGGAGAAGGTCTGGTCACATTCTCAACATTATTGGACTTCTAAAACACACACATGCACACACACACACACACACATACACACACACACACACCCCACTTCTGTGTGCCTAGATGTAAGAACATGGAGCCGTCACTGTGCCAACACCAGTTGCACATCCATAGCCCTGTGTTTTCTCCTTCCATGAATTAGCCTGCACTGTGAGGTCAATTAGTCAGAGTAGCAGAGCCTGGTGAAAGTGGGTCAGGCTGATTCAAGGGCCTACCTCTCTCAATGTGAATCTCTCAGTCTCTTCCATCAACATCTGGTGAGGTATAGACACACCACGTTGGGTTACTGGAGCTGGGGTACAGGCACACCACACTGGGTTACTGCAAAGTCTGTAGGCCAACCATTTATGGAACATCTCCCTCTGCTCGTGGTGGCAGCCACAGGACCTTGGAAATGTGTTAGCAGCGTGAGCAGCCAGAGGCACAGACCGAAAGCCCCTTGTGGGTGAGCAGAAGCCAATTACTCCAATCCTGTGTCACTAGATCTGAAGAGTGTGTGAGTGAGCAATAGTGCTCATCTGAAGGAGCAGCCCCATCAACAGGAGGAAGCCTACTAACCATGCGTGGAAGTAAATCACTGAGGCCCTTACTCACTCATTCAGTCACTCCAACATCCACTCATCACGTCTTGGTTGAGCAATTGCTCAGTAGTAGACACTAGCAGGAGGAGCCTTGCTAGCATAGCATAAATTGTGCTTTCAACCTCAAGGTCAGCAGTTCGAGCCAGCCAACTGCTCCGCAGGAGGTGAGGCTATCTGCTACCATAAAGATCTACAGTTTGGGAAACCCAAAGGGGCAATTCTACTCTGCCATCCAGAGACACTATGAGTCGGAACCAACTCAATTAGAGTGGATTTGGGTTTGGGTTTGGTTCGGCTTAGTTTGATTAGTCACTTGAGGTACAAAAAAAAAAAAAGACATACTTCTACCCTCTTGAAATGAAGACTTTAGTGTGGAGACGACAATTCATTCAGCAATTGTAAGACACCTGGGTTTAAGGCATCTACGCCAAAGTTAAATAAATGCAGCAAGAGGGTATTACAAGGGCACCCTTGAAATCTCCTCCAAATGACGTAGTTTACCAGCCTCAAATGGCTCACAATGCCAGCAGCTCCTCCGATGCCCAAAACAGTTTCCATCTTGAAAGAAGTATTTACTGAATAGGTGAATAAACTAAGGTATAAATGCAAAGAAGAATAAAGAGGGAATTTGAGCTTCTGAGAGTTGCCTGCCTCCCAGGCAACAGGGCTCCCACCTCCATATTTAAGTGCACAGAAATAGATACAGGTAGTCTCCCACTTAATGAAATACTTGAGTTATAAGGAACGCACGCAGCATTGTTCATTTGTAGACATCGTATCATCAGCTAATATGTACCACCTACAATGTCATTGCAGTGTATAATTTGCTTAGATTTTTTATTCAGATAATCACTCACACATGTTCAATATTATAACTTGTAATGGTGTATGTGATTAAAGACAATAATAACGAAAACTAAAAAATAAATGCGGTATCAGACTTTCATCCGAACGGACTTACAATTAACTTGTCAGAATGGAATTCGGTTGTACATTGGGACGACCTGTAATCTAAAATAATAGGTTTGGATTCTGGAATCAGGCAAGTCTACTTTGCCCTTACACCTTCTTAGTGCAGTGAAGTGGCACAATTCACTGAACATCCCCAAGCCTCAGTTTCCTTACGTTAGAAATAAGGATGATTAAATCTACCTGGTACTTACTTACTACATATAAAGGATTAAAAGGCTTTACATGTAAGGATAAAGTGAAAGAATATATATATTTCAGAGCCGGGCACAAAGTCAGAGAACAATAAATGGTTAAGTGTTATTACAAGATTCTGTTGGGTCTGGCTGTGATTGTCTTGCCTGCAGAGAGCTTGAAAGAACTACCAAGTCCACTCCTGATCGAGGGACCCACTACACAGAACGGTCATGGCCTTCCTCCGGCCACTTTTTCCATG
Source organism: Tenrec ecaudatus (assembly GCF_050624435.1). Lineage (NCBI taxonomy): Eukaryota > Metazoa > Chordata > Mammalia > Afrosoricida > Tenrecidae > Tenrec > Tenrec ecaudatus. The sequence goes on along the minus strand of NC_134530.1, from coordinate 304,657,773 downwards.
GTATAGCATTCAAAGTCCTTCATGACTGAGTCCCAATTTGTCTTTCCAATCTCCTTTTTCTCCACCACCTGTGCTGTTTGCCAGGGATGACATTTCCCCAAGTTCCTTCCTCAACATTGCTCCAGATTACATTTTGCAAGAGCTAAAAGGGAGAAGGGGAAAAAAACACATTACTTTATGGAGGTCATTGACAACTGACATATAGCAATTTGGTTTCAAAGTCATGTGTTCAGTCATTAGGAACAAGCTAGGCACTGTTTTCATGGGATCATTTCCTTTCCAGATAAGGGCATAGCTATGCATCTAAACGATAAGGGTTCGCATAGGCATTTTCCTATCTAGAATCTTGGTCCCTGGAGAGTGTAAAGCGTGGAAGCTCTCATTGAAAGATTGAGGCTTTGAGTTCACATGGAAGTGTCTTGGAAGAGAAGACTGGCACTCTCTTTCCCAAAATTCAGCCATTGGAAAGCCTACGGAGTACTGGTCTACTCTGACACACGTGGAGTGGCCGGAGTTGGAGTCAACTCAATGGTAACTGGTAGGCTTCCAGGGGTCTCATACAGGATTCCAAGGGCCACAAATACTCTCGTCTACCTTCTGCTACAACAAAGGGCCCCAATTGTAGGGTGGGTTACACAGTATCCCGGACATGTTGTGGAGCCATCTCTTCTCTCCCTCTCAAGGTTGTCTACTCCAACGATAACTCAGTACGTAGATGAGAGTAGCATTCCTTTATGCTCCATTTGCTGCCTGCCGGATCCAAAGAAGTCCAATCACTTTGTGCCTTCCTTTTAGGGCGGGAGATGCAAGGTGTCCCAAATTATCCTGATGTTTAGAGGGAATATTCCAGCATCCCCCAAAGCACTGAGCCTCTGGAAATTTCCTTTCAGGCTTAGGGCTTTTGTCTATCCATCATTTGAAGAGTGTGTTCCGGAGAGGGGCTGCTTTTTCAACCCAGTTCCCAGGATAAGGAGACCCATGGAGCAGCGTCAAGCTGCTGCAACCAATCTTCAGATTGTTAGCAAGAAATAAATGGTTGCTTTTGTAATCCTCTGTGACCTTGGGACATTTGTCCTCCTGGCAAAAGCTAGCTGATACAAGCTCATGTGTTTTACATGGCACCTTCAGATATGCCCCATTCCCTCCTTTTGCCGTTTCTTGACTCTCAAATTAAAATACCCTTTTGCATCTTCATATGCCTAATCCCAGTCTTCAAGGGTCAGATATCAGATCTTTCTAAATCCCTAGATAAAACTAATTTCTCTGAGTTTGACATCCCAAATACGTTCTTTATGTTTTGCTTTTGATTTTTACAGCAATGTAGCAAATCGTTTACTCTCTAGGAGGAGATCGTGTGCCATGCCCTGGGAGTTGTGTCAGGGTAGGCATTCCCCAACTGGCCCAGTACCTGTCTTGCCCAAGGTAATACCAAAACACCAGACCCATTTCTGTGGAGTCGGGTTCAATTCATTGCAACCAAACAGGACAGAGGGCTTCCAGGACTGACAACCCTCACAGAAGCAGACTGTCACAGCTTTCTTCTGAGAAGTAGCTGGTAGGTTCAACCCACTCTCCTTTAAATTAATACTTAAGCGCTTTAACCACTGCATTCCCTCCCCCCCATTTTTGGCCAAGATAAGCGCACACTAATCAACAAAAAAGAAAGTGTTTCAGATTAAGTTTGGGATGTGAGTATAAAACAATTATGATTATTACAGCAAAGGAAGTTGGTGGAAAACCCCAAAAACAAGCCCAGAGCATCAAGTTGATTCTGGCCCACAGAGGGTTTCTCAGACTAAATCTTTACAGGGGCTGTCAGCCTCATCTTTCTCCCTCAGATTGGCTGGTGGTTTTGAACCACCAACCTTAAGGTTTGCCACCCAGTTCTTATCTCACAGCTTCACAGAGCTTCTGAAAGTCCTCATGTATATTTTTTAAAAGCAAATTAAAAGCAAGCAAATGAAAGCATCTTTTCAGAATTGAAAACACAGGGAAAGAACTTTCTGGGGTGGTGATGGGGGTGGGGGTAGTTGCATAATCCTGCTTTCTGAAGTTTTTGTAAAGTAGGGCAAAGATTATGTATCTTTTCAGCTACAGAAAGCATAGGTGTAATTCTGTGGGTAAGATTCCATGAATTGTCACCAAACTAAATAAGGAGGGTAGCCCGCTTCACTAATGTCATTGATGAGGAACCACACTTTTAAAATCATTTAATTGGGGGCTCATACAACGCATCATAATCCTTCAATACGCCCATTGTGTCAAGCATATTTGTGCATTTGTTACCATGATCATTTTCAAAATGTTTTCTTTCTACTCGAGCCTTTGTATCAGCTTCTCATTTCCCCCTCCCTCCCTCACCCTCCCTCTCTCATGAGCCCTTGATAATTTATAGATTTTTTTCCACGTCTTACATTAACCGATGTCTCCCTTCACCCACTTTCCTGTCATCCATGCCCCAGGGGAGGGGGTTATATGTAGATCATTGTGATCAGTTCCCCTTTCTCCCCACACCTTTCCCTTACTCTCCTGGTATTACTACTCGCATTATTGGTCTTGAGGGGTTTGTCTGTCCTGGATTCCCTATGTCTCCAGCTCCTATCTGTACCAGAGTACAATATCTTGTTTAGCCGGATTTGTAAAGTAGAATTGGGATCATGATAGTGAGGGGGTGGGGAACATTAAAGAACTAGAGGAAAGCTGTATGTTTCCTCGTTGCTACACTGCACCCTGACTAGTTCATCTCCTCCCCACGAACCTTCTGTAAGGTGATGTTCAATTATCTACAGATGGGCTTTGGGTCTCCACTCCCCCTTCCCCTCATTCACAATGATATAATTTTTTGTTCAGGGTCTTTAATGCCTGATATTTTGTTCTGGGTCTTTGATACCTGTGTCTCTGATGCCTGGAGGTCCTTTTGACACTTCATGATCACACAGGCTGGTGTGCTTCTTCCATGTGGACTTTGTTGCTTCTCAGCTAGATGGCTGCTTGTTTATCTTCAAGCCTTAAAGACCCCAGATGCCATATTTTTTGATAGCTGGGCACCATCAGTTTTCTTCACCACATTTGCTTATGCACCTACTTTGTCTTAAGTGATCATTTCGGGAAGGTGAGCATGATGGAATGCGAGGTTATTAGAACGAAGTGTTCTTGCCTTGAGGGAGTGCTTTTGTAGAGGCCCAATGTCCATCTGCTACCTTAATTCTTAACATATAGATATGAGTACATAGATCTATTCCCCTCTTGTTATATATAAATATATTTATATATGTACATGCCTGTATTTAGACCTCTATAAATGACCTTTGCCTCCTGGTTCTTGCCTATATTTCCTTTTACTTTCCTCTTATCCCACCATATTACATAAAATCAAACCAATAGATGCTTCCAATATTTCTTTGCAATGATTTTATATTAGGCCTTTAAAGAACACGGTATTGCATTTAATCACCACAATTTACAGTATGAGCAGGCTTCAAAAGATATCTTTTAATTTTGTTTTCCACAAAGTTTTTTAAGTCCCCTCGTGTGTATGCAAATTTCCTCTATCATGGCTTCAGAGGGCTAACTGAAGCCCTCTCCAAGCAGGGCTTTGGCTATTTCTGCCTTGAACTACATAGTAGGTTATGCCTCTAATGGGCCCTTTTAGGATGGGAGTCTATGACATTCAGGGCCTAAAGCTCCAGATAAGAAAGGGTCTGTAGGAGGTCTATAAAAGTTAATTTAACTCCCATGTTGTTCAACTTCTAATCAGTCATAGCACAATGAACCCAAACTCATAGAGACCCTGTAGAGCAGAGTCGAGTGGCCTCTGGCTCTTTGGGTTTCTGAGACGGTAAATCTTTATGGGAGCAGAAGACCTCCCGTGAAGAGGGTTTTCTCCCACAGTGCAGCTGGAAAATTTGAACTGTGCACCCAGTGGTTAAAAGTCCAACCTGTCACCCACTAGGCTACCCTGGCTCCTTAGCGTAATCAAACCTCCCAGAAAATGAAAGCCTAAGAAAGGGGAATGACATGCTATGGGGCTTATTGTTTTATCTTTAGAAATGGTCGAAATTTGGGTGGGTGGGTCAGGGACAGATTGTTGCTTTGACCCATATGAGCTAAAGAACAATTTCTAAAACCCCATCATACAAATTTTAATCCCTGACTTCCTTTTCTCCAAGAAACATAAAAATGATTTCTCCCTGATCACTTTTCTCCCTGACTTTAAATCTTAAATGCATATATATTACTGAGGAGAATGAAAGAAGCCAGGGAGAACATGGTGACGAGTTAATTAAAAACAGATTTTCGTTCAAGTAACTAATCGACTAGAAGGCAGGAAAATATGTCCTATAGTTGTTAATTTTTCTCCTCTGCAACATCTCCTCTGCTTTGTTCAGTGAGACAGTATGCTTATTATGACAGGCCATTGAAGAATCAATATTCGGTTGAGAAAGTGCATTTATTTATCTTTTCCTGGATGCATAATGCATGATTCTCAGGTATTGATGTGCTCAGCTGGTGAAAGTTGTAATCTCAAGCAGTGGTGTGAAGCAGGAGAATTTTGTACAATTTCTGGCTTTGGGATTGGCTCACAGCAAGGTGTAAACGCAATCCATTGTTCTATGGCTCCATGTACCTCCTTTGGAAATAGGTATATGACGTTGCAACAGTCACAGGGAATCGTGCCTTGGAGAAGCACACCCAATGTCTTTCCTTTCTTAAAAGATCCTTGACTTTTCATTCAGCACCATTCTTGCGAAGCATTTGTTTCCAGTACACAGTGGTTGATTTTCAATTTTTCATAACAATACAAGTGTATATTCATGGTTGGAAGAGTGCTTTTAAAAATAAATCAAGAGCAAATGGTTCTATCATTTAACTTTCTGGTAAGGATGCTAACTAGCAATCTAAAGAGTAACCTTGAATGGAACTTGATGTGTTGGGGGGGACGATGAAACTAGGGAAGAAGAGGAGGCAAGCTGGGCTCTGGGTCTATACATGGCTAGTAACTAATGTGATTGTTGGGAAAAGGACAGAAATATTATTCTTTGCCTTTTTTCATTTATCTGGTCTGATCTATTGAAATAATTACAATGTTTTAGACCTGTGAGGTAGTTTATTGTGCCAACCTGGCCGATAAACACATGTGGAATTAATTGAAGGGCGGAGAGATAAATGGCTCGGTGAGCCTCGCCTTTCTTGTCTCTTACTCTTTGATCATCAGACCAGTGTGAGGCTGCCTTGCTTGTTCTTTGCCTCAGTTTGCAAGCTACACTACCTGTGGGACACCTAACCCATGGACTGTGTCACTGTAATTTGAGGTTCCTTCAAGACCTGCTTTGCCACACCATTGGAATTTACATCTCTTGAGCTGGGGACTGTTGGACCCTGTCATCTGGCTGACTGTCGGTGACCTGCCTTGCTGTTTACTGCCTGTGCCGGGATAGCCAGAATTGCTCTACAGAGGACTACCCAGTGGCCCTGAAGACTTGAAGGACTGCCAGTGTCTCACAACTGTCTCACGGGAGTGAGTTGCACTGAGCAATTTGTACTGCTTTATAATTTAACTGCTTATTTCTTATGTTATATCTCTATCTGTATAAAAATATATAATTATAATTATTTTCATTCTGATTTTGTTTCTCTTGAGAACCCTAACACTACATGTATATCAGAAAATACCTGGGTCCTTAGGTGACCAATCGGTTTGTGATGGGCTGCTAATCTAAAAGATAATGGTTTTAATTCAACCCATGGCACCATGGAAGCAAGTCCTGGTGATCTGCATCCATAAAGAGGACTACCTAGGAAGTCCTTTGGAACAGCTCTGCTCTGACACGCTCACTCAGTAAACTCGATGGCAATGCATTTGAGTGGGTCAAAAGGACAAGCTCCCACCAATTCTGAAAAACATGGATGGCCTGTTATTGCTGACTGGCTTCTTCAAATGAGTCATGGGATAGACATTCAGGTAGTTGACTTCAGACTCTGAAAACAGACTCTTTTTTTTTTCACAATTTCTTTGATTCTTTTTATTTCTATCCACTCACTTCCATAAAATAGTGTTATTCTGTAGTAAGCTACAAATAGACATGAGATGAGATAGTCATGGCAATGTGATGCTTAGGCCCTGGTTTCCATGGGCTGCCCCCAGCTAGCGCCTGACTCTTGCAGCAAGACAAGGAAATCCCTCTGCTGGAAAACAGAGCACTCTTTTGATGAGTGCTTGGGGATCACGGACTCTCCAGCAACTTCGTCTAACCTTTGTTAGAAACACGCTTCAGTCTAAAATGTTTCCGTTCCATCTGGCTCCCTTCTTGTCTTTGCTCTGTTGATGGCTCTTCCAGCCGAGGACTCTTTCTTCTTGGATCCCTTCTGTTTCTTCTCCCAAAGATATTCCCGTTGGATTGGCATCTACTTCTTGAAGGGTCCAAACTAACACAAAATAAGAAACAAAACATAGTCAGGTGTTGGTTAAGAACCATTCACCCAGTGCATTTATGATTCATTCCTTTTGTATTTCTTGTATATTCTTTGCCAAGCACAGCAGCCACACATGATCATACGAACAGAAACAAGAACTCGATGTCTAAAGGGATTTTAAGACGCCAAGTGGTGTTGCGCTGTGTTATGTTGTATTGTGTTGCATTGTCTGCATGGCCAGTCTCATGAATAAGATACAAGGGGGTCGCTGTGGTTTGAAGATGGAGAAGTAGCTAATTGCCCAAACAGAGTAACTGGACACCCGCAGCGCTGTGTAGGGTGCATTTCCTTGGCATTGTTCCTTCTATAGCAGTATTTCCCAAGTGGGTGTTCTCAACCTGTGGGTCACACCCCCTTTGGGCATCGAATGACCCTTTCACAGGTTTGCCCGATTCATAACAGTAGCAACATTACAGTGATGCAGTAGCAACGAAAATAATTTTATGGTTGGGGGGGGGGCGTCACCACAATATGAGGAAGTGTATTAAAGAGTCACAGTAGTCGGAAGGTTGAGGACCACTGTGTTAGACAATCTAGGGGCTGAAAAAGCAGATAACAAAAGCAGATAATCCAAGATACACATTCTTTTGAATTATGGGCTATAGTACAGAAGTTTGTAGTTGCTGAGCTATTTGGGTTGTTTTTTTAAGTGGTAGTATTTTGGGGGAACTGTGTTATAAAGCCTGATCCTCAAACTCAATTTTTCAAAGTTGATTAGGTCCTTAAGAATGGATTCCTACTAAATCAAAAATCCAAACCCATTTCCATCCTGGGAACCCAAAAGGCAGAGTGAACTGCGTCTGCAGGCTTTTCAGAGATGGTGAAGCTTAGAGGGAGCAGACGGTCTCATCTTTTTTCCCATCTAGTGGTTGGTGGGTTGGACCACCCTTCTTTAGCTTAGCAACCTGTCACTGAACCCACTGTGCCATCAATGCTCTTTGGCCTCATGTTAAGTAAACAGATATTCAATGTGATCAGTGACCCCTACATTGCCAAATCAAATGGTCAATGCTCAGTCTTCATCTTACTGAACCATCCACAGCATTTGGCACACACTTTGCTTCAGCAACAACTTTATCGCTTGGCTCCCAGGCACCATGCTCTCCTGCATGTATTTGTACTCATTGGCCACTCAGTCTTAGTCCCTTGTTGGTTTCTTCTCAGGCGCCTAACCTCTGCTCACAATTGCAATGTTCCAGAACTCCAACCCTGGTTTTTAAATATTATATAAGGGATGCTTCAAAAAGTTAGTGGGAAGATCCTGTTATCCTTTAATTCCAGGTTCCTACGAACACTTTGAAGCCTCCAAGCAAAGAGAAAACCCACTTTCATAGAGCTGATTCTGATTTGTAGTGACCCTGTGGGGCTTCCAAGACTAAAAAGCAGTGGTTCTCAACCTGTGGGCCATGACCCCTTTGAGGGTCGAACGACCCTTGCAGAGGGGTCGCCTAAGACCATCGGAAAGCACTTATTCCCAATGGTCTTGGGAACCGAGACACCACTCTTCTATCCGTCTCCAGGCGGTCCACCCACATGCAAATACACCACATACGAGTACCCAGATGAAGACTGTTACCCTGCTACACCATGCTTCAAGATGAAATTGCACTTATTTGTCATTAGAAATACATACTTCACAATATATAATTGCATGTTGTTTTGTGATTAATCACTGTGCTTTAATGATATTCAATTTGTAACAATGAAAATACACCCTGCATATCAGATATTTACAGTATGATTCATAACAATAGCAAAACTAGTTATTAAGTAGCAATGAAAATAATTTTATGGTTGGGGGTGGTACCATAACATGAGGAACTGTATTAAAGGGTCACGGTATTAGGAAGGTTGAGAACCACTGCAAAGTTTTAAGGGAGCAGACAACTCATTTTTCCACCATGAAGTGACTGGTGGATTTGAACCACCAACCTTGTGCTTGGCAGCCCAACATTTATCCCACAGTACCTCCTGGGCTTATTGTATAATAATGGCAATATATATATCTCCATTTTATATCTCCAAATTTATATCTCCATTACAAATTCTAGATTCATGTGTCCAAATAGTTAAAGAGAACTCTCCATCAATGCCTCATATGCATCTCAAACTTAATATGATCTAAATAGAAATCCTAATTTCTCCTCGACCTACTATTCCCCCTCCTCAGGCCCCCTGTCCCAAGCTGCTCATTCTAAAGTGAATCCTTTCAGTTGCTCTGGCCAAACACTGGCATGACCCCTCAGATCCCCTCATTCTTACCCTATACTTGTTTCCATAGGAGATTCTTTCAGCTCAACTTTAAAAATATTTCCCAAGTACAAACTCTTCTTGCTTCCTCAACCATACTGCTACCTTAGGCTGAGTCTCCTGGAACTGTTGAAGTAACCTTCGCACTGCTGTCTCCTTTGATATGCCCACTTCCTTATAACCGTGGTTTCTATGCTTGGCACAGAAGCTCAGCGATGCTGTTACAATTCTAAGTGAGATCATCAAATCCCTTTGTTATGAATTGAATTGGGTCTCCCGGGAAACAAGCCTTATACCTGCTGTGTAATTTCACTGGAGAATAGGTTTGCTTTGTTATGTTAATGAGGCTATACTCAGTGTAGGCTGTGTCCTAAACCTAATCACTTCTGAATTACACAGAGCCAGGTTGGACAGCGAACTGCAAGGTCAGCTGTTCAAGTCCCCAGCATCTCTGCAGGAGAACGATGGGGCTGGCTGCTCACCTCTGAGTACAGACACAGAGACAAGCCAGTGCAGACAAGGAAGAGAGGAGCGACATGAAGATGATCAATGGCCTGAGGAACAGCAAGGCTACAGAAGTTACAATAAGGATCTTTCCAGAGAGCTGACAGAGAGACCTCCGCCGAGAGCTGGTGCCCTGAATTCATACTGCTGGGTTTCTACACTCTAAGAAAATTAATTCTGTTCTTTCAAGACATCATCTCCTTGCCCCCAAAATCTCATCAAGTGAAAACAAAGATCAAAATGATGCTCACTTGTCGTTTTCTTGATGGGAGGGGATAGTGCATTTGGAGTTCATTCCACCAGGTCAGACTGTTAATCAAGCTTTCTGTTTAGAGGTTCTGCAAAGATTGTATAACCGTGTATGACAAAACAAGGCCTGATTTGTGGCAGACGGGGGACTGGTTTTGCCATCACGACAATGCACCTGCTCACTCAGCCATCTCAGTGTGCCAGTTTGGGGCAAAAAACGGCATGCCTCTCTTGCTTCACACACGTGACTCACCTTCTTTTCGTTTCCACAAATGTAGGAGGACATGAAAGGACAGCGGTTTGATGACATGGAAGAGGTGAACTAAAAAGGAGGGAAGTGTTGTTAGCTATTCAAGCAGGTGAGCTTAAAAGATGCTTCCCAGAATGCAATCACAGATTTGACCAATGTATTCAATGTAATGGAGAGTGCATTGAAGGTGATAAGGTTGTTTTGTTTTTAATTATATACATAGCTTTGGGGGGGGGGTTCCAGTATTTTGGGGGATACTCCCTTGTAGAGCTTATATACCTTTCTCCAGGACATGATTTTACCTTCTTAGGCCTGTAGTGTTGCTGACTTCAAGGTGTGGCTAGTTTTTGCCTTTCTAAACTCTCATTTGTAATGTTTATTGACAACTCTGCCTGACACATTCTTTATTTGTTAAACTTGTTTGTGTGTGTGTGTGTGTGTGTGTGTGCGTGAATTGGATGAAGGTGACAGAGCCGACTGTCGGTTTTATATTTAACAATTCATACATATTTTGTTTCAATTCATCCTTTGTCATCTCCTCAACATTCCCTTATCTGTCCCCCTTCTCCCTGTGTTTCCTATTTCCACTTTTGTTTTGTTTTTGTTGTTTTTTTACCTTAACCCTCAATACTGTCCTAGTTTTGTTTTGTTTTTAACCTTAACCCTCAATATTTTGTCCTTGGGTAAATGTTTCCCTTTTTGTCTCACATGGTTGATTATTCTAACACAGGGGCAAGTTCAGGTCCAAACCTGAAGGGTGACAAAAGGATCATCATCCTAGGAGTTTCATCAATCTCTAGCTGACCAGTATGCCCTTTCTCTTTGGTCTGGGGCCTTTGGTCACCTCTAGCCAGGACTTTCTAAGATGATTCTTTTCAAAGCAGTTGGTAATGATCATTGGCCACTGTCTAGTTCCTCTCAGAGTTGTGGAGACAATTATTTTTGTGATCCCTTAGTACTTTGGACTAATTTTCATGTCTTCTAATTTCCATCATTCTTTTTCTCTGAATAGGGTGAGACCCATAGTTGCACCTTAAATGGCTGGTCGCGTCTTTTAGAAGTTCAGTTCCCACATAGCAAAGTAAAATGTAGAACATTATTTTGGGAAATTATGTTATACCGATTGACTTTGGTGTTCCCTGAGATGATAGCTCAGTCTCTGCAGGCCCATTCCCTCAAGGTATTAGGTTATTTTTTATCAGTTTTCATAACTTTGCACCTGTGTGCTCCACTCCATTCATCGATCTATTTTCAGCAAAGTTGAATACATATATACAAATACCTTGCCAAACCTGCTCCCCTGCTCTGCTTCCCACACTTGTTCAGCCTGCGTGTCTGGGCAAATATTTATTCATAGGTCACTACTATTGCAGAATTGGGTGTATAAGTTATTTCTTTAAATGTATCTACATAACAAGTTGAAGGAGTCCTGATAACAAAATGGTTTAGCTCTTGGTTGCTGACTGACAGGTCAGTAGTTCAAACCCATCAACTCAGAGGGAGAAAGATGAAACTGCTTCTGTCAGGTTACAGTCTTTGACACCTAGGAGGAAGTTCTACTCTGCCCCAAAGGTCACTAGGACTCAGACTTGACTTGGTGACATACCACCACCACCACACAAAGTAGATTTGGCTTCAAAGCCATGTGTGTCGGAGACAGGGTATTAAACCGTGAGAACCTTATTTCCTCATATGGCTAGTGGAACTAATAATAACAATCCCTATTTTGTAATGTCAATCATTATTCAGTTAGAAATATGAGTTAATACCTGATAGGTTGCAGACAAAATTAGGTAAAATGTTTAGTGTGACGTTCACATCTTGGTTTATATTAGTTGCTCAATAAATGATATTATTATTAATCTATGTAATCATTAATATTATAGTTTTGATTGAGTTGTAATTTTACTCTTGCAGAGATATTTTGGCTGTTTAAAAGCTGTTCCTCATAAGTAATGCCATTCATATTTACTAGCATGAAGACTTAACTAGTGTTCCATAATTTACCTCTATGTTCTGATATCCATTGCAATCACTACCCAGAAACTCACAGACCAAATATCCGAGTTAAGGTTTTATTAGGGAAGTGAACAAGTTGTAATGCCAGTGAGAAATACTCAAGGTTGATTTGCTGTGTACCAGGACATGCTACAAAGTTCTTTCAAGTCCACTAATCTATGCTCAAAGGACATGCTACTCGGCTGGAAGCCACAACCTGAAAGCATTCAGCTAGAACGTGCGGCTCAGCTAACTCAGTTCCTTGAATTGAGTGCCCAGAGGGACCTCACTCTGCAAGTCAGCCTCTTGCATGAGAGCATTCAGCTTCCTTGCCCCGTGGGTGGGGAACTCCAACATTCTGTCCCTGCTCTGGCTTCTGGTTCTGCTGCTGTTCCTCGGATGGTATCGCCGTTGTCTAGATCCAGGTGGTTCACCATGCAGGGAGTCTGGGGTCAGGAGGACGAGCTCCACTCCATTCTCTTTGTGGTAGTGAGATCCCTCCTCCTGCTACATGGAGGGCTCATTTTATACACAGCAGCATGACCTCCAGGGAATCCTGTGTCTAAATACTCACAGGTGAATCCTATCAGGATCTTCCCCTCACCTTCTTACCAGCCCCATGCAGGAAAAGTCATTTGGTGGAAGTTAGAGGCTTTGGCTAGAAGAGCCACACTAAATAATTCTCCCTATAGCTAGTTTTTCAGGTTTAATTTTTATAATTCTGGGATTTCACATTTCTCCCAGCTTGGCAACTTCTCTTTCCCTTCACATCCAATTTCTTGAGTTATCAATATACCCCATCTCCATGACTCACCTTCCACTTATTCTTCAATATATTCCTAGCAATTTGTCCACCCATATTACTCCAAAAAACAACTCTACCATAGATCATCTGGGGGGCGGGGGGGGGGCGTCTTTGTTTCTAAATCATGCTCTCCTTTGCTTATGTTTTTGACCTTACAGGAGAAGCCAAGAGTATTGTCTACACATATTTTTTTAATCTTCTCTTTTCTGGACTTCTCCTAGGTTTACTCCAATATCCCAGTCTCCTTACTTCAGGTCCCTTTTCATGCAACAACTATGTATTGTAGCTTTGACCTTGAGGCCTTCCTTTCTCTTCCTTTCTTCTTTTTTCCTAGGTGGTCATTCATTCACATAGCTTCGTCCCTGAGCTAGTCCAGGTTGACTAGAGAAACACTTTCAGAGACACTCATATGTGTGTAAAGAGTGCTTTATAACAAAGAGTAATTGTATATTGGGAAAACATCCCAACCCAGTCCAGATCAAGTCCATAACTCTGATATTAGCCCATATGTCTGATACAAGTCCACAAATTCCTCTCAGACTCACACAGCACATGCCATGATGCCAAAAGCAGGAAGATCCCAGGCCAGCGGGTGGAAAGTCCTGTGGATTCAGGGGTGGTGGAAGCATCTCCACGTGACTTCTTCAGCTCCTGAGTGTTTCCTCAACAGGAAGGTGAAGCAGAGACAGAGTGTGTGTGTGACGCACCTCTAGGGAGAAAGAGGGAGATCCCAGAATTTTCATGAAAAGGCCACGCCCACAGGGAGGCATCATCGACTGTCATCTGATTGATAGGCTAAACTCCACCTCTTGACTCTTAATATCCTCAAGTTGACATGAGATTATGTAACTACCACAATCCCCTAAGCCAGTGGTTCTCAACCTTCCTAATGCCATGACCCTTTAATACAGTTCCTCATGTGGTGGTGACCCCCAACCATAAATTATTTTCATTGCTACTTCACAACTATAATTTTCCTACTGTTATGGATCATAATGTAAATATCTGATATGCAAGATTTATTTTCATTGTTACAAATTGAACATAATTAAAGCATAGTGATCAATCACAAAACAATATATAATTACAAATTGTGAAATATTTACAAATAATTGTAATGAATTACAAATAAATGAAATTTTGTTTTGAAGCAAGGTGTAGCATGGGTAACAGTCTTCACGCTGGGTACTCTACATGGGCGTATCTGCATGTGGGTGGACCTGCCTGGAGACGGATAGAGGAGCGGTGTCTCGGTTCCTAAGACCATCGGAAATATGTGCTTCCAATGGTCTTAGGTGACCCCTGTGAAAAGGTCATTTGACCCCCAAAAGAAGTCATGGTCCACAGGTTGAGAACCACTGCCCTAAGCTCTTCCTCCAAGAATACGATTTAAATATCTACCTAGAGTCTAGAACCATCTACCTGACCTCTCTATACATTTGCCTCTCCCTGTAATATACAACTGACATTGAGAAAAACACAGTGCTGTTTTCCAGTGCTTTCTTTTTAATGTTCAGAATATTTGTTGTATTGAAATATATTTACCATATAAAATCAGCTCTCATTCTATTGTACCAACATCCCCATAGGAGAGACTTTTTAGGACACCCTCAAATGCACTCCTGTAGCCCTTTATAGACTTCACCATCTGTATAGCTTCTCTGGACAGTAAGACGATAGGTTGAGGGGTGGGGGAGGCGGGGTAGGAGTGGGAGGGCGTGGTGGTGGGGAATTCCAAGCTGCAGAATGCAAGAAAATCTTTTTTTGTAAGTTGACTGATAACCATCTACCCTGCAATTATTCTGTCACTCTGTCACTTTATGATTAAAAGCCCTGTTGTTAACCACACACTACTAATATGGAAGAAGGGGGTTTTTAAGTCTAAAATGAGTTGCATCTGCTGGTCCGTAGATTACAGTAATAAGACCTTCCAGGTTCTGTGTTGTTAGCTGCCTGTAGCAAGATAAACCCATACACAACAGAATGAAACATTACCTGGACCTACAGCATCATTATGATTTTGTATTTTTTCATTTGCTTTCTTTTTAAAGCAGTTTATGGACCATAATACACATATACAATTCAATAGTTTAAAAATATTAAAAAGAATTGTAAAATCATTACCACAATCAATTTTAGAATATTTTTTCTTTCTTATACTCATTTCTATTAGCTCCCCATTTCCCTCTAACGTCCCCTGCCATACCCCCCAAAAAGCAATATTCTAGTTAATGCCTCTATCTATTTACTTATCCTGATTTCATATAAAGAAATACAAAAACAACTAACAAAAAATAAGAAAGTAAAACTTTGATAATGTTTGAGTTCATTGTGGCAGTCCCTGTGTATTTTGAGTGTCTTCCAACCAAGGAGGCTCATCTTCCAGAAGCATGTTGGACAATATTCGGTTTTGCTCGATAAGATATTCGCTGGCTATCTTTGTGATCCAAAGATTGGAAATATAAAATCCAAATCCAGAGAGGGGACTGTTATCAGAGCTTAAACTGTGACATCTCAGTGTGCAGAAGGCTATCAACGACAGTGGAAGCCCAAAATCCATTTGCAGGATGCACATGTGGTCTAAGCCTCCAGCATCTCCCCTCTGACCACAGTCTGTGTATGAGTACCCTTGCTATTGGACAGAGAGCACTGTGAAGTCTATTAGGGCAGATGTAGTAAGGTTAAAATGTAACACCGTATCACTTAATCTCCTTTTGACTCATTTGAAAGTTGTTTAGATTTTTAATATTTTCTGCTTTCGTTAAGATTGAGTTTTTTTCTCCATTTGCTTGGCTGTTATCGGGTTTTTGGTTTTGCCTGGTTTGGGCCCTGTGAAATCCAGGATAGACAAAACTATAGAGCCAATAACAATATTAACAATTACCTAGGAAAGTGGCAGGGAGGTGAGGGGGGAATGAGGCGCTAACAACAAAGATACCAGTGTTCTGAAATGATTCTGGTGAGGATTGTACAACTCTTAGTATGGCTGAACTATTGTATGGTATGTGAATTATATGCCAATAAAATGTTTGTTTTTTTTTAAAGATATTCATTGGCTAATTTTCAGCAGTAGATCACAAGTCTCTTTTTCCTAGTTTACCTTCGTCTAGAAACTCGACTAAGTCTGTACATCATGGGTGTTCTTGCTGGTGTTTGAAATACCAGTGATGTAGCTCCAAGCATTACAACAGCACCCAAAAGCCATGACGCACAGTATAACAGACTGACAGACAGGTGGTGACTTTGGAATCTAAACTTAATTAGAGAGTTCCTGAGAAAGTAGATTGCTGATCATTATTATTCAAATATGAAAGAGGTCAAATAAAACAACCCACAAAGAGCACCTACATTGAATATTTTTACTTAGTTTGGAGCATTTAATTGGTAAAGGAATGCTTATCAGTGTCATGGTGTGCCTGGGGCAGACTAATTAGTTCCTTGCAGAATCGTTCAATCTTTTCATCTTGGACATCCATATCTTTGTTGCCAACCTCAGATCTAACCCTACCCATATTTTCTCGAAGGCTGTCTCATCCCACCTGTGACTCAGATACGAAGTTTGGGCCCTTTAACTATTTCTCACTAGGAACCATTTAACTGCATGATTTCTATCTGTGTCTAGAAGTAAAATAGCCCATATGGTAATTATATCAAAATCTCCAACTGATTTTTTACTCAGAGGCATCTATCCTATCAAATCTCATATAGAGTAACAGAACCAGTAGATTCGGTAAATATTGGTGGATGGTTTCCTTGGATTCTTGATTCTTTCTCTATTTTCCCCCTGAACCATTTTATTGGCATTTAATTCAGACAGCGTACAATACAAGGACGTTACTTGAAGGCTAAAGTATGCCTGACCCAAGCCATGATGTTTTCGGTTGTCTCGTATGCATGAGAAATTGGACAATGAATAAAGAAGCCCAAAGAAGAATTGGTGCATTTGAATTGTGGGGCTGGAGAAGAACATTGCAAGTACCACGGGCTCCTAAAAAGACAAACCCATCATTCTCTGAACAAACACAGAGTGCTCCTTTGCAGCAAGGACGGTGAGACTTTGTCTTCCATACTTTGGATGTGTGGTCCGGAGAGGCCGGTCCTGGCAGACATCGTATTCAGTTTGGTAGAAGGACAGCGAAGGAGAGGAAGGTCCTCAAGGAGGTAGGTTGACACCATGTAACAATAGGCTCAGGCTTAGAAACAATTGTGGGAATGGTACAGGCCTGGGCAGTGTTTTGTTCTGTTGTGCATAAACTAGTATGGGTCAGAACTGGCTTGATGGCACCTAATAACAACAACAATCCAATCACATCAAGAAGAGTTGTACAATCATCACCACAATCAGTTTTTAGAAATTTTCTTCTCTGTTGTGCTCATCATTATTAGGTCCCCCTCTCACCACAACCTCCCCTGCCACACCCCCAAGGAACCTTTAATCAATCGCAGTTGCTATATATTTATCCATCCTGGATTTAATATAGAGAAAATCATTGAAAAACAAACAACACATATAAACTAACAAGAATAAATCAAAACCCTCCTCTAGTTCTTGAATGCTTCCTCCCCTCCCAATTATCATGAACCCAATTCTGCCTTGCGGACCTGGTTAGACCAGAGGATGCACAGCGGTGCAGTAGGGATCTGGAAACACAGGGAATCTAGGATGGATGAACCCCTCAACACCAGCAGTGGGAGTGGCGACACCCGGAGGGAAGGGAGTATAGAAAGGGAGACCTGACCTCAGAGATCTATGTATAACCTCCTCTCTGGGAGATGGGCAATGGGAAGGTGGGTGAGGGGAGACACCGGCAGTGTAAGATCAGATAAAATAATTATTTATAAACTATTAAGGGAGCAGGGGGAAGGGGGGAGCGGGAAGGGTGGGGGATGGGGGAAACCGAGCTGATTCCAGGAACCCAAGTGGAAAGCGAATTTTGAGAATGACGAGTGCAGCGAATGTATAAGGGTGCTTTGCTCAATTGATGTATGTATGGATTGTGATAAGAGTTGTATGAGCCCCAATAAAAAGATTTTAAAAATTACAAATAAAAACCTTCCCCCAGTCCACATGAGATGTTTTTCTAATAAATACAACAAACCTCTCAAAAAAATCAATCTAAAAGAAATCAGTAAGTATTAAAAAGAAGAACATATTTACTGGATCATAAGGAAGATCAAGTGATAGGGTGCTAAATTTTAACCTGACTGCTTCTGCAATAATCCACTTTCCAATGCATTCTGCATAGTAGTAAGACTATTCACATCCCTGGTCCATAGTCATAGGGGATTCCTCAGGGGCTTTATCCATGTATATTTCCCCTTCAAACCAAAACAGCTTCAAAATGGGTCTAAAAAGAGTTCTTGTTGATATTACACTTTGACAGAACTTCATCTGCAGTAATCGACTTACAATGCTCTCTGTCTGATAACAAGGCTATTTACATCCCTCAACTATGATCAGAGAGGATTCCCTAGAGCAGCGGTTCTCAACCTGTGGGTCACGACCCCTTTAGGGGTC
The DNA here is from genome assembly GCF_050624435.1 of Tenrec ecaudatus. Lineage (NCBI taxonomy): Eukaryota > Metazoa > Chordata > Mammalia > Afrosoricida > Tenrecidae > Tenrec > Tenrec ecaudatus. The sequence goes on along the minus strand of NC_134530.1, from coordinate 304,639,725 downwards.
AAATGACCCTTTCACGGGGGTCGCCCAATTCATAACAGTAGCAAAATGACAGTGATGAAGTAGCAATGAAAATAATTTTATGGTTGGGGGTCAGCACAACATGAGGAACTGTATTAATGGGCCGTGGCTGTAGGAAGGTTGACAACCACTGTCCTAGAGGCTAAGTTCATGTGTGGACCCTGGAAATGGATTTTGGGTTTCCACTGTCATCCATATCATTTTACAAACTGGGTCTTCACAATGTCAGCATCGATGCTGTTCCCGCTTTTAGATTTGAATTATATTATTGACAACCCTTGGGTTACACATGCTGGGGTGCTTCTTTCATGTAGACTTAGTTGATGCCTCACTTAGATAGTTGCTTGTTTGAAAACAAGCCTTTAAGACTCCAGACTCTATTCTTTTTGAGAGGTGGGCACCATCTAGTTTCTTCACCACACTTTGCTACAGCAACCATATCTTCAGCGATCTATTCATGAGGCCAGCGTTAAGGAGGGTCATACTGTAAAAAATCATTGTTCTTTAATTGGAGCTAGAAGTAAGTGCAAGTACGAAATCCATTGATGCCTCTGGTTTATATATGTCTCTCTCATTCCTCTTCCCATTCCGTCTCTGTGTGTGCGTGCGTGTGTGTGTGTGTGTGTGTGTGTGTTTTTTTCTTATTTATGGAGCTGTCACTGAATTCCAGAGGAACTCAAGGAAGTGGAAACTTCAAAGCAGAGAGGAAATGAGCAAGGATTCAAGTCAGATACACTGAACCAGATGTGATCCAGTATAGCTTGGTTAGAAATGAAAATTCCCAGCAAGAATAAATGAAAGTATTGGAAATCAGAGTGGGAAATAAATATTTAATTTCAGTCAAATTCACGCAGAAGGCCAAAAAATAAGAAATGCCGCCCCCCCCCCTCCAGTTACATTTTGACCTTAGAGAGCAGCATAGTAATAAGAAAAGTCAACTTAAGATGAACTTCAGTATCCCTTGTGATGGCTAAATAAATGTTAAATTACTCTGTAAAGATTTTAAAATGCATAGTTCAAGAGTGGGAATGGTGAAAAAAGAAAAAGGAGAGAAAGAAGTTAATTACCACACATAAAACAACCAGCTCATGCAGCCGGTGGGTAATTTTTATAGCTGGATTTTTATAAACTCTTTTAAGAGTTGGGAGAGGGACGGGTTTATGATGTTACCATGGCAGTAATGTGGCTTTTTGACAAAATATTGTGACATTGAAGCAGATGTACTGTGGAGAGGTAGGCCTGGCAACTGGGACAAGTACGAAGGAATGCAGCACCCTCAACAACTCTCCCAGGAAAGGATGTCTCACGGAGCTGCCCTTGGCTTGAGTTAGCTGCAGAGTGAAAGGTGAAGGGTTAGTCCAAGGTCGGCCTGGGGGAAGATGAAGTTTGTGACACAGGCAGCGATTTGGTATTTGCTGAATGCCTCATTGTGGCATCCATCGCAAATTAGCTCCACCCGTGAGAGACCAGGCACTTCATTTCTTTAAATCAATTTGATATGACGGTGTTCAATTATTTAATCTCCATGCCTGCTTCTGTAAGACGCTGTCCATCCAGTGATTGCCTCTGAGGTGCTGAAGGTGACTGCTAAGCAAATCGGAAACACCCTCTCAATTTCAAAGGTAGAGACCGATTGACTGAACGCAAATAAGAACACGTGAATTTTGTTTAATACACTTGTGTGTCTATATTACCCTGCTTACACAACTTCAAATGATTTTCTTTCTTTTATTTTGTTTTTCTTTTCTCATTGTACCTCATTCACAGAATAAGAAAAAGAAGAGAAATAACCGAACAAACTTGTAGGCCTGGTGTTTTAATCCCCCCCCCCCACCCCCGAGGCCAGCAGTTCCATGGAGCTTTTCAATTATTCATTCATCCTTTCAAATAATAGTCCTTGAGCATGTGCTTTGGGCCAGGTGGGCCCTGCCTCCCCACTCACACCAGTACAGAAGGGCCCCTGTCCTCCCTCACAGAGGCCAATGGTGGGCAACACGCAACAAGGGCATCTCTCCAGAGCAAAACACGCAGGTGGGCCAAGGACTTTCTTGGTCTCAGTGGTTAGTTATGTATGACGCTTAGCGAGTTAAAGAGAAGCTGGCACTATTGCCAGAGATGACCACCTGTTTTGGTGTGTACAGATAGACCCAATAGCTCTCAACTTTCTCTTCTCTGGTGTAACCGCCACACTGATTGCCATAATCATCCTCATGTGTACATTGATATCATATTAAAGGTGCATATTGGTCTTGTCCCTTCACCTGGGCTCCCCGCTCCCTTTGTGTCCTAACAGAAAAACTTCCCAGATGCTCTACAAAGTGAGTCTTCAATTCTGGCCATAGTGTGGACAATGAACAGAAGTTCCTGCACCCCACTTCCGTGAGGGACGAGAAGGAGTAATAAAAACAAACACTTTCAGTGAACTCGCACAAGATTAAATTCCCAAGCGTGTCCCCATAGAGAAGCAGTGGTGAGGTAAAAAGAAAATGTGAGACTTCATGCAACCACATCTTCACCTAGTTATACTGAGTAACTCGTGGATTTGCATCTACCGAAAGATGAGGGCCATTTATACTAATTGAAAATAAACACCGAAACTTCCTGATCCCAACGATGGCTCTCACTTCACTGCCAACAAGCCAAGTCTGATTCATAGTGACGGCACTGCTTTATATGTTTGGAGATTGGTTATTTACTCTTCAGGAGAAAGGATATAAGACATTGATAAAGAGCGGTGTGCGGTGGGGATCCAACCAGCACTGATACCTTCAGAAGCTCTTGAAGGAGCTCCACTGAGCAGTCCTGTGACGCGCAGGGTTTCCGATGCCTGTTGACTCAGAAGTATTTCGCCAAACCTTTTGTTAGAGCCGATGTTGGAATGGTTACGTATTAGGCTATAATCTTCAAGGTCAGGAGTTCAAAAGCACCAGCAGCGGTGCGAGAGAAAGATGGGACGTTCAATTCCACGAGAGTTACAGTCTCTGAAATTCACCCTGTTCTGTCCAGTTCTACCCTGTCCTATGAGCTCGCTATGAGCCGGCGCCTGCATCAACTAACTCCATGGCAGTGAGTTTGTGTGTTTTTTTGTGTTTTTTGTGTTTTCTTTAGAGGTGCTTCTGGGTAGACTTCAATTTTCAACTTTCAGGTCACGGTAAAACATGTTAAACATTTGTGTGTGTGTTGATGAGGGATAAGAAGAGATCACAAATAATCCATTTCCTTGACCCTTAGTTAATCAGATGATCACTGGGAAATTCTTGGTTTGCACCCTGTTAGTAGGAAAACGCCTTCTACGAATACAATAATTCTCTCCTTACACAGCCAAGTAGAATGATTATTTAAATATGTGTAGTATATTTTAAGATCACAGAAGTCTATTCACCATTTTCCTGGATGGAACACGTGGTTTACTATTTGATTCCTCTCTACAAGATTGGCAGTTTGATCCCAATCAGCGATTCATCAAGAGAGGAATCTGGTGATTTGCTTCCTAAGAAATCATGTGGACACATGAAGTTACCATGAGTTGGAATTGACTCTGTGGCAACAAACAAGAACAACACCAGCAGAAAGAGGAAGAAAGAGAGCAATTGAAGAAAAGACTGACTCTGAAATGCCAAAGCCATCGGTACCTTCTTGAACAACATGAGACAAAATAAGGTGAGGTTGAATTTGTGTTTCCTACAGGGAAATCAAGTAACATAGTCAGACTTGCCACCAAGGTCAGCTATGATGACAATCACTTAGATTTCCGGTGAGCTAGTCTCTGGGATGGCTGGAACAGACATCTGTTGAGTACTTGCTAAAGACAAGGTCCTATGAGAGGACAGGGTAAAGATAAGGCAATTGCTACTTAAGACTTGACACACTGTAATAAACATGGTCCATATAAATGGGTATACGTAGTGTTGGAGCTGTTTCTGCTTATGGTTGACCCTCTTATCTTCATTTACCCGTATTAAGAGCAAGGGTAGCCTTCAAAGCCAATTGAAATGTTGACACTTAAAAAAAATGGCTTTAAGAACAAACATTTTCCAACCCTCAATCTAGTGGTGAATAAAAGACAGACTGGTCACCTTATAAAATAACTTTTCCTTCAGGGTGTAACCTATGTCTCATATATATACATGTCCTGGCAAAGCTCACTGGGTCTTTCGCTCCTATAACTGGCATATCACCATTTGGCCTCCAGCTCTTAGATCTAAACCAGTCATCTGCCAGTCTTCGGATTTATCAACCTGCGTAGCCGAAAAGGGAGCCCTGCTGGGGTGGGGGGTGGGTTAAGCATAGGGCTGCTAATGACAAAGGTGTTGGCCCAAACCCATCAGCCACTCTGAGAAAGAAAGATGAGCCTGTGTGCCCCTGTGAAGGACTACAATCTCAGCAAACGGTAAGGTCAAATCTATTCCTAAAGAGCTGCTGTGAGTGTGAATTGATTCAATGGCTGCCAGTTTTGGGTGGCCAATAAGTCAACAGGCTGCAATCAGACTCATATCTTGGGATCATCAGCCTCGGTAACTCCACAAATTATGAGAAGCCTCCAGCCTGACATCTGACTCATGGATGTGGGACATGCCAACCTCTACAATCCTGGCAGCCATCTTCTTGAGATACGTCTATGTGTTAGACAAGGTTCTCTAGAGAAACAAAACCAGGATATATATACTAAGCTGTTTATTTCATATATATATATATATATATATATATATATATATATATATATATATTGAAGAAATAAACAGCTTAGTCCACAGAGCAGTACAGAAGGTTCAGTTCAACTCACTTCTGTGAGACAGCTAATATATTAGCAGTCCTTCAATTCACAAGGGCTGCTGGGTGCACTTCAAGGAAGCAGACAGCTGAGTCTTCTGTAGAGCAATACAGGCAGTCTGGCCACAGGCAGCAAATGGCAGGGTGGGTCAACAACAGTTAGCCAGATGACAGGGTCCAACAGTCCCCAGCTCAAGTGATGTATACACCAGCAGTGTGGTGAAGCAGGTCTCGAAGGAACCTTAAACTAAAGCGGCATGGTCCATGGGTTGGGCATCCCACAGGTAGTGTAGCTTGCAAGTTGAAGCAGAGAAATAGCTAAGGCAGCCACCCAATGATCCAGTCATCAGAGAGCAAGAGACAGAAAGGCGAGGCTCACCGAGCCATTTATCTCTTTGCCCTTCAATTAAACTGCAACCTTAATCCTACATGTGTTTATTGGCCAGGTTGGCACAATAAATCTACCTATCACAGTCTCTCTATATGAGGGGTCTCCAAAAAGTTTTTGGGAAAAAATCCGCAAACTTTTTGAAGCCCACGTGTATTTAGTCATGTGTAAGTCTCACTAGTTTTGTTTCTCTTACAAACTCAGCCTAACACACCAGTCTTAAGGTTGGCTATGAACATGTATGTCATGATTGGAATAGCTTGAATTGTTTTTCTAGCTCTGGGCAAATAAATCTACCTACAAATGAACCTAGAAAACATGCACACATACAGAACATATGAGTTTATAATGTGCATCCCAAGTTACATTTTTCCCATTTGCATCATAAGAACTCCTTTCTGGGTATTATAGATTATATTGTGATCACTCAAAACATACGTTGGACCTCTTTAGTGCCTATGGATGTGGCCTTGCTGAAAATAGAATTCCCTTTGTTAATTATATCATAATGGAGTAGGATGGGTTATAAAGCTCATCATTTCTGATTATACAATGCGCACACGGAGGGTACTGGGGAGAGAGATCGGGCCCGTGAGAAACCAAGCTGAGGATCCAAGAAGGCCTGGAACTACATCTGAGGGAGGGATCAATACATCAAAAACTCTGATTTGGGCCGTAGCCTCCAGAACTTTAAAGAAATATTTTTTCCCCAAAGTCACCCCCTTTGGTGGTAGTTCTGGTCTATTGTGGCAGCTCTACTTAGCAGAGATCCTGAGGGATGGTGGGTGCTGAGCTCAAGTACAGAACCAGACAAACAAAGAGACAACCGAGCGGGAGTGGGCAGGGGAGGAATCCCTGGGAGACTAGGAGTTCTATCGGTTTCAAATGCCAGCGTTGAGGGTTGGAAGTTGATAGAGATGGAGGGTTGAGGGTTGTTTGTTCACCCATTGCCATCAGGTTGAATCCCACGCATATGGTCAGGGTCAGAGTCACTTTGTAAGGCAGAGTAGAGCTGCTCCTGGGGGTTCTGAGACTGTAAATCTTTACAAGGACAAACAGCCTCATTGGCCTCCTACATAGCTGCTAGTGGATTCGGACTGCCAACTTTGTAGTTAGCAGCCCGATGTTTGAGATGCTTCCACCACCACTGGATACACAACACTCTCCTTGCTTGTCCTTGCTTGGAACTAGTTATTATCTGATCTTCCTGCATTAGGCATCATTGCATGTGTTGTGTGCATCTGAAGAGGAATTTATAGACTGGTAACCAATATATGGGCTAATATTGGATTATGGACCAGGCTGAGATGTTTTCTTAATATACAATTACTCTTTGACATAGATCTCTTTCTTATACACATATGCGTGTCTCTGGAAGTGTTTCTCTAGTCTACCCGGACGAATACATCTGACAAAAAGGGCTCACGGTAGAACATACTGTGTATGTTATTTATGGTGGAGTCCCAGCTGCTATCAGAATTTCCCTTCCTAAAATAGCCAACAGGTGGGTGACCTGGACTTTGAAAACTTGTGTCAGAGCCTGCATAGGATACATGACTGCTTTCTTTTAACTTCTTGCTTAGATCATGCATTTTTCTACTTGTAAGTCATCTTTTGGAATTTGGATATCAGTACAAATGCTTTTCATGTAGAGATGTCTGTGTACTGATTGGTTAAAATATCCTAAAGTAATTCTGTGTCTGTCTGCATGCACATACATGCACAGGATGATTTATAGAGACAATACCTCTGGAACTGTTGTTGATCTACTTAGATTGACATGATCATCCATTTATCTAGTGGTTAATGGGGCTCCTGTTTAATTACTGGTTTCCTATGACGTATATTAGGAGCCCTGTTGGCACTATGGGAAAAGAACTGGTCTGCTAATCACACAGAGCCAGCAGGGCAAACCTATCAGCCAGACTGTGGGAGAAAGATGAGCCTATTTGCTCTTCTTCAAATTTATGTTTAAAGGGTCACGCTGAGTCAGAATTGGCTTGGGCTGGGGATGAAGTGTATATCAAGTATTCATCTTCATAAACGAGAGAAAGAGAGAGAGAGAAAGGCAAGTTACTGCTGAGTCAACTCATAACACAGCCATGGCATGTGTGTCAAAATAGAACTAAGCTGCTGAGCGCAGGGTGTAGATCATGACTACATGCCTTCGACCAGAGAAAATGAAAATTTGTTTTCAAATATCACTTAAATTAAACATCTATGTCCCATCTACATAAAACAGAGAAGTCCAGTTGTCTTCCCAGTCCCTTCTGGGGTGGGCACGGTTAAGAAGAGAGAACTGGTATTGGAGCTCAGGGTCGCTAGGCTGGTCACTGTTCATTCCTTCTTTCAGCGTCCCCTCCTGTAAGCAGCAACAGAACGTGCTCAAAGGATTTCCCTACCCCCAGTCTGGCTTCAACGGAAGCCCTTACTGACTTGGCACCAGCATTCATTCCACAGGGACAACATTCCACTCTCAAAGAAAACGGGGTGCATGAAACACAATAAAGAAATAGTACTTCATGAGAACACTTCACTCCTGACTGCTTCTTCACAAGGAGCCCTCGTGGTTTATGGGCTACAAATTAAGCTGATCATCGAAAGGTCAGCCATTCACACCCAAGGGTGGCACTGCAGGATAAGAATGTGGCCGTCTGCTCCCGTAAAGATTTAAAATCTCAGAAACACAAATGGGGCAGTTCTATTCCATCCTAAAGGATCATTGTGAAACAGACTTTGAACATCGAAGAGATCCTAGATAAGATGGAGTAATACAAGGGCTAGAGCCATGGGCGTAAGTACAAGAGCAAGTGTGAGGATATTGCAGGACTGGGTGGCATTTAATTCTGTTGTGCGTAGTATCACAATGAAACAAAACCGACTCAATAGCACCTGCCAACAAACAACAACAGGTTCTTCAGCAAGGTTGCTGTGTGTTGAATCAGGGTGCATTGGGTTGAAACGGGGACTATGTGCCCCCATGAAGGAAAGGATGACTTCCAGGGTCAGGAATAAAGGCATCCCACAAGGGTGGCATCTGCTAGAGGAGTCTGTGCGACCTCAAGTCCTGGTGGTAACGTGTAGGATCAGCAAGCTGTTCCTTCCTTCTCCCAGGTGAGGAACACCAGAAATGTCCCAGGGTTGGGAGTCCCCCTGTAGGAGGTAATGCTCCGAGACAAAAGGTGCGCTCTAGAGAGCTAGCAAAGGGAAGGAGTGAGCACGCAGCGTTTGGGAATTAGAACATCTTAATTCTGGTCTTGGCCCACATCCAGCCAGCTGCCCATCCTTGGCCAAAATCTTTTATCCTGTTCTATCATTTCCGCATCTCTAAGTGTAGGGGTTGGATTAAATGGCGTCTAAAGTGCCTTTCATTTTTATAATTATATGCCTGAGAGAAGCTGTCATTTTGATTTGGTTCTATTGGGGTCATGTTTCTTAAAGCGTGATCACAAGGAACGCTTGCATGATAAAGCATGCTTCTCCTTTAGAGTGATCATTTTCTTTCATGTTTACAGCGTGCTCCCCGTGGTTAGGTTAACTGCGTTTGCCATGCGCAGCGGACCCAGGCCTCCCAGCCCTCATCTGATGAGAGAGATGTCTGATGGGGAAGCTGTACTTTGTTAAGCTGCCCAAGGTGGTTACCAGCCCATTCTCATTGGCCTATGGAAATGACAACAGAGAGCACCTGTTTACCATTTGTCTGACCATATCCTTGGCATCGGAGGGCCTCGAAAATTATAGATGCAGCAGTGCTCAGCGACAAAGGAATTTTTCCACTGGAAAATCGGGAGGCAGTGAAATGTACCTTTTGGAAGGATCCAAATAGCATTGCGTTGTCAGCAGCCATGGCCTTTGGGTGAACCTCTGCTCATAGTGGGGGTCCCTTGTGTACCAAGCAGAATAGGGCTCCGTAGGGTTTCCAATAGCCGGGTTTTCAGACGTGGCTCTCTAGGCCTGTATTCTGAGGAATCTCTGGGTGGACTGGAACCCCTGGCCTTTTATTTAGCAATCGTGCATAGTAAGAATTTGCACCACCCAGAGACCCCATTTTGAACCTGAGTCTTGGAATATACAATGTTTCCGCTTGAAAACGTTTCCCTTAGGTAGTAGGGGAAAAAAAACTATTATATAAAAGCTTAGAATTCTTAAGTCATCTGTTTTGCAATCCCTTCTTTTTAAGAGCCTTTTGGTTGCTAATGGAAAGGTGAATGGTTTGAACCCAGCAGCTGCTTCACGGGAGAAAGATGAGGTAGCCTGCTTCCATATGCATCTCACATCCTTGGAAACCGTATAGGACAATTCTCTGCCCTAGAGGTTCACTATGGGATGGTGATATAGTTCAAGTTTATTGTGCCAACCTGGCCGATAAACACATGTGGGTTAATTTAAGGGCGGAGGGATAAATGACTCGGTGAGCCTTGCCTGTCTAGTTCTCGGATCTCTTGCTTTCTGATGGTCGGACCAGGGTGCAGCTGCCTTAGCCAGTTCCCTGCTTCAGCTGGCAAGGCTCACTTCCTGCAAGACATCCCTGAGGAGAAGCCGCATGGACCTACCCCCATGCAGCAGAATTGAGGCTTTATCGAAGCCGTGCTCGTGACTCCCATCATAACACTTTTCTTTTTCCTAATCAATTTCTTCTAAACAGAACTGGCCCTATTTGTAGGTGTAGGCAATTGGTATCCTAAATGGTATAACCAAAATCTACATAATTATTCTAGAATGCTCCAAGCTGCTTGTCCTGAAATTCTTTCCAGAGTATTCTGGGCACCCCACCCAAACACCCACCCTGCATTTTGCCCTTCTGTATCGGGACATCTATTTCCAAGAATGTCTCTCCAGGGCGCAGATTCTGTTGATCTTGTTCCCGGTTGGATATATGGTTTGGGCGCCTTTCCTGTCACCGAGTGAGTGCTCCATAAGTATTGGCTGAAGGAGCAATCAAAAGGTGGAAAGATGCAAGAATAAGTGAACAGATGGTCCAAATCTTTTCCAGTTAAATCACATGAAATGGACTTGGCAGCAACGGGTCTGGGTTTATGGGTGAAGACCCTGGAAGGCAATGGATTATCTAATGTAGCCCTTCTACCCTTAGGCTCTGCGTCTGCCACCAAACGACCCTTTCCCAATGGGTCTGGGTAAGTAGGGGACGGTGGGGCAGACACTGGTAGGATTCCGTTGTGAGTGCTTGTTAACAGGATTCATTGTGAGTGCCACCCTTGTGGCTATACAATGAGCCTGCTGGGTATTCCACTACTGGCAAGAGCCAGGAGGAGAGTGCATCCTCTGGACCCCGAGATCTCTGTGCCATGAACCTGCTCCATCCAGTCGACAGCTTTGACCCTAGGGCCATGATTGCCAAGGAGCAGCAGTGGAACCAGGAGCCAAAGCTTGAGAGAGAGTGGTGGACTTTCTGGCCCGCAGAGCCAGTAAAGTTTCATGCATTTATTTCATCAGGAGGCTGCTTTGTGGATTGAGATGCTTCTGGGTCTTACTTTGGAGCCATGCATTTGCTGACCCATGAAGTTGGAGCTGTATGCCGTTCAGTTTAGGCTTACAGCACAGTGAAATGTCCTTTGGTCACTTATTAGCAGCCTTAGAAGAACTTTGTCACACGTCCTGCCTGACATGTTACATGTCCTGCCTGAGCATTTCTCATCTGCGTGGTAAGTTGTTAACTTCCCTAACAAGCCCTATAATGATGACCATTGTCTGTGAGTTCTGTGGTCCCATGACAATGAACTATAGAAGACTGTTGAAAAGTAGAGCATGTTATGAGAAACACAGCAATACAGAGGGTGCTATGGAGGCCTGACGAAGCCTTGCTACTTTTCAATAGCATCTGAGTGCTGGCCAGTGAACAAAGAAGATCGAGGAAGAATGGATGGATTTGAACTATGGTGTTGGTGAGGAATATTGAAAGGGCCATGGACTCTCAAAGTCAGCCTTGGAAGAAGTACAGCCAGAATGCTCCTTAAAGGCCAGGGTGGTGCGGTTCATCTCACATGGATTGGACGCGTTGTCAGGAGAGACCAGTCCTTGGAGAGGACATTGTGTTGACACTGGTTGCAACCATAAGCTCAAGTCTAAGCTCGCGTGTGAGGATGTCACAGGTCTGGCAAGTGTTTTATTCTGCTGTACGTGGAGTCGCCATGAGTCAGCACCGGCTCAGTGGCTCCTATCACCATTGGATGTGGAACCCGGGCACTGGGTCATGTTAAAAGTCTTGGGAGAGAATGGCACAGGAATCCATTACGGCCTCATCTCAAAATGTCTTCGGAAGTCACCAGCCCAAACAGCAAAGCGACAAAGGAAACGTGTTGCCATTGAGTCACTTCCAACTTGTACTGATCCACGAGGATGGAGGAGAACTATCCCCTGGGGCTTCCCAGGCTGTCCATCTTACGGAAGCAGCCCGTCTCATTGTTCTCCCTCAGAGCAGCTGGTGGGTTAAAACTGTGACCCTTTCAGTTCGCAGCCGATCACTGCTCCCTGCCCCACCACAGTTCCTTTCCTGGAGTGGCCAGATGCAGATTTCAAAGAGACGGAGACATGGCAGTAATGAAATGTGAGTGTGGCGGGGGGTTGGACATTGGGAGATATTTGTGTAGGAGGCAAAAGTGGTCCTCACTAAGAAAGTTGGACAAAGTGTTGTCCAAAACCGTACCAGGGAAGCCAGCTTTGCCCAAAGCATCCAGTTTGACGTCTTCAGAACGGATTACAATCATCCGGACGCAAAGCAGACTGCCTGCACAGCCCTCGCTCGCTCTGTATCAATTGAAACTCTTCCAGAGATTTGCTGCATCTTTCCCCCTGCATTTCTTGGCCCCTTGGAGAATCAAATTTCAAATTCCAATCTCTTTATCATCCCGTCAATGCTGACTCATAGTGACCCTATATGACAGGATAGAATGGTCCCTGTGAGTTTCTGAGACTATAGAGGAGTAGAAAGGCAAGAGTAGAAAGTCCTCTTTCTTCTGCAGAGCAGCTGGTTTTGAACTGCTCACCTTGTCATTATCAGCCCGATGCATAACCACTCAGGAGAGATAATCATCTTCCACATAAAATGGAACATTGCATATCTTTATTAAGATAACAGCAAAAGAATATTTAGAATGATAATGGCAAGTTGGTTGCTGATATTTTGTTATACTTTTTTTTGGGGGGGGGGAGGTTGCTCTTTGTTTACACTGACCTAGAGATTTGTGACAGTTTTGTATAACTGCCATCATTTGATAGAAACAAGCTGTGATTTTTAAATGTTCATTCCCGTAATGGTTTAGCCTTGCCCACTCTCTCCGTCCCACCAAATCATGCAATCAATGAGAGAGATTACAAAAGGTTAGACGAGAAGATAGAGTGGAAAACTGCTTTTCCTCAAAGGCTTTTTTTTTTCTTCTCCCAAGATCAAAATCAGAGCTCAACCTTTTCAAGAACAGCCATGGATTTAATTTCCTTTCCTTCGTTCTTTCTTTTAATTTCCCTCCAACTGTACTGGAGCTTCCAATGTGCTTGCCCAGTGAATGGCAATAATCTGCACTGTCTTTCATCTGAAAATCACAAGGCCACCTGAAACCTTGGCCGCGGGGTTCAGAGTGGCGTCTCTATAAGGAATTCCTTCGATGGCCATCTTTTCTGAATTTATAGCAAGAGTCGGCTTTGCAATGATCGCAGTTGCTTTGGGAGCCCAGGTTAAGGTGATTTGAAATAGGTGGCTTTGGGTGGTCACACGTTAACAGGATTTATGATGTCTTCGTGGGTAGTGACAGAGCCACCTTCTAAGGACGAAAAATACGCAGGTTGATGATAGAGTGGGAAATTACCCTTCTGATTCCATTTTTATGCATGCCTAAAATCTGTTTGCATTTTACAGTTCTGTGACCTGTCAAACCCATAGAACAGGAGCAGCCAAAGTGGTGATTTAAAGAAAGAGCCAAAGGATCTGAGCCTTTCTCGACTCCAGCTGTGTGTACAGACTTAAGAGTGGCTCACGAGCAAATTCAGAGAGGCCTGTAGTTTGGGGGAGACGGCAGCAAATTTGAAGAATGAAGTTACCCATGTGAATGAAATCGTTGCCTTCTGTCTTTTGAAAGAACCAAAATAGAATTGCAAGTCAAAAGGGTGAACAATTAAAAACACTTGTTTTTTTCTTCAACATAAGAAACATACATCAGTTTCTAAACAATTTGTCTACCCAGTGAAAAGATACAGTCTTGAAAACCCACAAGGGGCAGTTTCTACCCTGCCCTTTTATAGGGTTACTATGAGTCAGAAATGATTCAAAGCAGTGAGCTTGGTATTGAGTTTATATATATGTATATGTGCATGCACATGCACACACACGTATATAATGTCAACTCTAGTCTTAGCAGGTCTGTAGCTGCCCCTGCCAAAGACCCTTGTGTGACATAGTGAGCCAACAACAGAGCAGGAAATAAGATTTGAGGATCCGGGCTTCACTCTTTCACATTCACATTCAAATCTCTGTCTCCAATGCAGTCATCTCTATAAGGACTACGTAGTTTAACAACTGGGGTGAGTTGGGGGAGAGTAGTGGAAGCATTATATTCTTTTTCACTAATGCTGCTCCCCTGACTGTGACAATGCATACACTAACGAGCCAAGCATGCTTTAGTTCAGTTGACCCAAGGTTGGCATAGAGGTTACACATTGAGCTGCTAACTGCAAGGTAAGCAGTTTGAGACCACCAGCTGCACTATGGGAGAAAGGGTTTTCTACTCCTCTAAAGAGGTGCCGTCTTAGAAACCCGAAGGAGCACTTCTACCCTGTCCTGCATGATCACTATGAGCTGGAATGGACTCCAGGGCAGTGGGTTGGTGTTTTGTATGAAGGTGACACACAATGGAAACTCAGTGGTCTCTGTGTCCGACAGAGAATGTATGAAAACCCAGTGACAGCCACGATGTTCCCTGGCCCACAAGACTTTCATTGTCCCGGAGGGATGGCATTTCAACACACATAGCATTGTGTCAGCTCCATGACATGGCGTTCTGTTGCTTGGTCTCTGCTTTGTTTCATGAAATGCCAGGATCGCTGTAGGTGAAGCAGAGCCCGTCCAGGGACACGGTCAACTCAGCTCTCCTTCAGACTCAGTTGCAACATCTTCCTGAGGCAGTTGGGCTGGTATCTTCTAGATGGGATTCTTTTTCTCAGAAACCGCTTCAGGACACCACCGTTTCATTCTAACTCGAGGTGGCAATACACACAGCACAACAAATGACAGACCAGAGCACAGCACGTGAACTCTCATGACTTAGCCCATGTGTTCCTGGCTTCTACCCAAAGACTTGCCAGTCGGAGGATCTAAGTGACCCCTTTCAGAATAACATATCCTTTTCTCAATTGAAGTTCTTTTTACTTCTATTTTTTCCCTAGAAACACTTAGGCCTTGTTTTCCAGGCAGCAGCTGCTAAGGGGGATCTTGTGGAATTCACCAGAAATAGCCCAGACCACAAAGGTCTGGTACGAGTTTAAAGATTTATAGGAATAACAACTTGGACTTAGTTAAATGCCATTTCCTTTTCGGTTTACTACTACAGCAGCAGTAGTACTATGACCACTACTTGAGTCAGACTACTGCCGTCCTCATGCCGAGCCAACATAAAGCAGTGCAAGAAACACCACCCATCAATGAAGCAGTGCATGAACCCCGCTCATTGATGCTGCAACCGTCTCATACATGAGCTGATCCATTAATCCAGCTGTCAGGCCACCCTGAGGTCTAAGTGACCTGCTGGATCATAGATGCCCCACACTGTGGTCTCTTGAAGCTTAAATAGGAACTATGTCAGCACTCAAAGGTCTTTTGTTATCAGGGGCCATCAAGTTGGCTAAGTCTCAGAGTGGCTGTGTGGTGACGGGTTTTGTGCCTTATTCACAATGGTTCTTGTGTTTGAGCCCCTTGTTGCAGCGATGGTCTCAGTCCCTCTCATTGAGGATCTCTGCTGACCCTCTCCTTGCACAAGCAGGAGCTCTTTCTCCCTGGAAGACATGCCCAAGAAGATTCTGGCTGTACTCCCTCCAAGGCAGATTTGCTGTTTGTTCTTCTGACAGCTCACACTGAGCTCAAGTCAATTTCCTGAGAAACACTCAGATATTTTCTTAGTAGGATCCCAAGGATCTGCCTACCACTATGTAAGGAATTCTTCAGAGCGCTAGGTAATTGCATGCTTCAATGTTATATTCTTCCTGTGCCATTGGGCTGCAGAAGAGCTGGGGATAGATCATCATGAACTCGCTACCTGGGTCACAGTGTTTGCCTTTCTACCAAGGTAGAAATAAATAAACAAACACATAAATAGATAGATAGATAGATAGATAGATAGATAGATAGATAGATAGATAGATAGATAGATAAGATTTGGGTTCAAAGTCAGGAGATGTAGCACCTAGCTCTGGTTCTGCTTCTGATTGGCCATGCTACACAACTCATACTATGACTTCCCTAGACTCTGGTTTTCTTATCTGTGAAGTGAGCACTGGACAGACTTTCAAGCTCATCTTAAGACTTGGAATTCAGTAAGTATGGTCCAATTTCTTCCTCCGGACAACCAAGTGATGATTGTAGACTATAGATTTCTCAAA
Source organism: Tenrec ecaudatus (assembly GCF_050624435.1). Lineage (NCBI taxonomy): Eukaryota > Metazoa > Chordata > Mammalia > Afrosoricida > Tenrecidae > Tenrec > Tenrec ecaudatus. Next base: position 304,623,947 of record NC_134530.1, on the reverse strand, counting down.
TTGGAAGAGGAATGAAATTTTTTAAAACTGTGAATTGGGTGGATGTATAAAGAAGGAATCAGTTTTTCATTCAGCCATGTACACATTTTGTTTAAATCCTGGGGTGCAAATCCCATAATGTAGTGCCATTGCTCCATATCGTCCTTGTGTGGCTTGTTCCCATCCTCCCCCCCCCCCCTTCACAACTCTTCTTCAGTGTCTCCTTGGTCAATGCTGCCCTTTGGACCCCAAAGGGTTGATTATTCTGCCCACCCTATGCCCTATAAACCTGTCCATTGACTGATTGAAAATGGAGTTGTGTGGATGCATTCAGCTCTAGGCTAAAGAGAGACTAAGAGACAGTCTCTTAGTCTCAGTAAGGCTGCTCTTTTTTATGATTCAGAGTTCTGTTCCACATTTTACTCCCACTCTATCCCTTTCAGAGGAGTTGGTAAGAGGAAGCCATGCACCATCCAATTCTTCTGGTCTCAAGGTCATGGAGACTGGTGTTCACATGATTTATTAGTGCACTGGTCTAATTGTATCCACGTGACTTTAATTTCCTCACATTCTTTGTTCTGGGTGGGAAATGAATTTTAAAAGAACTTGGCAGAAATGTCAGAAACATGGTGATGGGTTTTAAGACCTGATGCTCTAAATCTCACTCAGCTAAAAGAACATCTGAGCAGTCAAGACTGGATGCTGGTAATTCTCTGCCCTGGATGATCAAAGAGAAGATAATCAAATCTTTTAAGGTTTAGGGTTCATTGATGTGAACTTTAGAGAAAGTAAAAAAAAAGATTTACATAGATGAAGAAGGTAGGGCATAGTCAAATGGAATATCAAAAATAACTAAGAAGATACTAGGAATATGAGATATGGAAGGGGGCAAATGGCCTGAGAATGCATTCTAGAATAAGTTAACCCAGTAAGACAGAAACAACAGAATACAGATGAAAAAGAAAGACTGGAAATAATTGTGATGTCACAGAAATTCACAAAATAATTCAAATGATAATATAATATGTATAATTTCAGAAATAGTTGTCTAAAACAAATACCTTCCTCTGTTTCTCAGGAAATGTACCCTTGTCTATTCAATTGAGCCAAGAATTAAGGACATCTCAATCCCCTCCCATTCAATTAATTGTCAAGATAATTTTACTCCAAGTGCTAAGAATTTCTCATTTTCACCTCACAGCCACTGCATAATCCAGTTATTCAATAACTCTCTCCTAGTTTACTGAAGTAGTCTCTGAATTTGCACACACAAGCCATTCACCCAACACTTTCTTTATATGTAAATATTCCCACCAAACAGTTTCTTGAGAGATTGATTTAACCTACAAATCTGTTCAGATCACGTCCTCACCTGAAACTAGTCATCAGAGAATGGCATTCAGTAAAGCAATTCTTTGGCTTTATCTTCAGGCATGTTCATTCACAAATGGGCCTCCAGACAGAGAAAATTCACGGCAATTCCCACAGGCATGGCTGACTCATGTTCGAAACACATCCTCCTGTTTCAGGGATCATCTGATCTCTGCAGAGATCCTACAGCACCGTGAGCACTCTTCCAGGACAGCCCTGTTGGTTGCTTTGCTCTAATCCAGAATGCAAACTCATGGTATTTACATCAGAAAGGTATGGGCCTGCCGCTAGACAATCTCCATACACACACTGAAGTGGGCATGGTTGGCCTGTACTCTGTGCTCATTGTCTACCTCCCTCCTCAGCTACAACCCCTGGCCAATCCTCTCACAAGCCTACCTCCATACCACACAGTCTCTCATTCATAGGTGTGGTGGCAATGTCAGCCCCAGACACACACCAACGTCACACATGGATGTGAATCCATATAAACCACAGAAATCACAGATACAACTTCAATGTCGCCCACAGTTACTCTATCGGTGTCACCACAGACATGGTGACCCACATCAATATCACCAACAGACACAGCATCGGCATCTCCTACAGACACGGCAACTATATTACACTCAAACCTAGGTCTCAATCTTCATCTCCAGAGCCCCAAATAAGGCCCATCGCGTGTGTGTACTCAACAAATGCACACTGAATGAAGAAGTGGATTTGTATGGGAGTTTGGATCTGAGAGAAGCAAAGGGAGCAGGTAGGTTCCTGAAGGAGCCTTGAAGTGGTGTGCAGACTTGGGTAGTCATAGGCCAGGAGATAGAGAGAGAACTTACCGAAGAGTCATCTGAACTCGCTGCTGGTGTTTGCTGGGCAATTAGCTGAGAGAAGAGGAGAAATATCAGAAAGTCAGAGGGGGTAGGTGCCATGCTTTTTGACACAGATTAGCTACATGAACACCCAGCAAGAAATGATTATAAAGGCTGTTTTGTAAAAGCTTAGAAAAGGGAAGTTGTTTTAATCAGGAATCAACGTGGATTTACAGCGAACATATTATACCATGCTAATCCCACTTCCTGTGGGACAGGTTGATCAGCAGCATAAGACAGACATCATGTAAGTAGATTTTAGTGACACGCTTGACTAGGTTTCTTTCCACTGCTCCGCATGCCAGTAAGGTGGACACAGAAAAGCCTGGTGATGGCACCGTGAGACAAACAGTCTTGGGGTCACTTGCTTGAGAATGAAAGTAAGTTCTATCTTTTCCAAAATGTTACCTCTTTGCTCCCCACCCCCAAAAGCAAACTAATATTAAGATGGAATCAGAGCACTGTTTTCTTAGTCTGAGATGGAATCTTTCCTAACCTAATATAGGCATACCTCAGAGATGGGGCGGGTTTGGTTCTAGGCCACCACAGCAAAGCAATTGTTGCAATGAAGAGTTGCACTTTTGGGTTTGTTTGTCTGTTTCTTGGTGCCTATAAAAGCGTACACTATCTTCTAGGCCAATAAGTTGCAGTGGCATTGTGATAATGTTTGGAATATTGTGACAATGGCCAAAAAGGGACCCCGAGGCATGAAGTGCGCATAGGCCGTTGGGAGACACGGCATCCATAGACTTTCTCCATGCACGCTCGACACAAGTCTTCAATTTGTCAATACAAAACCCCAAACCCTTCCATTTGTAAAATACAACAGCCATCAACTTCAAAGTGAAATAAAGGTAAGCCCAATAAAATGAAGTGCCCTGTTGTGTAGAGACCACAGAGGTGGGTTGTGATGGGGGAGAAGTGGTGGGAATTGAGGGAGGAATGGATAGAATTCTATTGACCCCCCAATTTTAAAATTTATACACAGAAATAGGTAACTGATGGCCTGGTTGGACACATAAATGACCGTGTGTATGAAAAGTACCTCTGGAGATGTGAGCAGGCAGGAAACGTCTCTCTGCCACGTGGCACTTCTTCTCAGAAGTGTTTTCCGCTCACCAGAGAAACAGTTTTAAACGTCTAATTACTGCAGTTCTTATTCCTGATATTAACAACTTCACTTTGTATAACACATTTTGGGGTTAGCAAACCTTTTTCCTTGCGTGCCTCCATGTATTTTTAGATTCTATGTCACACTCTGGATATTGGAGCTATGGAAAGCAGGTGTGTTTTAGTTGGAGCATGCAGGAAGAGGCACGTTCCTTCTTCTCCATCATTAAAACCTAAACCTACCGCTGTCCTGTCAATTCCAACCCATAACTACCCTATGGGACAGGGTAGGACTACTCCATAGGGTCTCAGAGGATGTAAATCATTATAGAAACAGCCAGCTTCACTTCTTCCAGTGGTGTGGCTGCTGAGTTTGAACCACTAACCTGGTGGTTAGCAGTTCAATGTCTAATCCAGGAGGAAGCCACCTGCGGTATCTTCTCCCCCACCAGCCAGCAGCTCCCGGTAAGGGAAATACACTGCTTTTAACTCCCTTGTTTGCAGAAGGCACTTTAAAGACTATGTAGAGAGCTGTGATCGAACCCAATAGCCAACCTGAACAGTAATCTCTTGATTTGTCTTGGCTTCACTAACATCACAAGGAAGGCTTCTAGGAAGGCACTTACTTCCTTACTCATGTACTTGGGGGACCATTTCTGGATGTCTTCCATGCGGCCCGATTTGGTGGTGCTACATCTATTATGACAGAAGGCACATAACCTGTGTTGCTGCTTTCTTTCGAGGTTTCCTTTGAATTTCCCATTTTCTGAGGCAGGAGAGAAGAGGATGTGCTTTCCGCCACTTCTATCAGACAGCCAGTGCACTTCATGAAGCTTCTCCCTTGTCTCGCTGCCCATCTGCTGTGTGTTATAAAGGTAATTTTGCATCTTCTATACTCTTTGGGGCAATATATGTATTCTTTACTTGTCTCTCCTCCGAATGAGAATGCTCAAGATGGTCCAGGCCTCTCGCTCATGACTCCTGTGTTGTTGCTGTGCTGTGGTGCTTGGTTGTTGCTGTTTTCCCAACGAACATTTTAGATGCTCCTTTCTCCACGAAGGTCAGGAGTTGTGTTGTATCCTGCACCAGACCTCAGTCCCAAGAAAGCCAACCAGCAGATGGGTTACCGTGGTGACTGGCTGATTTAGCAAACAGGAGTGGGAAAGAGGGCTGAAGTGCTCATTAACAGGGAGAGCCAGCCTTTGTTCACAACCCATCGCTACCCATCCAACCGTACCCACCTTCTTGACTGCCTTGTAGAGGTTTTTAGGATTTGACGTCGTAAAAGAAAAATTAGCAAAGCGCACACGCACGCACACACACGAGGGAAGCTACAAAATACCCATGGAAAAATAGCATGACAAGAAAACGGAATTTTTTCCAGGAACTGTTTTGAAGCCCTTTCGTATGGATTATTTGTTTATACGTACAGAGTGTTGTTGCTGTGTGGCATCCAGTCAACCGATGCACAGTGAACCCATGGGACAGAGTAGCTCCACCCCCCTAGGTTTTCGACATTGTCATCTGCTTAGGGGAAGGTCACCGGCTCAGACTCCCAAGGAGCCCTTGACGTGCCCTTGAGCCAATTCAGACTCACAGCCACCACAAATGCAGCAAAAGAAAATACTGCCCGGTCCTGCCCCCACCTCACTATTGCTCTTATGCTCGAGCCCCTTGCTGCAGCCACCATGACAATCCATCTTCTAAGGGCCATCTCTTTTTTGTTGCCCCTCTACTTTACCAAGCATGATGCGCTTCTCCACGGAGTGCTCTCTCCTGACATGTGTTCAAAGGACATGAGATGCAGTCTCACCATCCTTGCTTCTAAGCAGCACTGTGGCCGTACTTCTTCCAAGACAGATACGTTTGTTTGTTTGGCAGTTCATGGGACTTTCCATGTTCTTCGCCTACTCCATGGTTCAAATGCAGTGATTTTCCTTTGGTCTTCTTTATTCCGTGTCCAACTTTCACATGCATATGAGGTGATTGAAAATGCCATGGCTTAGGTCAGGCCCACCTTAGGCCTCAAAACAAAATCCTGGATTTTCAACTCTTCAAGTAGATTTTGCACATGAGATTTATCCAATGCGGTGCGATTGCTTGACTGCTGCTTCCATAAGCATTGATTTTGGATCCAAACAAGATCCAATCCTCAATAATGTCAATCTTCTCTCCTTTTATTGTGATGTTACCTACTGGTCCAGTTGCGGGGATTTGAGTTTTCCTTACATTGAGTTATAACCCATCCTGAAGGCTGCCATCTTTGATTGTAATCAGCAAGTGCTTCAAATCCTCCTCATGTTCAGCAAGCAAGGGTGTGTCCCCTGCTTCTCGTAGGTTTAAACTTTGGACTGTTGGGTTAGCACTCAAATCAGCCCCTGTACCAGCAGGGTGCTGTACGTGTGCACATTAGTGTTGTTACTGTTAGCTGCTGCCAAGTCCAGCTCACGGCCACCTTAAAGAACGAAACACAGCCCACCCCTGCCTCATCCTCAGAATCCCCCACATGTCTGACGTGCCTATTGCGGCAGTCCTTGTCACTAGGGGTCTCCCAGGGCCTTGCTGGCCCTTGACCTCACCAAACATGATGTTCTTCTCCAGTTCCTGATCTGATCCAATAATGTAATCAACGCAAGTGGGTCAGACGATGTTCTTTTGCAATGCATAAGGCTTTTGTTTATCAATATTTAGAAGTAGGCCACCAAGTCTTTCTTCCTAGAATGTTTTCATGGGTCAAGTTCACAGCCCCTGCTGGGACAGGTCTTCCCGACTTCCGGAAATTAGCGTGTTCCTATGAAACCTTCCATAAGCCCAAAAGACATAAGGTAAGAAAGCCATTAGGATTTCATTTATATGAAAGGTTTTTCCCCAGTGTTTGTAGACCCTCCAAAAGAGTACCAAATCCACAGAAACCCCATAAAGCACCACCTCCTGGTGTTTGCAGACACGGTTCAAAGGTGTGGCGGGCAGTCTGATGCAGAAATGCTGAGTGGAGTTCTGAGGGAGTTTGGTGGTGCCACTTTCATTGCTCAGGGTCAGGTGTGTGTGTGTGTGTGTGTGTGTGTGTGTGTGTGTCCTCTTTAAAGGCTTGATTTTTGGGGGGGGGGAGGGGGATTTGGGAAAGCAACATTTTCTTTGGAGTTCTTTCTGTCGGAGTAAACCGGCCCTAAAATACAGGCTTCCTGTAAAAGTGAAGTCGTGGAACGTGGACTGTCAAACAGGTAGGGTGCTTAGAGGGCAATATGAGTGAGCTAGCTTCCAGCGTCATAGCACCATGCAGTCACCACGCACCGCCCACTGACCAAAGGGTAGTGGAGAGTTTACATGTTTATTTATACATGCTGTTCTTAGAAAACTTAGGGTAGAATAACACTTACTTGTAACTTATAACTGTGTAGTTTTCAAGTAAAGATCTTTCACCAGAAAACTTTGACAATAGTTCTTCTCTGTCTCCCTTCCCCTGACTCTCCCACGCCAAGTAGGCAGGGCAGGTTGGGTCAGTGTTAGAATAACAAAACACTCCTTTTATAGGCAACTTGGGCAACATTCCATCATCAATATGGTAAAGCAGGAGTCAGGAATGTTCATATTAGGCAACAGTTTTTAAAAAAAATCAAATGCTTTTCTGGAATTTTTTTCCATTTCAGCCTCCTAGGAAAACTGAGTAATTCCTTCCTTCATCATCCAAACATTTGGCACAAGATTATCTTTCAGGGAACAATCATTAACCATTAAGCAAATGTACCTAAGCAAAAATGTGCAGTCACAGTGGTTTGGCATGTGCCAAGGTGCCATGTCTCTTTAAGGCAGCACCGCTTCTCCACAAAAATAGAATTTGGGAGCACCAAGTACAGCATCTTGCTATCTGAATCATCTTTACGAATAGTTGGTCTACTTTCAAAGTAAAAAAATATATTTTTCCAATCAGGTTTAAACGTTATGTAGCATACAGTCATGCTTTGAAGGATGTATTGCGGCTTTACGTGCTATTAGTTAACACAAAGTCAAAGTTGATAATCTGCTCAGAAAATAACTTCTCAGGACACATGCAGATTTTCACGTCGTGTATTTCAGCATGGCTATTTGTATAAGGAGTCTTTGCCTCTTTCCAAATACTGGAATGTTTATTCTAGGGTAAGTCAAGGTATTGCTATCTATAGATCATCTATCTTAAACCCTTTTTTTAAAAATTTGATATAAAAATATCAAAACACTGTGAAACTATTGCTTCTCAACCTAACCTCCATCTAGGTCTATACACTTGTGGAAGTGCTGCTCTCATATCTAACCCTTCCCTGAAGAATTACAAAGGCTTTGATTGACAACATGCCATAATGAGAGCGTTTGCATCCTCAAGGGATTCAAATTGTGTTCTTGCATATATTCTGAATTTGGAGAACTAAAATCATCCTGAAAGGGTAAGATCCGGGTTGTAGAGTGAATGTGGGAGTGTCTCCCAATGAAATTCTTAAAGGAAATCTCTTCCAACCCTTGAACAATGAGCAGGTGTATTGTCAGATGCAAAGAAATTCCACATCTCCATTCCCCTGGCCTCTATACTTTTCCAGTTCCTTAAAGCTTCCTCCTAATAAGCCCTCCTGACCACCAGCCTTTTGAATTATCCAAACTAAATGGACATTACCTCTGAACTGACCTCTCTGCCTTGAATTTAACCAGGTCGGCAGATCCCACAGTTTAGGAAGCCGCTCTTTTATTTTTACTTTCTTTTCGGGATCGTGTTGGTAAACCCATTCCTGGTGACAATTCGTTCCATAAAATCTTCGTCATTAGCTGTGATCATGCTTTAAAGACTGATGGAAACACCTGCTCTTTAAATGAGCTAATGGTCAGGCCATCACTGGGTACCGATCCAACTGAAAGATTGCTGAGGCCAGGATGTTCTCTTAACATTGAAAATGCCAAACCACATGAATGCCCAACTTCAGTCATTATCACATCAATGTTCTCCTCTGTCTTGGCTCATCTTTGACATGTCAACCTCCCTTCAAGTGCTTGATCCACCTACAAACAGCTGCTTTGTGTGGGGCAGCATCCCCATAAGCTTTTGCAAAGCTTCAATGAATTGGGAGGATGTCCATTTGACCTTTGTTAAAAATCTATATTAGCTGTGCCCTCAAAAAATCATTTTTTTCTCCATGGTACAAAGGTGTCCCTTCTCAGGAAGGCATCCTAAGCACCTAAGACAAAGGGTATTACTCTATGAACTTGTCTGTAGTCAATCACTAAGTACAGAACCCCATATAAACGTGTTGTATTTGGAATAAACCAGTGCATGTATGCACTGAAACCCATGGAGCAAAACCTTGTGACTTATCCTTGCTTTTTTGTGCATCATCTTCCAAGACTGCAGTATGAAAGCATTTGTATATATATAAGAATTCTTCCAGAGTTATTTACCAAAAATCTTGTTTCCATTTGTATAGAACAGGGCTTTTCAATTGGCACAAAGGTGCCCAGAGGGGACATTTGGACATAATTGAAGACATAGGGGGTTATTACAATGGCATCTGTGGCTGTCACAATGGGGGAGGCCATTATGGTCAAGGAAACTGCTCACCATCCTATAAGGCACAGGACAGGCTCCAGCAAGAACGAGTTGTTTGGTGTTCATAGGGTCATGGCTAAAAACCTCTGGTACAGAACATCTTGGTTCATGTCACAATTGTAGTCTACATTGCATTCCATCCACTAGAGGAGGGTGTGCATGATAAACTAGAATAGTTACCAGTGACCTCTTTTGTCCTGAATTGTATAATAGTCTCTCTTCCCATATGTGTCTACTCACAGAACAGACCAGTAAACTAAGAGTGGGGACCTCTAGCTCTTGTTACTTCTGGCTTCAACCATTCAATGTGCTAAGGGAAAATGTGTGCTCTTGTTGTTAGTCATGGCAATTTTCCTAACTGCCTACGGAGCACAGAGACGGAGAAATGTGTCCCCAGATGATATGATGGGAAAGGAATCTGATATCTTAAAAAAATACGTTGTATTTACTCTACCAATGATTTGCAACATGACCTTAGGGATCTCCCTGGCTTAAAAATATTATGAGTCAGAAATTCTTGATGATCTGTCACATATTCAGAGCACTAGGTCTTGATTCTATCAGTTTATTATTCTAGTTCTTGGAAAACATCAACTCTGATTGTCTAGTATAAAAATTGAAGCCCACCTTCCTTTCCACAAGGAGGGTTGAATCACTGAACAAGAGATGAACCAAAGTTTGATCCCTGCTTCCTCTGACAGATGCTATTTCCACTACTTTTACCTCCTTCTCACCTTGATTGCTGTTGTTAGTTGTCCTCAACTTGGCTCCAGCTCACAGAGATATGTGCACAACAGGCCTGACTCTGTACCAACTTCACAATCACGCTGGTATGCCCAATACCGTTGTTGTAGCCACTGTGTACTTTCAGTACCTTCCCAGTGAGGGAGCTTACCCTCCTGTACTTTATTGGGCAATGTTCTGTTGTGTCACTTGTTTTCCATCCGCTGATCTCCAGGATGTTCTTCTAAGTCTGTCTGAGTTTGGAAGTCCTACTGAACCCTGTCCAAGGGTTACCCTGCTGGTAGTATTTGAAATACTGGAGGAGTAGATTCCATCATCATAACAATAGGCAAACGATCTCAGTATGACAAACTCAGCACTTATACACAACAGCACTACAATCCACTGCCAGTGAGTGGATGATGGATCACAGTGACCCTACACGGGATTGAGACTATCAGTCTTTATGAAAACAGACAGCTTTATCTTTCTACCACAGAGAAGCTGGTGGATTTGAACCTCTGACCTTGTGGTTAGCAGTCGAACACTCACCTGACTCTTAAGGCCTCATAAAAAGTGCAGTCAAGGAGGAGGCTCATAGGAAGGTCACTGCATTAGGCTGGCTTGTCTTGGGAACGAAACAGTGAGACTCATCTATGTACAAGAAAGAACTTTCTATTGAGAAGCAACTTTCTATGAAGAAGGTACCCCAGCCCAGTTCAATTCAAGTCCCCGGGTCCAGTGTTGGCCAGAGCCCTCTTCAGTCTAACGTAGCTGAGTCTGATGACAACAAAAGGTGAAATGGAAGCAGGGGCCAGTGCAGCGTCATGTGGATCCAAGATCAGTGGAGGCATGGCACGGGCTCTGGCAGCAATCAGGGTTGGGCAACCCATGTGGCACCACCCTTGGAGGCACCCAGAGTCTCATTGAAGTCCCAGCAAGGAGGCAAGTGAAGTGTCAGAGAGAGATCATCCCTGCTGGTCTTCAGAAAGTTTTCATATCAAAGAGGTTTCACAAGGCTATGACTTGATTGACCGGCTTAACTCCACCTATCCAAGTGTCTGTTTGACATAATCCCTAACCAACACAGTAGCGTATTAATTTTTTCTTCATTCAATTTTCACAATAGCCAGAACTGAAAACACCAATTTATAATTAATCAGTACTATCACGAACACCAACATTTCAAGGCAGTGAGTTCCTAAGGTAAAATCAAAGTGCACCAACAATGGCTCCAGGTATATTTTAAGTCACTACCAACATGGCAGAGTAGAGAAACCACACATTGACCTAAGATAGAATGTTTTGTTTCTCAATCTCATATGTGTAAGGGAAATAATTGTCCTACTTTACAGAGTCCATTTGAGTTGAAAAAAGGTAGACAAGTTCCTAAAATATCTACAATGGGTTAAAAACAAACAAACAAACAAACAAAAAACATTTTCATAAAGTTGATTAGTTGATTATGACTCATAGCAACTCTATAGGATAAGTAGAACCACTATTAGGGTTTCTAGCCTGTAAATCATTATAGAAGCAGATAACTTCCATTCCTTTCCAATCTTTCTCAAGGATCTGCTAGTTGATTTGAATTCCTAACCTTGTAGGTAGGAAGCCCATTGATCAGCGGTTCTTAATCTGTGGGTTGCGACCCCTTTGGGGGTCCAATGACCCTTTCACAGGGGTCACCCAATTCATAACAGTAGCAAAATTACAGTTATGAAGTGACAACGAAAGTAATTTTATAGTTGGGGGGGGGGGTCACCACAACATGAGGAACTGTATTAAAGGGTCACGGCATGAGGAAGGTTGAGAACTGCTGCCATTGATAATCCATTAAGCCACCAAGACTGTTTAAGGGTTAAACCAACCCCAAATGAAACTCATGGTCATCAAGTCAACGCTGACTCATAGTGACTGTATAGGCCAGGAGAGAACTGCCCCTGTGAGTTTCCAAAGCTGTGGCTCTTTATGGGGTGGAAAGTCCCATCTTTCTCCTGGGAGCAGCTGGGAGTTTCGAACTGCTGATCTTGCTGTTAGCAGCCTAGTGTGTAACCACGACGTTATCAGAGGGTTAACAGGTGGACGAAAAAAGGTCCATTCCTAAATCCAAATTCAGAAATTTTAAGAATTCCAAATTATAAGTAGAATAAAACCTCAAAACGTTCTTAGAGAAGAGAGGGGGAAAAAAAACAAACAACAAGAGCCCTGAATATCAGATTGAACTCAGACTTTCCATCAGCAACAGTCTATAGAAAAGGCAAGTTTGCAAAGCCTTCGACTTCCTGAAGGAAATTTCCTTTGGACCATGAATTCGATAACCAATCACACAATCAGTAAAACACCGGGGAAATGAAAGCAGATTCTCCCACACTAGTCACACTTCCCTTGAACACTTTACCCAAGCGACTACTCCAAAACTAAAGTGATTCGCAAGAGAATAAAATGGGATATAAGTAAGAATGAGAGTAGGTATGATCTAAAAGAGATGAACAAGGCTGAAACAGATTTTGACATTGTCAGCGAGATATTCATTGAATATTATCCCTGGAGTAATCAAAGACAGTGACGCAAGAGCACATCACGTTTTTATGGATTGCTTTATAAATGATTCTCAGATAAACCCAGTTGGTTAGATATTCTTTGAAAATAAATATGTAAAGATATTATGGTCTTAATTCAAGCTTACTAATTGAGTTTCAATGTTATAAGCTTTGACAGTAGATGACAACGTGGCTAATCAAAACTGGTGATTAAGAACTGAAAGAGGGACTAGATAATATTTAACATAAAGTCTTCATTTTTCTTAACAGAAGTTACTGAATTTATTCAAGCAGATTATTCAAGAAGAACAGGGTTACAGAACTTGAGGCAGATGCCCTCATTACCATTCCTGTTTAATAATTTACTGGAACCATTAAACAATGCAAGTTGGCAGGACAAAGAAATGAGAGATATAAAACTGGAAGGTGGTGGAAAAACTATCACTCCTTTAGAAAGCATAATTTTAATCATTGTAAAATGTTAGAGTTCTTCTGCAAAACTGTAACAAGCAATAAATTAACTCAATAAGCTAGTAGAGCATTTCAGAAATTAATATAGACTTCATAAAGTACGATAAATGGCAATGTTTATGAAAATAATAAAAGACAAATTACCAAGATTAAAGTTTTCAGAAATATGCATGACCTTTTAAAGGAACAATTTAAATTGTTCCTGATGGATTCCAAAGCAAACCAGAACGGAAAGAAATCATATGCTCTGCGGTAAGATGTCTCAATATGATGGTGATACTTTCTCTTAAGCTATCTTTTTAAAAATAACAACAGTTTTGGGGGACATAATCCACTTACCATATAGTTCAATAGCTCAGTCATATCAAGCCGAGTTACACAATCATTACTACAATCAATTTTAGAATATTTTCTTCTTTCTTGTACTCAGAGGTTATTAATTGTCTCCAAACTTCTCTGCCATACCCCCGAGAAACCATTGATCCAGTTACTGTCTCTAAAGATTTAACTCTCCTGGATCTCATATACAGGAAATTATATATTATATATATCAACAATGATAAAATAAAACAGCAAAACCACAACTGAATAGAAAGTAGACAATATTAAAAGTTAGAACAGATTTTAAATGGATGAAAAGGGAGATCAATAACAAGGTGTTACGTTTTAACCTAACTGTATCTGCTGTCATCCAGGTTCCAATGCTCTCTGCATGACAGCAGGGCTCTCCATACTCCTGCTTTACACTCAGCAGAGATTCATGGGAGGCTTAACACACTTGCATTTTTTCCCTTCACTTTATTTTTTTTAACTGAAACACCTTTTAAATGGGTCAAAAGAGAGATCAAATAAGATATCAATATTATATTTTAACTTAACTATAAATTGTCTTTACAGTGATTTCTGTCTCATAACAAAGCTATTTGCATTCCTTTACTATGGTCAGAGGGAATTCACTGGAAGCTAAAACTATGTATGGACTCTGCAGTGGGTTGGGGGCTTCCACTGTCAACCAGAGCCTTCTGCAAACCAGGTGTTTACAATTTAAGCTCTGATACCATTCTCTCCCTCAGATTTGAATTATATAAATTTACCATCCTTGCATAACATAGGTTTGTGTGCTTCTTTCATGTGGACTAAGTTGACATCTCATCCCCTAAGTTATCTTCTAAATGTAACGTGACCTCAATTAAAATTATAGCTATCCAGAAAGGCTCTGACAAAAGGGAAGTTATTAAGCATATTAGATATTAAATATCCTATAAAGTCTCGATAATTTAAATAGTATGGTACTGTAGGAAGAATTAAAAACAAATCAATGATATTGAGTCAATTCTGAGTCACAGTAACTGTGTTAGTCTGGGTAGACTAGAGACACAAATTCATAGACACACTCATATGTGCATAAGAAAGAGCTTTATATAAAAAGTAATTCTTTAATTGGAGAGCAAATGCTTTGAAAATGACTAGGACAAAGAATGTGCTTTATACAATGGATGGATGTATATGTATGGATTGTGATAAGAGTTGTATGGGCCCCTAATAAAATGTAAAAAAAAAATAAATAAAAAATAAAGAGTAATTCTACATTAAGAAAACATCCCAGTTCAGTCCAGATCAAATCCATAAGTCTGACGTTAGTCCACATGTCTGATACCAATGTATAAAGTCCTCTTCAGACTCACTAAACACAGGCAATGATGTCGAATACAGGAAGATGACAGGCCATTGGGTTGGAAGTCTTGTGGATCCAGTGGCATTGTAAGCATCTCAATGCTGGCAGGAGTCTCCATGTGGCTTCTACAGTTCCCTGGCACAGGGTCTATCAGCGTAGTGCCATGTGTCTCGTCAGTAGAGCATCTCTCACGGAGTGAGCTGAGAGAGAGTGTGTCTCCCATCTCTGAGGAGGAACTACAGGAGTTCCCAGAATCCTCAGAAGACCATGCCCACACAGAGGTCTCATTGGATATCACCTAACTGACAGGCTACACTCTACCCCTTCACTCTTAATCTCCTCAAATTGACAGCAGATTATATAACTACCACCACGACCCTTTAGGACAGGGCAGAAATACCTCTATGGGTTTCAGAGATGGTAACTCTTTTTTTTAAAATAAGTTTATTACTATTATTTTTTAAAACATTTTATTAGGGGCTCATACAACTCTTATCACAATCCATACATATACATACATCAATTGTATAAAGCACATCCGCACATTTCCTGCCCCAATCATTCTCAAAGCATTTGCTCTCCACTTAAGCCCTTTGCATCAGGACCTCTTTTTTTTCCCCTCCCTCCCCGCTCCCCCATCCCTCATGTGCCCTTGGTAATTTATACATTTTATTTTGTCATATCTTGCCCTATCCGGAGTCTCCCTTCCCCCCCTTCTCTGCCGTCCATCTCCCAGTGAAGAGGTCACATGTGGATCCGTGTAATCAGTTCCCCCTTTCCAACCCACTCACCCTCCACTCTCCCAGCATCGCCCCTCACACCCTTGGTCCTGAAGGTATCATCCACCCTGGATTCCCTGTGCCTCCAGCCCCCATATGCACCAGTGTACAACCTCTGCCCTATCCAGTCCTGCAAGGTAGAATTCGGATCATGGTAGTTGGAGGGAGGAAGCATCCAGGATATGGGGAAAGCTGTGTTCTTCATCGCTACTACATCGCACCCTGACTGACCCATCTCCTCTCCTAAACCCCTCTATGAGGGGATCTCCAGTGGCCGACACTTGGGCCTTGGGTCTCCACTCTGCACTTCCCCCTTCATTCAATATGGTGTGTATATATATATATATATATACATACATATATATGTGTGTATATATATATATACATACACACATATATATACATATATATATTCTTTTTTTTTTTGCATGATGCCTTATACCTGGTCCCTTTGGCACCTCGTGATCACACTGGCTGGTATGCTTCTTCCATGTGGGCTTTTTTGCTTCTGAGCTACATGGCCGCTTGTTTGCCTTCAACCCTTTAAGACCCCAGATGCTATATCTTTTGATAGCCGGGCACCGAGATGGTAACTCTTTATCAATGCAGCAAGCCTCCTCGTTTCCCTGTGGAGTGGCTAATGGTTTCAAACGTCTGAGTGCTTAGTAACCCAGAGCATAACCACTATGCCACCAGGGTTCCAGCTTAAGCATAGTCTGGATACAGACAGACAAAAGGAAGGGAATAGATAACCCATGCTCTCATTGATAATTGTCGATGACATGAAGGTTTATAACAAAATGGCTTGATCTTGTGCCAGTTTCATGATATTGGCACATTTGGCTCTATTGTTAAAGTGTCTGTGTCAATCTATCTTATTGTGAAACCATGCATTGCCCAAAACACATCTTGAAATAACTCAGGAAGTAAGGATGACATCTCAAATCAATGGGACACGAAAGGATTTAACATAAATCTTTTGGCAACTACTAGGTAGCCATCTGCAATGAAATAAGAGGATGATCCTTACCATCACTGTATTCCAGAATATACTCCAAAAAGGACTTTTTAAAAAAGATCATTTTATTGGGAGCTCTTACAGCTTTTATAACAATCCATGCATCAATTGTATCACGCATATTTTCACATATGTTGACATCGTTATTTTCTAAACAATCATTTTTTATTTGAGAGCTTGGTATCGGCTTCTCTTTTTTCCCTCCCTCTCCGACCCCACCCTTGTGATCCCTTGATAAATTATAAATTATTATTTTAATAGTTTATACTGACCGCTGTCTCCCTTCCCCCATGATTTCTGTTGTTTGTTCCCCTAGAGGAGGAGGGGTGGTTATGTATCCATCATTGTGATTGGTTCCCTCTTCCTTCCATCCTATCTTCACCTTCTCCCTAACCACCTGGTATCACTACTCCCATTTCTGTTCCTGGATTCCATGTGTCATGAACTCTTATCTCTTATCTGTACCTGTGCACATGCTCCGGTCGAGCCCATAGTGAAAGGCTAGACTGGGGTCATGATAGTGGGGGCTGAGGAAGACTCAAGGAACCAGAGGAATATTGTGTGTTTCATCGGTGCTATACTACACCCTGGTTGACTCATACCTTCCTTGTGACCCTTCTGTGAGGGGATGTCCCACTGTCTACAGATGGGGTTTGGGTCTGTGCCCCAACCCCCTTCAACAACATGGTTTTTGTTTGTTTGATTTGGTCTTCTGATGCCTGTTACCTGATCCCATCAACACCTCATGATTACACAGGCTTCTTCCATGTGGACTTGTTGCTACTGTGCTAGATGGCACCGTTGTTTAACTTCAAGCCTTTAAAACCCCAGATGCTATGTCTTTTGATAGCTGGGCACCATCAGCTTTCTTCACTACATTTGCTTGTGCACCCACTTGGTCTTCAGCAACCTGGCCGGGAAGGTTGAGCATCACAGAATGCCAAGTTGTTAGAACAAAGTGTTCTTGCATTGAGGCAGGGCTTGAGCAGAGGGCCAAAGAAGGACCTTATTTTTTATTTGTTAAGCCATGAAATGCGGAATGAAAACAAAGACAATTTTCTTATAACCATATAACTGGGATGCCATTTCTATGATTCCAAATCCAGATGCCAAAGGAAAAAAATGCGATCATTTGATTATACAAAAATCAAGATTCTTCAAGGCCAAAAAATAAGTCACAAGTCAAATGCTAAGCTGGGATAAGTCCTTTCTAGCATACTTACCAAGCAGCTCATCTCCCTTAGGTATAAAGAGTTCCTAGACAGAACTAACAAAATGATCAATTATCCGAAGAAAAATAAGCAAAGGATATGAGCATTCACACACAAAAATAAAGAAAGCAGATAGCCTGCAGATGTATAAAAAGTTGCTTGGCTTCGCTCGAAAAGAAAGAGAAATTCAAATTCAAACTATATTGAGGTATCTCGTTTTATGGAAATGTGTGGAGTAACCGACACGCTCATTCTGTGCCAATGAGGAGGGTAAGATGTGAATCCTCTAAGGGGAGCGTGGCGCCCTGATGGCGTCGTGGGTGATGGGTCAGGCTGCTAAGTTACGGGTCAGGCTGCTAACTGCAATGTCAACAGTTTGAAGCCACCAATTGCTGAGCAGGAGAAAGCTGCAGCCGTCTACTCTCATAGAGATTCACACTCTAGACCAACACATTCTGGAGAGAGCACAAAGAAATTAGAATTCTTATACCCTGCTGATGGGCCTGTAAAAGCACACAGCCACCGTGGGAAGTGATGCGGCCATGCCTGAAGCAAGTGCAAGAGACATGCCATGTGATGCAGCAGCCCCTTTGCTGGGCATTTCCCCCTAAGACATAAGCGACAGGTCATGCTCTCCCATGTTCATTGCAGCACAGTTCACAATAGCAAGACGCTGGAAGCAACCCAAATTCCCGAAAACAGAAGAATGGAGGGGAAAAAATCTCTGGTACATATACAAAATAAAAGAGTACACAACCCTGAAAAAAATCGTGATGAAACACCTATGATGTGGAGGGGCCTGGAAACCATTATGCTGGGTGAACTGGTCAATTCCAAAGGACAAATATTGTATGAGTCCATTGCTATAAGAATAAACACCGGGATAAAAGCAGGCTTCTGTTCCCTGAGCATGCAATAAGCTAATCCAATCAGCCAAGCCACATGGCCAGGAGCCTGCCTAGAACCCACTCTGAATGCACATCTTACAAACCCCTTTCACAGAGGAGACCTCACCCCGGCTGGACTCAGCTTTTCAAGATCAGGGGAGATGGAGGTAACCATTTAGTTGGTGCCATACAGTACTGTCCTAAGGTCACCCCACATCAATAGACACTCCCCCCAGAGTGATAAACTAACCTTACTGGAAATTTAATTCAAGATGTGGGGAAGGGAGCATGCATAGCTAAGGGAAGGCAAGTACAATTCTATAGGTAGGAAAACTGGGAAAATCAGCCTGCCGTCAGGAAAAAACACTCAACGATACTTAACTAGAACTCAGTGATACCTAGATACTTACGAGACTATGCCGGGTACTACGTTCCTAAGTGGACACTTTGGACCTAGTTTCTGTCCAGCCCTTGTAACCCAGGCCATGTGCTATAGAATACTTGGACTTTAGACCCTGCTTTTAAAAAAATTAATTTTATTGGGGGCTCTTAAAAATATTATAACAATTCAAAAATCAATTATATCAAGTGAACTTACGCATATGTTGCCAAAACATGATCTTTCTACTGGAGCCCTTTGATATCAGCTCCTCTTTTTTCCTTCCCTTCCCCACCACCCCACCCTCATGAACCCTTAATAAAGTATATATTTATTATTTGTTCATATTTTACACAGTCTGTTGTATCCCTGCACTCACATCTGTTATCCATCCCCCTCAGTTGGGGTGAGGGTGTTACACACCCATCATTGCTATCAGTTCCTCCTTTCTTCCCTCCCTCTCTCCTCCCTGTACCCTCAGGGTTTCACTGCTCCCATTACTTTTTCTGAGGGGTTATCTGTCCTGGATTCTGTGTGTTGCAAGTACTTATCTATACCAATGAACATACTCCAGTCTAGTAGGGTTTGTGAGGAAGACCTGGGGTCATGATGGTGGGGGAAGGAAGAATTGAAGAACTAAAGAAATGTTGTGTGTTTCACCAGTGGCATACTGCACTCTGAATGAATGGTCCCTTCCGCGTGACCCTTCTGTGAGGGACTGTCCAATTGTCTACAGATGGGCTCTGAGGCTCTATTCTGCCTCTTTTCTTCACATCCATATTGTTTCTTTTCAATTTTCCAGTATGTGATCCCAGCGACAACTTGTGATCACACAGGCTGGTGTGCTTCTTCCATGTGGGCTTTGTTGCTTCCCTGCTAGACGGCCGCTTGTTTAACTTCAAGCCTTTAAGGTCCCAGACACTATGTCTTTTGATAGCCAGACACCATCCGCTTTCTTCACCACATTAGCTTATGCACCCATTTTGTCTTCAGCAATAGTGTCGGGAAGGTGTGCATCACGAAAGGGAAGACAAGAAGAGATCCAGAGTGCATGTGTTACCTTAATGCTTTTAACATATAAATGCATGTACACACACACCATAGTGAATGAAGGGGGAAGTGCAGAGTGGAGACCCAAGGCCCAAGTGTCGGCCAATGGAGATCCCCTCATAGAGGGGTTTAGGAGAGGAGATGGGTCAGTCAGGGTGTGAGGGAGTACCGATGAAGAACACAGCTTTCCCCCGGATCCTGGATGCTTCCTCCCCCCAACTACCATGATCCGAATTCTACCTCGCAGGGCTGGATAGGACAGAGGCTGTACACTGGTGCATATGAGGGTTGGAGGTACAGGGAATCCAGGGTGGATGATACCTTCAGGACCAAGGGTGTGAGGGGCAATGCTGGGAGAGTGGAGGGTGAGTGGGTTGGAAAGGGGGAACTGATTACAAGGATCCACATGTGACCTCCTCCCTGGGAGAGGGACGGCAGAGAAGAGGGGGGGGGGGAAGGAGACACCGGATAGGGCAAGATATGACAAAATAACGATGTATAAATTACCAAGGGCACATGAGGGACGGGGGAGTGGGGAGGGAGGGGGAAAAAAAAGAGGACCTGATGCAAAGGGCTTAAGTGGAGAGCAAATGCTTTGAGAATGATTGGGGCAGGGAATGTGCAGATGTGCTTTATACAATTGATGTATGTATATGTATGGATTGTGATAAGAATTGTATGAGCCCCTAATAAAATGTAAATAAAAATAAATATCTCACTGCCAAAAAAATGTATGTACATAAACCAATACCGCTATCTTTACATATTAATCTATTTGCGTATATACATATCTGTATTTATACCTCTCTGTATAGCTTTTACCTTAGTTCTTTCCTCTAGTTCCTCATGTTCACCTCTCATTTGGCTCTCAGTAATTCCTCTTGGTACATTACAGTTTATCAAACACCACCAGGCACTCTACACCCTCCTCATGGTGGATTTTAGACCCCTTATGGTTCCCCTGTCCCTGAGTTTGTTGGCTCACCACTCCCTTCCCCCCCCCCCAACCTCTCCTCTCCCATATCCCAGAACTGCTGACCCCCTTGGTTTCTCCTCAGAATTGTTTATCCTGCCTATTTTATATCGATATATTTAAAGGGGGGGGCGATAAATAGTTCCAGAGCTATCTGCTGACTTTTATGAATGTTCCCCAAGCAGGTCTGTGGGGTACCATGTACTGCGCCCCTCCCCAAGTCAAAAGTCTATTTTCAGGGTTCCTCGGGGACTTAGTGACTGCTCCCCTTGCTGCTCTGTTGTGCTCCCTTCATGATTGGCCCCACTGGGTGTGTGTGGGGCAGGGAGTAGATCAGGCACACTTCCCACACTGTGTCTCCAGTGTTGTCCCTGTAGTGCTGTGAGCCATTGAGGGAATGTTGTGTCTCCTTCGGGGACCAACCCTACAGTTTTCTCTTTGCATTGGTTCCTGCCATCAGGAATGTCACCTTGGAGGCTTAGTGGGCCATGATGAGGTTCTATCTCTCTCTCTCTTTCCTGTAGAGACATAAACAATACCCTCCCTGTGGCTGGATTAGTGCTCTGTTACCCACTGCCTTCGTATTTTTTTTCATCCTGTGCTTCCTGCCTCCCTCTGTAGTCCTTAAAGAAATGGGAAAGGTGGGAAGGATGTCTTTCAACTCGGATGTTGTCTGTATCTTCTTTTTATTTTTAATCATTTTATTGGGGGCTAATCACAATCCATCCATCCATCCATTGTGTCAAGCACTTTTGTACATTTGTTGCCCTCATCATTCTCAAAACATTTGTTTTCTACTTGAGCCCTTGGTGTCAGCTCCTCATTTTCCCATCCCTCTTCTTATTCTTATTGTTTTGTTTTTCATTTTTAGCTGAACATGCACCTCCAGGTTGGGTCAGACCGCTGCCAGAGTGCCCGGGCCTCAACGTGGAGATTACACAGTAACTTTACTTCTGTGCCCATGCTGCTTTTAGGACTCATCACTGTGGATTCATGTTGTCCTTGTCCTTTTGTGCTGGTTAACTTTTCTTAGCATCATTTCCTCTAACCTTTCCCATGAGACTATATACTTCATGTGTTCATCACAGCTTTTCAGGGATGCGTAATACTCCATTGTGTGTAGATACCAAAGTTTTAAATCCATTCATCAGTTGATGGGAATTTAGGTTGCTTCCAATTCTTTGCGATTGTGAACATTGGAGCACAGATGTCTGGTTGTGGTCCGCTTCCTACTTCTTCTGGGTATATACCCAGTAAAGGGATTGCTGTAGACCCTACATTTTTGAGGTGTGCAACTTTCTTCCTAGGCCACACTAGAAAAAGTCAAAACTCCACTAAGTGAGGTAGCCCAAAGGCTACCTTGGACTTAAGGTTGACACTTCATAGTGTGATAAGCAGCAGATGGCTGTACCAAGGGTATATCACTGCCAGTCATCAGACTTTGCTTTAAATCTCTTGCCATGAAGGGGCCCAACAAATGGTGGCCCAGGACTATCATTTACTCGATATTTTAATTCTCGCCTTGTTTTATGAAGCGATATATTAATCTGATAGGCTTGGTTCTGCCACTGTCAATGAGTATTATTGAAATGTTTGCCTATCACCAACCTCTTTTGTGTAAATAGTATCCGGTTACCTAAGAGTTTAATCTGTACAGGTGAATTCATGTATTGCTACTTTACACTTGGACAATTTACACTTGGACAATCTTTCTCAACTTTGTTTTGAATTCTACACCATTGGCTAAATGAATGGAACCATCAACAGAATTACCTTAGGCCCCAGGGAGATCATTGATAATGTTCTCTACCATAAAATGACAATGATGTCTCTAAGGTGAACCAGAGACATATATAAACCATAGATGTATGAATGGATCTTAGATTCGAACTCAATTCTAGACCCAGTCAAGGGATAAAATTAGTTCTTATGACATAGCCCTACTTGATATGTACCCTCATGAAGAGATCACTGAAGATATGGTTGCTATAGCAAATTGAGTTGAAGAAACTAGATGGTGCCGGCTTCTCAGAAAGAATAGTGTCTGGGGTCTTAAAAGCTTATCTTAAAACATGGAGTCATTTAAGGGAGGTGTCAACTAAGTTCACATGAAAGAAGCACACCAGCCTATGTGATCCAAGCATTGTAAATGGTACTCCAATCCCAAAGAAGGGAATGGTTTCAGAATTTAAATTGTAAACACTCAGTTTGCTATGGAAGACAGTGGAAGCCCAAAATCCCTTTTCAGGGTCCATACATGGATGGAGCTTCCAGTGAATCCCTTCTGACCATAATTGAGAGATGTGACTAGCTGTTATCAGACAAAGACTATTGTAGAAATGATGAGAGTAGGTATAGTTAGCTAAAAAGTGTAACAACTGATTTGATCCCCCTTTTGAGCCATTTAAAAGTTGTATCAGTTTAAAAATAAAAATACAATGAAAGGGAAATGCATGTGGATTAAACCTCTGGTGAATCCTGTCTGAGCAACCAGGGATGTGAACAGTCTTGCTATCGATCATGCAGAGTGTGTTGGAAAGTGGATTATGGCAGATGTAGTTAGGTTAAAATTTAACATCTTGTCATTTGATCTCTCATTTTAAAGTTGTTATAGTCCTTAATATTTTCTGATTTATTTTTGATGTATGTTTTTCTTTTGTTATTGTTGTTAGCTTTTTTGTTTCTTTGTTTTCTATTTCTGTATGTTTTTCGGTCTATGAAACCTGGGGGAAGTATGAATCTACAGAGACAGTAACTGGATTAATGATCTCTTGGAGGTACAGCTAGAGCATTTGGGGGGGAAACAGGGAGGTCACAACAAGGACAAGAAAGAGGAAAATGTTCTAAAATTGATCGTGGTAATGAAAGTACAACTCTTTTTTATATGATTGAACTATCAAATTGTAAGACATGTGGATTATATCCCAATGAATGAAGCTGTTATAAAGAATACATACAATCTGGGTAGCCCACAGGAGCACACTTCTGCTCGATAGGGTCACCGGATGTCAGAGTTGCCTCAATGCGCAGTGAGTTTTTTAATAGGATGGGGAGAAGTTTGGCGATGTTTATTAAAGTTAGGAATGTGTGAAACATTGTTACTAGTGAATTTAGTGAAGATTTACAGAGTAAATCAATTCTCCATTCAACGACTCGTACACATTTTTTTTCATGTCATTGATTGCAATCCTCACAAAGAAACATCGTCCTATTTCCTCCCTATGTTCTCATTTTCATTCATCTTCCCTCCCCAACCCTCTGCACCCTCTCCTTGGGAAACTCGACCCTTTGATTTCAAATGCTTGAGTATTTTGAGGTGTGTTTACCTCCCTAGTGTTATTCTTCCTCTGCTTCTGGAAGCAGAAAAAGTTCGTAAAAATCCAAAACTCACTGTCATTGAGTTGATGATGAGTCATAATGACCCTATAGAACAAATAGAACTGGTCCTGAGGGTTTCTGAGATTCTAACTCATTATGGGAGTAGAACGCCTGGCCTATCTCCTGAGAAGCAGTTGGTGGTTTCGAACTGCTGACCTTGGAGTTCAAGGTTAGCATTCCAACATATAACCACTACACCACTATCATGTCCCATCCATCAATGTCTTTGCTCTAGGCTCCTGTTAGGCCCTCAGCATTGTCAGAGCTGCATGTTTTTCCATGACCAGCACTCCAGGAACTTCTGAATCCCTCAAGCTCCTCTCAGACTTTGATCCACTCAGGACAGGTCCATTGATGACTTCATTCTAACTGATTTCATCCCTAGTTCTCCACCTACTTCTTACAAATCTTTTTCTTCCTTAGAAATTGAAGAAGAAGACGAAGAAGAAGAAGGTCAAATGAAGCATGCTTGAGCTGGTGGACTGCCTAATAGTCCTCAAGCCTCGGCACAGTCCCTTTCCCTTGAAGGTGGACTACAATTAGCATAGTGAATTGATTCTTACAAGGTTTGTTGTTCGCTGCTAGTTAGCAAGTCCCTGACTCTTGGCCACGTACTGCCCAATGAAACAAGATACTACCCAGTCCTGGGTCAGCCTCAAGTTTTGTTGGAGATTATACTGTACAGTTGTGCTCCACAGGAATTGCATTGACTGGAAACACATTGTCAGGCCTTTCTTCCTAGTCTGCCTTAATCTGGAAGCACTGTAGAAACACATTTAGCATCACAGCTACCCACAAGCTCCACTGCCAGAGAGGTGGTGGTGGTGCTGTGCATGAGATGTATTCACTGAGAATTGAACCTGAATCTCCCACAGAGAAGGTGAGGATTCTTCCTTGGAAGAATTCCCCCTCTAATTAAAAGCATGCAGCAAAAATGAAGGATGCTACTTCTGAAAATAGTTTATAAGAGCTATGACTTCTGTCCTGATGATAGTCTCTTTTTGGGTCTTTGATGAACCTCACTCTCACATTGGAAACTGCCCCCAGGGAATTCAGAATATGCCAAAGAATGGAACCTACCTCCAGCTACCAAAAACACCACCATTGAGTCAACGCCAACTCACAGAAACCAAGTAGAACTGGCCCTTCAGCTCTCTGAGACCGTAGCTCTTCACAAGAGCAGACAGCCTCACCTTTCTCCTGTGGGGAGGCTAGTGGGTTCAAGAGGATGCCCTTGTCATTAGCGGTCCAACTCAAACCCTGTCAACAGCTACGTGAATAATCTTAGCAGAACCCCCCTAGTCAAGACTTGAGATGACCACAATTGCAGCCTAGACCTTCGCTGAAGCCTTGTAAGAGACTACAGCAAAGGACGGAGCTAAGTCCTATCTGGATCTCTTGACCCTAGAAAATGTGAGAAAAATAGGTGCTGTTCTACATTATTAAGTTTTGGAGTAGTTTGTTGAGCAGCCAACAGGCAACCAGTACAGGCATGGAGGAGGACCTATACAAGTCTGAGCACCACAAGAAAGAGTATGTCTTTCTGGCTGTGGATCTCCACTCCAGGTAGATACGGCGTCTCCAGAATGTTTCAATATGATTGTATTTGCCTGTCATATAGACATTAATATGAAAATTGTCATTTCACCTCACAAATGTAATGCATCCCAAGTGCTGTAGTTACTTTATGACCTGAATGTCACTATTTTAAACAGAGATAGGAATTTTAAGTATTTCTGTTGCGTTAAAGAATGTCTAGGCAGCAGGGACCTAAGTGCTTGAATGTTTTTCTGAAAAACACAGTCCTGTGTTGGTAGTAGGCATTGCAGACTGAAATATGGTTTAATGTCAAGGTATTTTTAAATGAATTGGATTTACTTCAGGGTTGTGGTGAAAAATAATTTCACACGAAGGTCATTTATTCATCTCTCCCACTCGTGGCAACCCTGTAGGACAGGATACAGAGGCCTCTGTGGATTTCTGAGGTTGTAACTCTTTATGGGAATAGAAAGCCTCATCTTTCTTTGCTATGACCTATTCTTCCTAATATGTGTGTGTGTGTGTATACATATATATATGTGAAGGGGTAGGCCCCCCCCCAAAAAAACCCGGAATTTCACTGGGCAGAGCAGAGTTTTCAAAGTACAGATTTTTTCCCCTGCTAGGTGTTACCTGGGAAGGTTCTTTCTGGTCACAGTGAATTTTTTTCATAATGTCATTTGACTCAAACCTCATTTTTTTGTGATGGAAGATTTAGGAGAACAGTGTGCGCTGTGAACTTTTGTTTCCTGTTTGGGAAAAATGCCATAGAAACTGTTGTGATGTTGAACACGGCTTACAAGAACAGCGCTATGGGAAAAACTCAAGTGCAAAAGTTGTTTTCTCATTTCAAAAAGGGTGAAATGCCAATTGATGACAAACCTTGTCCTGGACGTCCGTCATCTTCCAGAACAGATGAAAATGTCAACTCATAGTACATTAGGAGTTTGTTCCATCAGGTCAGACTGTTCGTCATGCTTTCTATTTAGAGGTTCTGAAAAGATGTGTAACATTGTGCGGCCAAAAAAAGGCCTGATTTGTGGCGGACAGGGGACTGTTTTATCATCCTGACAATGCACCTGCTCATACAGCCATCTGAGTGCACCAGTTTGGGGCCCAAATGAGCATGCCTCTCTTGCCCCATGCACCTAGCTCACCTGACTTCACTCTGTGAAACTATTTTTGTTTCCACAAATGCAGAGGGACATGAAATGACAGCGATATGACGATGTAGAAAAGGTGAAGAGAAAAATGAGGCAGATGCTGTTAGCCATCCAAACAGATGAGTTTGAAAAATGTTTCCAAGAATGAAATCACAGATTTGACAAATGTTTTAGGTGTAAGGGAGGGTACTTTGAAGGTGATACAAGGTTGTTTTGTAGGAGAAAAAAATTAAATACATAGCTTTGAAAACAAAAATTCTGAGGGTTTTTTTTTTGGTACTACCATGTATGCACACCATCTACTAGTCTTTCCATTGGCTTCTACACACACACACACACACACACACAAATACACACACACTCACACACACACATACACACACAAACACACACACTCACACCCATACACTCACACAAACACACACAAACACACACTCACACCCATACACTCACACACACACACAAACACACACACTCACACACATACACACACATACACACACACAAATGCACACACACATTATTGGGCATTACCATGATTACAATAGCCTCAAGCCTCTAGACAGTTGATTTACAACTCCTTGTCTTCATGGCTACAGTCTGAGAAATTGGGCTTCTGTGGGGACAATGGTAGGAGTCCTGGTGACACACTGGTTAAAGCATTTTTCTGCTACCTGAAAAGTCAGCAGTTCAAACCAACCAATCCACAAAAGAAAGATGCAGCAGACTGCTCTCAAGAATTCCAGCCTGGGAAACTCTGTGGGGCTACTCCTACCCTGCAGGTCTCTAAGAGTTGGTATCAACTCAACATCTGAGGGATTTGGGGTTGGGAACCAGTTTGGGAGTCACTTAAAAGACTCGCCTGGTTCTGGTTTTCTTTGCCTAACCTATGTCAATTATAGGATCTCAGTATCTTTCATGCAGTGGCACAATGCTGCTTAAAATAGTCTGAAATACTATTAATATGTGTCTCCCTGTTTTATTGATTTATTGGTGTGAAGAGATGTATTCAATATTGAAATTGATGATTCAATTAGAAACACAGCAAAGTAAACTTTTGGGTTATTTTAACTTCTGTTAGAGTATCAGCTATAGCACATTTTCCTTATCATGTAAATTAGTCTCATTTAAAATGTCCCTTAATCTCTTTATTACATAGTTATTTCTTAATGATAGTGACCTTGATTTATCAAAATATGTAAATTCATCAACAAATATTGTACTCCATTTATCAAAATGTGTGATTTCATCAACAAATATCTGAATTTGTATATTTAGCCTTTTGTTATCATGATGGGCATAGCTTTACAACATCTAGGTACTAACCAGAACTTCGTAAGACATCCCCCCACTACCCACCTACACACTGAGTCTGTTTCCCTTAGCTCCCCATTCATAACTCTTTTCCTCGGGAATTTTTCTGCTAACTCCTGACCCACCCTTACCATTTGTGGTGTCTCACCGAACATAGACCTGGTAGTGTAGTTGAGTACATGTTGGTCTTCAACCTGCAAGGCAGCAATTCTAACCCAGCAGCTCCTCTATGGGAGAGAGATGGGGCTTTCTGCTCTTGTAAAGATTTACAGGAAACCCACAAGGGCAGGTCCATTTGTTCCTGAACGTTTTCCATATGTCAGAATCGACTCGATGGCAGTGAGTAATAAACAGAGGGTTACATATAATCAGACTAAATATATTCAATCAAGTTAAAACCCTATGATAAAAGCATGTCCTATCCTCCTGCCTTAACAAATATACCTTCAAAATGACAAAATGAAAGTTGTGCAGCGCTATGGCTTTTAGACTAGCTAAAATTTATCATCTAAAATACCAAAAGACATGGAATTAAACATGATCGCGTACATCTTGGTGTTCTGTGGATAGGTTGGTCATGTTTAGATGAGCAATAAAGGCAACATAATCCATACACTGTTATGAATGTATTCCCTACATTTTTTTTGTCTTCATTTCAACAAAGATACTAATCATGTTGCTAGGAGAACAATTTTCACATAATATGTGTTCTAGTGACTAGAATAAACTTAAGAACTAAAAATGTAATTGCATACGATCTATATAAATTATGGGTATACTTCATCTAAAGTCAAATGAAAATAAATGTTAAAATTGAATTATTGTATTTTTGTTCATCTTCTAAAATATTTAAAATTATATATTAAAGAAAATACAAATAATTAATGAATAGCAAACTGTTTCATAAAAATAAAATTGATATTTAAATGGAATAATTTTATAAAATTACTCACAAGTACAGCTTTCAATTTTGAGTAAATGGTGGGGGGCCATGTGTGACCTCCTCCGGGGACATAGGGAAGTGAATCCTGCTCCATGTGGGCTCCAGGATGATTGCTAGGAGGAAACAGTCAGACATGGTTCCACTCTCCAATTTCTTCTACCCTATGCTGACACCAACCATCCTTCCTACAACACTGTACTTCTCGGCTGGGTTTGAGAAACCACTGGCACATCCACACAGAATTCACAGACAATCCTCATGAACCGGGGGGGAGAGGGGGTGTTAGGAGGGAAGTCAACAGGCTACATCAAGTAAAGATCAGAAAGCATTAAGGGAACAGTCCTCTTGGCAGGAGTGCCTCTTCTTAGCCATGCCACCAGGCACATCTTCTCTGGTCCTCGGCTTCTCAGCCATATGACCCCTTGGCCTCTGCTTTGCTCTGCCAAGTGTTATAAAGCTACTTTAGTGTTGGTAAATGCCCAAAGGGCACCCCACTCTTTAAGCCAGCCTCCTGCCGTGAGGCACTCAGCTTTACTTGCTCCACAGGCCCACCACTCTGTCTCATGATCTTGGTGCTGCCTCTCTGCTCTGTCTCATGGTTTTGATGCTTCGGCCTCTGGTGCCTCTGCTACCTCTACCACTGGTCTTTCATGCATTCCCCCATTGGTTTACCTTGTTTTCAGGATTCCCCTCTTCTGACTTCAGTGATGGCTCACTTATATTTCTAGTGGAATGGCAAAACTGACCAAGCTCCTCTATTAGTATTTCACACACCCTATTTACGTGGTCCTACCCAATCCTTTCAGGGAGTTACACAGATGATGGGTAGAAGAGCATGCCCAGTAATTTCTCTTCGCCCCAAATACCATGTAATTGCCAACATAAAGGATTGAGGGTTATGCTCCTGTGTTAGCTGCTCTTGAATTGGTCCTTGACTCGTGGTAACTCCATGCACAATAGAATGAAGTGTTGCCAGTCTGGTGCCGTCCCATAATTGCTTGCATGGCATGCAATGAATTCTCCCTTGGCATCCACAGCATTTTCACTGATTTTTGGACATAGCTCGCTAGACCTTTCTTCCTAGTCTGTCTTACTCTGGAAGCTCCCCTGAAACCTGCTCAGCATCATAGAACACATAAGCCTTCACTGACAGAGGACTGATGTTTGTGTATGAGGTTCATTGGCTAGGAACCTCATACACAAACCTAGGTCTCCCACATTGAAGAGGAGAATTCTACTACTGAATGACTAATTCCTCTGAGCTTATATCTCGTCATGCCCTGGTAGTATTATGGGATATGTTGGGTAGCTAGCCACAAGATCAGCGGCACTTTAGACCCACAAGCTTCTCTCCTGGGCATAAAGAACAGACTGTCTATTCCTATCAATGGTTGTAGTATTGGAAACCCTCCGAGTGAGGATCAACTCGATGGCAGTGAGATTTATTTGGAGATCGATATAGATATAGGTATAGGTATAGATATAGATATGACAAATTGTTGAAAATAGCAAAATATCTCTTCACTATGTGCAACTCTTGAAATGTGGCTAAATCCTCAGTGCGTCCAGCACCAAAGATCGAGACAAGAAGAGAAGCAAGACAATGCGTGCTGAGCACTGCCAGGAAACAATACGTTCTTGTGAGAGATCAGACATACATTTGACAAGCTAATTAATCTGTCTCCTTCTTTCTTCTCGCTCAACTGATGGCACCATTTAAATGCCTCCTACCCTTGGAATCAGTGTTTGTTTATCTTTGTTGACAGGGGCACAACCCTGAAATTCACATGCTGTCATCTCTGGATCAAGAACATAGGAAAGGATGCTGAAAAGCGGTTCTTGGGGCACGCACATCGCTAATCATGAACAAGGACCTTCATGGTTATGGGCCATGCTGTGGCAGATGGGACACAGTCTGAGCAATGATCTAAGGAGGTGCTGGCTGATCTTGATGGAAAGTCACAGGGACAATATTGAGAGAAGCCTCTGTAGCCATACCTGATATAATTGAGCCACAAAGCAGCTTTGGCTTTGGTGTCTTACTCTGGTCACAACTGCAGGATGCCTGGTGGCATTGGGCCAGTACACTGCATCTAAGCCACCTGGTTGGCTTACACTGTCTTTCCTAGTCTAAACTAGTTTTCCTGCTTTCCATCAACAGGAGGCCCTTGCTAGCTGGTACAAAATTAGGTAATATTGTAAAATGTTTGTTGTTATTGTTAGCAGCTGTGTTAGGCAGGGTTCCCTAGAGAAATAAAACCAAGGTACTTACGAGTAAATATATGGATAGGTTTATACAGTATGACACTTACGAATAATTAGGACACTTACAAATAAATAAAACCAGGACACTTACGATTATATATAGCGATAGGTTTATACAGCATGAAGGAATTTGACAGCTATTTAGTCAACACAGCACTAGAGAAGACTTAGTTCAACTCACTTCTGTCGAACAGTTAATATACTGGAAGTCCTTTAACTCAGAAGGACTGCAGGGTCCAAGGTCAAAGAAGCAGACAGCTTAATCTTCCCTTGAGTAATTCAGGCAGTCTGCCAACAGGCAGCAAACAGCAGGATGGATCACCAACAGTCAGCAGCTTAGGAACTTAGCTAAGTAGGCCCAAATGTGATATTGAACTCAAGCAATGCAAGATGACAGGAGCCACCAGCCTCAAGCTCAAGCGACGTGCACACAGCAGCTTGGTGAAGCAGCTCTCAAAGGAGCCTCACAATATCTACCTCACAAGCTCTAGCAACATGATCCATGGATTGGCTTGTCTCACAGGTAGTATAGCTCACAAGTTGAGGCAGAGAACTATCTAACACACCCACATGCTGGTCCGATTACCAGAGAGCAGGAGAGATAGGGATGGGCCATGCAGAGTCATTTATCTCTTTTCCTTCCAATCAAAGTGCAACCTGATTAATTCCACATGTTCCTGTTGGCCAGGTTGACACAATAAGCCTATCTATCACAGCTGATAATGGGTTTATTCCAGTTTATGATGTCTTGCTCGCATACAATAAAAAGGGATATTGTCCTGCATCATGCTCCCATTCATCAGCACGCTTAAATCCATGGTAGTGGCTGTGCTAATCCAGCTCACCAAGGATATGCCATGCCTTCGACTGCATTCCATTTGTGATTTATCCCACCTGATGATATGTCCAAAGAAATGACTAGACATGGTTTGTCCAAAGAAATAATCATTAGACAATGCTTCCAGTGACTAACTAAAGGAGGAGGGTCACCAGACCTTTCTTCCTAATCTAAATCAGTCTGGAAGCTTTGCTGAAGCTTAGTGGAAATTTGAAAAGCAGATGACATAGCTTCCAGCATCACAGCAAGTCAAGCCATTGAAGTACAACAAAAGACAAAGTGTTTCATGTGGTTCATATGATTCCTGGAAGGCATCTAACTGCACGTCCAGTCTTTCACTGAACAGGATCTATGTCTTCTTCCAAACTTCTGAATCAAAGTCATGTTGTTGTTTTTGTTGTAACTGACTGTTTTACTCATTATAGTTCAAACAACTTATCGCTACTTGTTTTCTAAAGTTAACAGAGTGCACATTTTGGGGGGGGCTAGTCATATTTTTAATAAGAACAGCAATCATCAATTGCTTACAGACATTCATCAAATCCACGAGATAGGTACAATTTTGCCAAAAAAGAATCCGAGGCACAGAGAAGTTATATAACTTGGCAAAATAAATTTGGAAGAGTCTTGTAACACTTATCCAGATTCTTAGCCAATTCACTACATTACACTATAGGACATAAAGAAAGGGTGTTTGTTGTATACCAGAGGCATGGTCTACACAAACAAAAAGGCTTTCTTGCAAATTGATGGAAGGTACATACTATCAAAAGCACTGTTTATGTATAATCATTGATTATCCTTCTGGAAGTTGATGCTGGCCATGATGCCCCTGATGTCATAACATAAAATGTTTTTAGTATTTGTTCACAGGAGTGGGTCCTCGTGTGCCGTGTGCTCATGTGACAAGTGACAAGTGGCTATGGGGAGGGGAGAGAAACTTTATGCACATCATCATAGATCAGAAATCTTCCAAGAACCTACAGACCTCTTTAGGTAATACCCTAATGTGCTGTGCACACAGGACAAGAAACAGTTAAATCCTGTTCCCCAAGGTCACCTCGAATGCTGGTGAAAGAGCTGGGCACGGAGTCCGAGCCTCTGGCTCCTCTCTCTGCGTTTCAGGAAGCAAGCTGCACTTGGACATTGAATCGATGAGACACTATGTTTATGTTGAAGCATTCCCTCGCAATGTTTTCAACCCAAACACTCCAGCATGGAGTCAGGGTCTGAGAAATTTGGGGTGGGGGTGAGGGTGGGATCTGACCACAAGCCAAAGTGTCAGTCCCTGATGCCTGAAGAATAAAGTGAAATCTCGCCATGTATGGTAAATGATGGCATGCAAATAAATCATCTTTCAAGGCTTTCCCTCCCTAATCCTCAGTATTAACACAGGTCAAATAACATCACAATAAATGCCATCATCATAAGATTCCTGATCTTCAGCCAATGGCCCTCTTATTCCAAGTCACATTTTCTCAGAATTTGCAGCAATGGAATTTGAATTGTACTCTGATGAGGCACACGTCTTTAAAAAACAGCAAATGCTGATCTATTAATGGGAGACAATCTATTTTCTAGAAGTCTGAGAGCTAGCCAAATGTCAAAAGGAGAAGCGTCATAAAGAGTTGCCATTGTAGGCCTTGGGCTGCTTCTGGTTCAGCTTCCCTCGGCCTACTTTTTTGTTTATGCTTTTGTCTTAATTGTCCTGGGTGGAAACAAGTAGAAAAATGTTTACACACACAGAAACAGAGCTTAACTTCCCTGTGTTTCTATAGTTCTGCCCTTCTTTACCTTGGAGGATAATCCAGACTATCCAATCATTTTTTCGGAAAACTCCTCAAACTATGCAAGTCATCTAATTTGCCTCCACTTGGAGAATCCTTCCTCCCCCCTGGTGACCATGGATAATGCACAGAAAACAGCAGGTGCCTCAGCTGAGGCTCACAGTTTAGTTGCCATTGCTGTTAGCTCTCTTAACTTTTACAAAAACCAGTCTGCCAAGGTTCCTGGCTTCTTATAGTCAAGCCTCTTTTCCTGGGTCCTTGATCACTACCAGCTGATGTCAGAGCATATGATATGCCTCTTTTGGTCTATGGAAATCACTCTTATCCTCCTAGTCCTTGTAAGATTCATGTTAGGCTTTTTAACATCGGATTTAGAATGGCCGCGTCTTGTATATGTAGATGGACTTTAGGAGGAGATAACTCTTTGAATAGCCTGTCTAATTACTTAACTCAATATTGCTCACGGTATACGAAGCCACCACTTGTTTGTCAGCTCGTTGTACCGTGGTGGCTTGGGTGGTGAGGTGATGCTGGAAGCTATGTCACGGGTATGGAAATTACCAGTAGGAACATTCAAGGTGAATAGGTTTGCGCAGAGCTTCTAGACTAAGAATGGAGTAGAAGAAAGAATAGGTTGTCCATTTCTGAGGGATTATCTATGGAAAACCTTAGAGGCAGAATGGAAACATTGTCAGATACTGAAAACTTTGTGAAAAGAAGCAGACTACTGTCGTAGATTACGTCAGAAGTTGAGTCTCTCAGGTCAGAAGATGGTCGAAACTCAATTGATAGAGAGTTGCCTTCTCAAAGTAGAATCGACTACAATGTTGAGGATGGAGTAAAGCTTTCTGGACTTTCATTTGCGGATGGGGCACGGCTCAAAATGAGAAGAAACACCCGCAAGCATCGATTAATAATCAGAAGTTGGAATGTGCAAAGTATGAATCTAAAATAAATTAGAAGTCACCACAAATGAAATGGAACTAATAAAGATTGATATCCTAGGCATTCATGAGCTAAAATGGACTGGTATTAGCCATTTTGAATGGGAAAATCCTATGCTTTACTCTGCTGGGAATGAAATAATCAATTTGCATTCATCCTCAAAGAACATTTCAAGATCTTTCTTGAAGTACAATGCTGATTGTGATAGTATTATATCCAAATTCAAGAAAATTCATTCAATATAATTATTATTTAATATATACACTGAGATTATTTACTGTGCCAGCCTGGCCAATAAACACAAGTGGGATTAGTTGAAGGGCGGAGAGATAAGTGGCTCGGTGAGCCTTGCCTTTCTTGTCTCTCGCTCTTGAATCATGGGACCAATGTGCAGCTGCCTTGCTTGGTCTTTTCCTCAATTTAAAGGGCACACTACCTTTGGGACACCTAGCCTGTGGACTGTGTCACTGTAAGTTGAGGTCCCTTTAAGACCACTCGAATGAAATTTACATCTCCAGAGCCAAGGACTGACAGTTGGTGACCTGGCTGACTGTTGGTGACCTGCCTTGCTGTGTTGCTGCCTGTGTTGGGATAGCCTAGCGCTCTCTCTCTCTACAGAGGACTACTGGACAACCCTCAAGGCTTGAAGGACTACTAGTGTCTCACAACTCTCTGACAGGAGTGAGTTGCACTGAGCCATTTGTACTGCTTTATAATTTAACTGTTCATTTCTTGTATTATATATCAATCTGTTTATAACTTAACTGTTCATTTCATGTATTATATATCTATCTGTTTCTAATTTAACTGTTCATTTCTTGTGTTATAGATCTATCTTTATAAATATAGATATAAAATTATCAGCAACCTAGTTTTCTCTCTCTAGGGAACCCTGTCTAACACAGACACCAGCCACCAAATCTAATGATGAAGGTGAATTCTACCAACGTCTTCACTCAGAAATTGATCAGACATGCAGTCAAGGTGCATTGATAATTATTGGCCCTTGGAATGTAAAAGTTAGAAATAAAGAAGGAGGAACAGTAGTTGGAAAATATGACTTTGGTGATAAGATTTTTTAAGACCAATGACTTCTTCAAAATACCCTTTTCAACTAGACAAAGGCAACTATACACACAGACTTCTTCATATAAAATACGTGGAAATCAAATTGACCACATCTGTTGAAAGAGATGACGGAAAAGCTCAGCATCAGCAGGTAAAATCAAGCCAGGGAGTGACTGTAGAATAGGCTAACATTGCTCCTTTTTAAGTTAAGATTGAAGGTAAAGAAAATTAAAACAAGTCCATGTGAGCCGAACTTTGACCTTAAGTCTATCCCATCTGAAGTTCAAGAACATTTCAAGAATAGATTTGACCCATTAAACACTAATAACAAAAGACATTGTGAGCTGTGGGAGAACTTCAAGAACATCATACGTGAAGAAAGCCAACAGTCATTAAAAAGACAAGAAAAATTTTAAAAGATTAACATGCATGTCAGAAGAGACTCTGAAACTTGCTCTTTTTAAAATTTTATTTTTATTAGTTGGGATTTAATACATATAACGTATCATTCCATATTTCAATCATGTCAAGTAGAATTGTACAATTACTACCCAAACCAGTTTCCAAGCATTCTTTTTCTACATGGCCTCCTTGACACCATCTCCCTTTTACCCCACCCCTACCACTGTATCCCTCCCCCCAAATCCCTTATTCTACTTCCTGTCCCTATAGGATCATCAATACTGGTTTCATATTGAAACTTGCTCTTAATCAGAGAGTAGCTAAGACACATTGAAGAAATTATGAAGTCAAAGAGCTAAACAAAAATTTACAAGAACCAATGGCACTATAGCAGTGGTTCTCAATATGTGGGTCATAACCCTTTGGGGGGAGGGGTAAACCCTTTTCGGGGGAGGGGTCACCTCAGACCATCAGAAAACACATATTTCCAATGGTTTTAGAAACCGAGACACTGCTCCTCTATCCGTCTCCAGGCAGGTCCACCCACATGCAGATACGCCCACCTACGAACACCTGGTGTGATGACATCATCGCGCCAAACCCATCACATACACCCCATACAAATACAGATATATAAGACAAGGTTGGCGCCGTAATGTACTTATGCAGAGCAGTCACACATATGTGCAGAGCAGCTATTGTGTAAATATCACACATTTACAGACAATTGTGATTCATAACAGTAGAAAATTACAGTTATGAAGCTGCAATGAAAATAATTTTATGCTTGGGGGACACCACAATATGAGGAATTGTATTAAAGGATCCTGGCATTAGGAAGGTTGAGAACCACTGCACTAAAGGAAGATGTCCAAGTTGCACTGAAAGCATTAGAAAAAAAATAAGGCTCCAGGAATTGAGGGGATGTCAATGGAAATATTTTAACAAGCTGATGAAGCACTCCCTTGTCTATGCCAGGAAATTTGGAAGATAGCTACTTGGCCGGCTGACTGGAAGAGCTCCACATATGTACCCATTCCAAAGAAAGGTGACCCAACAAAATGCTCAAACTATAGAATAATATCATTAATATCACATGACAGTAAAATTTTGCTGACGATCGTCCAAAAAAGATTGCAGCAATACATTGACAAGGAACTACCAGAGTCTCAGGTCAGATTCAGAAGAGGACATGGAACCAGGGATCTCCTTCCTGAAATAAAATGGGTATTGGCTTGAAAGCAGAGAATACCAGAAAGATGTTTGCTTGTGTTTTATTGATTATACTAAGGCATTTGACTGCTTGAACCATAATAAACTATGGATAGCCTTGACACGAATGGGAATTCCAGAGAACTATAATGTTCTCATGTGGAAACTGTGCCTGGAAAAAGAGGCAGTTGTGTGAACAGAACAAGGACATATAGCATGGTGCAAAATCAGGAAAGGTGTGAGTCAGGGTTATATCTTCTCATCATACGTAATTCGATCTTCATGCTAAGTAAATAATCAGAGAAGTTGGATTATCAGGAAAAAATCGGAGAAGAAGAATTTTGCAACAGCATTGGAGGATGGCAGGTGACACAATCTGGCTTTGCGGAAAGTTGGGGGAGGGGGGGAATTGAAACACTTGCTGATGAAGGGCAAGTGCTGTAGCCTGCCGTAGGGATTGCAACTCAATGTAAAGAAAGCCAACGTCTTCAATGCTGGACCCATAGGTAACATAACAACAAACTCCAAAAAACTCACTGTCATCAATTTAACTCCAACTCATAGCGATCCGATGGGACAGAAGAGAAATGCTGCTGTGGGTTTCAAGGAGCAAAAAGACACATCTTTTTCCCACAGTGTGGTGGGTAAGGGTGAAGTTAAGGTTTCAAACTGCTGACCTTTCGGTTGGCAGCACCACTGCACCGGCAGGGCTCCTTAACATCATGATAAAGGGAGAAAATATTGAAGTTGTCAAGGATCTTGTCTTGCTTGGATCCACAATCAGTGCTCATGGAAGCAATAGTCAAAAGATTTAATGATACATTGCACTAGGTAAATCTGCTGCACGATACCTCTGAAAAGTTTTGAAAAGCAAGGGTCACGGTACTCTCAATCACCTTATATCAGCGATTCTTAACCTGTAGGTCACGACCCCTTTGGGAGTCAAACGACCCTTTCACAGGGGTCACCTAAGACCATCGGAAAACATATTCCCAATGGTTGGGGGTCACCACAACATGAGGAACTGTATTAAAGGGTCGCAACATTAGGAAGGGTGAGAACCTCTGCCTTATATGCATTTGAAAGTTGGACATTGACTACGGAAGACCAAAGAAGACACAATATATTTGAATTATGATGCTGGTGATGAATATTGTAAGTTCCGTGTTCTGCCAGAAGAACAAACAAATCTGTTTTTGAAGAAGTACAGCCAGAATGCTCCTTAGAGGCAAGGATGATGCGACGTCTCATGTACTTTGAACATGCTGTCTGGAGAGACCAGTCTCTGCAAAAGGAAATCCTGTTTGGTAGAGGGGTAGGGAAAAGAGGTACACCTTTGACAAGATAGATTGATACGATGGCTGCACTGATGGGCTCAAATATAAAACCAATTGTGAGGATAGCAAAAGACAAAGCAGGGTTTCCTTCTTTGATTGGAACTGATGTTAGGCAACCTAAACACAATATAACCAGTTACTCATTCTGAGAGTCCCTTCATAGTAACTGCTTCTCTTTCTCCCATCCTTCTCTCCTTCCACGTTTTTCTCTTATTTTCTTCCATGTCACAAATTAAATGGCAACTATGAGTCATGCGCTGAGGAAGCAGGCAATTACAATATGGGACAATGACAGTAGCTTTTATACCTACTGTTTTCTAAGGCAAAAGTTAGAAATGTTAATTTTATAACAAAATTAAGTGTAATTATCTGTTGAAATTATCATAAATAATTTATTATGTTAATTTATATTCCCTGCTGTGTACACCTACTAATTATATTCAGAGGCTGATTGAATTAACACTTGTTAGATCACATGCCCACTGATTGCTAAAAAACAGATCAAAGTAATTATATATTCTACACGTATCTATAGGATATGGATCTGGTTATTTACTCATGTCCACACATCTACACCTGTGTGTGTTTACATTAATACTATAAGATTCAAGCTATCTCAACACACATATAAAAAATCATCTGCCATCAAGTCAACCCAATTTAGCAACAGCATGGAACAGAGTGAAGGAGTCCTGGTGGTGCAGTGGTTACAAGTTGGTCTGCCAACTGCAACATAAGCAGTTCAAAACCACCAGCCACTCCTTGGGAAAAAGACAGGGCTTTCTATTCCCATAATGTGTTACAGTCTCAGAAACACACAGGGCGGTTTTTTCCTGTCCTGGAGGGTGGCTATGAGTCAGCATCAACTAAGTGGCAGTGAGTTTGCATTTCATGGAGCAGAGTAAAACAAGACTATATATTTCTATGAAAATAAACTGTTAAATCTTTGTCCTACAAAACAGCTGGTGGGTTCAAAACATTGACTTTTTGATTATCAGCCAAATTCTTCACCACTGTGCCACCAGGGCTCCTTGGCGCAAATGAAGGTCACCAACATGACCTCAGGAGTCACTGAAACGATTAAGTTGACAATAATATGCTTTTTGTTAAATGGCCCCCGATTCTGAGAGTACATCCAAGATTTACTACGAGATAATCATAAGAGCTGGATGATGACCTCAAGATATTTCCATGGCATGTGGAGACATTTTTTGGCTGATGAAATCTGAATCTTAGTTTTCTGTTTGAAATCAATATTACATAGAAAAAGAAATAACACATGTATATTCAATTATAAATGTACATTTATTATGATGGATTATATGACATAATAATAAATGCATAATAAATTTATCTATATTTGTGTGTATGTGTGTGTATCCACCACCCATCTGTCAATTTGTTATTTTGTTGTGGCTTATGTGTTGCTTGTCAGTCATGGTGGAAAGTTCAGTGGAACTTCTAGACTAAAATAGACTAGGAAGAAATACTTGGCTATCTACTTTCAAAAATTAGCCAGGAATACTCCATCAATATTGTTCAAGATTGGACCAGGCAACATTTCATCTTTTGTCCTTAGAGTTGCCATGTATGATTCCGAGTTTGACTAACAGCAGCTCACAACAACTCTGATTTTTGGTTTTTTTATTGGGGGGCTCTTACAGCTCTTATCACAATCCATGCATGTATCCATTGTGTCAAACACATCTGTATGTATGTTGTCATCATCTTTTCAAAACATTATCCTTCTACTTGAGCCCTTGGCATCTGCTCCTCATGTTTTCCCCTCCCTCCCCCACTCTCCCTCCTCTGTGTCCCCTTGATAATTTATAAATTATCAAGCAAATGTAGTGAAGAAAACTGATGGTGCCTGGCATGAAGATAAACAAGCAGCCATCTAACTGAGAAGCAACAAAACCCACATGGAAGAAGCACATCAGCCTGTGTGATCATGTGGTGTCCATGGGATCAGGTATCAGGCATCAAAGACCTAAAACAAAAACAAACAAACAAAAGATCATATCAATGGGCATGAGGGGGAGGACAGAGTAGAGACCCGAAGCCCATCAGTAGTCAATTGGACACCCCCTGTCAGAAGGGCCACAAGGAAGAGACGAGTCAGTCAGGGTGCAGTGTAGCACTAAGGAAACACACAACCTTCCTCTAGTTCTTTCATGCTCCCCCTGATCCCTACCATGACCCTCATTCTATCTTACAAATCTGGCTAGACCAGACATGTACACTGGTACAGATAAGAGCTTGCAACACAGGGAATCTAGGACAGAAAGCCTCATCCAGACCAATAAGGGGAGCATCGATACTAGGAGGGTAAGGGAGGGCTGGATTAAGGGGAAACCGATCACAATGATCGATGTATACCCCCCCCCTCTCGCCCCAGGGGAACAGAGAGCAAATAAAGCAGTCAGTGTAAGACATGAAGAAAAAGAGAAGAATTTATAAATAGTTTTCTTTTAAGAAAATTTTACTCATAATGAGTTACTGGACTAAAATGAAATAACTTCCAGCCCAAAGACAATCCTATTTCTTTTTTTTTTCACATTTTATTAGGGGCTCATACAACTCTTATCACAATCCATACATATACATACATCAATTGTATAAAGCACATCTGTACATTCTTTGCCCTAATCATGTTCTTTTTTTTCTTTTCTTTTTTTACATTTTATCAGGGGCTCATACAACTCATCACAATCCATACACACATCAATTGTGTAAAGCACACTTATACATTCGTTGTCCTCATCATTCTCAAAATTCGCCTTCCGCTGGGTTCCTGGAATCAGCTCCTCAATTTCCTTTTTTTCCTCCCCCTCCCATCCCACTCCCCCTCCCTCATGAACCCTTAATAATTTATAAATTATTATTTTATCTTATCTTACACTGCCCAGCATCTCCCTTTACCCACTTTTCTGTTGCCCATCCCCCAGAGAGGAGATTATATGTAGATCGGTTCCCCCTTTTTAACCTCCCCCTCTTCCCTCCAGGTATCGCCACTCTCACCACTGGTGACAATCCTCTTTCTTAAGACGCTTTTTTGTTTTGCTTTAATTTATTTCTCTCTTCTTGGATGCTAAGTTTTATAGCGGCTAATAATTACCAAATGAACCTTTTATCATAAATTATTCCTTTTAATCTAAGCACATAGCCAAACTGAAAATATTAAGCATTCTCTATGAATTGTTCTTAAAACCATTTTAACAGTTTTTACTAACTTAATGGTTTTAATACTTCTTGATATCTAATTTCACATGTCCTTCTTGAAAGAGAAAAGTTGAAAAGAATTTTGAAAGAATTATTATCTGGAAAAACTGATTAATAAATATGTTTAATTTTTTAAATCAAGTTAATATGTGAGAGGATTTTTTGAAAGTTTGTGGAAACTTTCCATTATCTTTTAATTCCCCTCACTTTTTAAGCCCCTTCCTGCACACAAATGGTGACATTTTCTAATGAAACTCAATGGTCCCCAAGCCCTCTATTCCTCAATCCTTGAAGACAACATTTTCATATATACTCATAGTATATTCTGGCATTTACACTAATATGTCTAAATAACATACTTTCTACTCTATGTCGCAATTAATCCCAGGAAAATGTTGAGGCTGTCTACTCCCACAAAGAGTTGCGGTCTCGGAAATCCACAAGAACAGTTCTCTCATACAGTCACCATGAGTCAGAATTGACTTGAAGGCAGTGAGTTTGATACTCTTAGTTATTAAAAATTAAATTAATCAACTTTTGAAATTATCTATTGACAATTATAAAAGGTCAATAATTAACTTTCTATATATACATGCCCTTCTTACATTTTTCAAGACAATAAATATTTCACCAATATTTATATTCCTTTTAGTTTTATGAATATTATTCACTTCTTGCCAGATTTATGTTTCCTTTCTCAGATAACATTTTGGATTTTTCATGAAGGTCATAGGTATTACCTCATTTTTTTTATTACTTCATTTTCCAGGTACCTAATTCTTTACTGGAAAAAGACCTGGTGGCGAGGTGGGTTACACTTTGGTCTGTTAATCACAGGTCAGTCGTTTGAAACAACCAGCCGAGAGAACAATCAAATCTGTCGCGGAAGAGGTACAACCAAATAAATACACAGCCACCATGCTCCTCAGTATGGAAGGCAGCGCCACTTCATCTCATGTACTTTGGTCATGTTATCAGAAAAGACCCATCCCTGGAAAATTGCAACATGCTTAATAAAGTAGAGGAGCAGTAAAACAGAGGAAGCTCTCGATGAGATGACTTTACACGGTGGCTGCAACAATGGGCTCCAACGCCACAATTGTGAGAGTGGCACAGGACTGAGCAGTATTCGTACTGTTACCCACCGGGTCAGTGTGCCTCGGAGCCTACCCAATAGCATTTAATGACAATGACAACATGGCGACCACATTGAACAATGCGAGAAGCATCATTAAAAGCTGTTAAGAAATTCAGTTACTGCACTCCAAAGGATTTGTGATCGTTGAACTCTTTCAAGAGGTACCATCTGATGAAAACTGATGGGATTGAAGTCTAAGCTGCTCTAAGGGCACTGGCAAAGAGTGAGAATCTAAAAGTGGGTGGAATACCGAATGAAATATGTTAACAAATGGATGCAAGTCTATTTGCAAATAGGTGCAAGAAATATTTTAACAAATAGGTGAATCCCTTGGTGAGCCATGTTATGAAAATGTCAAGAGAGCTACCTGGTCCACCAACTGAAAGAAATCCACACTTGTGCCCAATCCAAAGATAGCTGACCCAACAGAATGCTAAACTTCTCTGCCAACATCATTAATATCACACACAAGTAAGTTCTTCTGAAGGTAATTTTAAAAGTTGGAGAGGTGCATCGACACGAAGCTGCCAGAAATTTAAGCCTGATCCTGAAGAAGATGCAAAATGGGGAGTTATCCTTATTGATATTGGATGTACTGTGACTAAAAAGAGAGAGCACCAGCCAATTTTTCACCTGTGTTTTGTTAACGATGCAAAGACATTCAATTTTGTGACTCACGAAGTTATGGATAATGTTGGGGGGGAGGAGAAAATAATTCCCGAATATTTAATTGTGCTCAAGCACTCAAAAAGAATTTTTATATGAACCACTTAACATCAACTCTTCACCAATGCTCCAAGAGATTCAGTCATTTGTTCTTTTTTTTCATTCTGGGAACATATGCCTATGAAGTAACTAAGCTATTGTTTACACCAATCTGGCTTTTCCAGATTCATGAGTGAATACAGCGAACAACTTTTCCTGTTCTTGATTTGATTAAATTCTAGTGGGGAAAAAAGAGAGATGATTTCAAATAAAAATAATAAGTAAGTTAAATCCTTTTTCGTTTTTATAGTTTTTAGTATGTGCCCTAGTGCAACATTGGGATAGCTTGTGAAGGTCAGTGTTAATGAATTACTCTTTTCATTAGGAGCTAAGGAGTCAGAAATGCTGCAGAATGGGCTTAAGCAAGAGGGTGGAAGAGTCAAGCAGACTCCCCAAACCCTCCACAACAGTGGTTCTCAACCTTCTTAACGCCACAACACTTTAATACCGTTCCTCATGTTGTGGTGACCCCCAAACATAAATGTATTTTTGTTGCTACTTCATAACTGTAATTTTGCTCCTGTTATGAATTGGGTGACTCCTGTGAAAGGGTCATTTGACCTCCAACGCAGTTGAGACCCACAGGTTGAGAACTGCTGTTGTACAAAACATGCAATAAGAAATAAAAGGGAACAGATATAAATAGGTAGGTAGGTAGATAGATAGATAATCTTGGGAACCTGAGCTTTAAAAAAAAGGACATCAAATACTGCCTAGAAGAAAGAACTGGACAAAAATAACCAACAAGAAGACGAGCAGAATGGCAGCTGGTAAACTGGTATGACACTGAGTAACCATTTTGGATTTTTGCCAGCAGTGTTCTAATCTAAGTGGCAACCTGGTAATAAGCTCCACTTACACCAGCAGCCACATCCGTAGGTGGCAATCAGATAGCCACCATACAATGCCCAACCACACCTGAACCTTCTGCATCCTCGCTCACTGGCCAGGTTTCCTACCCACTTCTGCAGAACCATGTGATTAATAATAGGCTGTGATCAACACCAGCCCAACCCAGCCTCTATGGTTCTACATGAACA
The DNA here is from genome assembly GCF_050624435.1 of Tenrec ecaudatus. Taxonomy (NCBI): domain Eukaryota; kingdom Metazoa; phylum Chordata; class Mammalia; order Afrosoricida; family Tenrecidae; genus Tenrec; species Tenrec ecaudatus. Next base: position 304,578,984 of record NC_134530.1, on the reverse strand, counting down.
GCACAGAACTGTACACACAGTACCATACTTCGGTCACACCAGCCAAGAGACCAGTGGTGAGTGTCTAATTGATGCCACATCTCACACTCACTCAGATATATTAAAACAAACAAATACTGGTTAAAACACACCAACCAATTAAATACAATTGAACAGCATCACCACACTCTGTCAGAGACAAGACTCAGTTCACACAAACAATTGTGAAAACATGAGAAATGGACAAATTTCTAATGGACTACCTACTCAGACTAATACACTCTGGTGTAGAAAACTGGAACAGACCCATGACAAAAGAAGAAATTGAACAGGTCATTAAAAAAAGAAGTCGTTTTGAAAATGATGATGACAACCTATGTACAAATTGCTTGACACAATGGATGGATGGATGGATGGATGGATGGATGGATGGATGGATGGATGGATGGATGGATGGATTTTTATAAGAGCTATATGAACCCCCAATAAAATGATAGAAGAAGAAGAAGTCATGGCCCAGACATCTCCACTGGTGAATTCTACCACGTGTTCTGAGAAGTGCGGACACCCATTCTACTCGAAGCATTCCAGAACACTAAAAATGGTGGAATATTCCCCAACTCACCCCATAAAGCAAGCATAATCCTGACACTAAAACTTAGTCACAGCCTCAGTAAAATAGAAAATTATAGACCAGTATCCCTTAGGCCACAAAAATTCTCATCAAAGTTCTAACCAATAGAATTTGGAAACATATTTTAAAATATCACAGCCAAGTGAAATTCATACAGGTTGAATTTCATTGTTGGCTCAACATTTTAAAAGAAGAAGAAAAATAAGAAAGTATAATTCACCACGGAAATGAGACCAGGAAAAAGAACCACATGATCCTGTCAGTTATTGGAAGAAAATGGAAGTTAATTGAAGAAAAGCATTGAACAAAATGCAATGCCTACCCCTGCTTTAAAGAAGAAAAAGAAGTGCTTAACAAAATAAGAATAGAAGGGAAATTTCTCAACCTATTTAAAGACATATATGTCAAACAATTGACCAACATTAGTCTTAGGGAATACTGGGGGCTTTGTGGATGAAAGTCAGAGAAGGATTATTTATTGTGACTATCATCCAATCCAATATTTTATTAGAAGTACTAGTCAGAGTAATAATGCAAGAAATGAAAATAAAAGAAGGTATTCAAATTGGCAAAGAAGTAGAACTAGCTCTATTTGTAGAATGGATGTTCCTATGTATAGAAAATCCCAAGACACAGCAGGAAAATTACTGGAACTAATGAAAATACTCAGCAAAGTGGTTAGGAACAAGATCAAAAAAAAAAAATAAAGGAGTCTAATTCCTTTACACTTACAAACAGAACTCTGAAAAGGAAGACGATACCATTTACAATGTGTGCCTAACGGATTAAATACTTTGGAATAAATCTTATCAGAGATTGTTGACAAGATACCTATCCAAAGAAAATTACAAATAAGAAACCAAAAAGACCCACATAACCCAAAGAACATAATATATTCATAGGTTAAAGACCTAACAGTGAAAATATCACTACCTACTACCCAAAAAGCATTGCAATAAATATAATGAAATCTTGACAAATATTCCATCATTATTCTTCTAAGAGATGGAAAAACTGAAACCTCAACATTATAATGAAAGAAGAGCTCCTAGATAAGAGCACAGTGGTCCACGCCGCCTGGTACTGACACAGGACAGACAGACAGATCCATCCCTGGACCGGAACTGAGAACCTAGATATATATCCATGCACCTACGGACAGACATCTCTGAAAAAATGACTGGAACTAATTAAGTGGAGGAGATAGCCTCTAGTAAATGGTGATGACAGAACTGGATTTTCAGAAAAAATAAACAGGACCCAGATCTCATGACATATGCAAAAACAAACTCAAAATAGATCAAAGGCCTCCATGTAAAACCTATAGCTATAAAGGTGATCAAAGAAAACACAAGAACAAATGTAGGGCCCCTAATCAATATTAAGGGGGCTTCAGAAATTCATGGAAAATTTAGTTTAGAGATACTATAATATTTCCACTAACTTTTTGATGACCCTCATACATTATGAAACATAACTAAAAATGCAAAAACAGCAGTAGACAAACTAGATGACTGAGCCCTTAAAATCTTAGATAGTTATGCACATCAAAAAGTTTCACCAAAAGACTAAAAAGAACTCAGAGACTGATGGGGAAAAAAATTGGTGATGACATATTGGAAATGGGCCTAATCTCTAAAATGTATAGAAAACTTTAATGTCTCAACAACAAATCAGCCAATTCATACATGGGCAGGGGATGTGAACATGTTACCATAGAAGATATTTACATGGCCAAAAACACATGTTGCTGTCATTAGCTATCCCAGAAATCCAAGCTCTTAACCATGGACTCACAGTCAAATTCTGCTCTATAACATAGTGGAGAACTGCGTCAGAGAGTTTCCGAGAGTGCAAATCAAAGCCTCAGCTTTGTTCCTCAGAGTGGCTGGTGGTTTCAAACTGCTAACCTTGCAGTTAGCAGCCCAACTCATAACCCAGACCTTCTCTTTACTAGCCGTTAAAGAGATGCAAATCCATGCAACAATGAGCTACCATCTTCCCCAGGCCTTAGCAGCGAAGTTGAAAAGGGTACAAAATAATGGTGGGGAGGATGTGGAGATACTAGCACCCTCACTCAAGACACTGCTAGTGGGGCTGTGAAATGATGCAATCGCTGTACCACTGGATGGCACTTCTTCAAAAGAGTTTTTAAACATGGCACTTCTTCTTTTTTTAATTTTTAATTTGGGGCTCTTATAGCTCTTATCACAATCCATCCATCCATCCATTGTGTCAAGCACACTTGTACATATGTTGCCATCATCATTTCCCAAACATTTTCTTTCTACTTGATCCCTTGATACCCCCTCCCCTACACTCCCTCCCTCATGAACCCTTGATAATTTATAAACACCCACCGACCTCATTTCTTACACTGACTGCTGTCTCCCTTCACCCACTTTCCTGTTGTTCATCCTCCTAGGAAGGTGTTATATGTAGATGATTGTGATCGGTTCCCCCTTTATTCCCTTACCTTCTCATTACCCTCCTGGTATCTCTATTCTTATTATTGGTCCTGAGGGGGTTATCTGTTCTGGATTCCCTGTGTTGCAAGCTCTTATCTGTACCAGTGTACATGCTCTGGTCTAGCTGGATTTGTAAGGTAGAACTGAGGTCATGATAATGGGAGGGGGGATGTGAGGAAGTATAAAGAACTAGAGGAAAGTTGCTTGTTTCATGGGTACTATACTGCACCCTGACTGGCTCTTCTCTTCCTTGTGACTCTTCTGACAGGGGATGTCCAATTGTCTACAGATGGGCTTTGCATCTCCATTCCACACTCCCCTTCATTCATATTGATATGATTTTTGTTCTGGGTCTTTGATGCCTGATATCTTGTCCCATCAACACTTCATGATCACACAAGCTGGTATGCTTCTTCCATGTGGGCTTTGTTGCTTCTCAGCTAGATGGCTGCTTGTTTATCTCCAAGCCTTTAAGACACCAGATGCTATATCTTTTTATAACTGGGCTCCATCAGCTTTCTTCACCACATGTGCTTATGCACCCATTTTGTTTTCAGAGATTGTGTTGGGAAGGTGAGCATCACAGAATGCCAGATTATTAGAATAATTTGTGGAGGGAGTACTTGAGTCGAGGCCCAATGTCCATCTGCTACCTTAAAACTTAACATATAAATATAAGTACATAGATCTATTTCCCTATCATTATATAAATATATTTGTATATGTACATATCTGTATTTAGACCTCTATAAATATCCCTTGCCTCCTGGTTCTTTCCTTTATTTACTTTTAATTTCCTCTTGTCCCACTGTCATGTTGGGCCTTTATTTGGGTTTCATTAATTCCTCTTGGTTACATTGCCCTTGATTAAGCCCCACCAGACATCCTATGCCCTTGTATTCATCGATTTCAAATCACTTGTTCCCTTGTCCCTGGGTTGGTTGACACCCCCTTTCTTTATCCCACCTCCCCCTCTCTCATGCCCCCCACTACCAAAACCATTGGTCCCTTTATTTTCTCCTCCGAATTATTTATCCAGCCCATATTATCTAGCTAGACATGCGGAAACAATAATAAGCCCAGATCCATCTGGCGTAGTTGCCCTCTCCCGGGCTGGACCTAAGCCTTGCCAGAGGAGGACGGACATTTGTGGTGAATGGGATCACTCTTCTAGCTCTGTCCTTTGGCTGATCGCCTCTCCCTGCTGTCCACTGGTGGTGTGGGGAGGGCAGCAGTGCAGAACCCTCTGTGCCTAAGGGTGCTTCTTTTAAAACTGTTAGAAGTTGAAAACAGAAATATGAGCTTGCAACCCCTCTATTTGCCTATGTCCTAGACAAATGAGAGTCATGTCACAAGCAGACATATGCACACCCATTCACATCCAGGAACTATTCACAGTATCAAAAAGATGAGACTAACCTAAATATTCATCAGTGGGAGAATGAAGAAACAAACTAGGAGGCCTAGATGCACACGATAGAATCCTCACTGCCATGGAGTCGATTCGGACTCATACTACACAGGATTAAAGAATAACAATGAATCTCTGAAACACACCATAGCCTGAATGAACCTGGAGGACACTGTGGAGTAAGAGTCCTCAATCATGAAGTAGAAAATATTGTATGAAACCACAAGTCAGGAAAAGGTTTCCAAACAAAAGGAAATATTCTTTGATGTTAACCAGGGATAGAAAGAGAAATAATAATAGATCCCGAGAGAGTAGACCCATAGTATCTTGGGTGAAGAAGACAATATACAATAAGAGGGATATCAGCAAAGAGTAATCAAGGGACAGGAAGACACTAGGAATAGTACAAGAGTTAAAGACAACACAAGTAAATGCTATTATATCCACAATTCTATAATAATAATAGCAATAACCTAAGTGGCTACACAGACGCACATGCTGAATAGGTATGGGAGGGAGAGTGGGAATATACCCACAAATACCTATAACCTTGCACTTGGGTGTTTGAAGCATACTAGAACACTTGATCTTCCTGCCATCAAGTCAATGCTGACTCACCGTGCCCCTGGGTTATTGAGACTGTAACTGGTTATGGAGTAGAAAGCCCAGTCTTCCTCCCACAGAGTTGCTGGTGATCTCAAACTGTTGAGCATTCGGATCGAAGCACAACACATAATCACTACAGCACCGGGGCTGCACACATTTGAAACATAAAGGGGGAAAGGTTATGGAAATGTCTTAGCCTTAGGAATGTACCATGAGGGAATGAGTCGCTGGTCCTCAGGGCTCAGACCGTCCTCAAGAGACAGGATGGTCCATTGGTGGAGAGTAGTCCCTAGAGACAATGCTCTGTATCCTCCTGTGGTGAGTAGCAGCTGGAGTCTTAACAGGGTGTGAGCAGTCATCTCCTTGAGAAGAGTGAAGAAAATCAAAGGCGCACGGAAACAATTAGTTCCGTGGTCTAAGGGACCATGGGAACACCTGCCTCCACGATCCTGAAACCGGAAGTAGCTGGTGCCTGGCTATGGCTACCAACCTCGCGCAAGGAAGGTCCTGGAGAGAATGGAACAAACTCAAAGCCATCAAAAACAAACAAACAGGTTTATTGTGGCCTTACATCACCCTTCAGTTGTGGAAATGAGCTCACTCCCCTGGCTCACGTTTCAGGCAAACAGACACATCTAGGGAGATAGGAACTCCTTAGACCAACCAACCCTGGAAGAGTGAAAGAGCAGCATTTACCCAAAGACCACGATGAAAAGACAAGAATGATTAGGACAGAAGGAGGAATGAAAACCAGAAACATGGAAGACGCACGAAAATGGATACTGTACTGTAGGCATTGTAGGCAATGCCGTGAAATAAAGGGAGTGTGAATTGTTGTGTGGAAAACAGATTTACTTTGTAACTCTTCACCCAATTCACAACAAAAGGTTCAAAACACGTAGCTTTTGACTTTTAAAGAGGGGAGTGGGGAGAGAGGGGGAAAACGAGCGGCAGATATTAAGGGCTCAAGTAGAAGGCAGATGTTTTGAGAATGATGATGGCAACAAATGTACATATGTTCTTGACACAATGGATGGATGTATGGATTGTGATAAGAATTGTATGAGCCCCAAATAAAATAGCTTTTTTAAAGGTTGTTTTTTTTAAGGTGCTGAAGAAAGGACCGCCAGTTTTAAATGAGAGGAGGAGAGTTTTTGAGGTTACATTTGAGCAGAGAATGCAGGGAGTAGAAAAGGGAGGCAGATACTCAAAGGGAGAATGCCTTCCAGGCAGGGGGGAAAACGCATACAAGTTGAGGAAAAGGTGTGTTCTGGGTATTTAATAAATTCCATGGAAACTACGTTTTCCAGTTTGCAGTGAGCCAGGAAGAGTGTTAACAGGTCAGATTATGAATCATTTACTTGTGCATGGGATCAATGCTATTGTTCTGTCACTCAAATGAAAGGCCTTTGTAAAGACTTTGGTTTTTATGTCGAGGGTTGAAAAGTTTTGTGTTCACGTCACACAAAATGTGCTTCATCGGAAGACAATGATTAACTTTTATCCTGGAGAATATAGCTATGGAATTCTCATAGGGCCCAAATACACACTGAGTGCAGTTGATGATAACCAATAACATAACTAATGGCCAGACATTCCAAAGTTCCAATTTGTGCCACATCATAGGCAGCTTGGGTAGGTGAGAAAGAATAGCTGAAATATTCAACCACACCTGTCCTTTCAGAACTAAGTAGTTAGCCCCGGTAATCACCTTCCTTAGGTAGTCAGCCTCAAATCTGCTGCCAGCATCACACACTTCATTTCTCGTTTTATGTAAGGCAGTTCCAGATATGTACAAAGTTATGTTCAGAACAGACCCTGAACTTCATTTCTCTTGATGGAAGCGACTTATATACCACCAGAGCCAAATTTACCCAATAACATGAAAAACAAATGCAATCCATATCTAGTACAAAACAAAAACTGTCTATCGTGCTGAGAAACAAAGACAAATATGTGTCTTCTTTTCTTTAATTGTTGTTATTAGTTGCTGATGGGTCTTCCCTCAACTCAAGGCAGCTCCAGTCATAATAGAATTAAAAACTGCTTGGTCCAGTTGCAGATTGGGTTGATGTAATCCTTAGAGTTTTCCCTAACTAATTTTCAAAAGGCATCATAGCAACATGGAAGCTTCCTCTGTCAGTAGAGTGATGACTGTGCATGAGGTGCTCTGGTAGGAATCGAACCCAGGTCTCTCACACTGGAAGGGATCATTCTACCACTCGACCACCACCGCTCTCTTGCATTATTTGGAGCTAAAAGGATTAGTAAGAACTGCTGGAACAGAACATAAGGTCAATGTTACATGAATCAAGTGGTCCTAAGAGACTAACATAAATTTATGGCAGCAAAGCATTAGTCTTCAAGCTTGTCAGTGTTTCAGAAAATTCAACTACATTTACCAACTCTAAAAGGGATCACCTTACAAGATCCTAGATGGAGTAAGAGAAAAATGTGCAATAAAAGTCAATAACGTAAAAAAGACCCAGCTTCCAGATCGGAGCGAAACTGAAGGAAACCCTCACTCAGACTATGGTGCTTAGTCATCCTTCAAGGCTGGAACTCAACTCACCTTTATGAGTCAACTTTCACCCCAACAACTGCCTGGCCTATAAAAGGAACATTAGCACACGGGACATACACACACACACACCTTAAAATAATCAACTGTTTGAGATCAAAAGGATAGCGTGTTTCCAAGATCGAGGTTCAGAAGGGTTAGAGAAGGAAGAGGAAGGGTGGTAGGAAACACCGAATGGAAGTAAATGAAATGCTGTTACATGGAGGAGGTTTGCAGTCACAAAATGCGCCTGGGTTAGTGATCTGCTCTGTAAGCCACCCAATTCGTCAGAAAACGTTTTAAAAACGTAAGCAGATAAGCAGACCATGTCTGAGCCAGTGGCAACATCTGGCTGAGAATCAGCCATTCTGAAGAGAGGATTCCAGCTTCCCTGTGTCCCAGTCCTTACTAGAGCAGGCTCCCCCAACCCCCTAGAAAATAAGGGATGATTGACTACCCTGCCTCCAAGCTCACGCACACACAGACACACACAAAATTCCAATTGTTTGCTATGGATTTTTTTCTAGGCTTTTACTCACACACTCGTAAGAAAAACTTTTAAAATATCAAACGACTCCATGCCCAAGATTTCCTGGAAAAGAGGTTCTTTGTAAGATGATTCATAGAAGGGAAATATTGGGGAAAGAGAGTTCAATGATGGTGGTTATGAATTGAATTGTGTGCATCCAACCTGTGTGTTAGAATCCTAAACAAACTGATGGAGGTTACTCTGTTGGAATATAATTTTCTTTGCTGTTAATGAGGACATAGCGGTATAGTGTGGGTCATAAATATAATCACTATGAGTCATCACAAGATCAGATCAGACACCTACAGGTCCCATACTGGGAAAACAAATGCCCTGTGAGGATGGCAAAACATCAAGGATTTCACAGGGCCACCAAGAAAGGAATTATCAAGGCCAACACTCTGATTTGGACCTCTTGCTTGCAAACCAAATTTCTGTTCTCTGAAGGCACCAACTTGTTGGCACCTCGCAGCAACAACAACAAAGCCACCTATTTGAGTTGCGCCCAGTAAAGCATGCCTGCTCTCTGGTTTTGCAGTGAATTTGCTTCAATTGGGGAGCTGTTGGGTTGTAGGTGGCAGGGAGTGTTTGTGTAATAGCAGCTATAGCTAACTAAAACCACTATGGAGGAGACGTCCTCTATCCCTTCTCTAGGTAACCCAAAAGTCCGCCTAAGGCAGACTAGTCCCAACACCTGTCCCAGGAATCCTGGGAAGACATTTTAATAAATGGTGAAGGCCCCAGGATGTAGAGTGAACCTAGGGACCCTTTTACTGAGGACGAGACTTCAGGGACAACTGAAAAAATCCTAAAATGTCTCCCAAAAAAGGAGTGTACCCAACAAAGCATTTTGCAATCCTTGCATTTTAGGAATAATGTGATTTGCAAAGGCAGCCCATAATAGAAATCACTGAATAAGAGCTTCCCTGCTCCCCAGGGCTTAGCCTGATTGGGCAGAACAATTTAACTCAGGGATCCCACTTTGCGATTCAGCAGAAAACTATAGACGCATGTCCTTAGAAATAAGGGAAGGACACAAGGAAGTGCTCTGGTTCTCTGCTCTCCTAAGTGGTTCAGATATTTTCAGGGAGAATCGGGGCAAGGAATGTGTTACCTCGACCTAATTTCATAAATAACAATTTGGAAGGTTTGTCCAGCCATTTAAGAAGTTCTGCTTCCCTACAGGTCTATGTCCGTCAGCAATGTGTTGTGGCTGCGCATGTTTGATTGGATTTACTCATTTTAAAATGTTCCACTTCCGATCCATCCCAAGTTTTCATTTCCAGATCCGGGGCCCCCAAGCATGTCACGATAGCTTCTGAACTGAGGCAGGAGGCTGGGTCAATGGATTCTGCACAGGTTTCTCTGGGAATGCAGGCTTCTCGGGGAAAGCAGTGCACCTGCAAATAGGTTAATGAGCCTCGGGATTGCTGGAGTTGTCAAGACCAACTGTTGAGAATCCCCATGGAGTTAAGTAAGATAGGAACCAGGCACAGAGTAAATACCATTACCTATGCTCTTCCGCTTGCCTGCCTGCCTGCCTGCCTGCTCTTGGGTTTTGCAGTGAGTTGGAGCCTTTGGGTTGCAGGTGGTGGAAAGTGTTGTTTAACATGGCTTTCTTGGTAGGCAGCAGCACTGGTGTTCATTCTTAAAGTTTTCTTGGCTTTGTTTGGTGGTGGAGACAGAGTGGCGCTGCTCCTGTGGGTTTCTCAAGTAACCCTATCAAATAATCTCTCCTGCAGCAGAAAGCCGCCTCCTTCTCTGCGGTGAGACTGGTGGTTTCAAACTGTTGACCTTGAGTGTTAGCAACCCAACTCATAATCACTACGCCCTCCTGTGACTCCTTGATTGGCTGCTTAGAAGAGCGGTCGGCAAGCTTTTGAGATCGAAGATCCAGTCCTGTCGCTCACACGTTTTAAACTACTTGAGAGCCACAAATAGATATTTACAAACAAATGAAATCACCATTATCTGAATAATATCCTTGATTTTTTTTTTCAATTTTACTTCAAAGCCACATGTACCTGCCAAAAGATCCACCCCATCCCCAAAGAGTTGCATAGGACTCTCACGCCACAGCTTGCCGACCCCTAACTTAGAGCTTCCTATTTTGGAGTTCAATGGTCAGAAACATAAAGAAGAAAAGAAGCAATAACATTGGGCGCTTTCAAGTAGGGGTGTCTTATATCCACACTCTCAAATGCAGATCATTCCGCTGACTGTATGAAGGGAATCTTTAGTGTATTTTTTGCATAGATAAGTATCTATAGGAGTCCCTGGGTAGCAGTCAGAGGTTTGAATCCACCCAAAGGCACCTTGGGAAGAGAAGCCTGGTGTCTATTTTTCAAAAATTAGCAACTGAAAACCCTGTGAAGCAAATTCTACCCTGAAACTCATGGGTCAGTCACCAGGAGCCAGAACTTATCCAGTGGCAACTGGCTTGTTTTGTCTTGCAGTATTTAGGAACCATTGGGCCTCTGATTTGTGTCAGCAAGCTGAGGAAGCACTCACTCATCTGGGCCAGGAAAGTCAGAAGACAGCTATGAGGTCAACTGTTTGGAAGAGATCCATATTTGTGCCCATTCCAAAGAAAGGTGACTCAGCAGAATGCTCACATTATAGAACAATATCGTTGATATTGCACCAAGTACGTTTTTGCTTAGGATCACCCAACAGCGATTGCAACAGTGCACTGACAAAGAACTCCCAAAGTTCAGGCTGGATTCCAAAGAGGATGGGACACAGGTTGTCACAGCTGATGTCGATGGTTCTCGGCTGAAAGCAGAAATCATCAGAATGATGTTGACTTGTTTTCCATTGACTGTGAAAGGCATTTGACTGTGCAGACCATAATAAACTCTGGGTAGCCCGGGGAAGAATGGGAATTCCAGAACCTTTCAGCGTGCTTCTGTGGAACTTGTAAATGGATCCAGAGGTGGTTTTCTGAGCTGAACAAGGGCATACTGCATGGTTAAAAATCAGGAAAGGTGTGTATCAGACTTGTAGCCTCTCAAAATATTTGCTTGATCTGTTAAGCAAATCATCAGAGAAACTGACTTATATGAAGAAGAATGCGGTGTTAGAATTGATGGAAGGCTTATTAACACCCTGGGATAGGCAGATGACATAACCTTGCTTGCTGAAAGTGAGGAGGACTTGAAGCACTTGCTGAGGAAGATCAGGGATTGCAACCTTCAGTATGGATTACAACTGAATGTAAAGAAGATCAAAATCCTCACCGTTGGACGAATACCCACATGTAGCATTATGATAACTGGAGAAAAGATTGAAGTTGTCAAGGGCAGTGTTTCATTCTCTTGTGCATAGGTCTCTATGAGTTGGTGCACCTAACAATACCAAGAACAAGCCTCTGATTGAAGCTTATCATAATGCAGAAAAGTGCGCATATGATAATTGTACAACTCAATATGTTTTCATTAAGGAAGCATGCCATTTGGCCATAATTCAGATCAAGAAACAGAGTCCTGTCAGCACCCAGCTGTCCCTCCCTTACCCCCTTCCAGGTACTGTGCAAGATTAACCACAATTCTCCATTCCAGCACCTAGGATTCCTCTTACTGGTTTTAAATTACTATAAGTGGAACTATAAAGTATGCTTCCTTTTGTACTTGGCTTTTTCCCAAATACGCAGACTTTGCCGATAGGTCTTCGCTGTAAACCATTTAAAGTGGTTGCCCCACTTGTGAGGGAATAGCTGATATCATGGATGGCAACAGCTTGCTTTCCAAACTAAGTCACATCTGGATTACAAATAAATGTATACGCGGCTGCCAAAAAACGCCACCAACTCCAAATGGAATTGGGAAAGCCGTAAACAATGGAAATCTCTATCATCAAGCTCTATTTCTGACCACAGTGAGTAAAGAACTAGTGGGAGATCAGTAAGAGGATTCGGAGGTCTGAGTTGCAACATGCAGCTAGCGATGTGCATGAGAAAAAGAGACTTCTTGGTTGAATGTTGATGCACTAGAACGGGAAACCAGAATGGGAAATATTGATGTACAAGCAAAGGAGCTTGATGTCTAATTGCCAAGACTGCCCTTTCCTCCCACATAAAATGTTTTCCCAATGAACAGGTACCTGAGAAGGCCAGCTTGTTTCCTGCCGTTTCTTGTCAGCATTACTAGGTTCATGACTATCTTAGCCTCTGGTCAAGGCAAGGGAAAATATCATAATTATCATCATAAAAATCACCTTTCATGCCCGAGCTAAATGAATGAAGCACAACTGCATAACTAACGATAAAATCAAGCAAAGGATTTACAAGAGTCAGGGAGAGTCATAATTACAAGTTGCAAAAAAATGAAATGCTGCTCTGGGCAAAAAAAAATATCTAGGAGCCAACTTTACAAGGAATGTGGCATGAGATTATTTCATCCCATTCATCCCAACAACATAGACAATTATGGATTTATTTGACCACGCATCAAGCCAAACAATTGGATTCCAGGTGAATCCTCCCTTGTTTGAAAATCTGTATCTTAGCAAACGGAGATGGTTGGTTGCAAGAGCAGCCGGAGAGATTCTTCCAGAGCTGCCTGCCAGCAAAAGGCAGGGGATTTGCTGCCGCTCATTGCGAACAAGCCACATTTCGCTAATATGGCTGATCCCTTCGAGTCTAAACCGTTTTCTGTGAAAATCTGAAACCCTGCAATTAAGCCTTCCTCCCTGAAACAAGGAAAGTTCACTGAGCTGAGAAACCAAATGCATGCCCCATAGAGCAGATGATATTTTGGGATGGAAAATCCCACTGATAAGAAGAAAACAAAAATATGTTGAAGGACAGGAGGGGGAAAAATTCTGTATGTGCTCAGAGAGAGACCCTGAGAAATAAAAAATAATGGTAATGCTTAAAACATTTCTTATGATAGAGATTAAATTTAAATAGGCAATGTTGTTGATAATATTCATTTTAGCCATGCTTTGTCTTAGGAAAGAATAGAAGTTCTTTTTCTTTTTTGAATCATTTTATTAGGGGCTCATACAACTCTTATCACAATCCATGCATATACATACATCAATTGTATAAAGCACATCTGTACATTCTTTGCCCTATTCATTTTCTTTCTTTTGTTTTTTTTCTTTTCTTTTTTTACATTTTATTAGGGGCTCATACAACTCTTATCACAATCCATCCACACATATACATACATCAATTGTATAAAGCACATCTGTACATTCTTTGCCCTAATCACTCTCAAAGCATTTGCTCTCCACTTAAGCCCTCTGCATCAGGTCCTCATTTTTTCCCCTCCCTCCCTGCTCCCCACTCCCTCATGAGCCCTTGATAATCCACGGATTGTTATTTTGTTATATCTTGCTCTATCCAGAGTCTCCCTTCCCCCCCTTCTCTGCCGTCCATCTCCCAGGGAGGAGGTCACATGTGGATCCTTTTAATCAGTTCTCCCTTGGCTCATACAACTCTTATCACAATCCATACATACATACATACATTGTGTCAAGCACATTTGTACTTTTCTTGCCATCATCATTCTCAAAACATTTGCTTTCTACTTGAGCCCTTGGTATTAGCCCCTCATTTCCCCCCTCCCTCCCCACTCCCCTCTCTCTCATGAACCCTTGATAATTTATAAATTATTATTATTTTGTCATATCTTATACTGTCCAACATCTCCCTTCACTGACTTGTCTGTTGTCCATCCCCCAAGAAGGAGGTTATATGTACATCCTTGTCATCGGTTTCCCCTTACTACCCCACCTGCCCTCTACCTTCCCGGTATCTCCACTCTCACCACTGGTCTTAAGGGATCATCAGTACTGGATTCCCTGTGTTTCCCGTTCCTATCTGTACCAGTGTATATCCTCTGGTCTAGCCAGATTTGTAAGGTAGAATTGGGATCATGATAGTAGGGGTGAGGAAGAATTTAAGAACGAGAGGAAAGTTGTATGTTTCATCCTTGCTACCCTGCACCCTGATTGGATCATCTCCTCCCTGCGAGCCTTCTGTAAGGGGATGTCCAGTTGCCCACAGATGGGTTTTGGGTCTGTACTCCGCACTCCCCCTCATTCAAAATGATATGATTTTTTTGTTCTTTGATGCCTGATACCTCATCCCTTCCATACCTCGTGATCACACAGGCTGGTGTGCTTCCTACATGTGAGTTTTGTTGCTTCTGAGCTAGATAGCTGTTTGTTTATCTTCAAGCCTTTAAGACCCCAGACCCTATATCTTTTGATAGCTGGCACCATCAGTTTCGTCACCATATTTGCTTATGCACACATTTGTCTTTAGTGATCAGATTGGGAAGGTGGGCACACACTGATATGATTTTTTTGTTTTTTGATGCCGGATACCTGGTCCCTTCTATACCTCATGGTCACACAGGCTGGTGTGCTTCTTCCATGTGGGATTTGTTGCTTCTGAGCCAGATGGCTGCTTATTTACCTGCAGGCCTTTAAGACCCGAGATGCTATATCTTTTGATAGTTGGGCACCATCAGCTTTCTTCACCACATTTGCTTATGCACACATTTATCTTCAGCGATCGTGTGGGGAAGGTTAGCATCATGGAATGCCAGTTTAGTAGAACAAAGTGTTCTTGCATTGAGGGAGTACTTGAGTGGAGGTCCAATGTCCATCTGCTGCCTTAAAACTAAACCTATAAATATATGCACGTAGATCTATTTCCCCACCATCCTATATAAATATATTTACATATGTGCATGCCTGTATTTAGACCTCTATAAATACTCTTGTCTCCTAGTCCTTTCCTCTATTTCCTTTAACTTTCCTCTTGTCCCACTATCATGCTCAGCCTTCCTTTGGGTTTCAGTAATTTCTCTCGGTTACATTGCCCTTGCTGAATCCTTACTAGGCCTCTCACACCCTCCTTGCCACTAATTTTCAATCACTTGTTGCCCCCTTGTCCCTGGGTTGGCCAAAACCAACTGCTTTCCCCCACCTCCCGCTCTCCCACGTCCCCATGGAACCATCAGTCCCATTGTGTTCTCCTCCAGACTGTTCATCCAGCCTATCTTATCTAGATAGATCTTCAAAGATAATAATATGCACCCAAAAAACAAGGCATAGCAAGACAAAGTGACAAAAGAGAATACAATGATGACAACAAGAAAGAAAGCCAATGACCCAGAAAAGAATAAATTAATTTTTTTAAAAAAGGAAAGAAAAAATTTTAAAAAGAAAGAAAAACCTGGAAATAGATCAAGGTCTGATTTTTGACCTCTAGGCGTGTCCTCCAGTGAAGTCCGATGGGGTGCCATGCTCTGGCCACAGAGTCGATTCTTTGCACTCCGTTGGGAGCTCCCTGCTCTGCTTCTCCTATTGCTCTGCTGCAAGCCTTTAGTGTTTTGCCTCAGTGTCACAGGGTCACACTGGGCCAATCCCAATACTGAGTCTCCAGTGTGGTCCCCCGTAGGTCCATGGGTCAGCAGGGGATGTCATGTCTCATTGTGGGATCAGTCATATGGTCCACTCTGTGCATTGGCTGTTTGGAACAGGGCTATCATCCTCCAGGCCTGATGGGCCAGGATGTGCTCCACTCTCTCTTCCTCCCCATTCATTTTCTCTGATCAGACATGTCCCTCTCCCACTAGCTGCAGCATCAGTGCTGTCCTCTAAATTAAATTCTTCAGGAGGGAGGGGCAGTTGTCCATGTAGCTGGGATTGGGGCCGAGCCCTCAGATTCCTCCACTGGCTCCCCTCTCCATGTTTGCATGCTGCATTTGCATCCTGGAACACAGGATTTAAGTCTGGTCCCTCTTTCCCTGTGGAGACACTAACAATACCCTCTCCTTGGGTGGGTCAGTGCCCTATTCCCCATCTACACATCATTTTTTTTCCTTTCCCCTTTTTCTCTCTCCACCCTGTTTTAGTTGGCTATCATATGTACCCCTGGATTTGGTTGGCCCCTGCCATACTACCTGGATTTCACCCCTGGGATGTTTGTATATAGTAGTTTTTTCCTTGTGTCCCTTTTGCATTTTTCTTTTCTTTTTTATTAACTTCCCTCAGTAGACTCATGTTGTACTTGTCCATTTGAGCTTGGCTTATTTCGCTTAACATAATTCCCTCCAGTTCTTCCCATGTGGCGGTATGCTTCACAAATTCCTCACTACCTTTTAGCGAAGCATAGTACTCCATTGTATGTTTGTACCACAGTTTTTAAAACCATTCGTCTGTTGATGGAAATTTGGGTTGTTTCCAACTCCTTGCAATTGTGAACTGTGCCGTGATGAACATTGGAGCACAGATGTCTGGCCGTGGCTTGTTTCTTGCCTCTTCTGGGTATATGCCCAGTAGGGGGATTGCTGGGTCTTATGGTAGCTCAATTTACATCTGTTTTAGAAATCGCCAAATCTATTTCCTTAGTGGCTGTACATACCTAAAGGTTCATCAGCACTGGATGAGAGTTCCTATCTCACCACAGACACTTCAACACTTGTTGCTTTCTGATTTTTTGAATTGGGCTATCTTTGAGGGTGTTAGGTGGTATCTCATAGTTGTTTTAATTTGCATTTCTCATATGGCTAATGATTGGGAACATTTTCTAATATATTTATTGGCCATTTGGATATCAGAATCCATGAAACTTCTGTTCAGGCCCTTTGCCCACCTCCTCAGTGGGCAGTTAGTTTTCCTCTTATTGTAAGCTTGCAAAGTATTGTAGATTTTAGTAATAAGGCCTTTGTCTGATGTGTCATTGCTAAAGATGTTTTCCCAGTCGGTGAACTCTTTTATTAGTCTCTTGGTGAATTCTTTCGATGTACACAGGTGTCTTGTCTTTAGTATATCCCACTTATCGATTTGTGACTCCTCTGTATTTGTATCCTTCCCTACTTCTGATAGCCTGTGTATTCCCTGTGCCAAGGTTTTTAGGTTTGACCCAAATACCTCCTAATGGCCCTAATTGTTTGAGGCTTTATCTCAAGGTCTGTGATCCACCTTGAGTTTATTCTTGTGCAAGGAGTGAGGTAAGGGTCTTGCTTCATTTTGCTACAGGTGGATACCCATTTTTTTTCCAGCACTGTTTATGAAAGAGGACATCTGCTTCAAATTTGACATTTTTGGGGAGCTTATCAATGATCAGTTGCCTGTATGCTGATGTTTTTATTTCTGGGTCTTCCACTCTTTTCCGTTGAATATCTTTCTCTATACCAGTACCACATTGTTCTGACTACTATGGCTGACTAGTACATGCTAAAATCAGGTAGAGCAAGCCCTCCCACTTTTTCCTTCTTCTTGAGGAGTTCTCTGCTAATTCTGGGTTCTTCCCCCTCCATGTGTAGTTGGTAATCAGTTTTTCCAGTTATTTGAAGAAGGATAGTGGTATTCATATCAGGATAGCATTGAACTTAAATAGTGCCTTGGGCAGAACTGACGTCTTTACTATATTGAATCTGCCAATCCAAGAGCATGTGATGTTCTTCCATTTGTTGAGGTCACTCTTGGTTTCTTGTAGTAGTGTTTTATAATTTTCCTAATACAAATCTTTCATTTTTTTATTCAGGTATATCCCTAGATATTACAATTTGTGCTTGGCTATTGTAAAGGGTACTACCTTTTTAATAGTCTTTTCTATGATCTTGTCTGATGTGTAGAGTAGTCTGATAGACTTCTGTTTATTGATCTTGTATCTGATGTTTTTTCTTTGTCTTATGTTGTTAGTTAGGACCTCTGGTATGATGTTAAACAGGAGTGGAGACAAGGGGCATCCTTGTCTGGTCCCCTTTCCACTGAAATTGTTTTAGTCTTTTCTCCATTAACTACCACGTTGACTGTTGGTTTTTCATATATAGTTTGTATGATATTGAGGAATTTTCCTTCTTTTCCTAAATTCTTGAGTATCTTAAACAGGAATGCATGTTGGATGTTGTCGAATGCTTTTCCTGCATCTATTGATCTAATCATGTGGTTATTATTTTTCTGCCAATGTGGCGAATAATGCTGATGGTCTTTTGTTTGTTGAACCATCCCTGCATCCCTGGTGTGAATCCCACTTGGTCACGATGAATTGTTTTTTTTAATGCTTTTGTATTCTATTGACCAGTATTTTGTTAAGGATTTTTACATCGATGCATATTAGGGATATTGATCTGTAGTTCTTAATTCTCTTGGAACCTTTGCCCACTTTAGGTATAAGAGTTATACTAGCTTCAAAGAAAGAGTTTGGGAGTTTTCTGTCTTTTTCTATGTTCTGGAAGAGTTTGTGTAGGATTGGTGTCAGGTCTTCCCTGAATGCATGGTAGAATTCTTCTGTAAAGCCATCTGGCCCAAGGAATTTTTATGTTGGTAATACGATGATAAACTTGTTTATTTCTTCCATTTCCATTATTATGGGTCTATTGAGGTTCTTGACATCCATCTGGGATAGTCTTGGGAGGGATTGTGTTTCCAAATATTTGTCTGTGTCGCTGAAGTTGTTGAAGTCCTTAGAGTATGGGTTTCATATTACTGTGTAATTATCATTTTGATTTCATTAGGGTACATTTTAATGTCCCCTGTGTCATCTCTCATCCTTGTATTTGTCGTTTATTCCTTCCTTTCATTGGTTAGGTTTGTCAGCAGTTTATCAATTCTTTCAACGAACCAACTTTCAGCTGCATTAATTTTTCCATAGTTTTCTTGTTTTCTGTCTCCTATATCTCAGCTCTGATTTTTATTATATCTATCCTCTTGCTACGAGTAGGGTTGTTCTGTTGACTCTGCTCGAATTGGTGTAAGTTTAGTGCCAGCATATCATCCATAATTCTCTCTTCATTTTTCATGTGTGCAATTACTGCTGTCAGCCTTCCCCTGATAAATGCTTTTGCTGTATCCCACAAGTATGCCGTATTTTCATTCTTATTAGTTTCTACAAACTTCCTAATTTCATCTCAGATCTGGGTCAATACCCACTCCTTTTGCAATAGAGAATTGCTCATCCTACAAATGTTTACCCTTGTTATTTCATCGCCGTTCACTTAATTTCCAGCTTTATGGCACAGTGGTTGGAAAGAGATATCTGTATAATCTCTATGTGCTTGAATTTACTCAAGTTCGACTTGTGTCCCAGCATGTGGTCTATGTTCGCATATGTGCCATGTGTACTTGAAAAGAATGTGAATTTTTTTTGCATGTGGGTGGAAAGCTCTGAAAATATCAAGTCAAGTCATCCAATTGTGCTGTGTAGATCTGTAGCCTCTTTGTTGAGTTTCTTTCCCAGTGATCTGTCTTTTTCAGAGAGTGGTGTATTAAAGTCACCAACTATAATTGTTGAGACTGTGATTTATTTTTTCATCTCTTAAAGTGTTTGACTTACAAATTTTGTGGGTCTCTCGTTGGGCGCATATATATTTATTATGCTCACTGGTCTACTGATCCCTTGAGCATTATATAGTGCCCCTCCTTGTCTCTTGTTATGACCTGTATCTTGAGATCAATTTTGTCAGATAGTAAAATCACTACCACTGGTTTTTTTTCCATTGCCATTTCATTGGTATATTTTCCTCCAGCCTTTAATTCTTAATTTGGTTTTGTCTGCAAGCTTGAAATGTGTCTCCTGTAGGCAGCAGATTGATAGGCTATGTTTTCTGAGCCAGTCTGTTATCCTCTGCCTTTTAATGCCTGAGTTCAAACTATTGATATTCAGTGTTATTGCATCCATCTGTGGACACTGTGATATCATCATGTACCTTTTGTGTTGGATATTTTCCTGCCTACCTATCTTATCTGTTTATATTGTGTGTGTGGTTTACTTTTGCCTTCTTTCCACTACTCAGGCAATGCTATCCTGGGGGCTGTTTCCTCTATGTCGAACTATGGGTGGAGTTATTCTATGTGATGGTCTCCTACTTTCCCTCACTGAGTGTTGATCTTCTGTCCATACTGAATCAGCAAGGATCTTTTGCAGGGCTGGGTTTCCTTTTATGTATTCTTTGAATTTTTTTCTTGTCTTGGAAGACTCTTTCTTCTCCATCTACCTTAATAGATTATTTGGCACTGTATAGTATTCTTGGGTTTGAGTAGTTCTCCTTCAATTTTGGGGAATATCTGACTCCATTCCTTCCTCTTCTTCATCGTTTCTGCTGATCGGTCTGACCATACTCTTTTGGGGGTACATTTATGCGTGACTATTTGCTTTTCCCTAGCTGCTTTTATGATATTCTCCTTTTCCTCATAGTCGGATAATTTGACTATTAAGTGTCTTGGTTATTTCTTCTTGGGATTCAGTCTGGGTGGTGTTCTTTCAGCATCCTGAGTGGTTGCCTAATTTTCATTTATTAAGCGGGGGAAATTTTTTTCTAAAAATTCCCTTGCTATTTTCACTGTTGACTTTGTTGTGTCTTGTTTTGGCAGTCAAATTATTCTCATATTGTTCCTCTTTGTAGAATGAGACATGGCTCTCAAGTTTTCTTAAACTTCTCTGATTATCTTATTTGACGGCTTTTCCTGTTTGCTGAAGTCTGCTTGTTTATCCTCTAGGTCACTGGTGTGATTCTCTGCCTCCTCAAGTTTGTTGGCCAAGTCTGTCGACTTGCTACTGGATTTTGTTATTTCATCCCTTAGTCTTGTATTTCCCGTTGGTACGTTGCCTTTATATCCTCTATCATTTCATCCTTTCTCTGTATTGCTTCCCTCATGTCCTGTAGGACTCCAAGCAGCAATCTGAAATTTTCTTTCTGTGGCAGGTCAATATCTACTTCTTCTATGCACATTGTTAGGTTCATTACTTCTACCGGCATTGCCTTCTACTTCTCCTGCTTTTTCATTGAGGCTGTTGGGACTGGTTTTTGTTTATGTGTTATTTTAGAGGATCCTGGAGCCATCTTCGAGAGTCTGAGAGCACTGGGGTCTCGCTTGGGAGACTCACATGAGTGCGTCTATGAAATACCTGCCAGTAGCTATACTGAGGTGTCTAGCTACTGCTATATCTTCTTGTGGTTTCACTCTTATTCTAGCCGACCAGTATTCTGTTATTTGGAATGTGAGTTGGATAGTCCTCTCATGTGATGCTGGTCAGGTTATTGTGGCCCCACAAAGGTGTTGCTTCACTGGCTTATCTCTCAGTAAGCCTCACGATGCTTGAAGCACCTCATGTAGTGTGTGGTGTTTCCAACTGCAATTGGTGTGCTGAGGAAGGCTTGTGGGTGTACCTTCCTTGATGTAGATCACTGTAGCTGGCAGGGGAAATTACCCTAGTCAGAGAGATCACCTTGGAATTTGGGTGGACGTTCCAGCAGTAGTGTGTAGTGCCGTCAGTGATGGGCAGGACTTTCCCCCAGTCACTAGTAGGGCCTTCAGGTTTAGGCTGGAGTTCCCCCTCCCCCCACTGTTTTAAGGGTAGCACCCCCTGCTGCTTGGTGTATGGAAGAGGACCGGTGTGATTTTCCCAGCTGTTTGTAAAGCCAGAAAATACGGGTGGGAGCTCCCCTAGTTGGACCTTCAGAGTTGCCCTAGGCAGAAGGAAGTGGCCTGGAGGCTGCTAGTGGCTTATGAAAGGAAAGAGAGGGAGAGAAGAACAAAAAGAGAGAAAGAAGAAAACAAAGATTGGAGCAAAAATACCAATCAAACTAATACCCACTCACACACACACACACACACACACACACACACACACACTGCACAGACTAAACAAAAGTGAAAACAGTAAAAAAAGAAAACAACCAAAAAGGAGAAATGAATCTGCTGAGACTGTGGAAGGAAAAAGAAAAGAGATAGAAGAAGGGCAGAAGAAAAGAAAATTTGAAAGAAGAACAAAAAGAAATAAAGAAAAAAGAAAGCAGAGAAATTTTTTAAAATACAGACAGCTGTATCCCGTGCCGTGCCATGTGTTGCAGTGTCTCGTGCCCTGTGCACCACTGTCATAGGGGGAAGGCTGTCGCTCTCCCCACTTAGCGGGCAGTTTTCCTAGGCAGAGGGTAGGGTTCTGGAAAATAGCAATGGCATGTGGAAGGAAAGAGAGGGAGAGGAGACAATCATAAAAGCAGAGAGAGAGGAGAGAAGAAAGACAGAGAGAAGAAAGAAAGAAAGAAAGAAAGAAAGAAAGAAAGAAAGAAAAGAGAAGAGAAGAGAGAGAGAAAGAAGGGGGAAAACTCAACTATGCTCACTAAGATTGGCTGTGATGGCAAAGAGGGAAGAAAGAGAGAATGAAGAAATAAAGAATAAAGAGGTGGCTGATCCATAATTGCCTGAATGTGGTGCCAGAGGGATTTAAACCCTGCCCCACAATGGCAGGTTGGTGTGCCCTTTTAATGCAGGGACCCAGTGGTGCTGGGCAGAATGGCCCTAGTTGGTGAGATCATCTTAGAGGTCTGAGGGAGGTTTCATCGGCAGCAAGGGGCCCAGTAGATGGCTGTCACAGCTGCCGTGTGTGGTGGGCAGCACTCCCACAGAGGGCACGCTAGAGTTGCCCATGCTCTTTAGGTTGATTTGCCCTAGGTGGAGGGTAGTGACCTGGAATCCAGTAGTGGCGTATGATAGGAAAGAGAGGGAGAGAAGAGGGAAAAGAAGAAAGAAAGAGAGGGGGGGGAAACAAAACAAACCTGAGCCTGTTGAGACCAACCGTGGTGGGAAATATAGAAGGGAGAGCAAATAAAGAAAAAATAAATAGAGTGGTAAGTAAGGAGATAACTGAGAGTTGATCACCTGTCTGTGGCACTGGAGGAGTTCCAACTCTTCCTCAATTTAACAGGGTGGTGTGCCCGCTTGATGTAGTGTTCCACAGATGCAGGGTGGAATTACTCTCAAAGGCAAGATCACACCAGTGGCCAAGCATCAGTTCCCATCGCAGTATTGAGTGCTGGAGTTCACTGGTATCAGAATAGAAGTTCTTACTAAAGAAAACAAAAGTTCTGACTAAAGAAAACCATAGAATTATTTATGAACTGGCTCACTGAATTGAAAAAATGGCACCTGATGCTTCACCAGTGTGATTTCCCTCCTAGACCATCTTCATCCCTTAGCAATTGATCATGGAGATGAGGATATGGATTCAGGAAGTACTAAAGCCTCCATGGTTATGTTCAATATGGTAGCCACTTGCCATATCTAGCTGTCTACGTTTAAATTCATTGAAATCACAAGACATTAAATACTCCATTCCACAGCCATCTTTTAGGAAGTTAATGATCACATTGAGCTAGAGGATATCTTTTTGGTTAGGGCAGATATAAAATGCTTCCACATTTGGAGAATGTTCCACTTATTGCTCTGGAGCTCCTTTGCTCTTTCAAAATGTATGATTAAGTGTGAAGATCAATTACAGAGAATTTGTCATATAACAGAAGGAAGCATGACTATGAACTACTGTGGATTGGCACCGGAAAAATCCTTCCTTAGATGTTCGTGAGTTGGATTGCTCTCTCCCCTCTAGAAGATCAGTGACATGTGGTGTATCAACTATATCTGCATGACCCATGTATTTCTATTAGTAGGGTTATCAAATATATGGTAATGATGGCTTTGAATAAAGACTCCTCATCAACCTGACTGAACCTTTCTCTCTCCATCAGCTCCGGGGAAGGTCCTTGTCTCTTCAGCTTCTGTTTCCTAGTACTTTGGAAGTCTCCAGGTGGTTTAGCATCTATCTTCCCTCACTTCAGCTTATTTCATCAGCTTCTTTTTTTTATATTATAAGCTGTTGACTTAAGACACACTATACATCCAGCCTGGCTAACATAACAAAGACATCCATTCCCAAACAAAATGATAACCACAGGCACAGAACTTAGAATTCACAACCCATATTTTGAGGGAACACAATTCAATCCATAAGAATGTATGAAACAATGGATGCTTGTGTTAGCTCTGCTCCTCTAAGAAGCTAGTTAGATGTGAAGAAATCCAGAGAACGTAGACAGAAACCGTGTGGTCATTGCAACATCTGTGAAGGAGAGCAAGGAGGCAGGGAGGGAGATTGAGTATGAAGAGTCTTGGAATACAGCAGTTTCAAGTAAGTTACAGTGAGACTGATGAGGAGTCTTTAGTCAAAGTCATCAATCCAAGGAGTCCTGAGGATCATAGGAATGAGCCTGTATTCAGTTCCCTATTGAGTTGGGTCATTAGAAACAAGGTGTTGGTGAAGAGGTGGTAGAGAAGCTATAAGGGCAGCAGTTGGACCATTATATAGTCATTCTCCCCAACAGAAGGTCTGAGCAGCCCACAATACTATATCATGGATTATCAGTAAAGGAGGCCTAGTGGAGTAATAGTTAAGCACTCAGCTGCTAATTGAAAGGCTGGGTATTCAAACCTGCCCAGCATAGAATAGAAGATCTGATGATCTGCCATCACGAAGATGCTCATTGCCATCAAGTCAATACTGATGCACAGCAACCCTGCTGGCCAGAGTGAAAACTACCTCAGTGGGTTTCAGACGCTATGAATCTTTATGGGGGTAGAAAGCCTCATCCTTATCCCACAGAGCAGCTAATGTTTTCAAGCTCCTGACCTTGTGGTTAGCAGCCCAATTTGTAACCACTACCCCACCAGGCTCCATAAAGATTACAGTCAAGAAAACTCTACAGTACAATTCTACTCTGTCCTATAGGGTCAAAATGAGTAGAAATAGTCATGATGGGGCACAACAGCATATATGTGTAAACAAGATTCCCTGATGATTCCTATAGACCCTCAGATTCTTACAAATCCTATTCTTACAGATCCCAGTGATTCATATGATTCTTGAGAATCACCCGAGGTTTTTGTTAAAACACAGATTCTGCAGCAGTCTCTTTGATGGGAAAGCGAATTAGAACCAAAATGAATCCAATCACTGTCCACACAGAATCTGTTCTTTGCAACCAGATGATGGGGAAAGGAGCAAGCTGACAAGAGGGAGAACTTTTAGAGAAAAGAACTCTATGAGAGCTTAACACCACATGGGGAAAAGACAAAAACTCTTCCACCTCTGACCATGTCTGCAGAGGCCAAGTTGAGAACCTAGACATGCTAGGCTGTAACCAATGGTGTCAGGGAAGACCAAATACATGAGCAGGATTTTCATCACGGATATAAGGGGTATCTATTGATGAGATGACTTGGGAAGCCTGGACTTTCAGCCTCAACCTGTAGTAATAAAGCACCACTTACTCCTTCCTATCGGGAAAGTATCAGAGGAGGCCTCCTGAGAAGTCAGATCTTTCACTCAGTGGTCATTGTGGCCATCCTTCACCAGGGCATCAATGGAGGTCACACGGTGAGCAGTAATGGGACACTCCTACCATTCCCAAGCAGTTAAGCATGAAGGGATACTTAATGGGGTGTGAACTTCCACCATCACACAGTGGTAAGGTGGATCCCCTTGTCTCAGGTGTCCACAGAAAAGGAGTGGGGAACTTAGCATTCTACTCCAATCTGGCAGTAACAAGGCAGCACCACCCCTGCCCTGCCTTGCCTTCCCTTCCCAAGTGGTGTCAGAAAATACCAGCTAAAATAAAAGTTTTAAAAAGAGTCAAAGACTCATTACATAATATTTAAAATGCCCAGATTCTGGGGGGAATGGTTAATAGGTGGAAGAAGGCAAGAGAAAGCTGAAGAGGAACTGTGGGAGTGTATACCAGAAACAGCCCACTCAGGTAAGCCACTTCCTGGGACACAGCAAGGTGTTGATGAAGGAAAGTGGGAAAGGGCTGAGGTTGATGGTGCGATACTGAAGACAACCTTTCTGAACACTGCCCAGACTCCTGTGGATACAGGAATGTTTTTTGTTTCTTTCTTTTTTCATGGTGAGATAGTTAATTGTGCCAACCTGGCCGATAAACACATGTGGGGTTAATTGAAGGGTGGAGGGATAAACTCGCCTTTGGAGTTCTCAGGTCTCTTGCTTTCTGATGGCTGGACTAGGGTGAAGCTACCTTAGCCAGTTCCCTGCTTCAGCTGGCAAGGCTCACTTCCTGCAAGACATCCCTGAGGAGCAGCCACATGGACTACCCCAATGCATCCCTGGGTGCCGGCGCAGCCATGTGGAGACCCCTGGCAGTGCTGAGACGTTTACACATTAACTGACTCGGCTTTCCTCCAGCAGTCAGAATCATTGTGTCTGTTTTGTGAGATGGAGGAGGACTTTGTGGATTGGTGGCAGACCTATGGGATAATGTTGGACTTGTGAGCTTGGGCAGCTCTGGGTAGGGGTGTTTTCTTTATGTGCACTTAACCTTTATATAAAACTCTCTCTTATACATAAGTTTCTGTGCACTTTTTTTCTTTTAAATGCCCAGAGTAACACACATGGGGATGGTAAATAACAACATGCACCTTTTTATGAAATAATAATATGGTGGAAGTTCTCTGAAAGCTGCTCCACTCTGAACAAATGGAAGCTAATCTTTTCTTTACTATTGTAAGAAGCTATATCCTTTTAGTATGTGGAGCTTGCAGATATAGGGGAGATTGTTGGAGAAATTTAACCACAAAGATATAGGAACATTTTTGTTTTCTTTTTAAACCTAATATATATATATATACTTTTTAAATTTTGAGAGTTTATTACTGCACCAAATCCATTTACCCTGATTTTCTATACTTCCTTAAGTGGAATTTGTTCAAGCCAGTCCTGATAGTTACCTATGAGCAAGCCAAGTCTGTTTCTATCCACAAATTCCTGAAAGTTATGGTTAATAGGCATATTACACTGATTTTTATCATCTAACCAAACTATCAATAGTCTTTAATACTCGAGCCACTGGGCTGCTCAATAATAATTGTCACTTTCATCAGGACAGGGTTTTCACCCACTCCATTATCCTCCCTCGACCCTTCACGTTGCTCTGATCTGTCACCTAATGCCTTCCCAGCGATGGGTGGCACTTTACCATTTTCTGATAGCAACAGTATTTCTACTTTATTTGCAGTCATGAGCATTTCCCTTTTCTTTGATGCAGAACCAACATGTATGCTGGATTTACGCTTTGGAGCCCTGGTGACGAGGGTAAGTAAGAGGCAAAATTAAACCAACTGCAAAGTTACACATGCAGCACCGTGCTAACAGCAACATGATCTGGTTTCTAAAGGTAGACGTGTTCTCCTTCCTTGAGCTGATGCTGAAGCCTTGCCAAGTTTCCATCAGTGTCACCAAGTATTGTGTGTCTCCATTTTTATAAGCCATTGTATGTAGGTCATCATTTTAGGCTCTATGACAGTTTATTCTTAAGTACAAGTTGTCCGTGAGTTGGATGTTCTTAACCCAGGGACTTCCCTTACTATATTTATAAATATTCACTATTGTAACCTCTATCATAGCACTATTTACATTTAATCAGTGTTTTGAGGATGTCTTGTTACCTTTAAATGTCTAGAAAGTGTCATTGAGGTAGCTTACATAGGAAGTGAAAGTAAAAGAATGTATAGTTTATAGCACACTGCTGTATTAAAATTGCTTATGATATAACAATTAATGAAAACCACATAATACAAATATGCTCAGATATAAAGGATTTGTGAGCTCACGGGTATGTAAATCCTAGTACAGAAGAGAAGGGACATGTCTAAGGGAGCCACAACCTCATCCACCCTGCAACCTGAAGAACTAGATGGTGCCCAGCTATCCCTAGATCACTTTGACTACATTACAAAGGTTTTTCCTGGACAGAAGGAGAGAAAAATAAGGAAACTAAATCACACTTTTATTTTTTTTAAAAAAAGAGGAACTGATATAGCAGAAAATAGGACTCCCTAAATCTATTTCTCCAAGACACTCTTTAAACCCAGAACCAAGCTTAACCTCTGCGATTATCCTTTAACAAAATAGCCTAATGACACACAAAATCAAATATATCACGCACAAGATTTGTGCCATACACAATCCAGCAATACCTTTGCTGGGCATATACCCTATAGAAATAAGAAACAGAATCTGAACAGAGGTATGCTCTCCCATGTTCACTGTAGCACAGCACACAACAGCAAAAAGTTGGAAACCTCCAAAATGCTCTTCAGTAGAAGAAAAATCGAGAAACTCTGCTACAAACACACAACGGAATAATATGCCTCACTAAAATAATGATGAAACCATGAAACACCTCAAGCCATGGAAACCATTTTGCTGGAGACCATTACACTGAGTGAAGTTTGTCAAACTCAAAAGGATAAATCTTGTAGGAGTTCACTACTATAAGGATAAACACCAAGATGAAGGCAGGCTTCTGCTCCCAGGTCATGTCATCTTTTAATCTAGTCTCCCAAGTGACAATGTAGAGAGCCTGTCTAGCGTCCATGAACCACATACGTCCCCTTTCTAGATGTACGTCTTAAAAACCAATTCCACAGAGGGGAGACCTCACTTCAGCTGGACTCCGCTTTTCAAGACTGGGTTAGAGGAAGACCATTCAGTGGCTACCATCGAATACTGTGCTAAGGTCACCCCAAATCAACAGACATTCCTACCAGAAGGATAAGCTAACCTTACTGGAAATTCAAGACTGAACAGTTGAAATATGGGGAGAGGAGCATGTCTGTTTCAGAGAAAGGTATTACGTTTCTGTTGGTGGGTAAATGGGAAGGAGCAACCCCCCATGGGGGTGGGGCAGGGGGAAGTGCTTAACGATACTTATACAGAACCCAAGAGGAGAATATGCCCAATGTTATGTTCTTAATTGGTCACTCTTAACCTAATTTCTTTCTGTACAATTTTAACCTGAACAAGTCAATCATTCATGGATTGAAGATCATAGCCAGTCTATATTTGTATAGTTTCCTTTTCTCAATAGTGTTTTAAATTCAATACCATTGGCTAAATTAGTAACACTATCAATAGAATTATTTTATATCCTAGGGTTATAACTGATAATATTTTAAACATAAAATGATAATGGTGTCTCTAAAGTGAAATATATATGTGTATGTATATGTATGTGTGTGTATGTATATATATATATATATATATGTGGATTTTGAGTTTGCACTTAATTCAGCCCTAATTTAAGAAGAATTGGGTTGAAGAATTCCTGAAGATATGGGTGCAATAGCAAAACATGGTAAAGCAACCAGATGGAGCCTACCTATCAGAAAGAATAGAGTCTCAAATTCTTAACACAAAACAGACAGCCATTTAAGTGAAGCCTCAACTAAGTCCACATAGAAAAAGCACACAATCCTGTGTGATCTGAGGATTATAAATAATAAAACCCAAATTGTAAAGGATGGAATGGCATCAGAGCTTAAATTGTGAACACCTGCTTTGCAGAAAAGGCTATGGATGACCATGTAAGCGCAACAATCCATTTGAAGTGTCAACAAATGGATTAAGTCTTCAGTGAATCCCCGCTGACCATAGTGGAAGGATATAAATAGTCTTGTTTTCAGGTAGAATTTTAAAGTCAATTATGACAGATATAGTTAGGTTAAAATGTTATATCTTATCATTCTATCTCTCTTTTGATTCATTTTAAAGTTGTTAAGGTTTGTTTAAAGAAGTGAAGGGGATGTTTACATGAATTAAACATCCGGTGAATTCCCTCTGACCATAAACCAGGGATGTGAATGGCCTTGCTCTCATGCAGAACGCACTGGAATGTGGATTATCTCAGATGCTGTTAAGTTAAAATTTACCACCTTATCATTTGAGTTCCCTTTTGACCCATTTTAAATGTGTTCTGCCTTTCAATATTTTCTGCTTTGTTTTCTGTTTTACTTTGTCATCATTGTTGGTGTTGCGGATGTTATTGTTTTGTATGTTTTTCTCTATATGACACACAGCATAGATATATCTATTAGAGATAGTAATTGGATTCATGGTTTCAGGGAAGACTGTGGGGAGATGGGGTGCTAATAACAATGAGTATAAAGAACAATAAAATGTTCTAAAATTGATTGTGGTGATTGTATGATTCTTTGTTAATATGATTGAACTATCGAACTGTATGCTATGTGAATTATATGCCAATAAAACCTATAGATAAAAGATTGGTACCTTATTTAAAACCACCAGTATGGGGCAAAGCACAATACTCAAATTAAAGAGAGAAAAATAAAAGGGCAAATAAACTAGTGTACTGGAAAGAGAACAACTGAACACAATTAAAAAGAGTTTTGAGATATTGTGAAAAATGTAACTATTGTCATGGTTCAACTTGTGAGGAAATAGTCAAAAGATTGACTAAAGGGAATAAGATATTGTTAGTCCAGGTAGACAAAAGGAGCAAATCCAGGGACACTCATAATTGTATAAGAAAGAGCTTTAATAAAGAGTTACTGTATATTAAGAAATATTAAGAAAATATCCCAACCCAGTTCAGATCAAGTCCCATAAGTCCAATATTAGCCCATATGTCCAATACCCTCTATAAATTCCTCTTCAGACTCATACAACACATTCAATGACACCGAGTGAAGGAAGATCACAGGACATTTGGTAGAAAGTCTTGTGGATCCAGTGGCAGTGGAAGCATCTAAGCACTGATGTGGGTCTCCATGTGCGTTCTCCAGCTCCAAGGCTATGGCTGCCATCAGCATAGTTCCATGTGGCTTGTCAACAGGAATGTCTCACAGGGAAAGAAAAGAGAGAGTGTGTGTGTTGTGCCTCCAACTAGGAAGACAGGAGTTCCCAGAATCCTCAGGAGAAGGCAGCCAGGCCCACACAGAGGCTCATTGGTTATGGTCTGATTGACAGGTTAGACTCCACCCCTTCTCAAGTTGACAGGAGATTGCGTAATTTAAATTTTTTATAGCTTCATATTTTAAATAAGTCATTTTTATTGGGGGCTCATACAACTCTTATCACAATCCATACATATATCCATTGTGTCAAGCACATTTGTACATTTATTGCCATCATCATTTTCAAAACATTTTCTTACTACTTGAGCCTTTGGTATCAGCTCCTCATTTTTCCCCTTCCTTCCCCTCCCTCCATCCCTCATGAACCCTTGATAATTTATAAATTATTATTATTTTTCCATGTTTTCCACTGACCAATGTCTCCCTTTACCCACTTATCTGTTGCCCATCCTCCTGAGAGGGAGTTATAGGTAGGTCATTGTGATCGGTCCCCCCTTTCTCCCATTGAAATATAACTAATATACTATGCAATTCACTCATTTCAAGTGTATAATTCAATGGCTATTTGGTACATTCATAAAATTGTGTATCCATTACCACAATCAATTCTAGAAAATATTCATTACTCCAAAAAAGAAGCAACATACCCATTTGCAGTACACCAATCCACCCAGGTTTAGGGAAAACACTTACTATTCACTTTGCAACTCATTAGGGGACATTTCAAATTTACAGTAATCATAAAAAATTGACTAGCCAACAATTAAAAAATTAATGACATACCTCTGGCAGTAAGGGACACCAAGGTACGAGGCAACAGTGACACTGACTGGTGGTTAAGGCTATGCATCTACTTTGCTGAGCCATGAAGCTCACTGATGTGGCAACTATCCTCCAGATTGTAATCTGAAGTGGCCTTTTTCACTGTGTCAGAATGGCAATTTGCGTATTAACTATGGAATCTAAAGTGAGCAGTGGGTTTACTTCTGTCTCCATAGACTTATCCATATTCATGAAAATCAAACATCTGATCTCTGGCTTCTTTCACTTAACATATTATTTTTTAGATTTATCTAGGTTGCATTATATATCAGGATTTCACTTCTTATTGCTAAATAATATCTTATAGCAGGGAAATACTATATTTTATCCATATATCAGACTGTAGACATTTCACTATTTCCACTTTTGACAAATATGAATAATGCTGCTCTAAACTTTCATTTACAAGTATTACTGTCTTTATTTCTCTTGAGTATATACCTCTGAGTAGAATTAATGAATCGTGTAATAGCTCCATTTTCAACATGTTGCAGAAATGTCGGATTGCTTTTGAAAGCATCTGCACCATTTTACACCTCCAAAAGCATGCCAATACATGGTATTGTTCACCTTTTTCATGTTAGCCATCCTAGTAAATACGAATGGAGCCCTGATGGCATACTGGATTAAACATTAGGTTGCTATCCACAAAGTCAGCTGTCCAGACCCACCAGATGCTCAAAAGGGAAAAAAGATGAACTGTCTACCCATGGGAATATGTAGCCTTGGAAATCCAACACAGTGGTGCTGCACTGTCCTATAGGGTTGCTAAATGTGGGAAGCAACTTGATGGCTGTGGGTTTGGTGTAGTCAGTATGAAGTGGTATCTCATGGACAGATTGATTTGTATTTTCTCATGGCTGATCATATTGAGCATTTCTTTCCATGTTTTGGGCCATTTCGATACTGTGTTATGTTAGTTCTCTAGAGAAGCAAAACCAGAGATTGATATAACTCTACATCTTTAAAGGAATTTATATCAAGGAAGTGGCTCAAATGGTTGTAGAAGCAGTTCAGTCCAGTCTGCTGCAAGTGTGTGGGTTCTATGTTAAGTCGGAGCTTTTCTAGACTTGCATAGCTGCAAGGCTTGACAAGCAAGGAAGCAAGAAGCTGGAACAGGGAGATCATTGGTGATGGATACAGAAACAGATGAGTGTAAGATTGGCAGGTCAGATGTTAATGTCTCATGACTCCCAGGGTCGGCAAACAATATGGTGTGTCAATGAGCCAGATTCAAGGTCCATACCAACAAGAATGAGCAAGCCTTCCCATAGAGTCTGCTTAAAAGGAGTATACCACACCTCTAAGGAAACTTCCTATAAATTGCATCTGGGCTGTGCCTTGAGTAAGGAGGCTGCACCCCTTCTTAGTCCTTTTACACCTGCTTGGGTGCTCCCAGCAGATCCCATCAGAGTGTTATTTACATTTTATTACACATTATGGGGAGGCCGCAACTTCCCAAGAGTAACAACTGCTGAGAATCCTGGCCCAGCCAACTTCTCACAAAACATAACTAGCACAGATATCGTTATTGGAGAAATATCTATTTAAGTCCTTTGCTTGTTTTTTAATTGGGTTGTCCATTTTTATTGATGAATTATAGCTTTCTGTATATTAAACTCATATATGATTTGCTAATATTTTTTTCACATTTACTAGATTTGTTTTTCACGTACTGGATGCAAAGGACAAAAGTTGTGTTCTTTGATGCAAACAAAGTTTTTAACTTTGATGAAGTCTAATATGTCTGTGTTCTCTTTTGTTGCTCAGGCTTTTGATGTTGCAGATATGAAAGCTTTGTCTAATGCAATCTGTGAAGGTGCACTCCTGTTTTCTTTCACAAATTGTATACTTTTAGCTCTTACATTTTTGTCTATGATCCATTAGGTGTCAGTCTTTGTATAGGGAGGGGTAAGGGCGAGTTCTAAATTTATTCTTTTGATAATCTTACATGTCTAGTTGCTCCAGTACCATTTGTTGAAAAGACCATAATTATTCCCATTGAAATATTTTGGCCACTTTGGTGAGATTCAATTAACCACAAATGTGATAAGGGCTTGTTTTGGGAATTTCAATTCTGTTCCATGTAGATCCATGAATCTATGTATATGCACCAGTATCACACAGTCTTTAATACTGTATTCTTCTAGTAAATTTTGAAATGAGGAAATATAAGTCTCTTGACTGTTCATTGACTGTTACTTTGACTAATCTTGATATCTTGCTAATTCTACTTTTAGCTTGTCAATTTCTGCCCCAAAGGGGTGGTGATTATTTTGTTGAATCTGTATACAGATAATTGACATAAATATGTTTGTTAGTTGTTGTTAAGTGCTGTTGAGACATTTTTAACTCACAGTGGCCCTGTGTACAATAGAAACAATGTACAAAAGTTCAGACTTTTGCCGTCCTCCTAATTGTTCCTGTGTTTTAATCCATCGCTATTGTCAGTGTATCAATCCATCTCATCAAGAGTCTTACTCTTGAGCACCTAAATTAACACTCCTATCCTCACAGTAATAGGTATTGGGAAGCTGAAAACCACACCTCACTGCTGAGTTTGTCAGCAAAAGGAAAACTTAAAAATCCAAAGGAAGCAATGCAGACAAGAATAAAGGCAGAGAGGGCCGAGAAACACAGAAAAAAGTGAATGAATAAATCTACAGAAATGTGCCCAGTTGTGCTTTAGTCAATCTTTAAAAAGTGATTAATTTAAAATAAATTAAGATGATGCATATTTCTTAATTGTTGTCTAGAAATGATTTGGAAATTGGGTGAGAGGTGGAGGAGACAGGCACCATGCAAGAATGACATATATTTCTCTTTTTCAACTCAATAAGCGCTGCTCATTACCCTGTGCACATTTTATATTTCAAAATTGTCTACAGACATGCCAATTTATATTTTCTGGAGCTTGTACTACAGGAGCCCGTTAGTTACTTCTTGTAGGTCATAACTCTTGTAAACTGTGAATTAATCCCACATTTGGTCAAGGAGGTCAAAGCCAAGTTACAGTGGTGACTCGTGGATCAAAATCCTTTACTTCTTCCCTCAGCCTTTTTGTGCAGGAAACGATCTTGAGGTGGTTCTTGATATTATCATTCTCTCTGCTGGTTCAACATGTGCTAAAGCCCGGTATTGTTCCGGGGAAAGCATTCTTTTACTTCTAGTGAGTAGTCATGTCCTCTTGGTCACTGACTGTCCATTGTTTCTCTTTGGCAATCAACATTTCCTCTAGAAATATCACTTCCCTCTATAGAAATCCCTATTCCTCACCCAATGAAGTTGAGTTCCTACAAAGGATGGTATCTCACTGACCTTTCAGCCAATAGAAAATCTCTTGACTCTAGTGATTGATTCATGTTACACAATCAATGAGACACCTTAGTGACACTTCTAGGAAAAATAAGGAGCCCAATTTTCTTCCATCAAATTTGACAATTTACTATTTGTAGATACTTTAACCCACCATGCATCTATCAGGTTGTTTACATGGGTAGCTGCTATGGTGCTGGAAACGATGCTACTGGTATTCCAAATACCAGAAGTGGGTACAGGTTTCAGCAGAGTTTCTAAGCTAAGATAGACTAGAAAGAAAGCCGAGAGATTTACTTCTGAAAGTCAGGCAGGGGAAAGATGATCCCCCTGGGTTGGAAGGCATCCCAAATACACAGTGGTCCACAACAATGGATTTGAGTATGTCAGCAGTTATGCAGATAACGCAAGACTGAGCAGCCTTTTGTTCTATGGTACATGAATCAAAGTAGACTTGACTGCAACGAACACAATACCTGCTTTACTGTCTGACGAAAGTCGGAATCTATGGGAAACACCAACCAGCCAGGGTTAGGGTTAACCAGAGCAAGAACAAGCGAGCGGAGCAAGCAACATCCTGGAAACCGGAATCACGAAGGGCCTGCAGTCACCCACTGTCTACTAGTGAATTGCACCAACACATTAATTTTACATTTCTAAAACTGGTTTTGAATGGGTTTTTCATCAATGGCATCATTGATACTTCCTAAAAATATCTGCGGTCATATTCAGTTGTGCTTTTTTGTCTACCATTAGCAAATAGGATAAAATGATGACTTGCTCTCTATTTCTCTGTACATATTCTAATGAATTTACATGTACCATATTGATGTCCTTTGTTCTTGAATTCTCTGTATCTTTACCCTCCTGAGTCCATAATCATGTACTTCTGTCTCTATTCTTTCTGTGAAGGAAAAAGTCTTGTAGTAGTTCTTGATATGATCTTTAGCTGAGATGTTTCCATATGTCCTAAAGCACAGGTACTACCAGGGGGAAACTTCTTAGAGAACAGTGGAGAGAGTTTGATCTTCAGTAATGGGATTCTTCTCTCTCCATGTAGCTCTTCCTTGATAGTGACCTTCAGATAATTGTGTGCAGGCCATCAAGAGTGGATGAGGAATTACATATGAGCCTGTTTGGTGAAAATATAAGTATGTGTGCCAAATTCTTTCCACATTCCTTACATTTCTCTTACCAAGTCTTACAAAAGTCCACCAAGGGCAGAAAGGTATGATGCATTTTGAAGTATGTATAACCCCCTATAGCTCAGTGGCCACAAAATGTGGTCTCTGGACCTTTTGTCCCAGAATCACCGAGGTCACACATTATACCGTGTTTTCCCGAAAGTAAGACATCCCCCCAAAATAAGACCTACTTACATTGTTGTCTCTCGCTGAATTATAAGACATCCTCTGAAAATAAGACCTCCCCGAACATAAGGCCTCCGCAATAAGGCCCCCCGAAGGTACCATAACTCTGGACTCTTGACCGTAGTGGCGGGCACCACTGTGCCGCTCACTGTTGGCTGCAGCGCAGCCGGAGCAGACAGGAAGTGAAAGTAAATGTATCATTGATTGTTGTACATCGAAATAGTGGTGGTAACAAGAAATTCTTGATACTGTAAGATTCATTGTCTGGTTATGTTGGTTTGTGATGACAACTACTACCGTACCATATACAGGTAATAATTTTCCTTTCTTTTGTTCAACAATAAATGTGTACCATATTCTTCATGGAAATATAAGATATCCCCGGAAAATAACACCTAGCACATCTTTGGGAGCAAAAAATAATAAAAGACACTGTCTTATTTTCAGGGAAACAGGGTAAAAGCTGATCAAAAAGTCCCTGGGTAATCGATTATATGTATTGGACATGAATGAATACATTCCTCTGCTAATCAAATGGGCAGAGGTTAAACTCTACCCAGAGGCACCTGAGAAGACAGGACTGCGGATACACTCCTACAACAACCCTATGGAGCAGTACTACTCTGACACACATGGGATCACCATGCAGAAACGACTCAATGGCAACTGGTTTAATTCCCCAAGGTCATGATCACACCAGAAACAGATTTTATGTTTTCTTAATGAAAGACTACACCCTCGTGTGATTATTTCATACCACACTAGGATATATTTTCAATTGACTCTTTTAGCAGACAAAAATGAGAATGAAAGGGACATTTTCTCCCAAATGTATGGTGGACAGCTAAGGTGTTAGATGGATATGATTTCTGCCAAAGACCTGGTGACCTAAATGAGGTCAACCATGTACATGATGTGGGCAGAGCTGTTGCAACAAATGGATACGTGGTTCCTTCTTGTGGTGTCAGAACGTCACTGCGTTACAGTGAGCTGTGGCTCCATTAACTGATTCCGAGTGATTCCTGTTGAGTAATTGCTGTCTCTAAGGGAATGTCAATGCAGGCTGCTAGCAACTGTCACTTTCCATCAGCTATGAGTTATGCTGTGTAATGGGTTCAGGTGCTCGTCTAAATTGACTGTCATAAAATCCTTGCATGTGCTAATTCAGTGGAATCATCTCATCTCAGATGATGAAAACAAAGGTGCAGAATAGTGACAAGAGAGTGAAGGGGATAACCTCCACACTGCTGATGAGGGAGGCAATGTCTAAAAACTGCTCCTGATTCATCGTTCACTCAGCATGGTAATTAGCAACTCCCCTAAAATGTTCCTGGGCTCTCTGATGATGTTAGGAGAAAAAACAAAGTAGGAAGCCCTTGTGTACTGTTGTTAGACTTAATTACAGCCAATGTGTATCCAAATGTGTATCCATATCTAACATTGTATGTGTATCTTTTGACCCACTAATTATCATTTCAGAAGAGGATGTGGAACAAGGGATATACTATTGCTGTGGTCAGGTGGACCTTGGCTGAAAGCAGAGAATACCAGAAAGACATTCACTCGGGTTTTATTGACCATGCCAAGGCATTCAATTATGTAGATCATAATAAACTATGGATAGCCTTGAGAGGAATGAGAATTCCAGAACCATTCATTATATTCATGTAGAACTTGGGCATGGATCAAGAGGCAGTTATGCAACCAGAACAAGGGAATGCTACACAGTTTAAAACCAGAAAAGATGTGTGTAAGGGTTGTTATCCTCTCAACATATGTTCAACCTGTATGCTGAGCAAATGATCAAAGAAGCTGGATTCATGAAGAAGAATGTAGTAAAGAAGAATGTAGCATCAGGTTCAGAGGAAGGATTATTAGCAGTCTGAAATATTGTGTTAGTCTGGGTAGACTAGAGAACCAAATCCAGGAGACTCATGTGTGTATAAGAATGAACTTTATATACAAGAGTAGTTGAATATTGGGAAAACATCCCAGCCCAGACCAGATCAAGTCTATAAGTCTGATATAAGGCCATGTGTCCAATACCAATCTATAAACTCCACTTCAGACTCATGAAACGCATGCAATGATGCCAAATACAGGAAGATCACAGACCAGTGGGTGCAAAATTGTGGGGATCCATTGGTGGTAGAAGCATCTCAGCACTGGCAGGTTTCTCCATGTGGCTCCTTCGGTTCCGAGGGCATGGGGTCAATCAGTGTTATGTGTCTTGTCAGGAGAGCATCTCTCATGAAGGAAACAGATAGAGAGAGATTGTCTCCCGCCTCCATGGAGGAAATACAGGAATTCCCAAAATCCTCAGGGAAAGGCCATGCCTACACAGAGGCCTCATTGGCTATAACTCAATTGACACACTAGACTCTACCCCTTCACTCTTAATCCTCTCCAGTCCCAAATTGACACCATATTATGTAACTACCACAGATATGCAAATGAAACAATCTTGCTTGCTCAGGGTGAGATTATTGGAATCACTTGCTGATGAAGATCAAGGATTGTAGCCTTCAGTATGGACTACAACTCAATGTCAAGAAGACCCAAATCTTCTCAACTGGACCAATAGGTAACATCATGGTAAATGGAGAAAAGATTGAAGTAGTCAAAGATTTTGTCTTGCTTAGATCCACTATCAATGCAGATGGAAGCAGCTGTCAGGAGATTTTTTTTTAATTACATCGAATAAATCAGCTTCATAAGACCTCTTTAGAGTGCTGAAGAGCAAAAATGTAACTTTGAGGACTAAGATGCACCTGACCTAAGCCCTGGTATTTGTAATGGCCTCATATGGATGTGTAAGTTGGACACTGAATAAGGAAGACTGAAGAAGAATCTACGCATTTGAATTGTGTTGAATAGTGTGTTGAATTGTGAAGAAAATTGAAATTACCATGGACTGTCAAAAGGACAAACTGATCTGTCTTGGAAGAAATGTGGCCTGAGTGACCCTTAGAGGCAAGGATGATGTGACTTTGTCTTATAGACTTTGAATATGTTGTCAGAAGAGACCAGTTCCTGGAGATGGACATTCTTCTCGGTAAAGCATGGGGCAGAGAAAGAGAGGGAGGCCCCAAGGAGATGAACTGACACCATGTGATACCAATGGTCTCCAGCATAGGAACGATTGTGAGGGTAGTGCAGGCCCGAGCTGTGTTGTGTTCTCCTGGGCAAAGGGTTCCTATGTGTTGGAATGGACCCAGTGGCACCTAACAACAACAATCACAAGTTGCCACTTCTAGAATGTGACCCCAGGAAGCGGATACTGCAAGGGCAAAACAGTTTATGTGCACACTGTGTTCTCTGTAGCAATATTTACATGAATGATAACTCAGAAGCAACATGTGTGTTGACAGCAGAGGGCTTTTTATGGGACGTGCCTATAAAAAGGAAAGGAAATCAAGCTTGATTAATTAGGAAAAAGAAGAGGGAGACCCTCAATGAGAGGAAGACTTGACTGTGGCGGCAACAATAGTCTCAGTCACAAAAATGATTGTGAGGGTGGCGCCAGACCAGGGAGTGTTTTGCTCTCTTACGTGGATCCCCTTGCGTCTGAATCAAGTTGATAGCACCACTACTGCCAACACCATCATGATATTTTCAAACATTAAAAATTATGATACAGATCTATATGTGTATTGACATGCATGTATGTGCAGTGTATATAACTGATTACAAAAAATGAATTGAATGGGATATATAATTATACCACAGCTATAAAACTATATTAGTTGTTGAATGCCTCTGAGCTTGAATTTGCCACAACTCCAATGGCCAAGTGTGAAAAAAAAATCTGCACAGTATTGGTAACTTTGCTCAATAATTGAGGCAAACATCTGACTTGAAAAAAACCTGCCAGGACTGAGAATAAGTCATGAGTTCTGTGGGTGACTCTCACTCAGACAACATTATGTTAGTGCTTCCACTAGAGCACCCAAACATACATTTTTGTGCCTTTTTTGGGGGGTACTTATTTGCATAATATATCACATAATTGTGCTTTTTGGGGGGTGATTTATTTGCATAATATATTGCAACCATGGCTACAAAGAAAGTGATACCAAGAGCAAAATTCAAAGGAAAACCACGACAGAGTAAAAGAGAAATCATTACAGAATTTGACACCATTAACCACAGAAAATAGAACCGACACCATCAACGTGGTTGAAAAGTTACTGCTAATTTGGATAAATCAGAAACACCTCAATGACAATAGCAGATCCCAGCATAGAAAATCCTCCACAATGATTTAAAGTCCTGGAAAAATGACTTGAGAAGCATAATTTTGGGGGCCTCAGAACCAATTAGTTGGTTTTCCATTATTCCTTAGGGGGAAAAATATGTTCAGTTCTCAAACTTTTCAGTATTAGAACACAAATTTTCAACAAATTGAGCTTGACATCTGAGGTGTCACTGTACATATATTTATATGTGTTTATGGAAATGAAAAAGGTCTGGAAACTTATTCACTGAAAATTTAATCAAGGTTTTACGAGAATAATAAGATCTGACATAGTGTTTTACTTTTTTCCTCTGTACTTTTCTGTGCTGCTTGAATTCGTACATGAATATTCTGGGTTGCTGTTTTTTAAATGGAAACAATATGCTATTTTAAAAGAAAATAATATGATGGGAAACTTTATGTGTGTGTAAATGAGGGCGATGAATTTGAAAAGGGTTCTTATAATTATACCTCCATTCAGAGATGATGATTGTGATGATGATGGGTGAATTGCATAATAACCATGTAGGGGAGAAAAACATTAATTTACAATTTATTGGGACAGTATCAATATGTGCTCAGCATCCTGAAAACCAGACTAAGAGACTATTGTGAGTGGACTTGAAGCTGAAATGAAATAAGAATCATTAAGGCCTTTGCAGGCAGATCATCCGGGGGCATGAAAGCCACTTTTGTGATACAGGGGCTGCCATTTGGGAGTGGCCAGAAGGATTTTATCCCCAGCCAGGAGCATTTATGGAGCCTGGGAAGAGCTGTCTGGAGGAAATGAACGTGAGAGGTGAATTAAAAAGTGTAAGATAGACAGCTTGTTGGAGAGCAGGCCAAAAGAATGTTTCTTAGAACCCAACGTCAGGAAGAAGGATTTTTTTTTCTTGCCTGGGGATTTCCAAAGCATACATGTGAAATGTGTCTCTATTATGTGGTTACTGCCAGCGTCTGCAGCCTAGCTCTGTCAGGCAGTCAGACTCTCCTTAAGATGTCTTGGCAGGTACACTGTGTAGAAACGACTGTTGGGAGAGATCACCCCCAGAAAAAAATCATGCAAGTAAATCCTTTGGGAGGCCCATACTATCTCTCCCAGGCCCCAAGGACATTAGTGAATACAGAGTCGAAGCACTAGAGGATGGTTTGCATTATGGTGTCGCAATCCAACAGGTGGGTGAATTCCCATCTACTTAACTGAGATTGAGTGCATTAAGTAGCTCTTTTCTTCCCTAAATAAGGCATCACCAGCCCTCCACTAGAGCCTAGAGTTCCTTTCAATATTTGTTTTCTCTTGAGCAATAAAGCTGGATCTCTAGACAAGGGTAAGACAGCTCTTTATTAGCCAGGGTTCCATTACTGGAGGATAAAAAATCCTGAAGGAATGGTATACAATGCTGAAAATATTTTGGCTGCGATGAATGGTTACAGCCAATCTTTGGGTGCTGGCTGGTTAGTGGGTGGAGTAGCTTATGGGGAGGTGGGTGTGCACGTGTGTCATTATATGCACACATTCACAATATATGCCTATATAAGGAAGCCTTGATGGATCCATGAGTGATATAGTTAAAGTTTATTGTACCAACCTGGCGGATAAACACATGTGGGGTTAATTGAAGGGTGGAGAAATAAATGGCTTCGCAAGTCTCGCCTTTCGAGTTCTCGGGTCTCTTGCTTTTTGATGGTCCCATCAGGGTGCAGCTGCCTTAGCCAGTTCCCTGCTTTAGCTGGCAAGG
Source organism: Tenrec ecaudatus (assembly GCF_050624435.1). Classification (NCBI taxonomy): domain Eukaryota; kingdom Metazoa; phylum Chordata; class Mammalia; order Afrosoricida; family Tenrecidae; genus Tenrec; species Tenrec ecaudatus. The sequence continues at coordinate 304,536,841 of NC_134530.1, read as the reverse complement.
CTCACTTCCTGTGAGACATCCCTGAGAAGCCACATGGACCTATCCCGATGCAGCCCTGGGTGCTGGAGCAGCTGTGTGGAGACCCCTGCCAGCGCTGAGATGCTTACACATTCACTGACTCGGCTTTCCTCCTGCAGTCGCCATCATTGCATCTGTTTTGTGAGATGGAGGAGGACTTTGTGGATTGGTCTCGGACATATGGGTTAATGTTGAACTTGTGAGTTTGGGCAGCATTGGGTTGGGACATTTTCTTGATGCGCACTTAACCTTTATATAAAACTCTCTCTTATACATGAGTTTCTGTGGATTTGTTTCTCTAAAGTATTTAGACTGACACAGTGTGTTAAGCATTAGGCTGCTAACCAAAAGTCAGTGGTTCCAACCTTCCAATGCAGGAGAAAGAATTGACGATCTGCTTCCATGGGGTTTATTGTCTGGGAGCCCTTCTACTCTGTGAACGGGCTCAGACCACCAACTTGTCGGTTAGCAGTGGAGCACAGGAACCATTTGCACTCCTAGAACCCTGAGAAGATGAGGCTGTCTGGTCCAGTAATGATACCCAGAGAAACACTATATAGAGTGACTTTGACCCTGACTTGACTCATTGACAAAGGGTGAGGGATTCCATATTAATATCATTGGAATTCTATATCCTCTGCATTCCTTTTCAAATAATAAACTCCTGGGGGGCGGGGAGGGGGGCAAGATCACTTTAATTTTGCTCAGTACCACTCTCCCAGCAACACCTGGCCCAATGTCTCACACATAGGCAAGGCGCACAGACACTTGTTGAGTGAGAGTAGACTGAATGGGACCCCGGGGAAGAGAAGGACAGATAACCTAGGAGTGGCAGGACTTGAGGAGGATACCATGTCAAGAGGAGCCCTAAACTGAATACCACTCCTTCCCATTTTATCTTGGTGTTCCCCATCTAACAGAAATATGTGTCATCGTAGTCCCTGGAGACCATGGTCACACTCTTTTCTTGCCTTGCTTCTGGTTTCTCCTGCGGTGCTACGTGGAGAGGACTAGTGGGCTACCCAGACAGAAAGTGTGGATGACACGTACGGAGCAGACATTCGCAAAGGTCAAGGGGAAAGAAAAGTGAGTTCACTCAATAACCACCGTTCTCGGGTTTCCTCTTAAATGTTGCTACTAGCGACATATACTTGTACAAAATATTCCTTTGACATTCTTTCCTGCAATTTTGCCTCCGATTTGTGTTACTTTCTATTTTGTACCAATTTACTCCCCATATCTCAATAAAACAGATACTTTTGTATCTAGTTTACAGATTCCACCAGTACCAGAAAAATAGTTCATCCTATTTTAAATATTTTCCTTCCCTGCTCTGTTAGCTATGAAACAGTGTATATGTGCACAAGTGTATCCATATACAGAGGTATGTGGGTCAGGAAGCTATAGAGTTTCAATTCTTGTCACCACCTGGACCCCCGAAAAGCCGACGAGCCATTTGCTGATGCTCACTTTGGGTGTGGTCCTGAATGTAGGCACCGAAGAAACAGTGGAAACCTGGAGATTTCACACACCAATCTGTTCAGTGTTGCTTTTCTCAGGATGGGTATAAATGTCTTATATAAAAAAAAACCTCTTCAAGTATGAAAAGCACGACATTCTTTTCAGGCTTCTGTACTTAGCTTTTATTCCAAGAGTCCCATGCAGAGAGCAAAACAATGAATAAAAGAAAGAAAGAAAACTCATCCACATGAGATGCTTAAGCTATTAATCATCATTCCCTAGCCGGGAGCAGACATATATTTTTTTTAAGTGAAAAGGTGAATCAGAACAGCATGAGAAGGTGGAGTGGATCTCCATAGTCTCTGAGTGAAGAGCATGTCACTGTCCCTTGTTCCCTACACGGGTTGCGAGAGGGCGCTCTAGTGCTAGCAGCCAGTTCCCAGAGTGCCTTCTATAGAAGAGAGGCAAACACAGACCGCGTTCTGGGCTCAGGCAGGTCCCGCAGGTGCGCTTCTTCTGGAAATTGAGTCCATCTGGAGAGCTGTTAAATTGGGAATAAAAGAGAAAGACTATTCTAAGTTTCTCTCATGTGGCCCCTGATCATCCTGCCAGTGTGCCACGCACGTACTTAAAAGATGAGTGCTCTAAGACCAATGCTCCCGATGCTCGTGATGCCCTTGACCTGCAGGGTCTTGGGTTGAGTCCCCTGATAACCGATTCACCCTGAGAAAGGAATTTGAATGCAGGTAGTGGAGTTGGGAGGCAATTTCAGGAACCCCGTGGAAGGAATGAGACAGGACAAGGAAGAAGTGACCACTCTCATTCTGCAGAGAAATCCTGGGAGTCAGTTGAGGACATGCACCTCAGCGTTACCCAGCCTAAGGGGTGAGGGCGCTGCACCTGGATAGACTGTGGTAGATGGTCTCCTACTGTGTGACTCCTCCTCCCACCTGTCCACCTGGGCCTGCTGCCCCTCACACGGAGAAGCACCTATTGCTCCTCTCTTTGGATCTCAGCTAATCCGGTAAGAGTTGCAGTCACCAATGAGAGGAGAACAGGAGATGTTTGCCAGTGCTGAGTCAGGAGGATGCCTGGAAGTGCCCATCTTTAGGTTCTCTGGGAAGACAGCTGCCACTGTGTAAAGAAGCTAGGCTCGTCTACTGATAGTGACATGCCATCTGAAGAGAAAGAGGGTCCACAGAGAGATGAATGGCCAGACACATGGGTGCTGTCTGCAGAGCCTGTAGTGGCCAACTGAAGGCAATTCAGGAGTGACCACCAGGAGCATCAGATCTCACCGAATTAGAGAATTCTCAGCTGAGCCCTGCTCAACTTGCTGACCTACAGACTCCTGGCCATCAATCATCATCATCATCATCATCATCATCATCATCATCATCATCATCTCATCATCAATGTTGGTTTACAAAGCCACTGGGAAGGTTCTTTTGCAGTACAGATACTGGACACATGCACCAATCCTGCCACCCACTGATAAAGAGTTCCTCACATGGGTGTCCTTTTCCCTGGTCAGTGTCACAGGTGGGCAAAGCAGGCTTCAGTTTCCGGAGAGAATCTCAGGAAGAGATATGCAGATTGCCTGGCAGCTGTGGCTCTAACTGGGTGCACGGAGGTGGCACCCACACAAGGCACGTGTGTACGTGCTCTCGTTCATGACTGAAATTCCTATCACAAACCTCTGATGAGCAGGCATGGGGACCACCTCTTCATCCCCATTGCTCCTGTTAAAACCTAATCCTTTCAATTGGCCAAGTGTGGGCTTGGTGTTGCAAGATAAATTCCTGCTTCCCTCGAGAGTAAAGTCCATCTGGCGTTGCTTGCGGCATCCTTTGACGTTTCGGGGACGTTGTTACCTCCCGTGAAGTCAATCCCTGCTCAGGGAGAGCCCACAGACAATGGAAGGAAATGCTGTCAGGCCCTGCACGATCCTTGTGTTCAGCTGTGAACCAGAGCATCGTGGTCCACGGGGTTATGTATCGACTGATGTTCAGCAGTGGATCTCCAGGCCGCTCTTCCTCCTGGCCTCTGCCTGGAGGCTCTGCCCAAACTTGGACAACATCGCTGCAGCGCACAGGCCTCCACTCAGACTGGCAGCCGGGAGTGTGTGTGTACTGCACTGACTGGGAATTAAGCCCAAGTCTCCTGAATGCAGGTGAGATTCCCACCTTCCCATGTGTGGGCCAATAGATTTATATAGGATTTGGATTGGCACCCCACCCTTTATAAAGTAGTATATTAGGTAATGTGGTGGGAGAAAGATGAGACTTTCTACTCCGGTGAAGTTCACAGCCTTGGGAACCCACAAGGGCATTTCTACTCTGTTCATAGGTTCCCTGTGAGTCAGAACTTACATGATGGCAATGAGTTTGGTGTTGAGTTTTTGGTAGTATGTGTTGGTGTGGATATGTGTGTGGGTGGGTGTGTTTTGAAAGAGCAGGGAATTCCAAATAAGTCGGTCTTCTGAAATAGTTCCAAGTTGATAAAGAGACAGGAGCTAATCAGAAAATCATACCACCCTGCAGCAGTATGGAGGTAAAAGCCTTCCATCCGTACGTATACTGTCTTAAGTGGGAACATACGGCTCTGTCCGCAACGGAGAGCCACCTTTCTCCTTGTTTCTCTTCTGGTGGTGATGAGGTCACCCCAAGAACCTGCCCTCTCCCCCAGTTGCCCTGGTAATCAAAAGCATGTAATTAAAAGCTGGCTGGTGGGAGCAGTGAATGTGGTTCTGTGACCCAAGCGCAGATTTTTTTTCTAAGCAAACTCATTAGAGCTCATTAAATGCAAATAGGTTTCAATTCACAAAGTGTACATTGGAATAATCATAAGCATGGGCTCTAACCAGAGAATTCCCTAAGAGAGAGGCAGCCGGAGAGTCGTGTTTCAAAACGTGAGGAACCTGGCTAGTGTGTGGCTTTTCTAGCACTTATTTAAGGCAGCAGTGGGTGCATCTTTGAAGAACAGACGAAGGCAAGCGTCTAAGGGTTGCAAGCGAGGGTAGAGCAGATTATGCACTGGGCAGGTAACTGCACGGTTGGTGAGTCAAACCCACCAGCCCACCCATGGGACAAAGATGAGGCTGTCTAGTCCTGTAGAGATTTCCCCCCTCAAACCCACATGAGCTGCTCTGTCCTTCCTGTAGGGTGGCGATGGATGGGCCAGGCCAACTTGATGACACTGAATTTTTGAGTGGCTGAAGGAAGTGGTGAGACAGGGCCTGTGAGTCCCGCCATGAAAACTGACCTGGGAAAGAATGCCTTCCACTCATACACACAGAATGGGGTGTGTTCTGGGTTGAATTGCTCCCACCCTACAGCCCTCCAAGAAGAGAGTTGAAATCTTAAACGCTGTACCTGGATATACGACCTTGTTCGGACCCAAGGCTTTTTCCTTTGATCAGTTATGTTGAGCAAGGTCCTAGTGGAGAAGGTGGGTCCTAACCCTAACCCTTACCTACTTTGGGCATGTTATCAGGAGAGACCAGTCCCTAAAGAAGAGAGGCGGCGATGGGGAGGAAGGCCCCGAAGGAGACGGATTGACACATGGCTGCAGCCATGGGCTCAAGCGTATGAACAAGTGTGTGGATGGTGCAGGGCTGGGTAGTGTCTCATTCTGTTGTCCCTAAGGGTCGTTATGTGTGGGAACCCGCTCCAGGGTCCCTAACAACAACAGGAATCCTAACACCCCCTCCCCCCAAGGGTGCCTCCTTACAGGGGAGCACGGACACGGAAACGGAGTCACACGGAGGAGAAGGGCACCATGCAAGGACTGCTCTAACCAGTTGCCATCAGTTGGCTCTGGCCCGTGGCAACCCCATTTCTCGGAGTGTACCAAATTGGGCTCCTGAGGGTTGTCAGTGACTGATGTTGTCAGAACTTGCTCATCAGGCCTTTCTTCTAAGGCAATTCTGGGTGGCCTCATACCTCCAACTTCCCTGTTTGAAGCTGGGCACACTATCCCTTTGCACTACGCAGGGACACCAGGATCACCCAGGGAGCTGGGCGATGGCGACCAGAAATGGAAAGAGACGATGGAAGATCTTCCCATGGAGCAGACAGAGAGATGAACTAGTCCTTTGGATGCCCTGAGTTTGGACTTTTAGTCTTCGGGACTGTGAGACAATAAACCTCTGTTGTTTAAAGCCACCCAAGTGAGGTAGGACACTGAGCCGGGGCCAGATTGGAAATGACTTACTGCTGGGTCGCATTCTTATGGAGATGACCAGGCCAGGTTACAGGTAAGTTTTTCGGTCACCTAAACAGCTGGTTCTGGTCCCGAGATTCAAAGGCTGACATGCATGTGATTTTGAAAGAAAAATGGCTTGGAAATGCTGAGGCTTGTTCATTCACTTCTGCTGCTGAGACAGTGGGCGCGCCATAAGTTATTTCCCAACTAGAACACTCTGAGGGAGAAAGAAACTGCACATTCCACCTGCCTGTCGGGAAACAAATGCAAGCACGTCTGTGGGGGTCACACTCTGCAGTGGGCCAAGAGGGACCAACCTGAAGTCACCCCTGGCTTCTCTACTCACCAGATGTTTTCCCAGAAGGACAAAAAAAAAGAAAGAAAAAAAGAGGAAGGTCAAAGTCGACAGGCAGCTGCAACGCAGGCAAACACACAGGCAGCTGCAGCGAAACCCGCGAACAGATGATGGTAAATTCTTAACGGGAAATTGGCATTGGGGGAGGGGCTCCGGATGCCTGGGTTGAATGCTCAGTGCCACCACCCCTCGAGATGGCATCACGTAAAGTTATCATGCCTCAGCGCTTGTGGCAGAGCAGGCCCTTGTGCCACGGGGCTGTTTTCCTTATCGCCAGGCTGCGCTGGCAGCCAGGGAGATTGATGGTGTGGGCAGTTCTGGGGAAGTTCCCGTTTGCACAGTTGTGCCCTGACCCACATGAGATCACTGGGACTTGCAGTCAACTAGACCACAACTAGTTTAATGTAAGGATATTAAATGGGGGGGCCAAGCACGAAGTTTTGGGAGCTCCATGAGTCCCCCAAAACTGGATATAACATTGACTTGCTACATAAGTGCACTTGGGAGGGAGGGAAGGAAAATCTATAGTGTATATTAGGTTCTCCAGGAACGCAGTGATTGAATGGGAACTGCTATCTGGACTCCACCTTCCACTGTCTCTTTTGAGTTAGTGAGTATGCTGCAGTTCTGGTGCTGTCTCTGGGAGGCAGAAGGTAGCCCTAGGTGGAGAGACCCACTATTGAGATCAGCGACCATCAGAAACCCCAAGAGCCCTAAGTGCTTGGTGTGATGATGAAAAAACGAGCAGAGACAGGGACAGAGCTGTGCCAAACCCTGATGCCCGGAAGGCATGATTTGCCCCTGGAAGCTTTCATGGAGGGAGCTCACAGATAGAGGTTCCAAACCACCAGAGTAAGAGCAAACACTTTCTCGGCCTCAGTCTGCCCCCCACCCCCATCCCAGGAGTGTCTAGAGGTTTTTTTTGGTTTTTTTTTGTCTAGAGGTTTTCACACCAGTTCCTTCATCTGCAGACCAAAGGATTATACTTGATGGGTGCCATTGACTCCTTTTAGACTCATAGAGACCCTACTAGCCATGAGGAGAACTCAGAGGAGACTGACCTATATGGTCTCTAAGACTGTAAATCTACATAGAAGCAGATGGTTAAATTATCTCCCATGGAGCCACTGATGGGCTTGAACCACCAATATTTCCCTTAGCAACCGAGTGCTTTGAACAGGTCAACACTACCGCTCCTTGGGATTCTGCTGGAACTTCTTTCATACTTTTTCCATTTCAAAATGGAGTGGTTCTAATCACTCCTTATGTTATCTTCATTGAGTACTTTTCACTGTGCACAGGGAAAATCTATTGATCCCAGATTCTATGGAGCCTGAAGTTCATGTCATCTGAGTTTAGGTTTGCCAGATAAAACACAAGATGTCTTATTACATTTTAATTTCAGGTATACTATCATTTGTAACATAAAAAATAACCCATGGTTGCCAGAAATGCAAACTTAACTAGGAGTTGTGTGTTCTCATTTGCCAAATCTGACAACTGTCTTAGAAGAGCAAGCTAAGTGAAAGAACACAAACTAAGAATATAGAATCAATTATTAAAAAAATCAAGTGCAAATATAGAAGTTGTTTCTTGTTGGTTGAAGAAATCATATTACTGAAGTGGAAAGGATTAGATCCCTTTCTTAGAAGCCAAGCATCCCCCTGTGGCAAAGACAGTTAAGTGCTGGAAAATTAGGTGAAAAGTTGGTGGTTGGTAGCCACCCAGCGACCCTGTTGAGTTCTGAGTTGGACTGCTAACTGCAAGGCCAGCAGTTCAAAACCACCGGCTGTTCCACTGGAGAAAGATAAAGCTTTCTACTCCCTAAAGTCTTGGAAGTCCATAGGGACAGTGCTACCCTGTCTTACAGGGTCTCCGTGAGTGGGAATTGACTCGATGGCAATGAGTTAGGTTTTCATTTCACGGGGAGACATGACTTGTGATCTGCATATTATTATATTAATCATACAAGTAACTTTGGTAGCTTTTATGTTCTAATACAAAGTGCGAAAGAAGACAAATCAATCATTTGTTTTCTTTCATATATGAAACATAAAAAATATAAAAACACGGTAATTTTGACTTCAAAGCACAGCTCAGGAAGACCAAGTAAAATATTACCATCAAATGTGCAAAGATCTGGAGTTAGAAAACCCAAAGAGAAGAGCATGGTCAGCTGACCCAAACTGAGAGCACGGAAGATAAATGGAAGCCTGGAGTCTCAGTAACGAAGGCACCTGTGACTATTGACAACAAAGGACATGAATACAAAGAATCATCGTGCTCAAAATAACTAGTTGGCGGACAATCATCTCCGGAAGGAGGATATCATTGCGTTGTGATGTATTCTATTTCTGGAATTTACCTGTCTGTGACTATGGTCCTATAGACCTGAGTGGGGTGGGATTGAGACCTGACCTTAGTGGAGGGTATGGACAGATACCAAGTGTACTGATACATTCATTATATTGATGATATTATGTCAATATCAAGCACGGAATAACAGGTGAGGGCAGATTTGAAAACTGATGGCTTGCATGACCAATAGACCCTGGTTCATAAATCCATCAAAACTCCAAGGCCCTGCCCAACCGGTGAAGTCCTTGGAAATAACGTGGGCAGGAGCTGTACATGACATTCCACAGTTAGCCAAGACCAAGTTACTGTCAATACCTACTCCCAAGTCTAAATAGGAGGTCCGGCATTTGCTTGACCTATTTGGATTTTGGCAGACTCACATCCCCCATGTGGAAATATTGCTTGCTCCCATCCATTAAACTACTAGGCAGAAAACTGTGTTGGAATGGGAGCCTGAGCAACAGCAGGCTACGTCGGAGTTACAGAAAGCAAGCTCACTCTTCTTGCCTTTAGGTCTTTACTATCCACATTCAAACTTAATTTGGAAGGTGTCTGCCACGTGTGTTTATGTCAACTGGGGCTCATAGCAAAATCCTGAGAATGCTGCCCTGCAAATACGATGCTCTTCATTGTGCCCCTCAATCCATCTGGTATAAGAAGAAGAAAGGTATGCATCAGAGTTGTATCTTCTCGCCATACTTATTGAATCTGTATGCTAAACAAATCATCAGAGAAGTCAGATTATATGAAGAAGGGTGTGGCATCAGGACTGGAGGAAGACTTAACAACCTGAGGTATGCAGATGCCATAACTTTGATTTACGGAAAGTGAAGAAGACTTGAAGCACTTGCTGATGAAGATCAAGCGCTGCAGTCTCCAGTATGGGTTATAACTCAGTGTAAAGAAAATCAAGATCCTCACAGCTGGACCAATAGGTAACATCAATGGAGAAAAGGTTAAAGTTGTCAAGGATTACATCTTCCTAGGATCCACAATCAATGCTTACGGAAATGGCAGTCAAACATCAAATGTCACATTGAATTGGGTAAATCTGCTGCACAAGACCTCTTTAAAGTGTTGAAAAGCAAGGATGTCACTTTGAGGACTAAGGTGCACCTGACCTCCCGAGCCAGGGTATTTTCAATTGCCTCGTATGCACGTGAAGGTTGAACATTGAATAAGGAAAGCCAAAGGGACTCAATGTATTTGAATTATGGTGTTGGTGTGGAATATTTAAAGTATACACCCAGAATGTTCCTTAGAAGCCTGCTGCTGGGCATTGATTAGCAGTGCCTCAGTGGCAGAAGGACATAAAATCCCCATGAGATCTGAGATACCTGTAATGTCTTTGGTCATGTCAATCAAACACTCACCTAAGGAAGATGGTGCCAAAAATAGTTCCATAATAAAATTGATGTATGTATATGTATGGATTGTGATAAGCATTGTATGAGTCCCTAATAAAATGTAAAAAAAGAAAAGAGGAGAAAAAAAGAAAATGATTAGGGCAAAGAATGTACAGATGTGCTTTATACAATTGATGTATGTATATGTTTGGACTGTGATAAGAGTTGTATGAGCCCCTAATAAATTGTTTTTAAAATGAGCTTAAAAAAATAAAATGGAAATGGCTCATACAGGAACAGGCTACTCAGGGGAATATAGGGTAGAACCCACCAAATCACTAACAGTCAGCCTCCTTCCATTTAGGTCCACCCTGGAACCACCTGAGAAGCTGCCAGAGCCTATTGCCACTATAAACAACTTTTTACTGACCATCAGAAAATGTCCTGGTTCATAAGTAGCAGCTCCAGGATATGTGAACAAGACCTGCTGTGAAAAATGGCTGCATTGAGACTAACAGGTGGAAAGACCTTAATTGAAGAAGGCAAGACAAGGTCAGCTCCATGGGCATGCTGCTTTCCTAGTTGTTGTGGACGAATTGGACAATAAGGACAGCCCGTGCTGGGATGTTTACTGACTCCTGGGCAGGAGTCAAGAGCTTAGGTATATGGTCGGGCAAGTAGGCAGTGGAAAACTGGACTGCTAAAGAACACGTGTGTGGGAAAGACCTTTCCCAGTATTGTGGGGATTTAAAGGGCACATCAGAATAGGAATGGCATTGCCCTTCAGAAGAGCCTCCTTCGTGGTTAAGAAGGTGATGTGAACTAGCAAGTGGACATGTTGGTACACTCCCTTGGCATGGCCAATTAGGTCATGAGATGAGCGAACGTGGGGCACTGCAACAGTGGGTAGATGTGCTGAATCCAGACACATCCCTCTTACACCTACTGAGGCACACAATGCCAATGAAGATTGCTTTGTCCACCACTAAGAAAGACAGAGGTTGCAGGTGGCTATGGGCCAGATTCCCTGGGAGGAAGGCCTTGCACATGGCTGGCAAATCAATTCTATAAGAGCAATAATATCAGTGGCAACAAATTGATTCTCCCAGGAATAGACACTCTGAACTGGGCTTTGCATAGCCAGTAAGACGTGAAGATGTAAAAACATCATCAAGGGACTAGAACAAAAGATACTATACCAGTTTGGTTCACCAATATATCTCCACCGACCAAGAAACACACTATAGCCCACAGGGTGTACCACTGGACCAAGAATGGTCACATCATGCTGCATACCACCTTCGGGGTAATGGGCTGATAGAGAATTAGAAAAAGCAGTTGAAACATTTGTTATCTCAAACAGGGAAAGCTAAAGGCATAAGGGGCTGGCTTTCACATGGTTGGGAGGATCTGTTCATACTCAACATGAGGGGGACAAAGGAAGGACCACCATTAGATAGATTCCTATGTTTCCCAGGAGGGTCGAGGAAGAGATGTGGGGGCTGAGGGGGTGGTGGGAGGATGCTGGTGCCATAGTACAGTTTTTCTCCACCTCACCTGAAATTGCTTTCTTTCTGCTGGATGCTGTGGTCCCAGCTCCAGGGATGCAGCTTTGAGTGGGAGAATCAGGAGTGGCCCTCAGCAAGAGACTGAATCTGTGTATGGGAATTCCCAAGGGTGTGGCCCTGAACCTGTGTATGGGAATTCCCAAGGGCGTAATGGATTGGACTGTCCTGCAGTTCCACACTCATAAACCTTCTCCTCATCTGGAAAGACAGGGGTTGACTGAGAATAGTGTCATGTTTCCTAGTGGTCAAGATAATCCACTATTTCTTGTACCTATGTCACCCCACCCAACATGAGTGGGACTAGACTGAGGTAGAAGGACTTGCTAGACTGGGCTGACTAACAGCAATTTGGGCTGGCACAGCACCTCAACCTGATATCTTTTCCCAAGGAAAAGTATGGATAAAAATAAATGACAAATGGAAGGAAGGAGAAATAATAACAGAAGGTAAAGGAATGAATAAATGGTTTATGTGGGGGGGGCGGGGGTGGTGTCAGGAATCTAACATTCTGCTATTCTTTGAGAGAGACTCAGAGCCAGGGAATATTCTTTTCTCGGTTCAAGTTTGAATGGGTTACTGACCGAGGTATGGTCAATAATGGGCACTTCAAACCATGCCTCATTATATGATATATTTTGTTTCTGGAGTTTATCTGTCTGTGGTGTGGTCCCCTTTTGGGAGGGCATAGTCTACTATGGTATGGTGGGATAGTCTACTATGGGCAAGGGTGGGACTGTATGAGACCTGACCTTGGTGGAGGTTGTGAGCAAAGCCACGCCTCTTGTTTCCTTCAGGGCCACCTTATGACCCCACTTTATTTCTGGAGTGAACTAGGACACACTCTTTGGTTTCTTGGGATAATACTAGTGCCACCACACAGTGCTACACTCACTGTCCCACCTGGAAAGCCAGACCTCTGTTTTCCTGATGGACCTTTGATGGAAGCAAGAAGATCTGCTGTTAGCTTTGGGACAGTTTTGGCTTCTGGTTCTGAATCCTCCATTCGGCTCTCTTCTGCCTGATGTCGAACTGAACAGCACCCACCACACCTAAGACAATTCCTCACAGTTCCTGAGTTTCCGTGGGATGTTGTCGTGAGTCATAGAAACCACGGGCATGAGGAGATATGTTCAAGGAGGAATGGAGGAAATGGATCAGCGTAGCATCTTGGAAGAGTTGGATATTTGAGATATTTTTAACCTCCAACTCCTTGGAAGTAGTCACATTAATATTCTTAGAAAATAAATTATTCCCACAATAATTAAGAACCAATGGTATTGAAGGAGTACGTCCAAGCTCCACTGAAGTCATTGACAAGAGACAAAGCTCCAGGAATTGATATAATACCAACTGAGATGGAATAGGGAGCTAATAACAATGACTACAAGAAGAAAAAGTTATAAAATCAAATGAGGTAATGATTGGGCAACTCTTCTTTATGTGACTGAGTTGTTGAATTATATGAGAGGTGGGTTGTGCGCCAATAAAACTGTCTTTAAAATGACAGATGCATATAGGAGCTGGAGGCACAGGGAATCCAGGGTGGATGATCCCTTCAGGACCAGGGGTGTGAGGGGAGATACTGGGAGAGTAGAGGGTGAGTGGGTTAGAAAGAGGGAACTGATTACAAGGATCTACATGTGACCTCCTCCTTGGGGGATGGACACAGAGAAGGGGGTGAAGGGAGACTCCGGATAGGGCAAGATATGACAAAATAATAATCTATAAATTATCAAGGGCTCATGAGGGAGGGGGAGCGGGGAGGAAGGGGGAAAATAAAGAGGACCTGATGCAAAGGGTTTAAGTGGAGAGCAAATGCTTTGAAAATGATTAGGGCAAAGAATGTACAGATGTGCTTTATACAATTGATGTGTGTATATGTATGGATTGTGATAAGAGTTTATGAGCCCCTAATAAAATGTTTTAAAAAAAGACGGATGCATCTTTGTGGGAGAGTAAAAAATACTGAGATATTTCAACAAATAAACTCAACGGTGAAATGACTCGAGTATTTATGCCAGGAAATTTGAAAGACAGCTAGCTACCTGGCCAACAAACTGGAATGGATTCCTATTTGTGCACATTCCACAGAAAGATGAGCTAACAGGAAGTAGAAATTATCAAACACTACCGTGAATATCACACTTAAGTAAAGTTTCACTGAAGATAGATTACAAACGATTGTAGTAGTGTATAAATATGGAATGACCAAACCACCCAACCAGATTCAGAAGACGATATGGAAAAAGAGAGATCCTTGCTAGTGCCAAATGGATCTTGGCTGAATGCAGAAAATGCCTGAAAGATGCTTTATTGACTATGCAAATGCATTCAACTGTGTGAATCATGATGAATTATAAGAAAAATGGGGATTTCAGCACAAGTAATGGTGCTGGTATGGAACTTGTACCTGGACCAAGAAGACACAGTCATTCAATTGGAACAAGGGGATAGTGAGTAGATTAAAATCAGGAAAGGCTTGTGTCGGGGTTTCATCCATAATTTCAGCATAATTATTAAAGCTATGTGATGAACAAGTCGTCCAAGAGGCTGTACTGTATAAAGGAGAAAGCTGTGTCGAGACCGGAAGAAGACTCATGAATAACCTGGGACGTACAAACGACACAGCCTTGTTGCCCAAAGCAAAGAGGACGTGAGAATTTTACTAATGAAGATCAAAGACTGCAGAGTTCAGCGTGGATTACAACCCAATGTAAAGACAACAAAAATCTTACAGCTGGACCAGTAAACAACATCACAAAAATGGAGAAAATACTTGAAAGTGACATCAAGGACTTGGTTTTACTTGGAAACCCCATCAATGCCCGCAGAAGCAATAGTCAAAGCATCAAATGAGGTGTTGCGTGAGGCAGATCTGCTGCAGAAGCTTTCCGGGCAGAGTTAACAAGCAACGATGCCACTTTGAGGACTGGGGTGCTCCTCCCTCAATCCGTGATATTTTCAACAACCAGCCTCCTCCACGCACAAAAGGAGCAAATAAGGAAAACTGAAAGAGAGCCAATGCCTTTGAATTGTGGTGTACTTGAAAATATTAAAAGGACCACAAACTGACAGAAAGGCAGACAGATCTGTCTTGGAAGAAGTACAACTAGAATGCTCACACACATTGGGAATGTTGTCAGGAATGACCGCTCCTTGGAGAAGGACATGAGGCTTGGTAAAGTCAAGGGTGAAGTGAAAAACAAGAAGAGTCTCAGCAAACTGGATTGACGCAGTGGGCTCCAATGTACCAGCAAAGGGCTCTGAGACAGCAACCATGGAGACAATGGAGGACGCGTGGGCAGCGTTTCACATTGTTGAATGTAAGTGGCTATACGTTGGAATCAGCTCAAAGGCCCTTAACAACAATGGCCGTAGTACATTTCTGAATGTTAAGCAGAAATCCTCTGAAATCACTACAAATTTTGCCAAACTTATTGGACATTAGAGAATAAGACAATTTTAATAAAATTGCTTGGTCACGGGCATGCATTAAAATATGTGGATAGAATGTGTATTCAAGTATATTTAAAATGAAGCATGCATGAAACACACTTTTTTTGTTTTCATTTTAAAACTAAACCTGTAAGTTCAATTGTTTTTGTTGGAGAAGAGTATTTTTGAAAATCATTACATAATTTTCATATTAACACAGCAGGGAATCGTTCTGTCCTTGAAAATTCTGAAATCCTTTCCTAACAGTGCTAGAAATTTACTTAAAACGTGGTGTGGTAGAAAATAAAAATGATTATAAAAATGAAAGCAATTTATGATGGATAATAGAAGCAATGAGAGAGGAAGAAGAATGCAGGAGAAAAGTCCATGGAAAACACGGATTGATTATTAATAAAAGACATCTCCCGAAAGTTCCTACCTTCCAAGTGAAGCATGCTTTGCAAAGACGCTATCAATTTAGTACTTTTTAAAGATGATTTACAGTAATTTGTGTAATGTATTAATGAATGCACATGTAATTGAATGAACTACTTTGCCATTCTCTGTATAACTGTCCTGGATTCTGAAATGTCATCATTTGTGCAGTCATTTGGTTTGCTTTTGTTCTTTGAAATACTTGAGGCTTAATATTGGTGTGTGTGTGTGTGTGTGTGTGTTTAAGCATGTAGTGTTAGGAGTAGAATGGTGTGTGTGTGTGCGTGTGTGTGTGTGTTTAAGCATGTAGTGTTAGGAGTAGAATGGTGTGTGTGTGTGTGTGTTTAAGCATGTAGTGTTAGGAGTAGAATGGTGTGTGTGTGTGTGTTTAAGCATGTAGTGTTAGGAGTAGAATGGTGTGTGTGTGTGTGTGTGTGTGCAGAGCTAATGATGCATCCCATATGCAGCTATAACTACCTTTAGGATATGCATCCTGTTTTTATGGATAATAATTATAGTTAAGGATCACTAAGGCTTTTCTTTTACTGACATGTTTAACATGACAGAATTATCTTACTGTTTAATCCTTAATTCTGCCTTCCTTTTGGAAAAAGCAATTCATTAAATGCCCAGTAGTTATTTCTACCTTTCAAGGCACTTACTTTTTGTCTTTGCTGTTTCCATGGGAAGATAATTATGAGGCTATCTTCAATGCCTGCTACTTCTAATGCTGCTGATCTCGTTCTTGCACTTGAGTATATCACTACTAATGGAAATATCATATATGTACATACCTTCAGCTGGGGTAAAAGTAAACTAAAAATACTGCCGCATGAATTGTCCTTTTCCTCTTGTCTAGTATATAGATTACGCTACAACCTAACATTACTGATAATAGGCCCCTTCTCTTTTGAGAACACCACCACCTCAATTTGCTATTGTTGTCATGTTTGTTCTTCTGAGTGGATCTGCCCTGCCCAAATGTGTTTGTCTATTATGTACTAGCCACTTATGGTTTGCAGCCATTGTATTTTCTAACTTTGTTGTTGTTAGGTGCAGTCAAGTCAGTTCCAGCTCATAGCAACTACAGAAGGAAACCCCATGCTCACAATTGTTCCGTGTGTGGCCACTGTGTCACTCTTTCTCACTGAGGGTCATCCTACTTCTCAGTGACCTTCCTTTTTCAGGATGGGTCTCTCTGGATAACATGTCCAATGCATGTGAGACAGTCTTGTGTCCTTTATTTGAAGGCGCATTCTGGTTGTACTCTTCCAAGACAGATGTGTTTGTTCTCTGGTACACTGTGGTACTTTCAATATTCTTTGCCAGCACCATAATTCAAATGCAATTTTTCAGTCTCTTTTGTTCATTGTCCATCTTTCACATGCGTAGAGGACAACTGAAAATAGCCTGGTTTGGGTCAGGTGCAGCTTAGCCTTCCAAATGACATTTAAAAGAGGTCTGGGGCAGCAAATGTGTCCAAGTCAATGTATAATTTGATTTCTTGACTGTTGCTTCCCTGAGCATTGCTTGAGAACCCAAGCAAAGTAAAATCCTTGGCAATGTCGGTCTTTTGCCTGCTTATCATGTGACTTATTGGCGGCCCGGTTGTGAACATTTTTGTTTTCTTTACATCTAGTTTTGCTCCATATTGAAGGCTTCAAATCATCTTCACTTTCAGAAAGCAAGATTGTATCCGCTGCTTATCACAGGTTGTTTACAGGTCGTCCTCCGATCCTGATGCCCCATTCTTTAAATAGTCCAACTTTGCAGATTATGTTCTCAGCATACCAATTGAATAAGTATGGAAACGATACCACCTTGATGCCACCCCTTCCTTGATTTTAAACCAGGCATGTATTCCCTTGTTCCTTTGGAACTACTGTCATGTGGGTTCATGTACAGGTTCTGCATGGGGACATGAATCCCCTCTCTTCCC
This sequence comes from Tenrec ecaudatus, assembly GCF_050624435.1. Classification (NCBI taxonomy): domain Eukaryota; kingdom Metazoa; phylum Chordata; class Mammalia; order Afrosoricida; family Tenrecidae; genus Tenrec; species Tenrec ecaudatus. The sequence continues at coordinate 304,519,720 of NC_134530.1, read as the reverse complement.
AATGCTATTCATGGTTGCTATTACCTCAATGCTAGACAAACCCAATGTCTTGGTGTACTCAATGAAACACAAGTCTCTTTCAGCCCAAATTCATCTGTTCCATGTCCTCTTCTGAATCTAGCTTGAATTTCTGGCAGCTACCTGTTAATGCATTGGTATAACCACTTTTGAAATATCTTCAGCAAAATTTTACTTGCATGCAATATTAATGATATTGTTTCATAATTTCTGCATCCTATTGCTTCGCCTTCCTTTGGAATGGGGATATGTCTTCCAAAATGTTTTTGTCATAGACAAAAACATTGCTTCATTATCTTGTTGAAGCACTTCAATTGCTATTCTGCCCATTCCTGGAGTCTTGCTTTTTCATTAATGCCTTCAGAACAGCTTGGGCTTCTTCCTTTCCTGCCATTGGTTCTTAATCTTATTCCATCTCTTACAATGGTTGAATGTTGACCAAGTGCTTTTTGGTACAATGACTCTTACGCTTCCTGTATCATTCAATATTTTGCCAACAGAATCTTTCAATGCAGCAACTCAAAGTTTGAATTTTTTCTTCAAATTTTTTTAGCTTGATATATGCTGAGCATGGTTTTCGGTTTTGTTTTGTCTTGTTTTTTTCCAACTTCAAGTCTTGGCACATTTCATTATATACTTGTCTTCTTGAACTGCCATTTGAAATTTGCTCTTCAGCTCTTTTACGCCATCATTTCTCCAATTTACTTTAGTTCCTCTATGATCGACAGCAAGTATCACAGTCTCTTTTCACATCCACTTTGATCTCTTCTTCTCTTTTATCTTTTTTAAAATTTCTATCACAATAGTATTTTTATTTTTTTAAACATTTTATTAGGGACTCATACAGCTCTTATCACAATCCATATATATACATACATCAATTGTATAAAGCACATCTGTACATTCTTTGCCTAATCATTTTCAAAGCATTTGCTCTCCACTTAAGCCCTTTGCATCAGGTCCTCTTTTTTTTCCCCTCCCTCCCCGCTCCCTCCTCCCTCATGAGCCCTTGATAATTTATAGATTGTTATTATGACCTTTTGTATTCTCTATGTAAAATGTTCTTGAGGTCTTCCCATAGCTCGTCAGGTCTTCTGTCATTAGTGTCCAATGAGTACAATCTATTAGTTAGGTGTTCTCAGAATTCAGGTGGACGTATTCAAGGTTGTATTTGGGCTCTCAGGGACTTGTTTTCATGTTCTTCAGCTTCCACCTGAATGTACAATTGATAGTCTGTTCCACAGTCAGCCTTGGCCTCAGTTTGGCTGCTGATTTTTAGCTGTTCCTTCATGTCTTCCCACAGATGTAGGTAATTTGATTCTTATGTATTCCCCCTGGTAAAGTCCACATGCAGAGCTTCTGCATCCTCCACCCAACACCCAACACCACAGCAATAACAAGGCGCCACAGTATGACAAACTGATGCCGTCAGTGGGAACTAATGGTGGAAACTCTCCTTAATTACCAATATTCAGTTTTCCATGTAGAAGATTCCTGGACAGCTTATTGTTCCCTAGCTTTGCACCATGCTTAAATTGGTTGCATGAAACAATACTCCACAGAAAGGCTAGTACATAGCATTAGTCCATATCAAGGGAATTCAGAATACATATACTCACTACTTAGAAATACTGCAAAGGTTGATTCAGAAAGTCATTATTTGGACCCTCAAAGATTTGTTCATTTCATAATTGTTTAACAAAAACAATGCATGATATAATCTTTTTTTTTAAATTATTTTTTATTTTTTAACAAATTATTGGGGCTGATACAATTCTTTTCACAGTTCATACATATACATACATCAATTGTATAAAGCACATCTGTACAGTCTTTGCCCTAATCATTTTTTTCTCCTCTTTTCTTCATTTACATTTTATTAGGGACTCCAACAACTCTTACCACAATCCATACATATACATACATCAATTGTATAAAGCACACCTATACATTCCCTGTCCCAATCATTCTCAAGGCATTTGCTCTTCACTTAAGCCCCTTGCATCAGGTCCTCTTTTTTTTCCCCCCCCTCCCTCCCTTTTCCCCCCTCCCTCATATGCCCTTGGTAATTTATACCTCGTTATTTTGTCATATCTTGCCCTATTCGGGGTCTCCCTTCCCCCCTTCTCTGCTGTCCCTCTCCCAGGGAAGAGGTCACATGTGGCTCCTTGTAATCAGTTCCCCCTTTCCAACCCACTCACCCTCCACTCTCCCAGCATCGTCCCTCACGCCCTTGGTCCTGGAGGTATCATCCACCCTGGATTCCCTGTATCTCCAACCCTCATATGTACCAGTGCACAGCCTCTGTCCTATCCAGCCCTGCAAGGTAGAATTCGGATCATGGTAGTTGGGGGGAGGAAGCATCCAGGATCTGGGGGAAAGCTGTGTTCTTCATCGATACTACCTCACACCCTAATTAACCCATCTCCTTTCCTAAGCCCCTCTATGAGGGGATCTCCATTGGCCGACACTTGGGCCTTGGGTCTCCACTCTGCACTTCCCCCTTCATTTAATATAATATATATATACGCATACATATATACATATACACATATATACACATACATACACACACTTATATCTTTTTTTTTTTTTGCATGATGCCTTATATCTGGTCCCTTGGGCACCTCGTGATCGCACTGGCCGGTGTGCTTCTTCCATGTGGGCTTATTTGTTTCTGAGCGAGATGGCCGCTTGTTCACCTTCAAGCCTTTAAGACCCCAAACACTATCTCTTTTGATAGCCGGGCACCATCAGCTTTCTTCACCACATTTGCTTGTGCACCCATTTGTCTTCAGCGATCCTATCATGGAGGTGTGCAGTCAATGATATGATTTTTTGTTCTTTGATGCCTGGTAACTGATCCCTTTGGGACCACTCGATCCCACAGGCTGGTGTGTTCTTCCATGTGGACTTTGTTGCTTCTGAGCTAGATGGCCGCTTGTTTATCTTCAAGCCTTTAAGACCCCAGTCACTATCTCTTTTGATAGCCGGGCACCATCAGCTAGCATGAAAATGAACATGACAGAAATAAGAGAAAAACTTATCCGTCTTACAAACATGCTAGCCTTGTTTTCTTGTTTCTTTAGTTGTTGTGGGGTGTTGTTTATTTTCCAGTTTGAAAAAACAAATGCTTTGAAATGTTGAAGGCAGATTGAAGGAGCAGAAGGTCTAGGGTCCATTCATCTGGTAACTAGCTCGGCCATCAGACTGGTACAAATGTTAATGGTTGACCATTCAGTTGAAGAGGAGTCGCTAGTGGGAATTGAACCAGAACAGCTCCTCAAGAGACAATTGGAATGTATCCAGTCATTTTGAAGATGTTCATATCTAATGACTCAGCAATATTTCTCTTAGGTAGATACTTCAGGAAAATCTGGTTTGTGAGCACAAAGGGATAAACACCAGAAGAATAGTTCATTACAGCATTTTTAAAATAGTGGCACTGAAATCACATGTATAAATACACTGAGACAGTTGGGGTTGTCATGAGTCAGAGTCAACGCCACAACAACTGTGTGTTTGTTTTAATGTAAGGAACAAGCTACCTATCTGTTCCTAAAGGAGTGAGCTTATCACAAATCTCCATACGTCAAAAACACTTATGATCACCGCCCCTCTTCCGCCCTCAGCCCTCCTCCCTGTCTTACTCTATCATACCATCCATCTTCACCCTGGACCAAACGTCTGGTCTGCCAGGCCCCACCCTTCCTGTGTGGTCCTCCCTAGGTATTTCGGTTGTTCTCGATTTCACACTGTATCTTCACTTCCCTATTCCAATGCTTTCCACTGGAGGCACCAGCAGCACTAACTTATCAGTTAGCAAATGCCAGTTGCCATGGAATCCACCCAACTCATGGTGTCCCAGGTGTGTCAGACTAGAATTGTGCTTGATGGGGTTTTCAACGGCTGTTTCTGGTTTTGTTATAAGTAGCTGGGCCAGACTTTTCCTCCGAGTGCTGCAGCGTGATCTCAAACCTCCAACGTTCACTGACCAGCTACGAATATTAATCCCTTGCACCACCCACTAACTTAGTTGTGGTCAAAGTCCCACTCAGGCTGCCGGTGCCCTGGTGAATGTACCCACATCTCTCCCCACGCCTTTCCATTTATCTGACAGCCTGAACCCCCACTCCTTCACCATCCCCTCAAGGTGACAAGCTCTCAGAGTTATTTCTGACTCCAAACCAGCTGACTCCTTGTTGGTTCAAATCGTGCCGAGTCTCTCTTCGCTGTGTCTGACTGTCCCGTGCTGTCTGTTTGCTCTCTCTTCTGGAACCACACTCTCGAGGGGCAGCAAGAACGTCTGATACACCTCTGTAATTACTGAGTGTCTAAAGGATGCTGGGTAAACTGAACCCAACTGAGGAAAGAAAGATGACCCAATTTATTTACAGCAAATCTTTTAGCTGGAAACCTGGATTCAAAGCCTCAATCGTCTTTGAATCCACAGCTAGTTTATCTTAATAAGAAAAGTGTGTCTGGCTTAAGCATTGTACTCTTTTACAGAATGACCTCACTTATGAGGTCACATTGACAGTAGCACTCACAAGCTTAGATGAGAAGCTTAGCAGGCAAGGAGTTTCAGTTAGTGGAGGTGGAAAAATTTGGAGACTGGTTGCGAAAGGTTTGCTTGATTTAAAGAACGTAGCCAGTGTCACTGGATTGTATATACAGAACCAGTGAGAAGTGGATAGCTGTATGTAGTTTCACCAAAATATGATTCCATTTTATTTTGTAGCATTGGTCAAATAAATCTCCACCCAGAAGCAATAAGGAAGGAAAGCCTGTGTGGCTGGGTGCTAACTGCACCCTCACTCGCTGAAAATGTTGGCTGCCCATCGTCTCCTGAGCTTCTGCCCCTCCCCATCCCATCCTCACCTCTGGTCTTGGTGTGTTTTCCTGCGCTGGTCCACCCTCTATACTTATTTGGGCTCAAATCATGGTTTCTTTGTATCCAAGGTAATGAGAGAATTGCAGGGATTTTTCACGAATTAACACAATAGGTTGACCGTAAGTCTTGCAGTGGGTTTCCCACAGCACCACAGACTGCTTTTTCTGACTCGCAACCATACCAATTCATGACCGACTTGTTGGAATGTAGGGAGGTTCATTAGCCTACACTGTTTATTCAGCCACATGTTCACTAGCATTGAACATAACCTTCCTCGGTTTACAGAGAAAATCAGATGCCCTTTATGTAGCTTCAGCTTTATGAGGGATTTTACAAAGTTGGTACTAAAATGAAATTGAGAGATCATGGAAAATGTCTGCCAACTTTTTTAAAGCTCCTTCACATATCCTACTCTCAGGATTGCTTTGGTTGTTAATGTCATTCGACCAGCCCCAACTCATGGCTACCTCATACACTCTCTCTCTCACTGCCTCCCAGTGAATTCGAACTCTTAGAGACCTCCTAGGACAGGGTAGAATTGCCCCTGTGACTTTCCAGGACTATAACTCCTTATGGGAGTGAAAAACCCCACCCCTCCTCCCCTCATGCATATAGCATTTGGGCTATTGTGGTTTTCATTGCCTGGTTTTTGTAAAGTAAATTGCTAAGACTTTCTTCATACTTTGTTTGAGCCTGAAAATTCTTTTGAAACCAGTTCAACATCAAAGCAACACACAAGCTTCCCCTGACAGATGGGTGGTGCATTGGTTGGGAATTGAGCCTTGGCTGTCCTGTACAGAAAACGAGAAGGTTATCACTGAACCTACAAGTTAGGTTGTCCACGCATTGTGAATGGGCTATAAGAGGACTGACGCCTCATAGACAGTACATGGGTAGATATATAACCTGTGTGATTTCCCATTGGAGTACCTGGTCACCTGGTAGAACCCATTTTTTTCTCTGGTCACATTGCTGTCTCTATTAACAAGAAATCCATTTTTCAATGGAAATATACATCCATACAAAAACCAGGCAAAGGGGTATGAACAGGGGTTGATAATAGACCAGAGAAAGAGTAGAGAAATCTTTTGAGTGTGTGAGTGGAAGAAGTACTAGAAGGTGTAGGAATGAGGGGAGTATATCTAGGGCTCCACGATGTCCTGATGCAGTCATAGAAAATAGTGATCATACGCTGGTTGCTGCCCAAGGGAAACGAAACTCAGCGTTGGTTGTGAAAGTGGTCCTGAACCTACCTGGGATGTAATTTCCAGCTGAGCATATGGCTCTTTGTATACAAGAGAGGTTCCAAAGTCAATAGTCCTATTTAAGAATGTACATCATTATTGAGAATATTCATTAGAAATCTTATGTAAGTGAATTTGTCACTTTTAGAACATGTTTTAAAAACATTTTATTGAACTTCATACAACTCTTATCACAATCCATACATACATCAATTGTGAATAACACACTTATACATTCGTTGCCCTCATCATTCTCAAAATTCGCTTTCCGCTTGAGTTCCTGGAATCAGCTCCTCATTTTCCTTTTTCCCCTCCCCCTGCCTCCCCGCTCCCCCGTCCCTCATGAACCCTTGATAATTTACAAATTATTATTTTATCTTATCTTACACTGCGCAGCGTCTCTCTTCACCCACTTTTCTGTTGCCCATCCCCCAGAGAGGAGGTTCTATGTAGATCCTTGTGTTCAGTTTCCCCTTTCTACCCCCCTTCCCTCCTGGTATCACCACTCTCACCACTAGTCCTGAGGGGTCCATCTGTCCTAGATTCCCTGTGTTTCCAGTTCCCATTTGTCCCGCTGTGCATCCTCTGGTCTAACCAGGTTTGCAAGGTAGAATTGGAATCATGATTGTTGGGGGGAGGAAGCGTTTAAGAACTAGAGGAAGGTTGTGAGTTTCATTATTGCTACACTGAACCCTGAGTAACTCATCTCCTCCCCACTTTCCCTCTGAAAGGGATGTCCAGTTGTCTACAGATGGGCATTGGGTCCCCATCACACCACGCTCCCCTCATTCGTGATGATATGATTCCCCCCCCCTTCACGACTTTGGTGCTTGAGCCTGGTCCCCTCGACCCTTCATGATCACACATGTTGGTGTGCTGCTTCCATGTGGGCTTTGTTGCTTCTGGGCTAGATGGATGCTTGTTTACTTTCAAGCCTTTAAGTCCCCAGACGCTATATCTCTCGATAGCCGGGCACCATCAGCCTTCTTCACCACGCTTACTTAATGCACACATTCGTTTTCAGCATTTATGTGGGGAAGGTGATCACACAGAGATGGCTTTTGGTCTTTAGTTCTTATTTATGCACATGGTCTGTCTTCAACGACCATGTTGGGAAGATGAATATCATGAAATGACCGTTTAGCTGAGCAAGGTGCTCTTGTATGAAGGGAATGTGCATGAGGAGGCCCAATGTCCACCGGCTACCCTACTACTAAACCTGTAGATATATGCACATAGGTCTATTTCCCCCATAATCATAAATATATTTACATATGTACATGTGTGTATTTAGGCTTCCCTGTATGCCCTTTGCCTCCTACTCCTTTCCTCTATTTCCTTGCGCTTTCCTCCTGTCCCACTACCATGTTCAGCCTTCATTCTTGTTTCAGTAATTCCTTTCAGTTACCTTGTTCCTGATCACTCCCTACCAGTCCTCCCATCCCCTCTCTGCCACTGGTTTTGAACCACTCCTTGTTACTTTGTCCCTGGGTTGGCCAGCACCTCCTCCATTCCCCTACCTCCCACCCTCTCATAAGGTCCACCTAGATAAGATAGGCTGGACAAACAATGTGAGAAGAAAATAACGGGACCAATGGTCCCAGAGGGACATGAATTTTAAAAATAATAATAATTAAGTTTACACTTAGTCATACCTTGAAAGGGCTTTTACACCTAGAAGTAAAGTTTTAGACCTCAAAACAAATTTTTCAAACTTGAATTTTGAAATTAAAATGGCCATCTCTGATCATGAACTGCATAGATATGAAAGAGATACATGTTTTCAGACTTAAAGGAAATAGGCTATTCTTTCCCGATTTGTTAGAATGCATACAGCCCAGTTTTTTCTTTATACAAAGAACTGAGTTCCTTGTTCTTACCCTCTTGGAAATTCCAGGTATCTGAGCCCACGCATTCACAAGCCAGATAGTTAGTTGTTGAAACTAATCAAGGGGCAACTTCCCACTGAGCAAAGGCCCGGGCACTAGAGAATTTACAAGAGTAGACCCAGTTGTGGGGTGTGTTTAATATCACAATTCACAGTAAAACTAACCCGATACAGAAACACTTTTCTTAAAAAATTAGACAGATTGCAATAAAAAGAGATAATACACAAGAGGAATGAGGAGCCTTGGTGGGTCTTTGGACTGCCAACCACAAGGTCAGCAGTTTGAACCCACCAACCACTATGCAGGGGAAAGACAAGGCTTTCTGCTCCCTTAAAGATTGTTGTTGGTGGTTCCATCAAGCCAGTTCCGACCCATCGCAATGCAACCCTTAAAGATTACAGCCTCAACAGGCCAAAGGGGCAGTCCTACTCTGTCTGAGAAGGTCACTATGAATTGGCATATCAGTATTGTTAGGTTCCGACCATAGTGACCCTCTGCACGACAGAAGGAAACGCTGTCTGATCTTGCACTGTCCTGACCATTGTTTCTATAGCTAAGAGCCCTTTGTTGCAGCCACTGTGCCAATCCATCTCATTAAGGGCCTTCCTCGTTTTCACTGCCCCTTCACTTTATCAAGCATGATGTCCTTCTCTAGAGACTGGTCTTTCCTGGCCACAGGTCCAAAGTATGAGTGGGCATAGTCTTAAGGAAAATGGGTTTGGTTTGGTTTTAGTTAGAGGGATGAGGCAAGATATCCATGAACAAAGGCAGAGTAAATAGGTACCCTTGGTATGTGACTGAGGCTGAAGTTACTTCGATGGTATGAACGAGACGTCCGCAAGGACCATTGTGCTCCCATTGTCCATAAGCAGATATCACAATACTGTGAATCTGAGGACCACCCCCATCCCGACACACATACACAAATACACACACACACACACACTATCATTCTTTCACAGAGTCCATAAGGGTCAAAAGGACAGTGGTAGACTTCTCTTACGCTTTTATACGTAATTCTCCGTGGACATGACACCCTTGGCATTGATTGGATGAGCTACTACCCCAGCTGCTCTTGCAGGCCTACTCAGAAAGGGAACATATGTACCAACTCCCTAATGAGAACCTTGTCCCCAGGTAACCAATGTGTCACAATCTGCCATCACTTAAACCAATCACTAAATGTTATTAGCTCCTCATTTCCCCTCAACCTCCACTGCCATAGCCCTGAAGAAACCACTAATCCAGTCACTGCCTCTATAGCTTTCCCTATCCCGGGTTCCTATCCAGAAAACATACAAAGGAAATAAAAACAAAGTGAAGAGCAATAACAAATTAAAGCAGAGAAATCCCTCAATCAAAAAGAAAATATTAAAAACTAGAACAAATTTAAAATACCATATATAATCCTGTATAAACTGGGTTTTTCAGCACATTTTAATGCAGTTTTGGTGGTAAAATTAGGTGTCTCGGCTGATATTAGGGTCAGCTTATACTTGAGTATATATGATATGTCAAAAGGGAGATAAGCAGATAAATTATTACATTTTAACCTGACCGTATCTGCTATAATCCAACATGCTTCTTTTGTGAACATTCCTAAAAGCAATACTGAGAGCCACTATTGGCTCTCCCAGAGTGATCTGCCAAGGACCCCGTGACCTTGAGTGGACCCACAGAGGCCAAGGTGCTTTAATATTCATGCCATGATTATGTTTCCTCTTTAAATGTCCTGGTCTCACAAGTGGATGTTGGTATTTCCCAAAGGCCACGTGACATGTGATAATTCAACAGAATGAATGCAGAAGAAGGCAGGAGACTCCAGCTGTCTTCTCCACAACCAGATGTGAAAGCAATTTTCACAAGGCCATTTTTCTCAACATTTTTGGAGTTATTTTTTCATACTAATCTATCGGTCGTGTGAGTGTAATGGTTTATTGTTATTGTACCTACAATAATACATAATTTTAATTGCTCAGTTTTCATTTTGAATATAGTAACTATCCATCTATGTTGTCTACCTTCCCATGGGATCTTGGGAGTCTTTCATTATTTTTAAGAGTAGCTTCTGAGACTAAATTTTTTTAATTGAAAATGTACCCACAGGGGTATCGGGTATGTTATTATCAACTGGAAACACTCTCTCCCCCAAAAGCTTTTTTTTTTTCCTCCAAAATGTTTCAAAAGATACGTTCCATGACTCAACGAGTGGTTTCCATAGAGAAGTTATCTGATTGGCTATCAATCGTCTGCACCTGGGCTAGTTTCCACTCAGCCTTATCTTCAACGTCCTTTTTAAAATTCCCTTTAGCAAACAAAGCAGAAGTGGGGTTGGAGACCTTCAGGCCTGACAACGTATTATTCTTGGAGAAGGCTTGCCTTGGTCCTGGGCCACCTCAAACCTTGAGAAATTGAAGCGACTGCTTCCAAACGTCTTCGCTCAGTGGCCTCAGGGTCTCCTCCAGCTTGGCAGAAATATAGTGCATAGGCCCTCTTGAGCAGCCACTCCCAAATGCACACTGGATTTCTGATTGGATCAGGATTATCAGAGGCACTTTTTACCTAGAAAGGTTCCCAGGCCCCACTCCAGGATGAAGGCCTCGGTATGCACAGAGTTCAATGGAAGCCATCCATTCTTGTAAACGCCTCCTCCCAGGAGCCCCCTTCTCCAGCATGCTACTGCCACGATGCAGGCCACTTGGAGGAGAAGGAAAGGGCTAGAGGTGTCTCTCCACCAGCACAGCAGCACAGATTAAGCCATCTATACCCTGAAATACAGTGCCAGGCACTTAACTGGGAGTCAGTGAGCCCAAGTTCATGGGAGCCCGTGAAAAGCCTAGGACCCTCAGGAGAGTCTTGAGCTTTCCATTGGTGACTGGTGGAGAGGACAAAAGAAAGGGAAATAAAGTGGGGGAAGTGCCATGTCAAGAGGGAGTTTCCTGAAGCGAGGCCCAGAGAATGCTGAACCATCCATCTTTCCAACTCCTAATTTGGCTGAGAGCCAGGCCTAGCACCCAAAGTCCAGCTCTGATAAAAACCCTCTGAGATCATACACAGAGAAGGAAGGCGATGGAAGGACACATTAAAATGAGCATGGGGAACAGCAGTGAGATCTGAACTCAATTACATTTTCACATCCAGATTGTGTCTGCCGGAGGAACCCTGTGTCTGTATATTCTCTGGAATATTCTCCTGGGCAGTCAGGAAGCAAGAGCCATTGCAAGAGGGATCTGGGCCTGGATATGCCATCCTCACCATTGAAATACTCATTAGCCATCATTCAAGTGTGTGTATAGCCTTTGTTCATCTTTTCCTGGCAGCCAGTGCCCTATATCAGAGAAGTTGCTACGTCCAAATCCTGGTGAACCCATGTACAACAGATATATTGATTGGTACAAAGTATGTCAGTTGTGATCCACATGGGTTTCTTTGGCCATTTTTTGGAAGTCGCCTTCTTCATCAGACCTTTCTTCCTAGTCTATCTTAATCTGAAAATTCCACTAAAACCTACCCACTATGAGTAGCCCTACTGGTATTTAAAATACCAGGGCCACAGATCCCAGCAAGCTAGACAAGGCAGTCTACCAGATGAGTGGGGCAGTTAAAGTGGGTGGGGCTTAAAACAACCTAGTTGTAGGCATAGGGTGATAATAAAGCCTAACCCGTTCCAGCTTTTGGGTTTTCCTCCATTGTAAGTTGCTTTCAAAGTAATGGTTTGCGCTGGCATTTCTTTCCTTGGTTCCTTCTGCTTCTGAGGGTGTGGTGAAGCATTAGTCCATTTAGGCCTACTGATGATTTCTCAACTAATACCATTACAGTTCAGCAAAGGGCTAATGAATTTAGGAAAGGTGGTGGGCGGTGTAAAATCTGCTTTATTGGCATGACTTTCAACGGGCAAGCTTACTTATTTTCAACCTTCACTCGTTTTTATTGCCCAACCAAGGTTGGATGTTTATGAAACACAATTACAAGTTGAAATCTGCATGGCAAAGGGTACTGTTTGTGCCCCCATGAAACTTTGATAATTGAAGTAGGAGACATTCAATTTAGCTCAAGGGGTAGTGCCTTGGCAAACCTTCTTGCTCTCTTTGCTGAACCTTTCCCATTTCCATGATAATTTAAAGAAAATGAGGGAGGTGGGAGAGTCTGTACCTTTTACTCGGTTTTCAGAAAACAGGCTGCGGGATAATAGAATGCCTAACGAGACGAGACGGCAATTCCTTTCTTACCACAAGATGCTAGGAAAGAGCACCGCTTTTCATTTCTGCAACCGAGAGGCTTTCAAATGCGTTAGGTCCATTTAGCGTGCGGCCTTGTTGATGCTTTTAGCAGAAGATTTTCTGAAAGCATTCAGAGATAGCTTCAAAAAGCCATTTTCCCCCTATCTCAATCAACCCTTAGTAGGCTTTCTGAATTTCTGAGACGTCCCATTTCATAAATTATGCAACCACAGTGATCTGGTTGGTTCACTCCCGGCTAGGTTATTTGTTGTTGTTGTTGTTGTTGTTGTTGTTGTTCCCCAGAGGAACATCAAAGGGTCTTTCCCATGGTAGGTATTCAGAGTCTAGCAGATGGAGAATGTGTGCCAACGCTGTGTATATGTGACCCTTACTGATGCGACCTGTGGACAAAGTCTTTCCAGCTGTTAGAAAGCTCCTCCCAGGTTTCGCATCACGTACTCAAGGCAGGTGCGGTCCTGAGTGTAAAGTGAGACCCTGGAGTGCAGGAAGTGGGACCCTGGAGCGCCGGAAGTGCAGGGCAGCCTCACCTGCTCAGACTGTATTCATGGTGGTACAGGCTCCATGGAACCTGAGCACTGCAGGCCTGTTTCTTTGGAGATCGCTCTAAAACTAGCTACATCTTCCTCCCCCACCCCAAATGTTTAAGACAATCTTGTTTTCCAGTACTTGTCTATCAGTGCAAGGTACTGTGGCGGCTTGTGTGTTGCTGTGATGCTGGAAGCGATGTCCCTGGTAATTCACATACCACCAGGCCATCCAAGATGAGCAACTTTCAAAGGCTCTTATGAACTAAAAAGAGAAGAAAACGAGGAAGAGGAGGTCCACTTCTGAAGGATATTTTTTGATATGCCTTGGTGCTATGAGCAATGCTTACGGAAGCAGCAGTCCAGAGATCAAAGACCACGTTTAATTGGGCAAATCTGCTACACAAGACGTCTTTGGTGTGTTGAGGGGCAAGGATAGCATTTTGAAGACTGAGCTGCACCTGACCCAAGCCTGGCAATTTTCAATGGGTTCATAGGCATGTGAGCTCTGGAAGGCAAGAGAATTGATCTGTTGAATTATGGTTTGGGAGGAGATTACTGAAAGTACCGTGGACTGCCAGAGGAACAAACCATTTTCTGTGTCTTTAAGTTATTTCAACCAACATGGATCCCAGCTCCACATCGTGGCATATGTCAAGACTTCATTTCTCTTACTGGTTTAGTAGGATTCCAGGGTTTGCACATAGCACCTTTTGCTTAGCTATTCAGCTATTGATGAGCATGTAGGTTGTTTCCACCTTTGGGCTTTTGTGAATAGTCCTGCAGTGAACTTTTGTTTTCTTCCAGGTAGGTATCAACTAGCTGTTGTTATAATACATTTGAGAAACTCCCACGTTGTTTTCCACAGTGGCTGTACCACTTTGCATTCTTACATGCAGTGGATGAGTTCCAACTTCTCCATATCCTTGTCAACATTGGTGACTGTCCATTTTTGTTATTTCAGCCCTCCTCGTGAGAGGGATGGTAACTCTGCTTTTAATTTGTGTCTCTTGAATGAGTCATGGCCTCGAGCACCCTTCATGTGCTTGTTGGCCATTTGAACAAGCCCTGGGTGGTACAGTGGTAAAAACCACTTGGCTACTAACCAAACCAGTGGTTTGAACCCACAATAGGAGAAACATGTGACCACCTACACTGTAAAGATGTATAACCTTAGAAATCCTTTGGGGCAGTTCTGTGTTCTCTAGATTTGCTATGAGTCAGAACCAACTTGATGGACATGTTTACTGTTATTTTGGGGGGAGAGTGACTATTTGAATGTCTTCTTTGGTGAGATGTCTACTCAAGTCCTTCACCCACTTAATGACTGGCTTATCTGTCTTTTGTTGTTAAGTTGATATATATTTATTTATATAGAATGTATTTATTATATTATAAAGTATAACATAACAGATATATAAAGTGTAACATCATAAGTATGTAAAGTAGAATATAATAAATCTCAATGTTATTTATTTTGTAAGAATTACCATATGTTAATATATTACACATATATTTAAATTCTAATTGGGCATATGGTTTATTCTCCCAGTCAGTAGCTTCTCTTTTCACTTTTTTGCTCAAGTCTTTTGATACACACACGTTTTTAATTTTTATGAGGTTTTACTTATTTATTTTGTCTCTTGCCATTTGTGGTTTTATTTTTATATTAGATAATCCATTGTTTAAAGTTAGATCTAACAACATTGTCCCTACATTTTCTTCTGATAATTTTGTGGGTTTTGTTTCCCCATTTTGGCCCTTAATCTATTTTAAATTTATTTCATGTTTAGTTTCAGACATGGATCCTGTTTCATGTTGAAATACAACTTTATCAAATAGACTTTATTGAAGACACTTCTCTTTCTCCATCAACTGGACTTATCACCATGTCAAAGATTAGATGTGTGCGCTTATTTCTTGACTATCACTTTTCTTCCCTTGGTCTATGTGTCTCTTGTATTACTACTAGATTATTTTGATTACTGTAGCTACATAAGATGCTTTACAATCAGCAAGTATAGGAAGGGTGAGTCCTCCTACTTTGTTCTTTTCTGTCAGCATGGCCTTTAATAAATCTATTCAGGGACTTTAATCAATCTAGGAAAAGGAGACAGTTGGTTTTTCCATTATTGCAAAGAAAATTATTTGAATTATCAGGATTGTGTTGGATCTACAGATGACTTTGGGTAGTATTGACATGTTAACAATATCATACCTTTTAATCTATGGTACATATTTCCATATATACACACATACATTCATATCTTTTCTTTAATGTTTTTGAGAAGTTTTCTAACTTTTGCTGTACAAGTTCTTCAAATTCCTGATTAAAGTTATTCCTAAATGGTTTATTCTCTTAGATGCTATTTTAAATGGAATTGTTTTACTGATTCCCTTTTCAGATTTCTCAAACTCAACTGATTTTTGGGGTATGGACATGAACCCTGAAACTTTGCCAGATTCTCATATTAACTCTGGAAGTTTTGGGGAAGTTTCTTTGGGATTTTTCTATCTCTAGGGTCATGTCATCACTGAATAGGTCATTTTACTTCTCATATAATCTAGACTTCTTTCTTTCTTTGGTTTTGTCTTATTGTTCTGAGTGTGACTTCTAATACAGTGTCAAATAGAAGAGATGAGAGTGTGTGCACCATCGTCTTACTCCCAGCTTCAAGGAGAATGCCCTCAATCTTTCTTTATGAAATATACTGTTAAATCATCCCTTCTTTATAACCCTTCTGTGGTGGAATATCCAATTGTCTACAGATGGGCTTTGGGTCTCCACTTCAACTCCTCTCATTCGCATCGATGTAGTTGTTTGTAAGGTATAGCACCAATGAATCGCACATTTTATGCTCCCCTCACCCGACCCCACTACCATGACCCAGTTCCACCTTACAAATCTGGATTGACTGGAGAACACCCATTGGTACAGAAAAGACCTCTCAACCCATGGAATTCAGGACAGATAAACCCCTCAGGAACAGTAGTGGGAGAAGCCATATCATGAGGGGAGGGGATGGTTCAGGGAGGGGGGTGGGGGAGAAAGGGGAACCCATCACATAGTTGGATATATACCCCCAAGGAGATGAATAGCAGAAATGTGCGTGAAGGGAGACAACGGACAGTGTAAGATCTGAAACAATAATAACAGTATATAATTCACTAAGTTGGGAGGGTTGAGGAGGGAGGAGAAAAAGAAGAGCTTATACCAAGGACTCGAGTAAAAAATGTTTGGAAATGATGATGGCAACATATGTACAAATATGCTTGATACAATTGATGTATGGAATGCTATAAGAGTTGTAAGAGCCCCCAATAAAATGATTTTTTTAAAGAAAGGAAATGTTAAAAAAAGAAGAAAAATACAATGTTAATGGCTGGCTTTTTTTAGATGCCCTGAGTCACATTGAGGAAATTCCCTCCTAATCCAAATTCCTTGAGGGTTTTTTTAATAAAATTTTTTAATTAACAAATCATTTATTGGGGTTCTTACAGCTCCTATAACAATCCATGCATCACTTGTATCAAATACATTTGTACATATGTTGCCATCATCATTTTCAAAACATTTTCTTTAGGCTTAAGCCCTTGGTATCAAGAAAGGTTGGATGTTGGATTTTATCAAAAAACATTTCTACTTTATAGAAATGATCATGTAGCTCTTTTCCTCTGTCCTACTGATGTGGCTGGCGTCTTATGCTTCTTTGCTTCCTAATGCTAAACCGTGCTGAGATCCAACTCGGTCATGACTGTGATTGCACGCTTAAGTTAACTGCTTTGACCATCCAAAAACAAAAGACAATCCCTAGCATCATTAAATCTGAAAGCAATAGGCCAGCAACCATTTCACTTCATATAAACTTCAAGGCTAAGATGTCACCTAGGAGATTGCAAGAAAACAAATAGACTCTGTGGACATGCAAGGGAGGGAGAAAAGAAAAAACAATCTCTTAAGTGAAGGCAGAGATCCTAAAATGAAATATCCATTTAGGGAGATCCCACAGAATTAACACTAGTGAGAGTGAGAGAAATGACATGCGTGCACACACACACGCACACACACACATTTTGGCATTCATGGGAAGCAGGGGCGTGTTTGCTAGGATGGCAGAAGCATAAATGATAGAATGTGAAGGTCTTGAGGAAAGTTGAGGGGAATGAAGAATGTGTTTCTTCTGACAAAACCACCACAGGAGAAACAGGTGCAGTAGGAGGAGCATCAAGCATGGCCCTTGTCCTCTTCTGAACCTTGACCTCTTATGCACCCCTGGGCCTCTCTTCTTGACAATTCTCCCGATAGAGAAATGACAAGATGAACCGACACTCGACTAAACTCACGTCACTCTTGAGTTTCTTACATCTGTTTTTTTCCCCCGATCTTTAGTTTACTTGCATGGCTTCAGCATATATGGAAAACCTACACGCACAAGGTCTCTCTTGGCATCGATGAACTGACTCGTGGGACTTCAGAACACAGCACCTTCCATGGGTATACAAAAGACAGAGATTAATTAACAGTGCTTTAGACATACTTACAGAAGAGTGCCAAGGTGTTTATACTAAGAGTTTTCTGTTACTTATTTTCTACTTATTAATTTTTAATAGTCTTAGTACACTCTAAATTACATGAAGTAGTTCTTCAACAACAGTGAAGCCTCAATTCCGTCACTTGTAGAAATCATAAGCTCATGAATGGCTAATAGAAATTCCTAGCAAATTAATGAACTGTAAGTAGAACTCAGCTCTGATTCTCTAACAAAAACAATGATGGGAGTACAAAGTCTTGTTTCTAAGAATCACTTAGTATTACTATTATATGATAAAATATTATCCAATAATAGTATGGCCAACCGTCAGTTACTCATATGTAACTAGTCCACTAGACCACCAATTGCTCATATGCAAGTTCAGGATGAAACTGAAGACAATTAAAACAAACAAAAAACACAGGAGCCAACATATGACCTGCAGTGTATCCCACCTGAATTTGGAGAACAGATTTGATGCGCTGAGCACTAATGATGGAGGAACTGAGGAGCTGTGGGAGGATATCAAGAACATCATCCACGAAGAAAGTAAAAGGTCATTAAAAAGACAGGAGAGGAAAGTCAAAGTGGACGTCAGAAAAGGCTCTGAGAGACATTGCAGAAGACAAGCCACATGGACGCAACCAGACCTCTGAAGCCGGAGAAGCCACAGAGATACCCCTGCCAGCGCTGAGATGTTTCCAATGACACTGGATCCAAAGACATCCTACCCACTGGCCTGTGATCTTCTGCAATTGGCCTCATTGCATGTTTCATGAGTCTGAAGAAGACTTTATAGATTGATATCAGAAATATAGGCTAATATTGGACTTATGGACTTGATCTGGACTGGGCTGGGATGTTTTCTCAATGTTTAATTGCTCTTGTATAGATATCTCTTTCTTATACAAAAAAAGAAAGAAAGAAAAGGCTCTGAAACTTGCTCTTAATCACCGAGTACCTAAGGCAAATGGAAGAAAGGATGAAGTCGAAGAGTTGAATAGAGCCTGTGCAATGACACGGAATGGTAAAGGTGCTCCAAACAGTTCCAGATGTTACTTTAACTGTGAGAATTGCTTTTTTCTTTTAATTGCATCAAGACTTCTTAAAATTTCATCAAGAACATTAGCAATTTGACCCCTCTCTAAATAAGGTGTAGGTCTTCTGGGTATTTAAATTTCACTTTTATCCTTGCCAATCACCAAGTGACACACACTTGAAGAAACCAAGCACTTGACTTGATTACATTTACTCCTGGGTAGTACACCACCAGAGTCAGAACCGTGCCTTTTCCAAATCATTGTCTGATGTTTGAAATAATGAATAAGCTTTGATGTACATTCTTTATGTGATTTCTTGAGACTAATACGAAAGACCAAGATGGATGAAATGTTTAGTAGCTGAATCCTGACTTCTAAAGGAATTTATTGAAGACAAAAACCACAATTTCCTTGGCAGGTTTTAGAGCCCCTAAAACGCGAACCACCACTTGGCATTGGCAAGTGATCATCGGTGCATTAGATGGTTCATAAGAAGAGACCAACGGAAGGAGAGATGTCAAGGTCTACTGAGGGGCACCATCCCTAGAAAAGGAGGCTTGTGTGCTGGACACAAAGGGCAGCCAGGGTATAGACAGACCAAAAGGGAAATATCTGAAAAGTATTGACAGGAAATGAAGTGCGTTTGGCAAGGAGGAGTCAGCTGGCTCGAAGGAGAGAAAACAGTACAAGAATAGCAGGAACTATACATGCAAAGAATAGCCAGGGTTGGTATGCATGACCTTAGAAGTCAGCCTACGAAGAATCCAGATTGCATTTGTGAAAAAAGAATTTCGGAGAAAATTACCTAATCAATTTGGTATAGAAAGTCAGTAAGGCAATGGATTGATGAGGAATGATCCTGATAGGCTAGACATTAAGGAAAAGCAGTAGAGGACATGTCGAAGGGTAGTGAGATAGCATTAAATGGTTGGGAATTGTTTAAAATAACTTTTATAGTTCTTAAAGATTGGCACTACCAGACAGAGGAGATCATGAATGAGAAAAACAAATCCAATAAAATCTAACGAGTGGGAGAAAAGAAGAGAAAGGCTGAGTTCTATGTAAGTATAATTACATTAGTAATAAATGACTTACTTATCAGTTGACTTATGTTAATCGGGGAAGGATAAGATACAACACGGAGGCAAATAAAATTCCCCGTTTCAGTAGCTTAGCACAGCAAAGATTTATTTCTCGCCTATGTGACATGATTATTACTTTCTGGTATACATTCCCACGTAATCATTCAGGTATCCAAGCTAGTGGATGTCCTATCATCTTGTGCTCCTGCTATGTCAACATAGGCACCTCAGCAGAGAGAGAAAGCATTGAGAACTCACAACATTCTTAAGTGACCATTCGCCGGAAATATCTAAGTAGCCCCAACCAAATTTCAAGGAAGGCCTGAGAAATAGGGGAGCCTATGGTATATACAGTGCTAATATCTCTACTTGAGTACTATTTTTGACCTCTGTCTAAAAACTGAGTAGCTATCTATGGTTTTCTAACTTAGTTTTGTCCATTAGTAATCTCAATCTATTTCTTTCCATGTTTCTACTATAATTGACAACCAGAAAATATGTTGCTATGCTGTGTGTTTCCCTCCTCTTAATGGAGCAAGATCCTCCTCTTTACCGGAATCCAAGGTGGGGAGCTGTAAAAAAAAAGATCACATCAAGTCTTTTGGAGTTCAGTAGAGCCAAGGGATGGCATTCGATTTCTGACCTTGAAATTCCAAAAGCAAAGAAAACCAAAAACCCATTCCCACGGAGTCTTCCGTAACTCACCTAACCCCATATATATCAGAGTAGCATTTCTCCACAGCGTCTTTAAGACCACACCGCTCGGGAGGCGGATCACCAGGCTTCTTCCACGGTGTCTCTGGGTGGTTTCAAGTCACCGTTTGCTCCACCCAAGGATTCCTGTCAAGGAGAGAGGCTATGGCTGAAAAGGGAAGCTCTGGGATATCAGACTAAAGAGGATTTGTATGGTAGGTTTACCCAATGTGATGCATCTTTTGATGTCCTGTTTGCTGCTTTCATGCGCACTGATTGTGGATCCAAGCAAGACAAAATCCTCGACAACTTCAATCTTTTCTCCATTTGTGTTAGGCAGAGTTCTCCAGAGAAACAAAACCAGGACACTTATGAAAAGGGGGAATATATATATATATATATATATATATATATATATATATATATATATATATATACAGTGAGAATGAATATAATGGCTAATTAATGCACACAGCAGTACAGAGAGCTCAGTTAAAATCACTATAGTTAAAATACTGAAAGTCTTCAATTCACACAGGCTTCTGGTCCAAGGTCAATGAAGCAGACAGTGGAGTCTTCCCTCAGGCAAGACAGAGAGTCTTCCCACAGGCAGCAGACAGCAAGGTGAGTCAGCAACAGTCAGAAGCTCAGGAGCTTAGCAAAGCAGCACCAATGGGATCTTGAATGTAAGCAATGTACAGGATCCACCAGCCTCAAGCTCAAATGATGTACACACCAGCAGTGTGGTGAAGCAGGTCTCAAAGGAGCCTCAAGCTCTAGCAACATGATCCATGGGTTGGCCCACAGGTAATGTAGCAGATGGTTGAGCAAAGAACTAGCTCAAGCAGCAGCGTGCTGGTCCGATCACCCGGGAGCAAGAGGTGGGAATGCCAGCTGTCTTTATTTATCTTGGTCGCCTTCCAATCAAGCTGCAACCTGATTAAACTCCGCCCACATGTTCCTATTGGCCTAGTTGGCACAATAAACCTATCACACCATTTACCATGCTATTACCTGTTGGCCCACTTGTGAGGATTTGGGACTTCTTTATATTGAATTGTAATCCACATGAAGGCTGCATTCCTTGATCTTCATCAGCAAGTCTTCCTCATTTTCAACAAGCAATATTGTGTCATCTGCATACCTCGGGTTGTTAATAATTTTTCTTCCAATCCTGAGGCCATGCTCATTTAAAGGCCATGAGTCAATTTTAAAGGACTCTCCCTAAGAGAATGGAGTCCATAAATGGTACAAATAGATAATACGCTAGTCAAACGGTACATGTCCAAATCTACCCAGAGATATCTCAGAAGAAAGGTCTGGTGGTGTGTAAAAAAAAAAAAAGCCACTGAAAAAACTCTGTTGAGTGCAGTTCTACTGTCACACACATGAGGGTGACATGAGAAACCAACTTGAGTGCCGCTAGTTTGCCTAAGAGATGTTTTGTCAGGGACAAGGGGAATTTAGTATGGGAGAGACTGGGGGCAAACAGAAGTGACTATTGCTCAGAAATGGATGGTCTCTAGTAAATAGATAAGCAACTTTCCATAGAAATAGATCAGCATTTAGAATATGACACCCAGATGTTCCTACCAGAGACTGCAACAGTGCCAGGCAGCCATGGCCTTCACTGGGCCTGAGGGAGCTATCAAGAGGACCCAGTTAGGGAGAGAGGCACAAACGCCAAACTGAGAAGCCTCTGATCACTCTTCTCACGCCCACTGCAGTGAGTGTTGAGTACATAACCGTGTGCCCCACCCAAGGACTCATTAAAAACATACCTGTACTGGAAAGGAAGAGACGCTTCAAGTTGCTTGAGTGATCAGGCTGAGTGAGGGAAGGAGATAGAGTTTCAGATTGGTTGCAGACTTGGCATTTTGATATCACACTGGCCTAGACTTCCAGTCACAGGAAAGAGAGGATTCATTGTCTGAGCCAAATAACTGACACTCGCTGATGCTTTAGCCAGGAACAGAAAAGCAAACTGGGTCCACAAAGCAAGGAGGGCAGAAATAATTGTGAGAACAATGTGTCTCCTCATGAGCCTCGGCAGTATTATGAGATAAAGTTGGACGACTAACTACAAGGTTAGTGGTTCAAACTCACAGCCTCTCCAAGTGAGAAAGATGAAGCTTTCTGTTCCTGTCAAGATTTATAGCATCAGAAACCTACCTAGCATCCAAACAACAGCCTCTTGGTCTCTGGACAGGTTCCACGTGAGTGCAATGAAATATGCTAGGCTTTCTGTTCTTCTCAGGGATAGCCATAGTTTGATTTAATCCACACATTTGAATACCTCTGCTTAGTCACTAAAATGCTGTAACATCTTTCTTGTATTCTCTGCTTTGAGCCAAGACCCATCAAATGTCAGAAATTATATCCTCCTTCCACAGCCTCTTCTGAATCCAACTTGTCAATATACTACTGACAACTGTTGTTGAAGGTTCTTCAGCAAAGATTGACTTGCATGTGATATTACTTAGATTTTTTGATCATTTCCCCATTCTGTGAGGTCACCTTTCTTTGGAATGGGCACAAATATAGATTTTTTTTCCAGTTGGTTGACCAGGTAGCTGTCTTCAAATTTTCTTGGCAAAGACTAGTAAATGTTATCAATGTTGCATTCATTTTTGAAACATTTTTATTGTTATTCTCTCAATTCCTGGGGCCTTGTTTGTCACTAATCCCTTCAGTGTAGTTTGAACTTCTTTCTTGAAAACCATACATTCTTGATCATATGATACCTCTTGAAACTACTTATTAGTAGTAGTATAGTATATGATTACTAGATCTTTAGTATTATATATAACTTCAAAATAGATTTCATGTATGTTTTCCAAAATTTACATCCTATAAAAGATTGCATTTTATGGGAATTTAAACCCTATATTTTTTACTTATTATTATACCAGGATAATCTTCCAGTGTCATTATATAATGTTTGAAAGCATTACTTCCAATGAGTAATTAATATTGCATAAAATGAATCTATTTTTATTCAATCATTCCTTTATTGCTCACAATTTTATTGTTTCAAAGATTTGCAATAAATATCCATGTTTATTAGATAATAAATTATAGATCTTTAGATATGTTTATGCCTTTAATATAGATTCTAATAAATTGAATTATTAAGTAAAAGCATGGCTTTAAGTTTTAATATACATTCTAAATTTATTTCCCCCAAAATTGTGATAGCTTATACTCTTCTAAGTGCTTATGAGTAGGCCTCTAATCATAAGGTCAGCAGGTCGAAACCACCAGCTGCTCCATGAGAGAAAGATGAGGCTTTCTATTCCAATCTTCTAGTTTTTAGTATTTTCTGCTTTCTTTTTGGTTGAAGTTTCCTCTCTGTTTTACTTTATTATCATTGTAGGTTTTTGTTGTTTTTGTAGATAAGAAATTCAGGATAGGTAAATCTATAGAGACAGTAAATGGATTAATGGTTTCTTAGGGGTATGACAGGGGCTGTTGGGGAGGAAATGGGAAACTAATAATAATTAGTCAAGGAAGAGGAAAATTATCTAAAATTGATTGTGTAATGATTATACAAATCTTGATATAATTGAACTATTGAATTCTATGAAATGTGAATTATGTCCCAATAAAACTTTTTTTTATTTATAAAAAAACAATTACAGTCTTGAAAATTCACAGGGACAGCTCTACCCCGTCCTACAAGGTTGCTATGAGTTGACAGTAGTTCAATGGCAGTGTGTTTGGTTTGGGTTACCTGGCCTCAGTAACTGCAAAAAAATTTTTATACATTTATCTGCATAAAGAACTGTATGTTTTTATAAACCACCTGACTGGATTTATTATATGAAAGTATTCTTTAATAAAAATTGTTTAAAATGGTTTTTATCGGTGTTTGTTGAATTTTTTTTTCCTTCTGAGTCGTGTTTTTTTTAAAACATTTTATTAGGGACTCATGCAACTCTTATCACAATCCATACATACATCAATTGTGTAAAGCACATCTGTACATTCTTTGCCCTCATCATTTTCAAAGCATTTGCTCTCCACTTAAGCCCCTAGCATCAGCTCCTCATTTTATCCCCTCCCTCCCCGCTTCCTCCTCCCTCATGAACCCTTGATAATTTATGAATTATTATTTTGTCATATCTTGCCCTGTCCCGCGTCTCCCTTTACCCCCTTTTCTGTTGTCCATCCCCCAGGGAGGAGGTCACATGTAGATCCTTGTAATCGGTTCCCTCTTTCGAACCCACTCACCCTCTACCCTCCCAGTATCGCCCCTCACAGCCCTGGTCCTGAAGGTATCATCTGCCCTGGATTCCCTGTGCCTCCAGCGCCTATATGCACCAGTGTACATCCTCTGCTCTACCCAGACTTGCCAGGTAGAATTCAGATCATGGTAGTTGGGGTGAGGAAGCATTCAGGATCTGGAGGAAAGCTGTATTCTTCATTGGTGCTGCATCGCACCCTGACTGACTCATCTCCTCCCCTAGACCCCACTGCGAGGTGATCGCATTTGTTAAATTTTTTAAGGATATTTTTTCCTAAAAGTTCAATAAAAATGTTGCAAAAAAGGTAAAAGGAAGAAAAGTTAAGTAATCCTACTTCTTATAACTAAGAGTTTTGACACTTTCATATTCCTTACATGCTTTCTCTGAATATATACTTATCAAAACTGAGCCCTTACTATATTTACACGTGTGCATTTTCCCTTTTCATATAATTCTGTAGGACAAATAGTGTGTCAGCTCATTAATTTTCTTTAAAACATGACTTTCATGGGGTACATATTATTCCTTCATTTGAAAAGAGCACTAGACATACGTATTATTCTTTTATGGAAGAGCTAGGCACCTTCTGAAGAAGACTCAGTTGTGCAGTGGTTAAGCACTCACTGCAAATGGATAACATAATAGAAGGTTTAGCGCTTCTGCCCTTCAGGGGTATTTAGAACATTAAATATTTAAATTATTTCTTATTAATTGTAATTTTATCTGCTTGAGGATTTGGTGTCATTCTTATTGATGTTCAAAGGCCTGTTGTGTACAATTAAAAAGGTTACTGCTGTTCATGGCCATCACGTTGGCTCTGACGTAGGAAGATCCCATGGACTGAGACCAGAACTCCCCTCTAGGCCTTTCAAGGCTCTGGCCTTGTGAAAGCAGAGCATCTGGACTGGGTTCTCTGGATTCCAAGGCTGCTCTGAGTGTGCCTGGACTTCCAAGGTGTTTGGTTAGTCATAGAGTGCTACCCAGAGACGTCTGGTAAATATGAACTATTTACTGTAGAAAGCAGCATTCAAGTAATCAAACGATGTATTTCATTGGACAAATCTGCTTCAAAAGCTCTCTTTTAAAGTGTGTAAAAGCAAAGATATTTCTTTGGGGACTAAGGTGTCTCTTTGAGGACTAAGGTATGCCTGACCCAAGCCCTGATTTGTTCTGATACATGTAAAAGCTAGACGATGCATAAAAAAGGTTTAAAAAAATAACTGACACACTCAAATTATGGTGTTGGTGAAGAATATTGAGTATACCATGGACTTCCAGAAGAATTAACAAAGTCTGTGTTGGAATAAGTACAGCCAGAATGCGACTTAAAAACAAGGATGGTGAGACATCATCTCACTTCATTTGGACCTGCCAGTTCAGGAGGACTCACTCTCTAGAGAAAGGCATGTTAGGTAAAGTCAAGGGTGTGCTCAAAAACATGGATCTCCGCAGAGGCTCCAACAGCAGACTCAAACAGAGCAACAATGTTTGTGAGGATGGCAGAGGATCATGCAACATTTTCCCCTGTCAAACATAGGGTCTCAGTGAGATAGTTGGAGCTCACTCAATTGTGCCTGAAAACAACAATTTTATTCATACAGACCTTTTTATCCTGAATTTCATAATTCATTCATGTCTCAGTTAGCTATAATACCCCCTAGAGCCAGTTTTTCAAGAAATATACATGTGTAGATTCTGAGTCTATGTATAGGTGTTAAAAATTTCCTTTCTTTTACCATCATATATGAATCATACCTTTTCTGAATATAGAATTTGAACCACAACTTTTTTCTCCAAAATCTACATTAGTTGCTTACTTATAGACAGTGCAATGAAAATAGCCTTTGTATGTTACCTTGGCCTTCAATTTTGCTTCCTTGATTATAGAATTTGTTTACTTTAGCTGTGAAAATAAAACATTCACCATGATATATCTAGTGTGCATTTTTTCCAACCATCCTGTTTTCAGCACAAGATGGTTCAAATGGTGGGACATTGAAGGAACCTCCACCTGTTGTCTGTCCTCTTTGTGGAGGAATATCATTGCACAAAAGGAAGGTTGTCATGACTTTAAATTCTTTGATGAAATTCTAATCCTTGAAAGTTTTCCTCCCTGCTGTACATGCCTGTTGCATACCTACACTAACCATCGTAGGCTTCCCATTTCTGTTGGTTAGAATAATCCTACCCTCCGTGCTTATCATTGACCTTGCCCTACTGTGATAGTTCAGGTTGTGTGTCAACTTGGAAGGGTCAAGTTTCAGTGGTTTTTCAGTTAAGTCTTAGCAATCCTTAATAAGATCTCTTGGAGGTTATAGACTACTTCCAATATAAGTAGATTCTGTGGGAAAGTTGACTTGCATTTTTCTGGTTCTGGATCCAGCATCTGATTTATCAAAATCCAGTTCTTTGGACTTATGCCAGCAGCCTGTTGTATTGCTTGCCCACCTTGAGCGTCATCAACAGCTTGCCATCATACCTGCTGACCTGGGACTCATTGGTTTCTGCACCAAAGGCTCATCATCTTCTTGCCACTGTGGTTTCATCAGCTGTCATAGTACATGAGTCAGGAGGACTCTCCAGCTTCACAAATGACCACATACTTGGAACGTCCCTGCTTTACAACTGTGTGAGCTATTTCTTTGATAGAAACCTCTCTATCTATCCATCTATCTACATATATATACATACATATACATATATATACAGCTACAAATATGCATATTGTATGTAGCATTTTGGTACCATTTATTTCTTGTTAATTTTCACATAATTATCTGCTTTTCCCAGATGAGAGCACATGTAAAGAATTATCTTACATGCACCTGTCTCTTAGTAGGCTTTTGGTGATTTTATATTTTAATTTGATGTAAATTGAAAATGCCAACTGTCAAGAACACATATAGTTGCATATTTCTTAAAATCTCAACTCTATTTGGGTCATGAGCAATGGTGGTCAAAATAAACTCCTGTTTAAATTGATCACCAAGCTTCTTTGAGACTGATTAAATTCCTTGAAGAAACGAAGAAAGAAAAGGTGACATGATTGCATATGTATAGGTTTATGAAGTCTCTGGGTGATGCAAATTATTAATCCACTCTGCAAGCTAAAAGGTTGGAGGTTCAAAACCACCCAGAGATGCCACAGAAGAAAGATCTGGCAATCTGCTTCCTAATGGTTGCAGCCTGGAAAAGCCTATGGCGTGCACTTCGACTTTGACACGCCTGGGGTCATTAAGAGTTCAAAGTGATGAAATGGAAAGTGGACACTGGCACATGGACTCAAACCCAAAACCAAACTCATTGCTATCAAGTTGATGCCGCCTCTTGGTGACCCTGTAGGACAGAGTAACTCACTACTACTGTGACTTTCCAAACTGTAACTCTTTACAGGAGCAGAAAATCCGTTGTTTGTTCCCAGAGTGAGTGGTTGGTGGGTTCAAACTGCCGACCTTGCAGATCACAGCCAGTTGTGCAACCTCTATGCCACCAAAGCTCCTCAGCATACATACTAGGATAGATTCAAAAGTACTGCTACTAGGGCTCTAGTTTATACCTGCACAGGTTGATTTCAAATAAAATGTATTTCAGCATGTCGCCATAACAGTGGATGATGGCAGAGAAGTCCTCTCAGTTGTACACTTATCTTAGTCTTTAAAGTGTCTTCAAAATAAGGTCCAATCAAACAGCGCCTTTCCAGGGGATCTGCTGGATTTTATTATTTTTTATTTTTTTGGTAAATTCGAGGCAGAGAGGTCGATTCAGAAGATTATATTGTATCTTTGGCATTCCAAAAAAGGTAATCTTGACAGATTCCCCTGAAAGACACAGTACTATCACTTTTCCCAGAAAAGTGAAAGAGGCAGTAATGAGAAAGAGGCCAGAAAAGATGCACTAAAAGAAGGTTTGTTTGTTGGTTTTTCCATCACGACAATGCACCTGCTCATTTTCAAGGGTGACAATGACTATCCTACAAAAATGTTGTCCTTCAAAAAAAAAATAAAGAATGTTGTCCTCCAATCCTGACCTGGCTCCTGCAGACTCTTCTGGTTCCCCAACTACAAGAACATGGAAGATGGGCACAAGTCAGGGTCCCTCGAGGATGCCAAGACCGCCCTGTGATGCGCTGTGAATCAAGCAGCGCAGACTTCTCAGGGAAAGACAAAAGAGATGGACGGTACAGAGAAGGGTATTCAGAAGAATATAGGCCTACAGGTTTTCGCAAAGAAATAACAGCCTCACGTTATTATAATTTTGTTTAATAAAGGCTTGCTAGGTGGTTTTACCAATAGTGTTTCACTTACACACATATATACACTGCATACATATATATGAGGATATATATATACATAAAGAGGTTGCCCCCCCAAAATGGATGTTTTTTCAAAGATATGTATTTAATTTTTTTACATAACCTTATTACCTTCAAAGTACCCTCCATTACACTAAACACATTCATCAAGTCTGCGATTCCATTCTTGGGAACATTTTTTCAAGCTCATCTGTTTGGATGTCCGACAGCAGCACCTTTGTCTTTCTCTTCACCTCTTCTATTTCCTCAGCTTGCTGTTCTTTCATGTTCCTCTGCATTCATAAACTAAAAGAAGTGTCACGGAATGAGGTTAGGTGAAAGAGGTGTGTGGGGCAAGAGAGGCATGCTGTTTTTGCCAAAAACTGGTGCACTGAGATGGCTGCGTGAGCAGGTACATTGTTGTGGTAAAACCAGTCACCTGTCTGCCACAGATCAGGCCTTTTTTGGTCACACAGTATTACACAATCTTTTCAGAACCTCTAAATAGAAAGCTGGATTAAGTCTGACCTGGTGGAACAAACTCCAAATGCATTAGGAGTTGGCATTTTTATCCATTCAGGAAGTTGGCAAATGTCCAGAATGAGGTTTGTCATCAATCAACATTTCACCTTTTTTAAAATGAGAAAACCACTGGTACACTTGAGTTCTTCCCATTGTGCTGTCCTTGGAAGCTGTGTTCAAGATCACAACAGTTTCTGCAGCATTTTTCTCAAGCAGGAAACAAAATTTCACAGCCACACACTCTTCTCTCAAAATGGTCATCACACACAAAAACGAGGTTTGACTGAAACTACTTTTACAAGAAAACTCACTGTGACCAAAGAGAACCTTGCCAGGCGATACCACCGGATGCACTAACTCAGAGCAAGTTGCTCGATGCTTGCCTAAAGGGAAAAATGCATACTACAAAGTTCCACTCCTCCCTGTGAAATTCTGGTTTTGAGGGGTACCTCCTCATAGATATATACAGAGTAATTATTGATTTGTTATAGACAAATCCCAGGCCTACTGCCATCAATTGGATTCTGACTCAGAGTGACCCTATGTAGGATTTCAGAAGCTGTACAATCCCCGTGGGAACAGACAAACTTGTCTTTTTCTCTCAGAGCAGCTGGTAAATTTAAAGTGTCAACCTTGAGCTTATCAGTCCAACACTTACTCAACGGCACCACCAGGGCTCCTTACAGACAAGAAGACTTCAAATACAAAATTTGTGCTAAGAACTATGTCTATTTTCATGTAAATGTAGTTTACGAGATTGCCTAAAAGCACAGAGAAGCAGTTATTTTATGTCTATGGAAACTCCACAGCTGAAGAGTTCTGCATGATTTCCGACCGACAGCCCTACTCAACAATAAATATTTAATAAGATCAATTATGTGTCGAGCAATGGTGTGTGAAATGTATCAGTCCTGGTAGTCATACAGATTTTTAAGTGCATGACATAAAACCGTGCTGCCAGCACAATACATAATTAAAGCCTCACACTCAGAAATTTAATTGAGTGTTCTGTAACAATGAAAGTACTGCTTTAGGTAAGTAATATAATGCTTCATGATTACTAGATTCTTAAGTGGCTCCAGTTAATATAACTTTTATTCACCCAAACCTCATTTTATAGCTGCTCTCTTCATATTGTTAGCATTTTTATATTAATTTCTCTTGTGTTTTGAACTAGATCAACACACTAATATAAGTAGGTGTATGAATACGTCCACAAATATCAACACTACATGAGAGAGAGAGAGAGAGAGACAGACAGGAGCTCTACAGCTCTCTACGGCGACCCAGAATCTGGCCGGTTCCTACTCACCCTCAGTGCCTTGGGTTCCAGGAAGGTTAGTTCTTATATTGTCTCATATTTTCCCAGCATATTTTTCCTCTCCAATTTCCACCTTCACACACCTAAGGATCTTTAAACCGCATCTAACTGTGTCCTACCCACTTAGTTTTATTCAATCATCAGTTACATACCGGCCCCCCAGCCAGCAATATTCCCCACATGCCGTGCACCCCACACTCAACTTTGAGAAGACAAATAAGGCTTAGTTCTTTCCCTCGAAAACATAGTTTAGGACTATCCAGAAGGGCTATTTTCCAGTGTCCTGGATATCAATGAGCTTGAAGCAATAGATGATCTGATCCCTGAAAAATTGTATCTGGCAACTATAATAAGAATTCCATGCTGTGCAGAGGGGAGAGGGAGAGAAAAGGGGACAGGAAATAATGGGGGGTGGGGTGTTAATTGCTGGATTCTGAGTTACACGGGAGAAAATAATGTACAAGGAAGGTGGTTGGTCCTCTGTTGGGAATAGCAGAGAAGAGAGACAGGGAAAACTCACAATGCAAGAAAACGTCCTACAAGGTAAGGCAGTCTTCAACTCCAGAGGCAGCAACTAGAAAATAAACATAAAGCAAAATGGTGAGAGAACACTCAACACTCCAGTTGCTCCTATTAATGGGCTTTCGGCAAATCCAGCTGGACCAGCTCCAAAGCCATCCTGGCAGCGAAGGCAAAAGCAGAGCTGAATGTGGAAACGAGCGGCTTTTCTTCCCCTTGTTGCCATGTGGCTCCACAACAACTCCAGGATTAAACTTTAAATTCTCCTTTATGCGCCTGTGTGATATGATTTCAGGGATTTCTCTTTCTCCCCCCCCACCCCCAGTGGCTAAATGATTCAGCTTTTAAAAATAATGGCATTCACCATTTTGCTAGTCTGTTGTTGTTGTTGTTGTCAGGTGCCACTGAGTAGAGGCTGGCCTCTGGTGACCCTGTGCAAACACAGAGCCGACGACTGTCAGGCCCTGCACCACAGTCACAGGGGCTCCTGTGCTTGAGCCCTGTGTTGCAGTCGTTGTGTCAATCCATCTCCCAGATGGCCTTCTCCTTCAATGCCGCTCGGCTTCACCAAGCACGATGACCTTCTCCAGGGATCGGTCTCTCCTGACAACATGTCCCAAGTACATAAGACGCAGTTTAACCTAGAATTACTTTATTAGTGGGCAAATCGTTCCTTACACTTAAAGTTAAGAGACTTAAAGCAGTTAACAATGTTGGGGGACTACGTTAGACAAGGTTCTCTAGAGAAACAAAACCAGGATGCTAATAATTTTTATATATTTAGCTAGATAGATGATAGATAGATAGATAGATTGATAACATAAGAAATAAACAGTTAATTAATCTATAAAGCAGTACAAATGGCTCGGTGCAACTCACTCCGTGAGACAGCTAATATGCTGGAAGTCTTTCAAGTCTTGAGGGCCGCCAGGTAGTCCTCTGTAGAGCAGTTCAGGCTATCCCGGCACAGGCAGCAAACAGCAAGGCAGGTCACCAACAGTCAGCCAGATGACAGGGTCCAACAGTCCCCAGCTGGAGCAATGTATACTCCAGTAGCATGGCTAAGCAGGTATTGAAGGAACCTCAAATTACAGCAACACAGGCCATGATTTAGGCACAGGTAGTGTAGCTTGCAAATTGAGTCAAAGAATAAGCAAGGCAGCCGCACACTGGTCTGATCATCAAAGAGCAAGAGAAAACAAAGGCGAGGCTCCTCAAGCCATTTATCTCTCCACCCTTCAGTTAATCCCACATGTGTTCATTGGCCATGTTGGTACAATAAACCTACCTATCACAGAGACTCTTTTTATTGTTGTTAGTTGTCCTTGGGTGGGCCTAGGCACAATGAGGCACTGTGCTGCTGGATCCATAGGGGTTTCATTGGCTGATTTGCAGAAATAGATCATCAGGTATTTTTTCCTATTTAATCTTAATCCCAAATCTCTGTTGAAACCTGCTCATCATCATCATAACACACCAGCCTCCACTGATAGAAGGGTAGTGGCTGTGCTTGAGATGTATTGGCTGGGAATCAAGTCAGGGTCTTGTACATGGAAGGCAGAAGTCTAACACTGAGCCATGAGCTACATCTACCTATCATCCATTGCCATTGAGTTAATTCTGACTCATAGCATCCCTCTAGGACAAAGTAGAACTGCTGCATAGGGCAAGTCTGCAAATCTTTCTGGGAGCAGACAACCTCATCTTTCTCCCAATGCCTAGCCAACCACACTTGCTAATCCGACTCAAATGTACATTATCCGTAGCAGACTCCAGCTTTTTCACCAGCTGGAAGACACAGGTACTTGAAGAGAGAAGGACACAACAGGATCAAAAGGTCAAAGAACTTGGAATTTTGTGGTTCCTAAGCCAAGACCAGCTACTTCACAGAGTGGGCACTACATGGGTAACTCAGAAATGTGTATGGACATGCAGAAGCTGGGTCAGAAGTATTTGGATCATGCCCAGCTCTGGACATTGATGAAAAATATTGGGAAATGGAGTATAATAATTCTGGTTCTATAACTAAATTATTCTTGGTTTCATTAAAAATAGCTTCAAGTTTGCACCAAAAATGTTTGACGATTTAAATAGTTCTTAGCCGTCAAAATAGCGCTTGGTATCGTATGCTCCTAGCCTCCCAGGTAAATTTGCTGAGGCGCGTTCCACTTATCGAATTCACTGAAATCCCAAATGTCAAACTATGTCTCATTTTCTGAAGCTAATGCGCGACAGCTCAATTAGATATTATAGGTCTTTTTATTTCAGAAATGCTCTTTGACGAAGCTTCCATTTCCATGATTGATGGGTATGGAAACGTGAAACTACAGCTATTCTTGCTACCTACTCCTGCAGTGTCATTTGTGCACCGGGCCACAAGAGCTTCGTGAGGAGAAGAGAGGATGTGTTTTCCAACTCGAATGCCCACACTGCCTCCAATGCCTGGACAAAATGTAGTACATCAGAGAGTTCTGAGTCTCCTAGGTGGGATGTGTGTCAGGAGTCTCTTGCTATCTTTGTTGTTATTGGTGTAGTTGGTAGTAGTCACTACCACTAACTTTAATAAAGATGACCTCACATTCAACAGAAGAAAACACTGTCCAGTGCTTCCTCTTCCCCGGGATTATTAGTCTGTCCAAGTGCATTGCTGTGTATATTCTGTCAGTCTATGTTATGGACGAATTCCCCCATTTTCAATGGTCTCTAGGAAAACTCATATTTAGAACACCTGCATACTTAGGAACTTTTCTTCATAGTCCAATCATTTCTTGGGCTAACAGGTATTATGAGCTGTCAATCCTCATTAGAAATTTTAAGAAGTCTCTTATTGCCTCATGTAATTTTTGTGCCTAGCATCCCACCACACAGAGCACGAATTTACAACAAAGCAACAAAGCCAACATGGAAGAAGTGCTTCAGCCTGTGTGCTCATGAGGTGTGAATACGATCAGGTATTTGGCATCAGAAGAACCCAAATAATCATACCGATGGGAACAAATGGGGTCACAATGGAGACCCCCAAACCCATCTGTAGACAATTGGATATCACCTCACAGAAAGGTCACAAGGAAAGGACGAATCAGCCAGAGTGCAGTATAGCGCTGACAAAACATACAACTTTCCTCTAGTTCTTTAATGCTTCCTCCCCACTCCCACTATCATGACTCCAAGTTTACCTTACAAATCCTGCTAGACCAGAGTATGTCCACTGGTACAGACACACACTTTCAACACAGAGAATCCAGGACATATAAGCTCCCCAGGAATAGTAATGGGAGTAGCAATACCATGAGGGTAGGGGGAAGGTGGGAGAGAAGGGAGATAATGATGAAGCAATTGCAAGGATTGACATACAACCCCCCCCCACATACACACTGGAGAACAATCAATAGAAACATGGATGAAGGGAGACAGTGAATGATATAAGATATGAAAACCATAATAATTTATAATTTATCAAAGGTTAACAAGAGTGGGATGGGGAAAAGAGGAGCTGATACCAAGGGCTCAAGTAGAAAGAAAATGTTTTGGAAATGATGATGGCAACTGTGGTAGTTATATAATCTGTTGTCAATTTGAGACTTAAGAGTGAAGGGGTGGCGTTTAGCCTGTCAATCAGGTTACAGCTTGACCTCATTTGGAGGCGCTAAGGAGATAAATAGCTCTCTGGAGGCGTGATACACACTCACTCCCTGTGAGGCATTCCTGTTGACAAGACACATGGAGCTACACTAGAGCCCTGGAGCTGGAGGAGCCACATGGACACCCTGCCAGCATCGAGATGCTGACAAGGACACTGGATTCCACATACTGACCTGTGGTATTCCTGCATTTGGGGTCATTTCATGGTTGTGTTAGTCTAAAGAGGAATTTGTGAACTAGTATCGACATATGGGGTAATATCAGACTTATGGACTTGATCTGGACTGGGCTGGGATGTTATCTTAATGCACAATTGCTCTTTGATATAAAGTTCTCTCTTACACACATATGAGAGTTTATGAATTTGTTTCTCTAGTCAACCTAAGCTAACACAGCAACATATGAACAAATGTGCTTGATACAGTTGATGTATCGCTGTTATGAGAGCTGTAAGAGTCCCCAATAAATATATAACAAGAGGGGAATAGATCTATGTACTTATACACTTAAGGTTATACATGAACATTGGGCCTCGACTCAAGTACTCCCTCAACACAAGAACACTTTGTTCTAATAACACCGCATTCTGTGATGTTCACCTTGCCGACACAACCACTGAAGACAAAGTGGATGAATAAGCAAATATGGTGAAGAAAGCTGATGGTGTCTGGCTATCAAAAGATATAGCATCTGGGGTCTTAATGGCTTAAAATTAACAAGTGGCCATCTAGCTGAGAAGCAACAAAGCCCACATGGAAGAAGCACACAAGCCTGTGTGATCATGAGGTTTTGATGGGATCAGGCATCTAAGAACAAACAATCATACTTAATGTGGATTGGGGTGCAGGGGGCAGTGTGGAGTGGAGACCCAAAGCCCATCATCCCCTCACAGAAGGGTCACAAGGAATGATGAGCCAGTCCAGGTGCAGTATAGTGTCGATGAAACACACAACTTTCCTCTAGTTCTTTAATGCTTCCTTACCCCCACCATCATGATCTCAATTCTACTTTTCAAATCAGATTAGACCAGAACATGCACACTGTTACAGGTAAGAGCCCTCAACACAGGGAATCCTGGATAGATAAACCCCTCAGGGCCAACAATGAGAATAGAGTTACCAGGAGGATAAAGGGAAGGTGGGGGGAGAAGGGAATTGATCACAAGGATTGACATATAACCCCCTCCCAGGGGGACGAGCAACAGAAAACTAGATGAAGGGTGACAGAGAGAGGATGATGAAAGATATGAAAATAATCATCTATAACGTATCAAGGGTTCATGAGGGAGGGCGGGTGGGGGTAGAAGGGGGTTAAATGAGAAACTGATATCAAGGGCTCAAGTAGAAAGAAAATGCTTTTAAAATGAGGATGGCACATCTATACAAATGTGCTTGACACAATGGATGAATGTATGAATTGTGATGAGAGCAAGATCCCTCAATGAAAGTATTTATTTTAAAAAACCCCAATAAAACAATTAAAAAAAACTTGTCAGGGGAACACAAAACTTGCAATAAGGATGTTATGAGTCTTGAAATATTCATACATATATATATATTATTCACATTCTTCTAAAGATTTTAAATAAATTTCAGCAAAGTTAATATTTTCAGTAAAATTATTTTAAGTAAAGCTCTACCTGTACTCAATTAGATGTAACTTTTTCTTTTAAAAAAATCATTTTATTGGGGCTCTTAGAGATATATAACAATCCATAAATAAATTATATCAAGCAAACTTATACAGATGTTGTTATCATCGTTTATAAAACATTTTATTTCTACTTGAGTCCCTTGAGACCAGCTCCTGTTCCCTCCCGCCCCACCCTACCACCCTCGTGAACCCTTAAGACCCCAGACACTATAATTTTTGATAGTCGGGCACCATCAGCTTTCTTCACCACATTTGCTTATATATATATCTTATACAACCTGATGTATCACTTCACCCACATTTCTGTTATTTGTCCCCCTCAAGGGAGGTTATGCATCTATCATTGCTATCAGTTTCCCCTTCTGCCCCTCCCCACTTTTCCATACCCTCATAGAATCATTATTCCCATTACTGTTTTTGAGGGGTTTATCTATCCTGGATTCCATGTGTTGAAAGCTCTTATCTGTATCAGTGTACATACTCCAGTCCAGCAGGATTTGTGAGGTAGAACTGGTGCCAGGATAGTGGGGGGGGGGGGGAGGAAGCATTAAAGAACTAGAGGAAAGTTGTGTGTTTCATCGGTGCTACACTGCACCCTGGGTGAATCATCCCTTCCTTGAGGCCCTTCTGAGATAATATCCAATTATCAACAGATGGACTTTGAGTCTCCACTCTGATCCTTCTTCACATCAATTTAATTGCTTTTGATCATTTGATACCTGATCCCATCAACACCTTGTGATCACACAGGTTGGTGTGCTTCTTCCATGTGGGCTTTGTTGCTTCCCTGCTAGCTGGCTGCTTGTTTCACTTCGAGCCTTTAAGACCCCAGACATATATCTTTTAATAGCTGGCACCATCAGGCTTCTTCACCACATTTGCTTATGCACCCATTTTGTCTTCAGCAATTGTGTCAATCTTATCTGGAAGGTGAGTACCACACAGTGTCACATTAGTAGAACCAAGTGTTCTAGAATTGAGGGAAGACTTAAGTTGAGGCCCAAAGTCCATCTGCTACCTAATGCTATAACATATAAATATACATAGACCAATGCCCCTATCTCTAGATATTGATATGTTTACTTATATACCTGTCTAGATTTAACTTTTTCAAGCATCTGTTAGCCAAATCAAATCTGTGACCACTGAGTCAATATCTACTAACCCGAGATCCCACAAGACAGGATGGAATTGCCCCATAGTGTTTCCAAGGCTGTAATCCTCTCCAGGGAGTGGTACTTCTTCTGAAAACATGTCTAAAGTATGTAAGATAAAGTCTGACCATCGTGCCTCTATGGAGCATCTGACTGTACTTCTTCCAAGACAGATCTACTGGTCCTTTCGGCAGTTCATAGTACCATCAACATTTTTCTTCAGCACCATTCAAATGAATCGATTCTTCTTGGGTCTTCTTTAAAGCTGAATATTGAATAAAGAAGACCCAAGAAGAATCGATGCATTTGAATTATGGTGCTGGAGAAGAATATTGAAAGTACCATGGACTGCCGAAAGGACCAATAGATCTGTCTTGGAAGAAGTACAAGCAGAGCGCTCCATAGAGGCAAGGATGGTCAGACTTCATCTTACATACTTTGAAGATGTTGTCAGGAGAGATCAGGCCCTGTAAAAGGACATCATGTTTGGTAAACTAGAGGGGCAGCCACCTAGAGGAAGGTCCTCAGCAAGATGGATTGACACGGTGGCTGCAACAAGCTCAAGCAAGGAAACAATTGTGGGGATGACACAGGACCGAGCAATGTTTTGTTCTGTTGTGCATAAGTTCTTTATGGGTCAGAATGACTCATTGGCACCTAGCAATTGGCAGCAATCTTTATGGAAAGAGACAGCCACTGGTCTGCTGCATCTTGCTCCCATGTGGCCACTGGTTGGTTCGAATCTCTAGCTTTCAGTTAGCAACTGAGTGCTTTACCACTGCACAACTCCAGAACTTCCTTCAAGAAATTATACTCACCATGGAAGTAAAAATACTGAAAAAACGTGAAGCAGTTGAGTAAACTGTGATCAACTGACTATCCTTTGTCACCTAAGTTGTCCTAAACAGAGTTCCAATGTAGCCTGGTATTATGCTAATCGATTAAAGATGCCAAGTAAATACTGCAGTGTTTAAAGGAAAATAATGAGCCAAATCCAGGAGCCGGAAGCCCTTGAAGGTTTTACAGCACTGTAAAACCTCAAGTCTCGATCAAAACAAAAAAATGTGTGTCATTCAATATCCTCTAGAAAATGGGTAAAACCCCGATGTAGTTTTGCTAGCCACACGTCAGGTTTCTGATCAATAGTGTGTACTTATATCTGTAGTGGAATCCTGGAGTTACTGGGTGGGTCGCACCACTAAGCTCTTGACTAGGAAGGGAATACCAGAGGTTCAAGGCCACCAAAAGGAACTTAGGAGTAAAGCCGTGGGGATCTGCTTCTGAAAACTCAGCCACTGAAAACCCACTGTTCTACTCTGACCCACATTGTATCACCGAGAGTTGGAGTCTTCGTGACAGCAGCAGGTTTTCCTACATCTCTTTGACAGAGAGACTGTCTTTACCAATGTTGTCACCATAGTTGAATTTCTCATTGTAAATTTAAAATGGATCCAAAAGGAGGAGATTAGTAATGTAGCAAAATTTATAGGATTAATTTCAGAATGTCATTTACGCAGACTCTGGGGACTCCTTTTCTCCCCATGCGACCCATTGATGTTAATTCGAGTTATGGGAACAATTTAGGCAGTCTGAGTCCATAAATTTAAAGGGGAACGTTCTCATTGTGACAGATTTGAGAGGGGAAAACATAAAAGTGTAATCTACTCGAAGGATATGTTCTGTTCATTCTTTATTATTATTGTATCACTATTATATTATTATTGTATCAATATTGTATTATTATATTGATATTGTATTATTATTGTATTGCTATTGAACTGCTCATTACACACCCTCACAGTTCTTCGTGAGTCTTTAAAATAGCATTATCTGTTTTTGTCTCAGATTCATCTTTTGGTAACAGTTTGACTTTGCTGGAATTAAAATTAAGAATGTTTCTAAGAAATATGTGTACCCTTGATATAATAAAGAAAGAGTTCACTAAAATCTCAACCATGAAAATTAATATATTTTCAGAAAAGATGTAATGGCTTTAGCAATAGGAGGCAGGCTCTCTTTAAGGAGTGTGTGACATATGCAGGAGGTAAGGATTTTTTTCCTTATGACTATATAAGCAGTAAATCTTTCAGTGTTTTGTGAGATGGAAATTTTATAGATGTCCTTTTTCAGTCACACGACTCAGAAATAATTTCCATTTCCTTAAATCACACAAGGCAAGAGCACATTTCCCACATCTCTCATTTTAATGTCCATAAATTTCCTGGATCATGATAAAAGTTTGTTACTAAAGTCTCCAGGGTGCAGTCTTGGCTGCTATCTCTCTATATACTCATCCTCCCATTTAAATACAGATTTGATTATAACCCCACTGCTGCAAGGGTCGATTTTGACTCATAACAACTCAATAGAACAGAGCAGAACTGCCTGATAGAGTTGTCAAGACTGTCATCTCTCTAGCATCAGACTGCCTCATTTCTTTCCCTTGGGGTGACTGGGGGGTTAAAACTACTGGCCCTTTGGTTAATTGCTGAATACTTAGCTAGTGTACCTCGAGCGCTCTTGATATTTTAGTATAGATGACATGAATTCAAATTATGAAAATAATGTAGGTGATTTGTGAGATTACAATAGAGGTGTGGCACATCACTTGGGTTAGCTGTGTTCTTCTTCCCTAGAAGAGGCAAACACCAGCTTCCCAGAGTTCATTAGAGCACAAGAAAAAGACCCACTTTGCCATTTCTGAGGACTTGTTCTACCCGAAGCAAGGGTGAATTCTCTTGTAAGAAGGACTTGAGATTAAGAAATTTAAGTATAATTATTAATTTGGTCTTGCCCTGGTGATGCTGTGGTTGGGCATTGGACTGCTAATCCAAGGTCAAATCCACCAACCTCTCCTTGAGAGAAATATGAGGCTGTCTCAGAAGTAGAATGGCTGAGTCAGAATCAACTAAATGGCAATGAGTTTGGTTTTGGTGTAAACACTAGAGCTCAGTAGACTGCCACCAATCTGCATCATCACACCAGCACACCTTACAAATCATGAATTTATACAAATATAACAGTATAATAATAATAATTAATAATTGGTTGAGTCCCAACTTGAATGGATACATTTATTGTTGGAAGTCTTTTCCCATTCAATCAACAATATGAGTATACGAGCAAGTTAAAACCCAATTCTAAGGCTGTAAATGAGTTAACCATTTGACTTACCCAAGAACTACAAAAAGAGTTTAGAGAATCCTTTAACCTACAACATACAAACACTTTGTTACTAATAGGTCTTAGATCCTGCAACATTAATGTAAGGCAGGTAGCATTGTCTTACAGATAAAAACAAATACAATGTTTCAATCCCTGGGTGCTGGGGAGCCCAGCATTCCTAACGCAACCTTGAGGATCACAATGGAAACTTCACCTCTACAAGCTCCGCTTCAGCCTCGCACTGGGAGAGATGAAGGGAAAACAAGATCCTGATAGATCATGGAAACAGGGATCCCGAACCTCTACCAGAGGGAGAAAGAAAGCACGGACAAGGTGGAATGATGGGGTTTTCAACATGGGCAGGTCATTTTCATGTTTCAGGCTCAGAGGTTGAACGTAAGTGGTTTGTGTCTGCATTTCCAGGGGGCAAAATATTCTGTTCTTCTCAATTTCAATAGCTTCTGTTCTTGTGACTGGCAGTCCCAAAAGACAAGAGGTTGGTGATATTTATGAGAGAAAGAAGAGAAAACTCCTTCCTTTACTTCTACTTCATGTAAGAAGGTCTATAAACTTTAATCATCTCTGAGGATTTGACTGTGCTCATAATT
Organism: Tenrec ecaudatus; assembly: GCF_050624435.1. Taxonomy (NCBI): domain Eukaryota; kingdom Metazoa; phylum Chordata; class Mammalia; order Afrosoricida; family Tenrecidae; genus Tenrec; species Tenrec ecaudatus. The sequence goes on along the minus strand of NC_134530.1, from coordinate 304,478,441 downwards.
GTGGAAATTAGACTTGGTAATGAAACATTTGGTGTTTGACTTCCCCAAGGCTCTGTTAACACCATATGTGAAGTGTGTACAGTGGATCTAGCCTTTGGCCATGTTACATGCACAATCCATGTTGACCGAGGACATTGTTTGAGTCAGATGGTCTCAGTGGCAATAAAGAAACAAACTAAGTGAATGTCCCTTCTTAGAAATGCCTTATCTCTTCCTACCTGTCAACTGAAATTACACTTTCTGTCCTTTCCTGCCCTTCTCACAGACTATACACAATGTTAAAAGTTAAATCCAGATCTTTATTATTCGTTTCTTCTAGCAGCTTTCTCTTTTCTTGTAGTAACTCAAAGATTTGGTACTAGAATTTTCTCATTTGTACACTGAGAATGATACCAAATCATAGTCGGCAGTTTTTCAGATTTGGAAAGTCTAGTTACTGTTTATATTTATTGTAGGCTTGAACTAATGAGTAAATATAGTGTGGATGGTGAGAAACAGATTTTTCACTTGTAGAGAACGAAAAATAGAAATAAGGAAAAAGAAATAAACCATGTGTGTTGGACTGAAATTAGAGGTATTGGTATAAATTCAGGATTTGCAATATGAATAAGTCTGTCCATGCAAACCTATAAATGTGAGTTTATTGGGCTCGTAAGACAAATGGCATTGTTGTTGCATCCATCCAAACCCCATGTGGTGCACAGCAGCTCCCCTTCCTAAGGTTTCATTGGGTATAATCTTTACAGAAGGAGATTGGCAGGTCTTCCTTCTCTGGTGCCAGAAAAAACAAACAAATCTGCCCTGAAAGAAGTAGTCAGGATGTCCCCTTAGACGTGAGGATGGTGAGGCCTTGTCTTTGGACACATTATCAGGAGAGACCAATCTCTGGAGAAAGACATCATGCTTGGGAGAGGGTGACCAAAATAGGAAGTCCCTCAACCAGAAGGACCAACACAGTGGCTGTAACAATGGGTGGACATAGCCATTGTGAAGATGGCGGAGGACCAGACATCGTGCACAGGGTTTCTATGAGGCGGAACTGATAGCACTTCACAGCACAGCAGCTATGAAGATGTCTCTGAGTAGCACAGGCAGTTAAGTGCTGGACTACTAACAGGAAAGATAGTGGTTCAAACCCACCAGAGGTGCCTCAAAAAATAGGCCTGGCTATCAACTTCCAAAGTGTTGGGTATAAAAGTCCTAAGGAGCAATTCTACTCTTACACACATGAAGTTGCCTTGAGTCGAAATGGACTCTACATCAACTGGCTGGTACTGGTTTGAGATCCCATGCACTGGTTATAAACACCATTCTCTAATAAAAAGAACAGAGGCTCCTGAAAGAAGATACTGATTCCAGGACTGGAAAGGGGAATGTAGACAATAGGACCCTGCATGATCTTGTGGTATCAAAAGTAAAGACATATTTGAGGTCATGCCAGAAGAAAATGGAAGCCAATTTAAAGGAGACCCCAAGACTGGAATCATTTGGGCTAAGAGATGAACAGGGATACTATGTTAGTCTAGAGAAACAAATCTACAGAAACACATGTATAAGAGAGAGTTTTATATAAAGGGTAAGTGCACATCAAGAAAACATCCCAACCCAGTGCTGCCCAAGCCCACAAGTCCAACATTAACCCATTGGCCCATATGTCCAACACCAATCCACAAAGTCCTCCTCTATCTCACAAAATAGACGCAATGATGCCGACCGCAGGAGGAAAGCCAAATCAGTGAATGTGTAAGCATCTCAGCACTGGAAGGGGTCTCCACACGGCTGCTCCAGCATACAGGGCTGCATCAGGGTAGCTCCATGTGGCTTCTCCTTGGGGAAGTCTTGCAGGAAGTGAGCCTTTCCAGCTGAAGCAGGGAACTGGCTAAGGCAGCTGCGCCCTGGTCTAACCATCACAAAGCAAGAGACCTAAGAACTAGAAAGGCAAGGCTCACTGAACCATTTATCTCTCTGTCCTTCAATTAACCCCACATGTGTTTATTGGCCAGGTTGGCACAATAAACTACCTCAGATACCATCTGGATATAACTCATAGAAAAAACTGCTAAAACTAATTGCTCAGTGTACAGTGAGACCGAGCTCAATAGGACTGCCTTGTTCTTCTGGATCTGGCAAATTTTCCACCTTTGTTTGACAGATGCAGTCTAAGCAGTTTCCTATTGCTTATTTTAGTGCTAAATATTTTGAGGATTTTTATTGACAGGTTTCTGCCTTGTATAGTTTTCAGCTTTAGAAAGTAAGTGTGTGTGTATGTGTGTGTGTGTGTTGGGTCAATTCTATCTCATAGCAACCCTTTCAACAAAATAGAACCACCCAATAGTGTTTCCTATAAATGCCGAAGGAAGCAGACTGCCTCATCTTTCTATCATGGAGCAACTAATAAATTCAAACCATCAAATTTGCACCCAACATTTAACCTGAGGTTCCACCAGGGATATGTGTGTTACAGCGTGTGTGTGTGTGTGTGTGTGTGTGTGTGTGTGTGTGTGTGTGTAAAACTACTCTATCTTAAGAATTCCCGGATGGTACAAGTGGTTTGTATCTGACTACAAACACCGAGGTTGGCAATTGGATCTCCCCCAGCAGTCACACTGTAGGAGGGTTTGGGTCATCTGCTTCTAAAAAATGACAGCTGCTAAAAGAAGCCCTATGGAGCTCTCCCACGGTTGTAAGCGCTGGGCTGCCATGAGCCAAAACCAACTCCATAACCAGAGAGTTTTTTATTGTTTGGTTTGGTTGATTCTTATCGGAGGCTAAGTCAAAACGTGTTGCTACAAAATCACCGTGTGGCAGTTACATAAGTTCACGTCAACTTGGAGATAGGGAAAAGTGTAAGGGTGGTGTTCAACCTGCCAATCAGGTCACAGGCTGAGGGTGCCTCCTTGTGGGTGTGACTTTCTCATAAGGAGGGGCCTGGGAACCTTCTCTTCTCTCTCCACCTTCACCTTCCTGCTGGCTGACTCTGGTTGCTGCCAGAGCCCTATGATGCTTCCGACCGCCATTGGACCCACATGACTTGGTGCCGTCCAGCCTGTGCTTAATCGTTGCTTGTGACTGCATGAGTCTGAAGAAGGACTTCCAGACTAGTGTCAGACTTAGGGACTTGAGCTGGGTTGGGTTGGGATACTTTCTTGATGTATAATTACTTCTTGATATAAAGCTCTTTCTTACACATATATGAGTGTCCCTGGATTTATTTCTCTCGCCAACCTGGCCTAACACAATGAGGGTGAGTACGTTAAACAAAAAAAATGGACATGTGAAGGTATTGTGTGTTGACATATCATCCATCTAGGTTGATGCGCTTCTGATGGTGGTGCTTCTATCTCCGATCCTTCCTTTAAGAAGCCTGCATCCTTTGATTTTACACCACCTCAAACACCAGCTTGGTTTCCTCAAGGGAGACTCAACTTGTGTTCATTCTTGATATTCTTTGAGTTTGGGGGTGGGAAAAAAAAACCTGAAAGGGTAGAATCAGGACTGTAGGGTGAGTGAGGTGATGTTTTCAATAAAATTATCCTAGTAAAGCCCTTCCTCTCCTCAAAAAATGCATAGATGTATTTTCTTGATGGGAAAAAAATTCCTTGCAACTTTCCTGATTTTTCCCTCCTAATGCAGTTTTCACTTCCTCAGCCACTTCTCCCTCGTAACCCCCCATGATTGCCCGGTGTCCTTCTGGAGTCTGCTCTGGAGGCCTGAAAACCAGTCACCCTACCCTGCTCAGCCTACTTCTCTGCCTTGAGTTTAACTGACCCAATAGAGCCCCTTAGCCATTTATTTGAAGGCATCTTAATGAAACTAAACTACCATATATACTTGTGTATAAGCTGAGGTTTTTCAGCACTTTTTGTGGGAAAATTAAGTGTCTCGGCTGATAATTGGGTCGGCTTGTACTTGAGTATATGCATTAAGGGTATTCTGATGGACCTGGCATGTGGCCATTCACTGATAGCAGAGATGTGTTTAAACACATTTTTTTTTCAGAATTAACTGTTTGCATATGAACTGGAACCTCAGTTTCAATACTTTCTAGCTACTCCTTGTAATAAAATTCTAATTAAATGTAAAAGAAATAGGAAAGCAAGAAAACTCACTACCTGGAAAACACAAGAATCACCAAAGTAGGCTAAAATAACTGCACAGCACCACGATGAGTACTTGCACAGTCTAAAAGTATCTCCCTACAAAAGGAGCAGCAAGAAGGAAAACTGAAAGGCTGGACAGTAGGGAAAACCCTGCAAACCCCAACTTAACCACAGTATCAAGGCTAATATCATCAGTAATAAAAATGTTGACATCATCCATCCCCAACATCATGCATCATTTTTTATCCTAATCCCCCTTTAATCGTAAGAACGGGAACTCTGGTGCACAATGGTTAAGTGTTCACATGGCAAATAAAAAGTCAGTAATTCAAGCCCTCCAGTTGCTCTACAGGAGAATGATGTGTGAGTCTGCTCCCAGAAAGACATTATTATTATTATTTTCTTCTTGTCATTTTATTGTATTGTTTCTGCTGGGTTTCCCAGTTTGTGAAGCACTGAGGAATATATGCCTAAAGACAATAACTGATGCAATGGTTTATTGAGGATGTGAGTGGTGGAGAGAGGGGATTTGGGGATCAAACAGTGAATGTGTGTGTGGGGGGGAAGCACTAGAACTGATTGTGATGAGGTATGTACGTTTCATTTTAAAAGCGATTTAACCATGAAAGTGTATGATAGATGAATACTATAACCAGAAAACTACTAGAGAAAGAAGGAAACCAAACGACCAATGGTTACCATGGGTGAAGGAAAAATAGCTGTTGTGGAATAATTTGCAAAGGGATATCAACAATGGTTGTACAACAAAATGTATAATCAACAGGACGGGATTGTACAAGTAGCAGTTGTTGGATTGGAGAATGTTTGGGGATGTATATTTTTGCCACAATTGGAAAAAATTATCACATCAATAGCAATGAATAAAAGGAAGAAGAAAATGTTCTATATCTACAAATGGTGACAATTGTACAACTCTTCTTGATATGATTGAATTGTTGAATTTTATCATCTATAGATGAAGTTTTAATAAAACTGCTACAATATTGCAGTCTTAAAAACCTTATGGGGCAGTTCTTCTCTGTCGTACAGGGTTGTTATGAATAAAGAGTCAACCTGATGGTTAGGGATGCTCATAAGAAAATATCTACAAAATACCTCACCTATAGTCTTCACAAGTGTCAAGGCCAGGAAAACAAAGATAGACTAATAAATTGTCACAGATTGAAGGAGTGTAAGGTGATATGAAAACTTAATGCTATGTGGTTTCCTAGATTGAGATCTTGAACCTCTCCCCTGTGAAAACATGGGGAAGAGAGGGGAAGAACTGGTGGAAGTTATCTAACTTTGTAAAGTATTGATCATATTGCATAAATGTTAATTTCCTCCTTTCAATAATTGTATAAGGTTGTATAAGGTATTTGCATCATGAGAACCTAGGAGAAGGTATAAGAATTCTTTTGGCTATTTTTTCAATTTCTCTGTAAATCTAAAATGATTCCAATATAAAAAGATTAGTAATCTTATAGTTAATTATTTTCCTATTTAACAATAATAGCATTCATTTAGCAAATATTTATAATTACATTTAATTTATCAACACTGGATGTTCATATTTTTCAAAACAAATTTGTCAATCTCTAAAAATAAAAGGATCTTCAAAAAGTTCATGGAAAAACTGAATCAAATGAAAGTGGAATTATTTCACATACTTTTTGAAGCCCTCAGATATATAAACTGAAGGAGAACTTATGTATTTTATTCGATATTTATTCCATATAATTCTTGCATTTTCACATATATTCATTTATAATATATGCGTTTTAAAAATAAAGTAAAAAATAAGCTTCCATATGATTTGTAGTAGTTCTATGTAAACACAGTTATTTTGTCCAACTTTTTTTCTTTATTTTATTTTTATTAATAAATCTTTTTATTGGGGCTCATACAACTCTTATCACAATCCATACATACATCAATTGAGCAAAGCACCCTTATACATTCGTTGCCCTCGTCATTCTCAAAATTCACCTTCCACTTGGGTTCCTGGAATCAGCTCGGTTTCCCTTTTGTCCCCCTCCCTCCCCACTCCCCCCTTCCCCCTGGTCCCTTAATAGTTTACAAATAATTATTATATCTTATCTTACACTGACCGGCGTCTCCCTCACCCACCCTCCCATTGCCCATCTCCCAGAGAGGAGGTTACACATAGATCTCCAAGATCGGTTCTCCCTTTCTACACCCCCTTCCCTCCTGGTGTCGCCACTCCTACCGCTGGTGTTGAGGGGTTCGTCCGTCCTAGATTTTGTCCAACTTTTTAAGGTCAAATTTGAAAGGGAAAATGTGTCAAAAGTAGAATATGCAACCAAAAAATATGTACTCCTTAGATGAAAGTAAGCAACAGATTTCTTGACAAAGCTGGAAGATGTGGATGATTCACTCCTAAATATGGTTCATTGAGCTGTAGGCAAGCTGTACTGTGGGAGGGAATATCTTTGCAATGTTCTAATTGTGGAGGTTAGGGATTGGAGAGGGAAGGGGTCAGGGGACAGCCCAGCTCCCTTTCACCACCTCTCTGTTCTTTGGTGTGTACTGAGGACCACTCTTGTTTGACTCTAGACCATAGGAGGTGGGGATGGGGTGTGATGGCCCATTGTCATGAGTAAATTTTGATCTATATTGACCCTGATAATGCTCCCACAGTGTTTCCAAAGATGTAATCTTTACAGCACTCACATATTTTTTTCATGTGGAGCAGCTGGTGGTTTGGTACTGCTGACCTCTTATTTAACAGCCTAGAGTTTATTCACTGTACCCCCAGCGTTCCTCCGCAATCCTGGAGTTCACAAAATTAGAATGTTAACCAAAAAACCTAACTCTTTCATTAAGTGTATTTTTGGTACTTAATTAAAATAAATGTTAGAGTAAAGGAAAGGGAAAAAAGGTAGGTTCTACAGAAATGGACATAAAGACTAATCCATATTATTAAAATTCACGTCACATGGAAGAAGCACACCAGCCTGTGCGATCACAAGGTGTCGAAGGGATCAAGTATAAGGCATCATCAGAACAAAAAAAATCTTACCATAGTGAATGAAGGGGGAAGTGCAGAGTGGAGACCTAAAGCCCATTTGTCGGCCACTGGAGATCCCCTCCCAGAGGGGTCTAGGGGAAGAGATGAGTCAGTCAGGATGTGATGTAGCACTGATAAAGAATACAGCTTTCCTCTAGTCCTTAAATGCTTCCTCTCCCGCTTCCCCACTATCATGATCCAAATTCTACCTTGCAAATCTGGATAGAGCAGAGGATGTACACTGGTACAGATAGGAGCTAGAGTCACAGGGAATCCAGGGCGGATGATACCTTCATGACCAGGGGTGCGAGTGGCAATACTGGGAGGGTAGAGGGAGAGTGGGTTGGAAAGAGGAAACCAATTACAAGGATCTACATGTGACCTCCTCCCTGGGGGACAGACAACAGAAAAGGGGGTGAAGGGAGATGTTGGACAGGGCAAGATATGTCAAAATAATAAATTATAAATTATCAAGGGTTCATGAGGGAGGGGGGAATGGTGAGGGAGGGGAAATAAAAGAGGACCTGATGCCAAGGGCTTAAGTGGAGAGCAAATGCTTTGAAAAAAATGAGGGCAATGAATATACAGATGTGCTTTACACAATTGATATATGTATAGATTGTGATAAGAGTTGTATGAGCCCCTAATAAAACGTTTAAAAAATAACAATTAAAAATAAAATTAGCGTAACACAAAACCAGAAGAGATTCTTGAGAAGTAATGAATGAATGAATGGTATACTATGAGTTGTGCTATTTTAAAGCAAACATTTGGATTCTAGTAATATAAACAAACTTAGAGAGAAAATCTAGAAGTGCAATTTTCCAGCCACTCTCCATATTCAAACCCAAACCTAGGGATTATTTTTAGACATTCCCATTCTCACCTTCACATTCTTCCATAGCTACAAGAAAAATGATCCTATCAATTCTGTTTCCAAAATATCTCTCCAATTTTAGTATATGTGCTGCCGAAGCAAGCACTCCAAAATATGTCTCCAATCATTATATTTTGTTCTTTTCCCATGCCACCACCCTGGACCAGCCAGAACAGTACCAGAACAAAGCCAATGGACTCCCGACTAATCTTCTGGTCTTTATCCCATTCCCTTCCAACTCATCCACACAACCAGAGGAATCTTCTGTTTAAGACTCCTTACCATGCTGCGTTGAATCGATAAGACCTTAAATAGTTGTCTTAAGTTGGATTTTCCAGAGGAGCAAAACCATCAAAGCTTATATATGCATACACAGTCAGAGGTTTATATCAAAGAAATGGCTCGTACAGCTATAGAGATGGACAAGTTCCAAGTATATGGGTCAGATGCCAGGCCAACTAGAGCAATCTTAAAGGCTGATGGAGCCAAGATCCGCAGGTCAGATAACAGCTTTCTGGTTGCAGAAATCAATGAAAACATGCTCAGCGGGTAAGGTAGCAGAGCATCGATGACTCCTGAGGTCAATAGGCAATATGACAGGCATAATAGTAAGTCCAAGGAATTGGAAGTAAATGAGCCAGATACAGGATTGAGACTGAGCCAAAAGCAGTTTTTCATAGTATTTACTTATATTGGAAAAAGGCTGTACCCTCAAAAAGATTTTATCAAGGGGCATTACTAAGTCTCACTAAGAAGCCTGGCCAAGTTGACACATAACTTTAATTATCTGATTAGGTTCTTGCCACTCCCATGCCCTTATACCCTCCCCATTCTCCCACCCCTAACTCTTCATCTTCACATCCTATCACCTTTCCCTCTTAATCCTATGTCATTCTATGCTCATTAAACCAGATTTCCTTCCTTTTTCTTCCTTCATCTCTCCTAAAACTCTTTGCATTCACCTTCCTCAATTTATTATCTGACTGATTCCTCCTCACAAATGAAGTTTACATTTAAATACTTATTAGCAATAGATATGTCCTTGGCCATAAACTCTAAACTAGTCATGTCCTCCACTATTCTGATCTCTGATCTGTTCCTTCTTAGTACTTACAGAAGTGTACCATTCTATATTTATTTAAACATATATCTGTTTAATGTACATGCTCCCAACCATATGGGTTCGAAGAACATCGGGACCCTGTCTCTGCTGTTTTCACCGCTTAACCTAGTATCCAGACTCCCTGAGTAATGCAAATGGTTAATGTTCCTGGATTTTAACTTAAAAAATTATACATAGATTGAAGTATCCCCAGGGACAGCTCAGAAAAAAATAAAGGTGTAGTAACTTCCTTCTGAAAAATCAACCGTTGAAAATTATATGGAACACAGGTCTTTTTTGACACATAAACCAGAACTCATTCAAAGGCAATTGATTTGACCTAGTACTTGTCATGGATTGAGTGTCCAATATGTTAATAAAGAAGCTAGTAAAACCCACCACAGAAACAAGATAAAGAATCATCTCAATAGATGCAGAAAACACATTTGACAACACCCAACACGCATTTCTAGTAAAAACATTCAATAAGAGAAATGAGAGGGAAACTTCTCAACATAATAGCTGAATGTTAACGAATTGAATGCACTGGTCAAGAAACAGAGAGTAGCAGACTGGGTGAGAAAACAAGACCCGCTAGTATACAGCTTACAAGAAACACACCTTAGATACAAAGACAAAAATAGACTACAAATCAAAAGATGGAAAACATATATAAAGTTAATAGCAACCAAATACAAGATCAATAACAACCAAGAGTGGCAATACTAGAACACTAAAATAGATTTCAAACAAAAATATATCAGGACCAACAAAAAAGGGCAATACAGAATGATTAAAGGCACAATAAAACTAGAATTCATAGCCATAATAAACATATACACAGCCAATAATAAAAAACATATAGACAACCAACAAAAGACCTTAGAACTAGATTAATCAAATCATATAGAATGGAAGAGAGAAGTAAACAATTCAACAATAATAGTAGGGGACTTCAATACATCACTCTTGTGGAAGGACAGATCATTAGGAAAGAAACCCTAGAAAGACACAAAAGAACAAAACAGCACAAGTAACCAACTCGATCTCCTAGACATATACAAAACACTCCATTCAACCACAGCAGAGTGTACATTCTTTTTCAGTGCACATATAACATTCTCTAGAATAGACACAAAGCAAGCCTTAATAAATTTTATAATATTGAGATTTTACCATCCATTTTCTTAGACTACAGTGCTGTAAAATTAGAAATCAACAAAAGGAAGAGCAACAGCAAATCAGCAAATATATGGAAACTAAACAATATAATACTTAACAATGACTAAGAAATTAATGAAAAACAAACAGACTCACTATCATAGAGTCAATTCTGACTCATAGCAACTCTATGGAATTGGGTAGAACCACCTCTGTGGGTTTCTAAGACTATAACTCTTTACAGGAATAGAAAGCCTCAGTTTCTCCTGAAATTAATGAAATGAGGAATGAAAATTTTTAATTTCTTGAAACAATTGAGAATGAAAGTACAACATGCTAAAACCTTTGAGACACAGCAAAATCCCAGAGGGCAATTTATAGCAACAAATGCACACCAAAAAGAGAACCAAAATTAATGCTTTATTTCAGCATCTTCAACAATTAAAACAAGAGCAACAAAGTAAACTTTAAATTGCTGGGACCATAATGATTAGAGTGGAAACAAATGGATCAGAAAACAGAAAAAAATCAAAACAAGACAAGAAGTTGGTCCTTTGAAAGGATAAACAAAATTGCCAAATCACTAGCAAAGTTAACAAAAGAAAATTAAGAGAAGAGTGAAATATCAAGAATAAGAGATTAAAAGGGTGACATCACAGTAAAACCAATAAAATCTTAACAAACAATAAAACTTACAGTGAAACACTATATTGAAACAAATTTGAAAACTGGGATGAAATGGACAGATATCTGAAAATGCACTATGTATCCAAGTTAACACAAACCAAATGAGAAAACCTCAGCAAACTCATTACGAAAGAAGCAAGTAGACCTTTAAAAAACTTCCAACAAAAAACATTCCAGGGCCAAACGACTTCACTGGAGAATTCTACCAAGAAGTCAAGAAATTGACCCAATTGTACATAAACTATTCCAGAACATAGAAAAGGACAACAAATTCCAAAACTAGTATTATGAAATGAGCATAACCTTGATAACTAAAACCAGACAAACACACAACTAAGAAAACTGCACATCAATATCTCTCATGGAAATAGATGCAAAATTTCTCAACATAGTAATGCCAATAGAACCCAACAATATATTAAAAAACAATACAGCATGATCAAGTGTTATTTATACCAGGCATAAAAGAAAGCATGGTTCAACATTCGAAAAACAATTCATGTAATTCACCGTGTCAGTAAAAAATATTAATAATATAATCATGTTAAGTGATAAGAAAGGCATTTGACATTAGCCAACACCGATTCCACATAAGGTTTTTGTTGGCTAATTCCTCATAATTGGATAGCTCGTTTCCTCTTCCTGCTTTGTTTTTAGTCGGGAAGCTCCAGGGAAACCTGTGATATGGCTCCCAGCATCACAGCAACACACAAGCCACCAGAGTATGACAAACTGACAGCAAGTGGTGAGGAATGTGGCATCAGGATTGGAGAAAGACTTATTAACAACCTTGAAAATTCAGGTGACCAAACTTGCTTCCTGAAAGTGAGGAGGATGAAGCACTTGCTCTTGAAGCTCAAGGATTACAACTCAATGTAAAGAAAATGAAATTCTTCAAAACTGGATCAGCGAGTAACATCATGATAAATAGGAAAAAGATTGAAGTTACCAAAAGTTTTGTCTTGCTTGAATCCACAATCAATGTTCCTGGAAGCAACATTCAAGAAACCAAACAACACCTTGGGTAGATGTGCCACACAGGCCTCTTTAAAGCATTGGAAAGCAAAGATGTCCCTTCGAGGTCTAAGGAGTGCCTGATGCAAGCCACAGTATTTTCAATGACTTCATAGGCATGTGAAAGTTGGGCATTGAATTAAGATGATCAAAGAAGAATCTATGCATTTGAATCATGGTGCTGGGGAAGAATATTGGAAGTTCCATGGACTGTCAAAAGAGCAAATAAATCTATCTAAAAGAAAAACAGCCAGAATGTTCCTCTGAGGCAAGTATGGTGAGACTTCATCTTCCATGCTTTGGACATGTTGTCAGGAGAAACTAGGCCCTGGAGAAGAACATCATGCTCAGTAAAGTAATGAGGCAGTGAAACAGAGCAAGACCTTTGACAAGATGGATTGACACAGTGGGTGCATAGATGGGCTGAAGCATAAGAACAATTGTGAGAATGCCACAGGACTGGGCAGTGTTTCCTTCTGGAGTACGTAGGGTTGCTCTGTCGGAAGCAAGCCGGCAGCACCTAACAACATCCCTGATAAAAAATACTCAGCAAACTAGGAATAGAAGGGAAATTTCTCAACACAATAGAGGTCACATGTGAAAAAAAACAATGACCAACAGCTTCCTCAATGGAGAGTGTGTCAGACAGGGTTCTCTAGTGAAACAAAACCAGAATGCTAATAATTTTATATATATTTATACAGATAGATAGATAGATAGATAGATAGATAGATAACATAAGAAATAAAGTGAATTAAATTTTAAAGCAGTACAAGAGGCTCAGTGCAACTCACTCCCGTGAAACAACTGTGAGAAACTGGCAGTCCTTCAAGTCTTGAGGGCTGCCGGGTAGTCCTCTGTAGAGCAATGCAGGATATCTGGGCACAGGCAGCAAACAGCAAGGCAGGTCACCAACAGTCAGTCAGATGACAGGGTCCGACAGTCCCCAGCTCAAGAGATGTAAATTCCAATGGTGTGGCAAAGCAGGTCTTGAAGGAACCTCAAATTACAGTGACATAGTACATGGGTTAGGTGTCTCACAGGTAGTGTAGGTAGCTTGCAAATTGAGGTAAAGAACAAGAAAGGCAGCCGCACACTGGTCCAATGATCAAAGAGCGAGAGACAAGAAAGGTGAACCTCACGGAGCCATTGCTCTCTCCACCCTTTAATTAATCCTACCTGTGTTTATTGGCCAGGGAGCCACAATAAACTAATTATCTCAGAGAGAAACTGAAAGTATTCCCCTTGATAACTGGAGCCAGACAAGGACATCCTTATCACCACTCCTCTTCAAATTCAACATGGCTCTGGACATCTTATGCAAAGTCATTAGACAACAGAAATACATCAAAGAAACGATTGCATAAATCTTCTTAATATGATTAATTGATTAAATCATATGATATATGAAGTATATGCCAATAAAACTATTGTTTTAAAACACCAAAGGAGTACAGGTGGACAAAGAAATGAAACTTGCACCATTTTCAAATTATATTTTATCTCACTATTTTCTAATTATATGTTATTTTTAGAAAATCCCAAGGACTCAATGGCAACAGAATTGTTGGAAACAATCAAGAGATTTAGTAAAGTGGCAGGCTGTAAGATTAGCTTACAAAAACCAGATTCCGATATACCAGCAGTTCTCAACCTGTGGGTCGCAACCCCTTTAGGGGTTGAAAGACCCTTTCTCAAGGGTCGCCCAATTCATAACAGTAGCAAAATTACAGTTATGAAGTAGCAACAAAAATAATTTTATGGTTGGGGGCAGGGTCAACACAACATGAAGAACTGTATTAAAGTGCCGCGGCATTAGGAGGGTTGAGAACCACTGCTGTATACTAAATAAGATATCTCTGACAAAGAAGTCAAGGAAACGGCATTATTTAAAATAGCCTCACAAAAAAATGAAACACTTAGAAATACTTAGCTAGAGACATGTACAAATAAAACTAAAAAACAAATAAAGTTCAACAAGCAAACAAAGGAGACCTACATAAGTAGAAGACTATTCCATGTTCATGAAAAAAAGGCTTAATATTGTGAAAATGCCAATCCTGCCCAAAGCATTCTATAAATGCAAAGCAATTCTGATGCAAATCACAATCTCATTCTTTAAAGAAATGGAAAACTATGTATGGCAAAGGAAGAGATTCGGGATAACCAAAGAACTTATTAAGATGAAGAAAGTAAGAAGGCTTTCACTACCCAACTTCAAAACCTATCAAACACCCACAGAAGTTAAAGCAGCCTGTTACCAGTACAGAGATAGATACATAGACCAATGGAACAGAGTAGAGAACCCAGAAATTAATACAACCACCTACAGGCAACTGATCTTCAAAAAAAGGGTCACAAACGAACAAAATTAACTGGGAAAGACATAGTATCCACAACAAATGATCCTGGCAAAATTGGCTCTCTATCTATAGAAAATGAAACGGGACCTGTCATCACCCCATGTACAAAAAAAAATCTGATTCAAGGTGGATCAAGGACTTAAGTGTAAAACCCAGAGCCATAAGGATTATCAATTAAAAAATAAAAACAAACTTAGGGGCCCTCTTGTGGGGCATAGACACATGATTAAATATAATTAAGGAAGCACAAACCATAGGTGACAGACTATATAGCCGAGATCTACTAAAAACAAGACACATGCACATTGTAAGAGTTCATCAAAAAGTTAAAAGAGAACCCACAGATGAGGGAAAACTTTTTGACGACAACACAATGAAGGGATCAATCTCTAAATTCTATAGAAAACTGCAACACCTCCATAAGAAAAAGACAACCTAATTAAAACGTGAACAAAGAACATGAGCAGACAGTTCTCCAAAGAGACCACCCAAATGACTAACAAACATATTTAAAAAATGCTCACAATCATTAGCACTGCCTCTTGAAGATGTCAATCAAAACAACGAGATGTCACTGTACAGGGGCAATGACAGCCAAGTTCAAATAGACAGACAATAACAAATTCTGGACAGAGTGTAGAAAAATGTGTACCACCACTGTGCAAAGTGATATGGTGCTACCTCCAACAACTGGAAACAGAAATTCCACATGATCCAATAGTTCTTCTGCTGGGTAGATAGCCTACAAAAGTAAGAGTCATAACAGAAACAGACATGCCCACCCATGTGCAGGGCAGCAGGGTTCACAATAACAAGAAGATGGAAGCAACCTAAATGCCCATCAGGGACTAGAATGACTGAGGAAACCCTGAGACTTTCCCTGTCTTAATGGAATATTATGCACCACTAAAAAAAACATTAATGAACTGATGAAGCACGTCATGGCAGGGATGGAGCTGTAGAACATGTTGAGTGAAATTAGACCATCGTTCATTATATGACACCACTGTTAATAAGGAGGAAAAAATAAGATGAAGACTGTCATACAGGAGATTGCCACATGACGGAGGTTAAGAGAACAAAGATAAAGCAATGGGCTATACAGTTAGAAGGTTAAAGTAGGAGAAATGGAAGATAGTCCAAAAGCCCA
This sequence comes from Tenrec ecaudatus, assembly GCF_050624435.1. Taxonomy (NCBI): domain Eukaryota; kingdom Metazoa; phylum Chordata; class Mammalia; order Afrosoricida; family Tenrecidae; genus Tenrec; species Tenrec ecaudatus. The sequence continues at coordinate 304,462,956 of NC_134530.1, read as the reverse complement.
ATCCTGATGTCCTGTTTTTAAAAATCTGTAATATGCAGAAGACAGGACTCTTCTTGCTGAAGGGTTGCAGTACAGGTTACAACTCAATGTGAATAAAACAAAAATCTTCACCACTAGGCCAATTGGTAACGTCATGATGAATGGGGAAAAGATTGAAGTTGTCAAGGATTTTGCCTTGCTTGGATCCACAATTAATGCTCAGGGAAGCAATCGTCAAGAGATCGAACAACACATTGCATTGGGTACACCAACTGTGCAAAGCTCTTTAGAGTATTGAAAATCAAAGATGCTACTTTGAGGAATAAAGTGTGCCTGACCCGTGCCATGGTATTTTCAACTGCCTCACGTGCATGCAAAAGTTGCACATTGAAAAAGGAAGATCGAAAAAGAATTGATGCATTGGAATTACGGTGCTGACAAAGACTATGAAAAGTCCCGTGGACTGCCAAAAGGACAAACAAGTCTGTCTTGGGAGAAGTTTGGCCAGAGGGCTCCTAGAAGCCAGGATGGTGAAACCTTGAGCGTGCTGTCAGGAGAGACTAGTCCCTAGAGAAGGACATCATGGTTGGCACGTCAGGACATCTTTCCGAGAGATGGGTAGACATAGTGACTGGGACAGTAGGCTCAAGAATAGGAGCCATGGTGAGGCTCGTGCAAGACCAGGCAGTGCTTCCTTCTGCTGAACTTAGGGTTACTGTGGGTCAGAACAGACTCAAACACTGCCTAACCGCCACGATAATGGTCCAAGAGAGGGAGAAAAACCATCAAGGAGTGAGTGAAAAGGCAACTACTGGTGGGGTGAGGGTGGGGTGATTAATAGTTTAAACCACTTAATATAAGGTTGCTAATCTGAAATATATGCCCCCCACATTTATTGCAATAAAAATATTGTAAAAGGGAACAATTGTTATCCATATGATTTAAAAATAGAAATGACCAAGTTGTCTTTCAACAGATGACTGGGTAAATAAGATGCAAACGAAATTTATCAACTCTGCTGGTGACGTTAGTTAAAAGTTGGGTTCCTAACGACTACGTCAGCAGTTCAAAATCGCCAGCTAGTCAGTGAGAGAGAGATGAGGCTTTTAATTCCTATAAAGAAGTACAGTCTTGGAAACTTACAGGGACACTCTTAATTGGCTCTGCATGGTAATTAAGAGTCAGAATCGACTTGAGAGCATCGAGTGATGTATTGGGATGTGACTGCGCCTAGAGAGAAATGAAGTCCTGATCCGTGCCACCACACGGCTAGCTCTGGAGAACAGTATGTGGAATGAAATAAGTCCATCACAAAAGGACAACTGCTATGTGACCCCACTTATCTAAAATGCCTTTTGAATAGGCAAAGGTCTATTGTTCATTAGTGGGTGTTAGGGACTGGGAGGAAGAGGATGGAGACACTTTGGTGAAGAGACCTTGAGTGTCTTTCTCTCTGAGGTATTGTAAACATTGTAGAGATGTATAGTGGTATTTTAGAAATATAAAGTGGTGATAGCACAATACTGACTATATAATTCAATGTCACTGAATTGGGCATTTAAAAAGGGTTAAAATGGAAAACATTTTGTTGTATATAATTAACCACACCATACAATTTTTTAAAAGGTGAAATGATGACTTATATAAATGATGGTATGTGCTAGGGAGACTTGGTGGCTGCCCAGACTAGGAACACAGTGTGGTGGAAACTCACACCCACTATGTCTGCTTCTCATTTATTGATGCTAAAAATAATTTTGTCAATGCACTGGAAGATGATTATCCAATGACTCCTACGCAACAAACAGGACACATTTATGTGTCCATGTAATCCTAATTTATTTATTCACAACAAAAAAATGGAACCACCTAATATTCAAAATGCTTGTTCAGCTTAATCTTCCACTGTAGGAAAGAGATAGATAGCTAAATTATATCCAAATGACAGAGCAGCTTAGTGAGATTCCTGGCCACAACGTACTTATGCAAAAGTGGTACCCTCACCCAAGACCAGGCTGCCATTATCTTCCACCAGGATCATTTCAACAGCCTCCTAACTCTTTCCCACAACCCCTTCATCCTCCAATTCATTAAGCACATAGCATGTAAGGTGTTCCTTGTAAAATATGCTTCTGGTGACAGCACTCCCTTCTTCAAAACCCTCCAGTAGTCCTTGTTAGGCTGGTTATCCCCAGGCCCCTGCTCTCCGAGTTGGTAGATTCTGTGTGGTCCAGGCCCTGTACTTCGTCAACCTCCCTCTGACACTCTCCAAGCCCCCGGCACACTAAGGTGCTTACAATCTCAGAGTCTCTCTAACCTGGTTCCCTCTGCCTCCAGTAACTCCTCACTCCTCCACTCAGGAAACTCCTTGTTTTCTACATTCCAGTGTCTTTATCTGAGACAACCTCGCTGGTTACTCTTTTTCTTTTTCAACTGTTTAATTGGCACATGATTCCTATATCACACAATTCAATAGCTCCGGCACATCAAGAAGAGCTGTACAGTCATCACCGCAATTAGTTCTTAGAACATTTTCTTCAATCATCTACCCATCATTATTAGCTCCCCACTTCTCTCTAACCGCCTTTGCCATACCCCCAAGGAACCATTAAGCCAGTTCCTGTCGCTCTTGAATATAGCTATCCCGGACTTCATAGACAGAAAAACACCTTTAAAAATCTAACCAGAATAACAAAGTAAAACAGACCAAGGTTTTAATTGAAAAGATAGAGATGTGAGTAGACTAGCTAACGGGTACAATGCGTTAGATAGCGGGCTGTTAAAGAAGCAGTCAGGTTAAAACTTAGCACCCTATCATTTGATCTTCCTTAAGATCCATCGAAATGTGGTCTGGCTACTCTTTTTCAGTCTCGGCCCCTTCCCACCTAACTTTCTTCTCCATTTTTCTTATAGCTCTCGCCACAACTTGACAATCTTTTTTAGTGTAATCCTCTCACACCTATAGCCCCCATTAAAATAAAAGTTTGGCGTAAGTAGACACTCTGTTTTGTTTCTTCTGAACCTTCAGGATCTAGTTGCCTTGAGTCCAATCCCACTCTTGATGACCACCAACTACAACACAAGGAAACACACTTGCTTCTTCACAACTGTTAGTAGGCTTGAGTTCCTTGTTGTCACCCAGTGGATTCCAAGTGTTTTCCAACCAAGAGATTGTGCGTCATCTTCCAGTACTATAGTGGGCATGTTCTCCTGGGGTCCATAGGGTTGACACGGATTGATTTTCAGAAGTAGAAAATCAGACCTTTTTTAAAATAGCTCATCTTAGGTTCAAAGCTCCCCTGAGACCCGCTGAGCATGATAACAACATTCAAGACTCCATTGGTATATGGATGGTGGCTGAACATAAGGCGCATTGGCCAGAGAACAAATGTGCTCCCTTGCATGTAAGGTTAAAATGTTACCCCTGAACCACCACTCCCTTATCACACAATCTTTTTAGCCATCAACTAATAGACACGACATCTTCACAGAACCCAGACCTCCGTGTCAGCTATTTCTACTCAAGTTTCTGAGAAAGCCGGTAGAAAATCTTAATCTTCGAGTTTAATAAGCCTAGAACTTGGAGGAATTGCCACATGGAAGCCCTCAGCACAATCCTATCGCGACTGAGGTTTCTATGTAAATCCCCTATTCTTACAAGTGAATTAGATAATGTCACACTAAGATCCACCTTCATTAACAGAAAGTCCTTTTTTCAAATGGAATCACAAACATAGGAATTCAATACATACTTGGAGGGGGGCATACTTCAATTCACCGCAGCTCTTTGCCTGGTTCAGAAGATAAGAGTAGAGGTGATGGGCGCCCTGGTGAGTGACAGTTAAAATTAGAACTCAAGTGACTTCAATTGGCATCACTCTCTCGTGCTATCTCCTGAAGGAGCGTGCCTCATTTAACGGAGATCTGCTGAACTCATAACAAGCTGTACCAAGTCTACTCGAGGAAAAGGTCTTGCACACCTATTATCTATCAGCCACTATACAAGATCCTAGAGGTGTCCGCCTCTCTTTGCTCTGTAGTTCACGATCTAGTGGGAGCTCGCCGAAAACAAGCATTTCTGTGCATATGGGAGCTGTACTGACATCAGCATCCTGAATACCTTCCCTTCATAAACTGTGCCAAGTGCCTGAAATACTCAAGACCCCAGAACAGTCCTCTTAGTTCATGCCTCTGCCAATTTCCTGCTGGTCTTGCTGTGGGGAAAGCGTTTTCAACCTCAAAGAATGGCTTCAAGTAGTCTTAAAAATCGTAAGTGCGACATCCTAAGGGCTTGGGAAAATGTGTCCTCCACTGAAAGTGAAAGCAGACCAGTCACCTGGAGGGGACCGGCTCTCAGTAGAAGGAAGTCAAGCGATTGCCGGTGAATGGATGGCTGGAGAGGCTGGGCATGATCGCACCTCAAGCAGGGAGAGAGTAAGATTGTAACTGCAGTTGATCGCTGGAGCCTACCCAGGAAGATAGCTTGTCTGGGCAGGGGTGTAAAATATCAGGGTAAATCAATAATTCGCTAGTATTTAACAGAGACGGCCAATTGAAGATGCTTCCGTTGAAGGTAGCTATCCAAGTCACTAAGCAGGTAGAAGGACTTACTAGCCAAAAGGAGAGAGGTCACATCCACCCCCAGGTACCTCAGAAGACAGCTGGTGATTCCCTACCAATTGGTCACAGCTTTGAGATCCCTGTTGGAGCAATTTCACTCCAGCCGCATCTATCACTTGAGTCAGAATCCGCCAACAGAGGTAGAAGTCGCTGAGGGACAAAAATGTTTTTCACCCCCAGGCCTGTATGATATCTTGGTTAAGGTTATTCCACACTTTGTCATGATCTAATGTGCCTCAGGAACCTTCTGAGCACTATTGTGACTTTGGTGCTACAAATTAGGGTCTGGATTCCAAACAAGATTTTGTTTTTGTTTTTGTTTTTATTGACAGTCTCATACACACTCATCTTGCATCAGCAAGCTGAAGGGTTACTTAGAAAAAGGGGCAAGTCTGGACCTGGTCTTCATTTCCCAAAGTTTGGTCCTTAGCTTTGTTGATACAGATGCTGGATTTTGAAACCAAGGAGCAGGACTTGGGAACGAGGGAGCATTCCTGACATTATCGTCTCCAGGGGTGCCTTCTGAGAGAGTTTTGTTCCTCTTTCTATGATGTGTTTGCGACTTTGCTAATTGAAGAAGGACCTACGACAGGATCCTTCAGACGTGGGATTGCTAACGATGGGCCATAACGGGACCAGGCTCTCATCTTAATGCGAAGTGGGAGGGTCTCAGGGAGAGGCGAGGCATCTTGGTTGGGATTCACTACTGCAGGACTGCTTTTTGATTCTGGTTGGGTTTACGGAACACCCTCTCCCTTAGAATGGTCTTTCGTCTTAGAGAACTGGCCTTCCGCATCCTTCAGTTTGCAGTCAGAAAACTGAGACTCGGTCCAATAAGGCTGGAGGCTGAGTTACCTGTGCTGATGTGCAAAGCCCCTGCCAGGCCTTCCTTGTGTCTCATGATCTAATGAGAAGCCTGTAGTTTAGAAGCAGCGTTTATATTCGAAACAAATGTTTTTGATTGCTGTGATGGAGAAGGTGGCTCTCTGGCTGGGATTGACTGGTAGGTGCCAATATGAATCACTGAGCAGGCATTTGTGGGGAGATGAATTCTTCTCAAAAGAGTGATCTGAAAGGCCTTTCAGGTTTCTGTGTCGGAGTAGAGGACTACAGGGCAAAAGCACTTTTTACCGTGCGCACCGCCTGCCACGGGAGTGCCTGGAATGTCTACACAACGTCCATCCATGGTATATCTTCAATAGCAGCACTAGCTCTTCAACTTGACACCCCTCAGTCAGCAGCAGCCAGGAGAGTCACTCACCCTCAGAGGTGAATGGGCCTTCCCCTCAGAGCAAGGATCTGAATATGTTTCCATTCCTATGCCGAGTGAGTTAAATCGAGCAGTAAAAGCAGCAGTTCTCAACCTGTGGATCACAACCCCTTTGGGGGTTGACAGACCTTTTCACAGGGGTTTCCTGATTCATAACAGTAGCAAAATTACAGTGATGAAGTAGCGACAAAAATAATTTTTATGGTTGTGGGAGGGGCGGTCACCACAACGTGAGGAACTGTATTAAAGGGTCGCGGCATTAGGAAGGTTGAGAACCACTGATTTAAAGGAAAAGAAAATAGTGAATATGAATTACAAACTGATTTAGATTTTAAATTTTTCACTTCACCAAAAAAGAGAAACATTCACAGTGAACTCATTAGAAAATGATACAAGCATCGGTGTATCAGAGGTCTGGGCAGCTGGCTCCAGTTGAAATCATGGTGGCGGTGGCCCAACTCATGGCAATTCCATGTGGCCAGAGTAGAGCTGTGTGCCTTTCTTTCAAGACTCCTGGATGGGTTTGAACCACCAACCCTTTCACTACTAGTCTGGTGTTTAGTCACTCTGGAGCCCCCTAAGAATCCTGTCTAAGTGATTACTTGGAAGTTAATCGGCCATAAATGATGAAGCAAATACCCCTTTCACATTCACCTTTAGTAAGCAGAGGCTGGCAATTCACCTGACAAAACCATGGCACCCCAAACTCCATACCCCAGACCCTCGAGGCTTTCATGTGTAAGAAGCCTTGTGGATAAGTTATGATAAAACAAATGAAGTTTGGCTCAAGAAACTCACAACTTACTGTCAGCGACTCAAACCAAGCTCAATAAAGTGATTCCGAAATGAAAATTAGTGCTTTCAATTTCTCAAAATAAGTTGGTTTCCAAAGGGAAATGTGAACAATACAATGAAGAAAATAAAATAGGGAAGGGTTCCAAGTGATCATGAACGTTTTTTTTAAAAGAGGAACAAAATAGAAGTCAAAATTGGATGGAAAATTACCACAATCTCACTGGCCCCGACATTGTTTCCTTTCACCTCCTCTCTTTACGGCGATAATGCAAGAAAGAGCATGCTGAGGGAGGATAAAGGTCATCAAAGGTAAAATAAAAATAAACGATTCTCGTTCCTTCTATAATGAAAAACAAACCAAGGCAAGGAGCATGAAGAAAGAAAGAAAGAGAGAGAGAGAGAGAGAGAGAGAGAGAGGAGCTAGGTGTGTCTTAATTTAGATTGGAATGCATCCCTTGGAAATATGTCAGAAATACTCATTTTGTTTGCCTACATTCTTCACTCTTATCTATCACTAGGTGTGTCAGTCTGGTCTATTTTTAGGATAGAGGATTCTTGAGGATAAGAACGATGACTTCAAAAAAAAAAAAAAGAACGATGACTTCTTTACATACGCTGCAGTGGAATTTGGTGGGCAAATCTAGCAACGATTCTCTCAGCCCTAAAGAGTTGTTGATTCAATGTTACCTTCTTGTATTTCGTGTTGTGTGAGTGAGTCTGAATGAGTGCACTTAGTAACACACATGGTCTGAACATCCCCAAGCTGGAGCATGCATTATCCAGAGGCTTGGATGGCATTGCCCATGAATGTTCTCTGTCCACGAATGGGACTTCTGGCTGTGCTGAAACCGTGGGGGAGGGTTGCTGGGGAGCCAAGAGGAATGCATGAGAATGGCACTCTGCTCCGCCAATAGGGAACAGACCATCATGCTCATATAGGCGCCCATTGTCTCGATCTTTGAGTGTTAATGCAGCTGACTAGCATTAACATTGCAATCCTTAAAGTATTTTTTTAAGAAAGCATGAAAATGTTGGTATGCTTAAATAACTTGCATGGTACCTGATTAAACCTTTGCAAGGCATATGAATATTATTTCCGCTCCAAAGACATTTATCGCCTTGTATCTTCCAAGCATTGGATGCACCCAAATGAGGAAAACTCTTTCTCAATAAATTTTCATAGTGCTGGAGGATATATATATTTTTTAACAGAGAGTAATAAATAAAGGTGTATATAGGATCTGAAAAGGACACCAATATGATGCCAAAACTAGGGGGTGAAAGGTGAACAGCAATTAGGTCAATGGAGCAGGGCAGGCTATATGCCCAGAGAAAGGGGCATGAAGCAATGTGGGATGGAGGGTGTAGTTACAATAGGGCACTGGAGACCTAAGTAGCAGGACAAGAGCTAATGGAAGGGGCAGGAGCCTTGGACTCAGTCTACTGTGGGTATGAGGCCATTGAAGATCAGAAGGTGTGGTAGTTACAGAATCTGGTGCCAACTTGAGACTATTAAGAGTGAAGGGGTGGGGTTTAGCCTGCCAAGCAAGTCGCTGCTTGACCTCATTTGGAGGTGCTACAAAGATAAATAGCTCTCTGGAGTTGGGACACACATACTCTGTGCTTGGTATTCCTGACGACAAGACACATGGAGCTACACTAGAGCCCTGGAGCTGGAGGAGCCACGGGGAGACCCATGCCAGTGCAGAGATGCTTCCACCGCCACTGGATCCACAGTACTTTCCACCCACTGGCCTGTGATCTTCCTGCATTCGGTGTCATTGCATGTGTTGCATGAGTCTGAGGAGGAATTTATAGATTGGTACCGGATAGATGGGCTAATATTGGACCTAAGAACTTGATCTGGACTTGGCTGGTATGCTTTCTCAATATTAGATTGCTCTTGAATATAAAGCTCCTTTCTGAAATATATATAAGTGTCTATGAATTTATTTTTCTAGGTAACACTGACTAACACAGAAGGAAACTTGGGGTGTTCACTTTGGCCTGCTGAATCTGTGAGATTTGGTTCGAAGCAGTAGAAATGGTTGCCAGACAACAAAGAAAAGATAAAGAGATGTAATGAGAAGTTTACAGACCGCTCACAGAATGGCAAGGAAAACTGGAGAAGTTGGGTTGGGGAAGTTAATACAGGTGGAGCTCCGAGAGCAGTCGTGAGCGTTCTGCTCAGGGTCCTCCAATGTGTGCTGATCACTTGAGCAAGTGTCTTGGAGGCAGAGGAAGAGGAGGAGGAGGAGGAGGAGAAGGAGCAGGAGGAAGAACAGGAGGCAGAGGAGAAATCATTTATTAAGAAACATATAAATGTTTGTAGTTTAAAAAGACAATATAACAGAGGTCTTGTCTATAGCCACACCCATAACACTAACAGAATATAAACTAGTAATTTCAGTTTACCCTCCCTAACTATGGTCCATAGGATTTTCAGTAGCTGGTTTTGGGGGAAGTGGATGGCCAGGCCTTTCTTCTAAGTCCTTTTTGATTAACCACTGGCTCCACCCAGGGACCCCTGACATCCAGCTTACTATTAAATAAATGGGGCAAATTTTTCATCCCCCTTACAGCCACACACATGCGCACACACTCTCTCCCCCACATTACTTATGAGTTGAAGGCCACTCTTGCTTTTGCTTCGTGCAGGTGGCTGTTTGTGCCTTGGGTGGGTGAAGCAGCTGTTCTAACTTCCTTCTTTTCATCAAAACTTGTCATCGTTTCTGCGGTTAAACGCTGCCTGTTTGTGCTCCTCTGATCACATCAAATGTGCTGCAGGGACTGAAGTCACTGCTCATCTCTCAAGTGTGTTGGCCTCCTGGCTAACACACCAACCAGTAAGAATTGGTCTTCTAACAACATCACTGCCAACCACACATCCCTCTTCTCAGACATAAGGAACGTGTGTCAGCATGTGGCCACCCCATGCCCCGAGTGAGCTGTGCAGAGCTGAGGGCTCACTTGCTGCTGGCCCCTGCAAGGTTGGCTGCGTGATTGTGTTCTGGCTGCTCCCAATTTCAATCATTTCACAGGGCTGACGTTTTCAAGTGACCCACCTACAGAAACCCGCAGATAAATCACAAGGCACTCCTGAGAGTGATGTTCCAGCTGAAGAGAAGCATGTTCACATGCCCACGTTATTTTCTATCTTAGTTTCTGGTGAGGAAACCCCTAGCAGGTTTGGGATAAGCCATGACAGGAATGTTGCTCTTTTCTCCTCTTATGGATGTCCTCCAAATGGCCATGGCTTTCCAAAAGGCTGTGTGGAAGTCCTAACTCCTGGCAACGGGGAACGTGACTCTGTTTGAAAACAGGGTCCTTGGAGATGTGGTGGGCGGAATGACCGTGAGGTCAGTGTGAAGTCGTGTGGGTTGGGCCCTAATTCAATCTCTAACAAAAGAGGAGAGGAACCAGAGAGGCAGAGCAAGGATAGCCATGCGAAGATGCCAAGGAATTTCTGGGGGAACAAGTTCAATGCTCAAGTGCTCAGCGGTTACTAGAAAGGCTAGCAGTCAGCCTACCAGTGGCTGAGCCGAAGAAATGTGTGGCCTTCTACTTCCATAAAAATGACAGGTTGGAACCCCCAGGGGGGTTACCAGAAGCTAGCTTCTCCAGAAGCTAGGGACCCCGACACAAGGGCTTCCCCTTAGGGCAACCTTCCTAATGCCGCGACCCTTCAAAACAGTTCCTCCAGTGGTGTTATTTTCGTTGCTACTTCATAACTGTCATTTTGCTACTGTCATGAATTGGGCGACACCCATGAAAGGGTTGTTCGACCCCCAGAGGGGTCGGGACCCACAAGTTGAGAAACGCTGCCTTCAGGACTTCAGAGAAAGCATAATCCGGTCACAACTTCTAGACTCCCAGAACTCTTGAGACAATAAATGTCTGTTCTATGTGGCACTTTGTCGCAATGCGCCCCAGGACTCTAATGTACCCGCTAAGATAAAAGAAGCTCATTTAAGAAAATTCACTCTGAGGTGGGAAGGGGAAGCCGTAGTTCAAACTGCATCTCTTGACCTACATGTGGCTGTCTCAGTACCTTCCAGTACATGGAATTTGGAAGCAAAACTGGACATTTTTAAAGGGTATTATCCTGATAAGGATAACATCATTTGTTTGTAAAAACTTATTTTGGGCTCTCGGATAATTTGGAAGCAATTCTGAGGAATAGAATTGGTTCTTTTGTCTCAAAAGTTTGCCAACCCTGGACTAGAGGCTAGATAGATGTCAACCTTGGTGCAAAGGAAGACACTAAACTACAAGAGGGAGGTGGGGGTGGGGGTGGGGAAGCTTGGGGGACGTGGCACAGAGAAAGCCATTGGGAGGTTTGACAAGTAGCTTCAACAGATAATCATTTTTTAAAAGATTATTAAAATGATTGCTTGCTATGTAAATTCCCACCTAATTCATAATCCAAACATTTTTTAATCATTTCATTAGGGGCTCATACAACTCTCATTACAATCCAAACAAGCATCCGTTGTGTAAAGCACATTTGTACATTTTTTGAAAAGCAGGTTCACCCTGAGAATAGAACCCGGTACTCTGCCCATTGTTGCTTTTCATCTCCTCTCACCACATGCCTTGCATCTCCTGCAAACCACCCCCGGGGAGAGTTCAACCACTTCACGTGGGCGTCTTATTGTTCCTTCCATGTCAGCCCTTTGTCAGTGGGCGCTTGATCGTCCATGCCCTGTCCGCTCTTCTCTGCAGAGTGAGCCTGGGACTGCTCGTTCCCATAATTCTCAGCTCAGCGATGGCCCTTTGGGGCAGGAAGATCACCTGCCTCAGGTGAGGTGGCACATCCCTGAGCAGACATCTTGAGTCCAGTCCCGCTCCTGTCGTATTTGGTTTTTGTAGACGGTCACCACCTGAGCAGGGACATCTGCTCTACAGATCCTTAGAGCCAGCAAGGCACTGGACACTTCTTAGATTCCATAAGCATCCCTTGCATAAGCTGGAACAAAATTAATTAAGGAAGCCCAGGCATAAGAACATTTGTGAGGATGGCTCAGGCCCAGGCAGTATTTTGTTCTGTTGTGCAGAAGGTTGCTATGGGTTGGAACCGATTCAATGGCACCTAACAACAACAGACTTGGCAGACATTTTTTCTTTTCTTTTTAAACATTTTATTAGGGACTCATACAACTCTTATCACAATCCATACATACATCAATTGTATAAAGCATATCTGTACATTCTTTGCCCTCATCATTCTGAAAACATTTGCTCTCCACTTAAGCCCTTTGCATCAGGTTCTCTTTTTCCCCCCTCCTTCTCCGCTCCCCCCTCCCTCATGAGCCCTTGATAATTTATAAATTATTGTTTTGTCCAACATCTCCCTTCACCCCCTTTTCTGTTGTCCATCCCCCAGGGAGGAGGTCAAATGTAGATCCTTGTAATCGGTTCCCTCTTTCCAACCCACTCACTCTCTACCCTCCCAGTATCGCCCCTCACACCCCTGGGGCTGAAGGTATCATCCGCCCTGGATTCCCTGTGCCTCCAGTTACTATTTGCAGCAGTGTACATCCTCTGCCCTATCCAGTCTTGCAAGGTAGAATTTGGATCATGGTAGTTGGGGGTGGGGGTAGTATTTAGGAAATGGAGGAAAGCTGTATTCTTCATTTGTGCTACTTCGCACCCTGACTGACTCATCTCCTCCCCTACACCCTTCTGCAAGGGGATCTCCAGTGGCCGACAAATGGGCCTTGGGTCTCCACTCTGCACTTCCCCCTTCATTCACTATGGTAAGATTTTTTTTGTTGTTGTTCTGATGATGCCTTATACCTGATCCCTTCGACATCTCGTGATCGCAGAGGCTGGTGTGCTTCTTCCATGTGGGCTTTGTTGCTTCTGAGCTAGATGGCCGCTTGTTCACCTTCAAGCCTTTAAGACCCCAGACACTATCTCTTTTGATAGCCGGGCACCATCAGCTTTCTTTGCCACATTTGCTTGTTCACCCACTTTGGCTTCAGAGGTTGTGTCGGGAGGGTGAGCATCACTGAATGCCAATTTAATAGAAGAAAGTATTCTTGCCTTGAGGGAGTGCTTGAGCAGAGGCCCAAGGTCCTTCCGCCACCTTAATACTAAACCTATAAATATAGGCACATAGATCTATTTCCCCATCCTCATATGTACATTTGCATGTACATGTCTTTGTCTAGACCTCTATAAATGCCCTTTGCCTCCTAACTCTTTCCTCTATTTCTCTTAACTTTCCTCCTGCCCCACTATTATGCTCCATCCCCACCTGGATTTCAGCTACACCTCTTCATTACCTTACCCTTGATCATTCCCTACCAGGCCTGCCACACAATTTTTTATTCATCCTGTCCAATTCCCTGTCAAGTAAGCGATACAATCTGCATCAGCAGGCCAGAGGTGAAGGTGGACAATGGAATGTCTGAGAGGCATACTCCAGCTCCCCAAATTTCAGCATTTGAACTCAACTATGTACGAGAAAAAGAAAATCCTGTAGAGAATTTGTTACGTAACCACAAAAGGCATGCATCAAGAGAAGAAGTAATTTCCTATGCTGTTCTGAAACTTGACCTTTGGTTTTTGCATGGCATGACACTTTCGCACATGTCTCAAGCCTGGCACCCCCTCTGATGTCACATGGTTTGTGTGGTGCCCCTCATGATTTGTGTGGTGTCTACCCATCCCTCTCCCTACAACTCCAAGGCTCTGGTCGGGTTTTCAGTACATTTCTCTCATGCACTTTCTGACATTGATTCTCTGCAGTTTCAATGTGTTTCCTTCTCTTTGTGAAGCATTGCTTTCTACTTACTTTTCCTCTCTTCAGATGGACGAGCTGAAAACATCAGCATTGTTGATGTATCATCCTTAATGGTAGGTTTAAAGGCAATTAAAATCATAGTATGTTGAAGTACAGTTTTAACAGGCTTCCATCTTACTTTACGTGTGTTAAGAAAAAGATAAATCAGTAAGTTCATTTCTCCAAGTCATTGCAAACTTCTGAAAGTAACTGCATCTTAACTCTCGTTGACATTTTTAATAGGTCATTGCCAAACCCAATACTCAGAATAGACCTGATGATAGGCGGAACATTGTTCTTGCCTGAACATTAATGCATAGGCAGAGAAGTAATTACCATGAAGCTTTAAGATCCAGAACCCCTGGCGGGCATGGGCCCTTCTTCAGCGTCCTGGGAGGGGTATATTCAATTGGTCTCTGATATCCTCTCAAGGACAGTGTTTTAATCACAGCCCAACTCGTTCACTCTCGTTTTCCCCCATTATACTACGCTTCATGCCAAATAGCATCAGAGACTGCAGGCCTTTGGGGGGTGCAGCTGAGTTCAGGGAACATCAGTGTGACTTTGATAACATATTTACATGATTTTCTCTCACTTCTGGGTATACCTTTCATTACTACTAGCTTTGTTTCTACAGAGCATGGCTTCCAGGAACATCCACAGTAGGTTTGGAAGGTCCAGAGCTGGGACTTAGTTTGGAAATTTGTCCCTCTCATTCCAAACACAGAACTAGATTCTCATCAATCCCTGAACATAATAGAAAGTCTCTTCTCATACTGTATTAGCAAATGAAAACTTGATCATACAGTATATACCATTAGAACTGGCCATACCACAAAAGAATCTGTATATATTCCTATGTGATAGCCGAAAGGAGTTGCAATGAGAGAACTGAAATTAGACAAAGTGCGTCAAAAGGACAAAAACACTCATAGCAGTAGTGAATAAGCTTTCAGATTGCTTGACTTTCTAAGAGTGAATCATATTAAAAAATTGGAAAAATAATTCATTTTCCCCCCTGTTTTGTCAAGAAATGCTAGTACCAACAAAGATAGCACAATACAAGGGGACAATGACAGCAAGAGAGCGATTTTGTTAAATGAGTAGCTTCAGTTCACAGAGGGGTTGAAGGTTGGTTACATTGCACAGAAGAAAAATATGAAACGCCCAGTGCTTTCCCTACACGTATCTGAGAAAAATTTGGCCCAAATTTTAAAAAATCCTTTACCATCCCCGTAATCCACGAGCTGTGAAGGTGTCAAACCTTTTTCAAATCTCTCTATTTTAACCAGCTACCTTTACCAGCCATACTGGAAAAAACTGAATGATCTGTTTATTCTTTTCTAGAAAATGATACTTCTAAAGTCACTTGATGAAGCCATGAAAATATATGGCAAAAAATGTAGGAGAAAATTATTATTGACTGTGTCAAGGAATTGATAAGATTTTTGTATTTCTGGAATTTGTGATATTTATGGTATTTGTCGATTTTCTTTTCTCATCCCAAGCAGACATGCCCTTTTGTTCCTGTTTGACTATTCCTATTTTTCATTATCTTGTTGAATAAGTATTTTAAGATTGATTACGCATGGATACTAGAGCAGCCTTGTCTCAGGCTAGACCATTCTTCCTGACTAGAAACATAATTAATTCTCATATTCAAAATCTTTCATCTATATAGATTTATGTTAAGTTATGGGAAATCCCCTCCCCAATTGTCAGTTAATGATTGCAATGCTATTTGCTAGATAGAACCTATTTTACCTATTGTTTATAAAGGTCACTTTAGCATATATTAAAGTCTTAAATAGGCTTGAACCTCCTGGGATTTTTATTGTTTTGTTCTTGTCAACTCCTATTCCGTGGTTTTTATTGTTTTACTTCAAGAATACATTCCAAAAATTATTTGATCACCAAAATCCAGTGCCATCAAGTCGATTCTGACTCACGGCTACCCTATGTGAGGTTTCTGAGTCTGTAAATCTATAAGCACAGATACCTGTTTCTCCGAAGTAGAAGCTTGTGGTATGAAACCACCAACCTTGCCGTTAACAAGGCTACCTTTACCTGATGGCCTCACCAGAATGCCTTCCAAAATCCATCAGAGCAAATCTATTTTCATTTGGAGTTCTCTACATTGTTGAACTTACAGCAATCTGATTATTTTCCTAGGTAAACTTGGAAATCATTCAGCCATGTGTTAGTTTAAAGTCTCACTTTTTTTTCAGATAAATTTTTAATGAACTCAGTAGTAATTAATATCTTACCATTATTGATCTTCGTTTCTTGCCACATCATATCATTAACTTTGGTTGTGACTTTTGTGTTGTTTTGATTTGCTTTTTAGGATTGTGAGTTGTTTTCTTTCAATAAATTTTTTTAAGTTTTGGATCGGTTTTTTCATTATAATTTTACCTTTGGTAAAATGTTATAAATGTTGTTTTGTAGACTCTCTACATTTTCAGTTAGGTTCCTAGGTCGGTTATAGATGTGTTATGCTTGTGAAAATCTCTCTGCTTCATTACTACTCATTAGAATTAGAAAATTGGTTTTCATTTATTATAGGTCTGTGTGAGTCTGTGCTTTGTAAATGGCTATTTTACTAACCTTAAATATTCAAAAATTTTCAACAACAAATAATAATACTCATCTCTCCCTTCTTAAATATTTTAGAACTTAGCGTTTTTCATTATACGGGATACTATTCCAAAATGATGAATTAGTAGTACTGGCTAACCACCTCACAGTCTTTTTTTACTTCATAGAAATGCTTCTGAAATGAAGATAGATAAATGCGTGTATGTATGCATAGATAGGTGTTGTGTGTGTGCGTGCGCATGCGCATATGTGTGTGTGTGTGTGTGTGTGTGTGTGTGTGTGTGAGAGAGAGAGAGAGAGAGAGAGAGAGAGAGAGAGAGAGAGAAATGTTGCAGAAATATTCTTTGTAGTTTCCCTAAGTTCTCTATCAAACACAGATATTGAACTAATCGTGGTGTTTTGGGTCATATATTGTTATGATTGTGATTTGTTATCATTTGTATTTTGATAAATTAAATTAATAGAGTTATTTTGCTAAACTATTCTTGATTCTAGAAGTAAACTTTACTGTGGTAGTAATTTGTTTCTCTTTTAGTACATGTGAATTGATGATAATTTATTTAGAATTCTTTTTCTCCTCTATAATCATAAGTGAAATTTAGCTGCAGTTTTCTTTCATTGTGATAATTTTATCAGGATTTAGTCTAAGGTTAAAATAAACTGGGAAGATTTCCATCCTTCTTTATGCTCTGGAACATTTTAAATTGCAAAAGAAATCTATAATTTCAGAGTTTAAAATAACATCTATAAAATCATCTGGCTTTGCAAATTTAGGGAGATAATTATCATCTTTTTCATTTTATTCATGGTGGATCTTCTGCATATTGAGCCAATTTGGGTTATTTATACATTCCAGGCAGACAATCTATTTCATCAAGATGTTGTAATTCGGTTGCATAAGTTCCATTCGGAGCAGTGTCTCCCAATGTTTTGTGCTTGCATCTCACAGTTAAAAATGTTTGAGAAAGCATCCCCATGTATTCATTTAATAATTGTATATATTTACTACTATCCGTATGCACTACGTTCATCATAAATAAATCTGATAATAGAAAAGTTTAAAGACTAAGCTGATGGCTGCATGAACTATTTTATTTAAAATTTTCTTTATTTATAGAGCAAATATTTTGGGGTTTTTTGGGGGTGTTGTGGATTTTTTTGATTTGGGGGGATTTTTGCTCCTCTGAAATAGACTGGATATTAATAGTTTATTTAGAGTCAAGCAATTAAGTACACACCATTATTGTAAAGAATCTTAGGTGAACACTTTGTCATGCAATGATGAAATCCTTTCTTCCTAGTTGGAGCCACATCTATTGCTGGGGGGATGGTAAAGTGGTGCACATAGTCTGCAAAAGAATTTGGCAGTTCCTTAAAAAGTTAAAGATAGAAATACTATGGAATCCATCAATTCTACTCCTAGCTATATACCCCTAAACCTATAAGCAGGAACGCAAATAAATACTGGCACAACTACGTCCACGGCATTTTGCACCGTCGCCAAAAGGTGGAAACAACCTAAATGTCCCTTGCCAAATGTGATATGTATATTCCAAAAAATGTGTAGCAAAATTCTAGTATCTTTTAATTCAATGTTTCCACAACATTTTTGAAGCCCCTTATCGATAATAAGGGACCTTGCTGTCTGGTGGTGCTGTAGGACTCCTGGGGCATAATGAATGACATCTTGGGCTGCTAAAAAAAAAAAAAGGTCAGGCGTTTGAACCCACTAATCATTACAAGAGGGGGAAATGAGACTTTCTGCTCCCATAAAGATTACAACCTCAGAAACCCACAAGGGTTGTTCTGTTGTGACCTATAGCATCACTGTGAGTCAGCATCCACTCGATGGCAGTGTGTCTGGCTTTCGTGTTGGTGCATCATGGGTTAAATGATGGGCTGCTAAAAGCAAGGGTACCAGCCACTCAGAAGGAGAGAGAAGAGGTTCTCTGCTCTCCTAAAGCTTTACAGTCTTGGAAAACCTCATATTGACTTGAAGCTCAAACCAAAAAAAAAAACAACCTATGCCAAATCCCAGGGAACTGGTGGAACTGCCTCTGTCAGTTTCCAAGACTGTCACTATTTAGAGGAGTAGAACATTCCTTCTTTCTTCTGGGAGGCAGCTGGGGGTTTCAAACTGCAGGCTGCAGCCCAACTGATAACCACTGCAGGAGTTACGAGGGCATCCTCCCCACCCAAAAAAAAAAAAATCAGGAAAGCTCTGCCCTAGTTCACATTTTTCCCTCTAGGCAAGCATCAGGTAACTCGCTCTGAGTTAGTGCACCCAGTGGTGGCACCTGGGAAGGTTCTCTCTGGTCACAGTGAATTCTTTCCATAAAAGCAGTTTTATTTGAACCCCCTGTTTTTGTGATGGCTGATTTCAGAGAACAGCGTGCAACTGTGAAATTTTGTTTTCTGCTTGGGAAAAATGCTCCAAAAGCAGCTGTGATGTTGAACACATCTTACAAGGACAGCGCTATGGGAAAAACTCAAGTGTATGAGTGGTTTTCTTGTTTCAAAAAAGGTGAAATGTCAATTGATGACACACCTCATTCTGCACATCCATTAACTTCCCGAAGGGATGAAAATATCAACTCTTAGTGCCTTTGGAATTCTTTCCAGCAGGTCAGGCTTTTAATCAAGCTTTCTATTTAGAGGTTCTGAAAAGATTCTATCTACCCCCTGAAATATACTATGAGAGCTCCGTCCAGCAGAACTTTTTCTATTTGGGGGTGGGCACCGCCTAGTATATGAGTTTAGTATACAAAGAGGCATTAAAATATTCATGATAAATTAAAATTAAAGGATAAAAGAATTTTCCATGAATCTTTTGAAACCCTCTCATATATGTAGTATATATGAATATATATAAGAATATTGTTCAGTCATAAAGAGAAATAAGGTCTTGATATTTGCTACAACCTGGATGTTCCTTGAATGTATTATGCTGAGGAAGATAAGTCACTTACAAAAATACAAATATTATATGATCCCACTGAATTAGTCTGGGTTCTTTAGAGGAACAAATCCACAGAAATTCATGTATAAGAGAGAGTTTTATATAAAGGTTAATTGCATATCAAGAAAACATCCCAACCCAGTGCTGCCTAAGCTCACAAGTCCAACATTAACCCATATGTTCAACACCAATCCACAAAGTCCTCCTCCATCTCACAAAACACACACTACGATGCCGACTGCAGAGGAAAGCAGAGTCAGTGAACGTGTAAGCATCTCAGTGCTGGCAGGGGTCTCCACATGGCTGCTCTAGCACCCAGGGCTGCATAGGGGTAGGTCCATGCTGCTTCTCCTTGGAGATGTCTTGCAGGAAGTGAGCCTTGCCAGCTGAAGCAGGGAAATGGCTAAGGCAGCTGCACCCTGGTCCAACCATCACAAAGCAAGAGACCCACAAGGCTCACCGAGCCATTTTTCCCTCTGCCCTTCAGTTAACCCCATATGTGTTTATCAGCCAGTTGGCACAATAAACTAACTACCTCACCCACTTATGTGAGGTAACTACTGAGGCCTCAGCCTACGTAGTAGTTATGCAATGAGCTGCCAAGGGCAAGGTCAGCAATATGAAACCACAGCCCAATTCCACCCAGAGGAAAGATCGGGCTTTTCTAGTCCTGTAAAGAGTTATAGTCTTGAAAACTCACCAAGGGCAGTTCTACGCTGTGCTATAGATTTTCCATGCGTCAGAATTGACTCCATAGCAGTAAGAGAGAGCAAGAGAGATGTGAAGTAATTAGAACAGCAAAGGGATAAAAGTCCCATTGTACTCGTGGTCACCAGAGGCAGAATTGTAGAGGAACGGTGGAGTCATTGCTTAGAGCAGCAGTTCTCAACCTGTGGGCCACAACCCCTTTGGGGGGGGGGGGTGAACGACCCTTTCACAGGGATCGCCCAATCCCGAACAGTACCAAAGTTGCAGTTATGAAGTAGCAACAAAAATAATTTTATGGTTGGGGGTCGCCTCAACAAAAGGACCTGTATTAAAGGGTTGCAGAATGAGGATGGTTGAGAACCACTGGCTTAGAGGGCACAGAACTTCTGTTCAGAGTAAAAGAAAATTGTAGAAACAGCTAGAGGCGATAGGTATGCAATGTGATTTATATATTTAATGTCACTAAATTTTACATGTAAAAATGTTAAAATAACAACTGTGTTGTTTCATATGTACTTAGTGCAATAAATGTTTCTTCTGAATTCTATCTGTTTTTCTATTTGTTTTCAAAAGCTATAAAGCTGCCTCATAAACACACATGGCTCTAAATTGGAAACAAATGCATTGACAACTGTACCGAATTATTGTATTTGTAATTTTTCAGCTACACTCACCAATTATGTAGATATTGGCTTACAGTATTAGAACATTTGGGATATTTTAAAAGATTAGATCAATTTGTGTCTAGGTTGTTTTGCATATGCAGATCTAAGAAGTTTTGTCAGTGGTGGATATTGTTTTCAGCCAGAAAATCATATAATAATGGAAACGTTTCCCAGCGTTGACTCTCAAACTGTCGCCACAGCAAAGGGGCCCTTCAAAACCAATTCCTGTCTAAATCCTGGCAAGAGCCATCTCTCTCTCTCTCTCTCTCTCTCTCTCTATATATATATATATATATATATATATATATATATATATATATATATATATATATATAAAAGCAGCTTAAATATGGAGATAATTTCCCAGTGTCAAGTGCTATGAGGTGGGATAGACTGGACAGCAGCAAGGGATTTGAGAGAGAGATGGAGTTGGTAAAACTGAGAGCCATCGCCCTTCACAGAAATGGCCCACCGTTTTGGAATACTTGCCCCTTTCTCTAAGAAAACGACACACACACACAACCAATAGCTCCCATTCAAATCTCAAAAGGAAACAAAATCCCATATTCTTCTTCATTCCTTTTTAGGTTGATGTCAAGAAGTTTTTATCCAAAGCTTATATTTCCAAAGATGTAATGTATGGAACTGTTAATTACTAGAATTTTTTGAATACATTATTTTAATATAGTTTTTGGATATAGTATACTATATTTAAAAATTTGCAGATATTGTGTCTATATAGCAAACCACATGTACACATATGTTACACATAGAAACGGTGAAACCAGGTTTTCAAGTTCTGGCATAGGGCTCCCATACAGATGCCACACCCATGTCATTTCCAGAAGTGAAATTCGGCATTGCTTGCCCACTTCAATTGTCTGAAAATGTTATTTTTGATCCTATTTGGATAGTAAAGGTATAGGCATGGGCAAAAAGTCACGGCAGAGGGCTGGGGGAGGGCGGTGCATGGGATTGCCACACCTGAACACGTGGGGTGGACCCACAGCAGGTGGGAAACTTGGTTGCTGACCCCATATGAAACCAGGAGTCAGGACAATCTGGGTGTGGGTATCGTTGCCCAGCTCTGCCCTGAGTCCCCGGCCACCAGTTGAACCTGCCTGGATGGAATGACGGAAGCATAACAGGTTGGCACCCGCAGTTCCCACCGTAAGCTCGAGATTCAGACAGCAGTGGCCACACCCAGCCTGAACAGATTCTCCAGCCTGGTCGTGGGCCTCCTGGACCAAGGAAACACGTGGATTCTTCCAGCACTGCAGAGAGCCGTTTACCGAGCAGGCAAAGGATCCTTCCAGGACTGGGACTGCTTTAGAAGCTTGGGTTGTCTCCTGAGAGTCTGCTGCTGGGGAGCCAAAGTTCTGCGTCAGCAGGTACCAACGTGAAGACTTAACATGAAACAACGTCGGGCATTAAAATGGCTAAAACAAAACTGCATCCTTCATTTCCATTAAAGCACATAAACTTAAATCACTCTGAGTCCAAGGCAGTACAGTCCCAGAGCAATTTGTTGCACACCGTCTACTTAAAAATAGATCCACGAATAAGAGCTCATTTAATAAAAGGAAATTGAACCTTATCCTCCTTTTTTGAATATATATGTTCATCCCGTTTCTCGCTCACTGCCCGCAGAATTAATTTCATTATAGGTTTATTTTTAAGCATCTACATTAATCACCATTATTTTCTATCATGACAATATGCATGAAAATAGGAGACTTTGTTTCCAGTTTACCTGTGAGCATAATGATCTTAGTATGCATTGATTCTTGGAGAGAGCTATCATGACAAGGGTGAGTGGCACGTCATTGCTCAAAAACAACAGAACTATCATCTAAAGCCTTATAAATGATTATGGAGCAAACTTTTTTAAATCATGGGAAACAAAACTCTCAATGTGATGAACAGGTGGTGGTATTTTTATGTTTCTTTGGTTAAAAATTATTTCTATCTTGAATGCACAGGCTTCACATTAATATTATTCATATGCTTCATGTTTCCGGATTTAAAACCCAAAGCTCATTACCACCTACTCAATTCCAACTCCTAAGGACGTGTAGGACAGAGCGGAACTAGTCTCCAAGGTTTCTGAGGCTGTACGCCATTCCAGGCGCAAACTGCCTCATCTTCCTCTCCCAGAGTGGCTGGTAGATTTGAACTCCCAACCCTGAGGTTAGCAGCCTAGCAAGTAACCTCCTCTGCCCCCTTCAAAGGGTAAGCTCTGAGGGCCCTGTTTGTGTAAATAAGAAGGAAAGCTTGGCTGCAGCAGTGCTGCTGATTCGTGTAACCACTTCTGGATTATACGCCAAAAAGTCACCCACAGATGAAATTACTTTTGCTAATCTACCTTTTGACAATTCTAATTCAGCCTTCGGTTTTGTTGAAAGCAAAGAATTGATATGTTACCCAATGATTAGAGTACGCTCATTTAGGCCATTGTGATTTGCCAAATGATTATTTATCAGCCAGCCTTTGCTGTGCAACCAACAAAATCTCAGTGGCATATAACAAAAAAGCATGTATTTTTCTCCTGGCATGTTTGCAGCACAACTGGGGCTAGTCTGTTTCAGGCTGTGGGTCAATTCCGGTCTGGTTCATGTTCTCCTTCTGAGGTTCCGGACGGAAGCCCCTGGCTGCCTGGCCTCAGCTTCTCCCTCTTTCAGAGGTCAGAGCATGAGGTGGCTCTTAAAGGCTGGGCTCAGAGGAGGCACACTGCCACGATTTCTACAGCCCAATGGTCAAAGAAAAGCAAATGACCAAGCCCAGCATCAAGAGTGTGGGACCAACATTTTTACCATGGGTATGCGGATGGAACAGTGGGTGTTTGCTGAACAATAATCCAATCTCACATCCTTATTAGTGATTCCATGTCATTGTCACAGGATTTGGATTTTGCTTGTTCCAGCTGTAGGCTGCCATCAAGACAGCCTCTGACTTATAACCACCCCGCACAATGGCATCGGGCTGTTTTGGTGAAAAGGGTTGTTTTTGGTTTGCTTTGTTTAAAACCAATGTTATGGGGGATACAATGCACAGATCATGCAATCCAGTTATTCAATCATATTAAGAAGAGCCGCACAGCCGTCACCACAATCAGTTTCAGAACATTTTCTTATTTCTTGTACCAGTTGTAATGAGGTCTTCATTTCCCCCCAACTTCCCCTGATAACCCCCCCCTAAAAAAAACTATTGATCCAACTCCTGTCTCTCTAGATTTACCCATGCTGGATTTCATATCCAGAATAACATACAAAATAACGACGCAAAAACCCTAAGAGCAATAAAAAATTAAAACAGAAAAACCTTAATCAAAAAGAAAGCAGAAAATATTAAAACAAGACCAAATTTAAACTGGGTCCAAATGAAGATCAAATGATAAGGTATTACATGTTAACTTAAATTTACATGACAAGAAGGCTATTCCCATCCCTGGTGTATGGTCAAAGGGGTATTTACCTGAGGCTGAATTCATCTATTTATCCTTCACTTTTAAACAAGTTTTAAACAGGTCCAAAGGGACATCAAATGATGATAAGCTGTTACATTTTAACCTATCTATATCTGCCATAATCGACTTCACCATGTTCGCTGTCTGCTAACAAGGCTATGGTAGAGGGGATTCAACATAGACGCAATCCTGTGTAGATCCCGCCAATAGATTTTGGAGACACCCTTTAAGACTCCCGGCACTCTTCTTTCTGATAGCCACGTGCCATCTAGTTTATTTGACACCATTTGCTATAGCGTGGCATATCGTCAGTGATCTCTCATGAAGGAGAGCATCAAGTATGGTTCCTAGGGTTTCTATTGGCTGGGTTTTACAAGTAAATTGCCACGTTTTTATTCCTAGTCTAGAAACTCCACTGAAACCTGTTCAACAGCGTAGCAATACTCAAGCTCCCAGTGACAGACAGGTGGTAGCTGCGATGAGGTGACAGATAGGTGGTGACTGTTAGGTCTCTCTCTCCGGCCTAAATTTCAGCCTCGGTTCTTGGCTCCGCGCGAGAAAGATTTCACACGGAAGCCGGGCTCATGATCCAAGTGAATTTAATGAAAGTTCAATGAAGCATCAGGTTTTACACGGCACCCGAAGGATTCCTTTGACCATGCGGCCTGGCAGAGACTGCCCCAGGTCACGCAAGGAACTCTCTCCTCCCACGAAGACGACCAGCCCACCCAAGCAAGCCCCTCTCCCTTCCGGTCACTGCCTTTTCAAGGGTTCCTGGGGGAGGCGTGGTGAATGACCCCAGGTCGATCCCATTGGCTGAATTGCAATAACCTGGCCCAGGTGGGCTGCTCCAGGTGTAACGCCCATCTGTGCCCACCGGCGGGAAAATCCAGCTTTGTCCTTTGCTGGCTCTCCTGGGCATGTGTCAATGGACTTCCCAATTCCCTAGGCTAAGCTACCTAACAGTGACTGCATTGACTAAGAATCAAACCCAGATCTCCAGTCTGGAATGAGAAGAATCTACCCCTGAATCATTACTACTACCTAAACAGTGTCTTACACCACACAATACGTAAGCAAGCATTAGTAGATTAAGAGGAGGCATGAGAGAGACTTCTGAGATGGTAACAGTAAAACTCAAAAACCAAACTCGCTGCCATCGATCAATGGCAACTCACAGTGTCCTTGTAGGACAGGGTAGAGTGACCTTGAGACTGGAACACTTGTTGGAGTAGAAAGTGCATCTTTCCCCCAGGAAGCAGCTGGTGGCTCAGACTGCCCACCTTGTAGTTAGCAGCCCAGTGAGTCACCACGATGGCACCAGGGCTGCAGGTTAGTAGCTGAGCACTAAAGTGTGTCCCCTGACCCCTCTGGGAGGGGGGGGGAGTTGCTCGCACAGGTGGTTCACTTGGTAGTTCATGAGTACTTTTTTCTGTAAGCATGTTATATTTCAAATAGCAAGAGTGTTTTTATAACGGCTTAAGAAAATCGCCTTATTTTTTTATTCCTAGTTCTTTCCCATGCGGTATGTTTGATATGGATCTTTTTCTCAGTCTTACACACAAGGGCAAGGAAAAAATCCACTGCTGCCATCCTTCCAGTTGACGCATGTGTGGGTTCATCCCAAACAAAACATATTTAAACGTGCTTAGGTGATCAGGGGACGGTTGCTAAAAAGCTCTCTCAGAAAATACACTTGTCTTCATTGCACGAAGGTACCCTAAAAAATAAACGGTCCCAGCAAAGTAGTGGTTTCTGAGGTGATCTGCTCAGTTACATTCCAGGCTGCCAGAACAGCTCAGAAGGTTATGGTGACTGATTCAGTTGGGGGGCGCAGGGGGCGCTGGTTGTTGTTTTGGGTTTTTCTGTTGGAGGGGGCTATTTCAAAGGGCTAATCTTGACATGCTGTCTCCAAGGACACAAGGCAAACATGGGGGCATATCATAAAGACGTCTTAAGAAAATGAAAAAAGTGTATTAATGAGGAAAAGACCAAGAAAACTGGGCCAAGGAATGGTTTCCCATCATCACATTCTTGGAGGGTAGCAAGAACCGCTCAATGAGAACTTCACTGTGAAACCTGACCCCAGCCACCAACAGCCTGATCTGACCCTCCGGATTTTTTTGTTTCCAAAACTCAAAGGTACAAGATCTGAGCCCCGGAGGAGGCCAAAAGCAGTTTTAGTGCGTTGTAAATGGAGAGCAGGGATTGTTTGGGGAAAGGCTAGAGGGATGGAAACAGCCCTCAGAGCAGTATATAGATCTCAATGAAGAACGAGTTGAGAAACACTCACTTCATTTTTTAATATTTGTCCAGCCAGGGTTTCTATAATTTTGTAGCAATACTTTTTTACTGATACTCATGCTTCAAATGCAGTAGATAAGTATTTGATCAGTATCTTTGGAGCTAAGGATTTAGGTTGGTCACATATGGAAAATTTCCCTCTGAAACCTAACTAAAGGGCAGTTCGCATTTCCAAATCTATCAACGGAACCGGTTTGCTTGGCATCAGGTTAAACAACAAATCACAACATTTTTAATTCAAATGAATATGTTTCTATTGATTTAAAGAAATGTTATAAAAATCACTCTCAAATAGGACTTCAAGCCAGGATGGACCTGAAAATTGAAACTCAAGAACTCAACATTTTCACTAGAGTGAAGCCAAAACTGATTTGGGGGGGTGGGAGTGGAGGGGGGGGCGTGGAAGAATATTTTTTTCTGAACCCAAACCCCAAACAAAAAAACATTTTTTCAGTTCAATGATCATTTTTAGGTTGTGAGCTTACTCGACCAATTGTGTTGGATTTGCATCAGGCGCCCAAGTGGGCCAAATGTTCTCTAGCACATGGCTGGCAAAAAAAATCATAGTTCAGCACTTCAGCCAGGGGTGCTGTGCAGCTGCTGTTATAGGTGGCCCTCACTGGTCTACAGTTCACAGGCTGGTCAGAGTTCATTGCTTCTGCTCCCTTCTGGACCACCGTCACGGAATCACAAGCTGGGCCTCCCGAAGATGGGAGACACGTGCAGCCATGGACTGAGAACACATCTTGTGAGGAATCTGAATGAGCTGGGTGCATTGCATCCCATTCCAAACAGAGTTCCTATGAACGGAAATGTGTCAAGGGAGTGTAAACATTTTTAAAGTATGTTATTCACCTTTGGTGATATTTCCATTCAAGAAGTAGAAAATACTACCATTATTTTGATGATTCCCTTCCATTCAATCTTGATTTAAATGTACTGTCACACGGTACTTTGACTTACGTGTTTACATTGTATGGTTTAGCTCACAAATCTAAGTGCTAACAAACATCAGCAACTGGCAGGAAAAATATTAATGTTTCAATTGCCATATTTCACAGGAAGCAACCTGAAGACATCATTATGAAGTGACATTTTCTTCCAGAGATGTAAGATAAATATATGAGAATGTCTAACTTGTTGCTTTTATTTCTTAATCAACAAACTGTGTGAATGTAAAATCAAAGTAGCCCGGGTTGACTGGAAGACAGTGGGTTTGAAAGATGCCTGGTTTGAATTCATTTCTACAAATGTATTTATGCATTCTATTCTCTTTAGGTTATCAAAGTCTCATTCTTGTTCGAACCATAATAGAATTATAAAAACTCCAAACTCACTGCCATTTAGTTGATTTTGACTCATAGCAATCATAGAGGTCAGGTTAGAACTGCTCCTGTGGGTTTCTGAGACTATAACCCTTTACGGGAGTAGAAAGTCTTGTCTTCCTACCATGAAGCTGGCTGGTGGCTTTCAACTGCTGACCTTGTGCTTAGCAGCCCCACTCATAAGCACTGTGCCTTCAGGGATCCATAATGTAATATAGCAGCTATAGAATATACCCTGATATGAATATTTCTTATCACCTGAATTCTAGTGCAGATAAACTAGAGAAAAACCATGTCCAAAATATTTCAAGTATGTAAAGATTGACGATAAGGAGATGAGTAAAATTCGAAGCACAAACACAGTTAGTTGGAGGCCATGCAGGGAACTTAAAAGAGGCCCTGAGTGTCATCGTATGGCTGACTACCCTGCAGTGCAAAGCGAAAAAGACAGGGAGATGGAAGGAAGTGTGAGAGCACACCAAATAAGCAACAACGAACAAGAGATGAGTTTGTAGTTTCAGAATACCTGCCGGAAATTGGGTGAACAATTGTCCGCGCATGCGCTGAATTAGTGACGGTTAACAGTTCAGGATGCCGTAAAATTGCAAATCCCATTATTACTTCCATGGGCCAAATGTTTCCAATCAACTCAGAGGATGCTAGAGAGATGATACCTTGTTTTTTTCTTTAAATTTCGCTCCAAAATTAGTAGTCATCTGGAAAGAATAAATTGTCTTTGGAAGTGAACATTGTCAGTAGATTGAATCAATTCTGAAGTTAACAGTTTACATAAGATGATAAGATACATCGGAGAGTGTAAGACATGAAATAATAATTTGTAAATTATCAAGGGTTTGTGAGGAAGACAGGGTGGGGGAGGGAGGGGAAAAATGAGAAGCTGATACCAAGGGCTCAAGTAGAAAGAAATTATTTTGAGAATGATGATGGCAACGAATGTGCAAATGTGCTTGACACAATAGATGTATGGATTGATTGTGATAGGAGTTATATGAACTCCCAATAAAAAGATTTTTTTAAAGAAATAAAAAAAGATGATAAGATACCTCTGTTGAAAGAGGCAATGGAAGAATTCAAAGAAAGCCATATGGGTCTGTATATAGAAAAAGACCAAGGAAACCACGCTGTGATCAAATTTTCAAGAAGCACAACATTGATTCACAACAGACTTATTCTGCAGCCACCGATATTGACACTACTAATATTAAATTTGTTGATTGGCACACAAATGATAATGAAATCAAATGTCAGGAGGAAATGGCAATTTTGAAGACTTTGACTCAGTGCATTCTGGCTTTCAGACTTCAGCCATCACCGAGTATGGTGAAAGTGACAATATTTATGAGAAAAGATGGAGTGGTGTAAAGTGCACTGCACACACTTCAACTCCTTATTGAAGGCACCATAAAGAATGATGAACTGGTAAAAAAAAATTAGGGGAATTGTATGGACTTATTAGAATACTTTGTATTCCAATATTGCCTACCAAATTTTCAGAAGATAATTTTTAGAAACCTATACTGGTGGAACAGTGTACACATTATCTTAGAAAACTGAACCAAACCAACCAAACCCCAAACCCACTGCCACCAAGTCAATCCCTACTCAAAGGGAGCCCGTGGGCTTCTGAAAGTGCAAATCTTTTTGAAATCCCAGGATATTCTCAGTCACCTCATAAACATGTGGAAGTTGGACAATGGATAAAAAAAGATGGAAGAGGAACTGCTGCGTTCGATTAGAGGTGCTAGCCAAGATTATCCCAAGTGTCCTGGGCTGCCAGAGAACAAACAAATCTGTCCTGGAAGAAGTACAGCCAGAATATTGCTCAGAAACCAAGAAGATGAGGCTTCTTCTCACGGACTTTGGACATATTACCAAAGGGAGACCGATCCCGGAAAAAGGACATCATGCTTGATCAAGTGGGAAGTCAGCAAAATAGAGGAAGCTCCTCCAGGAGATTCGGTGACACGGTGGCTGCAACAAGGGGCTTGAGTATTTCAACAGCTTTGCGGGTGACGCCGGACAGGACAGTATGTCCTCCTCTTATGCATCGGGTAGCTGAATGAAACCTCACTCCCAAAGCAAATTGGCTGCTGAACCAAAAAATGACACCTAACAACCAAGACAGAGCCCTGTGTCAGAATAATTATGTGAACTTGAAAGAAAGAAAGAGGAAACTACTAAGTGAACAATCAACCGTGAGTGATAGTTTTAGTAAGAGGGTGGAAACTAAGCTAAAATTCAGAACTTTTATCAATACTTTTGAAAACACACTGATTGAAAATTTTAGTGTCAGTGAAAAGGTTATATTTGGAATGGTAGATGATTAGCATTTATATGGCTTTTCAGTGTTAAACTCTAATTAATTCCAGACTTAAGGTGGAAGCCATATGACATTGAAGAAACATTTGGGAAATTATAGAAAATCTCTAGAGGAGGAGTACCAACCCTGTAAAAAGGGAAAGCAGTTCAAGGAATGCGCTTTTTTCAAATTATAATGTTGATGAGATGAAATGAATACTCAAAGTGAAAGAGGAAAAAGAGAGTGGAAAGCAAAGCTCATGTCATTTTGAGAGAGACCATTTGTTCTTGTTGTTGTTGGGTGCTGGCTGTGGAATTGGTTCCAACTCTCTCTGTACAGTAAAATGCAGGCTGGTCCTCTGCCGCCTTCAGAATTGTTATGTTTTGAGCTCACAGTTGCTGCCAGGTTGTCAATCCATCTCCTTGATGGTCTTCCTCTTTTTAGCTGACTCCCTACTTCACCAAGGGATTAGTATCCCTACTTTCCGGGGATTAGTATCATCTAATGATATTACTAAAGTCCATGAGATGAAGTCTCACCACCTTGGCTTCTCAGGAGCATTCTGGCTGTACCTCTTCCGAGACAGATTTGTTTATTCTTGTGGACGCTCATGATCCTTTCAATGTTCTTCACCAACATCCTATATCAAATGTGTCTGCTCTTATTTGCTCTTCTTTATTGATTGTCCTACTTTCACAGGCATATGAGATGATTGAAAATTCCAATATTTGGGTCAAGTGCATTTTAGTTCTCAAAGTAACATCCTTGTTCCAGGGATGTATACTTCAATACTTTAAAGACATCTTATGCAGCAGATTTGCCCAGAGTAGTATGTCATTTGATTTCTTGACAGCTACACCCAGGAGTATTAATTGTGGATCCAAGCAAAATTAAATTCTTGACAACTTTGTGTACTTACCTTTGGTGAATTTTTTCCATGAATATGTTGGAGCACACAAGGGGTCAAGTTACAAATACTTCTTAGACATAACCAAACACCATAAGAGAATGACAGTCTCGGTCTGGAAGCTCAAGATCATAGACCAGGGGTACACCAAGGTCAACTGGAATCACATAGTCCATAAAGACAATGTTTCTCATCCTACTTTGGTGAGTATTGACTGAGATAATAAAAGTTCATGAGCAGCCATCTAAAATGTAATTATTAGTCACTTCTTGTCCAGAAAAAAAGCAGAGTGAAGATAATTGAAGGCACATGAAAACAATTAGTCCAATGGATTAATGGACCACATGAACTACAGCCTCCTTGAAGCTGAGAACTAGATGATGCCTTAGCTACCACTACCATGTGTACTAGAGAGGCTCACATTAGAAGGTTCTGGATAAAGTAAGAGAAAAATGTGGAACTAAGTTCAAAATGAAGATATTTGCTGGTCAGATAGACCATTGGAACCCTTTAGACTGTGACACTTAGCAGCCCTTCCAGCCCACTGACATCAAGTCAATTCTGACTCATAGCAACCCAACATGGGGTTTCAGAGGTTGTGGCTATTCACAGGAGCAAAGAGCCTCCTTCTTCTCTTGAAGAGCAGCTGGTGGATTTGAACTGCTGGAATCTCCTTTAAGATAGAATGACACACACACACAAAAAAAGATAGAATGACATAAATAAAGTTAAAATGAGATTAAATGACTATATATTCATATTAACAACCTTTGATGGTAAAAAAAAGTTGAAAGAGGAAAAAACGTATTTTTTTTAAACATTTTATTAGGGGCTCATACAACTCTTATCATAATCCATACATATACATACATCAATTATATAAAGCACATCTGTATATTCTTTGCCCTAATCATTTTCTTTTCTTTTCTTGAAAAAACATATTTTTTAATTTTGGGAGGGAATTTGTTAAAAATATCTCCAGTTACATGAAATTACTATGATAGCTTTGGATGCATCAGGTCAATGTTTGGAGAGTTTCTCAAGTTTCAAATTCATTCAAATTCATCTTGGGAGAAAATAAAGATAGCTTAAGTGAAAGAAGATTAAGGACATTTCAAATTAATATTTTAAAGTAAGTTTAATTATATTTTATTGCAATGATGTTTTAATGAAATGTATAATTAGGTATAAAATACGTCTATATTCATAGTTTTATGTAATCTCATAGCAGTTCCTCAATATTTTATTACATCCTGCCTTTCTGCATTGATGTATAATCATGCACTCAATTAAGTATTGATTAAGTATAATCATGCACTCAATATTTTGAGTGTTTCATGAATATTTTTTTCAATTTTACATGACTATTAAGTATGATTTTAATATTGCCTACATAGAAATTAAATTTGCATTCAGAGTATTTTATAATACTAAGTTGAGAATTTCCTACTTAAATTATTTCTAGTTTTCAGTTTACTATTTACTTATGTTTTCAGCACAATACTGTTTTTAAAATAACCTAGTGTTGCAGTGAATACTGTTGTTGTTGTTGTTAAGTGTCATCTAGTCAGTTAAAACCCTCTGCACAACGGAACAAAAAGAGCTGCTGTTGCTGCAACATTCTCATAATCGTTGTTATAATTGAGCCCATTGCTGCAGTCACTGTGTCAATCCAGCTTGATAAGCATCTTCCTCTTTTTTATTGACTCCCTACTTTACCAAGCACGTTGTCCCTCCCCAGGAACTAGTCTCTCTTCATAACATGTCAGAAGTACATGAGATGAATGCTTTCCATCTTGGCTTCGAAAGCAAAATCTGCCTGTACTTTTCTCAAGAGAGATGGGTGCCTTCTCTTGGCCATCCATGGTTTGTTCAACAGTCTTCTCCAAAATTATAATTCAAATGCATCAATTCTTCTTTGGTCCTCCTTATTCATTGTCTAGTGGACAGATTTGAAAAATTGGCCCCTAAAAGCCTTATGAACAGCAGGAAAACACTGTATGACATTGTACTGAAAGATGAGACCTTCAGGTTGGAAGTCACACAACTGGGGAAGAGCTACCTCCTTAATGTAGACTCAGCCTTCATGACTTCAATGGAACAAAGATTTCAGGGTCTACATTTGCTGATGAGGCATGACTCCCAATGAGAAGAAATAGCTGAACACATCCATTAGTAATCTGAATATAGAATGAGAGAAGTATGAATCTCGGAACATTGGAAGGTGCCCAAAGTAAAATGGAACACATAAAGATCAAAATCCTAAGCATTGGTGAGCCGAAATGGACTGGTACTGGCCATTTTGGATTGAACCATCATATGGTTTACTATGATAGGAATGACAAATTCAAAAGGAATGGCATCACATTTATCATCAAAAAGAAGATTTCAGGATCTATCTTGAAGAGCAATGCTGTCTATAATAAGGTTATATCAATCCACATTCAAGGTAATCCAATTAATGCACCTATTATTGAAATTTTTGTGCCAACCACTAAAGCTAGTGATGAAGAAATTGAAGAATTCTGCCGTCTCCAATCTGAAATTGATCAAACATGTAATTAAGATGTATTGGTAATTACTGTTGATAGGAACAAAAATGTTGGCAACAAGGAGGAAGTATCAGTAGTTGGAAAATATGGTTTCGGGGTAATAGAAACGACACTGGATACCACATGATGGAATTCTGGAAAATGAACAAGTTATTCATTGTAAGCACTTCTTTTCAACACCATAAAAGAAGCCTACACCCATGACCTTAGGCAGATGAAATACCGAGAAATCACAGGGACCCCATTTGTGGAAAGCGACAATGGAGAAGCTCATGATCCCCAGCCATAAGGAGATCTGGGCCTGACTGTGGAATACTACATCATTTGCTCACATGTAAGTTCAGGTTAAAAGTGGGAGAGGAAAAAAAAGCAACTCCATAAGAGCAAAATAGGACCTTGAGTATATTCCACCTGAATTTAGAGACCATCTCAAGAACAGATGTGGTGCATTGATCTCTAATGCCCGAAGACCAGAAGAGTTGCGGGAGGGCTGCAAGAACAACATTGTGAAGCAAGCACAAACCCAAAGCCCGGTGCCTCTCAACCAACTCCAATTAAGAGTGACCCTATAAGAAAGAGTAGGACTGCTCCATAGGGTTTCTGAGACTATACATCTTTATGCAAACGCATAGCCTCATCTCTCCTGTGGATTTGAACCAGCAACCAAATGCCTAACTCACAGTGCTGCCAGGGATCTTTCAAATGAAATCAGAAAAAATGAAAATCTTTCAAATGAAATCGTCATGATGTCAGAAAGTACTCTCTAACTTGGTTTGAAGTCAATTTTAGTAGGTTTAAAAAAAAATAAAATTTAAAGAATAATATCTTTTACATTGTGTTTTTTCTTTGCATTGAAAAGTTTTAAGACAAGGATTAAAATTGAACTGCATTGCCACTTTAGATTTAATTATTAATGAATTTAGAAATAGTTTAATATTGTTACTTTTAAAACTAATTACAAAATCTTGAGATGAATAAGTTTTGAGTTAATATAAAAACTATAACCAGATGGGGAAAATTACAGTTTGAAGCCCTGTTTGAAATAAATTATGAACTATATTTTAGTTTACTAAAAGAAATTAAGGTTCAAGTTGTATAGATCCAATATACTGGATTTATTCCCTTTACAAATTAAAGAGCAAAATGTTTTTGATACACTATTTCTTATATTGATTTCTAATAATGCCATATAGTGTGTAGTTAAAATGATGTTATTATGAAGAAGGGATGTGATAAAAACATGATGTTCATTAAATGTTTGTACATGAGTGTACTGGACTTAGGCATTATATATATTTTAATAACTAAATAATAATCATGCATAAATTCCAAAAGTAGCTTCACTGATTATGTTGACATTATGAGTAATTATTTTCTATGTATTTAATAAGAGATAGCTGAAAATACTGCTAAAAAACATAATCAGTCCAGAAGATATCATATAATTTTAGTTAAGACAGAAAATAGTAAAAAAAAATACACAGAGAAATAAATATTTTTAAGATTTGATAAAACACATTTAACTACT
This sequence comes from Tenrec ecaudatus, assembly GCF_050624435.1. Taxonomy (NCBI): domain Eukaryota; kingdom Metazoa; phylum Chordata; class Mammalia; order Afrosoricida; family Tenrecidae; genus Tenrec; species Tenrec ecaudatus. The sequence continues at coordinate 304,428,170 of NC_134530.1, read as the reverse complement.
AATTGAATAACTAATAACTCAATTTTTAAAGGGGAAAATCTTATAAACCTTTTCATAGATATCTCTAGGCCACCTAATAACAGTAGGGATCAGTCTTGAGAGTGGCTGAAGGAAATTGTTTACATTTAGGGGGAAAAGAGAGAAACAGTCATTTTCCTCACAAAAATGTCTTACCATTGATGCCTTTACTCTGCCCAAACTACTCTCCCTCAGAGGGAGCACATTTAAAAAAGAAAAATACACTTCCATTTTTAAAGTAGTTTTTGAGAAACACTGCAGAAAATATAGAGTTCTTATGTACCTGCTCCCCTGTACACAATTTCTCCTATTATTAATATTTTGCATTCTGATAGCATATTTATTCAGATTGATGATCTAATATCGATACATTATCAGCAAAAAGCCATAGTTCAGATTAGGACCCGCTGTTGACATTCTATGGTTTCTGATAAATACATAATGCCATCGATCCACCCTTACAGTATCATACACAGTAGTTTCATCACCAAAAAATAATGCTCTGAGCTCCACCTGTTCTGCAAGTCTCTATCCTCCTGAACCCCTGGTGGTCATTGATTTTTTTTTCATTGTCTCTATAATTTTGCCTTTTCCAGAATGTCATATAGGTGAAATCATACAATCCATACAACACTGTAGACTGACTTCTTTCACTTACCAATAGATAAGTGAAAGACACTGTGTGTCCCTCAGTCATGGACAGCTCGATAGTGCCCTTTCTCATTACCACTAGCCATGAATGAGAGTGCCTATTGGAGAGCAATGCATTTTGTTAAATGATTCTTGTGAGAAGTAAGAAGGGAAGTTGTCACCCCAAATAGCACTCATTCCCTGCTCTCTCAATATCAGATTTTAGAATAATCCACCCAAAGCAACACACTCTCCCCCTTGCTAAGACACTGCTGTGTCCTTAAAAGGAAATATATTTAAGATAAGAAAAGCCTGGAAGCCCTGTGGACTTTTTCTGAGCCATGAACGAATCATACCAAGATTCTTTCCAGAAAGTAATTATTTCCAAAACTCCTTTTGCTTGGTGGCTGGAGCTTTGCTACACTGGCAGCCAGACATGCACAAATTCCAGAATGGTAAGAAAGCCTTTTGTGGTAGCCATGATGCTACTTACTGAAACTGCCCATGCGCTTTCCTCCCAGGCTAATGCTAGACTAGTACTTCCTAGGCCTGTGTAGCTCGGTAGGGCCAAGAGGCTGGACTAGCCGATGAATTGTGAAGCAAAATTATGTGTGTCTTCTCCAAGCTGGAGTATTAGTGGTCACTGCAAGACCACTTGTGGTTCTCTTCACCTTTGGCCGTGATGAGGGTCCCAGGGTGAGGCTGACATGATGCAGAGGTCCCAACCTTCTCAGAAGATGAACAGGTAGCATAAGTAAAGAGTAAACATCTGCATTGGGGGCTACTGATTCTAGGGTGGCTTGTTTCTCATGACATCCTCACATTCACGGCTTTCTTGTGCAAAGCGGGAAGACCTATGTTGAAAGGGGAGGTAGGACAAAAGAATGCCGCAGAACACCGTGGCTGCTGTTAGTGTTGAGCCGATGTTGACCCGTGGCAATGGCAAGCGCAGTCAAACAAAATGTTGCCCAGAACGGTGCGAGCTCAGGACCATTGGGATGCCCATTACCGAGGCAACTGTCTCTTTGAGAACCTTCCAGCCTAGGGCTCACATATTTCAGCATTATATTGGGTAATATCCTTTTGAGAAGCAGAGGGTATTCATTGGCTGATTTTTGGAAGTGGGTAGCTGAGTCTTTTTTTAAATCCTGCTTTCATATAGAATATGGGTTTCCAAACTTATCTCACCTGCCACCCCCTTTTCAGAAGAAAGTTACCCTGTGTAACTTTTAAAATTAAAACTGTTTGCACTAGGCCCTATCCCAGGATATAGTCTAGGCATCTGCTTTCACAGCCCCCACCCCATGTAGCTCCAGAAGGTTTTCATTGACAGGGCGGCACTGAGTACTATTTCTCTGGAACAGCGGGTGGTAAGCCAAATACATTTGGAAATGCATGGTGAAGCTCCACTGAAACCCGGTCACCATGGGTGACACTGCTGGTATTTGGAATACCAGCGGCATAGTTTCCAGCATCATGGCTACATGCAAGCTATCACTGTATGACAAACTGACAGACAGGTGGTGACACATAATACTGGAGATAGAAACATATGACAGCCATGCTCTGCAAATTCAGCCCTTTCAATAAGCTATCCCACATACACTCGTATAAAGCATCTTTATTTAGCCCTGCTTGAAGACCACTGGTTTTGAAACTAAAATATACTTAAATATCTGCTCAAAACATAACTGGTGAATAGAGGTGAAGAATAAAAAGAGGTTTTTAATAATAATTTTCCTTCTGATGTCAGAGTATGATAAAGATACTCTTATTTTAAATAGTCTAATCTCTATCTTGTTGGCACAGCGAGTCAAATGCTGGGCTGCTAATGGCAAGCTCAGCAGTTTAAAACCACCAGTCAGTCCTTGGAGAAAGAGGAGGCCTACTGCTTCCATTAAGAATCAGTCTCAGAGACCACAGGGCCGCTCTACTCCACGTTATGCAGTGACCCTGAGTCGGGATTGACTGGGTAGCAGTGTGTTTGGGAATCTGAATGATACCACCGAAGTAAGTGCATTTAAACTGAGCATGCCACACAATAAACTGAAATGAAGAAGAAGAAAGAGGAGGAGGAGGAGGAGGAGGAGGAGGAGGAGGAGAAGAAGAAGGGCCTCCACTGATGTCAACACCTCAGCATAATGAGACCCCCACCCTCCCTGCACAGGTCACCCCAAGGGATTGAATGAGAGTCCCCTATAAAAGACTACATTCGGTATTAGGAAACCTGATGTTCCATTTCCTAAGACAAAAAGCAGAAGAGTAGATGTTCTAATATTTTATTTGCACACCAGTAAAGTGGTTTAAGCATTGGGCTGCTAACCACAAGGTTAGCAGTTTAAACCCACCAGCTGTTCTGTGGGAGAAAGATGGGGGAGGGGGATAGGGTTGGTTTCTGTAAAGATGTTCAGCCGTGAAATCCTAAGAAACAGTTCTACTCCGTACTAGAAGGTCATTATGAGTAGAAATCAATTTGTTGGCAATGGGTGGTAAGGATCATCCTTTGGGATCCATATACATCACTGTAGAGAAAATGGAGACGTGCTCCTATAAAGTGTAATTAAATCTCCTTTAATCTGTGGTAAAAATGTTTTTATCCTTCTTAATTTTAGGTGTTCAGGATTTTGTTCCTTTTTTAATTTTATTTTGACAGGTATTTATCCACTTACCGGATTAAGAAATGATCTTTTATATTGATCCTTTTTCCCATTCGTTGAATTGTTTATTTATATTTGATTATTATTTTATCCTACCTTCCTCAATATTTTGTTGGGATTTAAGCTTTTTAAGTAAAATACTTACCTTATTCCAGTTTGATTTAGTGATTAAATATATTGAAAATGTTGTCTTTTTCCTTTCAGAGTGTGTAGCTTTCATTATACTGATAAGTAAAGTCTTCCTTATGGGCAATGTCTAAATTCATGTATTCATTTACATCTAAAGTCATTATGTCTAAATCTGTAATTGCCCTGTGACAGGGTTGGGAAAAGAGATAGGGAAGGGAAGGGGGAGGGGCAACAAATGGGGGATTTACCATGAAAACGTAAATAAAATTAAAATTGTTTCATGGGAAAAAAATACCTCTAAATTCATTACCCTTGAGATCTACACAGTAGTCTGAGTGGCTAAGAAAGGAGGGAAAGTAAAACTGGAGTGGCCTTGGAGTCTCCAGAGACAGACAAGGTCACTTCAAACAAACAAACAAAAGAACTAAATCTGTAATTGCAGAGACAGTCTCTAAGTCCTATTTCTAAGCAGTTGGATCTGGGGAAAGAAGAAGGCTTCTTTCCTATTGTAAATCTACGGTTGAATTTATAGCACTATGATCCAAAAAATCTCCTTGGACGACTTCCACCATAGAGAGTTTCTTATGATTTGTCTTGGTGATTTATGTGGGATTGACTTGGATTCTGTGGGCAGAGCCCTGATTTTTAGCTTTAATCCCTAGTTCTGTTTCATTAGGTCAAACAATGGCACAACTTTTACCAAAAACAGCTCGCAGGACCTGTTCATACCCAATGAGTTGCACTCGAATTTGACTTACTGAAAAAAAGCCCTCAAAGGAAATGTCCATGCCCAAAGAGAAGTGAAGAAGATGAAACTCCAAGCAGCACAACCAGCAATGGCGTGAGTGTTTTTGTTTCTCAGAAGAGGACAAAGTAGCCTTCAATTTTCTTAGAACTGGCTGACAAGCCAAGCAAAACAGCGGTACAGACATCCTCCATTAGCCTGCTAACTGCTTACATTTTGCTTTGCAGAAGAGCAGGCTGGGGGAGTGTAAAGTAATGACATCCAGGGTGATAGAACGGATTGTACTAGGTGGAATGGGCACCTGGACGTCTATCTCACCCACCTTGGGTGGTGCCTCCCCAGCTGTGAGCAGGGCTGGGGCGACGTGGTCTTGATATGTTCCACAGTGCTGCCCACACAGGACACAAGTGTTCTCAAGAGCAGTTTTGCTAAAGGAAACACAAAATGCAGGTGCTACCAAAAACACCTGCTCAAGAACGCTGTGAAATAATTTTTAACATAACTTTTGTGTCTTACATATTTGATATATTTAGTAGGCTAGAGAGAGTTGAATTCATTTCTTATCTCACATACAAAGGAAAGAGAATTGGCTTACAAGCCCTGGGTTTCTCTTATAACAGGTCGTTAGAGTGACCTCATTGAAAAGAATTGATGCAAATATTCTGTGGATACAAGAAAAGCACAGACTTATCTGGGGTTCTGCTATTGCTTTCCCCCTGTATGGAGGAAGATGGAGTGATGAAAACAGAAGACACACAAAGACATCTGGTCCAATCGACTAATGGACCATGCGGACATCAGCCTCCAAGACCGTGGAATTGAAGAGCTAGGTGCTGCCCACCTACCACTACCGACTACACTGAAATGCATTGAATTAGAGGATCCTGAATGGAATGGGAGAAGACTGTGGAATAGAACCCAAGACCATGGAAGAGATCATGCTTTCGAGTTGGAGAGAGACTGCTGTAGCTCTTAGTGACCCTTCAGTACTGGACATGAGCTCATCACCAACGCTCAATATTCAGTCAAACAACAGGCAGAGCGATCAGTCATTTGAGTGTAGGTAGGACAGGGTTTATCCGGGGACAAAGTTCTGAGGAGGAAGGAAGCAGAGAGAAATAGATGTGGGAGACACAGGAAGGAATTGAGATAGAGAGTGGTACTGACATTCAATGAGGGAGTGGTGTCAATGAGATGAAACCATAGAATGAGTTTTCTGTGGTGCCAATGCAATTAAATAGCAATAAATAATAATTTAAAAACAAAACAGTAAATATGGGATGCAAAATCTGGAAACCAAGAGGAACAGTAGTTGGAAAATACAGTCTTGGTGATAGAAAAAGCTATGGAGATCATATATGATGGAATACTTTTTTTTTCAACAACATAAAAGGTGACTATACACATGGACTTCTTCAGAGGACTACGCCGAAATCATATTAATTACACCTGTGGAAAGAGATGACAGAGAAGCCCAATATCAGCAGCTAAAGTGAGGCTGGGGACTGACTACAGAACAGACTCTCAATGACTCCTTTGTAAGTTCAGGTTGAAGCTGAAGAAAATTAAAACAAGCGCCCTAGAGCCAAAATATGACCTCAACTCTATCCCACTTGAACTTGAGAACCTTTCAAGGACAGAGCTGATGCATTGAACACTAATGACAGAAGATTTAATGTCCTGGGGGAGAACATCAAGAACATTGTTCATGAAGAAAGCAAAAGACTAAATCCTTACAACCGGACCAATAAGTAACATCATGATAAATGGAGAAAAGGTCGAAATGTCAAGGAATTTTGTCTTGCTTGGATCCGCAATCAATGCTCAAGAAAACAGCAGTCAAGAGTCCAACTGCTGTACTGCATGGAGTAAATCTGCTGCATATCACTTCTTTCGAGTAATGAAAAGCAAGAGCCAAAAGTATGACTTTGAATACTAAGGTGCACCCCAACCAAGCCAGGTATTTTCAATTTCCTCAAGCGCATGTGAATGTCAGGCGTTGAATAAAGAAGATTCAATGCATTTGAATTGTGGTGCCGGAGAAGAGTGTGGAAAGGACCCCTGGATTGCTAAAAGGACAAGCACATCTTTGAGTGGAGGCACGGATGCAGAAGCTTTCTCTTACTTACTCTGGACACCTTGTCAGAAGAGACCAGTACCTGCAGAAAGACATCATACTGAGTAAAGTAGAAGAGCATCAAACACGAGGAATGCCCTCAAGGAGATGGGCTGACACCGTGGCTCCAACAATGCGCTCAGACATAATAATTGTGAAGACGGTACAGGACCTGCAGTGGCTTCTTCTGTCGTGCCTAGGTTGCTGTGGGTCAGAGCCAGCTCGATGGCACACCACCACAACAGCAAGCACTAATATCACATACAAGTAAAATTTTGCTGATCATCATCCAACAAAGGTTGCAGTAGTACATTGACAGGGAGCTGCCAAAGGTTCTGGCTGGAATCGGAAGAAGACATGGCACTGATGTCAGATGGACCTTGGCTGAAAGCAGAGAATCCCAGAACTTATGAAGAAGATGTTTGCTTGTGTATTATTGACTCTACAAAGGCATTCAACTGTGTGGATCATAACAAACCATGGGTAACTTTGAGAAGAACGGGAATTCCAGAACACTTAATTGTGCTCATGCTGAACCTGTACATGGATCAAGAGAAACAGAACAAAGGCATACTGCACGGTTTAAAATCGATCTATATGCTGGGAAATTTCATCAGAGAAGTTTTGAGTATATGAAGAAGAATGTGGCATCAAGATTGGAGGAAGGTTTATAAAGAGCCTTCACTGTGAAGATGATACGATGTTGCTTGTTAAAAGTAAGGGAGATTTCCATTGGCCGACACTTGGGCCTTGGGTCTCCACTCTGCACTTCCCCCTTCATTTAATATGGTATATATATATACATATACACATACACATATATACACACACTTATATCGTTGTTGTTGTTGTTGTTGTTTTGCATGATGCCTTATACCTGGTCCCTTGGCACCTCGTGATCGCACTGAGGCGTTTAGGAGAGGAGATGGGTTAATTAGGGTGCGAGGTAGTACCGATGGGGAACACAGCTTTCCCCCAGATCCTGGATGCTTCCTCCCCCCAACTACCATGATCTGAATTCTACCTTGCAGGCCTGGATAGGACAGAGGCTGTACACTGGTGCATATGAGGGCTGGAGGTACAGGAATCCAGGGTGGATGATACCTTCAGGACCAAGGGTGTGAGGGACGATGCTGGGAGAGTGGAGGGTGAGTGGGTTGGAAGGGGGGAACTGATTGCAAGGATCCACATGTGACCTCTTCCCTGGGAGAGGGACAGCAGAGAAGGGGGGAAGGGAGACTCCGGATAGGGCAAGATATGACAAAATAACGAGGTATAAATTACCAAGGGCAAATGAGGGAGGGGGGAAAGGGGAGGGAGGGGAAAAAAAAAGAGGACCTGATGCAAGGGGCTTAAGTGGAGAGCAAATGCTTTGAGAATGATTGGGGCAGGGAATGTATGGATGTGCTTTATACAATTGATGTATGTATATGTATGGATGGTGATAAGAGTTGTATGGGTCCCTAATAAAATATAAAAAAAGAAAAAAAAAAAGTAAGGGAGATTTCAAGCACTTGCTGATGAAGATCTAGGATTACAGCCTTCACTATTGATTACAATCCAATGTAAATCTTCACCACTGGGCCAATGGGTAAATCAAAAATCTTCACCACTGGGCCAATGGGTAAATCAAAAATCTTCACCACTAGGCCAATGGGTAAATCAAAAATCTTCACCACTGGGCCAATGGGTAAATCAAAAATCTTCACCACTGGGCCAATGGGTAGCAACATCATGATAAAAGAAGAAAAAGTTGAAGTTGCGAACTATTTTGTCTTGCTTGTTTCCACAGTTAAGGTTCATGGAAATGGCAGTCAAGAGATCACACATTGCTTTGTATGGGTTAAACCTGCTGCACAGGTATCTTTAGAGTCTTGAAAAGTAAATATGTAACTTTGAGAACTAAGCTGGGCTGGATCCAAGGTATGGTATTTTCAATTTCCTCATGTGCCTGTGAAAGTTCAACACTGAATAAAGAAAACCAAAAGAGGATCAATGCATTTGAATTATGGTGCTGGAGAAGAACATTAAAAGTCCTGCCAAATTTGAAAGCCTGCCAAAATATGCAACTATTGAATATCGAAAGTCTGCCAGAAGAGCAGGTGAGTCTCTTTCGGAAGAAGTGCACCCAGAATGATCTTTCGAAAGGAGAACTTTATCTCGAGTACTTTGGATAGGCTGTCAGGAGGGTTAGTTCCCACAAAAGGGGATCATGCTTGCTCAAGTGGAGGGTCAGCGAAAAGGAGAAGTCACTCGGTGAGGCAGACAGTGACTCCCTCCACAGCAATGAGGGTGAGGATGCTGCGGAACGGGCACTTAACAACAGCGACATTACATCTTGTATTAGTTTTCCCGTTTATTTTATGTTCTCTTTTACCTTTCATGTTTGTCTTCTTTGGGGTGGTTTTTAAAAATTATTTTATTTCCCTACTATTTTTTCTGAAAGCTATTTGCTCATTGATTATTCCTCCAATGATTATCCCTGACATTAGAGTATCTATTGTTGACTTAACCCAGTCTCAAAGTAATTGTTGACTATTAATTCTCTAATACAAGGACGCTAGAATACATTCATTCTCTTTGTCCTGCATGCAGACTCTTCCTCTTTTATTACTATCAGTTCTTATTTTAATAAGCTCAATACTCTTTCAAATCATACTGGGAACAGAGTAGGTTTTTGTTTTGTTTTTTCAATTTTTCTGCGAAATAAAGAAGATGATTGGGTTAAGTACTGACTCTGTTGCTACAGGCAGTCCCTTTCGCCAAAGTGTCCGTAGGTCTTTTCATGGGTCTGATGGTCTGTTTTGTTGATGCTTCTTATTATTTTTCCCTAAGGAGCTATGATTTGTTTATTCGATATGAGCAGCCTAGATGGATTCTGTTGGAAACTCTGCGGGTCTCTCTGATATATTGTGTGACGACTGAAAACAACTATTTCTTTGAGTATACCCAACATTGCTGTGTGACTTTGCAAATTCTCCCATCAAGCTTTGCAGCCTGTGGACTGTAGACATCCTGGAGCCATATCGGGTGAATGAGCTCCTGAGAATGTTGCCCCAAGTTCATCTTTAAATCTTTAACCAAAAACATCTCTTGAAGTCTTCTTAAAATAAAACAGTGGTGCTCCGGATAGGGCAAGATATGACAAAACAACGATGTATAAATTACCAAGGGCATATGAGGGAGGGGGGAATGGGGAGGGAGGAGGGGGAAAAAAAGAGGACCTGATGCAAGGGGCTTAAGTGGAGAGCAAATGCCTTGAGAATGATTGGGGCAGGGAATGTATGGATGTGCTTTATACAATTGATGTATGTATATGTATGGATTGTGGTAAGAGTTGTATGAGTCCCTAATAAAATGTAAAAGAAGAAAAGAGAAAAAAAATAAAATAAAATAAAACAGTGGTGGAGTACAGCCACATGTATAGAGATAGGTTTGACAGATAGGTGTGTTTACCTTTTTGCAAATATTGCCATGAACATGGTAGAGAAGACAGGAGGCAAAACTACAAAAGCGTCTTCGATATAACAGAGCACCTTGAGGGGATGAGTTGCTTAGCCATGGGACCATAGCCTTAAGGGACACCGATGTAGTCCACAAAGACAATGTTCCATATCCTACTCTTGTAAGTAGTAACGGGCAGCCATCGAAGTTCCAACTATTGGTCCTTCCCTGCCCGGAGGGAAGGAAATGCAAGACCTGTGGAAATAATGAGTCCACTGGATTCATGAGCCACAAAAACATCAGTCTCCACAACCCGGAGACCTGAAGAACTAGATGGTGCCCACTACTACTGCCAACTCCTCTGAAAAGGATCACAGTAGAAGGTCCTGGATAGAGTGGGGGGAAATGTGGAACCAAACCCAGAAATGATCAAAGAGACCATGCTTACTGGTTGCATAGAGACTGGGGGGACATTGCTCCCCATACCTACCCACCCCCTCAATTACCTTTCCAGTCTGAAACTAAACTCACTGTTATATGGTAGAATAATCAGCCATTCAAGATCAAATGGGCAACATTTACCCAAGGACAAGTTCAGAGGGTGAGGAAAGGAAACAAGAGATAGCAACGGGTAAGATGAAACAAAATGTGTATGAATTATTGTATGTAACACTGATTTATGCTCTGAAAAAACTACAAGAGAATACCGTGAAATACCTTCAAACTCACTATCATCAAATTCGTTCTGACTCTTAGGCACACAACTGACTGTTGTTAGCAGCACATGCAACCCACTCCTTCACCAGGGGCTCTGCAAACCTTCACCTAATTCACACACGCACTGCCATTGGGTCTATCCCAACTCAGAGTGACCCGATAGGACAGGACAGGACAGGACTGCCCCTGTGGGTTTCTGAGACTGTAACTCTTTACAGGAGAGTAGACCACTTCCTGTTTCCCCCCAGTAGGAGCCCTGGTGGCATGTGGGTTATGGACTGAGCTGTTAACCTTAAAGCCCAACAATTCAAATTTGAAATTACCAGTCGATCTGAGCAGAAATCCAGAGGGGCAGTTCTACTCTGGCCTGTACGATTCAGAGTCAACTTGATGGCAGTGAGTTTTTAAGTCACAGTATTGTGGTGGTGTTATTGTTAGGTGCCATAAAATTGGTTCTAACTTACAGTGACCCTGTGCACAACAGAATGAAACATTGTCTGGTCCCATACCATCCTCACAATTGTTTATGTTTGAGCCCATTGTTGCAGCTACCATGTCACAATGGAACATTGAAAAAAATAGAACTGAACTGAAAAGAAAATCACAAGTAGATTCCAAGTGGCAGAACTGAAAATCAGGGTACTTAATCAATAGGAACCATTTGATCTGACGAACAAGGTACAAACAGATGGAAGAAAACAACAGAGCCACAGACCTATGGGACTGCATCCAGTGCACGAGCTTTCTTGCAGAGGATTTCTAGCAAGTGAGGAGAGGGAAAAAAGGACAGAGAAAATATTTGAAGAAATGATGTCTGAAACGCCCCACATTCAATGAAAGAAACATTAATCCCTGAATCTCAGAAAACTCTGAAGTACAGTTTTTTTAAAATATAGGATCAGAGTCGCTTGATACAACTGCAGAGAGTCAAAGACAAAATCTTGAAATCAGCAAGGGAAGAGTAGCTCATCATATTCTGAGACCCAACATATGATCAGCAGCCAAAAACCTTAGGCAAACTAGAATTTCATAGCCAACAAAACTATCCTTAAAAATGAAAGTGGACTCATGGGACAGGGAGAGCAAAACAACAAAATGAGGGCGTGTTAGTCTGGGTTGACTAGAGAAACACATCCAGAGACACTCATGTGTACAATAGAGAACTTTAAATCAAAAAGTAAATTGTATATTAAGAAAACATTCCAGCCCAGTCCAGATCAAGTCCTTAAGTCTGAGATTAGCCCATATGTCTGATACCAGTCTATAAATGATTTTTCAAACTCATGCAACACATGCAATGATGCATCATACAGGAAGATCACAGGCCAGTGGGTGGAAATTCTTATGGATCCAATGGCAGTGGAAGCATCCCAAGCACTGGCGTGGGTCTCCACATGGCTCCTCCTGCTCCAGGGCTCTGGCTCCATCAGCTTGGCTCTATGTGGCTTGTCAAGAGGAAGGTTAAGCAGAGAATATGGACCTGGCTTCCAGTGAGCTGTTTATCTCCATAGCGCCTCCAAATGAGGTAATCAAGCTGTGCCTGACTGACTGGTTAAACTCCACCCCATTCACTCTTAATAGTCTCAAGTTGACACCAGCTTATGAAACTATCAGAGAGGGTGAAAAAAGAGACCCTCCAATATGGAAACACTGGAATTGCTTTATCAGGCAGAAAGACTGCTCTTTATCAGACTAAAAGAACATGGTACCAAATAGTACCTTTCTTATTCCAAAGACTGAGAACAAGCTTTCTTCAGGTCTGCAGTCAACATTATGTTCTTTCAAGAACGAACTATATGAAAACAAATTGATAACAGCAGTTTTAAAGATTGAATGTGAGTCTTAGGGGTCAGCACATTTATGTTAACCAGGGAGGGACAATTCAGAAAAATATTCTCCCCACCTTAATAAATACAATTTAAAGGGGTAAAAAAAAGGTTAGGGGGTCTCTTTCCTTACTCCTTCATTCTATGCTTCCCTTATGGTTTGCACTGACAAACAAAAGATGCTTACATGTGGCACAGCTACCAGGAAGTAAAGAGAGACTAGCTTCTAATGGATGAGAGATCTTGTGGGAAAGAGGTGAACCCTCCCATTTGAGTCCATCCTAAATCAACTAGTTCTAGACAACCCAGGAGCTGACCATACACACAAGTGAACCCAGCCGAGATCAAAAAACCTTTCCTGAAGAACTCTCTCAAAGAGTCACCCTGAAGAATTATAAGCTAAATAAACAATTGCCACTTTAAGGTACTACGTGTTATGGCAAAGTTACATAAAACTGGATGTTGAAAATGTTCATACTCAACAGAAAGAAAAAGTTCCCATTTTTTCAGCTTTTATTTTGCCTGCTCAGATTTCTAGCTTTCTGTGGGGTAGGGAGGAGGTCTTGTGAATGGGAGAATCTCACCAATCTGCTAAGATCGCATTGTGTTGACTGGCCAATAGCTCTTGGTGGGCTTAATTCTCAACCCACTACCTTTGAGTTAATTCTGACTCACAATGGCGCTATAGGACAAAGTAGACCTGCTCCTGTGGGTTTCTGAGAGCATAAATCTTTCAGGAGTAGAAAGCTTTCTTCCAAGGAGTGCTTGGCGATCTCAAACTATTTACCTTGCAATTAGCAGGCCAGTGCTTAATCCACTGTGCCACCAAGGTTCTTGTTGTTACAAAGTGGCGATTGGGAGGAAATCATTGGGCCAGAGAACTCTTTTATAGCATATGAACCGTACTGGAAATCCGAGAAAGCCACGTTTGCTCACCCTATAAATGCCCATCAAACCAAATCACCAGACAAGAACCTCATTGCCCATTGTGCAGAGGATAACCCTCCCCAGTTACCACAAGGTCAAATGTGAACAGAGCATTCTAGAGTCATCCACATCAGTAGCAAGAGAGAGGCAGCCAGTGGTGGGGCCCTCAGGGGACAGGAGGCAGCCTTGTGGCAGTGTTTTCTAACAGAAAATGATACCCAGTAATATATGCATCTGACCAATCATGTTAGCAAGATTAAAGGCTTGCAAGAACAGGCGACCCCCCAACAAAGCAAATAAGATAACCTTTAACCTTTCAAACTTTCAGATGGGGATTCCCTTGTTGTTTAAACCGTTTTAATGGCCTTTTACCCACACGCCATACAATGCAATTGTTCAACCACATCAAGAAGAGTTGTACAATGTATACCACAATCAAGTTTAGAACAGATGGGGATTCTTCGTATCCATGTTATCCCTCCAATGTGACACAGCAGGAAAGTCTGGCAGCTAAAGGTTTGGATTCATATTCATTCAACACGTTTTATTGTTGAGTGTTTAATATTTGTGATGCAAGTCCTGGTAGTACAATGGTGAGAGTGCTTGGGTGCCTACAGGTCAGCTGTTTGAATTCCCCGCCCCTCCCAGGAAGAAAGAAGAGGCAGTCCCCTTCCATAAAGAATACCTCCTTGGAAACCTCTGTTGTCGTTGTTGCTGCTGCTCTGTTGTTGGGTGCTGCTCAATTGGTTCTGACCCATAGTGACCTTATGCACAGCAGAACCAAACTTTGCCTGGGCCTGTGCCATCCTCACTATTGTTCCAATGCTTGAGCCCACTGTTGCAGCCGTTGTGTCCGTCCATCTTCTTGAGGCCCTTCCTCTTCTTCACTGCCCCTCCCCTTTACCAAGCATGATGCTCTTCTCCAGGGATCATCTCTCCTAACAGTATGTCCAAAGTAGGTAAGAGGAACCCTTGAAATCTATAGGACCATTCTATTCTGCCCCATAGCACTACTAGGAGTCTGAATTGACTTGACAGCAGCCAAGTTTGACAAGATGATAAATTAGAGCAAGGACCTCTTCTCAAAGAGTAAGTAGAGTGGTAAGGAGATAATGCACCCTAAGCTAAGTATGTTAAATATGATGTTGCTGTTGGTTGCCAACCAGTCAGATCTGATCCAGAGCCACCCTGTGCACAGCAGAACAAAACACTTCCTGGTCTAGTGGCACCCTCACAATTGTTGCTGTGCTTGAGCCAGCCCATTGCCACAGCTATTGTGTCAACCCAGCTCATTGAGGGTCTTCTGTTTTATTGTCCCTCTATTTTACTATGCATGATGTCCTTCTCCAGGGACTGGTCTCTTCTGATAAGATGCCCAAAGTATGTAAGACAAGGTTTTGCCATCCTTGTCTCTAAGGAGCCCTCTGGTCATACTTCTTGGAGTATCCTATGTTGATACACCCTAAAAAGTGATGAGTGCTCTCTTAAAGGCATAAACGGGATTCCACGGGAATGCAGGGAAGTGGGGCATCATCTAACCATCTCAAGGAAAGGCAGAATTTGGGTAAGAAGATATTCTAGTGATGAAGGTCAACCGACCCCAATGCTGGAACTGGATGAGTAGCTGCATGACCCAAGAGAGTCACTTGGTTCTCCATGTACTCCTGTGAAGGCCAAGTATTAAAGTCGATGATTTCTCAGGGGGCTGCCAGTCCTGAATTTCTGTAGGACTTGGAGCAAAACACTGTAAGATGTAAGTGATTAAAAAGAATTATAGTCATGTTTTCACTTTAACAAGTGAATATCCTTGATTAATTTAAAGGTCAAGTCCTTTTTGGGGAATGCAATAGATAAGTATTAACATTGAAACATTATAAAACCCTGATTTGCTTTGCCGCAATAGATTTTGATGTGAATCCAAACAGAGTACATGGCAGAAAGGCAGACAACAGAAATTGGACAGGTATGCTAGGATAATCTAAATTGTTATGTATACATGTCTACAAAACAAGGATCAAAGGCACCAGGAATCTGTACTTATAAATAGCAGGAACAAAATACAGAGAGCCAAGAACAAAATAAAACCATACTCAAAGTGTAAAAACAAGAGAACTTACCAAAAAGGGGGGCAAAAAGGGAGACGAAAAAAAATTACTGACATTTGTCTGGTGGTTTTATCATGCTGGGGGGGACGGGACAGAAGTGTCAGGATGTGGTGTTCATCCTGAGTTTGCTGGCATAAGAATAAAAATCGTGAAGACGTAAAATTTTGAAATTACACTGAGTAAGCCTGGGGGTTCACTTGCACGCGAAATGACTTACTAGTCTGCTCTGACTGCAGTAGTAAAGGTATATGAAGTATTTCCAAGTCCTCAAGCTTATTAAAGTTAAGTGTTATTGGGCGATTCTAGTCATCCTATAGGGTTGACTAGGAGTTAAGGATTGAGGGCAACAAGCTAATCTCGATGCCTGTTCTTTGGGGAGCCACTGGGTATGTTGTAGGGGTCAATCTTCTGGATGGCAACCAGTCACAAACCACTATGATCCAGGCTGCCTCCCCTCTGAGGAAGAGGGAGACTACGTAAGGCTTTCTGAGGGTGGCTTGTTCTACGCACTGTAATAGACGTAATGGCTGAATATCTTGTCTTCACGTGGCCCCTCCTGTTTTCAAGACATGACACACCTCCCCCGGAGCAGCAGGCTGGTTCAGGTCATGGGGTCTGGAGTCTGATGTCTGACGCTGTGGGTTTGAAGCCTGACTCTCTAGTTACAGGCTGTGTGACCCCCTGGGAGAAGTACACCAATGTTTTTGCCTCATTTTTTTTCCCACAGTAAGATGGGAATAATTAGACCTGTCTCACTGTCTTGTGCATTTTGACTTATGGTGCTGGAGAAGAACATTGAAAGTACAATGGACTGCTAAAAAGGACCAACGATTCTGTCTTAGAAGCAGTACCGCCAGAATGCTCCTTCGAGGCAAGGATGGCAAGTCTTGGAACATATTGTCAGGAGAGATCAATCCCTGGAGAAGGTTATCATGCTTGGTAAAATGGAGGGGCAGTTGAAAAATAAGGAAGACCTTCAAGGAGCTGGATGGACACCGTGGCTGCCAACAATGGGCTCAGGCACAGGAACAATTGTAAGGATGGCGCAGGACCGCGTAGAGTTTCGTTCTGTTGTGCATATGGGTTGCTATGGGTCAGAACTGACTTGATGGCACCTAACAACAACAACACAACAACACTGTCTTAATCCAGGTTCTTTGAAGGAACAAAACCAGCAAAGCATATATGAACATAGATTCGTTTCAAGAAAATGGCTTACACGGTTGTGAAGAAATGCCTCATGTAATTGGGGGGATCGACAAGTCCCGAATCCATGGGACTTGCTGTGCCTCTGCTGGATCACATGGTTGCAGAGTCTGATCAGCCTGATGCCTGTAGGTCAGGCCGACACACAGGGAGTGGGGGGCTGGCAAATGAAACCTCTATAGGTCAGATGACAGGTTGGAGGTCTCTGCTGGTTTCTCTGCACACAGAGGAGAGAGGGAGGGTAAGGAAGAGAGAGAGAGAGAGAAAGCTCTGGCAGAACATCTGGATGCATCACGAATGGAGGTCACACCTCTCAGACAACTCCTCTCTCGGCTTATCACTTACGTCAGACGGATCACATCATGGGCGTGATTACGTCATACTACAGTGTGGGAAAGCAGTCATCATGGAAGAGAATTACAGCCCAGCCCCACTGACACATCACATTACCCACCATAGTCAAGATGAGGCAGAGATGGAAGGAAGAAGAGGAATGAGACCTTTTCTCCTCTAGAAGCCTCCAGAAGAACCACACACCCCAAACATGTGATTTGAAATTTACCACCTACCCCCTCACCCCCCCCACACACACACCTCAAACTGAGAGAGAACCAATTCCATTTGCTTAAGCCACCAGGTTATGGTAACGCGTAAAGGTAATACACAGCTGGCTATGGGTAGAAGGGTGTCTCACTCCAATAAGGGATGCCTGGCCACCCTAACCCTGCACAGGGAGTAATCCCACTTGAGAATCAATGTTTCTTTGTTCTCCTGTTGAGTCCCATCCATGGGAGGTAGGCCGAAAAAGGAATGGCTTCTGAGATACAACCAACACAGGTGAGGCACAGAGAGACTCCAGCAATCACAGATGAGGGGAAGATAGATGCCATCTGGAGATTGTCAAGGACCTGAGGGACAGAATTTGAGCGAGAGAAAAATTTCCCTAGAGAAGGCAGTAATCTGAATTTGGACTTTTAGCCTTCTAAATTTCTGTTCCTTAAAACCATCCGCTTTGTTACAGCAGCCCAGAGGGACGTAGACACACCCTCCTTTCACTCTGCTGGAAGGCAGTTCTCAGGGCATCCTCAATTTAAAGCATTCGTGTTTCATCTTAAATTATGGGTTATCTGATCCACTCATTGCTTCCCTCCTCCTCTCTGACCCATCTCCTGAAAGGGAGCCAAGGAGGTCTGACAGCCGAGGGGATAACAGATAGTCATCAAAATCAAGCCCAGGCCCATCGGTGAAATCCAAACCCCAGCAACGCAAGCTATAAACCTTACTGTGAGCAGACCGACTGTCTCCTCGTTCTCCGTCACAGCTGAGTTTGAACCTCTGACCTTGGGACCAGCCATCCAATGCTCACCTGGCTGCCCCACCTGAGCTCATTAAAGGTATATAGTAAAGGTGTTAGAAAAGTCTCTAATTCTTTAAATGCCGTGCTAAAAAAAGAAATGGGTTCATCAACAAGTAAGAAAAGCAAGCATTTCACTTAGACAATGGAAGTCAAACATTACACAAAGGAGCTGGACTCATTTTTTTTAAAATCAGCCTTATAGTTTTCCTAAAGCATTTTTGTGTCTGCTGGCAGACAAGTACAGGTAATTGCCTCCAGGTGTTTGCCTGCAGGAAGTCATGAAAATTCAGAGCTTGTAATGGCAGTTTCCTCAGTAGCAAAAGCTAACCTGCAGGAACCTCCCAGGCAAAGGTAGTTTTCAGAACAGCAATGCTGCACACAGCCAGCGGAAAGACCCAGGCCTGGAACATCCAATTTAACAGGGCACAGATTAACTAAAACATCAGTAAGGACATCGTGCTCAGTGATTAGCAAACAATTACGATTTTAAACAAAACCAATTGTGAGTTTTAAGAAGAAGTTCCAAAGGATGTGTCCTTTCTTAATTTTTCCCTTGTTCACGGTAACTACCCAGTTGGTATTTTCTCTCCCCCCCCAGAGAAAATATAATTTAAACAAATAGTTCCAATTATAGTTTTACCTTTATAGAAATGCATGTTTCAAAGCACTTCACTTTTAAGTAATACACAGTGAGTTTTTAAATCACAGTGAGTTTAAGGGCCCAGGACATTTCATTCAGGGCAGCAGGTTAGCCCTCGGTACTTGGCTATATTTCCCTACTCAGCAGAATCACGGGTTTTTGAAGAAGAAACAAGCAATAAAAACAAGACAGCAGCACCAACAAAAATGTAAGCTGAAAGTTGAGAAAGCCAGATTCTAAGCTTGTCTAGGAAACCAGAGAAGTAGCCTGCTTTTCTCTGAAAAACCTCATAGAACAATGGAGGAATGAGCAGCACCAGGTACCTGTAGATGCTATTTTATCAATGGCATTGTTCCAGAAGCAACTGTTTTGCCAGTTGTCCTCCCTGGTCTATGCTGCGGGTCAGGTGCCCACTTCAGCAGAAGACTAGAGAGATCCCTTTCCCGGAAAGGGACACATACAAGGACACCTCCAATTAAACAACAAAAGGGCGAGGACAAGCTTAAATAGTGAGCAGTGAGCTTGCCAGGCTTTGGGACTCCTTTCTGCTCCAGAATTCTGCTAGGCAGACATACCCCTCCAGGCAGGAAGCTGGAAATCTTCTCTGGGGGATCTGAACAATGCAAGAGAAATGGTCTTAAAATATTGCCACAAAGCTCCACCAGAAGAGCCATGCCACACCACCTAACAGTGAAGTCACTGGCGAATGAACACTAGCCAAACACATCTTCTAAGCTTTGAGCTTGTCATTTCTAGAGGGCAAGTCTCACCAGGAATTGATTCTAATGAGACAAACTGAGATCAGGGTGAAATCAATAAGAGAAAATAGGGATTATGGGAGAGAATAAACCTTGTATGTGACCATTAATTTACACAGAATGATAAGATATTGCATGCATAAGAAAAGAAAAGAATCCTTTTTTTTAAGAAAAAGTACATTTGGGCAAAAAAAAACATTAAAAGGATCTTAGAAATTAAAAATAGAAAAACTCAACGGAAAAGTTGAAAGATAAATTACAGGAATATCTTCTAAATGTGTAGCAATGGAAATGGAAAATAGGTGATAGAAGATATTTTATAAAAGAGATGTCTAGAAAGTTCAATTGCTATATGGTAGGAGCCCCCCAAAGAGGGACATAGAGATCATCAATGACATCATTGGAGACTTCTTTCCTCCACATAAGGACACATGTTTTTAGCTCAATATTAACACATGTTTTAGCTTAATATTAATTAGAGAACCCACCACCAAAGGCAATAATAAATCAATGTTAAGATAATGATTCTGTAATTTCAGAACACTAAGGCTAGAGAGGACACACTAAGCGTTTCTAGAAAGTTTTCCCCTGCAAAAAGCAAGACTCGGTATCAAGTTTATTAATGGTAATACTAGAAACTGGAAGACAATGCATGAATGCCTTCACAATTCTAAAGAAAAAAATGTGTTCTACTTAGAATTCTCTATCCAGCCATACTCTAAATTTTGAAGATAAAATAAAGACATCCTTAGACATACAAGAATTTTTAAAAATTTCTTCAATGAACCTTTTCTTACAAAAAAACTTTTCTTACACATTTTTTTTCTTTCATGAAAGAAATGTTTTCTTACAAAGCCCTCAGGGGTTAGGCACCACTCAGCTGAAGGATTGGACTACGGATGAGGAAGGAAGCAGCGATCGTTCCCCATGTGAAAAACAGATCAGTCTCAGAAAGGTGGAGAAGGGGATTGATCTCCACGGAACCAGCGGTGAGTCGGAAATGGAGAGGGAGTTGACCGAATTCAGGTCAACACATTCTAGGGTAAATAGGTAAATAACCCCAGACTAACACGAGATGGAATGAGTTTGAAAAGATTGTGATTCGGTGAGCTAAGCCGTAAGAGGCTAACCGAAAGATTGGCGGTTGAAAACCCACAAGAAGAGGAAGAAAGGTGAGGTGACTCAAAAACCTGTGGAGAAAAGGCCACGTGGTACCCAAGGGCCTCCAAAACCTATTAAGGTAGCAGAAATTGAAGTCAGCACCAACAAAGAGCAAAACCCAAGGGTAGGGGCAAAATGAAGTTAGAAATTAAGCTAAAACTTGACCGTGGCACGCAAAGTTCGCCGAAACCTTTTTATAGGCTGTCAAGAGATGTATGTGTTAGTTGTAGTTAACATTACTGACTTAGTGGATACTTCAAAGATATTGCCCTGACTAAAAGGAAGGGCATGTTGAGGATGCAGAAACAATGGGAATAGATTAAGCTTTTAAGGAGTTGGAAGGGAAAGGAAATTGAGTCTTAGAAAAGCTTTGGCAATCTGTGAGGCAAGCGAGCAGATTGGCAGCAGGAGGAAGGAAAATCCATGGAGTAGAGAGAGAAGGAAGGTGAGAGAGAACAGCCCTGTGCAATGCAATGAATTGTTTTACAGAGCTCATGGGCTAGACGTTGGGCTGCGGACTATAAGGTCAGCAGTTTGAAACCACCAGGATGCGTTTTTGAGGGGGTAGGGGTGGAATGCGGCTTTCTGGTCCTGTCAAGGTTTAAAGTGTTGGAAACCCACAGGGGTCAGTTCTACTCTGTCCAGTAGGGTCACTTTGGGTTGGAATTGACTCGGTGGCAAGGAGTTTGGTTTGGAGGGCCATAGCCTTTGTTAATCCCCCAAGCAATTACTTTTATTTTCCTGATGAGTCTGGAAGGTAGGGGAAATATACTGATTGGATTACATGAATCTGAGAGTGATAGGTTTGTGAGGATGGCCATCCGCTCTGTATAAAATGGCCCATCTCAGAAACGGGAAGTGGGGATTTTATTCCTCGAGAAGAGCCAGGAGTGGCATGCATCTTTTGGATCTTGCGATCCCTGCTCCTTGAACATCCTTGATCTAGGAGGCCACTGTGATGGCAGAGAAGCAGCAAGAGCAGAACCCGAGCCAGAGCATGAGATGCAGCAATGGACGTCTCAGCCCACAAAGCAAGTGAAGCTGAGTGCTTTGGGGCAGGAAGCTGGCTTGTGGAGTAGGGTGCCTCTGGGCACTTAATTGGGGGAGCTGGGTTTGCCGACCCACAGACCTGGAGCTGAGTGTCTTCAGATTGAGCCTTATAGTCGAGTAGCACGCCTTTCAGAATTTATCAGCAGCCCCCAAAGACCGTAACATTGCCCAAGTAGGACTGAAACCAGGCCAAGAGGTGAAGAGCCGGTGAGAAGCCTGACTTCAGGCTCAGCAGAGAAGAAACTATCCTGACTGAACCACTCCACCTTCAGCATTCCTCACCTGAATTTTAACCTATTCGCTTCTCTAATAAATATCAGAACGGTGAACATAGTCTGAGTTCTATGGGGCTAATTTACAGAAACATGTATAGGTGAAAAGGTAGAGGAAGCTGTGGGAAGGACAGTTGGGTTCAGAAAAGAGTAAAGAGACGTGGAGCCGGTGACATGTCTGACCTCTACCTTGTAACTCTCAACCTTGGGAGCCAGAGAAAGTCCGATGTGGGTCCCCCAGTTCCTCCCCCTGGGAGGAATCAAAGGAAGAACCGTTAGTGGGGGAGAGACTTGGCTGTAAGTAAACAAGAGAGACATGTCCTCAAAAGGAGAAGGGAATGTACGAAGTGGCACAAATGTTGGATTATCAGTAAAGTGAGATTTGCCATTACAATGCTGGGCAGTGTTTCATGATGTTGTACACAGGAATGAGTAGGAAGCAACTCAACCGCCCACAGCAGCAGCAGCAACAACCTTATCTCAGCCGGCAAGCAAGGGTTTTTGATAAAAGTAAGGTAAGTGGACAGGCCAGAGGAGGAGTTCGAAGCCTAGGAAGAGCAGCCAAGTTTCCCTGTAGTCATTATAGGACAGGGATAGAGTCACCATGAAGGAGGACCATACCAAATAAATTGAACAAATCTCTCCAAGTTAGGAAAAATGCATATTAAAATACTGCAGTTCTAGCTTAAACTGTCTTTTAAACATTCTTTTAAAATCATATGGTCTCAGTCGTCTTCATATACTGCTCTTGTTGTTGGGTGCCACCAAGTCACTTCCGATTCATCGTGACCCTAGGTGCAGTGGAAAGAAACACCCCTGCCTGCTCTTGTACCTGCCTCTCAATTGCTGTCATGTTTGGGCTCCTTGTTGCAGCCGGCAGCCACTCAGCCACTGTGTCAATCCCTCCTGTCAAGGGTTTCCCTCTCTTTTGTTGCCCCTCTTCTTTACCAAGCACGGTGTCCTTCTTCAGGAACTGGGTTCTCTTGTCAAAAATGTCCCAAGTGCACGACGCAAAGTCTCTCCATCTTTCTCTCTAAGGAGCACTCTGGCTATCCCAGTGTACTATTTCTCTATTGCAAACAGGGGAAGTATGAGTGAGATAGAAATAAGTTGCCCAAGGTCACAGAGCAAGTAAGAACATGTCTCATAAGAGCATTTAAGAACAATGGTTGGTGGGGGCCTATACTTCTACTGAAGTTAAGAAATAAGTCTTCTTTCTTGGGTCGTTCCTTGGTCAGCAAGGAAGTGGCAAGTCTAACAGGGCTGAGATAAAGCCAAGATCGCGCCACACATTGTTTGGGTTCTTATTCCAGCATGTATGTTTGATAATGAGGAAACAGGAAAATCCAATAGGATAGAAAAACAAATTAGCATCAATTAGGTATTAAATATATTTAGAATCCCATCTTTACACAGACTTTTGTTGTCATCTTCCTTACTTTCCGGTGCTTCTATGGAATAAGCATATCAACCAGGCAGGAGCTGCTGAAAACAGGAATGTTTAATTAGCCTAAACATAAGTGACATATCATTAGTTAAATTCAAGGGAAGGGAGGTATGTTTACAGTAACATTCCTATGCTTAAAGAGACTTGAAAAAAATGTATCATGAGAAAAGGGAGACTTTTCTGTATCTCAGCAGAGAGTAAGAGCAGCCAGAAAAAAATGGATAAATAAATAAAAAAAGGGAACAATATCTTTAAAGATATCACAGAATAAATTTTACTGAGAAGGCAAGTGTTTTGTAAATGATACATAAAATATTGTTTAGAGCTCATTATTTTAATCAGGTTTTGTGTATTATCTGAACATTGGTTTTGATTTATTTACTATTGAAGTTGAAGAAAACACTTAAAACTTAAATATTTAGATTTTGGATTTGCGGCTCTGTGTCCAGCCATATACGTTTTAGCTAGGATTTCAATGCAATCATAAGACTTTATGTTTTATACTATATTTTGATTGTTTTAAAAATCAGTAGTCTCTAGTCATCTCTCACAATTCCTTAAAAGTAGCCCTGGAAGGAAGAGTTTTGTTGGGTTTTTTTTTTTTAAACTACAACTGAAATGCGGTAAGGTTTGGCGAAGTGAGCACATAATAATTATTTTAGGCATAACAAAATTATATACTCCAGAAGAAAGGAGATAGATTCACACATTAATTTTTGTTTCAAATTGATAGTTTACAATGATGCAATTATACCAAGCATGATACCTCTGATTGAATCTAAAATCTAAATACTGCGGTTGAGGACCACAAAAGCATGCCTGTACCAGAAATAAGATACATAGTCTGGACTCCCTTTCCAGGCACTCCTACTGGAAAAGGAACGCATGAAATGGCTCCATGTGAGAGAATGGACTAAAGAAAGCTGAGAGCGGTGACAAGAGTGCTTCAGAAAGGAGTCATCTATCACAGTTTTACACTCCCAAAGCACCTGATTAGAAAAGTCACCAATCTTTTGAAATGGAACCAGTGAAATCACTGCCCTTTGGGGAGCTAATCCAAACCTTGCTGAAAGATAAGAATTGAAACTCAATGAGATCCACGTTAGTGGAGGATGCTATTTATCAACGCTACCCCCAGACAACAAAAGGCCCGAGGTACAAAAGAACACACCTATGCTTTTCCCCTGCAAGGACCTGGTTGCTAAGTGCCATCCTGTTGATTCCGACTTGAGTGGCCTGATGGACCATAGTACGAAACCCCGCCACGCCCTGCACCCTCTTCGCAATTGTTGCTGTTCCTTCCCATGGAGGACCTTCCTCCTTTCACTGCTGCTGTAGTTTACCAATCATGATGCGCTTCTCCAGGAATTGTCTCTACTGACTTGTCCAAAGTATGTCAGACAGCATCTCGCCATCCTTTTGTCTCTAAGAAGCATCTGGGTTGTACTTCCACAACAGATTGGTTGGGTTTTTTTGTCAGTCCATGGTACTTTCAATATTCTTCCCAATCACGTAATTCAAACACATGGATTCTTCTTTTGTCTTCCTTTTTCAGTGTCCCACTTTCACATGCATGTGAGGTGATGGAAAATGCCACATCCTGGGGCAGGATCACCTTGTTCCTCGAACTCACATCCTTGCTTTTCAACACTTTAAAGTAGTCTGGTGCAGCAGATTCACCCAATGCAAAGAGTCCTTTGTCCTCTTTTGTGCTGCTTCCATGAGACTTGATGGAATTTGAATTGATTGTCCAAGCAAGATAACATTCTTGACAATTTTAATCTTTTCTCCATTTATCACAAGATCTCATGTTGGTTCACCTGTGAGGATTTGGGTTTTTGCATGGTGATCCATACTAAAGATTGCAATCCTTGATCTTCATCAGCAAGTGCTGCACGTCCTCTTCGCAGTCACCAAGCAAGATTGTGACATCAGCACAACACACCTGGTTAATGACTTCATTAACCTGGTAGTCTGACTTCAGTTCCGCTCCTGCATTCTTCCTGATATAATCTAGCTTCTCAGATGATTTGCTCGGCATAGAGATTGAACCAGTGTGGTAAGAGGATACAACACTGACCCACATACTTCCTGATTTTAAACTATGCAGAATTCCCTTGTTCTGTTTGCACAATGGCTTTTGGATCCATGTACAGATTCTGCATCGGTACAGTTAAGAGTTCTGGAATTCCCATTCTTCTCAAGGCTATCCATGTGGTCCACGCAGGATCCTGCCAAGATGGCTCATGTAAATTATGTACTGGCCAATCCAGAATTGGTCATTAAGTAATTAAGAAAGGGATATACTTAACTGTTAGCTGCTAACCTAAAATCAGACAATTCACAACTACCCAGTGGCACTATGGAAGAATAGCCCCAGTGATCCAATTCTGTTAAGGTTATACCCCAGAGGTCAATAAGCATATAAAGAAATTATTATGCACATTAGCCATTAGAGAGATGGAAATCAAAACAACAGTGGGATGTCATCTCACTCCACCATTAATGACAAAGTTTCCAAAAACAGAAAACAAATGCCAGTGAGCCTAAAGAGAGACAAGAACCATCAAACACTGCTGGGAGGGGGTGGGGGGGCTGACTGTAAACAGATGCAGCCATTGTGGAGAACAGTATAGTGCTTCTTCAAAAGTTCGGAATGGAAATTCAATGTGATCTAGATATTCTTCTACTGAGTATGTATCTTAGAAACCTAAGAGCCACAACATGAATATATGTATAAGGGGATACCGCCCCCCCCAAAAAAAACCCCAAGAATTTCACTGGGTGGAGTGGAGCTTTCATAATAGTATGAATTTTCCCACTAGGTGAGTATTGAGCAACTTGCTCTGCATTAGTCCAACTAGAAGTATGGACTGGGAAGTTTCTCTCTGGTCACAATGAATTTTTAATAAAAGCAGTTTTGAAAACTCATTTTTCAGTGTGATGGCCAATTTAAGAGAAAAGTGAGCAGCTGTGAAATTTTGTTCCCTGCTCAGGAAAAATGTTGCAGAAACTGTTGTGATGTTGACAAGGTTTCCCATAGGACAGCCCTAGGGGAAAAATCTCAAGTGTTTGAGTGGTTTTCTCATTTACAAAAAGGTAAAATGTTGATTGATGACTAACCTCATGCCGGACATCAGTCAACTTCCCTAACGGACAAAAATGTCAACTGGTAACACATCTGGAGTTCATTCCACCGGGTCAGACTGTTAATCAAGCTTTCTATTTAAAGGTTGTGAAAATTTTGCATAATGGTGTGAGACAAAAAAGGCCTGATTTGTGGCAGACGGGGACTGGAATTGCCACCACCCCAATGCACCTGCTCACACAGCCATCTTAATGTGCCAGTTTGGGGCAAAAAATAGAATGCCTCGCTCGCCCCACCACCTTACTCACCTGCCCTCTCCCCATAAAACTTCTTTTTGTTTCTGTGAATGCAGAGGGACATGAAAGGACAGCGATTTGATGACGGTAAAAGAGGTAAAGAAAAAATCAGAGGTGCTGTCAGCCATCCAAACAGAAGAGTTTGAAAATGATTCCAAGAATGGAATCACAGATTTGAAAAAAGGTATTAAGTATAATGGGGAGTACTTTGAAGGTGATATGCTTGTTTTGTTAAAAAAAATGTAAATACATAGCTTTGAGGAAAAAAGAGAAAGAAAATTCCGATTTGGGAGGTACCCCCTCATATATGCACACCCATGTTCATACTGTAACATACTTTTCACAATCACAAAAAAGGTGGAAACAACCTAAATGTTCATTCACAATATCAAAGGAAAAAAGGAAACAACCCAACTAAGTATCACAATATAAAAAAAATGGAAATAATTTAAATGTTTATCGCAATGTCAGAAAATGGGAACAATCTTCAGGTTTATCAGTGGAAGAATAGATAAGTAAATTTTGGCACATACACAGAATACTACTTAATATTAAATTGATGAACCCAGAGGACATTGTGCGGAGTGATATTAGTCAGTCGCAAAAGAACAAATATTGTGAGTCAAGAAAAGGGTTTAACACTAAAAGACACAGTCTTTGATGGTGGTTCCAGAGCAAGAGAAGTAGATTTTGTTACATATAGAATCTGCAACAATGATGATCTCAGAGTGGACGCCTGGATCAATGTACTTGGGCTGAGTTAGTATGAAGAGTGTGAAATACACCTACAAGTACATAGATTTGATAGAAGCTATTTGTAAATCTATCCACCAATATGGCAGAACTTACGGGGGGGACGTTATGAAAACTTTTAAGATAATAACCAAATGCCTTGAGGGAATGAATTGCTTGTCCTAGGTGCTCAGGACTGTAGTCTTAGAGGACACTTGGTCAACTCATAACAGTCTACACAGATCATGTTCTACCATCCTATTTGGGGTGTCATGGCTTGAAAGATCACAAGTGGCATCTACAGAACAGCTATGGATTTCCACCTGTCTGGAAGAAAAGTGATGGAAATTGAAGATACATGGAAACAACTTGCTCAATAGACAAAAAGACCACACAAACATGGGTCGTCATGACCCTAAGATCAGAAGAACTAGATGTTGTCTGACTACTACTACAAACTTCTCTGAAAGGGATCACCTTAGAAGGTCTTGGATAGAATGGGAGAAATAAAACTAAGAATCATGAAGAGGCCAAGCTTACTAGTCACACGAGGATTGGTGGGACTGCTAAGGGACACCTGTGGCCCTTAGTCACCCTTCAGGTTCAATTTTCAGCCAAATAATAGACTGATCTTTGGAATCATCCACCATCTGGGATCAAGGGGGCAGCTTTTGTTCCAGGACAATGTTCAGAAGGACTGGGAGAGAAGTGGAAATGGGAAACATGAAAGGATGTGAGATGAATGGTGG
The DNA here is from genome assembly GCF_050624435.1 of Tenrec ecaudatus. NCBI lineage: Eukaryota > Metazoa > Chordata > Mammalia > Afrosoricida > Tenrecidae > Tenrec > Tenrec ecaudatus. The sequence goes on along the minus strand of NC_134530.1, from coordinate 304,400,100 downwards.
TAGACAGAAGGGAATGCAGTGGATGAAAGAAAACATTCTTTGTATGGATTGTGGGATGCAAAATGATGATCTAGTCTTCGCTCAATTTTCAAGGAAAAGTTCTAACAAAAAGAAAAGGTTACAGCCAATACAACCCTACAGAGCAGTTCTACTCTGTCACACGTGAGTGTCATCATGATCCAGGATTCACCTGATGGACAGTAGAAGAATGGATGGGGGGGGGAGCTGATGTATATACACAATGGAATACTACACATCCCTACAATGTGATGAAACCACGAAACACTTCATGGCATGGAGGGATTTGGAAAACGTTACACTGAGTGAATTTAGTCAATCACAATAGGACAGATACTGTATGAGTCCACTGCTCTGGGGACATGCAACAGGACAGGCACAAGCTTAGGCTTGTAGGGCAGCCAGTCTGCTGGCCAGGGCAGCCAGACAGCCTGGTAGAGAGCCTGACTGGTGCCCACGAGCCATGGATCATCCTCTCCAGGGGTCTATCTTGAAGATCACCTTGGTGGAGGCCTCCTCACCTCAGCTGGGATCAAATTGTCGAGGGGGAGGGGAGAAGATGTTGACCTCTTAGTGGCTGCCGTGCAAAGTATGACAAGGTCCCCCAGACACGTACACATCACTATCAGAGGGATGAGGGCTACTGATGGGAAAGTCAAGTCAGGAGAGTGGGAAAGGAGCAGTCATATCTGGGAGAGCACAAGCGCATGTCTGTTGGTAGAAAAATGGGGCGGTCCAACTTTCAAGTGAGGGGAAAATGACTACCAATACTTTTAAGAACCCTAAGAGCAGGAGTGTACCTTGCAACATGCACCCAAGAAGCTACATTGGCCCAAATTTCTGTGCACACCCCAGGGACCTAAGTCAAGTACCATAGACAGGGGTATTTAATCCTGGGTCTTCAAGATGCACAACACAATCCAAAGGCCATAGCAGAGGGAAGGAGTTCATGTGGCAACTCCACAGGTGAACTGGACTCTACCTCAGACACACCTGTCACCTGGGGTCTTAAAGATGAAAACTTCACGGTGTTTGAAGAAGCAGAAAACAGCTAGCAATCCCAAGAGTACCCTGTTTTCCCGAAAATAAGACAGTGTCTTATATTAATGTTTGCTCCCAAAGATGCGCTAGGTCTTATTTTCAGGGGATGGCTTACTTTTCCATGAAAAATATGGTACACATTTATTGTTTTACTAAAAGAAACCTCACACTTCCTGTCTGCTCCGGCGGGGCTGCGACCAACAGTGAGCTGCGCAGCGGCACCTGTCTCTACGGTCCAGAATCCAGAGTTACGATAGCTTCAGAGGGCCTTATTTTCGGGGGGATGCCTTATATTTCAGCGAGAGGCAAAACTGTAAGTAGGTCTTATTTTTGGGGGTGTCTTACTTTCGGGAAAACTGGGTATATGAACTGTCGGTCAGCAAACATTCAATGCTCCCTACTGGTATTAAGATAGACCTTATTCGGCAGATCTATGATTGACATTGTCAGCGAATATTATTGTAAAATTTGCCTGACAAAGAACTCCTGTTGTTTATGTAAACAGTGCATCTAGCCATGTAAGGATTTATTCAGTACAGGTGAGTAATTCAGGTTTTGCAATATGTAGTTAACTTACATTGGCCCAATACCCCTCCCTCAACAGTGTCTTAAAAAGTAGTATCAGGGGCTAATCAATGACACTGTTAACGGAAGATCCTTACCCTCCAGGGAGATGATCAATAAGATTCTGTAACATAAATTAACAAGGTCTCTAAAGGGAGCCAAAGGCAGGTCAAAAAACTAGATCCAGGAATGGATTGGGGGCTTGCACTAAATCCTAGGTCTAATTCAAGAACAATTAGTTCTTTCAACATGGCTTAGATAAATATGTGTCCTCAAGAAGGAAACACAAAAGATATGGGTACTATAACAAAGGGTGATGAAGAAATCAGGTGGTGCCAGGCTATCCGATAAAATAGTGTCTGGGATCTTAAAAGTTTGTTTCCAAAGGCAGCCATTTAAGTGAGACATGTCAACTAAGTCCACATGGAAAAAGCATACCGATATAAGTGAACCAAGGATGTAAATCATATAAGGCAAAGCCAAAGGAGCTTTAATTGTGAGATTCTCATTTACAGAAGGTGAGTGAGGACAGTGAAAGTCCAAGATACATTTGAAAGATCTACACAGGAAATAAGCCTCCAGTGACTTCCCTCTGTCCATAACTGAGGGATGGGAATAAACTGAATAAACAGAGTATTGGAGAGATGACTATAGGAAATCAAAATGGTAAACCTGACTTAAATGGTTGAAACCTTGTCACTTGATCCCCAAGTCTGATACACTTTGGGCCTGATTTGATTTTCAATATTTAAAATTTGTTTTTCCTATTGGGATCTATCTCTGATGTATTCTGTCATTGTGGACAGCTCTCTTGAATTTTTGTTATATGCTTTTCTGTTTGTTTGTTTTTTTGGCATAGGAAACCCAGGATTGATGAGCTTATAGAGACAATAAGTAGGATGAGAGTTACTGGGGGTACAGTGGGGTAAATGGGAGTTGATATCAAGGCATTCAAGAAGAAAGAGAATGCTTTGAAAATTATCGCAGTAGCAATTGTACAATACTGCTTGTAGGATATTGTGAGCACTCCCAATGAAATGGTTTTAGAAAAAAAACAAGAAATTTTCTAAATTGAAAAATAAATTCACCTGATGGAAACAAACAATGTAAGGCATAACAAAAGAGTTGCCTGCTCTAAATCATTTAGGTCACAAGACACGCCAGAAAAAGCAGGACAATCATAGCATTTAAATTTGTAGGCAGCAGTTTAAAACAGAGCACAATTCCTATAACCTAATTGAAAATATGTCAGCATTACATCCTGGAGTAGTCCTGTAAAAGGTAAAATTCAGCGGATCTTGAGGATGGACGTGGTTCTGATGAGCAATGAGAGAGAGGACACTCTGTCAAGGAGAGTGATGTGAGGAGGCTGTGTGCAGGAGCGTGGCAGATTTTAACTGAAAACCAGACTCGCCGCCATGTGGTCCATTGTGATTCCTACTGACCCCATGGGACCGAGAACGACTTCCTAGTTTCTGGGGTTGTAAATATTTCTGGAAGAAAACTGTCTCACTTTCCTCCAGTGGAGCAGTTTGTTGTTGTTGTTGTTAGGTGCCATTACGTTGACTCCCACTCAGCGTGACCCTTCCTACAGCAGAATGAAGCACCGCCAAGTCCTGCAACAGCTTCACAATTGTTATGTTTGAGCCCATTGTTGCAGCCACTGTGTTGATGTGTTGATCTATCTCTAAGAGGGTCTTTCTTTTTTTTTTTTTTCTTCACATCCCTCCACTTTACCAAGCATGATGTCCCTCTCCAGAGAGCAAACCCTCCTGTTAATATATCCAAAGGACATGAGACAAAGACTCGCCATTCTTGCCTCCACGGAGCATTCTGGCTGTTCTTCTTATAAGACAGATATGTTGGTTCTTTTGGCAGTCAATGGTACTTTCAGTAGTCTTCGCCACCATCATAACTCAGACACATCTATTTTTCCTTGGTCTTCCTTATTCAATGTCCAACTTTCACATGCCTATGAGGCAACTGACAATCCCATGGCTTGGGTCAAATGCACCTTAGTCCTTAAAGTAACCTGATTGTTTTCCAACCCTTCAAATAGATCTCATGCAGAAGATTTACCCTACGCCATGTGTCATTTTATCTCTTGATTGCTGCTTCCACGAGCATTGATTGTGGATCCATTTATCATGATGTTACCTATTGGTTCAGTTGTGAAGATTTTGGCTTTCTTTACATTGAGTTGTTATCCATACTGAGGACTGCAATCGTTGATCTTTGTCAGCAAGTGTTGCAATTCCTCCTCACTTTCAGCAAGCAAGGTTGTGTCATCAGCAGATTGGAGGTGCTAAGTCTTTAACCAGTCCTGATACTGCATTCTTGTTTATATAATTCAGCATCTCTGAGTATTTGCACAGCATACAGGCTGAATAAGCACAGTGAGAGGATGCAACCCTGATGCACACCTTTCCTGATTTTAAACCATGCCGTATTCTCTTGTTCTGTTCACACAACTGCATCTTGATCCATGTTCAGGTTCTGCAAGAGCACAATGAAGTGTTCTAGGATTCACATTCTTCTCAAGGCTGTTCATAGTTTGTTATAATCCATAGTGTGGAATGTCTTGGCATAGTCAATTAAAAACAAATAAACATCTTTCTGGTATTCTCTGCTTTCAGCCAAGAACCATGTGACATCAGTAATGATCGCACTTGTGCATGTCTTCTGAATCCGGCCCGAACGTCTGGCAACTCCCTGTCAATGTACTCTTACAACCTTTGTTGGAAGTTCTTAAACAAAATTTTACTTTAAAGAGATATCAATGATCTTTTAAAAATAATTTTCATATCTTTTGGGTTACCTTTTTTTGAATGGGTACAAACATGGACCTCTCCCACTCAGTTGGCTAAGTAACTTTCTTCCAAATTTTTGGCATAGACAGTGAGTGTTTCCAGACCTTCAGCAGCTTGTTGGGAGATTTTAATTGGCATTTGTTTGGGGTGAATGTTTTCAGTGCAACTTGGACTTCTTCCTTCAGGGCCATTAGCTCTTCATCATATGCTACCTCTTGAAACAGTTGAATGTTGACCAGTGCATTGGGGAGCAGCTAGTGGGTTCCAAGGGCTGACTATTTGGTTAGTATTCTATAGCTTAGCCCAAGGCACCACTTAGGCCCTGTAACAGGGCTCCAAAGCATCGATTCAATGCAGGGACAGTGAGCGAGACCAGTTAGCAGAGATGGAGACTTTATTTAGGGAAGCAGCGAAGACAGTGTTGGAAATAAAGGGTGGAGCCAAATTGCACTTTGCATGCCAGGTAGGGAATGAGATTTGCATCTTGTAGGCAGAGGAGAAATGCTCAGCTTCTTCCATAATGGAGTTACACAATTCAATAATTACTTTTGGGAGATTAATTAGAGTGTGTGCCTGATTAAGAGAAAGTAGGAATGTTTAGACCCTGGCCCGATTTTCTGCAAGTTGACGCCATAATGGGCAACGGCATTCTCTCCCCAGATGCCCTCTGCAGCAACATTGGCATCATTGGAATGCTATTGAAAAAGTTGAGCAACTTCTTATAAAATGGTAACATAGGGTGACCTTGATGTTCACGTTTAGCAATCTTTTGCAGAAGAATGAGGAAAATAACATTTAAAATGTATGCACCTGTAAATCTCAGGGTAATTATGAAGCCGGTCTCCGTGTGAGGAGAAGCCACGGATTCATGTTGCACAGGCGACACCAGAGGATCGTTAAGAGCAAAAGGGGTGGGGGTGCGGGGGGTGGGGACAGAGCACAGTAGTTGGAAATGATGTCAGAGCTGAGAGTCCTGCACTGGAGGCAGAGTGACCATTTAAGTCCAAGCATCTCAATTCAAGAAACCAGATACCAGAGCAGCAAGAATCAGAGGAAAACGGTGAGCTTGAAAGGGAGTTTTCATCCAAAGAGCTTGACGCACTTGTAAACATTAACAGGAGAAGAGTGACTGAAGTTAAGAAGCTATCTAATTAACAAACTTCACAGAACCTAAAAGTACATTGTCCTTGGTTTAAGACAATGGTTCTCAACCTGTGGGTCGCAACCCCTTTGGGAATCCAACGACCTTTCACAGGGGTCGCCTAAGACCATTGGAAAACACATATTTCTGATGGTCTTAAAAACCGAGACACCGCTCCTCTCTCCATCTCCAGGTGGGTCCGCCCACATGCACATACACCCATATACGAGTACCTGGCATGAAGACTGCTACCCGTGCTCTACCATGTTTCAAGACAAAATTTCATTTATTTGTCATGAGAAATAAATATTTCATGATATAGAATTACATATTGTTTTTGTGATTATTTGTAACAATGAAAATACATCCTGCATATTAGATATTTCCATTATGATTCATAACAGTAGCAAACTGACAGCTATGAAGTACCAATGAAAATAATTTTATGGTTGGGGGTCACTACAACATGAGGAACTGTCTGAAAGGGTCGTGGCATTAGGAAGGTTGAGAACCACTGGTTTAAGAGTAAGCCATTCACTTCAAATAAAAAGTAAGGAAGAGAGAAAACACAGCAGTTGAAAGGCAAGTAGTTACAGGTATGGAAATAAATGCTTACTTAGAAAGGAATCCAATTACTATATATTCAAAGAAAGAAAAAGATGCATAATGAGGAGGCATGAAGAACAATATGAAGGAGACAACGTACATCCTAGGAGGATAAACGAAGAGGAACTATTTTGTTAGTACGTTAATGGAAAAAAAAAAAAAGAAAGAAGTCCAAACTCCCTGTCATTGAGTTGAGGTAGACCCAGGGTAGAACTGCCCCTGCGAGTCTCCAAAACCATAACTCTTTCTAGGAGCAGAAAGCCCCGTCTTTCTCCTTTGGAGCAGCTGGTGGTTTGAAATGGCAAACCTTGCAGTCAACAGCTCAGTGTGTTAACTGCAACCAACAGATCTCTTTGGGGAAAGCAGCTGTGTGCCAAATATCGAACAAGCCTTCCCTGGTCTTCAGAAGAACACCTCTAGAGCGCAGGCCACGAGGACTGCTCCATTTTACATTTGGGAACACTGTCAAATGCCTATAGTAATGTAGCACACGACACTTAGGTCGCTCATCGGGAGTATTTTTGATTGGAATTTCTCCATGGTGCAAAACATAAAACATTTATTTCCCTTTCCATGACCTTCAATTTAATTTAGGAAAAATATTTCCTTTGCCATACTGGCTATGCAACCGGTCTGTATTGTACTATTCAATCTTGCCATCTACGTCAGATTACCAGAAAATGTAAGCAAACTCTAAGAAAATGTTCATAGCAAGAAATACAGGTCATTACATTTTCCTTGCTGCTGTTGTTTTAAAAACTGTTTCGGCAGCTTCCTCATATTTTCTCATTTAAGGACTGTCCAACTCTATTCTGGCTTTTCTTACAAATTTGTGAGAACAGATGCAAATGGAATATTTTGTTGTCATTTATCAAAAAATGGCAGCTTGGCCTCTGGGGAGTATAAATCACAGATCCCTGCCAACAAGTAACTTAGGTTTGGAATTCTGTTTGAAGAATCATTGGTTTGGGACAGGACAATTTCCCCCACCCTTCTCTTACAAAAGAAAACCCATATCACTTTAGAATTTCAAACGAATAAAAGTTGTGGGAATTTAATAAGCCTTTGCAAAAGGAACCCGGCTGTCTGTAGCTCAGAAGAGATACCCAAAAGGCTTGGCTACAATGAGGCAGTGGGGAAAACGCCAGGCAAAACCTGTCCAAAGCTACTTGCCCTACTTCCACCAATCCAACGTTGGGTAGCAGAACAATATGCTTTCTGAATAAGGAAAATGGGGGTGCAAGAGCAACTGTGGAAGGTAACGGCTGACTTACCTTTCTGGAAATCATTTTATTTTGTTCCAGGGGCCCATGAAACTTTCTGAGAGAACATGATTAGGAAACTGTCGTGTGATCAGCACTCAGGACGGAGGGACTGTTTTGCCTCTAGTTGTTCGGCGAGGGATGGAATTTCGCAAGCAGCCGGTTCCACCACAGTTGGGAACAAGAGTTGTGTGGGGCGCTAGCAGAAGACACATGCGTGTGTGTCCTGCTACTCCTGCTCTGAGCACTGCAGACCACGGCGGTGCCAAGATTCCCGACTTGCATCAATGTTTTTTATAATTACCAAACCTCGCGTTCACAGTCCGTTAATAGCGAGAAATCTTACAACTGATGTCTGCACTGTCTTTAGGTTCGCCAGCCATCTGGCTAGCTGATATGCACTTACACATATACTCATACATAGATAGCCTAATAAGGTGCCTTATCATAACACTTGTTCCATTTTCAATCAGTTACAATAAATCAAGCTCCATCTCCTTTCACTGTGGTTAAAATAAACTGACATTTTAAAAGCACTCAAAACGTGTTACCCGTACCATGAGCTTGATTGCCCTCTGATTAGAGGCTTATTCTTGTCTTTTATTTCTTTGTTCGTGTACCTTGCTTACGTAGTCATATTTCAGTTTTTGTTAGCCACTGTAAAATCTATTCTGTCCAACTGCTTTTTCTCCAACTTTTCCCAAGTTGGCCCCTGGAGTCTTAGATTCCTTTATATTGACACCTCCAGACATTTTGTCATATTAGGAACAGCCACGAAAAGAAGATATTAATCAGGTCAAAACCACAAATGTAATCATGGGGGTTTACAAGCAGGTGAGTAGGAAATTAATACAAGTTCGTACAGCAGAGAGTTTAGGGAAGGAAGCAAAAACAACAGAAGAACAAAAATGACGGGTTTGAGAATTATCGGAATCAGTTGAATTCGGGGGTTAGAAGCAATGCATTGCAGTTCAACTAAGTTCTGCTAAGAAGTTGCCTTTCCGCCCCTGGTATACTGAATCAGGGATAGAGTTTGATTATCTTAGTTAAGCCCTGTTTGACTCTTTCTAGGATTTCCCAGTATATGCTACTTGGGGCAACTGTTCAGAAAGGACTTTTTTAGGAACTGCAAAGATCCCTTTCATCAAATCACATCTAATCGTTCACTTCTTTAACCGGTATTGTAGCAAATAACAAGGGTAAGGACAAACGCATTGCTATAAAACCATAGACACTTTTATGAAACAAAAGTATCAAAATATGAAGCTATCTTTTCTTGACACATCCTCCCTCTAAGTCTGTACACTTCTGAAAGCGAATTTTTCATCTCTTTAACTCTCCTCTGAAGAAATCTGTATTTCTTCAGAGAACACATCAAAACAGCAGTTTGGCATCCCAGAGGGGTCAAATCGTGTACATTCCAAATGCTTTTTGAGTTTGAGACAGAGCAAGACAGGGCTGTAGGGTAGATGCAGTAAGATTTCCCAACAAAATTCTCACAGGACAACGCTTGTTACTCTTGAAGAATGAGCCGGTACACTGTCATAAGAAAAATACTGGGTTTTTTTTTTCAGGCCAACTTGCCTGAACTTTTTCCTCACCAGTGCAATTTTGAATCTTCTTAAAACTTCTTCCCGAGAAGCCCTGATGATATTCCTGTGTCTTTGGGGGAAACTCTATCAAGGTTAGCCCTTTGACGTCCTAAAACATTGTCACCATGACCTTCTGAGCTGACCTCTCTACCTTGAATTTCACGGGTCCAGCGAGTGCCTGCAGATGCCGGTTTCCATTGGATTTTATTTGGCAAGACACTGCTGAGGCTAAGACTTCTGAGAGGCCTTGCCTGGTCACACACGCAGATGGTCAAACACATTTTGTTTGGAATCAATGTGTATGTGTATAAACTGGAACCACGACAGCGATCCTTTTTGACTTGCTCTCACAAGACCCGCTAAGCATCTCTTCAAAACCTCTGGTAACGCAGTGGCTAAAGCACCCAACTGCTACCCGAAGTCCAGCAATTTGAACGTGCCAACCCATTCTGCAGGAGAAAGGGCTGGCAGTCTGCTTCCATAAAGCTCTCCAACCTTGGAAACCCTGTGGGGGCAGTTCTGCTTTATCCTATATGGTCTGAGTCGAACTCAACTTGAGGGCAGTGGGTTTGCTTGCAAACATCTTACTAATCGGCACTGAACTACATGGGGTTTTTCCTTCCCCACACATACAATTGGATCATTCAATCATACTAAGGAGAGTTGTGAGATCAGCATCATAATGCATTTCAGGACAGTATCTTCTCGTACTCCTGGCTGTTAGCTCCCCATGTGCCCCCACCCTCCCTGCCATGCCCCTAGCTAATTATTAATCCAGTTACTGTCTAGCTAGATTTACCTGTCCGGGATTTCATGTACAGAAAATTATAGAAACGCAAACAGGAATACACAAACAACAATGACTAGACAAGATAGAGAAAAACTCCAATAGAAAAGAAAGCAGAAAATAAGGGCCAGTGTCCCCTAACAGTGAATACTGTAAAGCTAATCGTGTGGCGATTACGAGTTGGGCTGCCATCTGCGGGGTCAACAATTGGAAACCATCAGCTGCAGCTCCTCCGGAGAGACACTGGGCTTTCTACTCCCAGAAATGGTTACAATCTTGGAAACCCAATGGGGGGTTGCGATAAGTCGGCACAGGACTGTGGCAGTGGGTAAAGCTAATGGTATCAACCCACACCCAACCAGCTGGTGCTGAGTAGACTCTGATTGGCCCATTATGCTCCTTGGAGGCTCCAATAGCTGATTTTCACAAGTAGGCCGGAAGGCCTTTCTTCAGAAAATGCCCCTGGGGAGTGCTCAAACTCTCACCACCTTTCAGTTAGCAGTTAGGGCTTTCACTGTTTGCATCACAGGGGAACTCTGTAACAGTACCAGCACGGGCAGAAGGGTGAAAGTAGTTCTACACTCACAGTGCCAAACTCAGTGTCATAGAGGATTCTGGCTCATACCCACTCCTGTAGGACAGAGTAGAACTGCCCTGTGGTTTTTGACGACGGTCAATCTTCACGGGAGTAGAAAGCTTCATCTTTGTTCCAGGGGGTAGCTGGTAATTTTGAACAGCTGCCCTGGCCAGCTGGTTAGCAGCCCTAAGGTGCAAACCACTACACCACCCGGGCTCCTCTCCCAACACTAGAGATGGTTACAAATAAATGCTACAATTGATTTTGTGGTGGTGATTGTACAACTCGTCTTACTATGATTGAACTAATGAACTGTATGATATATGAACTAGAAGCCAAAAATCCGTTAAAAATCAAATGTATTTTCTCTTTAAGAATCAGCTTCCCCACTGTCCCATTTTCACGACACTATCAAAATCTCAAAACCATGAGATACGCACTCCCTTGATTCCCTTTTCTTCTGTGTTCCACAGGTGTAGACTCTTATAAAATTATTGTACCTGGCTTTTTAAAAACAAATGCAATCTGTTTTTCACAAAAATACAACTTTCAAACATTTGAAGGCCTAACCATTCTCTAGATTTAAATCATGGGTCTACCACTTACTGGTTGTGAGGCCGGGGATGGATTTGTTCATATATTTTTTAGCATTTCTGAGTTTCCATCTTTTTCTGTCTGCAATATGGGTTTATGATGAGAATTAAAATTCTCCACGCAGGACGAGGTGTAGAATCGTTTGGCAAGTCCTAAGCTCTCAACAACTGTTAGTTACTACTACCCCACCCGGCACTATTACCATGGCTGGGAATAACAATATTGCTGCTGGGTTTTGTAAGTGGCCTCTGAATCTATCCCAAATGTATCAGTAACAATAACTCCTTGAACAGATCATTCCTAGTCCAGATGTCCCCAAATGACGACCAACAGTGTACAGTAGCATGTCTTCATTTCTTCCTAACAATGCCTGAGAAGGCGTTCCTCTGGTTGCCTGTTACCTCCCCATCTTGATTGCCCTTGTGGTTCTTTGCTAAAGAAGCCAGCCTTCCCATATGCCCAGGACAGATTGGTTGCAAGACTCTCATCTGGGTATAATTGTTGACAGCCTCCCATCCACACTCAAAGCTGTCCTGATTTGGATGCTGCATTTCTACGATCACCCTGCTCTTTTCACAGGACTTGTGCGTCCCTGGATGGTGGATAATGGGCTCATCTGCGAGGCAATGGGTTGGAGGTTTGAGTCTACCGCTTCAGTAGAGAGAGAACTTGCAATCAAATTCTGGAAAACTATCCATAGGAAATGCTATGGAGCACAGTTCTACTGCCAGCAGCTGGTTTGTGTGTGTGTGTGTGTGTGTGTGTGTGTGTGTGTGTTCCGTTTGCACCTGCGTGGGTTCTCTGCTCTAGCTGGGCAAACCATCATCCACCACACTCTCACCTTCGAGCTATTTCCTTTTGCCTGGAAAGCTGTTCCGAGACCATTGCTAAATCTTGAACTTTCTCCCCATTTCAGGACCCACCCTCAGATGGCATTTACTCTGATAATCTTCTCTTCCACCCAATCCAGAAACCTCTCAGCAAGCACGTAAATAACGCTGTATAATTTTAATTGGTTCCGTTTATAAGCTGCTTCTCGAATCTTTCTCCCCTCTAGGTACTTCCCCATATGCTTACCCAGTCGCCATTAATTTGTGAACTCCCAGAGGGCAGGGCAGGGCCGTCACACAAGCCGGTGTTGGCATAAAATGGATGTGAGAATTCGAGCTGAATGGTAGCCCGTGAACTCTCATACTAATGTGTACAAACAACAACAAAGCAACGCCAACAAAAACCCTGTTCATCCTGCTGATGGTCCTGGAGCTGTTAATATCAAGGTCAAAGTGAAGCCAAGCTGCGCTGGGAGGGTTGATAAATAAGATACCATTCATAATTCGAGGAGGCGGCGGCGGGGATGTGCGGACCGGTGATGTACTCCATGCACGGTTACTAGGGGGTTTATTTATTTTCTTCAAAAACACAGTCTTGTCTTTGCGGAGCTGCGGGTCTTTCCCAGGGAGAAATTACACACACAAGACAGACAGACAGCAACACCGAACAAAGCCATAGAAAACAGACCGTACCATCATCAGTGTGCGCTCAGAGTGGAGGACACATCGGCCTACTTTGGATGGCCTCTTTATCATAGATGGCACAGAGCTCCAGCTACTCAGGGTTGTTAGCTTTGCTCACGTCTCCCCGGCGTCTTTTTCTCAGGTAACCCCGGGCAGCGGGTGCAAAGGCTACTTTCTGACGCGGCGGGTAGGAAGGGGAAGTCCTTTAGGGGGACCACCTGCGTCCTGGTCTGGGACCCAGCAGGTAAAGGGGCAGACCTTTGCCTCCGTGCTCAGCGCGCACAGCTCGGGCACCGACCTACGTAGGCGGTGCGCGGGGAAACATCAAAGCCCCAGGCCGGGGCCGGGAGAGGGGGGGGGGCAAGCCGCGGCGAGAGGGAGGCCCCTCCCCCTAGCATTTCCTCTCACGCCCACTTGCAAACTAGGCGGCTTTGGGTTTCTGCTTTTGTTGTTTTTAAAAATGAAAAGTTGAGCCCAGGAAGCTCCGGAGCAGACTTCTGCGTGGCAGTCGGGGTAAGTTTCTCTCTCCGGCTCTTTTGTCTGACGTCTGTCTGGCTTCGGGGAGAGCTGGCCGAGCGTGCGGGTCAGGGGTCAGGTTTTGTCGCCGGGTCGCCGTGGGGAGGGGGGAGGAGGTGGAGGGGAGAGGGGGGAGGAGGGCCTCGGGCCGGCGGCCTGGGAAGCCCGGCGCGCCGCGGTGGGCGGAGGGCGGAGGGCGGGCCGGGCGGCGGCGTGACCCGGCGGCCAGCAGGAGGAACCTCCGGGATCTCCGCGTGGCGGCGGCGCGGGGGCCGGGCTGGGCCGCGGGGCCGCGGCAGGGGGGGCCGCGGAGGGCGCGTGGGAACCGGTCGGGGCGCTCCGGGAACGCAGTGGGCCGAGGCAGCGGGGTCCGGGGGGCGCGGCGGGACGGCGGCGGACCTGCCGCGCTCCGCACGCGGGCTGCACAGGAGAACTAAGCGTGGCGCCTCCGGTGACACTGCACGGGTCCAGCAGCACTTCCAGCAGGGATGCACCTGGAGAGGAACGTGCACCTGGGAACCCCCTCGCTCCTTCCTTTTGCCCAGCAGGAGCACCCTTGCCCATTGTTTTAAGATTTTTGACAGTTCAAACTGCACTTGACCTTTTGCTTTCTCTTTTTGGTACGAGATCATGCCCTCCCACATTCCGTTTGTAGGATACATTTGGGACTTGTATCACCATAATAGTTAAGACCAGACAAACGACTTTAGAGTTTGGCTGGATTGCCCAGCATTCTGACAACTGAACATTGTAAGGCAAAATTGTGAAAATAAATTACATTTAGGAAATTCTAAAACGTCCTAGGAGCCAGCTCTGTGTTGTATGTATCCGCAAGAAAGGTTAATACTAGGTTGCTGCTTAAGAAAGTTAAAATTGAGTAGCCAAAGACATTTGAAAAAGTTCCCTTTAAGAAACTGAAAAGACAAATTAGCCTGCTATAATTGAAAAGCGCGTGTGTAATTTAGCCAGAAAGTTCACAGCAATACCAAATCCCATATAATGTGTTCTGCAGAATGCATTTGTGGTGTACTCAACTTGTGTTTTATTAAAACTGTATCCCTTCAAATCGTGCTGCTTGCTTCCCAAGTATCACAAAGCAGTCATAATAACTGCCAAGTAACCTTTGTATGGCTCCTCTGAAGACTGTGAGGTGCATTTAATGGAAGTCTCTCTCGTTTTAGCAAATAGCCCAGTTAGAGAGCTACATAGTTTTTGTGACTGAAAATCCACTAGATTTCAAAAGACAGGTAGAAAAGAAAACGCGTATATTTTCCTTGCTTGGTTGGAAATAGCGAATGTTCGGTGTCATTTCAAATACAGGCAGTGGTTGCAAGATCTTTGCTCTTATCACCACATTCAGTTTAATAGGCATGTTTGCCCCATCACATGAGAGTTTTGGTTACAAGATCACCATTATTGACTATGATTCCCATGTAGGAGCTTAGGGCTTTTCCAGACGCAAAAGAACTCGAGGCAGGACATCCTCAGGGTACTTTCAGGGGTCAACCCTTGCAGGAAAACCTAGACTCCTTAATGGACGCCCCAGGGAACAAAACAATTCAAGTTTGCACAGATGGTCAGCCTTCTTAGTGAGAGTATGGTCGTTTAGCATTTTTATTCCTTAAAAGGGGAAACCGGTTTGCTCTAATCGTAGACATTTTCTGCATCAAAATCTTTGGATTACTTCAAGTTTGACTGGTACCATCGGGTTGTCACGTTCGACTTCTTTTTTTAGAGCGTCCATGTGGACTTTCTGAGCCCCAAGCTCCTGCTGTTCTTGAAGTCTAGCCCCCCAATTCCCTGATTACCCTGGTGCAGCTTCTCCTGGTCAATACATTTCTCCTTGTTTCCTCCCCTGCTTTCCAGCAGCCGGGGCCAGACCCTGGCTAATTACACCCTCTTGGCCCTCTCTCTCTTCCTGGGCGCCCCAGAAGCTGGGCTATGGGCTGCGTTCCGACTCCACTGCCGGGCCCAGTGGGCTCTTCCCCTGGGCGCCCCGAGCTGTCAGGCGGGCAGGCAGGGGTTAACTGCGCTCGCAGCTGCGGCTCTGGGAACCACCACCCGGCTTTGGAGCGGCCTCAGGAATAACCTTGGCTTTCCTCGGTCTTTTAATAGAACATCCGCCACCGAAACGTGGTTTCAGTTCAGAGTTAAGAACGCGGCCCCTTCTCCAGCCCTAACCAACACCCCGCCTCCCTCCCGAGGTGCTTTAAGTTGTTTTTCAAAGTTGAGGAGTTTCAAGTTTCACAATGACTTTCCCCTTCCCTCTCCGCCTAGCTGAGGAAACCCCCTTGGGGTCCCCCCCCCCACCCCAACCCCTTCACCACCCGGCGCCGCAGGCCCTCCCTCCTCCCCACCCCTCCCCCATCCGCCGGGCGGGGGGCGGGGCTGGGAGACCCCATGACGTCACCGGGACGGCCCACATCCTGCTTCAGAAAGTAAAGAGTCGGTAACGTGAAGCTGCGGCCCCGCCCGTCCCCGCCCCTCTTCCGGGACCAACCGCCCCCAACTGCGCGACCCCGCCGAGCCCTCTCGGGGCCGCGTGACCAGCCGGGCCCGCCCTCCACCCCCGCGGGGCGCCAGTCCGCGAGCCGGCGCGACCCGGGCCCCCCGGCTCGGTCCCTAGCCACGCCCCTCCCCCTGGCCGGCGCCCCTCCTTCCGCCCCCGCCCCTTCGGTCCTTGCTGAGGTCGGGAGGGGCGGAGCCGCGGGAGGGTGGCCCGCGGGAGGTGCGGCTCGGCCCGCCCCGCCGGGGAGACCCGGGCGCAGGTTCCGCACGAGTGTGTGTCTCCTGGGCTCCCAGCCCGCCGCGACCCGGGGGAGGGCCTACGGCCCGGCCCGCCCTGCTGGGCCCGGCGCTCCGGGCGTCCCCGACCCCTCCCTGGCTCCGCGGGGGACGCCCCCTCCCCCCTCCGCTGGCCTCCCCGCCTCCCGCCCCCGGGGATCCCCTGCCGCCCCGCCCACCCGCGGGAAAGCCTCCGACCTTCGGCCTCCCTATCCCCGGGCCGGCCGGCCGGCCACCTCCTCGCGTCGCCCCTAAAGACGCTAACCGTGCCCTACTCTGCCCCGGGGGAGAGGTAAAGCCCGCGCCGCGCGCCCGACCCGCGGCCCGCGATCTCGCCGCCCACCCCGCCGCCTCGCCTCGTCTGGCCCGGCCGCCCCCCGGCGTGGCCGCCGGGACCATGCCGCGGCTCGGGACTCGGGAGGCTGCGAGCGCCGCGGCTTCCCCCCCGCCCGGCGCGCCGCCGGCCCCCGCCCGCGCGCCCCGCCGCTCCCCTCCCCGCCCCCGGCCCGCTCCCCCTGTTTAATATTTCAGCGCCGGGTGGTTGGAGTGTCAGTCGCCGGCCTTTGGTGGTGGAGCTGCTGCTGGGCGGCGGCGGCGGCGGCGGGCGGAGGGCCGGGCTCGGGACCGAGGGAGCCGGAGGAGGAGGTTATGTTTGTGTTGGAGGTTGTCAAGTGAAGGAGGGATCCCAGGCGCCGCCGCCGCCGCGCGGGGGTCGCGGAGATTCCGAGCTGCGGCCGCCGCCATCAGCAGCGCAGCTCCTGGGCCGGTGCAGCGGCCGCGGCTCCGCCGGGCGTCCTGGCCGCAGGTTCGACGCGGGCTCCGCGGCGGGGGTGAGGGGGGGGCAGGACCACCCCCTCGGCGGGTGGGGCGTGTGTGTGTATGTGTGTGCGTGCGTGCGACCGCCGACCTTGCAGAGGGGCTGGCTCCGTGGGGGGGGGGGCACATCCCACTTTGGGGCGCCCTCGCCTCGTGTGCGCGCGCGGCCCGAGCTGCGGTCCGGCGAGCCCAGCAGGTAGCGAGCGGCCCAGCCTCGGTGCCCGCCTTCCAGCCGCAGACGCAGTTGCAGTTTGCACGGGGGTGGGGGGCTGCGGGAGAGCAGGCCTCGGCGTCCCCACCTCCCGGCTTTGTGGCTGGCTTTCCCTTTACTCCGGGCCACCCGGCTAGTTCCGCTCCGGGCTGGGCGGGAGCGCCCGCAGCTGGTGCGAAGGGAGCGGTGGGCTCGGTGAGTGGGCTCGGGCTCGCTGCGGGTCGGGCTCGGGAAGGAGTTGCTGGCTGCAGAGGGGAGGGCACGGCGGCGGAGCTGGCGCCGAGGAGCAGTCTCCGGGCTGCTGCACTCGCCGCCTCTGGTCCTCTCGTCCTCTCCTCCAGCTCGCCGCATCCACTCCGGGCTCCTTCCCGAGCTGGCACTTCCATTCCCCCCTCCTCCTGGCAGGCGAAGCGCTTTGTTCAGTGCAGCGTTGCGGAGGGGTTTTCCCAGGCTCCGCCCTCCACATTCATTCATGTTTTTTCGCCTTGCAACTGTCTTTACGCTTTTTGATCGTGTCATGTTTTGGCTCCATGTAGTATTTCTTTCTTTGCTGTGAAGGAACGGCTTATCACTGGCCCTAGTCGCTACAATGCGCCTGCCAGTGAGGATGCCCACTTCCTCCCTTCCATGGATGTAAGCCTGGGATGTGGACAGTGAGGGACAGTGGAAGCAGGCTTGAAAAGGGGTAGCAGGGAGTCGTTAGCGATGGAGAATTTGCATATTGTACATTTATGCGCTGAATCGTGTGAGATCACGTCGTTGGATTACCATCTGAGTTCTCGATTTAAAAACTTAAATTTGTCGTGACCATTTTAAAGCTGGGAGATTAATAAAGAACGTAGATAAGTGCTCAGAAATTTATTGGGCCTTATCATCTCTAAATTCACTATTAAATCAGAAGCTTCCTGGTAAAAGCCTCTTTAGTGCAGGCAGTGCTAAGGGAAAGGACCATTGAGATGTCATTTAATGGTTTTTATTGCAACGCAGAAGCCAGATGTTTCTGAACCCTTACTAACGTACAGCAGTGATAAAATAATGAACTCAATGGTAGCACTTTCTATTCTGTCCCTGTTGTAATGAAACCCCAAGTCTCCAAATCCTTATACCAGGACATTAAACATGTTTTCCCCAGGTAGCCTTTCCAAAGGAGAATTCACAGGCGATCATTTTTGCGTGGCAGGCAGGTGAAACGTGCATTGTTTACTTGAATCCTTATAAGCATCTGAAGGGCATATTATGATTGCCTTCATCATCAGAGAGCTTAGACTATGTGGGAATAATCACACAGTAGAGGGTAAAGCCTGGCTTTGAACCCAGTCTGGTTTTAATCCCAAAAGGAGTCACGCCTTGCCAAACCACATATCCAGCCTCTTGGGACAGACCCTGAGAGAAGGTGGAATTAACCATCTCCAGGGAAGAAGGAAGCACTGGAGGTAATTGAGCCACATTCCTTAGTCACTGACCTCAGGCAGGTTACCTAACCTCTCCAGGCCTGGGTTTTCTTATCTGTAAACTGAGTGAATGATAGCTGCCTTATCAGCTATTGCTAAGGCTTAAATTAGGTAATATGTAGAAAGGACCTAGGCTCATGGTGGAAGCTCAGTGTGCGTTCTCTTGTTTCTTCTCCAATACCAGGTATCGTAGTCAAAGGTTTCAACCAAACCCCTGGTATCCCATTCGTGCCTCTCTGCTTAATAATTGAGCACCATTTTCTAGTAAAAGTTGTCATACCAGGCTTTGCTTATCAGCTTTATTGCAGGAAGTTAAAACTGGAGTTTTAATGCTAGAATCCTGGAGAATGTGATTTAAGAGTAGATTGAGTTGGCTGATTTCAGAACATAGGTTTTACTTTTTAAAAATGCAACAACAACAACAACAACAAAAGAACCAAAAACCAAGAAGCAAACTTATGGCTGAGCCTATGTGTTACAAGGTAGAACTGAACTCCATAGGGTCTTCTTGATGTGAGTGGAACACCAGAACTTCCCCCAGGTATTGCTAGGTGGGTTTGAACTGTCAACCTTGTGGTCAGCAACCTAGCGCAAACACATTGGGCTGCCTAGGGACCCTGTAGGTTGCTGTAGCACTGGTATATTGTACTTGAGATTGCTTTATTTTGTTTATTTTTTTTAATGTCTACGTCAGGACAGTCAAGGTTAAGTCTCAGTAACAAATAGCTCCCAAATCTCAGTGACTTAAAACAAAGTTTTCTTGTTTGTGGAACTGTGATGGTCCTGGGGCAGAGTCCAAAGAAAGCTGGGTGGTGGTGGTGGTGGTGGTGTGTGTGTGTGTGTGTGTGTGTGTGTGTGTGTAGGAAGGAGTGGGCAGCTGTCTTGCTCGGGTAATTAAATGCTCCAGGCTGGAAGGAGTGCCCCTTTCTCTCACTCCCAGATCATTAGCCTGAAAGGGTCACACATGCATTTCAGAAAAACTGGGAGAGGCAGAGTGCATTTGTATCATGAGCCGAGAAGGGCAAACTGTAATATTTGGGGCACAGCATTAAGAGCAACAGTATAAAACAAGATGAATGTATGAATATCCCTTGCCCTCAAAGAGTTTATAATTGGCCAGACAGGTGCTATGTGCAGTATATTTATAACCTAGTTTATAATTTAATTGCACCTCATAGTATCTTGAAACCCAGTGCATTGAAGTTTACTAGTTTTCTCTGATAAAATAAAGAGATTTTTTTTCTCCTGTTAACAAAAAGGCCTGGTTATTGGCAAGATAACTGGTCCTATTGAAAGCAAGTCATTTATTGTCGCAGCACCCCTCTCCCCCATGATCTTTGCTTGAATTTGGGGTTATGCTTTAAGACATAATATTTGAAAGGCTTTTTCCTCCGAAGGCATTGAAATAGAATTTTTTCTCTCCTCCCCTCCGCCCCCTTTCTAGCACATGGATTAATGGATGTATATTGAGTGTATGGGGCTGCTTTTCTGTGGCCTGCTCTTCCGACAGCTTCTAAGAAGAAAAAGTTACCTCTGAGTCGAAGATGCCACGAACGAAACAGATTCACCCGCGCAATCTAAGAGGTAAGGCTCTCCGTTTTCTTCCTGAAAGGAAAACAGTCATTCCACAGATGGAAGGCGTCAACTGGTCTTACAATAAGGGCTCTTTTTGGTGATGGGTATGGCAGGACCTGCTGGCTGCTAAACCTCATCGTGCTGGTCCCATTTCTCTCTTCACGGCTGCTTGCCCGCCGTAGCTCCTGCCCATGGAGAGACTTCCTAGATAACTGCTGAGGGAATCAATTGAATATGACAAAATTACTGTACCTTCCCAATAATTAGATGTGGTTATAAAAACCCAAGGTCACCTTTCTTATTACATGAACCGTATTTGGGTCAAGGACCCTGAAGTGAACCTGATGGTCACCTATTTTTGTTGTTGTTGTTAGCTGAATCACCATTAATTGTGTTTATTTTTCCTACCCGTACCCACACTTCTTCCGTGCTTTCTCTTTGTACATGTTAGATTAGCCAGTGATGAAGGGAAGAGACTTGTAGTTGACATCTGCTCAGAACTTGGAGGCAGAGTGACCTATTATCCAAGAGGGAGGCAGTGGGTCAAGAACTGTATGCCTGTGACACATTTCATACAGACTGAGGACCAAAGTGTGCCACCTAACAGCAGAGACGTTTTCAGACCAGAAGACTAGCTTTCGGTTCTAAAAGGTTTATATTGTTTTCATGGGTTGTATCAACCTGGAATACCAATTATCTTTTATATTTAATGCTGGCAGCAGAATGTAGCAGTGTTCCGCCATGAACTGTTTCAGCAAACGATTGCAAATTCAGTAAAGGATTTTATGAAATATTTACTGTAATAGAGAGAAAAACATTCCCAAGCAAATACAAGGCAAGGAGTGACTGGAACACCCAAGAGATTAATTGAAAATCTCCTTTGAAGCACTCCATTTGGCCAGTTACTATAAAGCGGTATCTGAAAACATGATCAATGTTGCAGCCTGTTTGAATCTGAAACTAGTGCTCGTTTCCTGCCTGTAAATCAGGACTCAGACTCTCTGCTGGCAGAGGTCCTGCCAGGCCCAGTTCAGATTGATGTTTGCAGAGCGAGAGCTTAATGAGGTGAGAATTTAGATGCAGAGCGTGAAGTGTAGTGGGTCCAAGTCTGATTTATGATTTTTTTAGAGACACGTAGAAAATGTTGGAAATGAAACCTGTGCTTGTGTTTCTCCTTCCCTGGAATTGGAGCACCTTGAAGGTTGGGATTTTTGTCTCATTTGCTTTTGTACACAGAGCCTCAACACCCAAGGGTGCATGTCCAGGGAGGCACTTGGAGCCCTAGGCCCTGGTTTTATAGGTCATGCGTTCAGAGGGGGCACGTGGTGCCAGGGTGCACAAAAGAAGCACCGCGTAAGCGCTCAGCATCTGCCTTAGCCTTAACGGTATCAGGCAATTAATTGGAGTCCATGTATTTGTTGAAGGGATGGGTAATATGATTGGGCTGAAGGTATTATTCATTAGATGATAAATATTAAAATGCACACATTTTATTCTAGATTTCTTTTTCCTCACGCTAAAGTATTCACTTTATATTGTAGATAACATACTAGACTGAAAAATAGTCAGTTTAGGCCAGTGACGCTTCCTTTCTGCATCAAATAAATACTCAACAGCCGTTGGTTGAACACCCAGTACCACTCACTGTCTTAGGTTTCAGGGATACAATGGTAGTAAAGCTGGGAATTGACGAGGGGAGATAGGCAAACATGTAACTGCAGAGATGTGGGAACGCCACAGAAGGGCCATATTGTGTTCTGGTTATGAGGGTGGTTCACAGGTTGGGTGAATCAGTAGTGATTTAGGGGAGAAAATGCATTACCTGAGCGGGTTTTTTAAGGCTGAGACATTATCCAGGAAACGGACAAGACAGGTGAGTGCATCCCATCCTGGCTTGAGAACTTGTGCCCTAACTGGGTCATTGGGTTTCTAAGTTATGCACCATACTGCATTCTGGAGCGAAAGTGGAAGGAGACTGGAGACATCAAGCGATCAAGGACTGTCTGAGTGAAGGCGAAACTCAGTGTATAGGCTACGTGTTTTCATGGGGAACGTTCTTTTCTGAAATTCAACTTGTCAGAGCGAACTTGAAATTAATTGGGTTCTGGTCTTACAAGTGGGAGTCTAGACAGTGGTGTGTTAATCGTGAACTCGTAGTCACTAAAGAAAAGGTGGAAGTAGATAGGCGCAGAGAGCACCCTTCATTCTACATCTGGAGGACCAACAGACTCACGACACTTGAGAGAGTGACAGTTTAGGTCAGGGGTCCTCAAGCCATGGCCCTGCCCGCGGGCCACATGCGGTCTGCCGAGGACATTTATCTGGCCCGCCAGGTGTTTTTGCCCCGTTTGTCTTTTTACTTCAAAATAAGTTATGCTCAGTGTGTATAGGAATTTGTTCATAGTTTTTTTTTTTTAAAACTATAGTCCGGCCCTCCAATGGGTCTGAGGGACAGTGAATTGGCCCCCTGTTAAACAAGTTTGAGGACCCCTGGTTTAGGGGTACAGGGAGGGTGGGCATGGAAAAGAGGGACTCCTTTTAGCTCCCTCAGGAGAGGTGAATGAGAGTGGAGGGGTTCCAGGCTGGACTCGGGGTCAACAAAGGCACACAGGCCAGGAAGTGCCAAGGTGGATTGATTATCTTTCACATTCTGCTGGCTGACTATGTGTGTTTGCAGTGTTGTTGCTCAGCTGCCTTTGAGTCAACTCTGACTCCGGAGACCTTATATGCAAAGAACAAAATATTGCCTGTCCCTAGTCCTCTGGCGTGCTTGAGGGGACTGTCCTGGCTGTTGTGTCCACTCACCTCACTGCCCTTGTGTGTTCTCCACATGACCAAATTTGATGTCTGCGTCCAGTGAGTGAGCCTTCCTGATGAACTAGCCAAAGCAAGGGAGTTGGACAGCGTTCTGTTGTGATGCATAAGGCTTTCATTGGCTAGTTTGTGGAAGTAGGTCACCAGGTCTGTGTTCCTGGTTTGTTTCGGTCTGGAAGTTTTACACTGAACACCTGTCCTCCCTGGGCAACCCTGCTGGTGTTTAGAATATTAAATGGCATAGCTTTCAACATCCATCACAGTATGACAAGCTGATCAATGAGGTGGTTGAAGAATCTGTCCCTGGGAGCTCAAGTGAGCAGGTAAAGGTTAGCCACTAAAATTAATTTTCCAGCATTTCTTTGAAAGGTGTCATGATAGCAGTTTGGACCAGCGCATTTGTTTTGCTTTACCTGTGGTCTGTTGCTGTGACTTGGAGCAGACAGGTCTAGTAAAGATGAATCGATGGGGAGCGGGGAACGCAGGGCCAGGGAGGGAGTGCCAGACCAGCTTACTGTAGGGAGTGTGGTGTGCACACTTGTGGTTGTCATTCTTAGGGGTCCTTGGAACATAGTGTGTGAAGATTTGGTAATTAAGTCAAAATTAAAAAACAAACAACCCCAAATCCTTCCTTTATATGTTTATGTTTTCGTAACAGCATTTACTCTTCAACCAAATTGGTGTAGTGGTTACTCGATGGGCTGTGATCCTCAGGGTCTGCAGGTGGGAACCGCCAGCAGCAATACGGGAGGAAGACTGGGCCTCCGTTCTCTTAAACAGTTACAGTCTTGGAAACCCCCAGGGGGAGGCTCTGCGTCAGTATTGACGGGATAGCCAGTGGCGAGTTTGAGTGGATTTTTTTATCTAAAGCTGGTCAGACCCCTGTGGACTTGCAAAGCCACAGGATCAACACAGAGTAACTTTCTGAAATGGGCATTTGACTTTGGGGGGAACTTACATAATATGTGTCTGTATGTGTATGCGTTCAAGCATTGTACAAGTATAAAAGGATACTGTCAGAACGGTATACGTAATTTCCGTGCATTTTAAAGTCATGCATGCACACCTTACGGTCCCACGCGGAGATCCCATTTGCCTATCTCTGTTGTTACGGGCTCTTTGGTAGAAAAGTTTGAGGGCTGATGTATCGGGGCAGGATGTGAAGTTTCACATCAAGACTGACTTAGATCTGAAGAACTCCGTGTGCCCTCTGTAGGACAGGTGCTTTGTGGCATTCTGGTCTCCTTGCCATTGGTTATATCTAATCGATGGAGCCCTTACCTTGGGTGCCCGTTTCTCATGTGTGAGATGCAGGTGGGTGGAGTTGCAGGGTGATGGAGCCCCTGTGAGCTTGAGTACAACGCCTGGCAGAGCGTGAAAGGAGTGCCACAAGTGAGGTGCTGTGTAGTCCTGGCTCAGTGGAGAAGGGCCTGCTGGCCAATGTGCACAACTCCACAGCCAGAACGCCCATGCTTGGGAGGGTGGAGGATGGAGAATGGAGAATCCCCAACTGCCCTTCTTCACTGAACCCCTGTTTAGTGGAGGAGCGAGACCCCACTGCCCCCTCCCCCCTCCCAGTGCTTGGAGTGGTCTCTGGTAACATGGTAAGTAGGGGTCCTCTCGGGATAAGGGTTTGTCTATTAGCCATGCCAGCCATCAATGTGAAGTTGCTCTCAAAGTGTTTAACTAAGGAAACAGATGTTACCCATTCTGATGTGTATTGGGGCCGAGGGTTGCAAAGACTCACTGTTGTCTGCAGTAAGGTTGGAAACCAGTGTGGAAAGTGCCAAGTACTCATCCACCTTTTGCAGAGCCGCCTTGGAGAATATGGTGTAGCAGATTTTCACTTGTGTCCCCTGTGAAAACCAATGTATTAAGACGTGATGAGACCATAGCCGCGATGGACACAGGAGGTCACAAATCCGGGGTTGACCAAGGAAGTGTCCGTTCTCAGTTGGACCTCTGAATCTGATGGGCAAACAGCCTTTTGCTATTTCAGGCGCTCAGCATGCAGACCCGGCATTCTTGTTCTTTCTGGACGCTCCGCCGCCGTTCTCCCCGCTCCCTCTATTTCTTCCGCTTTCCTTCTCTGTGTGAAGATAAATCAACCAAAGAAGCTTTCACCTCTTCGAATTCATTTTTGCCTCTGCTGTTGTGTTGTCCCCTGGCCAAAAGTGTCTCCTCCCACCTCCCACAGGACTCATGTCCGTAGTACTTAGGGATACTGCATCTGCTCTGGAGCTTTTGTCTTAGCTGCATCATAAATTCCTTACCCAAAGCGACTGCTACTCACCTCTGCCTGCAAAAGCAGACATCTGCATATGTTAGGTTTTAGTTTTTTTGTTTTTAAAGCAAAATGGCGGGTAACCTTATTTATGCTCATAAAATTTAAGCTTTTAAATATTTAGTAAGAAATATGTCCTTGGTGCTTCTGCAGCCTCTGACCGAGGCACCTGCTATGATGTAACTCTTTAATTGCCTCCCGAGATAAGTCCAGTGGTGATCATTAACCTTTGTTTCACATGGTCCATTTAATTAACGGTGACCGTAAAGAGCTGCGACTCCGTGGCTATGCCGCTCGGACAAACTCAGAGTGTTGTCTTCCTCGTCCGTAGAATGGAGATAATTGTGAAGATTAGATGATACGATGCATGTAAAGCGTTTGGCACACTGCCTGACCCAGGGTAAACGCTCACTACTGAGAGCTATTACTTTATTTCATAAAGAGCTGGTTTATGTCACACTCGGTGTTGCCGGTGCTTTGTACACAGAGGCGCTAGGGATCGGCACATGAAACCCGTGACTGCATGTTTATACTGCATAGAGGAACCTGCCACTGCGCTCGCTGTTGAGGGCTGCCACGTCCCAGTGTTCTGCTCTTGTTCCAGCACTCACGATTTGGGAATTGCAAGAGAGAGAGATCCCGGGAAAAAATTGGGGAAGGAAAGTTCTTACCCGGCCTCTGCCTCAACGATTGTTCCGCTTCAGCACGTTCCACCCTTGCTTCCTATTTTGATAATGTGGAATGAGGCTCGGCCTAGCAATTTCTCTATTTGGGTCTAAGTTGTCAGGAAACCAAGTGTGAGGCCTTGTTATTTGATGTAATTGCTGTGCTTTAACAAATGTCAGCAGGGTGGGTCCGGTGGGATCGATAAGTCGTCAGGTGTGTGCTTCAGGGGCTAGCTTTCCGCCCTCTGCGCCCTGCCCCTATGGAACCAGAAGACACTGCAGGAAGTTTTCAGGATTAAGATGATTATTTTTCATTTTATGGTGAAGGTTGAGCGCACTCCAGTGATTGTTTTGTGAAATCCTCTACCATGCGTGCAATCGTGTTTCCTTGTTTCCTAGGGAATCGATTGTTCAGCATATATCCAACATCAACAAAAAGCCAAACACATGGCCCCTGAGCCTGCTCTAACTCAGACTTGGTTCCATGTTGCTGCTTTTCAAACTGACAGCCCTAGAATTTAAGAAGTTATCAATCTAATAGGGAAAGCAACTTCAGTTGGGTTGTTTTTTTTTGGGGGGGGGAGGTGGTAGGGGGGGGTGCAGAAATCTGTATGAGTTGTTAGGAAATCAGCACTAGCTTCAGAAATAGTTTTTGCTGATACAGGATGAAAAAAAAGCACTGAAGTTATTAGGAACTATCATGTAAATAGCTCACATTATTTAGTTTGACTCGTATAACAAATAGGGGACTGGATTTAATATAGCAGCCCCATCACTTTTGTTTTCTGCAGGTAATTATTTTTCAGCTCATGTTTAGAGCCTATTTGATGCCTCTTGAATGCTTGTTAGCACTAACCAAGTGCCTTTTTCCTTTTAAAAGCAAATGCAAATGTAATAATGTGATTAGTCAGAGTAACGATTTGACTTTGGAGCACCATTGCTCCAAACGTATTCTGAGGGGGTATAATTTTATCTTCACGGAGAATATAACACTCTGTCACGTGCACAGACCCTCTGAGATACGCACAGTTTTAGGCCTTACATTTAGAATGCAAAGCAGTTTGCACAAGTCTGGGCTAAAGTTGATGCTTGTGTTATCTGGAAAAGTGTTATTGAATAAATTAAATGGTTTATTTTTTTCCATGACATATTTAATTCTTTGAAAACATTTTAGCAGTATCTGTGTGTAGCAATGTACCAGTTACAAGTGATGCGACTGTATTTTTATAAAGCACTTGATTTCAGGCGTTGTTTAATACAACAGGAAATTATAGTGAAATAGGCTCTTTTCAGCACTCTAGTCATTTTTCCAGAAGGAAGACCTTTTTGGCTAACATTTGTATTTGGTGAAGGACTATGTGAATTTGACACTTAAAAATATTTTCAACATTGAAAGTTTTCACTAGGTTCTTAACTACATTTAATGCTGAAGTCTGTTCTAGAAATGACTTTAAGGCTAGTCAGTGCATAAGCACAATTATTTAAAAGGATTTTCAAAGAACAAGCAAAGAGCTCATTGCCGTCATGTTGATGCAAACTCAGAGTTAGTGTATAGGACAGAGTAGAGCTGCCTTCTGGGCTCCCAAGATGAACTACATCTATGGTAGTAGAAAGCCTCATCTTTCTCCTAAGGCATGGTGGGTGGTTTTGAACTGCCGAGCCCAATTTGAGTAACCCACTAGGCCACCGGGATGACATTCAGGAAACAATTTACTTTGTAATTAATTAAAGATAGTAGTTGCTAGGTTTCAAGCGGAACTATAGGAGTTTTAAGAGTTAGGTTTCTTTTCAGCACTCACCTCATTTCAGGAGGAAGTACTTTTTAACCGATTTGCATTTAGTGCCGAGATCGATTAATGCCGACTTCTTTTTTCAATGCTTAGTCTTTAAGATGTTCCCACGTATTCTCTAACTTGGCCCTTCCAGCCCTGGGAGGTAGCTAGTACCGTTCTCTTTGGTAGAATGTGGTAGAGAGCCCTCGATTGTGTGTTGCTAGGGTCACACATCTGGGAGGTTACAGAACCTTTGCTTTTAACCTTCAGGCCTCTACCTGCTAATGCTGGTAGTTTGGAAATGCTATTCCTTCTAGTTATGAAATAAAGCTTGTAGTTGATGAACTGTAGCACGCAGAGTTGAGGTAACTCAGGAGATCATAATGCTGCGAAGGGCTATCCCCCCTCCCCCACTAAGCCCTCTAGTATCCCTGGGGGTGCTGTGCCCCCCCCCACTAAGCCCTCTAGGATCCCTGGGGGTGCTGCCCCCCCCACTAAGCCCTCTAGGATCCCTGGGGGTGCTGTGGGCCAGGCATGGGGATGCTAAATACAGGGGCACTGGTTCAAACCCAACAGCCACTTTGAGGGACACGAGGCTGTGCGCCCCTGCAAAGACTTCTTTTGGAAGCCCTGTGTAGGGCGGCTGTGAGTGGGGGCCGGAGTTGTAATTGTGCGAAACTCATTTCCGAGTTGTATGTCTGTATCACTCGTAAGTTGGAATGACTGTGGCAAGCAATCAAGGGCGTTTCTAAGCTCTTCAAGATAGACTAGTTGTTCCACCAAAGATGTTTGTTTACTTAAAGATGTTTGTTTTGTTACACATTGTAGGAAGGGGAGATTCCAAACACATAATAGGGATGGCAGTGTTTAATCGGGAGGTTCAGCATAACAGTTGAAAGTTTGGCCATGAAGATTTAGAAAATATCTCTGGGGAAATGACAATATCGAAGCTCCAGGTAAACTCTGAAAGAAAACAGTCTACGATGTTTCCCCCATATATAAAAGATGTAAAAGGTGCAGATGAAGGGAACTACAGGCCTGCGTCTGGTGGTGCATCGGTCAAGCACTTGGCTGCTAATCCAAAGGCCAGCAGTTTGAACCCACCCGCCATCCCCTTCATGTGAGAAAGCTGTGACCATGTGCTTCCATAGAAATGACAGCCGAGGGAGCCCTATGGAGCAGTTTCACGGCATCCTGCAGAGTGGCTGTGAGTCAGTCTGGGCTCAAGGACACATGACAGCATTGCGCTTGGAAGTAGATAAGCACCGGAGTACTAGCTGAAAGGTTGTAGGTTACAGAAGTGCCTTGGAAGACGGGTCTGCTGATTGTGCGTCCAAACTCACTGCCTTGAAAATCCCGTGGATTGGTTCTCTTCTGCTCGTAGCACGGTCGCCGGGAGCCGGACGTAACTCGGTGTCCACTAACAACCAGACCTGTCCTCTCGGAGAACGTCTCGTGGGTGCCCAGACACACGAAGCCGACTTAAAACCAGAGCAGATGGACCGATACTTAGGTAATTTCATATGGATGTAGTAATCAATGTCGTAAGGGCTTCTCAAAGAGAAATGGGGCAAAAAAAAAAAGTCTGACTTTGATAAGATCCGGCAGAAAAGACTTCTTGTATGAGTTTGATCCTTTTTCCCGGGGAATACTCCAGTGAGGAGGAGGGTTGAGATGCGTGTGAAAGAAGGGAAAGGGTTTCCTGGCAGAGAAAGGAAGTCGTTTTGAGACTTTGGCAGGAGGAGGACCACGGGGAAACCTTGTAGACGTGCTGGTTGGTTCTGTTTGCTTCCTCAGAGTGGGTTTCTTGATGAACTTGAAAACTCGTTGGAAGAAGAGGAAAGGAAACGTTGGGCGTGAACGCTTCTGTGAATGATTAAGTTACCAAGTTACTGGGTTGTTGTTTTTTTAATGTTGCAAGAGGGGATTGTCAGTGGCTGGAGATGATCTTACAATACTTTGACATTAAAGATCAACCTCACCTAGGATCAGTGTCATTTATTGACGTGCAGGGAACACGATGTGAGGTTGAAAGAATGAGTCAGGTTTGCTTTTGTTTTTCTTCCTCCCCACTTGAGCAAATCATCAGTAAAGTTTTATTGGAGCGTGGCCATGCCCATCCATTGAGTTTTGGGTGTGCGACTGCTTTTTTCCGTGACAGCGGCGCTGAATAGTGACCTATGACCCACAAAGCCTAAAATATTTACTATGTAGCCCTTTACCAAAAAGTTTGCTGATCTCTGTTTAGAACATAGTAAGAATTGGATGGTTTATTGATGTTGTTAGGTGCCACCGACTCAGTTTCGAACCATAGCGACCCTGTGCACGACAGAAGGAAACAATTGTTGCCATGCCTGAGCCCAATGATGCAGTTACTGTGTCCGTCCATCTTGCTGCCGGCCTTCTTTTTTGCCCCACGTCTATTTTACCAAACATGAAGCCCTTCTCCAAGGACTGGTCTCTCCTGACAACATGTCTAAAATATTAAGATGAAGTCTTGCCATCCTTGCTTCTAAGGAACACGCTGGCCTGGATTCTTCTAACACAGATGAGTTTGTCCTTTTAGCCACCCAAGGTACGTCAGGTTTCTTCCCCCACACCACAGTTCAGGTGCATCAGTGAGCCTCCAGTCTTCTTATGCAGTGTGTCCACGTGGAGGGGATGCGTTGGAGAATAGTATGGCTTGGGTCAGGCACACCTTAGTCCTCACAGTAACATCTGTGCTTTTCAGTCCTCTAAAGAGGTCTTGTGGAGCAGATTTACTTAATGCATTATGTCTTTGGATCTCTCAAGTGCTACTTCCATGAGCATTGATTGTGGATCCAAGCAAGGCAAAATTCTTGACAACTTCAACCTTTTCTCCATTGATGATGGTGCGACCTGTTGGTGCATTTGTGAGCATGTGGTCTTCCTTACATTGTAGTTGATCCACACTGAAGGCTACAATCCTTGATTTCCTGAAGAAAGTGCTTCAAATCCGCCTCACTTTCTGCAAGTAAGGTTGTGTCGTCTGCATATCTCAGGTGGTTCATAAGCTTTCCTTTGATCCTGATGCCACACTCTTCTTCATATAATCCAGCTTCTCTGTTTATATGATCAACTGGATTTATTCATAAATGCTTTTGTGCCTGGAAGTGAATGAACATGCCTCATCATCCCGTGCTGCCTTGTCAGCTGCCACTGAGCCCCGTCTGTGCCCACTGTGCAGAGTAGAACAGCCCAGCAGTCTTTGCTTTGGAGGTGCCCCAGGTAGGTTTGAACCACCAACCTTAGTTACAGTGAAGCACGTCATGTCACCATTGGCGTCAAACTTGTGAAGGGCCACCGGGATTTTAACTCACTGTTGAAATCAAAGGTCAGCATGCTCCCCGGGACACCATAGCACAGCTTTTGGGACGACTCGTAACACCCGGGACACCGTAGCACAGCTTTTGGGACGACTCGTAAGTCCCGGGACTCCGTAGCACGGCTTTTGGGGCGACTCGTAAGTCCCGGGACACCGTAGCATGGCTTTTGGGGTGACTCGTAAGTCCCGGGACACCTTAGCATGGCTTTTGGGGCGACTCGTAAGTCCCGGGACACCGTAGCACGGCTTTTGGATGACTCGTAAGTCCTGGGACACCGTAGCATGGCTATTGGATGACTCGTAAGTCCCGGGACACCGTAGCACAGCTTTTGGACGACTCGTAAGTGAATGCAGAGCAGCTGCTGGAATAAGCGCAGACCCATTTCCTGCTGCTTTCAACCCTCTCAGGAGAGCAGAGGTGCAAAGACCAGGTTTTTCTGGAAGATGTCCCTTTACTTGTCGTTCTGAGGCAAAGTCTCGGAGAGAGAGGCTGGAAGAATTCAGTTGCTCCTGGTCTCCCCATACCAAGGGCCCAGGTCTCCACGTGCCCAAAGGCCTCGTGATCAGGGAGCAAACGGCGCTGCCAGACAGTGCTGTCCTTTATTCCTAATTGTGCGATAGAGAAAAATGATGCAAGGTGGCACCCGTGTCCAGCGCCATGTCCCCCACAGCTGTAGAGGACTGTTTTTCAGCAGAATGTCTCCAGGAGGCACCTCTTCCCGAGTGAGTGTATGCTGGGGCCGGAGGAGGGGACCCGTTGCCCGTGCCGTGGCTGCTGGGGCCACATGAAGTGTATCCATCGGTGCTTGGGTTTTGGAGAACGTGATTGAAGTCTTGGGAGCGTCCTACAACACTGGCTGTGCTGTTCTACTCATTCGGTCTGTCTGCTGGGTGGAGGACAGTGGGATGTGCGTGAGGGTGGGAAGTGGTATTTTCATGGGCTGGCTCTGTTGAGTCCTCTGGAAAGCAGTGCGAATTGTCCACAGACATGCAGGGCTCGTTCCCTAGACGGCTCACTGCGACGCGTGCCCGTGTTAACACAGGGCTCAGACACAGTGTGAGGAGCAGCTACTGTCAGCATGTTTCCATCCACCTTAGCGCCCCCACCCAAACCCCAAAGCCCCAAGCCAGCTGTCATCAATTCTGACTCACAGGAACCTCAGAGGACAGAGCAGACCTGCCCAGGAGGGTTTGCCAGGCTGAAGTCTCTTACGAAAGTAGTCTGCCACATCTTTCTCCTGCAGAGTGGGTTTGAAGCTCAGAGCTATCAGTCTATCAGCTGAGTGCTTAACTACAGTGCCATTATGCCTCTGTAGAACCCACGGGCTGTAAGACTTTCAGAGTCATGACCCTGTAAGGCAGCACAGAACTGGCCCGTAGGGGTTCAAGGCTGCAGTCCTCAGGGAACCGGACTGCTCTGTCTTCCTCTTGTGGGCAGATGAGTTTGAGCTCGAGCGACAGGCCTTTGGCTAAGAGTGGATTGCTTAACTAGTGTGAGTAAAACAGAAAGAGGGGGCAGTGTGGCTGCCACCACCCCAGCCTCTGCCGGGACCTCTTGGTGCGGTGGTGAGCCGCTCCACCTTGTAGCCTTGTAGGAACGTCATAGCTGAAGGCTGTGCGCCATCATGGCTTACACTTGAAAGTCCAGACCGGGGTGCAGATATTTATGAAGGGAGCATGTAAGTGAATGTTTCCTTAGCATGCATAAGCGGATGACTGTACGTGATGTGGCTTGAGCGCTACTGATAATTGACATTGATTTGCTATTCCACTGGAATTCATGCCATAGGAGCGGTGAGTGGCGTGCTCAGTGTTGACGCTGACATCTTGGATGAGCTAGACGGTTCAGGAAGTGTGACTTCGACAATGTGTTCTTTCATGGGAAGATTACCTTTTTTAAAAAGTCTAGATGGCCATTTATTGTGCAAGGTGTTTGTTTTTACAACTTTACCAAGGTAATTCATAGGTAAAACTCACCGATCGTCTGTGTGCGGTTCACTGATGTGCATAGATATGTATAGCGTTGTGTGGTTTCTTTCAAAACCCCGTTTTAGAACATGTCTGTCACCCCTTGCACCTCCGTGAGCCTGTTTGCTGTCAGTCTTCATCCACACGACCTCAGCCCTGCATAACGGGGGCGCTGCTTTGTACTTCTTAAAAATGTCCCCGTCTTCTCCTGGTGTCTTCAACTTTGGATAGTGTTTTGAGGTCCATCCATTTGAGAGGAGGAGGGTGAGTCAGGAGGTCTGTTACCGTGCATTGCTGAGTGATACTCTTGTGCGGATAGAGACCACCTTTTGCTTTGTCCACTCAGTTTTCTCCACGGCGAATCACGTTGATAAAGCGGCACTGTACAAATCTGCAGTGAGGTGGAGTGCTCTGGAGTGTCCCGAGGGCATGCCAGCTGTCCTGTCTGTTGTGTCTGCCACCCTCACAGAGCCTTCCTTTGCTTGTGATTGTGGCTCCTGTTTGCCTGCCATGGCTTCTCCCAGTCTCTCTGTGGGAACTGAAGGTGTCTCTATGGATAGTATATAGTTGGAGTGTGCTTTTTTCCCCTGAATATGACAATCAGACCTTTCATTCCATTCATATGAATAAAATTATTGCTATGGTTGGGTTCATGTCTGCTTCTCTGCTATGTCTTACCCATTGACCTCATTGTTTTGTTTCTCTCAACCACTCTTTGAAGTGTGTGTAAGGGGTGGGTGGGCGGGGGGGTAAATCTTTTTTTGGTGTGCCATTTTAATTTCTCTATTTTTAAAAAATGTGCTTTTTAGTTACTTTCTTAGTGGTTTCTCTGGAGATTATATATCTAGCTGAATCCTAGTCAAATATCGAACATTTGTTACACTGTCTCATTTTTCTGTATTATGCAGTTATTGTCATCTTTGTCTTCTTATTTGATGGGGCTTCAAACAGTTTGTGGGAAAAATTCCATCTTTTAATTCCATTTTTTCCCACAAAATTTTGGAGGCTCCTTCATAAGCCCACCTACCCAGTATTAAAATTAGTACTTCTTAGAATCTTAGATATTTTAACGAATTAATAGCAAATGGGAACATATTTATCAAGTGTTATTCCTACCCATCTATTTACCATTTTCAGCATGTTCTTTCTTCCTGTACATTTATCATCTGGTGTCACTTGCGTTCAGCCGAAAGGCCTTCTCTAGCTTTTCCTGTAAGACAAGTCAGCCATTCTCTCAATTTGTATTGTAATTTTTTTTTTTGTAAATCAAGGGATGTCTTTATATCGCTCTCAGTTTTAAGGAGTAATTTTCTTGATACAGAATTCCTGGTTGACTGTCTTAAATTTTGTTTTTCTGTTTATCCTTTTTGAGATTTTGTTGAGCTTTTGGATCTGTAGACTAGTTTTTAAAATCACATTCGATAAGTTTTTGGCAATTACTCAAAAAAATTTTTCTGCTCCTTTCTCTCTCATCTGTTTTTCCAGCACTGTATTATATATGTTGTTAAGCTTGATATGATTTCAGTGATAACTGAGGTTCTGTTCATTTTTCTGTTTCTTTCCAAGTGTCCTCTAAATTTTTGTTGAATATTTACATTTTAGTAGATTGTGGTCACTCCCCTTCCCCCCGAGAATTGTTAATTTGTTTATTTGTCGTGTCTTCTATGATGTGTGGCTGCTGATGTCTTTGCTTATGTATTGGTTGTTTATGTTTTTTTTCTTGTTTCTATGTGAAAATCCCATTTTTAGGGGGTGTTACCTTTGTGTGCGCCATTTTGTATTCATCCAGTAATGGGTCAGAGATTGACCTTGAGCCCATTAAATCTTCCACTCTTTTCTGCTAGAGCTGTGTCCGGGCTAGGGAACACGTTAAACACTCAGCAGCTTTTCCCTTTTGCCCTGATTCTTCCCTCCATTTGGAACTCTGTGTGTGTGGGTCTGCTGCCTCCCAGGGGGGTATGGGTGAGCCAAGCCCGCTCTCCCTTCCGCAGTGCATGTATACACCCAATGCTTAATCTGGGATACATATGCGTGGAATTTAGTCATGTATGTGGCTAGTATATTCAGTATTCCGAAGATAACTTTTAAAAAAATCATTTTATAGGGGGCTTCTTACATCTCTTATAGCAGTCCATACAACTGTGTCAAGTACATTTGTACATATGTTGCCACCATCATTTTCTTTCAACTTGAGCCCGTGGTATCAGTTCCTTTATTCCCCATCCCTCCCCCAAACTCCCACCCTCCTGAACCCTTGATAAATTATAAATTATTATTATTTTCATATCTTACACCATTCACTTTCTCTCTACCCATGTTTCTGTTGTTCATCCTACCTCCCATCCTCCCACCCCACCCCCGGGGCAATACATCGATCCTTGCGATCAGTTCCCCCTTTCTCCCCCTTCTCCCCTCACCTTCCCCCTACCCTTAAGGTATCACTACTCCTAGTATTGTTCCTGGGGGGTGGCCACTGTTTCTGTCCTAGGTTCTGTGTATCGAGAGCTCTTAACTGTACCAGTGTGCATGCTCCGGTCTAGCTGGGTTTGTAAGATGGAACTGGGGTCATGATAGTGGGGAGGAGGAAGCATTACAGAACCAGAGGAATGTTGTGTGCTTCGGCTGTGCTGTACTGCACCCTAGCTGACTCTTTCTTCCTTGTGACCCTTCTGTGAGGGGATGTCCAATTGTCTACAGATGGACTCTGGGTCTCCATTCGGACGCCCCTCATTTACATGGATATAAATGTTTATTTGGTGACTTCTGAGAAGACCTAGAAGATCAGGAGCTATCTTATCTCCCATAAGCCCTACTCATTTCCTGGCTAGTCTGCTGGTTTCTGCTTGTCCCTTGTAGGACTTTGGCTTGAGGCTGGTAGAGCCTGTGGCCATGGTGTTCAAAATCTGATGGGATTGTTACATTACCTGAACTGTGAGCCTGTTTAGCAGTGGCGGTGTTCTCTGCCTGCCGCTCCTCAGTTATACAGTCACCCTAAGAAAGATGGGGGAGGGGGGAAGGGAGCAGCCTGACAAAATCTCCAGGTTACTACTATGCAGTTCTTACTCAGAGTCCAGCAGTGTCCGTGAGTGGATACTTTTCAGTTCGTGTCTAGCTGTGGTTTTCTTAAGGGCTGTTTTCGACAGTTTCATCCAGCTTTGTAGTTGTGTTTGGGGGCGACTTCCACTATACCACCCCAGTCATTCCATGAGACCCCGAGAAACATGAGCAATCGAGTTGCAAAATGCTTTGTAATAAAAGTCATGTCAGTGGGTGCCCACCTTCCCAATATGATCACTGAAGACAAACGTGTACATAAGCAAATTTGGTGAAGAAAGCTGATGGTGCCCGGCTATCAAAAGATAAAGCTTCTGGGGTCTTAAAAGGCTTGAAGATAAACAAGTAGCCATCTAGCCCAGAAGCAACAAAGCCCACATGGAAGGACCACATCAGCCTGTGCGATCATGAGGTGTCGAAGGGATCAGGTATCAAGCATCAGAGAACAAAAAATCCTATCATTGTAAATGTGGGTATTCAGAGTGAAGACTCAAAGCTCATCTGTAGGCAAGTGGACGAGATGAGCCAGTCAGGATGCAGGATAGCAATGATGAAACATATAACTTTCCTCTTAGTTCTTAAATTCTTCCTCCCCCCCCCCCACTATCATGATCCCAATTCTACCTTACAAATCTGGCTAGACCAGAGGATGTGCCCTGGTACAGATAGGAACTGGAAACACAGGGAATCCAGGACAGATGACCTCTTCAGGACCAGTGGCGAGAGTAGCGATGCCTGGAGAGTGGAGAGAATGTGGGATAGAAAGGGAGAACCAATTACAAGAATCTACGTATAGCCTCCTCCCTGGGAGATGGACAGCAGAGAAGAGGGCGGGGTGGGGGTGGGGGAGACATCGGACAGTGTAATATATAACAAAATAATAATTTATGAATTATGAAGGGTTCATGAGGTAGGGGGCAGTGGGGAGGAAGGGGGAAATGAGGAGCCGATATTAAGGGCTCAAGTAGAAGGCAACTATTTTGAGAATTTGCTGATGGCAACAAATATACATATGTTCTTGACACAATGGATGTATGTATGGATTGTGACAAGAATTGTACAAGCCCCCACTAAAAAAGTTTAGTATAGCTGTGGAAGACTTGTCAAGTTGGTTGAAAATTGAGTTGCTGTTTAAAAAAATACAAATGATAAGAGCCATATGCTCTAAGAAAATATTGGTAAGCATTATTACATTCCAAATCCATGCTAATGTTGAAGAACGAACAAGCCCTGGGGTTGGAGTTGTGTGTTGGGAATGAATGCTGCCTGGTGATGGCGTCTGCGTTTGGGCCTCCTCCAGGGCTTCGCAGCGGTTCCGTCATGGCTGACAATGCGCGGCAAGGGTAGATTAGATTAGACAGGACAATGATGACTCCGGGCCTTGGAATAAGAGACATGAAGAGTCCTGAGCCGTCTCAGGAGCCTGCTGTGGGAGACAAGGTTCTTGGCAGGACTTTGGCAGGACCCACACACAGTGGGGCGCAGTCAGCTGCCAGTTTTGAGTTGGGGCACCACGGTTTCTGACTGCTGAAAATCCCATGGGCAAGACATTTGGTTGTGTGTTGCCCTTAACAGCTCGCCTACGTTTTTAAACTCAGGTCTGCCCTTGGCTTTGACCAAACTGCAGAGCCCTAGCATTTTCCTCTTCAATTGGGGAGTAATAAGACCTAAATGTCAAATTATTTGAACAACAAAGGTCATCTGGATGAAATATGTTGCTAGAAGGTGCCACGGAGT
This sequence comes from Tenrec ecaudatus, assembly GCF_050624435.1. NCBI lineage: Eukaryota > Metazoa > Chordata > Mammalia > Afrosoricida > Tenrecidae > Tenrec > Tenrec ecaudatus. The sequence continues at coordinate 304,362,601 of NC_134530.1, read as the reverse complement.
CCATTCCGACCCCTCGTGACCCCATCCATGTACAACAGAATGGGACACTGCCCAGTCCTGCGCCCACCTCACCGCTGTTGTGTGGGTGCCCCTTATTGCCGCAGACAAACTGACAGATGACTGGTCGCATAAAGTATCTATCTAGCGCGCATTTATTTAGTTAAGTGTTGGTGGATTGGGATGCTGTTTGGGTTAGTTTTTCTTCACCATATTATCTGCCTTTTGCATTACCTAAATACGCTGCTTTCCTTTTTCTTTTCTAGAATAATTTCAGTACTTTATAATGTGATTGAAACATACCGTGTATTTTCGCTGAGTATACTTTGGTCGAAAGCTCTTTTACGAATGTCCAAATGCTCCCACTATTTCCCAGTGATTTTCCTTTCTAAAACCACAATTTTACATGCTTATAGGCGACAATGAAAACTTTGCACTGCCACTCCATGACGAGTGAGCTTGTATTTATAGCAGTATCTAGGGAAGTCTGTGTACGGAGAGAAAGCGAGCACTTCCACCCAAACATTCAAGAGGCAAAACCAACCCTCCACTACAAACTGTCAAAGACTTTCACCAAGACATTCACTTACCTCTGCTGGACCACAGCCCATTCGGCTCCCTCTCCCCAGAGGGCTCCCTCAGGTGTTTATGTTAATGAGGAGGAAGTGGGGCTTTCTTTAAGGTCAGGTTTTAGATCTTTGTTTTGGGAGAATACCTACAGGACTGTGGTAGGTCTGCCATTGAGACAAGTGCTGATTCCTAGGGGACCCCGTGTGGGTTTCTGAGACTGGAACTTTTACTTACTGGAGTAGAAAGCCCAGTCTCGCCTAAGGAGCTGCTGGTGATTAAGTCTTAGAATAACAACCGTCAAACAAACAAACAAACAATCTCTCTCTCTCTCTCTCTCTCTCTCTCTCTCTCTCTCTCTCTCTCTCGTTCATTAACATGGTGTTGCTTCCGACTCCACCCAACCCTACAGAACAGGATAGGACTGCCCCCAGAGGGTTCCCAAGGCTGTAGTCATTGTGTAAGTGGGTGGACTGTAACAACTTTCTCCCTTGAGCAGCTGGTGGATTTGAACTGCTCACCTTTCAAGCACTTTAACCATTCCACTGTCAGGGCTCATCCACTTAGAATTTGAAACCAACCGAAACCAAACCCAGTGTCATCAAGTCCATTCCAACTCATAGTAGGGTTCTGACGACAATAAGTTTCACGAGAGCAGACAGCAGCACCTTTCTCCCAAACTACCAACCTTGTGGTTATAGTTTCCCTAATATTTAGTTCTGGCAAGATCCCGTATGTCGGGATATTTTGTTAAATATCTAGACACTGCCCCTTGGAAGCCTTTACATTTCTCCCCAAGGGTATATTTGGTGTGGCTAGTGTGCTTATCAAGAGTAGGTCTTGAAAATAAGGTAGTTGGATAGGCATAACTTCTGGAAAACATCAGGGTTCAGAGATATTTAATAATCAATTGGAAGCAGCAGGAGGCCCCTGGTCCAGGTGGACTTGGCCAGCTGATGCTTTATGTGCACCCCTCTCTCACTTGGCCCTGCAACGGTTCCATTTAATGACTGATGGCTGCAGGCACTGTAGTCAAATGTTTGTGGGCATCGAATGACTTTTTTAGCACCTGGGTTTGTTGCAGTAATAACTGCAGAGTTATATACGAATGCCAGGCTTCATCTTGTAAACAGTGAACTAAATGTTTCTTTTGAGTTAGATCTCTATCAGGTTTGTAAAAGTCATTACTCCCCAATAAAATGTTAAAAAAGTCATCACCATACATAAATTTGGTAACATTATATGATGCATATTACAAATGGTAACATTATAGGTTTTTGTATTTGTCATACATGATAGTATGTGCTAACTTCAGAAGAGGTATATAAAATGAAGGAAAGGCCATAGGCTTTTAGTCTTTTTTCAGATGAGGGATTCTTTCTTGCGCACTTAGCGAACGTCTGATAAATAACCGTGCGAGGCGCCAGGCTTGCTAAGGGCCGTGGAGTTTGCCACGGTGACTCAGACATGTATCTCAGCCCTGTAGGAGGCCGAGACAAGCACAAACCTATCACGGCAAGTGCACAGCGCTAAGTGCCACCGAGAGACTAAAGCAGAGTGCCAGGAGAGCTGAGTGGGCCAGCCCGTGGTTCTGACGCAGTGGGAGAACACCCCATGCTAAGGATCCGCTTTCCCTCTCTGCCCGTAATAACTACGTCCCCGAGTCTCTGTTTCCTTGCCTAAAATCTAAATACATGTTTCTGATTTCCCTGCCTTGGGGCCACTGGAGAGAACACAGGCTTTCAGCGGGAAGGAGACTTGGCTAAGGAGAGGAGCTTGGACAAATTGTGTGGTTTCTCCGTTTGTGGGGCGGACCAGCTACACTGGCAACCCGGCCTGCCACGGTCCTGGAAAAGCCCCGTCACAGCAGGGACTCCAGGGAAATATACTGGCCAACATACGTGGGTGCGTCTGGGGAAATACCGTTTGTGAACAACGCTCTGGGCACCAAATGCACGAAGAGCTACTGACACCTCATGGATGTGCGTATTATTATTTTATTTTTTCCCATTAAAGAAAATGTGTGTGCGTACACCCAGAGTGCACATGTGGTCTTGGCGGAAGTTGATCCCTGCGTTTAATCTGTGACATTGAAAGCGGTTCAGTTGTTAAATTACTGGCGGGGAACCAAGTTGAGCTGTGTCTCTGTTCAGTGGAATCATGGCTTCCTCCCTCCAGAGCTTCAGGATTGTTCTATAGATGTTTGCTGAGAGGATTTAGGAGAAGTGACAACAAGGTAGCATTTAAATAATGATCCTTTTCAAATGTTTATGTATTTGTTTTTGGAAAGAGTTACAGCCATGCTGCCCCCTCCCCCCACCCCCAAAAGAAAGAGTAACAACAGTTCTGAAGAGTGGAGGCTTTAGGAACCCTAGACTTGAAGACACACACACTCTGCGCAGAGAGCGTTTTACTTTTCTTGCACCTGCTTTCTGGCCGTTCATGTAGCAGCACAGTTGACTGGTTTCCTGAAGCTACTTCTGAAGCGAGTCATAGTTTCTGGTGAACATCCATGTTTTCCAAAGCCTTCCTACACAAAAAGACAACACAGTAGGGGAAGCTCATTTAAGAATGGTGTTGGGTTTACAGCTGGTTTGAAGGGAAATTCACTGGGAACGCATCACACAAGTCACTGGATGATGTGAAGCATGGGCATTTAGATAGGAGGACAGAGGGACCAATGTAGAGAGGGATATTTTAGATCCTCAGAGATGACATTCTCATGGGTGTGTATATTCCTCACTTTTGGTACAGAAAATGTGTATGTATTCATCCCAGAGTCTGTGTGTGTGTGTGTATACATAGCGCACGGGAATCCCAGCCCTGTTTCTAAAACATGCGTGTGTGGTCTCATTGCAATGACCTCGGCCTCCGATGTGTGGCAGGGAAAGCCCTTCAGTGTCTTCCTGTGCTATTTGGGAATTCAAGCTGAGCTGGATACTTAGGATTGAGGAATAAAATGCATGACAGATATAAAAATAAGATGCTTATCAGAGAGGCAAAGTTAATACTAGTAAAAGTAGCATATTTTTAGCATAATTCAATACAGTAGGTAAAGTGGGCAAAGAAAATTATATGTGATAAGGTAATAAGTGGAAAAATTAGCCTCAGTCATCAAAAGTGGAAACGGAGACAAGGCGGAAATAACTGTTTGCACTTTCCAAGCAATCAGCATGGGAAAGAAGAAAGCCCCGGGCGGCCGACGTTACAGGAAGCCGGCATGGCACGCTCAGGTCTCTGATGGCATCATCGAGCGGTAATGGCATCATCAGACGCTTACTCAGTTGTTTTACTTCTTGGAATTTATTCCAAGAATATAATTTGACCAAAACCAAAATAGGCATGCTCAAAACTATTGTTTGACTATTATTTTTAATAGCAAAATATTCGGAAGGGCCTGCATGGTGGGTGGTGGACTGGGTTCTAAGTTGGGTTGCTGACCACCAGGCCCGTCACTGGATGCCCGCCTGCTGCCCGTCGGGAGAGAGATGAGGCTTTGTGCTTCTACAAAGTTCGACAGTCTCGGAAATTCACAGAAGGCAGTTCTACCCCTGTTCGTTAGGTGGCTAAGAGTCAACATTTTGACTCAGTGGCATTTTGGTTTTGGTTTTGGAGAGGACGAAATCTCTCCTGTGTACAGGTATATAAAAACAGTCCGACGGACAAGTGTAGAGTCGTCTGTGGAAATGCTTGTGTTGGGGTGACGGCAATCGGAGCGTCTGAAATGACTGCAGCGATTGGTTGAGCATTTGCTGTTACTCTTCCCTTTAACTCTGTCAGCCGGTGTCCTGGGCGCTGCTTCAGATCTTGGCTGGTCCAAAGCTCTCTAACGTGGTCTTACGGTGTGGTGTCAGTGGACACAGCTTGCCCTGCGGAGCTAAAAGGGGGTGTTTTGAAGAGTGAGCTCGCTCACTGGGCCTTGGAGAATGACCAGGAGTCACAGAGGAGGGAGTCTGAGCAGAGGCAGCCTGCACGGGAGAAAGAGGAGCGGATACCAAGGGCTCAATGGAAAGGAACTGTCTAGGAGAGAACGATGGAATACATGCACGGATATGTCGGCCACAACAGATGTATGGCCTGTCACAAGAGCTGTAAGCCCCCAATGAAATGATGACAAAAAAACAAGTTAGGGGGAAATGGAATGAAGAGACACTGGAATTCCCCCATGACGGCTGAAGCCCTCTTTTCCACACGTGCGGTGTGAGCAGTGGCGATGCGTTCACCAGGACTTCCTTTCTGGAGCCCCTGCGCGCTGCATGCACCTCTGCCAACGGGAGGGTTGGAGCTGGCATCTCCCCAGAGAGCCTAAAGAGAACAGCCTGGGGGTCTGGGTCTGAGACGCTGGTCATCGAGAAACCCCGCGGAACGCACTTCAACTCTGACATGCACCAAACTCCCAAGCTCTTGCTGCTGGAGTCCCTTCGGACAGTGGAGGGCTGGCGAGGGGCTCAGCGGCTGGTGAGGACTGGGTCACCGGGGGTCATGGTGTTATCAGAAGGACGGGAAAGAAGTGCCCTGTTTCTACCTCCCGCAGGCTCTTCTTTCAGAGCACGGCGGTTATTACTTGCCTTGTTACGGTGCCCATTCGTGCTCACAGCTGCTGACCACTTTCAGTTGTCTGGCTAGTCAGTAAACGCGAGCCAAGTGCACTGAATCAAAACAAATATCCATCTTTGTTTCTTTTTGAAGAGAGCAAGCCGTCTGTCTTTTGTGTCTGGCTGTTGTGGTCATCCACATATTGACCAGTGATGATTTTCCGGAGACCGCACAGTGAGTCAAAGGCAAACCGAAGATTCCCTGACTCCTGGTCCACCGGACGATATTTCTCCCTGCAGTTTATTGCTGCGCAATAGTTTATGACTGGATATAAACAGGTGTGGATAATGAGTGTGGTTTTATGTGGCTAGGAAACAAGTTTCATAGGGTATTACGGGGAAGACTTTTATTCAGGAAATTAGTAGTAGCACTGACTGTTTACTGTGGTCTTGCTTCAATTCAATTCTTCAGTATTAAGAAATCTAAATGATATATCCTTCTGTTTGCTAGTTTTCCATTTTTAAAGTATGCTTTGTAGGAAAAGTTAAAAGAACCGTGTACCTCTGTTGGTCATTAGTGCCAGGCATGGATGGTCACTATGTTTTTATTATGGACTTTAGTTTATCATTAAATTATTGTAGATGATTAATTAGTAGATCCTATTTAATGTTTTAATAAAATACAGATACTGATAAAGTATGGCTTTAAATATTTGAGAATTGTATTTCATGATAATTGGTTCTGTGTTAATCCCATGCGTTTTGTTTTCTGCATTTAAAGACATCCTGAGAAGGGGTCTATAGGCTTTACCAGATTTCACCGCAAATACAAAAGGTGAGGCCCTCCCTTTCCCCATCTCACCCCAAAGCCAGGGAAAGAATGAACTGAGATGCATTGTAAACTAAAAACCAAACATCAAGTCAATGCTGACTAATGGTTGGACCCCCGTGGGTTTCTAAGACTCATTATTTGCAGGAGTAGAAAGCCCAGTCTTTCTCCAAAGGAGTGGCTGGTGGTTTCCAGCTGTCAACCCTGGGACCACAGTCCAACCCGTAATCCCTACACAGTCTGGATCCTGGAGATGCATTTTTAGGTAACAGCAAATAGACTCTTGGATCACTGCTCTGCTGCTGCTTTTTTTTTTTTTAACCATTTTATTGGGGGCTCGTACAACTCTTACCACAATCTATGCATACATCCATTGTGTCAAGCACATTTGTAGCCATCATCATTCTCAAGACATTTTCTTTCTATGTGAGCCCTTGATATCAGCGCTTCATTCCCTCCCTCCCCTCCCCACCTCCCTCATGAACCCTTGATAATTTATAAATTAGTATTATTTTGTCATGTTTTCCACTGTCCGACGTCTCCCTTCACCTACTTCTCTGTTGTCCGTCCCCCAGAGAGGAGGTATATGTGGTTCCTTGTGATCGGTTCCCACTTTCTACCCCTCCACCCTCCCGGTATCGCCACTCACATCACTGGTCCTGAAGGGATCATCTGTCCTGGATTCCCTGTGTTTCCAGTTCCTATCTGTACCAGTGTACATCCTCAGGTCTAGCTGACTTGTAAGGTAGAATTGGGATCATGATAGTGGGGGGCGGGAAGCATTAAAGAACGAGAGGAAAGTTGTATGTTTCATTGTTGCTACACTGCAACCTGACTGGCTCATCTCCTCCCTGAGGCCCTTCTGTAAGGGGGTATCCAGTTGCTTACAGATGGGCTTTGAGTTCCCACTCTGCACCCCCCCCCCCCTCATTCACAATAATAAGAATTGATGCCTGATACCTTATCCCATTGACACCTCATGATCACACAGGCTGGTGTGCTTCTTCCATGTGGGCTTTGTTGCTTTTCAGCTAGATGGTCGGTTGTTTATCTTCAAGCCTTTAAGACCCTAGACACTATATCTTTTGATAGCCGGGCACATCAGCTTTCTTCACCACATTTGCTTACGCACCCGCTTTGTCTTCAGCGATCATGTCAGGAAGGTGAGCATCATAGAACAAAGTGTTCTTACATTGAGGGAGTACTTGAGTAGAGGCCCAATGTCCATCTGTTACCGTAATACTAAACCTATAAATATATGCACCTAGATAGTTTTCCCCATCATCATATGTAAATATATTTACATGCCTGTATTTAGACCTCTAAAATGCCCCTTGTCTCCTAATTCTTTCCTCTATTTCCTTTTACTTTCCCCTTGTCTCACTATCATGCTCAGCCTTCATTTGGGTTTCAATAATTCCTCTCGGTTACATTGCCCTTGGTCAAGCCCTACCAGGCTTCCTACACCCTCCTCGCCATCGATTTTGGATAACTTGTTGTTCCTTTGTCCCTGGGGTTGTTAACATCACTTCCTTTCCCCACCTCCCCCTCTCCCATGTCCCTCCAGAACCATCAGTCCTGTTGTTTTCTCCTCCAGCTTGTTTATCCCACCTATTTTATCCAGATAGACCTTTAGAGATAATAATATGCACAGAAAACAAGACAGAGCAAAACAAAGCAACAAAAGAAAGGCAAAGAACAACAAAAAACCAATGACAAAAAAGAAAAGCCTGTAAATCGTCAAGGTCTGTTTGTTGACCTTCAGGCGTGTTTTCCGGTTGAGTCTGATGGGGTGCCACGCCCTGGCCCAAGTCTATTTTTGGCATTTCCTCCAGACTTCGTGGCCCTGCTCCCCATGCTCTTCTATTGCAGGCCCTAAGTGTTTTGTCTTGGTTTGGTGGGCTCAGATCGGGCACAGTTCCCACACTGTGTCTCCAGTGTTGTGACCTGTAGGGCTATGGGTCAGTGAAGGATGTCGTGTCTCGTAGTGGGGCCGGCCATATGGTCCTCTCTGTGCATTGGCTGCTCTGAGCAGGAATATAATCCTCAAGGCTTGGTGGGCTAGAATGTGCTCCAGTCTCTCTTTCAGCCCTTTCATTTGATCCTGTGTGCTCTGATCAGATATGTCCCTCTCCCTGCCCTGCTCTGCTTCTTATGAGGTCTGTGGGTGAGTTGTTTAGCTTCTGGGTTTCATGCTCTGCTATAAAGTGAGCGACACTTACAACCAGATTGTGGTGAGGATGAACAGAGACACTGTATGTAAGCATTGTTCCGGCAGGAACAATGGCACGTGTAACATGACAATGTTACTCCCTGGACCCCCAGTTGTGTCAGAACCCAGCTTTGGACCATGGGCAAATTATTGATCACTTCTACATCTTTTTTGTGTTTTTGTTTCAACGACTGTAGCAATGTGAGATTATTTTTAAAATCAGGCTTGCCTGTTTCAAGTTGGAATGCTTTCTCAACTCAGCTGAAGGGGGAGCCACTGAGATCTTGTTATTGTGTGACTTGCCAAAGAGGGACTAAGGCGCAAGCCCTTATTTTGTTGATTAAAGACACGCATAATATTGCCTTTTGTTTCTGTCACTTCCAACTTTTCTGTACTGATTTTCTTTCATTCAGAGTTCGCCCGTTAACGGGCTCACACCTATGCCTGTTACCTAAGATCATCTCTTAGTGACTTAATTGGCTCAAGGACCAACCAGAGCCATGTGGGAGCTGCCCTGGTAAATAATTCCCTTTGGAGTTAGGAAGTTGGAATCAAAAAGTGATAGTCTGGCGTTTATGACTGGTCACTCTCGCCCCTCCATCTTCACATCCAGTAGTTGTTTGACTTCCCTGTGGCATTGACTCCCAAGTTGCTAAGAAGACCTATGAGGGAAGACTGTGGTGGGTGGGAAGGCCTGCAGAGGCTTGTATTAGGGGCGGAGCAGACCCTCGGGATTCTAGATCGCAGAGACCTGCAAGAGACCCTTTAACACAGTCCAGGTAGGGGGAACGGTGGTGGTGGTGGTCAATGTAAGGATAACCAAAGCCCCCACACTAAGGTGGGTGTCTGGGTTGAAAGACGAGCAGGAACCAGGAGAAGGAGGACAGCTAGAACACGCATGCCAGCATGCGGAGCAGCCCCTTGTGAGTCCTGAAGCAGTTTGAGAGTGTTGCTTGGAAAACACTAGGCCCGATTACCTTGGTCACCCCCGCCCCAGGCTCACAAGCAGAGCATTTTCGGGGAGAGGAAGTAACTGGTCTTGTAGCCCTCTTTAGGGGAGGATGAGCCTGGCTTCCCACCCCTACTCCAACAAACACGGTGAACTCCCCCAATGCGGGAACAGGATGCAGTCCTGGGCAGTCAAAGGGAATGAAACAAGAAAGGCAAATGCTTTCTCCTGAGGGGTTCTGAGCACATGTGCGTGCCTATGGTGCTTCAGTGCTTCAGTCGGCTGCCTGCGGGTGCTCTCGAAGGAGTTGGGGGGCACCAGTGCCCTCCCCAGAACCCCAAAGGCTTTTGATGCGGGAGGAGCTGAGATGCGCCCCATAGAACTGGATTTCATTCTGTTTGAGTCCTGCTTTTCCACCAGGGGGTGCAAATCTTTTAGATGATCTGAGATGTTTAATCCTCTTAAAGACAAGAACAATTCTAAGTTAAATTATTTTCTCTCTTTTTAAAGAGTGCTATCACACAAGAGTGAGAAATTATTGAGTTGATTCTGACCTTATTTTTGTTTTTAGTGAAGAAATATGTGGATTTATATGACTTTTAAAATATTAACTGCATATTAACAGAGCTTTTGAGACTCTGTCTCAGGACTTTGTTTACCTTTGTTCTTTACCTAGAAAGAAGATATGTTTGTGGGTCAGGGGGCAATAAGAATATATTCAATGTATCAGTTACCTCGTCTGTGTTTTCCTCCAATTTTTAATTGTGATGTCCATGAAAGTTTACAGAGCAAATTTTCCATTCAACAATTCATACACAGTTTGATCCTTGGCCGAGGTTGTGCCTCCCCTCCATGTAATACGGAGCCCTGGGGCGCAGCAGTTACCACACATTGGGCTCCGATCCGCAGGGTCTGCAGTTCAAAACCACTAGCCGCTCCGAGAGAGACAGGCTGGGCTTTCGACTCCTGGGAAGAATGGTAGTCTCAGAAGCCCGCAGAGGAAGTTCTACTCCGTCCTAGTTTTTATCAGAGCAGCGAGGTTGGCCTTTTTTTTTTTTTTTTCTTCTGATTTTGAATTTTGTTCCAAATTGCCTTCCTCCATCCAGGACCGTCCACGGTGAGGCCTCTCAGAGTGGTCAGTGGTAGCAGCGGAGTACTGTGCCGCTCTCAGGTCTCAGGTCCCTTGGAGTATCATTTAACTCTGAGACCTTTTTGATCAAGGCAGAAAATTGGCATGGTTTAAATGTTTTGAAGATAATGTGAAGCAAATGTAGCAGACATTTGAACTGTCTCATCTTGTAGCCTCAGTGACGAGCCAAATTGCCATCATGTGACAGGAAGGCAGACTGCTGACTGAAACAGACCACTGATGAGGTCTCTCAGTGTGTGCAAGGTAGGGACACCTTCCACTAGGGTTCCTGCAACCAGAATAATACATGCTAATTGCCAGAAAGACAAGTGCATTTTTAGCTCAAGTATTCTCTAGAAACTTGGGAATTACTCAATTTGGCCATGTTTTGAGTATTTGGGGAAAAGTACTTAAACCTTATACACACATATCATTGGCAGACTTACTTAAAAATTTCCATTGCTACAATTAATTTTTAATCAGATATAGCTTAGTATTCAGATTTGAATATATAATAGTTCAAAAATCTGTTTATGTTTGAAATGGACTTGTATGCCCTTAAAGATGCCAAATCCACATTTTTACCTTTCCTCCCTTTTTAGCCTCTCAGATCAATATTTAGATCTGAAGGGGGTTTCCTCCCGTCTCTCTGGTCCCATTCCCCATGGCTGGCCCCAAAGTCCTGCCTATTGGTGTATAAACTACGTTTCTTTAATGGTTCACACTGGCGATATTAAATGTTATCTTTGTCAGATAATTTAGATGCGCAAACCAATGGTTAGCTACTGTTTGAATTTTAACCTGTTTACAATGATGATTGAAATATACCAAGCTGAAACAGTGTATAGTTTGTGTTTTGAGTTTAGGTGAGAATATGTGGAATAAGATTTTTCTGTGTGTGACAGCATTTCTAACTCTGCTTTTTAGGTGTGATCTAGACCATTATTTCTCAAATTTAATATACATTACCACCCCTGTAAGGAAGACATACTAAAATGCCAAATCATTTAAATGTACTTTCTACCTAGTGAGAAAATTTAAATAATTTAAGAAGAAGATTCTATTGGGCAAGAGTAAACCTGGAGGCCACAAACAATGGTAATAATAATTTAAAAAAACCCAAACAATGCACTTCTTCCTGGTCGCTGCCGACTCCTAGCAGCCCTGTAGAGTCACTGTGAATTGTGCTAACAGTGGGGACACTGTGACTCTCCACACAAGCACCTGCTTGGGGCAAGGGTGACTGTTGAGAGAGCGTGATCGAGGCAACACTGCTCATTCTTCCTTTGTGGCCTGTCTGTAATACAAGCAAATAGCTGCAGAAAATAAAGAGCTGCTTCCAGAAGTCTCCCTCGGGAGCTAGCTATACTTGCATGGTGCAGTTGTTTTAAATACACAGTTAAATACTCCAGACAATGCCGACGATGGAGCTAGAGTCCCTGCGTGTCAAGTCTTCACCCTCAACAATCCAGGTCTGGGTTAGAGAAAGGGCTGAGTTCTTTTATTCTCATCTACTTTCAGACACACCTTCTTTGGATATTTGTTTAGAAGGAGAAGTAAAGCCAAATGATTTCCCTCCATGTTGCCATAGTTTATTACTGTTTTTACTGCCCACTGTCTCCCTTCACCTGCTTTTCTGTTGTGGGAGGGGGTTCTCTGTAGATCCTTGTGACCCCTTCCCTTCCTGGTAGCTCTACTCTCAGTATTGGTCCTGGGGCTTTAAATGTCCTTTGTCGTGAGTTATTATCTGTCCCCATGTACATGTTCTGGTCTAGCTGGATTTGTAAGGTAGAATTGGGATCATGATGGTGGGGGGAGAGGAAGAATTAAAGAACCAGAGGAAAGTTATATGTTTCATCGGCCCCATACTGCACCCTGACTGGCTGGTCTCTTCCTTGTGACCCCTCTGTGAGGGGGTGTCCAATTGTCTACAGATGGGGGTTCTCCACTCTACACTCCCCCTCATTCTCAGCCATATGATTTTTTTTTGTTCTGGGACAAGACTATTTATGGGAGTAATACCCATCATATTCCTAGATGTAATTTGAGAAAGGTTAGCAGCAGGGTACAGCCATATTTTAGAGGCAGAAGAAGAATTCTGATTTTTTTTTTTTAATCCAAAGAAGTGATCTAATTGGGAGACAGTCAATCTGGAGCACTGTCTGATTTTCACTCCTGAGCTTTTGACATTTTGACTCCTAACCTTCTACATCTTTCTGTGTTTAGAGAGGTTGACTAATTATTTTCTCTGGTTTACAGAGATGATAAGGTTTTATATCTATTTCACTCCAAGACTTTCAGATGGACATCCCTCAAGTCATTTCATTTAGATATTAATTCATACTTTAGCTGCATAATCCATGATGTGTATGTATCTAGTTTACCTAATTTTTCTTTGATGGAACACATTTACAGGCTTATTTGTTTTTCTTTTAAATTTGGTCTGTCCCAGCCCCCCCCCCCCCCCCGCCCAAACCACTGTAGTATCCATCCTTGGTATGCACATTCTTTCTGTTGGTGTTTTATGCGTTTGTTTTTATAGGGCAAACTCCCCATGACTTATCCAGAGTGCATCCACATTTTCAGTTATAACAGCTCCTCCTGGAGTTCATGAGGGAAAGGCTTGTAGTAGCTCCATTTTTTCTTTATCCTCACTACCACTGGGGGCTTTCCTTATTTTTTGCTACTCTGATGGGAGAAAACTGGTATCTCGTTTAAATTGGTACGTGATGGGGCTTCTTGGCGGTTAAACCCTGTGTGCATTGCCTCTGCGTTCGTGCAGATGTGGGACCTTTTCTCAGCCCACTTGAAGGAGCCCTTCCTCTCTCAGGGTGTTAGCTCTCACCTCAGTCTCAGTGCACTTACAACTCCTCTCCCTCACTATTCTATTTATGGTGGTTTTTCACATCGACATTTAAAATGCTTATACATAGACCACTTGGTGTCAGTTTTTCTTATTCTGAACTGTGGCTGTATAAATATTCTCCTAAAGTTTCTTCTAAGATTTTTTTATTGGAAACATCATCTATCACAGTTTCTGAGATGTATGTGCACTTAAACACCTGAACATCTCAGTTATTTCTGGCAGTGATGTGTCTGACCTTCGCTGGTGGTGGATTGTGTTTTTCCTGTGGCATGCAAGATAAATGGCTTGTGTCATAACTGTTGCCTTGGATTCAATATTTAGTGGTCTTCCCTGCATTTTAGATCTTTAATTTATTTGTATCTTTTTATATATATATGTGAAAAGTAGAGTGTGTCCCCCCACCCCCGAGTCCCACTCCCCCCTCACCCCCGAGTCCCACCCCCCAGTTTCCTAGAAATAGAGCCAGTTTCCCAGGATTGCTTAAGAAGTGAAGAATCCCTTTTTTCCCTAACAGAATTGCCACAGAGAGTAACTTGCCCTCGGTGCATGGACTCTGGGCCTGGCACACCAATTTGTTTACTCGCCTCTTTATACCATGAGCAGCCCTGGGGGTGGAGTTGGTTATGAATCGATTGAGCTGCACCTTCAGCTCTTCCTGACCTTGGTCAGCTACTGGGCATTTCCATTCTTGTTGGCCAGAAGTTAGATTGGGCTAATATTTTTGTGGCTCTAAATACACAGTGGCTCCAAAATATTCATGAAACAAATATCCTTTATATTCCAATTTCATTTCCCACGAGTGTTCAGAGCCCAACAGTAAATACATCGTTCACTTCTAAAACACAGCTTGGTACCTGGATCCTCAGAGGGTCCTGCTTATTAGGCACAGGGCAGATTTCCCCGTGCTCCTGGCTTGAATAAAAAGATACCGAATTTGCCCGAGAGCCTTTTGAAGCCGGTATATGTGTACAAAACACACCACATTTCATTAATTTCTACATATACCTTTATGTATATGCCTTTGGGTACACTTTATGGTCCAAGTTGGGCAGCCATTCTCACTAATTTCTTTCCAACTTACTCTACTCATGGTCTTGCATTGAGTGCATTCTGAGCAAACGTCTCCCCCTGCCCCCAATGTGTGCATGCTTAAATTTATGCTGACATGTCCGGAAATTCATTGGGTTGTAGAATTCCTTTAACTTGCCGTGTCGGGTGGGAAGGTGGCGGGGGCCACTGTGCTGCTCAGCTCTGGAGTAGAGCTGGTGGTGTCTCCTGCAGTTGGGCTGTGGGAACTGCCCTGGGCTAGCCCATGGATTTCCTTCAGTGAATTGTATGCCCAGTCAGTGGTTAACAATGACCGTGCGGTACCTCTCTGGGTCAAAGTACATCCGTTAGTGTTGGTTGGCCCTCTCGCCCACAGAAGGAAGTTATGTGTACAGGGATGTCATGTAAACACCTTCTCCTAGTAGATTCCAAACCTAATCCTTTGCCAGTTTAAGAATGCATCTTAATTTTAACAGTACCTGCCTTTTGAAGTGCTTTTTCTATCATTTGGTAATGGCGCAAATATGCCTTAGTAAAATTGTCACAGAATATTTACAAATACTAGAAAATCAGGCTTGACAATTGTATTTTACATTTAACCAGTTTGAAATCCAGCAGTTATTTGCATTTTTGATACTTAATGATACTCTTTAAAAATGGAGTGTGATTTTTCCAAACAATAATAAGTAGTTTGGTGAAGACTCAGAAATTACATTGTCCTCTGTCACTCTTCACCTGTTGTCCCTTACCCTGGGAGGGGATTATATGTGGATCTTTGTGATCGGTTCCCCTTTTCTACCCCCCCCCACCCCACCCCCACCCCCTTTTTCTTTTTATCCTCCTGGTATCTCTATTCTCAATGATGGCCCTGAGGGGTTTATCTATTCCTGGATTCCCTGTGTTGCAGGCTCTTATCTGTAGCAGCGTGCATGTTCTGGTCTAATCTGATTTGAAAAGTAGAATTGAGGTCATGATAGTGGGGTGAAGGAAGCATTAAAGAACTAGAGGAAAGTTGTATGTTTCTTCAGTGCTATACTGCGCCCTAACTGACTCATCTCTTCCTTGTGACCTTTCTGTGAGGGGATGTCCAATTGTCTACAGATGGATTTTGGGTTTCCAGTACTTGTGTCCCCACCCCACCATTCTTATTGGTATGATTTTGTTCTGGGTCTTAGATGCCTGATACCTTATTTCATTGAAACCTAATGATCACACAGGCTGGTGTGCTTCTTCCTTTATCTTCAAACCTTTAACACCCCAGATGGTATATCTTTTGATAATCGGGCACCATCAGCTTTCTTCACCCCATTTGCTTATACACCCATTTTTTTTTTTTAGCGATCATGTTGGGAAGGTGAGCATCACAGAATGCCGGATTATTAGAACAAAGTGTTCTTGTGTTGAAGGAGTACTTTAGTCAAGGCCCAATATCCATCTGCTACCTTAATTTTTAACGTAGATCTATCTCTATAAGTATATAGATCAATCTCTATCATTATATATAAACATATTTACATATGTGCATGCATGTATTTAGACCTCTCTAAATGTCCTTTGCCTCCTAGTTCCCTTTATTTTCCTCTTGTCCCACCGTCATGTTCAGCCTTCATTCAGGCTTAAAAATCCTTGCTGTTACATTGCCCTTGCGTAAGCCCCACTAGGCATTCTATGCTCTTCTCTCCATTGATTTTAGTTCACTTATTGTTCCCTTGTTCCTGGGCTGGTTGACCCCCCACCATTCCTTTCTCCCACCTCCCCTTCTCACGGTCCACCAGAACCATGGGTCCAGTTGTTTTTGTCTCCAAATTGTTTATCCCAAACAAAACAACAAAGGACGAGAAAACCAACAAACCACCGCCACCAACAACCCCCCCAAAAGTAACAGCAAAAAGAAAGCCAATGACAAAAAAGGAAAGCCTGTAAATAGTTCCAGGTCTGTTTTTTTTTCCAATCAAGTCTGATGGGGTGCCACACTCTGTCCCCAAAGTCTGTTTTTGTTATTTCCCGGGGATTTCATTGCTTTTGCTCCCCTTGCTGTTCGGTTGCACGCGCTGAGTGTTTCGCCCCAGTGTGATGGGGTCAATTTGGGCACAGTTCTTGCACTGTGTCTCCAGTGTTGTCCCCGTAGCACTATGGTTCAGTAAGGGGTGTTGTGTTTTGTGGTGGGGTCGGCCCTATGGCCCTTTTTGTACGTTGTCTGTTCTGAGCAGGAATATCGTCCACGGGGCTTGGGGGGCCAGGATGAGTTCCCCTTACACTCCATCTCTCTCCCTTTCCCCTGTGTGCTCTGATCAGTCATGTCCCTCTCCCCAAGCTGTAGCTTCAGTGCTGTCCTCTGAAGTGCATTCTTCTGGGGGGGGGGCGGGGATGGGGGCTCCACATAGTTTGGATTGGGGCCGGCCCCATGAATGTGATTCTTAATGCTCATGGGATGTGTATAAGTTGTGCAAAATTTAATTTAGAGGAAAAGCAAGGATAAAATATAACCCTTCTATAAATCAGTCACGGCCATTGAGTCATTTCCAACTTACAGCAAACCTATGTACTGCCCCTGTGGGTTTCTGAAGTTCTCACTCTTTAGGGGAGTCGAAAACCTCCAATTCTCTTGCGGAGTTTCGAACTGCTGACCTTGTGGTTAGCAGCCCACTATGAGAGCATAACCCATCTATAGTGATGTAAAGAATAAGGAAGCAAAAAGGACTCTGCGGTTTCAAAGGGTTCGAGGCATCTTGTCAAGGTCATTGTTAGGGGAATCAGAAAACCGTATGCTTGACTGGTAAATGGAATTGGTTTAGGGTAGGAATCTTGGGGAAAATGAAGGAGACGGGTTTTATAGAGTGCTCATCTTATTCCCGCTGCTGTGCTGGGCACAGTCAGCTATATTGCTTCCTTGGGGAAACAGGTCCACAGTAGCGTGACCAGTGAAGTTTGGCAATACCTCACTCTGCTTTTGCAGTGGAATTGTCTCTCTGATGGCGTGCTTCCTTCACTTTTGTGGAACTTTTGGTAATTCATGTAGACCAGCTCATTCCCGTAGCTGTGTGTATCAGGATGTGTTATCAGCGTTGGCTGTTGTCACCTGCCATCATGGGGCACACTTAGTTTTCTCAGGGAGCCAGGCAGGAAGAGCATAAGACCTTTGTTTTGGAGTTAATTGCACTTCTCTATTCAGAGCAGTGCCAGCAGTGGTTCTGGAGTGATTTGCATAATGTGGGATGTGGTTAGAGAGCCTCTAGGGCTTATGAGACTGAAGCACTGTGCCAGCGAGGCACCCAACCCTCTGGAGTTTACATGTGAACTGTGCCTGCGACTCTTGCTAGGCGCCCTAGTGGCATAGTAGATTATGTGGTGGGCCGTCCACAAGGTCAGCAGTTCAGGCCTACCAGCCACACTGTGGGACAAAGAAGAGGCTTGCTTCTGCTCCAGACAAACATTTACAGCCATGGAAACTCAACAGAGCAGTTCTACTCTAGCCTATGGGTTCACTGTGAATCAGAATCAATTCAATAGCAGTGAGTTTGAATTTTTTCTTTCAAGTTTTTTCTGGAATTATAATTTTTTCTACCAGTATTTGTGTCCATGGGTGTCTTTCACCTTTGAAGGCTTACTGTTAAGGAGAGATCCTTAATTCAGGTAGCTTTTTGCCTCTGTTACAAAAAAGTTGTTAATTCTAGGTATCATGGGGTCCAGTGGTAAGAGCAATTAGGCCCTCCCACATCACAAGACTGGCCGGGGGAAGACATATCAACATGGCCTGCGGGCAAACCTGGTATAGAAACCCAGGAGCCCAGGTTTCCTACTCCTTTGGTTGAGAGAATGAAAACTTGCTTAAATTAAGAATTAGATCTTTTGTTTCCGTGCTTTTCCACCCATGTGGTCAGTGGTTTATATTTTTTAGTGCTCCATCACGTCATAAACCTTGTGTTTCTCCTCTGGCCAAAATTGCCTAGAGCCCCTTCCAAATTGCTTATATCCCTCCTCCCCCTTTTTCTTTTGTATTTACACTGTTACCTGTTGTGTTAGTCCGGGTTGCTTAGAGAACTACATTCATAGACACTACAATGTGTCAGTCTGGGTAGACTAGAGAAACAAATTCATGCACACTCATGTGTATAAGAAAGAGCTTTGTATAGAAGAGCAGTTGTAATATTGAGAAAACTTCCCAGCCCAGTCAGGGTCAAGTCCATAAGTCCGACATTAGCCCAACTGTTCAATACCAGTTGATGAAGTCCTCTTCACGAAACACATGCAATGACGCCGAATGCAGGAAGAGCACAGGCCAGTGGGTGGGAAGTCTTGTGGATCCAGTGGCACTGTAAGCATCTCAGCGCTGGCAGTTAGCTCCTCATGCTCAGGACACTAGTGTAGTTAGGTCCATGTGTCTTGTCAGCTGCACTGTCTCCCAGCGAGTGAGCCTGTGTCCCACCTCAAGTGAGCTATTTATTTCCTAGTGCTTCCAAATGAGGTCATCAAGCAGCCACCTGATTGACAACTAAACTCCACCCCTTCGTTCTTAATCCTCTCAAATTGACAATTATATCACTACCACACCTGTTAGCCAAGAGCTGAACCCAAACGCCCAATGGCTGTAATGTTCATGCTACCTGCATAGACTCCCTATTTGAAAATGCAAGACACAGCACCAAATACTCTGAAAACACACACAGAATTGACTTTCTTTTGAAGTCTAGCGTTTCAGAAGATGATTTCTGTTTTTTATGTCATTAAAACAAAGCTACCCTCAGTCCCCATGAAACCAAGACCCAGTGAGGTTTTGCGACTGTGGACAGGTACACGGGTGCCTTTGAGCAAATTGGTGAACCGTTTGCCTGGGAACAGTTTTTGTGTGAAGTTTCTCACCACCAGTGTGCTCAATTCACACCACTCAAGCCTGGAAGTGCTCATGTGGTACATATGGAGCCCTTTCCCGCTTGGTCTGTTTGAATAAAGATGCCAGTCAAAGAAAAGGGGACGAGGGTCTATTCACCGTGTCTTATAAGAGTTTGAATTTCTGCATGCAAGCCAGTCCTCGCCATTGAAAGCAGAGTAGCTGGAGAGATCATGCCAAGCATTTTTAAAGGTGGGCGTGGGGCGGGCATAGCAATGTCTCTCAAACCTTTTGTCCCTGTAATGCTTACTATGCGGTGTGGGTTTTCAAATAATGCAGAAACTCCGATACACGTGCTAGAGCGTAGACACTTGGGGGGAGCTTTTTGATACGTGGTACGGCAGGTTTCGTCTGTGTTTAAGGTGGAAGCACTTTTGGCAGGCGCTCATCCTCTTGAGCAGCTTAGTGTGTCTTTGTGCCACCCTCCTCCTCCGTTTGTCCTCCGAGTCGCTGGGTGGTCACCCTCGGGAAGGAGGATCACGGTGCATTTGTCTTTCCCACCGCCTTGTGGGATGACAGCACTGGGCTGTGTGTGCGGGTGAAGCCCTGCAAAGGGGGGGGGACCATTCTACATTATCCATGACTTCTCTCTGTGCTACTGGAGTACTTCAGCCCGACCAGTGCCTCCTGTTGTAGAAGCACCTTGTTCTCTGTGCCAGCCAGCCAGGGTGGCACAGTGAGCTAACCGTCGGGCTGGCGCTTCGAACCCACTAGCCACCGGACACAGAAGGGGCGATCTTCCATAAAGATTGACAGCCTCAGGAACCATGTGGGCGGATTCTCCTGCCTCCTAGTGCAGCTGTGAACCTGAATCTGTTCCCCAGCAGGGGGTTTGGTTTTGGTTGGTTCTCTGTTCATGAATCTTTCCAAGTAGCCCAAGAAGGTATTTTTCTGTGTGCTTACTTAGGTAATAAATATTCTTTATCTGCGGAAAAGATGAAAGTATGATTTACAGAAACCTCAAAGTTGTTTAAAGGCATTAGCTTGGTGGATTTCTAACTAAAAACTTTCAAACGCTCTTGGCAAGTTGAAGAGCCATATCAAGCAAGCTTCCTTTTTTTAGCATGTCCCATTTGAGATTTCAGCAGTACATATTATGTAACGTGGGGAACATTTCTTTTGTGAATGTTTACTGCTCTTTTAGTTATAATTGTTCATTGTAAGAAAGAGTTGAAATATGATGAACTGGTTTGTACCATTAAAATGAAGATGAAAAGCCACAGGCCATTCACAAGGGGAATGCTAATGATCTGGTGTGGGATCCAAGTCCTTGTTAGTCCAGGAAGCTTCCTGTCTGCTCCCCTGGGCTGGGCCTCACCTCACTGCCCTGTCCTTAACATCCCCTAAAGACCCTGATGTTCACATAATCGAGTAGACACAACCAGTCTGTATGCGGATCTACTGGGTGGCCTGGGGCTCCTGTCTCCAGTACTGTCTGTGTGCGGTGAAGTCCCTGTGTGGCACCAATGGTTAAGGACTTAGCTCCTAACTAAGAGCTTGGCGGCTCGGAGGGCCTGGGATGCTTGGGGGGCTCGATCAAGGGCAACATAGCCAAAAGGAAATATCAAAACTGGAATGACAGCTGAACATGATAGTGGGGTAGGAGGAAAGTAAAAAGAAATAGAGAAAATAAGTGGGAGGCAAAGGACACTTAGAGAGGTCTAAATACCGGCATGTGTATCTGTAAATACATTTATATATAATGATCGTGGAATAGGTCTATGTATATATATTTATTTATAAAGTATTAAGGCAGCAGATGGACACTGGGCCTCCACTCAAGTACCCCCATCAAAGCAAGGACACTTTGTTTCTACTAACACGGCACTCTGATGTTCACCTTCCCTGACATGATCGCTGAAGACAAATGGGTGCATAAGCAAATGTGGTGAAGAAAGCTGATGGTGCCCAGCTATCAAAAGATCTAGCATCTAGGGACTTAATGACTTGAAGAGAAACAAAGTATCATCTAGCTGAGAAGCAACAAAGCCCACATGGAAGAAGAACACCAGCCTGTGTGATCACGAGATGTTGATGGAATCCGGTATCTGGCAACAAAGACCCAAAACACAACAAACGAACAAAAAACGTATCAATGGGAATGAGGGGAAGGCAGAGTGGAGAGCCAAAGCCCATCAGTAGTCAATTGGGCACCCCCTGTCAGAAGGGCCACAAGGAAGAGAAGAGCCAGACAGGGTGCAGTATAGCACCAATGAAACACACAAACTTCCTCTAGTCCTTTAATGCTTACCCCCTACTCCCTTCCCCACTACAAATCTTACAAATCTGGCTAGACCAGAACATGTATACAAGGCGAGGTAAGAGTTCGCAACACTGGGAATCCAGAACAGATAAGCCCCTCAGGACCAATAAGGGGAGCAGTGACACTAGGAGGGTAAGGGGTAACAGATCACAGTAATCGACGTATGGCTCCCTTCCCAGGGCGACAGACACAGGAAAGTGGGTGAGGGGAGACAGCAGTCTGTGTAAGACATGAAAAAATATATATAAATTATCAAGGAGACATGGAGGGAGGGAGTGGAAAAAAGCTGATTCCAGGGGCTCAAGTAGAAAGAAAATGTTTTGAAAAAGACGACGACAAATGGACAGATGTGTTTGACACAAAGGATATATGCATGGATTGTGATAAGAGCTTTAAGATGCCCAATAAAATAAAATTAAAAGATAAAAGAACTTGGTGGCTCACACGAGCACCTTCGAAAGCAGACTTAGGGATCTGCCTTTTAAAATCAGCCGTCCAGACCCTGTGGAGCACACACATGGGTGATGTCTGTCAGAATTGATTCAGTCGTCACTGTATTTTTTTTTTTTTTTGGTCTCTGATAGCATCTTCACCTCTAAAAAGGTCCACGTGGCTGTTGTGAAGGTTAATGAAGACAGTTCATGAAAGGAGCTAGCATAGCGTAACCACCGATGTTGTCAGTGGGTCTGAATCGCTCCTCCATCCTGCCCTGTAGAAGCAAGCGCAGGCTGCGCTCACTGTCCAGATAAATTGCTTGGATTGGCACCGACTCGCCCCGCCTTCCAGCCTTGTGCTCCCTGAGCTGGCCTTCATTTAAACAAATTGCATTTTCTGCTCCAATCTTTTTACTTTGTCAGCGGCACCCTTGCCCTTTGCCTCTGGCTACTGAAATGTCTCTTGTTGAAGCCCAGGAATGGTGGGAGAGTGTCTGGGAGTCTCCATCAGGTGCCAGGCGATCTTCATTGTTGTCGGGTCGCTGTTGTTTCTGGGCCTTTTCCGTAATCGTGTGCTTACTTCCCCATGCACATGGATCTGCTCATGCACATGTCATAAGATGAAACTAAAAATGTTTACTTACCTCTTTGATCTAACTCCACGGTCTCGTTCACAATGCCAATCCTTGTTCTGAATGACTCCTAGAATCTGGAATGACAGAATCACTCTTTTGCCTTATCCCATAATGTAGACATAACAGCTACTGGAAAATCCCACCACCACCTTTGTGTCCTTTGCCCAAGAGGTAAATAGTTGACTTCTTGGGTTTTAATTATCACTTGTTTCTCACTCTGTCATTAAGCCACAACTCAGTACATATTGAAATTGATTTGTCACGTTTACTTTTGATGTTTAGGGATTTTTTAATTTAAAAAATTCATTTCAGAGAGTATTTGAAAAGTTTTAAAATGGGAACAAAGTATAATCAAGTAGTCCTGCATCTATCTCTGCCATCTCCTCTGTAACAAGTACCATTTCAAACAGGGCTGATCCTTCCAATTTCCTTTTTACCGTATGCACAGGTGCTGGGCATGCGTGCGTACATGTGTCCTCACGAGGAGGCTTCAGGAAGTCCGTGGCAGCATGGAATGAAACGATTATGGAGTGTGTCCACAAGTTCTGTAAAGCCTCTGTGTATATATAAATATATGTGTCTATCCGTGTTATCATGTATTAAAAAACAATAAAACACTGCCATAAGATTAGTTCAGCTCAGAGCACACCTATGGGACAGAGTAGAACTGCCCCTTGGTTTTCAAAGCTGTAATCATTTATGGGACTTAACATGCCACATTGTTCTCTCACAGAGCCTCTGTGTATATATAAATATATGTGTCTATCCGTGTTATCATGTATTAAAAAACAATAAAACACTGCCATAAGATTAGTTCAGCTCAGAGCACACCTATGGGACAGAGTAGAACTGCCCCTTGGTTTTCAAAGCTGTAATCATTTATGGGACTTAACATGCCACATTGTTCTCTCACAGAGCCACTGGTGAATTCAAACCTCTGCCCTTTTGGGGATAGCAGCCGTTGTGCCACCCGGGCTCTTCACAGCATACAGATAGAACATGTGCACATACATGCGCATATATGTGTACACTGACCGACGGTTTTCATTCCTAAAGGAAAGGCAGCCAGTTTGGTTGCACTTTAACAAACAGATTAACTTTTTGCCTTGGGGAAGAAGACTGTAGCAGAAGAGGCTGTAGCCCAGTGGGTCTCAGCCTCCCTCATGCCGCAGCCCTTTCATACAGCTCCTCGTGTTGTGGTGGCCCCCATCCATACCATTATTTTCGTTGCTACTCCGTCACTGTAATTTTGTTATTGTTATGAATGGAGCAACCCCTGTGAAAGGGTCGTTTGACCCCCAGAGGGGTCACGACCCCCAGGTCGAGAACTGCTATTGTGGCCAAAGAGGTTGCATTGCTTTACGAGCGATATTTTTCGCTGCTTGTTTATTTTAAATCATCATAAACTCTTACTTAGTGTGCTTTATAATTTGGTAGCATTTCTTTCCATAATTATACATGTTTATAATTATACTTTAGCAGTCTCACAAGAGAACCCCTGTGGCTTTCTGGAAAATTGTTCTTTTATGTAAACTTGCCCAGATGAGTTATAGTTGGAACCGCCCTCCCTGGTTTCCAGATGAGTTCAAACACGGCGGAGGGACTTTCCAAATGAGCAAAGCGTGCCGTTGCATGTGGTTAGCTCGCACAAATGGAAGTGACGGACCCAGCTGTCGCCGACTAGTGAAGCAGCCCAGGGTGTTAAAAGTGGTCATTGGAAATTCTGGCTTCCTGTTTGTAAACGGCTTTAGATGAATAAAGAACAGACTTCAGTGGTATCAGCATCTGGCCCTAGCAGTTTTTCTCTTATTTTAGATAGTTTATTACATAAGAAGGCCGTAACCAATACATGGTAGATAATGTTTGCTTATGAAGGATGCATTTTCATAATATGTCTTTGAAATGAACAACAATATCCTTTTAAACCCTCCATATACCCTATATACCCTGTGTACACGGGTCAGTGGTACCCCAGTGAGGTACAACATCTCGCTGCCCCGTTCCTCCCCCCACCCCCCGAGGTAACGGGACGAGCGCCCGATATCTCACGGGTGATTGCCGTTTCTCTGCTGTTCATTCAAAGCCCCACTGACACTGCAGAGCTTTGAATGTTTGTTTACTCACATCTAACCAGTCAGAACTGTGGACGGCTCCAATTCGCAGAAATACCCGTAGTGAGATTCACTTATGCTGGCAGCTGAACTGGTAAGGATGTGTCTGTGGCTGTGCTCTGTCGACTCCCCCTCACCCCCTCCTCCCGGCTAACATGTCGTGGGGGGTGGAGGTGGGATGGGGTGGCATTACCATGGAAGTTCTTTTTCAAAGTCTTATTTTTTTATCCTATTAAAAATGGATACTCTTAAACCAAAACAAAAACACCAGTCATATGAGGCAGGTTTCAGAATGCAGGTTGTGTCAAGAGCAGAAGAGAGGAATAACAGTATTGCAAGTAGGGAATTCTGTGTTGACGAAAAGCAAGTGAGGGAGTGGCGGAAAATGAAGGCTGACTTGGAACAGATTCCAAAAGCTAAAAAAGCTCGTCGTGGTTTAATGTCTTTTTATGGGGCTCTACAGAGTGAATTGCATAAATGGGTTATGGAGCGTTGTCAAAATGGTTACTGCGTAACACACATGGGAATCTGCATACGTGCTCTACAAATGGCTAAGGATGACAAATATAAAGCATCAGGTATTGAAATGTTTGCTGCGTCAGCAGGAAGGTGTACCCGCTTCATGAATAGGTTTGGCCTACTAGGTTTGAGACAAAGAACAAAGATTTCCCAGAAATTGTCACAAGACCTTGAAGAAAAATTATGTCATTCCAGTCATTTATTATAACACAAAGAAGGATTTATAATTATGACCTGGCAGATATTGGGAATATGGATGAAATTGCCATGACATTTGATCTTCCAAGCAACAGACCTGTGGCAAGTTTAGGAGAAAAAAAAAACATTTTTCTCAAAACCACAGGAAATGAAAAAAACAACAACCACTTTACATTTGATCTATCATGTTTGGCTAATGGAACTAAGCTGTGTCCTGTCATTATTTTTAAAAGAAAGACCTTACCTAAAAAGATTAATTTCCCACCAAGAATTACTGTGTATGCACATGTTAAAGGCTGGATGGATGAAGACGGAACAAAAAAATGGCTAGAAGAAATTTGGAAACGACAACCAGGAGCAGCCTTAAAGAAAAAGCCATCGTTACTTGTTTGGGATATGTTCAGAGTCCACCTATCGGATGACATAAAAATATTGGCAAAATCTAGTAAAGTTACTTTAGCCATTATTCTGGGTGGGCTTACCATCTGTACAACAGCCTCTGGATGTATCTTTGAATAAGCCTTTTAAAGACTGTGTGCTAAGTATGTGGCATGAATGGATGTCATCTGGTCAAGCCTGACTAACAAATGGAGGAAATCTCATGAAGCCTGACATAGAGTTAATAGCAAAGTGGGGTTGAGATGCATGGGAAGATTGGTGCAACGTGCCTTCCAGAAATATAGTATTAGTAATGCTATGGATGGCAGTGAAGACTGCGCTTTGTATGAAAATGACAGCAGCGATGGTGATGACGGCGATCTCATTGAGGACAGCTTCTATGATGACCTCACACCAGCTGAAGCTCTGCATTGGGATACGGATGATGATGAGGAATCCAGTTTTGAAGGATTTTAACTCTACATTTTAGCTTGGTTGCTGATTGAGCTCAGGGAATAGTACTCTTAAGATATCATTGTTGATACCTTATTGTTTTTGTTGAACCTATTTTCCGCTTACTATGCTGGTTTACTAATGTTAAATGATTTGTTGTCCTTTTATTTATGTTTTTATTTAAAATAAATATTTAAGTATATTACCTCACTGATGTCTCAACTTTTAGTAAGTTTATTTTCATTTGTTTTGATTATTGAAACTCACCAATAGCTTCTGCATGTCCCACCCTAGGCTTATACTCGAGTCGATCAGTTTTTCTGGTTTCCCAAGTAATAATTAGGTACCTCGACTTATACTCGGGTCAGCTTATGTTGAGTATATATGAGATGGTTATCTTTCTCCCCTCCTCCATCCTTCGTCTCTCCCTCCCTCAGTGCCCTATCCCAATTGTCCGTGTGACTTGAAAATGCATTCTGTGACAGGAACACTGGCGGCACTGTCAGGTAAATATGCTAGACTCAAGGTCAGTGGCAGAACCCACCAGCTGCTCCAGAAGGGAAAGATGAGGCTGTTTGTTCCCATAAAGATCTACAGCCGTGCAAAACCTATATAGAGACTTGATGGCAGTGGGTTTGGACTTTTGGCTTTTTGATGATTAGGAAATTATGCTATGGAGATGTATAACCGACGGTCAGGAGGCAGTTTCTCGGGTAGGTGAGGGTTGCTGTTACTGCAGTGTTGGCAGTGAGTTGATGTTCGTTATTGGTAAAGCTGCACGCCTGCTTCATTTTATAACGATATATTTTTATCCCGCATCAGACGACTTGGTGATGCTGCTTTCATTCACAGCCCCACATTGGGAAACATCTACGAAGACACTTGTCTGTAGTCTGCGTGTTTCCGAATGCAGACTTCACCAGAGACCAGTACAACACTGTACATATTTCCTAGCTCAGTGGTGTGTAAGAGTGTTTTGTTTGATGCAGCTAGCCAAATTTTACTTGCAGATTTCTGGTTCAAACACTTATAGTCTGTATTAGAAAGAGAGTGGGGTGTTTCTCCTGGCCGCACCACAACATGAAGCTTAGGAAGGATAAAGCGGGAAGACCAGCAGCATAGGAAGGTGCTCTAAGCTTGGAAGGGAAGGCTGCTTGTATCAGGCAGCAGCCCTGCTGATCAGCTAGCCCGAATGCTAGGTTTTCCAGAAAACCAGGGAACAGCTTTACTAGGTGTCTGATAATCTGATGATTTTCTGGCTCTGAGGAAAGGCTGGGGAACAGGAGACGCCACAGCCCTGGACAAGGCAGAATCCACTAAAGGGCACACGTGAACCCCAAGGGAAAACAAAGTTTCCATTTCCTAGCTTTTTATGGCTCGAAACAGAACCAAGCAAAGAAAAAAATGACACAAGAGCACAAGATAGACAATACAAGTCTCAGATGTGCAGTGACTTCTAACTTTTCAGTCATGAGTGAGAATACCATTGGACATGGTGCCTGTTCTGGATTTAAGGGAATTTTAAAACATAATCACATATGTAGGATTATAGAAAAGGAATGAGGGGATATGTCTTTTTAGGACAGAAATGTAAGCTATCACGTGCTATTATCATAAAATTGATGATCTTTCCTTTCTCCAGTTTAGGCAGAGCCTGCTGGGATTGCTCACAGCTCTCAGCACCACATACAGAGCCTCCTCTATTCACTGCCCATTGTCTCTCCCCCTTCTGCAGTGCAATCCCTTCTCTTATTTGAGAGGGTTTCAGAAGGCACTGAAAAGGTTTCTTTCCACTTTCCCAAAAAGTTTGTGGAAAAACTCCAGTAACTCTTTGTTCCATTTTTCCATGAACTTTTTGAAGACCCCTTATATCTTGGGTGTAGAATTCTGCCCAAAATGGATTGGTTGAGTTGCAGTTTACTCTGTGTTTGGTCTGTTCCATGCACCTTGTAGGGAATGGTTAGTTTATCATACCAATAGTGGGAAACTACCCAATAAGGATTGAATGACATTGTGGGGATTGTTTGGTGTGTGGCTCAGCTAAGGGCTGTGCCTTGAATTTGAAGACAAGAGCTAATCCCACATAGATTAAAAAGGCCCTAACACCCCCAAAAAGCTCAGAGTGGAGCATCCGCTTTAGACCCAGGGTCCCTGTGTAGAGAGCCTCCCCGACCCAGAAAGGAGAGCTGTCACACTGAGAATGGGCCCAGGCCACCAGCCACAGCAGCAAGCGTGATAGAGACCAACCGCGGAGGAAAGGTCAGGGGCAACGTGAGAGGGGAACACCTTGGGACTAACCATGGCTGTTGTGGGCTTGCTTCTGGAGCGGAAGAGCTGGAATATTTGGCCAGGCAAGTCTGAGGTTGACAGGACTGGGATAAGGGCCCACCAGTAGGCATGCCTGAGGAAAGGATCTGGCTGGTGGGTTAGTGGGTTATGTGCCGGGTTACTAACTGCAAAGTCAGCAGTTCAAACCCACCAGCCCCTCCATGGGCAACAGAGAAAGATGAG
Organism: Tenrec ecaudatus; assembly: GCF_050624435.1. NCBI lineage: Eukaryota > Metazoa > Chordata > Mammalia > Afrosoricida > Tenrecidae > Tenrec > Tenrec ecaudatus. The sequence continues at coordinate 304,334,080 of NC_134530.1, read as the reverse complement.
CATTCTGCTCTCTTCAAGATTTAGCACAGGAAACCCACAGGGGTGGTTCTCACGTGCTCGCTGCGAGGCAAAATCCGTTTGGCAGTGAATTGTTTTTTCGGTTTTGAAAAGAATTTTGAGTAGGCGCGCCAAACTAAGAAAAGCTACATTAGTTCGGGGTTGTGCTGCTCCTGTCTTCTGAGTTCCTTCCAAGTTGATCCTGACCACAATCAGCCTCGCATCTGTGAATGTGGCCTGTGAGACCAGTGTGACAGGCAGTCAGTGGTCACACACAGCAGAGAAGTAGCGTGCACGTGGTGAAACGGCTGGTGTCAGAACTGAAGAATTAATTTGGAGAGCAGTGCGTGACCTCATGGGAACCAGCACGGTTCCAATGGCGGTTCTCTTCTCTCCTCCTGATGCAGCTTTTCCTTCCTATGAGAAAATGTCCGATAACATGAACTAGTTATTAATATATGTTCACTGTAGGTGGTTGACAAAATCTGACAAAAGTGACCATCACTCCTAATAATTGTACCACCCAGAAAGGATTACTATGACCAGTTTACTGTATTTCATATGCAAATGTACATAAATAGGTACATACATGCATGTTGGTATACAGGTCTCTGGGCAGTACAGATGGTTAAACGCTGAATCATTAACCAAAGATTGGTGGTTGAGACCCCCCCAGAGGCCCCTCAGAAAACAGGCCTGGTGATCTGCTTCCACATGGGCAGAGCCTTGAAAACCTTGTGGAGCAGCTCCATGCTAACCCGCCGGGGCTTGCTGCGAGTCAGAACACCTCCGTGGCAAGTGAACAGTGTGGACACGCATACACACATCTGTATCTAGACCATACATGAACATTTACATGTGAACACATAATTACACACACATTTTAAAACACTTGAAATCATACAACATATATTTTGCGGTGTTTAGTATTGTGCTATCCTTAGTATTTGCCCAGGTGTCTGAAATTCCTTATCAGTGTCAGTTTCAAATAACTACATATTATTGCATCACCTGACTTTGCCCTAATTAATCTTCTCCTATTATAGGACCATTGCTTTACTTTTTTGATTTTCTAATTAGCCTACATGAGATATCCTGTTATTTGATTGAAAACATGTTGTTTCCTGTGCTCTAAAATGTCTTATCCCTTAAGACCAGATTTGGGGTTCTTGTTCTGTTTTTATGTCTATTCTGCAGTGATTCAAAGAAAATACTTTCCACATTTTCAAGAGAAGGTTATCTTTGTTAGGTTCTGTGTCATCTCTTTTTCACTCTTGCGAGAAATGTTTGCTGGCTATTTGCTCCTACATGCTTAGTCTTGACCACAATGCAAAGCAAGATGGAAAAGTGCACGCCTGTGAGAGCATTCAGTATTAACTAGGTACACAAGTTAATAGAGAATTAACCTCGCAGTAAATGGTGACAAAGCAGAAGTTAAAGTGTGCTATTGTACTGGGGGAATCTACAAAGGGAATTCTTCAATTAAGAACATTCGCATTACTTTCATTTTTTGTGTCCATTTAAAATGAGGTAAAATCAAAATGCTAAGCAATCATAGAAACATTTTAAAGTAAGAATATCAAAATGTGAAGCTGTTGTTTCCAGACATAGTCTTTTTCTAGGTCTATATGAACGGGCTTCAAAGTTTACAGGGAAATGGAATTAAAAGATGAAGACATTTTTTTCCTCAAACTTGTTGAAGTTGCATCATATACTTCTGAAGGTTGTATTTTAGTTCTGTAATCCTTCTTGGAATTCTGTGATGTACACCATGCCAAAATGACAGTTTTTACATCCTTTGGGGACCCAAATCATGTTCGTTTGCAGCATTCTTTGCCTGAAGGGACAAGTCCAGGGCTGTACGGTAGATGAGGTCAGGTAGTCCAGCAAAATTCTTAAAGGACAGCCCTTGCTCCTTCATAGAAACAGCAGGTGTCATGATGGAACAAACTTTTTGGTTCAACTTTCCTGGCCTTTTTCCTCATTAATGCAGTTTTGAACTTTCCTAAACTTCTTTCTGATAAGCCCAGTGATGGTCTTGTGTCCTGTGAGAAAATCCGCCATGATCATCCCTCTGGATCAGCGGTTCTCAGCCTGTGCGTCATGACCCCTTTGGGGGTCGAATGACCCTTTCATAGGGATTTCCCGATTTCTAACAGTAGCAAAATTACAGCTATGAAGTAGCAACGAAAATGATTTTATGTTGGGGCGGGTCACTGCAACACGAGGAGCTGTATTACAGGGTCGCAGCACGAGGAAGGTTGAGAGCCCCTGTGGAGTCTCACGGAACAGTTGCCATCATATGCTGAACTAACTTCTCGGTCTTGAATGTCATGGCCTAACAGATTCCCCCAGAAGCCCCTGGTTTGATTGTACCTTGCTCTCTGGATCATTGTGGTAAATTGAAGGCTTGTCCCCAGTGATGTAAAAAATAATCCATAAAATCATCTTCATTCACTGTGCTCTTGCTGGTGATGCGATCACGCCCCCTGCTTCTCAGTGGCCTCGCTTTATACAGGAAGGCATTTTTGGGAACCCACTTTATACAAGGTGGCAATGTAGGGAATCCTGTTCACAATTCCTCACAGGTGGGTCCTACTAGTATTGACCCCCCCCCCCCACCTTCTTACCAGACCCGTGCAGGGGAAGGTTTTTTGGTGGGAGTTACATCACTACAATCAAATTTCACTCAAACATAATAATCTGTTCTCTGCCCCTGGAGTGTATCTTACAATGTACATATGACCTGGGTGACCCGTAGGCATAGGCCTCTTATTAATCTTAATCTCCCAGGCTTTTCCTAGGCCACTCCAGAATGTTTCCTTTCTCCTCTCAGCTGTGGCATATAATTCATTTCCTCTATTAGAAGTTACAGTAACCAAGAAAACTGATTTATAACCGCTACTAAGGTCAGAGCTTAATCGCACACTATTCCTGAAATGCCCTCCAAAATGGAACTCAAAACTCACTGCCATCTACTTAATTCCGATTCAACAGACGTACAGAGCAGGGTTCTTTGGATTCCCAAGATTGTCAATCTTTGCCGGAGTAAAATGCCCTTTCTCATGAGGTGATTTCAAACTACTGACCTTACGATTAGCAGCCCCAAAGCACATCACCAGGGCATAGTGAATTCCCTCTCTAGAGGAGACTAAACCATCCTCTTGGATGGACATTTTATTTGTGAGCTGGAATTTTTGTTAGCAAATTTTAGGGAATATATTAAATGATTTCAGCCTGCCATTTAGATTTGAAGTATGAGATTCTTTCACCTCAATGCAAAAGCAGTCTCACGATTATGATGCAAGTTAAACCCCAAATAAGCAAAATGATACAGGTGTGTTATGGCTGTCAGGCCCATGGTAGGGGTCTTATTATAGCAATACTGTTTATAATGATAGCACACTGCATGGCCAAGAGGACCTTTACTTGTGGACTCCTCATGGGATAGAGAAGTTAATGCTTGCTCAAGAATTGTCTGTCTCGTCAGAGAGGCTTTAAGACTGTTCTTCTAGAAGTCCAGCAGCCCTAGTGGCACGGTGAGTCACACATTGAGCTGGTAACTGCAAGGTCAGCGGTTGGAAACCACCAGCTGCTCTGTAGACGAAAGACGCGCTTTCTACTCCTGTAAAGATTCCTGGGAAGTGTCAGAGACCCGCAAGAGCACTTGTTACCTGTCCGGTAGGGTCACTAAGGGTTGGAGTGGACTTGTTGGTAGTGAGTTTGAGGCTTGAGTTTTTAGAGGTCCAGGTTAGATTTAACTTTGATCTGGTACAAAGTTTGGAAGAACACTGAGCCTTAAAAGAATTATTTTTCTCTGTCTGTCAGACAGGGCAAGACATGACAGAATAGTAATTTATAAATTATCAAGGGCTCATGATGGAGTGGGGAGGGAGGGGGAAAAATGAGGACCTGATGCCAGGGGCTTAAATGGAGAGCACATGTTTTGAGAATGATTGGGGCAGGGAATGTACAAATAAATGTGCTTTACACAACTGATGTATGTATGGATTGTGATAAGAGTTGTATGAGCCCCTAATAAAATGATTAAAAATAAATAAAATAAATAAAAGGATTATTTCACGAACACCCAGAAGTAAATACTATGGAGCAGAAAATAAGTGTAGGTGCCCTTGAAATTTATGTGCAGGTGGAATAGAGTGAAACCTGGGAGGTCAGTCTGGGGGAGGAGGGCAGGGCAATGGGAGAGGATTCGAAGGGGAAGCAGACAATGTCTTGAATTTACTGACTGTGCTGTTCCATCTGAAAAGAGAAGTCAAAAGGTGAATATAATTAATCAAACCTTTGCTTTCCCTCAGGTTCACAACAACTGTTACCATGTAACCTCATTTGCTCTTTCTTTATCTGTCCATCTATCCATCCATCCACCCACCCATCAATCCATCCATTCATCCATCCATCTTGTTTTCTGGTTTGGGGTACATTTGAAGGTACATACACTGAAGCCATTGACTTTTGTTGATTTTTGTATAGCTACCTCACTGAATTCTTACTCATTCTTACTGATGAAATTGTGCTTTTGGGATTTTTCTAATTAGATTATCATATCACTTTCAAATCAGTTATTTTATTTCATACTCTGTCTTTTTAAACCTCTTCTAAAAACTCTTCTTTTAATGCCTTGTCCAGGGCCTCGCAGGAAGTATTGAATAATAGAAGTAAGGCTGTACTGACATTAGTCGGAATACTCTTAGAGGTCTCAATGAAATATGATGATTACAATTGGCTCCCTGTGGATACACTTTACATAGGTTCAGAAATTACCTTCTAATCATGTTTTGGTAGTAAAGGGTATGGGATCTCTATCACTGTATGGCTTTAATTGAGAGTCTACCCCCTTTATTAGTGTGTAGGAATACAGTTCTGCTTTCGAGAGAAATCCTACTTAGTGTTGGTTTTTAAAATTATTTCCAGGGCTGCTGTGTTTAAAATGGATCAATGAAAGTAAATACTGCTGTGGCTAATGAAATACAGATTTATTTAAGAATATTATTTTTGATTACCTGTGTTTCATAAGTCAGATAATAAGCATACAGCCTTCAACAGTACAGATGGTTTTATTTTTGTGTCTTGGCTAAAATGGGGTCTTCACAACTTGAAATGGCTGGGAATAAGTAATCTAAACACTTAAAAAGCAATTCTTTTGCTCCCCCCGGCCAGTTTGGGTAGGAATCTCGTGTCTAGAAGATTATCTTGATCTATACTTACTACAATCTCAGACCCCAAAGGAACCTTAAGCAGTTCTCTAGGCTATCCTGCTGTTCTCTGTTATCAGAGCTTTGCAGAGCGATGATTGTGTCAGAATCTCATGAAGACACTCTGCTAAAGTTTTGCTTTCATTTTTTGCCCATCTGCTGGACATTCGCATTAATCGCATTTTTTATTTTGCTAAATGTTGTGTAAGATGCTGCTGTTTCAAATGAATGGTTTTACAACGGTAAAAAAATGGTGGTGAAGATGAACTGTCTTCATTATTTGAAAGGTGGGAGGGGGGGGAGTTGATACTTGTTCAGAATCCCTCCTAACAATCAGTACTTATGATATAGTGCCTGTAAAATGTGGATGGTCGTGGGTTTAGAGTAAATATAGTCCCATGTGGAGTTGTTATGGCGTCTTCAGTGAGGGAAGACGTTTATCCTTTAATAGCATCTACTCACGCATATTTTTAGAGAGATAGAATAGCTGGGAGACGTTTAAAGAAAGCAATTGATGATTATGTAAATAAAGTTATAGTCCAACCTCCAAGCTGGCTAGTTTTTTGAACTTGATTCTTAAATAAAACCCTAGACCCAAAGATGTTAACAGCTGAAAGGAAGCCCAACAAGAATTCATTTAAATTTTATATATTTTTTTGCTTATCTTAAAGGGCAGATATTGTATTGGCTGTTGGTGATATGAATGATTGATGACACATGGCTCTTCCCAGCAAAGTTTTCTTAGAAGAAAGTGACTGTGTTAGTCCAGGCGGACTAGAGAAACAAATTCGTAAACACGCATATGTGTATAAGAAAGAGCTTTATATACAAGAGCAATTGAATATGGAGAACACATCCAAGCCCAGTCCAGGTTAAGTCCATAAATCCAATAGTAACCCATATGTTCATTACCAGTCTATAAATTCTTCAGACTCACACAACCAATGCAATGATGCCTAATGCAGGAAGATCACAAGCCAGTGGGTGGAAAGTCTTGTGGATCCAGTGGCAGTGGAAGCATCTCGGACTAGTGTAGCTCCATGTGTCTTCTCAACAGAAATGTCTCGCAGGGAGTGTGTGTGTCCCGCCACCAGTGAGCTGTTTATCCCCTTAGCACTTCCAAATGAGGTCATCAAGTTGTGATCTGATTGACAGGCTCAATTCCACCCCTTCACTCTTAAGTTTCAAATTGACAACAGATTATGTAACTACCACAGTGACCCTAATAAACAAAAGCCCTTGGGGAACACTCAGTTCTGATGTGGAGCCCTTGGCAGGAGGTGGGCACTCAGTTTTTGGTGTGGTCACAGCAGAAGGACCAGGTAGCCGAGATCCCCAGTGTGCTGCAGTGGTGGTGGTGGTGGGCTTCCTGGGGCTGAACTCCTGCGTTCCTGCCACCCACTCTGGCACACTCACACCATGGCCTTCAGTGAAAGAAAATGTCAACTAGCAAAACCGAAGGTGGGAGCTGGGTAAATGACAGATGTGTAATTTGAAAGACATGCCGTTTATACTCGTGCTGAAAAACGGGTTCGGCTTACACACGGGTCAGTGGTACCCCAGCGAGGTGTAACATCACGTGGGTGATTGCCGTTCCTCCACTGTTCATTCAAAGCCCAGCTGACACTGCAGGGCTTTGAATGTTTGTTTACTCACATCTAACCAATCAGAGCTGTCCTATGACCTGGATGGCTCATTTTCTCAGAAGTACCCGTAGTGATTCACTTACCCTGGCAGCTGAACTGACTGGTAAGGATGTGTCTGTGGCTGCGCTCCTTCTCCCCTCTGGTCTCTGTGTTAATTCATATGCTGCATTTCCCACCCTAGGCTTATACTCGAGTCAATCAGTTTTTCTGGTTTCCCAGGTAATAATTAGGTACTTCGGCTTATATTGGGATCGGCTTATATTCGAGTATATACGGTAGACGGTCCTATTTTCTTAACTCCATTCTTGGTTTTTTTTTTGGGGGGGGGGGTTGGTTAGAGTTTCAGTGTATATCCTAATAATCATTTGCAATTATTAACAGAGCAATTAATAATTTGAGTCATTCAAATCTGATTATCTTATTCGTTGTATTATAAAATCTTGTACTCTAAAGCTCTGGTCCTCTCTGTGACTCCCAGTCCTTGCTGACCAAGGCTGCTTCCCCAGTCAAGGCTTAGCATGTGTCTGGTTCCCCTCACATACTGCTTTCTCTAGATTTCATGCTCTGGACCTCGACTTCTGTTGTGGGTCCCCTCCGATACCCGAGTGATCCTCTACGCCTGTCCCTGCCACACACAAGCACACTTTTGATTAATGTTTGCTGACCAATCGAATGAATGTTTGCAAATGACCTATTTCCAAGGAGGAAAATGTGTGAGCACCTACAGGACTTTTTAGTGTTTAGCACATTAATTTTATTCTTAGTCATGCCATTGCACTGTTCTCCATGTCAGCATACTATTTTGGGTTCCCACTGCTTTGTCTCTGAGAGGCTGTCTTTTATGGTGGGTATATGACAGGTCATCCCCCCCACCTTGTTGCTGGCCATTAACCATTGAAGTGCTCTTGCTCCATGGTATTTTAATTGGGAATCTTAATATTATGTGGGTGTGGTATGCTAACTAACAAAGGTTAGCATGACATTTGTAAATTTGTCAGTTGCTGTGCATCTCGAGTCTAAGAACGAGACAAGTAGGCTCCAATATAGTTTGTCCAAGCTCTGGAGCCATAGAAAATGTGTTGTGGCTTACAGATCTGTTTCTTTAAAATTTATCTAGGAAAAAAATGGTTCAAACAGCTACAATAAAAGCTGAATTTCCAACAATTCAAGGGTTATCTGTTTAGTTACTCCCCCCACCCCACCTTCCTTTAGGATTATTAACAGAAAACGGACCATTTCGTTCAGAAGTCTAGAAACTAATTGAAAATGCTCTACTTTTCTACATAAACATGAACCGGCAGGAGAAACAATGCATGCATAGTAAGTACCAAGTGTTTTTTTTTTTTGGTTCATCATGATATATGATGGTCTCTCTCTTTTTAGAAAAGCACAGTTAAAGGATGGATTCATAAAGAATGTGTCTGGAATGCCAGCAGGCCCTGATACAAAGGGGGTAGGCTGAGACACTGGCTCAGCAAATACACCTTGGGGATCATCACCTTTGGAGGTCTTAGTCACCTTCTACAAGTGGTCATGCAGATGGATTTTAATGCTGATTTCCCTAAGTTGCTGTCCCCTCCATTACTTGGCTGTTGGGAGGGGGATGGGTGGGGGTGGGTGGGCCCTAAAACACAGAATGTTAAGAATGCACTACTGTTACTTTAAGAAGGGAATTAAGTAGGGAGGGAAAAGGGGGGTATGTTTTGACTGCTGACATTTGTGGCCTCTTTTCATTTGCTTAAGAGGTGGACCAGCTTTTCTGTAGCTACGGTTGCCATGGAGAAGTAGTGGGGGAGGATTCCCAGGACCAGAGTCTGTGAGAGAGCTTACATCTTAGTACAGCTCCTGAATGTGACTTGAAGGGGCAGGGAACTCAGGTGTGCCACAGCACAGATAATGGGGGATGACTGACCTGTCAGTGGCTGGTAATGTGACTGTACAGAGAGCCTTCGTGGTGGCAGACATGTCTGTGGGGGTGCGTGCGGAGTCTCTAAGGGGAAGGGAAAGAACGGTGGCGTGGGTGTATTCCCACCCTTCAGTGTGATTTCTTACACTCTAGATTTGACTACAAGAGTTTAAACATATTAAACTAAATTGGTACCCTGGTTACAATCAGAAGCAGACCAACTTCAGTTGGCATGTTTGCATATAGATAAACGACATTCTAATGGAAATGTACACTCAGAAAAATCTAAGATGGTAGGTTAAACTGGCACAGAGATGTGTGTTACTAACCCTCCAATCCCTGCTATGTGACTGTATATTAGCCACCAGTGTAGCTCGCTATTATAAGAAAGCTGCATCAGTGAAAGTTGTTAGAATATTTCGACATAAAGCATGGAAGAAAATTAGCTGTGTGTTTTATAGATGAATGCGTGTTTGTCTTAAAAGATAAATTTGTAGGATTGTTTGGGGATGATTGCTGTATTAATATGTTTATTAGAAATAATTTTATACCAAGTTATTGACAAGATTAGCTCACAGTGTGATCCGTGTAGAGCTTCTCTGGCTTTGTGGAAATAGTCATCTTTCATTATTCTCATGGAGTCATTGTGGGTAACATCTTTGTTTAAAAACATGGGATTGGTAATTATAACTTAAATTCTTTTAAGTAAATGTCTATTTCTCGTAAGCAAATCATAAAATGTATTATAAACTGACTAAATACTAGGATATTTGTTGGGCTTCTGTTTCCTTATGAAATCTGAATGAGAAATGAATATTAATACTGTCTTAAAATAGCTGAGTCAGAAATAGTTTAGGTGAAGGAATACATTATTTCATTGTTAGACTCATTGACTGTTTCATGCATACTACTACTGAATCATTTTAAGAATGTTAAATAATTATATCATTTAGTCGACAAAGACATCCAAGTAATTTTTTTAAAATGGTGTTATAAGTATCTAGGAAATATATAATGCCACTGGGGATTGGGAATGATGTACAATGTAAAAATTGTATTATGGAATTTACTTGGAGAGTGTTTCTTCACATTAAATTATTTCAGAAATTGTTCAAGAAATGTTTCTTGGAGATATCACATGCATAAACATGTATGTATAGGTATATATATAATACATACGAGTGCATGCAAACACATGCATAACCATAAATATATAATGTGTGTATTGCAGGATTCTTTTCCCCTTAAATGATTGCCGTATTATTTTAAAGTTTTTCATTTCTTTGTTTTTGAAATATTGTATATTAATATTTTTCTAAATATGCTTAAACATAAAAATGTAATAGCTGTTAGGCGTGGATGAAATTAAGACTTTGGGTTAAGCGCTCGGCTGCAGTCTAGAAGGTTGGCTGTTTGAGCTCGACAGCCGCTCTTGGGAAGGAAGAGAGTGCGTCTGGAGATTTCACAGCCCTGGAAACCGTGCGTGGCAGTGCCACTCTGGCCTGACAGGGTTGTTAGCAGTCAGAGTTGACTGGACAACAATGGGTTTGATTAGGTTTTAAACACTTATGCGACCTATGTTTTCTGAATCTTAGGCAATTTTGTGAGGTCAGTGCCACTTCATACCCATTTCCAGATGAGGAAAATAAAGCTTCATGGATGAAGTAACTTGTACAATTTTAGAGATGAGAAGTTGGGCCAGGATTTGTACCTAGGAAAATTTTGTTTTTCCAGAACAAAAGTTTGTAACTACCAGACTTAATGTTTCTTGCACGTCAAACCTGTGGCTTGTGTAGCTTGGCATTGTGCAGAGAGTTTTCTAGCTAGGTGCGGGAACCCAGGGCAGAATCCCCGCTTCACGCGTTAGTCACGTGACATAAGTTAGTCAAGGAAGTTTCATCTTCAGATTTCGAATGGCTGCGTACATTTGAGTACCTTAATTGGGGTACTAACATAAATGCTGCCTCCACCAGATGGTAGTGGGGTGATGGGTAATATATTGTTAAATTGTACAATAGTATAATGTTAAAACCTAAGCTAGCAATGTAGATGATATTTTATTGCTGTGCTTTGGGCTAGATGACAGAGTCAAATAAGGAGTAAAAAGAACACAATTGAAATATTAATGCTAATGATGCTGAGGTGAAGAAATCGTGTAAGCGTTTTACCTAGTGGTTTCTCTACGTCAGCATTACTATCACTTTGGACCAGGTACTCTTTTGATGAGGTGGGTCCCAGGTGAGGCCCCCTTGTTCATTGTTGCATGTTTGACAGCATCCCCACCTTCTGTCTACTTGATGCCAATTACCTCCCCAATGTGACTACCCAAAAGGTCTTAGACATTGCTGTATATATGTCCTGTGGGAGGCAAAATCGCCCTGGTTGAAAGCCACTTGTGGGGTTACATAGGCATTAGATAATTAAATATAATTACACATTGTGGTAAGGACGTTGATGGAAAAGACCAAGATGCTCGAAGGGAGCCAGCCAGAGAGGAGGTTGGCTCGTGTTGGATGGCCCGGCTGCTGTGTGGAGAATGCTCCATAGGCAGAGACTTGGGAGCCTGGCCCAGCAGCTGGGGCAGAGGTCTAGATGAAAGGTAGGGACTGAGATCAGGTGGTGGAAATTTGGCCAGTCTTTTGGAGTCTGAATGAGATAACTTGGGGTTTGCCCACATATTACATTCATGAAAACAAGGAATACAAGATGGATACTGGGCAGTCTTTGAGATGGACTCACCAGCCAATGGAAACTTCTCGGCCATACGTACGTGTTCACCATGTGTTTCTAGCAAAGTTAGAAATTACTGAATGCCCTAGATCTTTGTGAATACTGGACACAAGGAGTCTGAAGCCTGTGACTGCCAGGTGATGAGCATGCCAAGGATCCGCCTGGCTTTCTAGGTTGGGTGTGATCTGGGGGACGGAGGCATCGCCCAGCTCTTCCTTCTTCCCGGATTGCTGCTGTGCCTGACCCTGCCTAGTTTTTTGGTCCTTGGCCCAGAACGTGCTCTTCCAGTACATCCACTGGTAAAGTGAACGAACATCCAAGTTTAACCTTGTCTCTTAGCCTCAGCCCAGGGAATCTTTCAGAATTGGCAAGGCTTTTGAAAATATTAAAGGCACTCACTTAGAAATGGAGATTCTTTAAATATCAAGTCATGGTTTTGATTTTAAGTCATAGTTTTAACGTTTATGGGTTTCCTGTTGTGGACACAGTGATAGATTGAATGACCAAGTGGCAGCGACAGCACCCTAGACCCCTTCTGCACCACAGGATTCAAGGGAACCAGGTGGCAGGTTGTTTTCTGGCCAGCAACTAACCTCTTCAGGCGGATTTCTGGGGCCAGCTCAATGAAGTAAGTCATCAGAAGCAGAACTTACTTCATGGCCTTTTTGCTAACATCAGTGGGTGAAACCACCAAGATTGGTAATTGCAACGTAAATGCTAGAATGACAGGATTTTAATGCCAATTACCTCAGCAGTGATGATAAAACTTTTTCGTTTTCCCTCCTTCAGGAAGCTTTGGAATCTCAGTTTTATGGAAAATGGAAATCCGTAGGACGAAACATTAAATAACGATGGATCAGTGGTGTGGGTTCTGAAGAATGCGTAGGAAGGAAAGAAACTGTTTCTTTTCTGGGTCTATCAATAACCGTATCTGAGATTGGGACTTAAGCTGGTCACGAAAAATTGGTGAAGGGTGAATAAATGCCAGGGCCAAGGAATCCGTGACTATGCTTGATCCTGACTCTAGAGGTTATCATTCTGGGGTGGTAGAGGCATGGAACTAAGCTGTTTAATGTCCGCGCCCGCATGTGCCCCGTGTCTGAGAGGATCCTGTGCTGTTGGTGCACCTTGTAGTGGCCTCTGTTGACATGGAAGGTCAGGGATTGTCAGATGAGGCTAGGCACATGTGAAAGCCAAACAAGCCTGCTGCCATCTTGTCAATTCCAGCTCATTGTGACCTAGAGTGACCCACAGGATTTCCCAGGTTGAAGTGAATGGCCTTGTTCTCCTCCTCTGGAGTCAGCAGGGGTCTGAACTGCGACTCTTCCATAGCTGACCTATACTTTGCAAATGGGCCACTGCAATTTAGCTGCTGTTGGTGGCATTTCCCACACCGGCGCTCTGGAGATGAGGGTGCCGGGATGAGGCAAGGCAGGCGAGGCTTTCCAGGCAGTCGAACCGTGAGGCCCGGAGAGAGAATTGTCACGAGAAGGAGCACTGTGAGTGTGAAGCAGCAGTGGCCGAGACCTAAGTAGGTGTGCCTCGCGCAAGACAAGATCTTCCAGAAGAGGGATTCTTGCACTGGTAGGAGGCTGTGTGGTCTCTGTCTCAGATTTTAAAACGCATGTGTCCGTTGGATATTTTGGTAGTTCAGTGAACATGGGAGGCAGCTTTCAAAAGTTCATGGAAAAATGAATTTTAAAGATACTGGAATTTGTCCATGACCTTTCTGAAACTAACATAAGCCTTCAGCATGCTGAGGAGCGCCTCCTGCCCCGGTGACCCTACAACACAGGCTAGAAGTGCACCCTGGGTTTCTGGGGCTGTGGGGAGCAGAAAGCCCCCCGCTTTGTCCTCTGGAGCAGCTGGTCCCTTTGAATCTCTGACGTTGTGGTTAGCAGCCCAGGGCTCCAGTTACATGTTAGCATATTTTCACCCTGATTTCCCTGACTTGGTCACTAAAAGCAAACTGCAGCAGCTGATAAATGACCAGAAAGCTATTTTGGGTTTGACCACAGAAAATCCATACATATGGAATTACAAGCTTAATTACTGTTATTTTTGACAGGAGTCCATGGATGGAAGTGTTACATAGCCAAGTATTTCCTTTGTGAAAGCAACGACATTTGTTCTTCATGTCAATTGTGATGAATCCCCAAAGCACAGGCATTTTTGAGTGCTTGGACTATACCTGCTTAGATTAGGATTTTTTTGCGTTATAAAATGTATCATAACTATTTTGTTCAGAACAACTTAAAAATAACAGCTCGATGTTACCATTACATCCTATGAGTTATTATTTTAAGGTAACAACGAAGAGTTATTATTTTACGACGACAATGAAAATGACAGTGCACCCATACTGGGTATATTTCGGACAAAATACTTTTGAAATGAACCCAGGCATACAATGCATATACAGAATGAACTGTTGTTAGACCAATAAGCTAATGAGTTTGAACGATAATGTCAACGTTTCCTAAAATACAATTTAATGCATTTTAATCAGATTTGGTAGCACGGTTTATAAGTGATATTAATATTAAAATCAGTTCAGGGCATTTATCTGAGCATATTGATTGGATGATCTTTTTGTCTCTTTTGCCACTTAAGTTGGCAATCCATTTTGAATTACATTTTTTGAAAGATAGGTATTTTTTTTACCCATAGTCATGCATTTATCCAGAAATATCTTATTTCCCCAACATTCTGAGGGATAATTTTGCTAGCTATAGAAATCTAGTTCGACAATTTCTATCCTCTAAAAACAAACAACTCAGTGCTATCAAGTCCATTCCGACTGGTAGCAACTACTTTAAAATGGTTGCTTCTCCACATCCCTGCCTCCTTGTATTCTGTACCTTCCTGATAATATTCCTGTGACTAGTTTTTTAAAAATTTGGGGTCTCCTCTGAAATTCCTCATCTCTTTATCCTTTCTAATATTCGTCGTTCCCCCTTATAAATTCTTTACTACATCTTAGAATTGTCTTAAAGTCCTACTCTACTAATTCCAATATTGTTAGCATCTTTAGGTTTATATCTTTTTACTGTTTTGCCTCTGACCCCATGTCTAATAATTGTTGTTAAATAGAGAACACTATGGATGATAGGTTTTAGAGCCACTTGTGAAGACTATTGGACTTTTTTAAGCAGGCAATTACATTACTAGCAGATCACCTTACTCTTCTGGAGGTCTCATTTCGGGTATTTTCAGACCAGGTCTGTTTTGTATTGCCTTAAGACTTAGATTGTGATCTTAATTGTAAGGCACGGCCTTTGGGGGTTCCAGTGGAAATACAGCATATTTATATGGTCCACTTGATAGGACTTGAAATCCGATCCCTTTGTCCCCTATACCAACCAGATTAACTGTTGATATTTTTGCCCAGATTCTTCGAGGCTTCTACCCTGTTGCTTGTATGTATGCCCTGTGCAGCCTTCCTCTACCCTACAACACACACACAGATCACGAGCCGGCCAGTGATTTCAGGAGAGTTTGTCCACAGCTCTTAGTGGTTCCTTTTGCCCGGACTTAACCCCCTTCCCCTAAATTTCCACTTGTTTTGGAAACCCCAGATCCATACCTCTTCCTCCATTAACCCATAAACCTGCTGCTTTCCGCTTGCGTTGTCTGCTTGTGGAATGGCAGCTGGCCCGAGAGGGAAAGTGGATCTCGTCTTAAAGCGAGGACTTTACCAAAGCCTTTGCTTGCATCCTTCAGTGATCAGATCGCGTCCAGTTCTGTCTGCCTGGAGTCACGTTGAGAGCATTCAGAGTGGTGGTAGTAGTTTTATTTTAAGTAAGTATTTTGTCCAGAGTTTTATTGTTGGAAGGAGGGTTACTCTGCCATTTCCAGAAGCCTGAGTCCTAAATGAGTAGTTATTAAAATCTTGGGATACCTTTGTTGTCAAGGAAGCTTTCTTTAATATTAGACAATTGCTTACTTAAAGTGTTAGGAAATCTTGGGATGCCTCTTACCCTGGCATGGCTCAGGAATAAGACGGAGCTCTTGTGGAGTAGTTGGTTACACATTGGGCTGCTAACCACAAGGTTAGCAGTTTGAAACTGGTATCCTCTCCTCAGGGGAAAGATGAGACTGTCTACTCCCGTAAGAAGTTCCAGTCTTGGAAACCCACAGGGGCAGTTCTTTCTTGTCCCGTAGGGTCCCTGTGAGTCAGAATCGACTCGTGGCAGTGTGTTTGGTTTTTGGGTGATCTTTTTGTGCTGGGGTGCCACAAACAGTGGAGTGTTTGAATCCACCCAGAAGTATATCAGAAGAAAGGCTGGGCATTCGACTTTAAAATTCGCCGCTGAAACATCCTGTCACTTGTGGAGTCGCCATGTATCAGAGTTGACCCGACAAACAGCTAGTTTTTAATATTTTTGCTTTGTAAATTTGGCCATGCATCTGGCAGTTGGGTATATGAAAGCCGGCAGGAGACTTTTTTTTGCAAAGGATTATAGATTTTTGTGAACTCAAGTAGTGTGTACTATGAGACTGCTGTTCTTAATTTTCCTGTTGTGGAAGATACCATTCTTTACTACATATTATAGGTAAACCCAGTCAATCCATTACCATCCACGAGATTCCAACCCACAGTGATACAGCAGGACAGGGTACAACAGCCCCGACGGCTTTCCAAGGCTGTAATGGTGATAGCGGCCGAATACTACATTTTGCTCCTGTGAACCCAACAGGTGGGTTGGACCCAGCAGCCTTCAGTTAGCAGTCAGGTACTTAACTCCTGTGTTGCCAGGTTTCCATAGATTATAGACACTTAGGTATCAATACATTTTATTTGATGACCTACCTACTGCCATTGCATGGATTCAAACTTAGACTGACCCTATGTGTACGTGTTCCCACAAGTATTTGGCCTACTGGCCCCTTTATGTATTTTTAATTGTTTTCTTAGGGGCTCATACAACTCCCATCACAATTCATACATACATCAATTGTGTAAGGCACATCTGTACATTCATTGCCCTCATCCTCAGAACATTTGCTTTCCGCTGACATCAGGTCCTCATTTTTCCCCTCTCTCCTAGCTCCCTCCTCCCTCATGAACCCTTGATAACTTATAAATTATTATTTTGTCATCTTGCCCTGTCCGACGTCTCTCTTCACCCACTTTTCTGTTGTCCGTCTCCCAGGGAGGAGGTTATATGTAGATCCTTGTAATCTGTTTCCCCTTTCCAACCCACCCTCCCTCTATCCTCCCACTATCTCCACTCACATCACTGGTCCTTAAGGGATCATCCGCCCTGGATTCCCTGCATTTCCGGTTTGTATCTGTATCAATGTACATCCTCTGGTCTAGTCAGACTTTCAAGGTAGAATTGGGATCATGATAGTTGGGGGGTGGTGTGGGGAGAGGAAGCATTTAGGAACTAGAGCAAAGTTGTATTTTTCATTGTTGCTACATCGCACCCTGACTGGCTCGTCTCCTCCCTGATACCCTTCTGTAAGGGCATGTCCAGTGGCCTACACATGGGCCTTGGGTTGCCACTCCACACTCCTTCCCCTCATTCACTGTGATACGATTTTTTGTTCTGATAATGCCTGGTACCTGATCCCTTCGACACCTCATGATCACACAGGCTGGTGTGCTTCTTCCATGTGGGTTTTGTTGCATCTGAGCTAGATGGCTGCTTGTTTACCTTCAAGCCTTTAAGACCCCAGATGCTATATCTTTTGATAGCGGGGCACCATCAGCTTTCTTTATCACATTTGCTTATGCACCTGCTTTGTCTTTAGCAATTGTTTCCAGAAGATGAGCATCATGGCATGCCAATTTAATAGAAGAAAGTATTCTTACATTGAGGGAGTACTTGAGTGAAGGCCCAGTGTCCTTCTGCTACCATGTATGTACATAGATCTATTTCCCCATCGTCGTATATAAATATATTTGCATATGTACATGCCTTTATCTAGTCCTCTATAAATCTGGCCCCTTTAAAAAAGAAAACCAAACTGTGCCGTGGCCCTCTGGAATGGCAGTGTTTGTTCTGTGCCCCCAAGTATCCCGGATACGGTGTAGTGGCTGGTTTTGCAGCCCCCTGGATCATGCCCGGCCCTCACATGGTGGAGGTGTCACACGCTTGCGGAGCACGGCTGTCCAGGATTGTGAGGCCGTAAACCTCACCAGGAGCCTCATTGCTCTTCACGGAGTGACTGGTGGGTTCGAGTTGCTGCCCTTGGGGATCGCAGTGTAACTCACTGTGCCCAGGGCTCCCGTGTATCCCTGCACACCCCGCGGCTTAACACACTGATGTGTTCTTAGTCTAATTCTTGGGTAGCGATGAAACAGATTTCTTAATACCATCTATTGATACTATTTGCATTTCAAATATCGAAGTGCAGAAACGGAATTAAACGATGCCTTTATTTTGCACAGCTTTTTGGAGCCCCCTCGCGCATGTGTGGCTTGTGTATGTATATTCATTTTCACATTGTGTCACAGATGAAAGCATGCTGTAGGCTTTATTCTTCTGCATGTTGTTTCATTTTTCTTAATCTTGTGGAGCTTTCTAGTCTTGAAATCCTTACATGGCGCCATTGACCGGTCTCTCCCAGGCCTCCCATCCCTCCTCCCAGGAATGCAGAGCACTGGCTAGCCTGTTGCAGATAAAATCTCCAGTTCTTTTTGTTAGCTTTCTTTACTTTGGTGTGCACAAACCAAAACCTGACTTCCAGTGGTAGGCCTGAACTATATTGTATAGATTCTTTTTGGAGCCCCGGTGGTATAGTGGGTTACACCTTGCGATCCGCGTGGTCAGCAGGTCGAAACCAGGAGCAGCTCCGAGGGAGGAAGACTGTGTTTTCTACTCCTGTAAACAGTTACAGTCTCAGAAACCCACAGGAGTTGCTATGAGTCAGCACTGACTCCATGGCCGTGAGTTTGTTTTTGAGCCTCAAATTGTTTCTTGATGTGGAGGTCTTGGAGAAATTACTTCTAGGTGCGCTGGGTCTCTCTCATGTGACATCGTTACTTGAGAAGAACTATTACCTGACCAATCAGAATCGGTTAGATGGCAGCGAGTTTGTTTTTGGATTAGTCCCAAGGAGGTGGAGGATGAAGATGCCTTAAATGCCCGATTTGGCCCCACGTTGTTATATTGTGCCTTTTATTTTGATGGTGAACTCCATGCCTCCCCTTAGTATAGTCGCGCACATCCCTGGGTTCTGCAGTCCTCTGGAACATCTCACAGAGCTCGCAAAGCGTTAGCAAGAAATGGCTCTGAGACGTGGTTGTGGGTGCTCTTCAGTGTAAGTGTGAAGTCTGTCCGTCTGCCTGAAGAATCCTCCCTATTCACAAGGCTGGTTCCATCAGGACCGGCGAGAGCCCACAACTCACATTCCAGGAACCAGTGGCAAGCCCATGGCAGGGTCCAGAACCAGAAGTCAAAAAGGTCATTTCGTCCAAGCAGGTCTTTTTGCTGCGGCCCAGTCAGGAAGCGAGATCACAAAAACGAGAGCGCTTTGACGGAGTGGTGGTTTGGGTTCTTCAACAGACCCTGACTGGTGACCTGAGTCACACCTCTCATCAAATACTTCTCATCCAATTCTCGGAATATGCCCCCCATTAATCCAGGAACAGAGAACTCTCTCCAAAATGGGATTATAACCAGACATAAAAACGCATATTTGCAGTGCTTTACAGAGGGATTGTGGCTGGAAAAGCCATATTAAGTAATTGTCTCACTTAGCATTTTTTGTTTGTGTATGGTTACAGTACATCTGTAATGCTTACTTTGGTAATCTTGTAGTCTTTTGTTTTTCTTTATAATTTCAGATGGGGCGGTTTGTTTGGTTTCGTTTTAACTTTTGATTGTGAAGAAATGTGAAATGGGCACTAAAGTAAGCCATGTCAGTGAGGTACCCGCCACTCTGTGTTAGCGATGATCGCTTGCAGCCATGCTGGTCCCCTGGCACCTCTGAAGACCCCCCAACCCCCCACTCTCATGGTGTTAAGGCAGACTTCACAAGAATTTCATTACACGAGCTCCAAAAGATAAGGGGCATTTTCTTACCCAAGCACAAAACTTTATTACAATCAAAGGAAAGCAATTGCTTAATATTATCCTAGTCATTTTCTAATTTCCAATTGTCTTTGTGTCTTACATTTTAAAATATTTTGTCACATGAGGACAACTAAATGCCACATAGTTTGTAAGTTTGTACAGCTTTTCTGTACCTTTGATTTATTAAAAAAAACTCACTGCCATCGAGTCAATTCTGACTCGTACTGACCTTAAGGAGGGGGTAGAGTTGCCCCAGTGAGTTTTCCAGACAGGAACTCTTTCGGGAGTAGAAAGCCTTATCTGATAGTTTCACACTGTTGACCTTGAGGCTAGCATTCCAATTTGTAACCACTACGCCACCAGGAGCTGCTTTTGATCTAGAGATATGCTTTTGCACTTACTATTTTTCTTTGCAAATTGATTAGAGGAACTGGATGGTTTGTACTACAGAAGTTGGTTTTATTTTTTTTCTTACCATTTTGCCACCCCCACCCCCTTTAAGTTTTTATTGTAATTGAGGAGAAAGTTTACAGAGCTTATTTATCAGAGACTCATTTGGCTTCATGTCATTGACTGCAGTGCTCATGGGGTAACAAGATGCTTGGCAGTTCCTTGCTGTGTTTGCCCTTCCTTTTGTCCTCTGGTATCCTTCTTTGCTCCTGAGCGTTATCCCAGGGTCAGAGCTGCCCTATTCATCTCCTGTCTTTGGCTGCTCCAAGGGGTGCCTGCCTAGCTGGGGTCATTCATTGTTCACCCCAGGCCACTCTAAGTCCATCTCCAGGGCTGGGGGAGGTGGGGGCAGGAGAAGAGTTTAGTTAAAGGTTGGGGTAAGGGGTTTTGGGGGAGGGTTTTCATCAGTTTGTGTCGGACCTGGATTCTTTCAGGATTTCAAGTCTGTATTGGACATTTTTCTATTCTACCCAGGACCTCTTACAGCGACTCCTCTGCGAGAGGGCCACAGTAGTTGCCAGGCGCTGTCCTGTTCTCTGGCTTACGGCCATGGAGGCCGAGGCTCTTGGGAGCTTCGTGTCCTTTTGGACGATTGCTTTCTTTGTTCTCTGCCCTTGGTCCAGCAGGGAGACCCTCAGCAGCAATTGGGATGGGTGCTCGCCAGCTTGTAGGACTCCGCTGCCTGCTCACCAAAGCTGGATGTGGGGCCATTTCTTTTGTGTGCTCTGTCATGCCAGTGGACCTTGACATCTCCAGGACTATGGTCCAGCAACGCATTCCTTCAGTGCCCTCTTATATCCATGGATGCGTTTACAGCATCTGTAATGACATGCATAGAAATGCCCTCTGTGGTTACCCTGTTTTACTGTTAAACCTACAGAGGAGGGGTTTCAGAAAGTGCATGAGAAAACACCTTGATGTTTTCATTCCGTTTTCCATGAATATTTGCCCTTTTGAGGTAGACTGATTTCACCCAGCAGAATGCTGCTCAGTTCATCCACGGTAGAAGGTGTTTTCCGAACACCTTGGCTGTTAAAGTTGGGCAGTAGTCCATGTTTGTTTATCCATCCATTCGGTGATGGGCATTGCTGTTTTCAACTTCCTGCTGTTGTGAATAGTGTGGTGCTGGACATGGATGCGCAGATGTCCATTTGTGTCACCGCTCCTGCTTCTCTGGCTTGTGCGTGTACACTTAGGGGCAGTGTGCTGGATCACACAGTCACAGTCGTCATAGCACTTTGCCATCCCACCAGCAGTGCCCACCAGAAGTGCCCACCAGCAGTGCTGGGTGAAGGCGCTAATCTCTCCACACCCTTGTTAGTACCTGGCACTTTCTGACTTTATTTTTTGAGCTAGAACGTTCCTGTTCAAGCCGCAGTGATAACGTACCTCATTGGTTGGAATTGCATCTCTGTAGTGGCGAATGTTTGCAAACATGTGTTCCATGTGCTTGTTTGATACCTGAGATATCCAAGTGCCATTGACCCCAACTGCCATCACCGTCCATCAGAATTTTGGAAGAAAAGTCCTTGATTTCTTCTCTCTCTGGTTTCATAGGCCTCTAAGTAATTATCTTCTTATGGAAATAACTTGCCCAGAGCACAGTTATCTCCACCATTTCTTCCTTGCTCCTTTATGTATCTCATTGCCGTCCCCTCTCTTATTTTTCACTCCTTGTACAATGTAGGATTTCTTGTCCCATAGGGATTTGAGATGAAGACATGCGATGGAGTATCATCCGGAGTCACAAGAGGCTGCTTGTATGTTGCTTACAGTTGTGTTCTTCCACAGAGACTTGCAGACTATGCCGCGCAGTAAGATGACTAAAAGATAATTTAGCATACACAAGGGGACTCCAAATGTTTGTGGGGACAATGGCATGAAAAGATAATGGGGTTTCCCATAAACTTTTTTTTTTAATGTGCCCTAGGCATGAAACAGCTCTGGCCACGATCTAGGCATCAAGCTAGGATGAACAAAGGGCTGCCAGTCTGCTCTGCCCCTGACTGATATAAGAGCACCACCACCAATCAGGTGTCTCTTTGCCCATAGCCAGGGTCCCATCAACTTTTAAAAGCCCCCTTGGATATGTCAAATTAATGGGATTGTTGTGGGTATTGCCTATAGAATTAATACTCGTAGGCCTTCTTCTCTATCTCATAGCCCTTAGAGAAGGGATGTGGTAAGACTCTGTGCAAAGGATTAAGCTGCCTGAACAAACAAAGGAACACACACGTATACCCACTCAATTGTGGCTTGACGTGCAAGACAGTACGAAAGAGTGGGCCGAACCCTGTATCACTTAATTGGCACTCCTCCCTTGCTGGTTTCTGTTTTCTCCATCCTCTGTTCCCCGCCCTGGCCCAGGAGACCTGGAATCGGAAGTGTCCAGATACGATATGCCCAGCACCCCCATGCAGTCAGCGCAGTTCCTGATGCATTGTTAGCACGCGGTTTCTGGTGCTGAATGTGTAGTGAGTGGGGTCTGGCTGAGAGATGAGAAGCTTGTTCTCATCCAAGCAGATAACCGGAGTTCACGCACCTCAATTTCTGTAATTTTGCCGTAACCCTAATATCTCCAGTGCCACTGAGTCCATTCCAACTCATTTCCACCCTGTGGGAGGATAACTGTGCCTTTGGGTTTCCAAGACTGTACTCTGTGGTCTCGGCAGGCCAGGCAGGCTTAGCCTCCTCCAGAGGAGACGCTGGAGGGGGTGGGGGGTGGGAGGGGGAGTGATGGTTATCAGCCAGAGCCTACGAGAAAGATCTTGTAGGTAAATCTTTCAAATTTTTTCTTCTTTTCTGTTTTGAAAGAGGGCCCTTTACAAGTTTTTATTAGTGAATGTGCTGTTTGATTACAGGTATGAGGCAGAAAGCCAGCCTCAGAAGCCAGAGGAGACGGCCAGTTGATGTTATTGTAGCCTTTGAATCCACCCCTCTGAGTCTTTTCTAACTTTAGTTCCAAAATTGTGTGTGTGTGTGTGTGTGTGTGTGTGTGTGCATGTGGATACACACGCTTGTGCAAAATTACACATTGAATCTATGACTGCGTTAGTAGCCTGAGGTCAGTGGCCCCACAGGATAAGATCCTGAGATCTCCCAGGATGAGGACCTGCTTTCATAGTTACTTTTCTCCTCGCAGTTACCATGGCTACCTCCTCCCATTTGCCACATCAGAAATCATCTAATGGGAAGAGGAAGCCAGTGTTGCCATACTCTTAGTCGTTAGTAATATCTAAGCTATGGCAGGCGGTCTTTTGATGTAACCGTTGGAAAACTGCTAATCCATTTCAATTTTCCGATTTTCTGCAATTGTGTATTATGAGTAGATGGTTTTTGTTTTTCCAAAGATTGCGTTTTCAGCTGGGAATGTATTTTCTACTTTCAGCCTCTCCTTAGTAATAACCGCTGACTCCCTCTCCTCCAACCCATGTCTTTTAGATGGGTAATTTAACCAGACATCCTTCGCCATGCAGTGCACATTGAACTTTCCCTGCCCTGCCTTCCCTGGTGTCCCTGACAGCAGAGCTCCCGGGGACAGGAGGAACGCTGTTGCCGCCGCTGGCCCTGCTGGTGAGAAAAGGTTGCTTCAAAGAGCTGGTGGATGAAACACCCCCACCCCACTCCCACTCTCAAACTACCAGCGGTCTAGTGTGAGCAGATCACATGAACACACAGTTCAGTCACCCACGAAACGTCTCAATATGCTCACTTACGGGGGGTGTGCTACAACCAGGGAGCAAGAACTTCAGATGCCCCCGGGCAGCTCTGATTAGTGAAGCGTTAGAAAGGCCACCGAGCTGGGACTGGAAGGGCGGTGCCGCAGGAGGGTACCTTGGGTTCGGTCACGTCCTGCAACCAAGTCCAGCTTCAACTGGACTTCTCGGGGTGCCACACTGCTTAGGCTTTGGGAGACCCTCTTAAAAGGAGACATACTTTTTTTTTTTTTTCCAGCAATGTGTGCTCCAACTTAAAAGCCCATGTTCCGAGAAACTTTGATTTCCGATATTCTTAGGGAATCTGAGAATGCTTACGTGTACTTAGAGTCATCTGGGATTCCTAGATTGTGGATTCTGAGCTGGTATAATTGAGGTGGAATGCCGTGCTTAGCAGGGCCTTGAACTCCAGGGAAGCTCTTCAGAGCCCTGAATGAATCTCGCTCACTGGGGCCTGGGTAAATTGCTTATTTCTGTCTTCTCTTTTGATAGCAAGATAACCATCTTACAGAAGAAACACAGTATTTTTGTGGATCCATAACCTTAAAAGCATAAAGGAGCTTGTATCTACTTTTCTCTTGGAATGGGTGCAAGTTTTTCTTTGTGTCAAACTGAATATGCTTTCTGGAAAGGATCAGTCGACAGCTTGCAGAGGATGAGCAGTAAAAGCACAGCACGGCAGCATGGCCCCTTTTAACCTTTTTCACAGTGTTTGTTCACAATGGTCATTTTTTTACTCCATGACTCACTAGGTGAAGACGTTGTTCGTGTCCAGCTAACCTTTGTCTCTAACCCGCTTCACCCGGATCTTTCTAACACGCTGATGCTGACTGTTGGAAGTCCATGCAACTGCCAGTCCCCCTACATCTTGTGGATTCCCAGACTTTAGAGGCGGCTTCTGTCCTGCTCTGCCACTTGCCAAGACAGTGCCTGGTGCCTGCCCCGTGTTCTTAGTCCTCTGTTCCTTCCGAACCGCTCTTGTTTTTCAGCATGCTTATTGGGCTGATCACATGGACTACTCTCTATCTAACACCTTCATTTCCCTGAATTCTTTGTTCTTCCTCTAGGAAAAAAAATCAAACCAGGCTTGCCTTCCATGGTGCTTCTTCCCGGTCACTAAACTCTGCCATCAAGTAGATTCCAGCCAGAGTGACTGCCTGGCGAACAGCATAGCTGCCCCCACAGGGTTCTAAGACTGTGACTCTTTACTGGGTCAAGCCCTATCATTACTGAGACACAGGATCTATTTACATATTATGATTGTGTCATATTAGTCTTTAGCCCCACTCTGCTGATGGACCCCATCACATTGGCACCAGGTTCACAGAGCTTTTGTGGCTGTTCAGTAATGCATTGAGTTCCCTTTAGAATCTGTTGACTCTTCTGTTCCCACCGCCATTTTCCCTTTCACCTCGCTCTTAACATCCCTCACGCATTTCTGTCGAGCTGATTCTGCCTCCTTGTGACCCTCCTAGAGGACAGTGGAGAGCAAGGCTGAGTGGGACAAGGTGGCTGCACCTTGCTCTGGGGGAGTGGGTGGTGGGTTTGTACTGCCGCCACATCACTTAGCAGAAAACTCCTCCTGAGTCCCCTTACCTAACACCCAGCTCTTTATTCTCTATAGCAAGTCATGCCTCTACCTCAAAAAAAAAAAAAAGTTATTTTTTGAGGCCTGGCTTGAGAAATCCCGCATACTTTTTCTTCCCACACTAGACTTTTCTCTGCGGGCACTTGCCTCCTCTCCCTCTCTCTGATCTCTGAAGACAGCCCTTTGCCACTCTGTGTTCAAGTTCGGTCCGCACTCCAGACCCTGCCCGCTGCTTCATTCAGAATCTTTTCTCGACATCCTTCACTCTTTCTTGTCTCTTCACACGAAAAAACACAGCACCCTTCCTTTGATCCTCCGTGTCTCGCTGGCCCCAGTGGCCTCTCTTCTCTCCTGCCCAGCGTTTTGAGTGCTCACTTTCTCAGTCCACTGCCCCCGGAGTCCCCGTCCCACTGTGTGTACTTGAACCTACACACCGGCCGCTGGGGCCGTGTCACCTCTCCTACCCCGGTCGTAGGACAGGGCAGAGCTGCCCCACAGGGTGCCGCGGCTGTCCATCTCTAGGGGTAGTCTTGTTGTGCTCCCTTGGAATGGCTGCTGGGTTTGAAGCACCAACCCAAACGCTTAGCAGCCTGCTGTGTAGCCCACGGTGCCAGCAGACCGCAATCCAGTGGAAGATCTTCCAGTCTTATTGTGTGTTTTTCTATTGATTTGGCAAGGAAACACTGTTCTCTTGACATCTGTGGCCAAGATTTGTTCTGGTTTTTTTTTTTTTAACCAGCTGTTCATTTTTATGCCTTTCATAAGGAGCTACTTAGGAGTGGGAGACACCTTCTGAACCCAGTACCCTTCTGAACCATCAGAGGACTGCCCAACAGACACTGTGGAAGCTTCCAAATTGTATGCAAGGAGGCACCATTTCTCCTATTTGCATTCAGTAGGCCCTTCTTGAAAAGTCAGGCATGATGGTTCAGTGACAGTACCATAAATCACGTAATAATTCCTCAGTTATTCACCTAACATCATATTGAATAAGTATATTTTAATGAGGATGAGCAAGCAACAGGCTGTCGGAATATACTGTTGTAGTGCTGCCCCGGGGTTATGAAGAGAACAGAAGCTGGCAGAAGAGGTCTTGGGGAAGAGCAGGTCAGAGGCGGTACCCAGAAGATTACCTGCTTATGTGCAGATTCCTGTGTTTGGGAGTACTTACTAGCATGGCATTTGGGGAATGCAATAAAGGATATCATTTTGTATTAATTGCTGTAGTGTTCTCTTTTTTAAAAAAGTCTTTTGATTTGAAAACACTAGGAATACCAAAAACCAAAAATTGAAAAACCAAACTCACTGGCATCCAATCGATGCCAACACGTGGAGACCCTATAGGGCTGGGTAGAACTGGCCCCCGTGGGTTTCCCAGACTGTAACTCTTGAGGGGAGTAGAAAGCCACTTCTCCTTTCCCAAGAAGTGGATGGTGGTTTCAAACCGCTGACCTTGCAGATACCAGCACCTAACCACTATACCACCAGGGTTCTGACAACACACTAGGAATCGCTATGAGTTAATCGGGTACATTGTAGACATTATTTAAATGACTTTTGGTTCTCTCTCTCTTGTCCTCTTAATATTACAAATTAGGATAACATCGTTCCTGATAATGACACGGGGGTCCTGGTCGTATAGTGATTATGCATTGGGCTGCTAAGCACAAAGTCAGCAGTTCCAAACCACCAGTGTGTCTATGGGGCAAGATGAGGCTTTCCACTCCTCTGAAGAGTCTTGGAAGCTCACGCGGGTGCTTCTGTGAGCCAGCATTGACTATGACAGTGACTGAGATTATCGAGACAGCTGTGCGTTCTTATTTTAAGCCTGCTGGACTTGGTTTCCTTAGTATTTGAATATGCATTTGGTCGAGCTTCTGAGTGCATCCTCATAGGTACAGCCTGGCTGTAGTTGGGTGGGTTTCCTGTTCCTTGCGTCAGATGTTGATGTCACGGCCTACATACCAGCTTTGTAAGTTGGTCTAGAACGGCATCTGTATTTTTATATGTTCTGGAACAGTTTAGGAAATAGTTCTTGAAAACTTGAGAAAATATGATAGTAAACCTGCCTGGGCCTGGAATTTTAAAGAAGGCGATTCTATGTGGCACTCACTGTCAGGTAAACATTGGTTGGCAACTGCCGGGTTCAAATCCTGCGCTGGAGAAAGATGAGGCTGTGTGCCCCAGAGAAGATTTGTAGCCTCAGACACTCCATGCAGGGGTACCGTGAGTGGCAGTGGACTCATTGACAAGGACTGGTTGCTTATTTTGTGACCACTTTCTTAACTTCGTCCGTGGTGGTTCTTCTGGCCAACTTAGCCCCTTGGATAATTTGGGTGCGTTTACACTTGCCTTGGTGTTTTCATTTGTTCATTACCCCTTTAACATTCACTAGTACTAATTGAGTCGCTGGCTTTTTAAACTTATTTCAGGCAGCCCTCCTCCCCCCTTTGGTGGATGACTAGCACGGGTTATCATTTCCTACAGTATCTCGGGGGGTTCTCTTAAATGCGCGAGGCCCAGAGGTACCTCAGAAGTCTCACATGGAGATTAAAACGTGCTCATTGTTATGGTAGGCTTATTTAACTGACTCAACTGAAGACGTGGCATGGTCTTCATTTAGAAGAGCATGTCTCAATGGTTCTGCTATTGGCTGTATTTGTAACATTACGTCACTGTAATATATTTAGTCTTCTTATTATAGCTCTAGCAGCTTCACAGTAAGAGTAAGGACACCGGTACTGCTGCATAATGGGGAAGTAGGAGTTGTGTTTTATTCAGAAGTATAAATAGTGCAGTCACATATGGTGATTTTTTTTCTTCAATCTGATGGTTAGCTCAGTAAATAGAGGTGCCTTTTGCAGTTCATTAGGATCTATTTCACACGTTTTACTTTGCGAGTTTCCATTATTCTCAGAGCTCAATCATTAAGGGCATTATATGTGAAATACACGTGAAGATAAATGCTAGTGCAAAAGATGCCGGCAGGAGAGAGATGCCTTTCTGCTCCCATCAACAGTTACAGTTTTGGAAACCCACAGGGGCGGTTCTCCTAGGTCCCTTAGGGTCACTGTGAGTTGGAATCGACTCGACTGGATGGCAGTGAGGTTTTGTTTGTTTGTTTTGGAGACCAGTCACAACAGCAGTAGGCTTTCGGTGGGAATGGCTTGACCCTTTGACAGTGAAGTGCCTGCTGAGATGTCTCAGGGTCGGAAAGGGCCTGAACTAAGAATGGGTCAGGCTGCACAGAGGGGGAGGGAGGCTAGATCACAGAGCATTGTGATGACCACCTCTGAGAATGTATACTTATCCCCAAATTAAAATAGTTGTTTAAGGTATCTAAACCATAGTTTTCATTTAAAGCCTCTACAGGAGAATCTCTCTCTCTCTCTCTCTCTCTCTCTCTCTCTCTCTCTCTCTCTCTCTCTCTCTCTCTCTCTCTCTCTCTCTCTCTCCCTCTCTCTCCCTCTCTCTCTCTCTCCAATTCTCCTAATTGTGCCTGGCAATATAGTAACATCACACAGCTGCTTCTGAAGCAAGTTTTAGCAGTTACATGGGCTGGTCTGCAATGCTATGAAGTATTTTATCTCAAGGCTCTTGCGGCCTTTGGGACTGGAGATACGAGGGAGGTTCCCCTCCCTTGGTGGGGCTTTCCACGAACGAACCCTTACTATGAACCTACTTTGTTTTTATAAAGGATTTGTTTTTAATTATCTTCTTTTCAAGAAAGTTCTTTTATTTTATTTTATTGGGGCCTCTTACACCTCTTATCACAATCCATACATATATCCATTTTGTCAAACACATCTGTACATATGTTGTCATCATCTTTTTCAAAACATTTTCTTTTTACTTGAGCCCCTTGTCTCAGCTCCTCATTTCTGTCCCTCTCTCTCCCATGTCCCCTTGAAAATTAAAAAAAAATTTTCCCCTTCCTATACCAACTGCTGTCTCATTTCATCCACTTTTCTGCTGTCCATCCCCCTGGGATGGGGGCCATACTTCGATCATTGTGATAGGTTCCCTCTTCCTTCCCCCGCCCCTAGTATTGCAGCTCTCCTTCTTGGTCCTGAGGGGTTTATCTGTTCTGGATTCCCTGTGTTGCGAGCTCTTGTCTCAACCAGTATGCGTGTTCTGGTGTAGCCAGCTTTGTAAGATAGAATTGGGGTCATGGTAGTGTGCAGTGGGAGGAGGAAGTGTGAAAGAACTCGAGGAAGGTTGTGTGCTTCATTGGTGCAACACTGCACTCTGACGGGCTCTTCTCTTCCTTGTGGCCCTTCTGGCAGGGGGTGTCCAGTTGACTACTCATGGGCTTTGATTCTCCACTCTGCCTTCCTTCTTATTCCCATTGATATACTTGTTTGTTTTGTTTCGGGTCTTTGATGCTTGGTACCTGATCCCATGGACAGCTTATGATCACACAGGTTGTTGTGCTTCTTCCATGTGGGCTCCGTTGCTTCTGAGCTAGATGGCCGCTTGTTTACCGTCAAGCCTTTAAGACCCCAGACGCTATATCTTTTGATAACCAGGAATCATCGGCTTTTTTCACCAAATTTGCTTATACACCCATTTTATTTTCAGCGGTCGTGTCGGGAAGGTGAGCGTCTCAGAATGCCATGTTAGTGGAACAAAGTGTTCTTGCATTGAGGGAGTGCTTGAGTGGAGCCCCAATGTCCATGTGCTGCCTTAATACTTTATAAATAAATGTATGTGCTTAGCTCTATCCCCCTGTCATTGTATATAACTGTTTACATATATACATGCCTATATTTAGACATCTCTAAATGCCCTTTGCCTCCCAGTTCTTTCCTCTATTTCCTTTTGCTTTCCTTGCATCCCACTGTCATGTTTGGCCTTCATTCGGGTTTTGCTAATTCCTTTCAGCTACATTGCCCTTGATCGAGCCTCCCACCCATTAACCCGCCAAGCATCCTAGGCCCTCCTCACCATGAATTTTAGACCAGAAAGTCCATTTCTTCAGGGCTCTAGGACTTTCGGGGTTTTTTTTGCTTGTTGGTTTCAGATTATGTAATACCAAGGCATTTACTTTGCTTATTTTTACTTTTGCATTGTTACACAAATCTTTTAATACATATTAGTCTGTATACAGAGTTGTTAAAGATGATTTTTTTCTGTTGGTGGTAGACTTTATTTTGCGAAAGTGACAGTATATCCACAGAATTGGATATTGTTGTTGGCCGGGCACTGCACTATGACAACATACTGGGTCTCTAGGAGTTGATCAGATTTCAGCAAAGAGTGCTATTATATTTCACTCTCCTCTAAGTCTTTCGTTATTAGCCTTCATCACTACACACAGTTCCTGCATTTCACAGGAGAAATCTGACAAGGTGCAAATTCTTACTAGTGACAGAACCAAAATAGATCCTTTCTTGTTAGCATCCCCTCCCCTAGCCTACTGCACTTTGATCCACTGGCCCTGGTGAAATGCAGGGAAGGTGTGGGGTCACTCCTGGGAAGGGTGAGGGGCGGGCTTTCCCTAGAGGGAAACTCCTCTGAGTGTATTTAGAAAGAAATGGGAAGAATTACGACTTAATCTTTAATACGAGAGCTTGTTACAGTTAGAACTACTACTTTGGATTTATAGACATTCTGGGACTATCCATGTGGGCATCTATTTTTACATGTAAACAACCGTGACAAAGCAGCTATTTCGTATGCAGTTTCGTTGCGAAGTTGTTGCGCCGTTGGGGTCAACCAGCCACCTGTCGAGCCCTGCGTGGCTCTTGCGGAACGTACGTGAGGCTCTGAAGTGAAAGTGAAAGGGAAAATAAAACGATCGTAGTTTCATTTAAAGGATGTGATTCAGCTCATGGTGACTTCATTTGTGAAAATATATTTGTGGCTCTCGAATAATTTCTAAACTGTTATGAGGGACAGGATCGGCTCTTCCGAGGCTTCTGCTGCAGGTGACAGTGAGATTCTCCATCTCATCCTCCCCACTCCCCCCATCCCCCATTGAGGCTTTAGAAGGTGTGATTGATGTTGTTGCCTGAAGAAGTTACCCTTTGCAAAAGCAAACGAATCCTTCCATTGCCGTCGGATTCATTTAGGCACACAGGACATCCTGTGAACGCTTTCTGAATCTTTATGGGATAGACATCTTTCTCCCTCTGAGCGGCTGGTGAGCTTGAATGGCTGACTTTTCAGTGAGTAGCCCAGCAGTTACCCACAGCACCACCAGGTGCTTTGTGAAAGGTGGGGGTGGGGTCTCCAGGTGCAGGTTTACAATCCAGCAGAAGAGGAGGAAACCGACATAGTTAGCCAAAAGCAGCATTTTTCATTTTTAGTCAGAAAGGATCAAAAGTAGAACCTGGTCACATATCTTTCTGAATTGTATATTTGTAGTATGTGTATACATATGTAATGGGTTGGAATGTAAAAGATTAATTTCTCTACTGAGTCATAGGGGAAATACTGATAAATAGTGCCCTATCAGCAAATTATCTTGCTTAGACCAATGAAGAGCATATACTAAAATACTGCTTTCTTGTGATTGGGGGAGTGTCTTTAAAACGGCTCATATTTTACCCAGAGAATTATAAAACAGGTTAAATATGAAGAGATATTTTTAAAAACATTACCTGGAGTAGAAGTTCTTTTCAATGGTTGTTATAAACTCTCTAGTTGATGATTGTATTTACCCATTGAGCTGGAGATCTGAATAAAAGCATTAAATGCATCTACTGAAGGTGCCTTTTTTTTCTTGATATCTTTTTTTAATCGTTTTATTAGGGGCTCATACAACTCTTATCACAATCCATACATCCATCAATTGTGTAAAGCACATTTGTACATTCATTACCCTCATCATTTTCAAAACATTTGCTCTCCACTTAAGCCCCTGGCCTCAGCTCCTCATTTTTAACCCTTCCTCCCTGCACCCCTCTCCCTCATGAACCCGTGATAATTTATAAATTATTATTTTGTCGTATCTTGCCCTGTCCGATGTCTCACTTCAACCACTTCTCTGTTGTCCATCCCGCAGGGAGGAGGACACATGTAGATCCTTGTAATGGGTTCCCCCTTTCCAACCCACCCTCCCTCTATCCTCCCAGTATCGCCACTCACACCCCTGGTCTTGAGGGGATCATCTGCCCTGGATTCCCTGTGTTTCCAGTTCCCATCTGTACCAGTGTACATCCTCTGCTCTATCCAGACTTGCAAGGGAGAATTCGGATCATGATAGGGGTGGGACATGATAGGGGGTAGGGGGGGAGGGGAGGAAGCATATAGGAACTAGAGAAAAGTTGTATTTTTCATCATTGCTACATCACACCCTGACTGGCTTGTCTCTTCCCCAAGACCCCTCTGCCAGGGGATGTCCAGTGGCCTACAAATGGGGTTTGGGTCTGTACTCCGCACTGCCCCCCTCATTCACTATGGTAACATTTTTTGTTCTTTGATGCCTGATAACTGATCCCTTTGACAACTCGTGATCGCACAGGCTGGTGTGCTTCTTCCATGTAGGCTTTGTTGCTTCTGAACTAGCTCAGAAGTAGGAAGCAGTTGGGGGAGAAAATCCTGACAGGATTCACATGTGAGGAATTGTTACCAGGAACCTTTGGCTTGCCATCCTTTTGTGTATAAAATAGCCCCTTGAGAAGCAGAAGGAGGACTCTTCTTACTTGCAAGAGCCAGGAGTGGACCTGAGACACCTGAGCAGTGAAGTCTTGGATCCAGAAATAGCTGTCCCATCAGAGGAGCAGCGGCACAGCCAGGAGCCATGGCATGGCGCAGCGTGGTTGGTGGAACCCCCAACCCACAGAGCAAGTAGAGCAGAGCGCTTTAGGCAGGAGGCTTGGGTAGTTAGGTGCTGCTGGGCGCTTGATTGGGGAAGTTGGACTTGCTGACTCACAGAAGTGGAGGTGAGTGCCTTCAGGCCTAGGTTTACTGGTTGGTTGTGCCTCTGGGCATCTAATTCAGGAGGCAGAGTTTGCTGACCCACGGAGCTTGAGCTGAATGTCTTTGGGCTGAGGTTTATAGCCTAGTGCATATGTGCCCCATTTGGGCAGCTAGTAGCACACCTGAAAGAACTTTGTAACATGTCCTCGTAACAACTGTCTCACGGACATTACAACTTGTTAACTTCCTTAATAAACCCTTTAATCATGAAGTTTGTCTGAGCCCTGTGTAACCATTACAATGGATATTAGAACCTAGAGAGGTAAAATAGAGAACATTAATAAGACTACGCAGAGATAACTATGAACCCGAGTTGATTTGATGGCAGTGGGGTTCTCCCTACTAAAAAGCTCAAACCTCGTGCCATCGAGTCAATTCCAACTCATAATATCCCCATATAAGTGTCTGAGGCTGAATCTTTACAGGGAACAGACAGCAGCCTCATCTCTCTCCTGAGGCACAGGAAAGCAACCAGTTGTACTGTTACTAGTCCAACTCTCACGCCGCCACACTACCAAGGCTCCTTCCATAGCAGGTAGTGTAAATCAGGCCAGCAGTGGATTCCAGGAGCCCTATAGAGACCCCTTTATAAAACCAGTTGTTATTTTATGTAACCTACACCCATCCTCCCTGTGGACTTTAAATCATCTCTAGGTCATTTACATTACCTAATACAATGTAAATACTATGTAAGTAGCACTTTTAGATCTCTCATAACTTTGGCCACCTAACTGTGTGCTTTTCTCACCCCTCAATGTTTTCAGGGTGGATAAGATGGGCCAGGTATAGTTCAAATGTATACATTGTTACTGTCAGTAGAAAGGGGTAGATTAATCGAAGTTTTAAAAACAACAAAGGTTTTTTGTGAGTAAAAATTATACTGCAGTCATTTGTATAAGTATTTATGTTAAAGTACAAACAGAAAGAGCTGTAACAGCCCCCAATAAAACGATTTATTTTTTAAAAAGTACAAACAGAAGGTAGCTAGTCACAATAAACTAAATACCAGCTGTTCTTTATATAAAAGTGTACTTCTTGACTTTGTTGCCTTGAGCCATAATGGATTCTATTAATAAGTTTTAATCTTCTCATGGCAGATTATGTGTATGTAAACTCGGTAAAGCACATATATTGTTGACCTTAAGTTTTAACACATGGTGGCACTGAAATGATGTCTGGTGTCGTTGAGCCCAGTCTGACTCACAGGGGCCGTATGTTCAGTATGTGCAATGTACATCCTCACGAGATAGAACCTCTAGTGCTTTGAGGATACTTTTTTTTTTTATATTTCACAAGGACTACATCCAGAGATGAGGTGATTTGTTTATTTACAGTGTGCATGCACTCTGCAATGTACTCTGTGTGTGACCCCTGTCGTTTTCTTTGGGACAGGCAGCAAGGAGGGCATTTCTCTGGGGGGATGCATT
The DNA here is from genome assembly GCF_050624435.1 of Tenrec ecaudatus. NCBI lineage: Eukaryota > Metazoa > Chordata > Mammalia > Afrosoricida > Tenrecidae > Tenrec > Tenrec ecaudatus. Next base: position 304,299,451 of record NC_134530.1, on the reverse strand, counting down.
TACCAGGTTTAAAATGCAGGTGCCTGCGCTGGTTGCTGAGATGCGATGTCTACGATTTCAGAGCAGTAGCTCGTTTCCTTTGTGTTGCTGCGTTGACTCTGCTTGGTGTTGCAGGCTGGTGGGATCCGCATGCCATCGAGGAAAATCTGATGAGCAAGTTGCTAGCCCTCTGCATTTCTAGCTGGTGGGGACGAGGCAGGGAGACCAGAGATTGAGGGCCTGAGGGCTTCCCTTTCTGTGGCACACAGTGTGTCGATGGTGGTCACACCGTCTGTGAGCCGTCACGGTGCATGTAGCCCTGGGCACAGTTGATGGCCTATGTCAGAAGGCAAAGACTGACTACGATCTGCCTGCCTGAAGTAACAGTCTTGTTAAAATGGTTGTTTCTGATGTGTGTCCTTGTGGGATATCTGATTACTGGTGCTATGCTCACTTTCAATACAGAATTGCACCCTGGGAATTGTGTAACTTGTACCACTGTAACAAGCACTCAGATCAGCTTATATTAAGTTTGGAATTAATGACCATCACAGTCGTCAAATGGGTTCCGTTTACATTTTAAATTAAACTTAACCAAAGTAGAATGTGCGTGTGTTTACACAGTGCAACTGTGTGCCCAGATCTCCAGACTGTAGCCAGCACAGGAGTCTTGCTTGCCTCCTCAGCTGCTCCGGAGGGCACATTCAGGGCCTTGGAAGTTACAGCTTCTCTTACACCTGCACATTGCAACTCTGTGCATGTGTAGCAGTTCCGTCGTTATTATGTGCACCCGTTGCCCTGTTGACTGTGACTCATAGTGACCCGACGGGCAGACTAGAACGACCCCAGAGGGTTTCCAGTCTGCACATCTTTCTGGAAGCAGGTTGCTGCATTAGTCACCTTTGCAGTGGCTGGTGGGTTCAAACCACCAACCTCTTGATTATCAGCTGAGCCCCTTAACCACTCACTGAGCCACATACCATGAAGGCAGCGTTGCGCGTCCACATACTATAGATTGGTGTCATACTCCTCAACTGACCACTGTTTCCTTGGCTTTTCCCACCTCACTTTTCTCTCTCCCATGTTTGTCTGGTTTCCTATGCCATTTGCTTCGTTTCGTTGTGTCTAAGCCAGTGGGCATTTCTTTTAATGTCCCCAAACAATCCTTTTTGGGTATTTCATGTGTCTTCAGAAGGAAGATTTTCTTAAGAACTTGTGTTAGGTAACTAGATAATTTTTGGCGATTTAATGCATTAATTATTTGTATGAGGAGAATATTATTTGTTCTGTGATTAAGTCAAGGTTTAAGATATAAATATAATTTAAAGCTATATTTATTTACTAATGTACACACATTTGTTTCATAAATAACTAACTTGACAAAGATTTATTTTTATTATTTTTATTATTTTCAAATTCTGTTTATAATTATTCTTACTTGCTATAACTCCATTCTTATTTGTCTTTAGTGAATTGATTGACAAACTTTTCTCTTTTTCTCCTGTCCTTAGACAAAATTGAAGAAGCACAGAAAGAACTGAATGGGGCAGAAGTTTCAAAAAAAGGTAAATTAAAATCAGCTTCTATATAAGGATTAATTCTTGCAGAAAACTCTATATATGAGCCCAATTCATTGTAGCCTTACTAAGCCAATCCACGTAACCATATCTCAAAATTTAAAGCCTCTTTAAATGAATTGACATTTGAGCAGTTGTTGACTTTGGAAATCCTGTTTGTAAACCTGCCCGTTAACAAGGAAAGCACCTGGAAAAGAGTCTAAGTGGGTTTGGGGTCATTGTGTGTGTAATGTGGATGGGGTGGGGGAGGGGAGCAGGAGACAGTAGTTTTTCATAGTGATGAAAACCTGAAAATAATAAAAAGAACCTGAGCGTCAACTGATGGAAGAAAAGTTGAATGCATTGTACTGCCTTCTTCCTTTTGAATATTAAGTAGTTGTAAAATAAAGTTAACTCTATATTCATATACTGTTAATTAAGGAAATGAAATTACAATGTTGGTGAAGATAGGCCCTTTTCATTGTTGTTAAAACAAGTAACAAACCATACAGACACATGCTAAGTATACGGGGCTGGGAAAGTTTAAAAAGGTAAGTCGGACTCGACTCGATGGTGGCGAGTCTTGCTTTGGTATTGGCGGTGCTGGAGGGAGGAGCAGGTGAAGATGGTAAACATTTCCTCATGTCTTTAGCCTGTATGATGAGTTGCAGAGGATACAGATTTGTATGTATAATGAGAATTTTAAATAAAAGTAACTCTTTGTATTTCCAGGTGATGTTTATTGAGTGAGTAATTATTTCTAGGGAGCAAAGGCTTCTCGTGGATGGCATTCTGGCACTTTGTTCATGAGTAAAATTATTCTTTTAATGCTGCAGAAAACTACTTGAGGTTCTCTTCATAGTCTTTGTTTAATGACTCCTCATTTCTTTCTCAGTGCTCTGTCTTCTAATCACAACACGCTATTTTGGCAGAGTTACCTAGCCGAGTAGGATTCTGATGGAAAGCGTGCACACATACATGCATGCAGGAAGCCCTGGGTTATAAATGGCGCATTCCAAAGTGTGTCTCTAAGTGAAGGTTTTAAGTCAGGGCAGAGGCAGACAGCTCTTATTTAGCCTTTCTTTAGTGTAAGAAGGAGTCCGGGGTGGGGTCGGGGTCTGGGGCAGTGGCTAAAGCAGGGGTCCTCAAACTTTTTAAGCAGGGGGCCGGTTCACTGTCCCTCAGACCCATTGGAGGACCGGACTATAGTTTTGTTTTTTTTTAAACTATGAACGAATTCTTAAAAAAAATCATTTTATTAGGGGCTCATACAACTCTTTTTACAATCTGTACATACATCATTTGTGCCCAGCACACTTGTACATATTCTGCCATCATCTTTCTCAACACACCCACTCTCCACCTGAGCCCCTAGCATCAGCTCCTCGTTTTCTCTTCCCTCCCTGATCCCCCCCAGAACCCTTGATAATTTATAAATAATTATTATTTTATCATATCTTACACCATCCGACGTCTTCCTCACCTTGTTCTCCGCTGTCCGTCCTCCAGAGAGGAGGTTACATGTAGACATTGTCATCTGTTTCCCGTTTCTCCCTTACCCTCCCTCCACCTTCCCGATATCGCCACTCTCACCACTGATCCTGAGGGGCTCATCTGTCCTGGATTCCCTGTATTTCCAGTTCCTACCCATGCCAGTGTACATCTCCTGGTCCAGCCAGTTATGTAGGGTAGATTTGGGATCATGATAGTGGGGGAAGAAAGCATTCAAGAACTAGAGGAAAATTGTTATGTTTCATCATTGCTACACTACACTCTGACTGGTTCATCACCTCCCCACAACCCTTTTGCAAGGGGATGTCCAATTTCCCCCAGGTGGGCCTTGGGTCCCCACTCTGCACTCCCCCTCATTCACAATGCTATGATTTTTAAATTTTTTTTGCCTTTGATGTCTTGCCATCTCACAGGCTGGTGTGCATTTTCCATGTGGGCTTTGCTGTTTTTAAGTTAGATGGCCCCTTGTTTTTCTTCCAGCCTATGGGACCACAGATTCTATATATTTTGACAACTGGGCCACCATCTGCTTTCTTCACCGCACTTGCCCTTGCGCCCGCTTTGTCTTCAGCGTTCGCATTGGGGTAGGCTGGTGTACTTCTTCCTTGTGGACTTTGTTGTTTCTTAGTTAGATGGCCATCTGTTTGTCTTCAAGTCTTTAAGACTCCTGATGCTATATCATTTGATAGCCGGGCACCATCAGCTTTGTTCGCAACTTTTGCTTATGCGCCCACTTTGTCCTCAGCGATCTAGTCGGGACAGGCCAGTGTGCTTCTTTCATGTGGGTTTTGTTGTCTCTCAGCTAGATGGCTGCTTGTTTATCTTCAGGTCTTTAAGACTTCAGGTGCTATGTCTTTTGGTAGCTGGGCACTATATGAACAAATTCTTATGCACACTGCACATATCTTATTTTGAAGTAAAAAACAAAATGGCGCAAAAATGGTGGCCTGAATAAATATCTTCAGCGTACCCCATGTGGCCCGGGGGCCGTAGTTTGAGGACCCCTGGTAAAGTCATTGGCTGTCTACTCAAAGGTCAGGGGTTTGAATCAGCCACTCTGCAGGAGAGCGAGGTGGCAGTGTGCTTCCCTAAAGATTAAAAACCCAAGTGCCAAACTCACTGCCATCGCGTCAGTTCAGACTAATAGCTGCCATAATGTGGCCCTGGAGACGTTGGGGGGCAGTTCTCTTTTTCACAGTTGCTATCAGTCAGCACCACGGCAGAGTTTCAGATTTAATGTAAGGAAAAGCTCAAAGCCCTTTCAATGATACAGAAGCTGTGTGTGCAGTGAATAAAGGTTGATTGTGATGAAGAATTTGTGGCAAGTGGGGATTGGTTCAGTCCGGGACTTACTGTGTGTTTTTGAAACCTAGTTACATTACAGACAAGGGTTCCTTACGGGAAGTAGCTTACGAGGAAGTGATGCTTGCTTTCGAGTTCTTCCTGCCGGGCCTGCCTGCCAAGACTCTGGGAGTGAGCTGGGTTTTCGTAGTGGCGCAGGCAGCCCCTGGTTCCAGGCAGCCCAAGGACCACTTCCACTTGCCATTTAGGGTTATGGAAATTGACCTTGACTTTGAAAATTGGCCTTGACTGAACCAACCTCTGCTAGCAACAAATTCTTCACGATGATCACTTTAGCCGCTCCACCCAAAACACCCCCCTCCCCAAAAACAAACCCCACCTCCCTGCCTTCAGTGAGTTCCTACTATAAATGGCCCTCTAGGGGGTGATGTGCACTGCCCCTGCGGATTTCCTAGGCCTGGGATCGGCAGACAGGCTCTCTAGCCATATTCGGCTCTTTCAGTACATACATGTAGCTCTGAGGTAAAATTGGGGGAAAAATTAAGGGTATTGTTCAGATAATGGTGATTTCACCATTGTTCAGATAATGGTGAAGGACGGGATTGGCTTTTCCATCTCAAAAATGTGCCGACCCCTGTTCTAGACTGTAAATCATCATGGGAGTAGAAAGCCTCATCCTTCTCCCGCGGTGCGGCTGGTGGTTTCAAACTGCTGACCTTGTGTTAGCAGCCCAGGGAATAGCCAGCCCACCACATCACAAGGGCAGCTTTCAATCTTAAAAAAGGCTTTTGGGTTTTTTCTTGCGCTAACCCAAACCTAGACTCACGCCACCGAGTCAGTTCCAACTCAGAGCAACCCTCTAGCTGGGTTCTGACACTGGAATCTCTATGGGAGCAGAACGCGTCACCTTTCTCCTGAGGAACGGCTGCTGGGTCTGAACCACCCACCTTGGGATGAGCAGTCCACTGACCTATCGTCACTGCCAGGCCTTCTTTCTAGTACTCGGCAAAACCATACCAAACTCCCCACCATATGACTCACAGAGACTCTAGAGCACAGAACTGAACTGCGCCCGTGAGTGTCCGAGCCCTGGTGGTGTAGCGGTTAAGCATTGGGCTGCGATCCATGTGGTTGGCAGTTAATAAACCACCAGCAACTCCATGGGAGGAAGACTAGGCTTTCTACTCCCGCAAACAGTTCCAGTCTGGGAAACCCCTAGGGGTCGCTTTGAATCCACATTGACTCAGTGGCAGTGAGTTAAGAGTTAGCTGTGTGAGTGTCCGAAACGGTAAATCTTTACAGGAGTAGAAAGTTTCATTTTCTCAAGAGGGGCAGCTGGTAGTCTAGAACTACGGACCTTGCACTTCGCAGCCCAACATGGAAATAGCTAGACCAGCAGGTCTTCTCTTGCATTTACTCACTGTTGTCTGTATGAGACTCATACTGACCCTACAGGACAGAGGAGAACTGCCCCTGTGGATTTCCAAGACTTGAACTGTTTACAGGGTCAGCTGGTGGTTTCGAACTGCTGACCATGCATGTAGCAGCCCAGCACTACACCACTAGGGTTTGCACTAAAGCAGGCTAAACGAGAACTGTGTGCACCTGTTCTGACTTACCGACAGATTCGTACAGGCAGTGCCCCGGGGACTGACAGTGCTATCTCGTTTGCAGCCACTTTAAAGTTTCTTCTTTTTTCCATGGGAATTCGGGAAGGTTTATTTTATTTCTGACCCGCTAATGGCCCCCTTGCAGAAAAGCAAAGTCCAGAAAGAACCGAGAAGTTCCCAAAGTCATGCTGCCCATTTGGAAGGTTGTCTGAAGACCCCTCCCCCAGATTGCTGCAGGCATAAAGGATCTCAGACGCACAGGTGCTAGGAAGCCCTGCCTTTTCAACTTCATCTGTCACCTTCTGCCTTTTCCAAATCTAGTAATGCTTTAAGTAACATAATAAAATCGTGTCTTTCCTGGCAAAGAGTTTTAAGCACAGTGAGTTAAATGGAAGAAGAAAGGAAACCAAGGTTCTAGAAACAGAAATGGGGGTAATGAGGTTCAGAATCACGTTTGGCAGGCTGCACTTACTGAAGACCTAGGATGAATACCAAGTGAGCATGAGTCTGTGCGCTTCACTGCTCAGGATTACTATTTGACTCACATTTACACACACACACTCTGGGCAGTTCTTCTGAAATATAAGTAAGGAGTAATGGCAGTTCCTGTTTAACAACACGAGAGAAAAACTTCGTTCTTGCTGAGTTGTCCATTAAAAGAAATTTGTTCTTCCTTCAAAGAATATTGATTGTTGCTGGAGATGCTGTTGGGTGTGTTCTTATTCATTGTGGCGCTGGTGTGTCCAACCGAAGGGAGCCCAGGGCTGCAGCCGCCGGTGCGCAGGTCCTCCTTGCTGTGGGTCTGCCTTTCACAGAGTCAAGTGTAGTTTTCAGAAGGTATATCATGAGGCATGCTGGAGAAATTACTGTTTTACTTTTTTGGGTCTGTCCTGGCTGTGTTTTTGTATTTTTTTTCTCCCTCAAAATTTGACTCAAACTGGCTTTTGTATCTGTACTGCTAAAGGTTCTAAGACTGTAACTACATATAAACTTTTGTGGTCCTTAATTATTTCTATTCTTCCATCCTTATTTAAAAGTCATTAGAACGAGTAACTTATTTTCAAGACCATCTAGCCTAGTGGAAGCCTCTCTAAAAATATGCACTACTCCTTGATTTAAGAAGTTACTGTTGCTGTTTTCCAACATTCAATCTGTTTAATGTGAAGATGGTGGCACAGAAATCAACTGTTTCTGGCATACACTGATAGCGTAAGGAAGGGCATTGAGTTATGTTAATGTATGTGTTCTTCATTTCTGTTTGTGAATTGAAGTTTCACTTTGATTTGATTTGTTATTTTAACCGATTTGAGGAGAAATAACTGCAGCAGTCACACAGACCTTTTTAATGTCATTATCTTAAGAGGCATTGTGTTTGATACCATTTGTAAAATTATTGAGAGAGATGTAGATAAAAAGCCGTTAATGTTACAGCTACCAAACAGGTCTGGAATTACCTGGGAAAAAATAAATACGTCATCAATTAGGAAGAATTCTGCAAACCCTCACTTGCATGAGCTTTCATTTTAATATATTTAACTTTTATTTTATATATATATATATGGCAAAAGGGAGATTGAATGATAAGGTGTTACTCTTTACCCTGACTCTGTCTGTTATAACCAACTTCACAATGCTCTCCGTCTGATCGCAAGGCTGATTCACTGATTCACGCCTCGGGAGCAAGAAGGAGGCACGTGGGGGCCCTGCCAATGGATTTCGGCTTGCACTGACCTTCCTTAGACTTCTGTAATGGGCGTTCACAGTACCAGCCCTCTTTCACATCTGCATCTTATTAGTTGCAATCCTTGAATCACACAGGTTGGTGCGCATCTTTCCTGTGGACTTAATTGATGCCTCCCTTAGTTGGCTACTTGTTGGAAGACAAGCCTTTAAGACCCCCGATGCTATTCTTTCTGATCGCTGAGTACCATCTGGTTTCTTCACCACTCTTTTGCTCTCGCACCCATATCTTCAGCAATCTCTTCATGAAAAAGATAGATGATTATTTCTTATTCCAACCCTGAGTTTTAGTGCAAGACCCGTCCAGTTCTGTTGTATCTACCTACCACACTTGGGTCTTCATGTTCTCAATTTTGGTTTCACCATTTTAGTGCCTGACATGATAATTATATCTGTGTATATCTTCCCAAATGCACTGATTTTGCACCTTCTACCTTGAAGTATATGATAGTCTTCTTCAGCTTTAAAAAATTCAACATTGTTTCTAAAATTTATCCACTCCATTGTTGTTCCTTGTTTTCATCCCTGTAATAATAATCATTTATGTGTGAAATGATTTGTTTCTGTTGATGGAACTGTCTTATATCTACCTTTCTTGCTCTCCAAATTAGTGTAATTATGATTATTCTTCTGTCCTGCATACATGCCTGAGTTCTCTGGGGTATGTATATATTATTTTAGAATCAGTACAGAGTCACGTGCTCTGTGGGTGGCTGGTATTTCGGATGTAGATCATCTGGCTCTGGTGGACTCAAACCTGTAGCCTCTGGGTTAGCAGCCTGATGAGTTCAGTGTTCACATCACTTGGGGACTCATAAGACATGTCTAAGGAATGGCTGTGCCTGCTCAACTTTATGCGACAATGTAAGTTGTTGCCCATAGTGGTTACTTCAACTCACACCTCACACCTCTTCCAAATTTTTGATAACCAAATGGGTATTAAAAATATATGGTTTGTGATAAGAGTTGTATGAGTCCCTAATAAAACGATTTTAAAAAAAGACAAAAAAAACAGTATTTTGTTCAGCTCTTGATTTATGTTTCCATGGTTACTAAAAAACAGTAAACCTTTCATTTATATTCTAATTTTTTAAAATGCTTGCTCACTTTAAAAAATTGAATTGCTTCTCCTTAATATAATCACAGTGATACTTTATCTGTTTTAGGCTTATGGTAATTTTAATTTTTTGGCTTAGTGTTACACGCTTTTATTTTAGGTTTACAGTCTTTTTGCCTTAAATTCTTCACTGCTGCAAGATCTTGTGTATCTGTTATTCTGTGTACCTTTTAGACGTTTGCCATTCATATTTCTGAATAAAAGTATTCATCTGGAGTTGATGTACCTGTGCACGCACACACTGAGTTACGTTTCACTTTATTTTTTTCCTTAATGGATAGCCATTTGCCATTGCACGGTCAAGTAAGTTGGTCCTCTTTACCATCTTATGTTAATTTTCCATGTAAGCGTAGGTTTGTTTCTGAGCTCTTCAATCCATTAGTCTGCCCATCCCTTACCAGTACCATACTGTGTTACTTTGCTGTCATTTGTAGGAATTCTTGCTGACGCAAGTGGTTAAGAGCTCGCAGCTCAAACCTGCTCATAGGCACCTTGGAAGACCAGCCTGGCCATGTGCTTCCAGCAGACCAAAGCCTTCAAAATCTCTCAGAATACAGTTCTACTCTACATGTATGCATGCTCACCATGGATTGCAATGGACTGAACGGCCACCCACAATGTCATGAGTTGCTAACACCAAACCAAAACCAAACTCACTGCCATTGAGTCATCTGAGGTTCATAGCGACCCTATAGGACAGGGTAGAACTGCCCATAAATGGGAGCAGGCAGCCTCATCTTCCCACCACAGAGCAGCTTTGGGTTTGAACTGCAGACCTGGTGGCTAACCCAGCACACAACGCCACCAGAACTCAGTTGATAATACAGTAGGGCAAGTTCTTCTAGTAATTCTTCTGTAAGAATGTTTGAACTTTTCTTGACTTCGGCTTATTCATTTACATTTAAAATCTATTTAAAATTTAAATACTTGTTGGAATTGTATTGTTTGAGATTTCATTGAATTTGCAGCAGACTGACCATAATCTTTACTCTCTGGCTTCCTTCCAGAAGGATAGTATGTTTCTGTTTTCTGTAATGTTTTAGAATTTTTTTCTCTGTGCATCCGATTTATTCTTCACGATTTTCCCCTGATGTCCTTGATCTGTTTTCTTTTAATTCTGTTGTTAGCAAATAGAAATGTAATCTGCTTTTGTATTTTGTCTTATATTCTGACTGAACCCTTCTTAATCCTGAGATGTGTCTGCCTGTGCTTTTGGATTTTCTATAATCTGATCAGCCGGGAGCAGTGGGTACTTGGCTTCTCCCTCGTCCCTCTGTATAGCGTCGCTCTTGCCTTTTCTTGTTGTCGTCTTACAGTAATGTTGGGCTTTCTGCTTTGTTCTTGATTTTAAAGGCAACATGTCTCATACTTCAGCAGTAAAATGTTGACAGTGCTCTTTTGTGAGGGGAAGAGGGTTGGGTTTTTTGTTGTTTTTAATTAGTGTAATGAATATTGCCAAGCTTTTATTTGTCAAGTTTCCTTAAAAGAATAAATGACTGATGTTATCAAATGCATTTTCTTCATAAATTGATCTAATGATTTTATCCTCTCTACTTATACCTCATGTGCATTTTTTTCACCCCAAGACATTATGGTGTTAACAAACACACACACACACACACACACACACACACACACACACACACACACCCCAAAAATAAAAACCACTATGGTGTTGCTTTGCCTTCCACACCCTGGTGGGTTTGGTTTGTTAATATTTTGTTGGAGATTTCTACATCCATGTTGGGTAGTGGGGCGGGAGGGCCTCTAATTTTATTTTCTTAGAGGTTTCCCAGTCTGATTTTGTTGTAAGGACATGCTGACTCACTAAGAATGACATGAGGGCTCTGTCCTCCTCCCCTTGGAAGTATCTGCTTAAAGTATGAGGAGACTTCAAAAAGTATTGTGGAAAGATGAAATTAACTGATACTGGAAATTTTCCACAAGCTTTTTCAAAGCTCCCTTGGGCAATGAGGGTTTTTATCCATCTTAGAACATATTTTGATTTAGAAGATGTAGTCCAGAGTTTAACCAACCAATTCAAGATAGGTAGTGACTGTGACCTTCTATTTCCTTTCTATCAACTTTGGAAAATGAAAGTTTCTTATCCCCATGTCTTCGAAGTATTCACATTTATTGGCCGAACAATTGTTCCCCGTGTTGTTATCTTCTTTCGTTGCTCTTGGCTCTGTACCGATGTCTCCTTTTTTTGTTTTTGCTACTATTGTTCATTTGTACTTTACTCTTTTCTTGCCAGAGGTTTCTCTGGAAAAATTTTAATCTTAAAAAAAATAATAATACTTCCTGATTTTCTTACTATTCTGTTATGTCACTTTAAGCTTTGATCTTTGACTTTCCCTCCATTTTCCCCTTCTATTTATTGTTAATAAAACTTTTTTGATGAATTTTTGTTAATTAAGGAGGGGGTTTATATTTCAGGCCACCAACTCTGAATTCCTCACACATACCGCATTCTTTCCCACCTGCCTCCTCCTCTGTGGGTCTCCGGCTTCCCTTTGCTTAAGTCCGTAACTGCTACCCTCTGGTCCTGTGCTTCATCTGCCCATCCTTTTCCTCCCTCAGTTGGAAATCTCCAGAGTCTGTTCGGTTTTTAGCATCATAGTACTGGTCTCACACAAATTTGCCCTTTTTGTGGTTGACTGATTTCACTCAGCATCTTAATCTCCAGGTGCTTGCATGCCATGAGGTAGGTGCTTTGTGGCTTCATCATTTTTATGAGCAGTGCTTAGGAGGGCTGTGAGTTGTGCACGAGGGCTGCTCAACAAGCAAACAGCAGTTTAGCTCCACTGGCTAGCTGCTGCTCAGGAGAAAGATGAGACTTTCTACTCCACTAAAGATTTTCGGCCAGCAACCCTCAGGGGCAGTTCTACCCTGTCCTATAGGGTTGCTATGAGTCAGCATCAACTCCGTGGCACTGAGCTGAGCTTGATTATTCCAGTATGTGTGTGTACCATAGATTGTTTCTTTAGCCACTCTTTTTTTTTAATCATTGCATTGGGGGCTCGTACAATTCTTATCACAGTCCATACATCCATCTATTGTGTCAAGAACATATGTACATTTGTTGCCATCATCATTCTCAAAAGCTTTAGCCATTCTTTTAGTGATGGGCATTTGGGCTGTTTCAGACCTACCTGTTCCTGTTAAGGCTTTCGATACAGTGTCTACTCAACAGAGGTATTACTGAATCATATAGAATTTTTATTCCCAGTTGTTTAAAGTAGCGCCTATCACTTTTCACTTGTACATGTTATTCAAACTTCTTAGTTGGAGGCGTGACTCCTTTTTGGAAAACTTTTTATTGTGAATTAGGTTAAGGTTTACAGAAGAGATTCTGAGAATTGTTTTACATTAAACAATTCACACACATTTTGTTTCAACTCATCTACTTCAACCCTGTCAACCCTATCAAATAAACCCATCGTTTATTTCACTTCCTCCCTGCGTTTTCTGTTTCTATTCCTCGCCGTCTCCCAGCCCTCAGAAGTTTGTCTTGGATTAATGCTACCGTTTTAATCTTATCAGGTTTATAATTCTACCCAGGGGTGGATGAGTTCACTCACAGACCTGAGGGTGACTAAGGTCTCTCGTAACCACCAGTAAGTCTGGCCTCTTTTATGACTGGGAATTTGGTTCCGTGTTTTGCTTCACTCTATCCCAGACTTGCTAATGGGGTTCTCTCCAGAGCAGTTGGTGATGGTAGCCCAGCACCGTTTAAATTTTCAGATCTCGGGGCTGTGGAGATTGAGGGTTTGTATGATTGACTTATTGATTTCTCAGTTTTATTCATTTCTAACAAAATAATTTAAATATGATTAATTTCCTTCTAAGAATTATTGTTTTAATTCTATCACATAGGTTTTTATATTGACACCTTTCATTCGTTTCTACACTAGTTTCTTCTTTGATGGTCTGCTAGATTTTTTTCCCTGGTGGATGTAGATTTTATTCAGCTGCTGCTGCTGCTGCTGCTGCTTCTTCTTTTTTTTTTTTTTTACTAATTTCTGATTTAATTGGTTTTTTAAAGCCAACAAGGATTTCTGTAATGATTTCCTCTCTTTCTGAATACTGAATCAAATTTTTGAGCGAGTGTTGTATGGGAAGAATTCTGGGGTTTATGTTAGCAATGTAGAATTCATTGCAAATGAGGAGACTGACATTGACAGGTGTTGAACAGCCTTCCCGGGGGTCCTGAAGGTGGATACCAGAAAGTGGGACAAGGAAGATTCAAGCCAAGACCCTGGGCTTTCTAATGTCGTACCACTCAGTCCTTGAGCTATGTTACAGGGGCAGTTGAATCTGTATGCGTCAGTCCTGTTCCCAGATACCTTCTGAATGAGGAGATTACGGTAGCAGTCACTTTCCAGAGTGTTTGAGAGGATCCAGGACAAGAATTGGGTAGATTCAGACAGTGGGTGGGTTTAGGTTAGTTTAACATGTGCTTTGACATCGTTCTGCCTCAAACGACAAAAACCGGATGTCACGAAGTCACTGTCGTCCTTACGGCTTGTGTCTACAGCAGCCATGGTCTCCCTGTGGCATACACTCCAACCATTAGGACATTTTTTTCGACTCTGTAGATCAAGGTAGTAGATCCCAAGCATATGTATTGTATTGTATTGTATTGTATTGTATTGTATTGTATTGTATTGTATTGTATTGTATTGTATTGTATTGTATTGGTTGAGAGAAAGAAAACCATCTGGACTGGTTAAATAAACTGAAAGATACCACGTCTTTCAGGAGAGTCCGTTGGCAAGTAGGATTCATGTTAAGAGTCATCATTTAGGCCCTGCAATGCCCTTGTGATGTCTGGGACACCTGAGGGGAGTCGTAGTCCTTTGTCCAACTAGACTGCATAATTCAGAAGCGAGAGTGACAAGACTCAGGCAGAAACGTAGGTGATAGACCATATAATTAGTGTCCAAATAAGAAAGTTCAAGTTCACTCACCTACTTCCTGAGAGTGAGCTTATTGAAGATGCTCCTTATCTCATGGATGAGTTATCAAGAAATTAAAAAAAAAATAGGGTGCTCTCATTGTTTTGTTTTTTAAATACATATATAGTATAATAATGAAAAGAAATATAAATTGGGGATGACATTCTTCCTAAAAAACCTAGAGAGCAAAATGGACAGGTTTTATTAAATTAAAAGGAATAATGTTGGTGCACTAAAAGGTAAGATTTCAAATACCTTAAACTGGGTTAGGGGTAATTATGTGCCAGAAAATGAAGCTTAGTCATCTCAGATAAATCCACTGGATTTAGAAAGGCATTTAGGGGAAGAAAACAAAAGGCATTAATGAGTCAGAAAAGGGAAGCACTGTCTTGATACGACCAGAGGAAAACCAGTGTGGTATTTGAATGTGGTGTCTGAGCCACAGAGTATTCCTAATGGAATGTAAAGTGGATTATTTTTGTATTAAAATTACACTAACCAGTTGTGTGCATTTTTGGCAAGTTTTGGTATTTGGGTTTATACTGTATTTTGGGGTGTGTGTTGTTTTTGTATTTTTACATTTTATTGGGACCTCTTACAGATATTATTACAATCCATAGTTCCATTAGATCAGGCGCAGAGAATAACGGTTGTTGCCCTCATCATTTACAATCCATTTTCTTTTTTCTTGAACTCCTTGGTATCAGCTCCCCTCCCTGGCCCTACCACCCCGTGAATTCTTAATAAATTATATATTATTTTTATTTGGGTTTGTTTTCCATAACTGAATGAGCATGCTAAGCAGGTGTTTGTCTTAAACACAAATGTTTATGAATTTTTCTCCCTTCATCTTAAAAGCGCTACAAGTCCCTCACACTTTCTTTGTAAAGTTGTTAGTTCATTCACTTAGCCATTACTTTTTATCATGTGTTAGTCATTTTTTGTTGCCTTGGGAAGTAGGAAAGAAAGCCTAAACCCTAAACAAAACAAAACAAACAAACTTTTGAAGAACTGTAAAGGCTTTACTGCCACCCAGCCTATTCCCAAATGCCCATGCGGTCTGAATTGGCAGAGAAAAAGAGCATGCGGCGCTCTGTAGACCCACAGCTGTACCCGGCAAACTCCCCTTGGGACAACAAAGATGGATTTTCCCTCTCTTGGTAAACAAAGTTGCCTCTTTTCTCTTTAATAGTATACTACTGACATTTTCTCATTTAAATAGTCCATTTTCCAACAGACGATGCAAAAGTTTGAATTACAGAAAATAATTCGTATTTGTGTATGTTAATTATTTGTACAGTGTACATGAATTGTAAGTATATGTCAACCCTGTCAATACAGGGAGGTTTTAAAAGTGTCAGATCCCAAGAGACCATTGCCTTTCAGATAAGCCGGGACTGTGTCAGCATTATAAAAGATACTTTGCATAATGATTGCGTTTTGAGTACCTTTGTGTAGTTAAATGTCTCTAAATATTATGTCCTCACTGTGATTAAAGACAAAAACTGAAACTTGAGATGCTAAATATCATCATTCCTAGGAAATTTGGAATGCGAAATACCATTTTTTCTTAACAATGGTACCGATTACTATTTTTTGAGCCCGTAGAGACTCAGAGAGCTAACAGGATTTTGATTTCAGAGGATAATTTATAGAAAGTCTTTAATTGCGCTCTCCTAGCTCATTCAATGAATGTGAAATCCTATTGATTATATGATGCATATCAAAGCCAGGGAGATAAAAATATTTTAAAAGAAAGTTTGTCTTACACTCATGCATATTGATGTCCACTGCTGCACTTTTTGACTAGAGATGGAACGGTTATGATGATGTGTGGGTGTCAGCTGCCTGGGGGACAGCCCCTCCAAGGGCCGTGACAAACAAAGGGACGGACGGTCTTATTCTAGCAAGTACTTTGGGGGTTCATGGTAGAGTGGTGAAGAAAGGGGGAAAACTCAGGTTGTGTATGCTTAACTGATTGTCGTGGGTTCCTAATTGCGTGATGACAGGGCACGTGCCGTCGCGCTTTCGTGTCGGCCGTGTGACAGGTGACCGGAGGGTCGGTCTGTTGCTGTTGACCTGCGTGGGCTTTCTCTGGCCTTGCTGCTGGTGGCACGCACGGAGCAGCAAAAGCGCCCACCTCCGATGCGCATCGCCCACGGGGCCTTTTCCTCTCTGCCTGTACATCTGAGCAGGCAGTGGATGCGTGGCTTACAACTGATGGTGTCATTTAAAGGACGAAGGAATAGAAAATGAAGGTCTAGAGAAGCAGAATTAAATGAAAATGGATAAGATTTGGAAGCAGAAACACACCGGGAAACAAATTATGGCCGCCCCCCCCACCCCACCCTACAGCACCCTCCTAAAACAACAACAGTAACAACAAACAAATAGCTGTGGAAATAACAAAGTACCTTTTCATCCAATGGAGTTGTTATCATTTCACTCTTTAGAGTTTATTTTGTGGGACTCTCTTGTGCATTAGAAGTATACCAAGTATGGGATCCACCATCGACTGCTTTACACCCAGGGAGTCTCTGAATGAGTGAGGACAGCAGGAAGAGAGGTGGTTAATATTTAAACTCAGTCTGCTACTTTGTTACTCAGTGGTGGAGATAGATACGTGAAATTCCCTGGCTTAGCATCTTCGTTTAGGAAGCCATACCTCCTGGCAGGAGGGAACTGCTTACTTGGTAAGTGATCATCAAGCCCTCTCCCGGAGTTCCTCAGCTCTTAAACACCCCAGCCACTCCACAGGAGAAAAACGGGGCTGACTTCCTGGAAAGATGTACAGTTTGGGGAACTCGAAAGGGTAGTTCTCTTCTGCCCGTGCGGGTTGCTCCGAGTCAGAAGCCACCGCATGGCAGTGGGTTTGGTTTTGCATATAAGACCCTCCTCTCACCCTACTGTGCCTGCTTCTCCGATCCTCTCATAAATCCTTCCCAAAATCCCGTCACCTGAGCTTTGCCCACTCTTGGATCCCAGCAGCTGTCGGTGTGCACAGCAAGGTTTGGGCAGGCATTTATCGAAGAACTCAAGGTGTATGGGTGGGGTGGGGTGGACAGGTAAGTGGCAAAAGATGGATTCCTTCCCCTAACAGGACTTTTAGAAAATGTCTTTTCTCACTCTCTTCTATGCTCACAGTGTGATTAAATATGTGTTTTATCTTTCACCAGCCTTAACCCAGATTTGTGTATCTAAAGTAAATAGTTTCATTTTTTAATTACCCCCAGAAGCACTATGTACTAAATAGTTTATGTATGCCATGCTAACAACAATACTTTAGACTTTGAGCTCTCATGGAGACTGAAGACAGCAGCTACAAACTAGGCTTTCCAAGAGTTGATGCGGACACAAGACCGCAGATGGAGGGTGTTCTTGGGGAGCCTTTGCAGGAGAATAAATAGCAGCTTAGTTAACGGGGTGGTGTCAAGAGGTGAGGTTCCAAAGCATTGAGAAGTCTAGATTTCTGAAGGTTTGATAGTATAATCAAGAGCCTTTGTGGTAGAACTCTTTCTCAAGTTGATTTCACAGTTCCCTGTCCTGGTAGTAAGACTTTCTTAATAAATTAGGTTCAGTGTTGTGCTGACAAACCAGTTCTAAGAGAGAAAAAGAAAACAGTTGATTTGTAATATGTGTCTGAGTGGTGGAAATACTCTCAATGTGTCCAATTTTAAGCTGATCACCTTCTGGGTATCTAACAACAGGGCAGTGCATTGTTGCCTAGCTAACTTACCACATGTCAGTCTTCTTGCATGGTCAGTGATCAGAGGAGAGAGCCCGTCACTGAATGGGTCCCCTTTCCTGAAGTTTTAAGACGGAACCTTTGGAGAGAAACCACCAAAATCTTTGGAATCCCTCTCATGATTGTGAATCGAAAGGACATAAATTTGAATGGACATTTAAGCAGAAAAATGTGATGATTTTTCGTTAGACCTATCTTTTTGAATCAAAGTCTCAGTGATTTTCTGAAATCTGCTAAAATGGACCTGACTACTGTATTATCCACATCTGCTATCCTGTTAGCAACAGTCAGTTTTAGTTCAAACTTCTCCAACTCACTCGCTCTTTTTGTACAAACTATATTTTAAGACATTAAAGCAAATTATAAACAGCACGTGTGCTGGTTTCATAGCATTTGTATCAACAGTTGACATTTTTCATTCTCTTTGCTAGTCTGGGCTGGCACCGCCTCCAGAGAACGTGGCTTGAAGTGCAGGGTTTCTCTCGACAGTTTCCCCACAGAAAAGTGCACTTACTGGCTTATTGTTTTCATTATGAATAGACTACGTTTTAAACAGGTTTAGGTTTGCAGAAAATTTTAAAGGAAATCTGCTGGTGGTGGTTGGCTTCCAGTCAGAGCTAGGGCATGGCAGTCCCCGAGTGTTACACAGTAACCATCTGCAGAGGGTTGCTCTTAGCTGTAATCTCAAAGGAAGCCATCACTGGCCTTCTCGTAACACCATCCTGCTGTATTGCTTCAGATCCCATATGTTTTTCTTGCCCTCTGTGCCACAGTTTCACCTATTAACGCCTTCCTTTAGTGCGGCAGAGCCCTGAAGGTGCAATGAGTCAGGTATTGCGCTGTTACCCACAAGGTTGGGGGTTCAAACGCACCAGCTGCTCCACGGGAGACAGAAGGTGTTACTGGCTTCTTTAAAGATCTTGAGTTTCAGCACCCTCTCTCACTAGGGTTACTGTAAGCCCACATCCACTCTAAGGCAGCAGGCTATTGTTATGGGACATCTCTTACCATTACCAATACCAATCATTCCAGACAGAACTGAACCAGTATTGATTATTATAAAATAACTTCAGAAAGTTTCTGGAAAATAGAAAAGTAATGGAATTTTCTCACAAACTTTTTGACACACACACACACACACACCCTTATGTACCACACACACACACACCCTTATGTACTTAACTGATCATATTTTAAATTGGAATTCAGTTTTTGTTCCAGTCCGGTGGATCTCTGGCAATTCCATCATGCCTTGTAATGACCCTTACAATATCACACACAATCGTTTCCCTGCTCTCAACATGCCCAGAGCTTCATCTCTTTAACCTTCCCTCTTCCTTCTGAAACCCTAGCAACCACTGATACTTATAGGTTCTTTTAACTTTCTTTCCCTCTAAAATATCTTACAGTTGGGAGCATGTAGCACATAGCTCTTTCAGAGCAGCTTCTCTGACTTAGCAGTAGACTGTGAAGGCCCTTCCATCTCTCGTCCTAGCCAGTTAGCTCGCTGGTTTTCATTGGTCGAATGGGTGTAACCACAGTTGGTTTATTCAGCCACCTGTGGAAGGACATCTCTGTCGCTGCCAGCTTTGGGTTATTTGAATAAAGTTGTCATAGACATTCATGCGAAGGTTTTTGTGTGGACGTACGTTTTGAACACATTTAGATGAATATGCGGAGCGTGGTGCTGAGTTTATAGAGAGCATGGGTTTATCTTTGCGTGAAACTGCTCGCCGGTCTCCTAAGGTAGCCGCACTGGTCTGCATCCCACAATCAGGTGCTGCTGTTGGGATCTGAGCCACTCCAATACGTTGATAATGGTATCTCACTGTTTTAATGGGCAATTCTCCAGTGGGCATCTTTTACATACAGACGTACTTGTCATCTGTGTATTTTCTTTAATGAAGGATTTATTCAGATCCTTTCATCCCTTCTTTAATTGAGTTGGGGTATTTTTTTAATCAGTTGAGTTTTAATAGGTCTTTGTATATTTGGGGTACAAGTTGTTCATTGGTTTGCTTTACTGATGAAAATATCCACATGGAAACTTGCTCCCCTTTAACAGCTTCTACACATGTGGCTTAATCACGGTGGGTCGTGTTCTCTTCCAGTTGTGTCAGAAGTCTCCTTAGTTCTCCTCTAGGGGCGTCACCCCCATTCATTCAGAGTCCCTTCGCCCTGGACCGCTCAGCCATGCTTCAGAGTGACTCCTGAAACTCTGGGCTCATGAAGATAATGTTTTCCTTTAAAAAGTACAATACATAGGATGTTATCCTCTTGAAGTAAACAGTTTTGTTTGTTTGTTTGAAGATGCCTTTGCGGGGATAGTTTCATCTCAAGGTGTGAAGAGTATTCCAGGGCAGTAGTTTGAGGGTTCCTACAAATTGGTGGTGATGGTTTGTCAGAGACAGGCTAACAGTGGTTAGAACATGGTCTCAGATAGCTCTATGCTTGTGAGTCCTGTTATGGTGTTGCCTAAAGTGGACCAGACTGCCCCCTGGGGCCTGTAAGAGCAGACAACGGACACGTCACCCTGCATTACGGGCTGTCGGGTTTTTTCATTGCCAAGTGGATGCTGAAGTTTGTTTGTTTTGAAAAGAGGGCAGTAGGCCAAGGAAGTTTGGGGACCTATGTCCTATAGGGCCGCTTATCAGTTGGAATTGACAGGGTGGCAATAGGCGGTGGTGTAAAAACGTTGCAAGACTGAGCAACATTCCATTTAGTAGCCTAAGGTCACTTTCGCTTGAAACTATAACTGGACTGGATGGGGGAGTATTTTCTCCCCGCTTGCACCTCGTCTTTACAATTTCTTAGAGCAGTATGTTTTGCAGAGCACAGGTTTTGAATTTTAGTGAAGTCTAACTGAACAATTTTTACTCTCTGCGGAGAGACAGTGGGACCTAGAAAAAAAAAAAGCCATTGCCAAACTCAGTGCCACCGACATCTATTTTCTCTTAGCTGTTTATGTATGTTTTGTTTGTTTGTTTTTTGGGGGGCTGGCACTGATCCATTCTTGAACTAATTTTTGTGACTGTCTGCTATAAGTTCTATGTCTAGATTTCTCCCTCTCTTTCTCTCTCTCTCTCTCTCTCTCTCTCTCTCTCTCTCTCTCTCTCTTGCTTAAGGATGTCTAATTTTTTCAGTATCATTTGTTCGAAGGATTATCTTGGACCATTTCTTCTTTTTAAAACTAGGATACATCCGTGGCCCATGTCGGTTCAAACCAAGCCAAACTCCCCACCATTGAGCTGACGCCGACTTGTAGGAACCCCTTCCTGTAGGCTTCCTGAGACTGTAAGTCTGTGGTTGCTAAGCCTCATTGTCCCCCGGAGACTGATGCCAGCCTTGTGTTAGACACAGCACCACCAGGGGCGCCCTCTGGCGCAGGTTCAAATTCTCCGCCATCAGGTTGATTCTGATTGGGGGATGGTGTAGAGCTGCCCCTTTGGGTTTCGGAGGCTATGGGAGCCAACAGCCTCATCTCTCTGCTGGTGAGCAGTTCTCTGGTCAGATCCCTTCTTGTAGGTCAGACCTTTTGTTGTGGAGAACAGAAGACTCTCCTGCATTTATTCCCCCCCCCCACCCCCCCCGCCCTGCAGAGACCGCGAAGGTGTTTTCCCAGCCTTCACAGTGAGACCTAAGCAGGGATCCTGGGGTTACAACTCACAAAAATGCGACCCCACCCCTCACAAAAACCCTGAAGCCTCAGGAGCTCTTCTCCCTCAGGCTAGTTCAAGTTCATCTCCAGCAATTTATCAACTATGTATTCCTGCCTGTTGCTGCCTCCAGGGCCAGTTTTGATCCCAACAAGATGTGATTCCATATACCTGCTTTTTGCCCTTTAGCCTTAATTTTGTGAAGAATCTAACATGCGTTAGTGGTTTTTAGTTTTTCAGCTTTCCCCCCCTTTTTTCCCCTATGTTATGAGAACTATAGGGATGATTTCCAAGCTCTTCGTGCTGGAATCTGAAAGCTTAATTCCTTTTCTTCTGACAAAACTTCACTGACCTAAAGCTTTTTTGAAGCTTCCTTGTATTAGGTAGGGAAACCTAGTAGTGTAGTGATTACATGTTGGACTGTGATCCACAACGTGGGCAGTTTGAAACCACCAGCAGTTCTGTGGGTGAAAGACGGGGCATTCTACTCCTATAAACAGTCTCAAAACCCAGAAGGTCACTGTGAGTCAGCTTCCTCCTCTCCCCCTATCATGACCTCAGTTGTACCTTACAAATCTGACTAGAGCAGAACATGTACACTACTACAGATATGAGCCCGCAACACAGGGAATCCAGGACAGATAAACTCCTCAGGAACAATAATGAGAATAGAGATACCAGGCTGGGCAGGGGAAGGTAGAGGGAGAAAGGGGGAATCGATCACAACGATTGCCATATAACCCCCTCCCAGGGGGACGAACAACAGAAAAGTGGGTGAAGTTGGTGAGGTTTTTTGTTGTTGTTTTTGTATTAGGTAGTATGAAAGTCTAATTTTTCTGCATGTATGTTACTATTCTGGAAAGGCTTTCTCAGTTGTTTCAGTGCCGAGAAGGCAGGAGCAGAGTACCGTGTGTCTGTGGATGTCTTGATAACCAGTGCCCATTACTGCTGGGTCCATTCCTGTTCATGTCAGCCTTGTGGGACAAAGTGGCCCTGCTCCCTACGTGTCAAGAACTGTGATCAGTACAGAGGCAGACTGCCATATTTTTGTCCCGTATGGAAGCTCATAGGTTTTAACCTCCCACCTTTCAGACAGTAGCCCGGCATTAATCCACTGCCCTGTCCCATTAGCGCCTCCTGGAAGTCAAGTGCTGCTGACTGACAGTGGCCCTCAAGGACAGGGTAAAACTGCCCCTGTTGGTTTGTGAGAAGAACTCTGTGCAGTAGTAGAAAGCCTCCTCTTTCTCCAGGGATGGATGGAGAAGCAAGCAGAGCAGGCTAGGCAGGCAGCTCATCTCCCTGAGTGTGTGGTTACTGTTGGGATGTCACAGCTGAACTATTGCTCCATTAAAGTTCATCCGTATTGTTTATTACTCATCTTTTTCCCTTGGTCATTTTTAAATTTAAGGTCTTCGCTCTGATTTCTGCAGTAGTAACACAGCAGTGAACCTTTGTGTGTCACAGCCCCCCCCCCCCCCCGCCGTGTTGATCTTGTTTGTAGCATTCTCGAATCTATACAGTTGTATGTTTTATTGCTTCTGCTTCCTTGCTTCCCTTCCCACCTTTGGCATTCTGAAAGGCCTTCACAGTTTTTCCTGCTTGTTTCTAACTCCCCGTTCCGGTTGTGAATCCTTTTGTCTCCTTGACCTTTATTCCGGGTGGTTTCTTCTGATGGACCTGCCAGTTTATTGATTATGCCTTTCAGTTCTAATCTGATCGTATACCCATCCGCCACTTCTAGAGCTTAATTATTTTACTTTTCAGTCTTATAATTTGTATGGGAAAAATTACTGAGTATTCCCAGGGCCAAAAAGTAACCTGCCAACTCACACATCAAACATACCATCCAGCGCCCATGGACAGAGTTCAGAGCGGTGGCAGCTTGTGCTGAGAGTCCTTTCTGGGGAGAGAGTGGTGGCAGCTCTCTTGCTGCTCGGGATGTGTTCCGCCTCTCTCAGTGCTAGGTTCCCTGCTCTGCTTCTCACTGTCCTCTGGTTGGGGGGGTCCGTCTGGTTTGTGAAACAGATACTAATGCAGGCCTCGCATCAGAGTGAAGGTGCTTGCTGTAAAGCTGCCTTTTGAGGAGTGCGGGCCGCGCTTATGTTGAGCCCTGTCAGCTTCCAGTGTCGGTCTGTGCTTGTGCAATCCTGTTTGGTTCTGGTGCTGACTATGTTCTCTGAGAAATTACAGGCAGGTTTCAAAGCCTGAGCCGATCTTCCTCCAGAGGAGATTTTGTTTCTGCCGGGAGGACTGTTGTGGTTGTGGTGTGCCAGCTTGCCCCATAGGGTTTCCTAGGTTGGCATCTTTTTCTGCACGCCTTTCCCTGCACATAGTGGTCAGTGGGCTTGAACAGCTGGCCTTCCAGCTGGCGGCGGAGCACTGAACCATTGCACTATCACAGCTCCCTGTGGTTGGCCGCCCAACACGGTTCTGGGCGTGGAGAGATTTTTGAGCCACTGAACATTGCAGTTCACATAAAGCTTTGTCTTCCTCCAATTCGCCATCATTCCTTAGACCTGAAAGGATTTTGCTGGTGTGTCCTGGTTCCTGTCGTTGAATCTTTAGCTTCCTTAGGTTGTTAAGGAACCACTTAGCAGTTCAGCTGAGGCTCCTGGAGAAGCAGATGTCTCTGAGTAAAAGAACCCACAGGGACAGCTTCTCCTTTCTGCCCTTTTTAATCTCTGCCAGGATCATGACCCAGTGATTTTTCACTGTCTTTTTAATGTTTCAATATCTTCAATCAGATAAATTTATACTCTTGTGTATTCTACTATCCTTGGTAAAAGATTCATCTGCATTACTTAATTCACCTTTATTAAAAGTGGAAGTTTTTTGAAAAAGTAGATTTATATTAAGAAAATCAACCCTTTGATTCATACGTGGCAAATGTTTTTCAGTTTGTCGTTTGCTTTTTTTACTTTACAGGTTTTTTTAAATCTGTGAGTGTGTATGTACTTGCATGAGTGCATCCAGTTTAGCTTTTTTATATTCTAATCATTCTTTTAAAATTGTTTTTCTTTTCCTCGCTTTGTATCTACTTCCAAGGTCAACCAAATATTCTTCCAGATTTTTCTAGTTCTTTCTGTGCTGTTGTTTTTTATATTGAGCTGTTGTTGATCTTATTTGGTTCATGGTATTTCCTTAAGATTTAAAAAAATGTATCTCTCATGTGAAGCCTTCAAAGTATATTTATTTATTTATTTTTTCAAAGTATATTTAAAAACAGACATATCATCCTTTCCCCAAGATTTTAAAGTGTGCCAGTTCGTATAATAAATATATATGATCGTCTTTTTGTTTAGCTACTTTGATTTTGAGAAAGGACCTGGTGGTATTAATTAGCATTTGATATGGTTCCATGTAGTTGACGTCACTTAATTATTTTTCAGAATTTTATAGTTTGGTTTTGAATATTTATTCTTATAAGTCAGCCTTTCTCAAAGTGGGCAGTACTGCCACCTGGGGGTGCTGGAGCAACCCGTGGGAGCTGCGAAAGGAAACAGGTATGCATTTTGCTGGGCTCTGGGAGAAAGAGGAGGCTTTCAACTCCTGTAGAGTCAGTCTGAGAAGGCCACAGGAGCAGCTCCCCCTGCCCATCTGTGAGCCACTGTGAGTTGGCATCCACTTGATGGCAGCGAGTTTGTTCGAGTTTCGTGGGCTGGAGAACAGACGTTTTTTATTGCCAGGGGGTTGCCGAGTAGTTGTTTTTTTCCTGAAAGGGGCAGTAGGCAAAATAAGTTTGGGACCCTATGTTCTACAGGAAGCTTTAGGAGCCCTGGTGGCACAGTGGTTAAACATTGTGCTGCTAACCAAAGTTCAGCAGTTCAAACCTACCAGCCACTCTTTGGGAGAAGATTCAGTCCTGGGGAAAACCCTATGGGGCCCTTCTGCTCTATCCTTTACAGTTGCAGTGAGTGGGAATCAAGAGAGAGAGATGGCTCTGAAATGACGATTGAAGTCAGGCAAATATTTAAAGAAAATAAAAGTAGTCTTCAGTGAAAAAGTTTAAAATTGTCTACCATTTAAAATTTTGAGAAATAACAGCTTCACAATTTTGTTTCTTTCCAAGAACATGGTATTGCATAGAGTTGTTGGGTCTATTGGTTTGATGGCTTGTTTGCTTTCAGTGTGCCTTTTTTTCTTAATCAGACCATCAGGAAATTGTATTTTGAAATTCTTTATATGATCTAAATATTTTGTGACAGCTTTGTTTATAGGCCTTTTAAAATGTTGCTTTCATATTACGGTGTACTTTCTATTATATTTTACAGCTACAAGAGGGCTTCAGAAATCTCATGGAATAATGCCATTATCTTCTCATTGCATTTTTCCATCAACTTTTTGAAGCCCCTTCATGTTTATTTTTGGTATTTGGGAAACGGTTGATAATTGTAGTATTTTTGGTAAGCAGCTACTGAAGCGCTTTATTGGAATATAGCTGTTTTTCAGCTTTTCTTTTGGATTTTCTTTGAGAAAGCAGTCAACAAATAATGCTATTTTCATACTAGAACACATGCCTCATTTCTTTTTGGTCTTATTGTATTCGCTAGATCATCTAGGAATGTTAATAAAAAATAGTGGTCATTAAGGGAATGCTCTCATTGTCCCAAACTTAATGAACATTTCTCTGGTGTTCGCTTTAGGTGTTGCACATTATGGTGTGAGGTAACTCTGCTTTATCATGGTTCCCAGCTTTGTTGAAGCCTGGTTTTGTTTGTTCCTTGTTTTCCTCCTGAGACTTCCTCTTTGACCCCTCGCCTGTTTAGAAGTGTGTTGTTGAATTTCCAAGTGTTTAGGGATTTCCCAGATTATCAATGTGCTAGTCATTTCTCGTCCCCTTTTGTTGTGGGTAGAAATTTTACTCTGCATGTTCTTGCTCTCGCCGTAGTCTAGCCTGATGGTGAATGCACTTGAAAGGGGTGTGTATTCTGCTAGTGTTGAAGGGAGATTTTCCTATTTTTTTTCCAGTCAAGTTGGCTGATAGCGGTCAGACTGTCTTTGGGTGTGGTAGAATGTAGAGCTACGCCTGTTATTTGGCTACTGGTGGACCTTTCAGTCCTCCTTTTGCTATTGGCTAGTTTACTGTAGTGTGCCTCTCCTATCTAGGCACATGTGTGCTCTTGCCCCTCAGACTTTATACTGTGCCCCTGAGGATCGATTCTGTCACTGTGGGGGGTCATATGAAGATCCTGTCATTTCCCACCCACACCTTTGCCCACTCTGTCTTTTCCATTGATAAGGAAACATGCCTCTCTCCCCTTCACCTTCCCTTGTGCTAGGGAGGAAGGGGGAGAAATGTGTCCCTCTCCCCTTGGTTTCTTCTAGCGAACATTGGTACTCTTACTAATCCTGAAGCATGTTCTGTCTGACCTCTGTACCACCATGTACCACTCTTATCTGTGTCCACTGCCAACTAGCTGCTTCTCACTCACAGCCACCCTGTCCCAAACGAATCTCACCGCCAGCAAGTCCTCAACCCTATATATAGGACAGGGTAGAATTGCCCCCTGTGAACTTCTGAGACAGTATCTCTTTATGGGAATAGATAGCCCCGCCTTTCTTCCAAGGAGCAGCTAGTGGTTTAGAACTGCTGCTCTTGTAGTTAACCCACAAGTTCAGCCGTTTGAACCCGACCACTCCTTCAGAAAAAGATGAGGCTTTCAGCTCTGCTGAAGCTTACAGCCTCGGAAACCAAACCGCGGCTTCACATGTGAGTTACAGCGGGCTCAGGGCCAGTGGTGGTTTTACCCACTCTGCTGGAGGGAATGTATTCACAGCTCCTGAAGCTTAGGGCCGAAACGTTTTCTTTGCCTATCAAACCTAACGTAGTGGACAGTGAAGCTTTAGATTGTATTTTTAAAGTGACGAAACTTTTGTTAAATTTAAAAATTATCTGTAAAAATTCTTTCGTTTTCGGTATCATGGTGAGATCTATTTGCGCACCCCTTGCTGTGTGGTAACTGCTTGACACGAGGGGCTTCTTTTGTTGCTGCTGCTGTGTTCCAAGTCTAGGACACGGATTTTCCTCAGCTTTTGTTTCCCAGGAAAGGTCTTTGTCATACTCTAGAAAGCTGTTAGCTCTCAGCATAGACTTATGGGTCTGTAGTTTGTTTTTTTCTTTTGATATTGTAAAAACATTACCCTATAGTTTCTCATGAGAAGTCTGCTTGCATCTTTGCCTGATTCTCTGCATGTAATGTGTGTTTATACTCTCTGGCTACCTTCAAGATCTTCTCTTTATGTTTAGCTATCAACAATAGGATGGTTCGTCTAGGTTTTTTTCTCTCTCCTTTTTTCGAGAATGGTCACATGAATTTCCTATTTAAATTCCTGGTGTGATGGCATGCCTGATAATGAACTTGCCCCTTGTTTCATTTTACAAGACCCTTCCTTCATTACTGAGTCTCTCGGAAGCACCCATTAGGAGCTCGGTGGGTAAGGATGAACAGTACCAAGTTTTAGTTGGCGTTGGGGAGGTGGATGAGAACAGCAACCGACAAATGTGAAGGGCGGGCCAAGAAGCTTCATCTCCGAATTCTTTCTCACTGTAGGGTCCCAGGGTGGTGAAGACAATTAGGACTTTGACAGTTGAGCCCACACAGAGACACCTTGAACAAATGGCTTGGGGAACTATCGCTGAAAAGTGGGAGCGTACGAGCCGTGTGGAGCCCAGGGCTACTCTGACACACAGTGGCGGGCTTTGGAATGCACTCAGTGGTCACTCGGTGATTTTTCTTCCTCCAAAGGTCACTGGTGCTGTATAAAAATCTGCTGTCACGGTCTGCTCCTAGATATCAATCTCTAGCCAGTTATCTCTCCGTAGGGAAAGGAAAGAATATGCATGTATGTTTACTAGTGTGCAATTTTCATATTGCTATGTCCTCTTTGTAATTTTCAACGATTAGATAACTGTATTAAGTAACTATGTGTTAAGTACCTACCGAATTTACTAGTCTTGCATTTTCTAGCTACCATTTACAATTTTGCACTTGTATATTTACTTTGCAGTTTGTAGGATGGTAAGGAAAGTTGATTTTTTTTTACCCTTCCCAACTTAGCTCCATCCTCTCAGACAAAGACAGAATATCTCAGCGCACATGTTTGCTCATCTTCCTCAGACTTTCAGCTCCAATTCCTTCTGTCCTTACCTGACCCAATATCCATCCTCTCAACTGTTAGAAAACAGGATACACCTTGTATCATCAAGGCCCCAAAAGAGAGAAACTTTTTCACAAGGAGGTGTGTCTCTATGTAAATCTGGAAGAAAAATAAGGCAGGATTTTAAGCACACTTTTTAGGTTACAGGTTATCATCTTTTATCTACTCTGAGACATTTTCTTGCCACAACATCCCTAGCAACTCCAATGCTCCCCTGAGGAAGAGAGCCTGGTGCTTTAACTCTGGCTTCCTTTGGCTGCTGGTGGTGGTGTGGGCTCCCTGGTGCGCCTTTCAAAGCTCTAACTTTCCGTGTGTCTCGGAACGCGATGGCACCGGCCCCGTAGGCACACAGAAACAGGAGACTTAGTTGCTGTCGCCTGCCAGTCAACTTTCTCGAGCCGGTGCTTTTGTGACGTTTCTGATGCACGCTGGAATGAGGGCCTGGGGGAGAACTTGGCTTTTTCATGTCATGCAGCTCAGGAAGTCAATAACTCTGTCCATGGGAGCACTGTCCTTTTTGGTCCGTCATCTAAGTGACATGTAGATGTGTTAAACCGATGATCCCTGCTTGCGTTTCTGACTGTCAATGTCCCAATAGTTCTGGACTCTTAGTCCCTCGGTATGTTCCCTTGAATACAATGAAGTGATTTGGAATTCCCATTCTTTGCAATGTTACCCATAATATGTTAGGATCCAAACAGTAGAATGCCTTTGCATAATCAGTAAAACACAAATGAACATCTTTCTGGCCAATATTCACCTGACATCAACAATGATATCCCCCATACCATATCGTATTCTGCTTCTAGTTTGAATTGTGTCAATTTCCTGTTGCTGTATTACTGTAGCTGTTTTTGAATTCTCCTCAGCATAATCTTCCTTGTATTTGTATGATCTGTTGATCTGTTGGATCCTCTTTCTCTGAGTTGGGTACAGATAGAGATCTCTTTCAGATGGTTGGCCAGGTCGCTGACTAGCTACCTTCAGAGTTTCTTGACATAGATGAGAGAGCATTTCCCGCGTTGCATCCATTTGTTGAAGCATCTCAAATATTCTATCAACGCGGGGAACCTAGTTTATCATTAATGCCTTTAGCACAGCTGGGATGTCTTTCTTTCCGTACCATTGGTTCTTGATCGTGTGCTGCCTCCTGAAATGGTTGAATGGGTGAAGGTTTACAGAATAGATAAGTTTTCTGTTCAATGATTCATTCTCATTTTGTTTCATGTCACTGATTACAATCCACACAATTCCACTGATTACACAGCTATCGCCGATTACAGTCCGCTTCTCTCCTGTATTTCCTGTTTCAATTCCTCCTTCATTCCTACGTTTTCTGAACTTTATCCTTTGGTCTCATAATTAATCAAATGATTGATTGTTCTAACAGGAGTGTATGTAGTTCAATGGTGTTAACTGCACCCCTTATGGGCACATTTATTGCTTCAGTGAAGGTTGAGCCATGGGGTCATTTCCAGAGCTGAAGGGTGACTAAGGGCCATGAACATGTACCACCAGTTTCTTTCTGAGTAGTAAATCTGATGTTGATATGATTTTGCGTTTTAATTAATATTTTTCTTCAGCTCTACATAGGACCGACCTTATGTGATTCTCTTCAGAACAGTTGGCAATATCAATGTGGCTCCATCTAACTCTTCTGCCTTGTGTAGTTCATTAGACCACTGAATCCCTTGTTTCTATATATATTTGATTTTTTTCCCCACTCTTCTTGCCTCTGGAAAGGGAAAGACCAATAGTTGCTTCTTAGATGTCAACTCAGAAGCTTTTAAGAGCTCAATTGCTACTCAGCCAGGTAGGATCTTCCACCCTCTTATGATGCCCATTGAATCCTTCCATATTGAATGCAGACTTCTTTTTCTATTTTCAGTTCTTTCTGCTTGAGAAATGCTGAGCATTCATCCCTACTGGTTTTCTAACTCCAGCCCTTAACACATTTCATTATAATGCTTTCCTTTGTCTTCTTGAGCTGCCCTTTGAAACCTCCTGTTCAGTTTCATTTCTTAATTTTTTCACATTTGTTTAAGCTACTCTTCCAACAAATACATGAGTCAGAGCCTCTTCTGACATACATTTGGTCCTCCCCCACCCCATGCCTTTTAATGACCTTTTGCTTTGTTCATGTATACTGCTCTTGATGTCATCCAACAACTTGTATTTACACAGTAGTGTTCAATGCATCACATCTCTTCTTGAGATCAGGTAGGACTTACAGAGTATATGGCTGAGATAGTTAAGGTTTATTGTGCCAACCTGACCAATGAACACATGTGGGATTAATTGAAGGGCAGAGAGATAAATGGCTTAGTGAGCCTTGCCTTTCGAATCTTGGGTCTCTTGCTTTCTGATGGTCTGGCCAGGGTGCCTCTGCCTTAGCCAGTTCCCTGCTTCAGCTGGCAAGACTCACTTCCTGCAAGAGATCCCTGAGGAGAAGCCACATGGACCTACACCGATGCAGCCCTGGGTGCTGGAGCAGCCACGTGGAGACCCCCACCAGCGCTGAGATATTTAAACATTCACGGATTCGGCTTTCCTCCTGCAGTCGGCATCATTGCGTGTGTTTTGTGAGATTGAGGAGGACTTGTAGATTGGTGTGGACATATGGACTAATGTTGGACTTGTGGGCTTGGACAGCACTGGAGTGGGATGCTTTCTTAATATACACTTACCCTTTATATGAAACTATCTTATACATATGAGTTTCTGTGGATTCATTTTTCCAATGTACCCAGACTAACACAGTGGCATTCTGGGTTTCTGCCAATGGATTATAATTTTGCTTTTTTTCTTTGAACTTTTTGGATTCTTTCCTTTTGTGAGTTTTAAAAAGATACAAATTCTAGTTCCCAAAAGCATTTAAAACATAACAAAATAAACCTATCCACTCCATCTGAATAGGCCTGAGGTGAGGTTTGAGTGTGTGTTTTAATCGCTAGTGTTTCTTTCCCGGGGAGAACCTTTCTTTCCCAGGGGAGAGCCGTTGATTGCCTAAGTCATTTCTCACCTCTGTGTTTATGTCTGTGAACAACCCAGGGGCTTGTGCTGCTATTACAAGCCACCACCTAACTGTGGATGGTGATGATCACTCTCGATCACTTTCCTTTTTGCCTGGTGGCGTGAATGAGCAGCAGGAAGTCATCATTGGTTGTATCATATACATCTCAGCTAGGAGGAACCAGGGCACATCCTTCATTTTATAATCACGTGAATTGAAAAAAAGAAATTCTTAACATAGAATTTTGTAAAAGTGAATAATGCTGATGCATTTCTTCTAATTATTCTTTACTCACATATTTCAATCATAACTACAGGTGTGTGTGTGTGTGTGTGTGTGTCTTTCTGATTGTGGTGGGTATTTGCATTTTCAGTAGATTAGAATGTTTTCGAGTTGTTTTGTGAGGGGGAAGGTGGTATGCGTAGTTGTTATTAAACCTAATGTATTATAGCATATAAACTAATATCACAAAATGAGTACAGTTTTATAAGTTCAAATTTTTTTTGTGCCTAGATGCCCAAGTACTCTGGGAATTAAAACAAGTCAAATAATGACAGAAAATTATTGCTCAAAATTAGAATCGTTAATGGGAGATGCTGTTAAAATGTTGGTTTATTACCAACCCAAGCAAGAAGAGTGGTGCTTCCTAAACTCTTAGCTCCTGCAATCATGGGTATCTATCTGTCACTAGTAACGAAAAACCCTTGAATATTTTATTCAATTACTAGAGCCGTTTCTTCTTAACCAAGGGACATAGTGACCTTTCAGTTTTGTTGAGGAACCAGAACCAACTGGACTGTTTCTTTATCCCATGTTTTCCTGTTCACCGTTATTGCTCTCTTAGCAATACGTCCTGCTTCTGCAGACTGACATATAATAATCAGTGGGTATATTTGTTGTAAATGTTATGGCGGCCCAATTACTCATAAGGATATCAATGCTGCATGTTCTGGAGGCTTCACTGGAAATTTGCTTTAAATGATATGTGATGCGATCGCTGTCAGATGGCTAGCATTAAAAGGTTTAATTTCCTTCTGTGCAGGCCAGCCTTTTCAAAGTACCCTGTGGACAGCGCTTGGCTGTGAGAGTAGTGTGTGTATAGGGGGGCGGGGGTTAGGGGAGGGGGGGCACAGCTATGCTTTAGAAGAACCTAGTTCCAGGACTGGTTGGCTGCAAGTCAGTAGGAGGGGAGGGGAGCACAGGGTTCTAGAAAGGCGCAGTGCAGTTCTAACTGGGCCATATTAACATTCTAATGTTAGGGTGTCCTTTGACTGCAATGGTCTTTCCCAGAACTGTGTCCCTCAATTGTTGTATGACCCTCAGAGTAATCATCTGAATTTTTAAAAATTAAAGTCGATGCAGATGTTATTTTGCCAATAACTTCTTTTTCGTCATTATTATTTCTTTAAACAGACATCTTAGAAGCTGGTCTTAAAGGAACTTCAGAATCACTGAAAGGTGTGAAACGGAAAAAGATTGTAACTGAGAATCACCTGAAAAAAATACCAAAATCCCCACTGAGAAACCCTCTCCAGGCAAAACATAAGCAAAATACAGAAGAAGCATCCTGCACGGGTCTGCAGAGCGCTTCCGAGCCTCACAAGAAACGGAACCAGGTTCCGGTTAAAAATGGGAAGCAAGTCAGTAAGCAAAATGGAGACGCGCCCGGGCTAATTTCCGACGCCTTGAAATCAGACGAGCCCGTCTCCCCAAAGAAGCCCTTGTTTGCACAGCATCCGGCCGAGCTGCGCAGATGGAGGTCGGAAGGGGCCGCCCCGGTCAAGTTGAACTTCGCAGACGCAA
This sequence comes from Tenrec ecaudatus, assembly GCF_050624435.1. NCBI lineage: Eukaryota > Metazoa > Chordata > Mammalia > Afrosoricida > Tenrecidae > Tenrec > Tenrec ecaudatus. The sequence continues at coordinate 304,266,299 of NC_134530.1, read as the reverse complement.
CAGGTGACTCGAGTTCCGGGTCCGGTAGAGCAAGGACTGACAATAGTGAATGTATCTCTTCCAGTTGCACTTCCACTTCCGCCTCCTACCCGAACACCGCCTTTGATGTCTTACTGAAAGCAATGGAGCCAGAGCTGAGCACCTTGGCACAGAAGGGCTCGTCTTGTGCAATTCAGATCGAAAAACTGAGACCAAATAGAACTGTCCACTCGCCCACAAATCTGAACACCAGTCCCGCGGAGGCCCCGCAGCCCTCCCCGTGCAGTGAGGCCTCGGGGCCCGGGCCCGCCGCCCTGCAGCACCGGCCAGCGGCCTCTCCCGCGCTGGCCTCGCCCGCGTACGGCCCCCTCGAGCCCCCCGGTCCGCGGGCTGCCCAGCCCAGCCGGCAGCTTCCGGGGTGCCCGGCGTTCAGCAGGTCAGCCACGGGCCCGCACTTGCAAGAGCACGCCAAACCGGAGCCAGTGTATAACGTGGCCGTGCCGCCTCCCAGTAGAACTCAGGTGATTCCTCCAAACCAGCAAGGCAGCGCAGCTGCAGCCGTGCCAGTGAGCCTGACGCCCCCCGGCCAGCCCCACGCCGCCCCCGGGGCGCATCACAGCATCGAGCAAATGTGCGATCTCCTTCTCAAAGACCCGAAGCCCAAAAAGCAAGGCAAGTACATCTGCGAGTACTGCAACCGCGCTTGCGCCAAGCCCAGCGTGCTCCTGAAGCACATCCGCTCCCACACGGGCGAGCGGCCCTACCCCTGCGTGACCTGTGGGTTTTCATTCAAGACGAAGAGTAACCTGTACAAGCACAAAAAATCCCACGCCCACACCATCAAACTGGGGCTTGTCTTACAGCCAGACTCCGGTGGTTTGTTCCCGTCACACGAGTCCCCCAAAGCACTTAGCGTCCACTCAGACCTGGAGGACAGTGGTGAGAGCGACGAGGAGGGCACTGCCGAGGAAAGACAGGACAGCCTGGGCCCCAGGGATCTGCAGTCTGTGCAAATCCTGAACACGGTGGTGCCCGGTCCGGAAGCAGCCTCCATGTCCAGGGCCATTCCAGGCAACCCCGATCACTTGCCAGGGGACTTCTCACAGCAGGAAAAACCTTCCGAATCGCAAGCCCTCACCGAGTTACCCAAAGTCGTGGTCCACCCTGTGGGTGTATCCCCTTTAAGCACGGATAGTCCAAAGGCGACAGAGGCCATCTCTGAGCTTCCCAGTGCCCAGAAGCAGAAGGACCTCGTGGTGGCCAAGGGGCAGTCGAATTCAGCTCGTGTGCCCTCCCTAGAGTCAGATGAGCAGGCCCCTCAGAAAAGGGACCTGAGCCCTGCCGAAGGGAAACAAGAATCCCATGCAGGGACAGTGCACGCCCAGCTACAAAGGCAGCAAGCTACAGATTTCTCCCAGGAGCAGCAAGTAAAGCTGCTTCTGAGTCCCCGAAGCTTAGGGAGTACAGATTCGGGGTACTTCTCACGTTCAGAAAGTACGGATCAGACAGTGAGTCCCCCAACTCCCTTTGCCAGAACGTTCCCCACCAGCGAGTCAGACCCGAATAAGCCGAACGGACCCTCTGCCTCTCGTGTCAGTACCCTCGCTCCCGCTGCGCCACCAACAGGCGAGAAAACCTTGCTTTTGCCAGGCCAGATGCGGCCGCCTTTGGCAACGAAAACCCTAGAAGAACGGATATCCAAGCTGATCTCAGACAACGAGGCCCTGGTTGATGATAAGCAGTTGGATAGTGTCAAACCACGGAGAACCTCCCTCTCGCGCCGGGGAAGCATCGACTCGCCCAAATCGTACATATTTAAAGATTCTTTCCAGTTTGATTTGAAGCCCATGGGGCGGAGGACAAGCTCGAGCTCAGATATACCAAAGTCCCCCTTTACCCCGACTGAGAAGTCGAAACAAGTTTTCCTTCTGTCTGTACCGTCCCTTGACTGTTTGCCTATTACCAGAAGTAACTCCATGCCCACCACGGGCTGTGCTGCAGTCCCTGCAAATCTGATACCTCCCCCCCACCCAATAAGAGGAAGCCAGTCATTTGATGACAAGATTGGCTCTTTGTGCGATGATGTCTTTGTTTCAGGGCCCAACGCCGCCGCGCCCCAAAGCGGACATCCCCGTCCACTGGTGAGGCAGGCGGCAATCGAAGACTCTTCCACGAGTGAAAATCACGTTCTCGGTGCAGGGCAGTCAGTGGATGAGAGCCACCACGGGTTTCACGCGTGCAGTGACACTGCGTCGGCGAGGAACAAGTCCCTGGTACAGGGCTCCCATCTGGAGAAGAAGAAGTCTCACCAAGGGCGGGGGACCATGTTTGAGTGTGAAACCTGTAGAAACAGGTACCGGAAACTGGAAAATTTTGAAAACCATAAGAAATTTTACTGCTCAGAGTTACACGGACCAAAAACAAAGGTCGCTATGCGAGAACCGGAACATAGCCCCGTGCCCAGCAGTGCGCAGCCTCAGATCCTGCACTACAGAGTAGCCGCTTCCACGGGTGCCTGGGAACAGACCCCCCAGATACGAAAACGGCGGAAAATGAAGAGTGTTGGTGATGATGAGGAGCCTCAGCAAAATGAAAGCGGGGTGCAGCTGCAGAGCCCAGAAGGCCTTCAGCTGCAGAATGCGCCGGCCTCCACGTCAAGGGTGCCGCAGCCTCCCGTTGCCATCGTGAGTGACCAGCAGCCGAGAAGTATCCAGCGGCAAAGCTCGCACATTCAGCTGGTTGCCAGGGGCACCGAGCAGCCCACCGATCCGAAGCTGGCCACCATAGCGGAGCAGCAGATAAGCTCCGCTGCTCAGGAAAAGGTGGAACTGAAAAGGCACGGCACGGGGATCTCTGTCATACAGCACACCAACTCGCTGAACAGGCCCGCTTCCTTGGACAAGCTTGAGTCTTTTGAGAGAGGCTCCCCCGTTGCCTTCCCGGAGCTGGGACGGGCAGTGGCGGTGAAAGCAACAGGGCTGTCTCAGGAGGACAGCAGCCACCCTTCCCCCAGCCTCTCTCGTCCTCACCAGCCTGCGTTGCCAGACACACTCCGAGTTGCCGAGCTCTCACCAAGTTCCCGAAGGATTCCCGGCGAAAGGCATGTGTTAGGCCAGCCCTCCAGGCTCGTCCGGCAGCACAACATCCAAGTCCCGGAGATTCTGGTCACAGAAGAGCCAGATCGGGACCCGGAAGCCCAAGGCCATGATGCAGAAAAATCAGAAAAGTTCAGTTGGCCCCAGCGCAGTGAAACCTTGTCGAAATTGCCAACGGAGAAACTGCCGCCCAAAAAGAAGAGACTCCGTCTGGCCGAGATGGAGCACTCTTCCACCGAGTCAAGCTTTGACTCCACCCTGTCAAGGAGCCTAAGTCGGGAGAGTAGTTTGTCACAGGCCTCCAGCTTCTCTGCTTCGCTAGACATCGAGGATCTTTCTAAAACGGAGTCTTCCCCCAAAATGGAATTTCTAAATAAAGCAGAGTTTTTGGTGATTCCAGCTGGCCCCAATACACTTAATGTTCCTGCAGCTCACCAGGAAATGAGGCGGGCCGCGTCCGAGCAGATCAGCTGCATGCAGACGTCAATGGAGATCTCGGGTTTCAGAAGCAAATCTTTTGACTGCGGAAGCATCGCTCCATCTCAGGTGGTACCTCTGGTTGACCTGCAGCCTCCAGCATCCCCCTCTGGCATGGGGCCTACCCGACACGTGACCCTTTTAGAGAGAAGAAGAGGACCACTGATAGGGCAGATATCCTTAAATATAGCCCCAGAGAGTCACGTGCCTCCCGTGACCCTTTCATCGTCCTTCCAAACTATTGCCCCTCCAGCTGTGAACCCGGTGCCCTTCCAGGGGGCTCAGGTCACTAGCACGTCAAGAGTGGAGTTTCCGGCCAGTGCTTTGCACACCCAGGCCAAAGTTACAGATCTGCAGACGGAAACTTCGAAGTCCAGCTCGACTAACAGCTTTCCTGCTCAACAGCTTTTTGGTCTGAACTTACTAAGTCAAGTGCACGCACTTCCCAGCCACCAAAATGCACAGCCGCCTCTGAGAGTCACCGTCCGGGCTGCCCAGCCGGATGCCAGCCCCACCTTGTGTACATCTTCTCGGAATGAGGAGTGCTTCGCTCCCAAGTACCAACTTCAGTTCCAGGCATTAGCTTCGAGCCAGTCTTACTCTTCGAATCCTGTGCATTCTTTGCCAAATCAAGTTCTTTCAGATCCCGTCAGTGCACACCATGGCGTGGCTTCCCCCGCGTTACCAGCCAAGCCCGTAGAGGACATGCCCGATCCATGTGCTCTGCCAGCATCCAAGCTTGGGCCACTCGGCAGTCAGGTACAGAAGGCACCACCACCATTCATGGTGCCTGTGCGTCTTCAGAGCAATGTCCCAACCTACTGTTTCCCCACAGTTACATCTCTGCCGCAAATTCTAGTGACCCAGGATCTCTCGAGTCAACCAATTTGCCAGGCTAGTAATGCTGTAGTGCCAACGAACAAAGAACCACTTTCTGTGCCAAAGCTGCCGAAAGAGCAACCGAAGACTTTGCCTGACCCGGAGAACGAGCTTGCCCGTGAGAACGTTTTTTCAGAGCTCTGCCAAAAGTCTGCGCTGCCAGAATCCTTGCCTGTCAGTCAGAAGTTGTCTATTGGTAGACTTTCCCCCCAACAAGAATCTTCGGCCTCCAGTAAAAGGATGCTTTCCCCGGCAAACAGCTTAGACATTGCCATGGAGAAGCACCAGAAGCGAGCGAAGGATGAGAATGGGGCTGTTTGCCCCACAGACGTTAGACCCTTAGACCTGCTGAGTTCAAGAGCGAGTGAAGCTAGCAAACCGAAGAAGCCTGTCTTAGTGAGGCAGCTTTGTACCACGGAACCCCTGGAAGGGGTGATTCTGGAACAGGATGCTTTCTCCCAACCCGAAACTCATAATGATTTGGCAGATGTTTTACCAACAGCTAAGTCTCCATCTGGCAGCTCTAAGTCTGGAGCTGTAGAATCTATCACTGAACCAGAAGAATTTGAAAACACCGAATCCTCCACATCACTAACTCTTACAGTTAGAAATTCACCGGTCTCTTCAGAAATCACTCACATGTCTCCTTTGAAAAGTATAGACAATAACCAAGACAGGAAGTCTCCAGCCATGGTTAAGAATCAAGGTGACAACACCCAAGACATTAAATCAGCCAGCACCCTTTCAGTATATAATTCGGGTGACCCGCCACAGCGGTCTTGTCCCAGTAAGACTACCACGAGCTTTACCTGGTGTTACCTACTAAGACAGAAGTCACTGCACTTGCCTCAGAATGACCAGAAAACCTCGGCATATACTGATTGGACAGTGAGCGCCAACAATCCAAATCCACTCGGTTTGCCTACAAAGGTTGCGCTCTCTCTCCTTAATTCGAAGCAGAAGACTGGGAAGTCCTTATATTGTCAAGCAATAGCCAGTCATTCCAAATTAGATCTGTTGGTCTACTCAAGCAAGTGGAAAAGCAACTTAAACAAGGTACTAAAGAGATAATCACTTTCAGATATGTTTTGTGCCAGTTTTGTTTAACAGGTCTTGATACCTTTTCAGTATTTTATTGTCAATAGGTGTTTTCGTTTTGAATGGCAAATTGTGCTGGATGTGTTTGTTACTTAGGGGCAAGGGTGAGACTTTTGCCCCAGGAGTCACACTGATGGGGGTTACCAGGGGTTCCTAAATTGATTTCTGCCATAAAATGTTTTGGAATTGATAGCCTGCTGGAAACACTTTGTAATGTTTCCTCTCTTAGTTAAAGTAATCTTTATTTAATGAAACAGACATTCGTTAGTTTACCTTGCTCTCTTCTCTTCTGAAAAGGTGGTGGTGTTGAGAGTAGATTATGTGTGTCCTTTACCCCGGTAATGCCGGGAAAGAGTGGCGTGCACAATCAGAGTGGTCTACTTGACTTTGAAATACGAGTGGCGCGCCTGTCTGAAGGTAGCACTGTTGGTCCTGAATGAGACCTGACCATTCCCTCACCCACCTCACCCCCAGCCAGCTCTCTATCAAGATAGCTCTGAGAGTCACTCGAAGATTAATGGGAAGGTTCACAAAATAACTTATACACTTGATGACCTAATTGATTTATACAAGGCTTATAAAGAGGTTTAATTCTGTAGAATTTGTGGGCCCAGCACCCTTAGAGTAGTTAGCTTGATAAAATGGGGGAAGGATCATTTAAGAAACTAAAAATACAGTTGATAGACGTTTCATGTTTGTTTCTGGGCATCTGGAATTACACTGACTTCTATAGATTCACCAGCATATTGTACAAGTTAATAAACATTTCAGTAAAAAATATTGTAGTATTGATGTAGAAATGCTTAAATCGGTAAAATTGCTGATAGACTATGGAAGTAAGGCTGGAAGGGCAAGACGTTCCAAAGAGATGTTACTTTAGCCGAGTTTTGTGTGTGTGTGTGTGTGTGTGTGTGTGTGTGTGTGTGTGTGTGTGTGTGGCGGTGGGGTGGGGATCAACCAGTGATTTTTCAGGCAAACACACATGAGAAACTAACAGTCTGTGGAATGGTTGAATGGCATGCAAGTGAGAAAGAATTTGGTTCATTAAAAGAAATAAAAAGCCCTTTTTAAAAGGCGAAAGTGCTGTTTGGAACATCAGCATACTTTGAAATGGGTGGGAAAGGAAAGAAGACTCGAGAACTAGTAGCACTTGCTCGGTGGAGCGAGGCACCCAAACCGTTTGTGGACCCTGTTTTTTTAATGTCCAGACTTTAGTCAGTAAATCAAAATCTTGGAAGATGGGACCTGAGTCTTAGTGTTTTTGCAGTTTCATGTATGTTCCTGAGGGGTCTGTGAAAATTACCTTTCCTAAAATACTAAGTGGTTTAGTAGACACATCTGGAGATGCATAGCTAAGATGTGGCTCTCAGGAAAGCCCAGGGGGAAGTTTTAATGATTTCTCAGGGAGCCTGGAAAGAAGCAAAGGCAAGAGGGCCTCGAAGCAATCTCTGGGAGGGACTGGTACTTTAAAAGATTGAGTAGTGCAAGGAAGTCCCCGCAGGTAGCTTAAAGAGACCGTTCATACAGGAAAGAGAAGAAGCAGGTGAGATTGGTGTCATGGAAATTAAGAAAGGAGAGGTTAAAAAAAGTTGAGGCTTAGCAGGGGTCTCTAGATTGTTCTGCTCCAACACTGATGAGACCCTGGGCGGTGCAGATGGCTAACCTGCTCGGCTGCAGGTTGGAGATTCAAGTCCGCCCAAAGGCACCTGAGAAGAAAGGCCTAGAAATCTGTTAAGCAAACACACCAACCATGGGGGTCCCTCTGTTGCCCAGTTACGCCCTGGCACACATGGGCTGGCAGGAATCACGACGGACTGGATGGCAGCAGGTTACTGTCTCTGGAAACTTGAATCTGTGAGTAAGTGACTACGGAGGACCGGGTCCTGGCCTGACGTACCCTACTCCAAATGTTTATCGGTGACTCTAGTGGGACAAAAGGTGTGAAAGGAAAAGCTGTTGCTACGAGAAATGACATGTAGCGTAGTCATGCATATAGAAACCAAGGAAATAATCATGATCTTGACCTTTAGCTCACTTGTAAGTTGGGACATTAGAAGCCAGATAACAAGAAGCTCCTAAGAGAATTGCCTCGTCTGAAAATGAACCAGAGGGAGAGAGAGTTTTCATCTTGAAAAGGTGAGAGAGCCGTGAAAGGGATGGAGTTGTGGAAAGGTGTGTACACAGATCGCAGCATGCAGGAAGAACTGGTTATTTGCCAGGAGAAGGAAAGATTGCGTAGTTTTCTTCTTTGGCACCTGTGTTGTTGCTTCTACTCGCTTCCTCTCTGAGGAACGAGTGCCAGCTCTTCTGCACTCTGTCTCTGTAAGGACTTGGGGTCCCAGGGGTTGCTTCTCTGGGCCACAGTCTCCCCGCTAACTCTTATTGAGCCTGGACAAGATAGCTAGCTGTCCACTTGGCCATGTTCTTATGTTTTTGAAGGAGCTATGTGTAGAAGAAGCCCTTGACCAGCAATGGTCTGCCTTTTGTTGGACTCAGCAGAGAACTCGAAGTTGAGCCTTTGCTGTTAACATTTGCCTTTTTGCATGTAACAACCCCTAGAGTGCCCTCAGCAGAATATAATCCGCCTGCAAGAGCTAAATGGAATGGTGAATGAAAAGAAAAATGCGTTGTGCGCTGTGTGGATTGTATAGCACTGTAAGGTATACTGTTTCTATAGAAAAGGTGCATATTATTCATCAGTCCAATGTTCATTACCCTTTCCCGGAGATGTAGGTATCGGGTCCATAGTCAGAGATTTTGACGAGACCTGGCTGTTGGAGTGACAGAGGTGTGGGACTTCGGGTCGATCAGAGGCCCTGGTGGGGACACAGCTGAGTGTGTAACTACTGAGGGGGGAGGGGCTTCAAGTCCCCCTAGAAGTACCTCGGAAGACAGGCCTGGCTGGCCGCCGGGGTCCTGCGCTGCACAAAGGGCGGGTGTCCTTGAGTTGCAGTGGGCTCAGCAGCCACTGAGGTTTCTTTTGGAAGCATCGTTTGATTTCCCACAAAGGGGTGTGGGGACTCCATACCAGACTCACCGAGGAAGCAGGCTAAAGTGGGAAATGGAGCTTTCTGGTTAAGTTTTTAGTCCTGTTTCTCGGGATTATGAACCATTATTTTACTTACCCCCAAGGGTGACTGTCTCTTTGCTCTGTCCAAAGAATCAACGGCGAGCAGTGTAGGAGAAAGAAGGCTTAGGTGATTGAAGGAGTTCTCCTTACACTCTGGAGTACCAGGGCGGGGAGGGCGCTGTAAGGTCTCTGGAGGGAGGCCGTGGGGCTGGGTGGAGGTGAAGATGGCACAGGGTTGGTGGGTTTGCCCCGGGGTGGATCAGGTAGGCGTTTCAGAGGGGAAAGATGAGCACTGACTGTCACACCTGTCCTGTGAGCTGCGTTTCGCCAAGTCCTTGTGTGCCAGGCCCCGTGCGTGCCATGTTGAATTTCCAATGAAACAGTAGCGTGTTTGTGTTTTCAGTTTTATTAAATTAGTTTCTCTGTTTGTTTGTTTTTTTCCTTTCAGAGAGCATTAGGTAATCAAAAGTCCACAGTAGGTGAATTCAGCAATAAAGATGCCTCTGAAATTAACAGTGAGCAAGATAAAGAAAATTCCTTAATCAAAAGTGAACCACGAAGAATTAAAATATTTGATGGAGGGCAAGTACAAATTTTACTTCTTAAATGTACATTTAAACCGGCTTTTTAAATGTACATTTGCTTTCGTGTAAATGAAGACTTAATAGTGCCAATTTTACATAACTGTTGCGAGGTTTGTCAACTTGTCAAACAGAATTTTTCTGACAAAATACGGAGCCCTAGTGGCGCACCCATTAAGGCACATCACTACTAACCGAGAGGCTGGAGTTGGACCCTGGCCAGCGATCCAGGAGAGAAAGGCCTGGCTGTCGGCTTCCGTAACCTTCCCGTGGGGCAGTTCTACTCTGTTGCACGAGATCCTTGGGAGTGGAAATCAAGTTGACAACACTTAACTGCAGTGATGGGTCACAGGATCTGTCAGCCGTATGTTGAAGAGTTCTGTGTTGATGGAGGAAATAATGACAGCTTAGGAAACATTGCCAGGCCCCAAGAGCACCTAAGACGAGAACTCCATTTTCCGAGTGATTGAGAGTAAGGAGTGACGTAGAAAATCTCTTCGGAGAGAAATGAATTCTTTTCCTATGTGATGCCTTTGTGCATTTTGTTATGCCAATTTTAGCCACAGTAAAGCTCAGAAATCTGTCAGCACTGATAGTTGTATTGTAATTTAACTTAATAATAAAGAAAACTTTTAAACCAAATATATAGAAACAGGGAGATATTTAAATTTTTTAAAGCACTGATTAACATTTGTTCATTGAAATTAGTTATTAGAATAGTCAATATTGATTTGAAAAGCTGGGATAATCCGTTACACATGCATAAAACTTCATTGCCTGAATGTAAAAAGTTGTGTCCTTTTTTTTAAAGGTTGTATTTGTAATCATAATTATTTTCTTAAAGACATAGCATCCAATCCCCACTATTAAATCTCCAATTTAATTTTTTCCGTTACATTAGATATAAATCCAATGAAGACTATGTATATGTCCGAGGCAGGGGAAGAGGAAAGTACATTTGCGAAGAATGTGGAATACGTTGCAAGAAGCCTAGTATGTTAAAGAAACACATACGAACCCATACTGATGTCCGCCCCTACCACTGCACTTACTGTAACTTCTCCTTTAAGACCAAAGGTATGAAACGCACAGTGCTTTCAGTCTTTGTTTTTGGTTTGTAGAGCTGAAACCCAAATCTGGTTATCATCTGACCGTAGTTTAAATAGACCGATAGGAATTATACTTTGTCAGCTGTGTAGTTGTTGTCTTTGTTTCTAGACCCTTATTTATTTAGGAGCTTTTGGGATCTATTTGTAATATTTTAAAAGGAACAGCTGTCCCCTCCCCTTTTTTTAACTTCTCAAATTACAGTTGCATAACATGATGACTAATACATTTTCAACAGTACATTGGGGCTATGGAGGGAAAAGGAAATTTTGTGATAAAAACAATTCATTTAGATGCTCAAAGACTAAAATTTAAAGTAGTAACCATAAGAAGCTTTTTTTAGTGGTTACACTTAGGCTTTATTATCTAATTTTAGGCATGTGGAGCCATTTGAGACCCATGGTTGATCTTTTAGCCCAGATAATACTAAATTTCAGCTTTAATTTTTTTCTAATTTTTCTTCAGTTTACTATGTTATAAAGATATCAGAATATTTCCAGAAAATCTGATTTTGTGCTCGCTGTATTTTTTTAAGATGTATTTTGCTTTAACTGGTGATTTGTGTGCCACAAGTTGCCTGTTCTAATTAATGGAAACTCTTCTAGAAATGCCTGCTTTCTCACTCCGCTCAGTCCATAGATGATCACAGAGCAGTTTCTCACCCAGGTTTTAATTTCATTTACCACCGTTGAACGAATAAGAATTTCTAAACGCAAAGCAAAGAACTGTCCTCCTCATCATGAAAAGTATCCATCTTCAAGGACTAGCAACAAAAGAAATGTTTTCCGTCCATCATTTTTTGACAGAAGCAATTTATATCCCTTTTAGATTAATACATTACTTCTTTTAGAATTCTGTTGGTTGTCTTCACAGTCTTTGTTTAAAGCTCGGTCAACTATTAAGCAAAACACACTACATTTTTTGGCTAGTAATTTAATATTTTATTGATTTTTTAAAAACTAGCATTTAAAGAGCTATATAGCAAAAGCTTCTAATTAGTTCTCCATGATAGTGCCTGGGATAAGAATGAAGGGGCATGGGGAATGTCATTCTTCAAATAACCTTGAGTCTTTCCAGAAAGTTCCAAGAGAGAACTTGGAGTTGAGGAGGGATACTAATTTTGTAGCTCCTTGGTTTTGACATAGACTCTTTCCAGAGACAGAGGGTGGATTTCAGAACGATATCCCCAACCCCAAATTGGTCCAGTTAAGATATTTCTCGTAATCACCACTATGCAACCAGCAGCATTTTGGGGTGCCTGTATTATTAGTACAAGATGACCAAACTCAGGGTGTCAGTAAGTACAAGAAGATCAAGGTTTAATATAGGAAAAGAAATCTGGGTATTTACTAAATAAAGGTAAGAGAGGAAGGACAACCTAATTACGGGAAACCAAAGGAAATCGTAGATTTCTTGGCAAGGCTAAGTGCTAGGATTCACCATTAAGAATGAAGGTTAGTGAACTAGCTCAAAACAAAATTAAGTTTCAGTTTAGATAGATATTTATTAAGCTGCCAAACAATAACCAACCCCCCCCCACGAGCAGCGCTCATGTTAGATTGCACGTAGTATGGCGCACGTAGTATGGTGCACGTAGTGTGGCGCAGCTCTTATTTGAACACATCCATTTTTTGTTTTATCAGAGAGTCCACACAGGTTGTGTGATAAGGACTTATTTCACAGAGACTGTCTTTGCTACTGAGGCTGGCGCAGAAAACACTACTGTTCCGTTGTCCTCCTGTTTTCAGCCTGATGGTTGTCGGTTTCCTCCTACCTTTTGCGCTATGCATAGAGCAGCTGCGGAGCACCGTTAAACACCACCGTTGAACGCATTGACTACTCTCACGCAGGCAGTGGATACTGCCTTGTGGAGCTACTTTGCCTTCCTAGGCAACCCGATTCTAATTTTCAAGAGTCTATCTGGCTATCAGCGGAAGAAAATTAGAACGTGGTAATAGGATGCAGTGACAGCAAAAATTACTGTTGCCCAAAGATTGCTGCCTCGCCCGAGAAGCGGGTGCTTCGGATGGGAGTGCTTAGGCATCCGTACGCTGTCTTTCGTCCTCTTCATTTATAAGTTTATTTTGAAAATGTTTTTTATTGATCTTTGTTGTCGCTCTTCTGTGTGGAAGATGAGACAGCAGAAAATAATCATGGAGCTGGCATCTCTGCCAAACACAATTCCGTGTATAACTCGGAAAGTTAGATTCTATATGTAACCATAGGAATCCAGAAGCAAAACCCATCGATTGCCACTCAGAGGGCTTTGATAAGTATTGATTAACTCTGTCTAAAAGTTTATTAAATTATCACATTAAGTTTATAGCATTTCTAGGGGGTGTTCATATTTTTAAGATGGGCGTATTTTGCAAATTTAAAGTGGAGATGACTTTATTTGTGCTAAATTCTTTAGAATATCGGTTAATTACAATAAGTAACTCAAGGCATGAGACTGTGTCTACTAAAAACTTACGTCCCCGATTTTTTTTATTGTCTTTTTAATAGTAGTTTTCATTAACTTCTTCAAAAGCATCCTGCCGCTCCAACTCCACTACAAAACAAACCATTTTGAAACAGAAACAGTAGTGGAACTCGTAATTTGGCCTTAGTCTTGTTGCCATATGAAAACATTTAGGTTTACAAATGAAAATTTCAGCCCTAGTAAGATGACCAAGCCATTTGATAAGTTTTTCACTAAAAAATCTGGAAGCATACAAAAACTGTGAAATGTCAATATTCTCTAGCCCAGCATGCCTGTTCTCGGCTAATAGTTAGCAGCGTCATACAAACATGGCCAGTTCCACTGGAGCTGAGGCTGTATAAATACGACAGTATTATAAGCTCCTTGAGTGCTGTTAAGACCAAAAATTTGGTCTGCCGACTGAGAGACATTTGAGCTCTTCTCAAAGCTTGTCCTGAAATACTAGCTCCCCACTGCCCGCAAAACGGAGCATTGGGGTTTATTCATTTATTTTCCAAAGACAGTAATTTGCCCTTATAAGTAGTATCCACTCAAGCTTGTTGGCAGCACACAAGACGGCCAGGAAAGCTTGTCCGTGGTTCCCATTTAGCCCAGTAGGAGGCGCCCAACTGACCAGCGGATGCACGCCCTTGAGACACTGATGTAGGGACAGACAACCACTCTGGTGAACTGAAATCAACACAGAGACTTCTTACTTCTACTCCAGACACACAGAAATACTTCATTTCTACTATAACAATAGCCAGAAACTTGTTTCAAAAGAATGAATGAGAATCAAAGTCTGACCTGCCTTGGGATGGCGTTTGAGACACTGCCATAAGCCTGGCTCTCCTGAGCAGTCACGTTGGGCCATGTGAGCAAAAGTTAATCTGCTAAAAAGCAAAAGCTGAAGTCCTTAGACCGTGAAGACCAGCTTGTCCAGAATCAGTGGTCCGAAACATTTAGGGTGCCAGACAGAAGCATTTGAAAACTGTCCCTTCAGTAATGTTTCTGCAGCCCTGGGCACATAAAACACTCGCCAACCTATTAGTGAGAAACTTCAACATTAAAAATCAAAAACCATGCAAGGAAGCCTACTGCATGGAGAGAGAGCCAGCAGAGGAACCCATGGAGAATTCCACCCCCATGAGTTACAGATGATGGGGCAATCTGAAGGGGACCTTTGTATGCTTTTTTTAAGATAACTTATTAATAAAAGTAAGGTTATTACAACATAGAGAAAAAACATTCTTATGCGAGAGTTTTAATCACTGGGATTGTACAACTGCAGTGTGGTGTTTCTTTTTTTTTTTTTTTTAAGCTAGAAATAGGAATGGAATTTGCCAGTGTTGACATGCAATAGCGAACTAATTAACTATGTAAGCTTAGTAAACATTCTTTTCCCTTAAGGAAATCTGACAAAACACATGAAGTCCAAGGCACATAGCAAGAAATGTGTGGATTTAGGCGTCTCAGTAGGTTTAATAGATGAACAAGATACGGAAGAATCAGGTAAGGCTTTACCCTATTTTTCTCATAAATGCTATTTACCGTGTACTTTTTCTTGTTTGTGGTTTTGTTCGTTTGTTGGCGTCCATGCCGCTCATTCCATTCTCACTGATGCTGCCTAACTTTTGTTCTCATTACTATGCATGAGGATCTTCGTCAGGTCTCCCATCTTCAGCATGCCTTCCTACCCATCTTTCCCATTCATGTTCAGTGAGCCACTCTGGGGCCTGGTCCATCCTAGTCCTCCTCTGCTCAAGAACTTTTCCTGTGTTCCTCTTTTCCTACACTTAACATAAGAATCACTCACAGTTCTCTATAGTGGTTGCTTCCTGGCTTCACACCCCATATTTTTGTCCTTCCACCTATTCTAATGCCTGAATTTCTACCCTTCCCACATTCCTTTAGTCCCCTCCCCTCACTCCCCTGCAAATTTAGCTCCCAGTCTTCTCTGGCCCACAGGTTGCCTTTCCCTCAAGTGCTAGCTCTGGTCCATGGCCTCCCTGAAGCCTCTCCTGATGGCTCCTTCCCACACCGGTGGCTGGAAGCAACTTTTCCCATCCCCGAACTCCTATAGTTTGTTAGCTTTTCCTCCCTGGAGGTATCTGATCATTTTTCACTTTGTGTTTACATGCTTGCCTGACATGCTCACTGAAAGTCTGAATTGTGTCATGGGCAACTTAACTTGATCTTTTTCAACAACGCCAACTGAAGAAATCAAGATATTTATCTCTAACCAGTTTTCCTTGTGGGTGGGTAGCAATTTATTTGTTCTGACTAGTCAGCGAATACACATACATAAAAGAGATCGTGTTCAGAGGGGTGAGGGTTCGCTTTTGAAAAATTAATTTAAATGTTTGCATGCTATGTGTTATTTCGTGTACTGTATTTTCATGTAGAAAAAAATTCCAAAGAGGACCTGGGAACATTGAAAACAGAAGTCAGAAATCCATTGCATTTAATCCCACGTGAAAACACACTGAAGGAATCTTCATGAGTTTACTTGTAAAAGATACGAGAAGTGACTCATGTCTTAAGTGGTTCAACTGATAGGATTCAGTATTTTAAGCCCAAAGAAAGGACTAGTAAACATTTCCTTAATAGCAGGGAAATCAACAGTACATTCAGGAGAACTGGGACTTTATTTTTTGCTTTATAAAAACTGTAATGCTTTGATCCATACCGAGGAGAGCTGTATCAGGATTTAAAAGTGTATGTCGCCCTGTTATATGTTTTTATTGGTTTGTCCTGTCAACTCAGGTCATTGCCATTCAGTCCATTGGGGCCCCCAGTGGCCTTATGGGACAGGGTAGAACTGCCCCTGTGGCTTTCCGAGGCTGTAGACCTTTATGGAAGCAGAATTCCTCATCTCTTCCCCATGGAATGGCTAGTGTCTCCCAACTGCTGATCATGTGGTTGGTAGCCAGTTCATAACTCTTTAGACTACCAGTGGTGCGTTTTTGCCCTGGAAACATAATAACAGCTGATTTTTGAATTGCTATAAATTGTATTTAATATATTTTATTGTAATTAGCTTTTAAATAATTCCACTTCTTTTCTGCTCCGCTAGCACAAAAAATTAGCATCACAATTGACGTGAAAAAAGTCTATTTATTTTTGCTTTATTGTTTGTTGAATAATTCAGAAGGGGGAAAAAGACTAGGAAAACATCTAGCAGTTTCAACAAGAATATTTGTTACCTACTGAATAGAAAAGGCACAGAGGTCCTGTGCCGTGTCGATAGATAAACTCTTATCAGCGTAACCACAATAAGCAGGTGGTTAGGGTCCATACATAAGAAGAAAGACCTGGCTCTCTACGTATTTCTGAAAGAATTGGCCATTGAAACCCAGCAGAGCACAGGTCTGTCTTGATACACAGAAAGTCATCATGAGTCAGAGTGGACTTGACCCTCAGCTGGTTAGAAAAAGCACCCGATAAAAACTGCCACCAAGTCAGCCCCGACTCATAGCACCCTTAACTAGGGCTTCCGAGGCCGTGGATCTTTTACAAGAACTAAAGGCTGCTTCTTTTCCCTTGGAGCAGCTGGTGAGTTTGAACGGCTGATCTTGTGGTTCGCAGCCAGTGAGTAACCTAGGTAAAGGTTATTTCTGAAACATTCTCAGCAAGTGTGTAAATGTAGAACCTGTCCTTATTCTAATGCAAAATAGTTATAAAATGTTCATAGAAAAATGGAATAAAAAGAAAACCGAGTTTTTCCATGAACTTTTTGACTTCAACTCACATATGCTCTTAAATGTTTAACTTCTGTGAGAAGTTGAGTCTTAATCAAATTAACTAAAATATCTACAGAGTGCTCTACAAAGGGAAGTCAGTACTTAACATCATGAATATAGGAGAATTAACTTTCCACTAATTATCAAGCTTTGTTTAGTTGGTTGACTTACGTATCATGTATTTCTGTATTTCTCAACTCATTCCAGAAGCATTTGAAGCAGGTCCTAGATTAAAATTAAAATTCAACAATCTGATTCCCCAGTTAGACTAAATCTTTTGATAAAACTCTAAGCAGTTTTCACCTGTGTCTTTCAGTTAAAACAGTAAAGGTTTCTTTGTGGTTTTTTATCATACAGCATAAAATACAGGTGGATTTTGCCAAACAAGAGACCTAATGTTCTTCATTGATATGCCAATGCCATTATGTATGTATCTATGTGTGTGTGTGTATATACATACATATATATGTGTGTGTGTGTGAAAGAAAAACTGCCATTGAGTCAATGTTGACTCATAGCGACCAGCCCCCTGTGGATTTCTGAGACTGTTTACAGGAGTGGATAGCCAAATCTTTCTCATATATATTTATATTTCATTTGCTCTGTTACAGGCTTGGAAAATAGGTTTAAATGTAAAATTTGTGTTTCAAATAAATAATGTGTTTTTAAAAGGTGGTTTTTAGATATTTTTAAATACAAAAAGGTTACAAGCAATTGTGTTACATGGGCTCGGGGACCCATCTCCAGAGTTAATGATGTTAAACATGTTTCCCACATTTGCTTGGTCTCCTTTTCATAAACCTAGTGCTTTTTTCCCTTCCTTGTTCTTTTTTTGGTAGGATTTAGTTAAGCAAAGCAAGGGCCCTGTGCCAGTCCCTCTCCTCCCAGAGGCAAACACTGTTGTCTAGAACCTTTTCTCTTTGTTTATTTAACATACACAAATAATCGGTCCTTTTGTTTGTGTTTGTATTTTGTTAACATATTGCTATCACTTTAAAGTGTTCTTTAGAGGTAACTTTCCCTTTCCCCACCTCCTCTCTCATATTAGTGTTGTCGTTGGTTTATGTTTTAAGGCAAGTTTGATGGATGATATTTTGTTGCCTTAATTTGTGTTTTCTTGATTACTTTATTAATGTTGGGTCCTGTTATTTTTTTTAAAAGGCTGCTTCCCTCTATTAAATTGCTGGTACTTGGAGATGGAGTTTTACTTGGCAGATCTTTAGCTTGCCATGTTCACCGGGAAGAAATCACAGAAGGCAGAAACAAGGTGCTGTGTATCTGGGCCACGTACCATCTTGAGTGGAACACTAGCCCACAATAGACGAGCTCTTCTTTTTCTTTCTCCTTCGCTGGTTCCTTCTCATCTCCCTGCAATGGAAGTGTGCCTCGGGGCAGGGTCGTGGGATTTCCTCTCTTTTCTACCCTAGTCTCCCCACCCAGGGGCTCTCCTGTCTTGTGACGCAATGCCCTCTGTAGGGCGATAGCTCCCACCTGGCTCCCGGGCTCAGATTTGCACTTCCATGTGACTACTCTCCTGTCCGCATGGGCACGTACAGGCCAAAGTCCTTATACGCCCTGGCCCTTAAGGAAGAGGCCTTTTCTGCAGCCTCCCTTGATGCCTGCTGCCTGCCTTTCTGTTTTGCCCTCGCGTCCCACCAGTAAAACCTGTCATCTATGGGTTATAGACCACCCCGCTCTGTCAAGGCTGCCATTTGCTACATTAAATCGTAGTGGCTTCTTTTACCCTGCACTGAGATGGACGTACATGGTGACTGCAGCCAGGGCTCAAGCACGGCCTTGGTTGTGAAGATGCTACAGGACTAGGCAGTGTCTCGTTTCGACACTCATGAGTATGTGCAGCCTCCAAACTTGTCTCACGGCTTCTGCCCTGGGTCCTCTGCAGTCATCTTCAGCCCAGCAGACAGATGGGTCTTATTATAATTATGGCAATCTTTTGCTTAAAACCTTCCTGTGAATTCCTCTCTCATTCAAAGCAGTGGTCTATACCCAGTGAGATTTTACAGCCCAATCGCCTCTTCTCATACTTTTTCTTGGAAATTCTTCTCCCCGCTTTCCTCCCTGAAATCAAGTGGTAGGCATAAAGCTCCACAACTGAACTCATAGCCATCGAGTCAATGTGCCTTACCTGTTACTATTGTTTAAGTTATGGGGTCAAGGTCGATTGAGTTATTGTGAAAAGCAATGAGGAATTTGCTTGGTAATTTATTATTAGTCATCTGATCAGAAACTAGAATAAGATTTGAGCTTCCTGGGGTTGCACTTTCTCATTGTCAGTAATGATCAGTGATCACGCTAAGCTAAAAAGATCAATTATATTTTCCCATTGTTCCAGAAGAGAGAAGCATGATATCTATGGTTCGGTCTTTGTTTATTTAGTTCCTCAGCACCAGGTCAGTGTACCACAGGCACTGCCACCGAGGAGCCCACAGGTCACGACAGTGATGTTGGGTGAGCAGAGAGTGGGTAGGGTTCTGGTCCTGGACTTGGATCAGTGATGTCCAAGTTACCTGTTGAAGGCTGATCGAGGGCATGACAGAAGAAAAGGGGGAGCACCCTGGGAGCTGCAAGACTAGCTAAAAGGTTGCCAGTTTGAAAGGACCTAGAGGCACCTCAGATGCTAGGCCCAGCAATCTGTTCCCAAAAGTCACGGCCGTTTACACATGCCGCTGCCATAGTCAGAATCAATTCCATGGCTGCTGGCATTAACATGAAAGGAAAACTACCCGTTCACTCAATTATGACTCACAGAGACCCCATCAAGGGTTTCTGAGACTCTAAATCTTCACAGGACTAGATAGCCTCATCTTTTTCCTGTGGAGTGGCTCCTGGATTTGAACTGCCAACTTTGTAGTTGGCAGCGTAACACTTACCTATCAGCAGCACCAGAACTCCTTTAAGAAAGGAAAGGGATGTGCTTAATCAAAACAGTACTTCATTCTCAATGTGGCCCATCAGGAGCCAGGCCAGGGACTGATTGCCAAAGAGACCATCACTTTATCCTGTGCAAATTCAAGTTGAAGGTAAAGAAAATGAAAAACAAGCCCACAAGCACCAAAGTGTGATCTTAAAACCATCTAAGGACCTGATTTGACACATGGAACATTTAAGAACTAAGACCAGATGAGTTTATGGGATGACGTCAAGGCCAGCATACGTGAAGAAGCCAAAAATGACCAGAGTGGATGTCAGAAGAGATCCTGAAACATCTTCCTAAATTCCAGTAGCTAAAAGGAAAGGGAAGAAGTAGAGAGCCAAAAAGAAGATTGCAAAGACAGCTCCAGAAGACCTAGGTTATGGAATGTGCGCATATTTAGAGTTAGAAAGCCAGAAGGGAGGCGTATGGGCTGCCTTTCTCGAGCTGAAAGAACTGAAGGGCAAACGTTACATTTCAAGTTGTGCTACTGAAAGATTGTGTGGGCAGAACATTGAAGGAAACCCAGGAAGCACCACCAAAGTGGAGAAATACACCGGTCAGCCATTCCCTATACCAGAAACAACTGCCTGGAATCCAGCCCCTTCATGAGATCTCTTATGATCAAGAACCAGTGTGATTGCAGGAGGAACTCTAAGGTGCACCGAAGCTACTGGTGACGCCTAAGGCTCCAGGCGCTGACACGATACCGCTTGAGATGTTTCAACAAACTAATGCAGCATTGGAAGCACTCAGAGCCTTCAGCATGAGCTACATTTTCATCATAAAACAAAAGTCCTATGTGAAGTATATAAAAAGGGGGGGCACCTCCTTACAACTGGGCCAATAAACATCATGGTAATTGCAGGAAATCTTGAACTTGTCAGGGGGTTCATTTTACTCGTATTTGTAGTTAACGCTCAAGAAAGCAGTGGTCAAGAATTCGAACTATGTATTACATTGGGTAAATGTGGACACAGTTATCGAAGCTGCCTACATGGCAGGATCACGGCTCTGAAGACTTAGGACCATAGTCTCAGGAGACACCTGGGTCAGTGGGCAAAACCGTCTGTGATGATAAGTAGGTTTATTATATCAACCTGGCCAATAGGAACATGTGGGATTAATAAGCTCGCAGTTTGATTGGAGGGCAAAGATAAATGGCTCAGCACATTTTGCCTGTCTGTCTCTTGCTCTCTGGTGATCAGTGTGTGGCTGCCTTAGCGAGCTCTCCGCCTCAATTCACAAGCTACACTACCTGTGGGATACCCAACCCGTGGATCCTGCTGCTAGAGCTTGACGTTCCTTCAAGACCTGCTTCGCCATGCTGCTGGTCTATACATCACTTGAGCTTGAGACTGTTGGATTCTGTCATCTGGCTGACTCCCCTGGAGAGGCTCCACTGACCAGACCCATGCCACTACGCTGATAGACCCCTGCCAGCGCTGAGATGCTTACAGTGCCAAAGACTTTCTATCCACTGGCCTGTGATCCTCCTGCACTCGGTGTCCCTGCATGTGTTTTGCGAGTCTGAAGAGGACTGTATGTATTGGTGTCGGTATATGGGCTAATATTGAACTTATGGGCTTGGACTGAACTGGGTTGGGATGCTTTCTTAATGTGTAATATCCCTTTATATAAATCTCTCTCTTACACACATGAAGAGTTTCTTTGGATTTGTTTCTTTAGTCTACCCAAACTAATACACAGTCTATAAATGTAGTATTTTACATCCTAGTCTGGTGGGCAGCATCTGAGCTCTTAGAAACTTACAAAAAGCCATCAAATAAGTGAGTTATGGTGTCTTCCTGCCTGGAGTAAAGGAGGATGAAGAAAACTGATGACTTGAAGTAATTAATCAATCCATAGGACCCTAAGTCCAGAGGACTCTGAGACCAGGAGACGTAGCTGGTACTCAGCTACCACTGCAGCCACTCTGACCGGGATCACAGCAGAAGGTCCCACTAGAATAGGCCAAAAAAAGAGCAATTCAAATAGAAATGATTGTTCAAAAAAGACTAACCGGGGTCTGAAAAACTGGGGGAACACCCCATGTCCAGACTATTGCCTACTAATTTGACACTGAAGCTACTCTCAGGCCACCCTGCAGGCAAATGATAGATAAGGCTCTAAAGTGACACAAAGAAGGAGCTAGTCAGCAGAGTCAACTAGGTGAACCCAACCGGGCAACATTTGTCCAAAACCGAAGGTAAGAAGGTAGGAAACAGGTGACGGGAAATGGAGGGAAAAGAAGTATGGTAGAGGTATAACTAATGTCATGTACAATTTCTGTATGAAAAAATAATTGGGGAAGTTAACTTGTTATATAATCTTTAACCTAAAGCACAATAAATTGTGTATACATTTTTTTATATGAATGCGATGTGATACGGGATTTACAGACCGTTGGTCTTTTTAATTCTTTCCCGCTCTTAGCAACCATGGGCTGAGTAAGCCTCTAGAGTATTTTCACTGCGAGTCTTATTTAAAACACATTCTTTTGAGTAAGATGTTATGCACAACATGAAACTTTGTCTTCGACTTGATCTTTAAAATAGTATCTGCCTCATCAATGAACTACCTAGATATGGAAATTGCTTAGTTTACTTCCCTAAAGTTAACAGACATTAGTCTCTGACCCACTGTGTGTGTGTGTGTGTGTGTGTGTGTGTATTTAATTTTACCAAAGTAGCTACGTGCTTTAAAGAAAGATGTTCTCCGGGCTGCTGTTATCTACGTAGATGCTAAATGGTGTGGCTGTGGGGTCCTCTGAGTCGAAATGGGCAGAGAATTTGGAATTCTGTTTTTAAACATAAGCGAAAAACAGAAACAAACCACAACCACCAAAGAATGGAACCAGTGAGTGGGCACTGATGTTTCGGCGGAGTCTCTCCCCGCAATTTTCCCACCGTCTCCGGGTGCTGCTGCTGCCGCCACTTGGAATGGCATTTGTTCTTCCAGCAGGTGTCGCTGGCAGGAAAAGTGACAGGGCAAACTGCGCTTCCTCCACCTGACCAGAAAGTTTCAGGCGCCTCGTTAGAGCAAGTGACTTGTATTTATCAAAACATGACTTTGGGGGTGGGGGAGGCGGAAACACTGCTACATTGCCGACAGGTGTTTTTCCTTCTGTGGGACTAGAAAACAACTCTAAAGGAATTGTTCCTGTGCGTGTAGAACATTGTTTGACCATTGGGAAAACAGACTTCTGTTGAGCATGGAGAGCAGTGTCGTCTGAATTTTGCTTGCTGCTGCTGCTGATTTTTCAAAGAAGGCTACTACTCATTTGATCTTTTTTATGATTCCAGAATATCAACAATGTTTCACGTACATAACAAACCAGAATCCATTGGCAGGTTTCCAAACATTGACAGCGCTCTGCTCTGGAGGCCTGTCTAGACGCAACAAATACATGTAGGAAGAGAAGCTTTATTCTCTTATTTCGGCAGGACAAACAGTGCAGAAAGTAGCCGCGGGCCCCTGGGACTCTCTTGTACCTCCCTAAGCTGTAGGCTTGAGGTTCTTTCCAGGAGGAAGGAAGGGAGATCCCAGAGACTACCTGTTGGTCTGTTTTCCATTCCAGAAACTTTCCCACGCTCAGCCAGAAATGTGATGCGATCAAAGCAAAATCGGTTAAATTGGAGCCATATTGTTTTATCTATACTGCCTCCCCCTAGGGTTTCAATTCGTACATGCATGGGTTTATTCTGAACAAAGTATGTTCTAAGCATGTCTGCAATCAGTCGATGGCTGCAGACAGGTTCCTGCTTGTAATGCACTTGCCTTAGTCTCCTTGCAGTGCCTTCCAATTAAAAAAAAAAAGATATTTTTGTGTCGTCAAAAAAAAACGATTTTGAGGTAAATAACAAATTTTTAACAATATTCAAGTGGACATCTTCCCAAATCTTTGCAACAAGTTAATGAAAATGCTGGCCCAAATCAGTCAACAATAAACACATAGGTCATCCATTTTAAACAAGGCCAGGAAGAGCTCCCAGATGAGCCGAAAGGGAAAACCGCTCCATTGTGACATGAAGCAGCTCTGGCTGAAGACGAGAAACTGGTGGGAGGAGCCCCGAGGGTCACCACTGGTGCAATAGCTCCACAAGGTGGGTCCCACGTGATGGGGCATTTTCGACTGTCGGGGATATCTTGGTGTTCGCAAGCTCAGCGGGTGCCATAGCTTTCCAGAATCGGCTAGCTCAAAGAACTGATGTTTCCCTCCATCTTTTAAGCAAGATTGAAGTTAATGAAGAGACTTTAAGGAACAAAGAATTGGAGACAAGTCTTGGACCCACCAATATGATCCAGGGAGCAAAGTCCAATCAAAACTGATTTCTGGAGAGAGATGCTGGACCGGTTAAGGTCAAGGCAGAGAGGTCGGCTCAGGAGGTTCTGACGACTTCGTATTTATTTGTTTGTTTAATTTCAGGAGTAATCTTGATCAATTTTCACAAAGGACATGGGTTGATCATGAGAGCTCATTAGGAAGAATATTTAAGAAAATTGAAAAGTGAATCGGTGAGAATAAGGCCAAGAAAGTTGTGACGGGAATCTCCCTGCTTCGTGGCAATGCGCTCGCTCATTCTTTAAGGATCACAGGACCTAGGAGGATTCCGTTGGGAAACCTGACCTTATCCACCCTCCAGTCCAGACCCTGCCCCTTCGGCCTTCTTTTTGTTCCCAAAAGTAAAAAAAAAACTTTAAAAGGAGCATGATGTGTCCCTTTGGGGCCAGAACTGCCATTGTAATGTATGTAATGACAGGATTCTCCCAGGAAGGGTTGCGAGATGGAAACATCACCGTCAGGAATGCGTAGGCCTCTGTGAAGGATGTGTCAAGAAACAATAGCTTCACGTTTTGATATTTTTGCCTAATAGTATACTATGATTTTTATATAAATACTTTTTTACCTACCCTGGTGGATAGTGTTCTTTTTAACTTGTTCTTATTAAATCACTTTCACGGAAAATGGGTCCAGGATATCTTCTGGTGTATATGTTAACAGAACCTTCAAATCTTTATAACTATCAACTTCCATAACTGCTATAAAGTAGAGCATCGGTAATATGAAATTAAAAGATTCACTTATTAGCGTAACTGTTCTTGGGGGGCTGCGTTTTATGTGGTTCTATTCTTCATACCAGGAGCCCTGGTTACATACTGGGCTACAACCCTCAAGGTCAGCAGTTCAAAACCACAGTCCCTCCCTATAACTCTACTAAACAAGTACAGTCTTAGAAGCTCACAAAGGCAGTCCAGCCCTGCCCTGGAGAGCCCCTATGAGTCAGCATCAACTTGATGGCAGCGATTTTGATTTTTTTTATTACTCATACCAATTATGTGAAATTTTGTTGTGTCTGTGTACCAATGAACTTAGAACTCACGCGCATCTATGAAGTTGGCTTGTCGGCTATCATTCATTGCTGACATTCTGAATTCGTGTCATTCTGCAGTTCGGTCTTTTACTATAATATTTGGCTGTGGACTTTGAACACAGGTTAGGGGACAGCTGGATCTGGGTTTGAATCTCAGTTCTGACACTTGCGAATTGTGGGCTTGTTGCTTTAAAATAACGAACTATATTTTTTATTTGGCTTAGTCTCTCAGAAAAGGGCAAGTCCTTATTTTATTTTATTTACACTTCTCTTTAAGTTTTGAAAAAGAAATCATTTTATTTGGGTCTCTTAGAGCTCTTATCACAATCCATACATCAAATGTTCAAGCACATTTGTACAAATGTTGCCATCATCATTTTCAAAACATTTCTGTCTTTTTGAGCCCTTGGTATCAGCAAATTTTCCCCTCTCTCCCCCAGCCTCCCTTGATAGATTATGAATCACTATTTTCATCTCTTATACCATCCATGGCCTCCCTTCACCCACTCCCTTCTGTCCTTCATCCCCCTCAGTGGGGGCAGGGTAGGGGGAGGTTATTATAAGTTGATTATTGAGTTTGGTTCCCCCTTTCTTCCCCACCTTCCCGTTACCCTCATGGCATCGCCACTCCCATTATTGGTCCTGAGGGCTGTACCTGTCCTGGATTCCATGTGTCGAGAGCGCTCACCTGCACCAGTGTACATGCTCTGGTCTGGCTAGATTTATAAGGTAGAACTGAGGTCATGATAGTTGGGCCGGGGTGGGGTGGGGGTGGGGTGGGGTGGGGGAGGACACATATAGGAACTACAGGAATGTTGTGTGTTTCTTAAGTGCTGTGCTGCATCTTGACTGGCTCGTCCCTTCCTTGTGACCCTTCTTTGAGGGGATGTCCAATTGTCTACAGTTGGGCTTTGGGCCTCCACTCTGACCCCCCTCGTTCGCATCGCTATGATTGTTTGTTTTGGGGGCTTCTGATGCCTGACTCCTGATCCCGTCCATACTTTGTGATTGTACCGGCTGATGTGCTTCCTCCCTGTGTGCTTTGTTGCTTCCTGGTAATGGCTGCTCGTTTAACTCCAAACCTTTAAGACACTATATCGTTTAGTAGACAGTCTCCATGAGCTTTCTTCACCACATTTTCTTATGTACCCATTTTGTCTCCAGCAATCGTGTTGGGAAGGTGAGCATCATAGAAACCAGTCCTTATTTTTATTATGATCAAACAGAGTTGTTTTTTGCATGGTGCTAAGCTGGCTCTCTTTTTAGTAGAGATGCTTGAGTAGAGCTGCCCTGTGAGTCTGCTGCAGTAGCAAGCCCCTTCCTCCTTCTGCAGAGGAGCTCCCGTGTCATACAGGTTATGAATTGGGCTGTAATCCACAATTTCAGCAGTTTGAAACCGTCGCCAGCTCGGTTGGGAGACAGATGTGACTTTCTACTGGCATAAACAGCCACCCTCTGAGAAACTCATGAGCAGTTCTACCTTGCCCCATAGGGTTGCTATGAGTCGATAGTGACTCGATGGCTGTGAGTTTTTTCTCCTGCAGAGCACTTGTTGGTTTTGAACTGTGGACCTTGGGACTCTCAGCCCAACTCATAACCACGATGCTACCAAATAGCAGTGAATTTTTGTTTGTTTGTTTTTCAGTCACTCCCTAATAGACCACCACTCCATTACCCAACAGTCCCTAGCAGTCACTGATCTGTTTTCCTCCCGATAGCTCTGCTTTTCCAGTGTGCCATAAAAAGAGAATTATACAGCATGGAGCTTTGGGATCTGGCTTCTTTTCTTTAGAAAAATGCATGTAAGATTTATCCGTATTTGTGGGTAAAGCACAAGCATCGTGCAGTTCTTTTTTAGTGTGGGGGTAGAGTAGGTTGTATTGATGTAGCAGTTTAGCCACTGACCAGTTAGAAGCGTCTGGATGGCTTCTAATTTGGGGTTATTATCCATGAAGCTGCTGTAAACATCCATACACAGAGTTTTATGTGAATGGTCGGCATATACTTAGCTTTGAAAAAAATTGGCTAATTATTTTACTAAGTGGTTGTATCTTTGTATATTTCTTCCAGTGGCGGCTGAGGTTCCAGTTGCCCTGAAACCTTACCTGGACATGTCGTTGCTGGGTAGTTTTCTGTCTGTATGTTAGTTCATGCTCCACTTACTCTATAGTGCTATCTCAGCGTGGGTTTCTGTATGTGCTATTTTGTCCCCTAAATGTCTTCCTTGGTAAAATTAAATATGTACTCAGAAAATTTGCCCATCTTTCAAATTGGATTATTTCTTTTCTTTGACTTTCTTTTTTTAATATAAGATCATTTTATTGGGGGCTCTTACACCTCTTATAACAACCCATACATCAATGGTATCCAGCATATTTGTACACATGTCGCCATCATTATTTTCTAAACCTTTACTTTCTATTTGAGCCCTTGGTATCAGCTCCTCTTTTTTTTCCTGTTTATTGTATCTGGAAAGGTGAGATTTGTAAATGGTTTTTCCCAGTCCCGGAATGGCTTCCTGCTCACTTTTACGATGTTTTCCACAGAGCAGAAATTTTTTATTTAAAAAAGACCCTTAGTTTATGTCTTGGTTTTTTTGTGGACTGTGCTTTTGGTGTTGTGTGTAAGTCTTTTCTAACCCAGGATCACGTGGATTATATCAGGGTCTTCATTCTTATGTGGTTTCACCACATACATGTAGGTCTGTTCAGGAGTCATTTTTTATGAGATGTGTCTGTGGGTCACGGTTCTTCATTTTTGTATGTGGACAGCTATTTGCTCTAACATCGTTTGTCGAAAAGACTATCATTTCTCCCTGGAATTGCATTTTCCAAATTCAGCTATCCCGTGACTTTATCCCAAGTCTCTTTTCTGATTTAATATATCTGTACTTAGGCCTGCAGCACGCTGTCTTGATTACTCTGTCTTGACTGGAAATCTTAACAACTTGAAGTTAGGTAGTGTTGAACCCTTCAACTAACTACTTTTTCCACCATTGTGTTGCTATTCTAATTCTTTTCCATAGCAATGTTAGAATCAGCTTGTCATTGTCCTGCAAAGAAAGAGGAATGACCTTTCATTTGTCGATCCAGCTAAGGGACAATTATGCTTTCAGAGCTTTGAATTTTGAACTGAATCTGTCTCATGACTACTTCTCATCTTCTGTGCCTTAAGCATACAAGTCCCTACAAGTCCCGTGTTCTTTGCTCCCTAGATTTATACCCCAGTTCCCTACTTTTGAAGGAGCTGGTGGTGTGGTTACAGACTGCTGCCAAAAACAAGGTTGGTGCTTCGAGCCCACTGGCACTCAGTGGCGAGAAGCCCTGGTGATCTGCTCCCAGCGAGATCTGTGCCTGGAAAGCCCAGTGGACTGGTCCGAGTCTGCCCTGTAGGGTTGCTGTCAGAATCCGTGCAAGGGCACATTAGCGGGACAATTCAGTCTTTGGGTGCTTTTAACTTCAATTCCCTATTGCTAGTTTTAGAAATACGATGGACTTTCATACATTAATTTTTATGGTGACTATCCAGTGAACTTGCCAACTTCTTTGATTGGTCTTAAAAACTTATTTGTGTAGATTATTTTAGTACTCTCTACATAGACAGTCCTATCATCTGCGATAAGAGGTGCTTTATGATTTTATTTTTCATCTGAATACTTTTGGTTTTTTCTTTGGCCGTGCACAAGAGATAGCATAGCGTTAGTCATTGCACTGACGAGAAGTGAAAATACAATGTTGCTCAGGAGTTCATCGGTCAGCATGGTGTAAACTGTAGCTCTTTATAAATGTTCTTTTTCCTGTGAAGAAGCATTCTTTGGATCCGAGTTGATTTTTTTTTTTTATCAAGAATGATTGTTTATCCGGCCATGGCACATTGTGTATCCAAATGCGGTATGTACATACATACGTATGGTTAACTTTTATGCAGTGGTAAAGAATATCAATGAACCAGCAAAATATCCCACAAAATAGATGAACCCGGAGGATATTATGCAAATAAGTCCATCACAAAGGACAAATAATATGAAGCTGTCCTGATGGAAGAACTGCATCCTGAATTGTCCCTGTTATTTCCAAGTTGGTCCTCTCCTATTACGTCCCTAATAAAATCCCTTAATCATGAATAAAAACAAAATGAGTGAAGGGATGATGAATTTTTTCAAGTGTAGTTTCCATCTTTTGAGATGACCAGATGCCTTTTTTCCTTCAGTCTGTTAATATAATGAATTACATTGAAAAAGTTTCAATGCTTTGAAGCAAGCTTGCCTTCCTTAGAGGATTCCACTTGGTTGTGATGTATTATTATTTTTTATAAATTCAGTCTGCTTATGAATAGTTTATGCCTTTTGTTCATGAAGGAGATGTATCAGTCTGTAGTTTTCTTATCAGTTCTTTGTCTTGGTAAGGCATGTCTCATACATGAGTTGGGAATGCCATCCCTATCTTCTACTGTCTTGAAGAAATTGTGTAGGATTGGTAGCCGTTTTCTGGTTTTGATTTTTATTATTTCATAGAATTCAACAGTTAAATCATCTGGGTCTGGAAGTTTGTTTGTGGGTTTTGGAGGTTTTTTGGAGGGCTTTTAACGTTGAGTACAATTTATTAAGTATGTCTATTTCTTTGTGTCATTTGTATCTTCCAAGGGACTGGCTCACTTGTTCTTAAGTTGTCAGAGGTACAGGTAGAGTATTTTGTAGATTCTCTTGCTGGCCTTTTAATGTCTGCAGGGTCTGTACTGGTAGCCCCTCTTTCCTGATACTTGGTAGTTTGTCAAAAGACCAGTTCTGTTTCCCGGTTTTTCTGTCTTCAGTTCAGTGATTTGTGCTTTCATCATTGTTATTTCCTTCCTTCTTCTTTTTTGAGTTTAATTTGATCTTCTTTTCCTAAGTTTTTAAAAGCAGACCTTTGCCTATTGGCTTGAGACTTTAATCTTTCTGATAAAGTATTTAAAGTATATACCCACAGGTTTAGCAACATCTTACATATGTGGAATGTTATGTTTTCATTTTCATTCAGTTCAAAAGAATTCTTCATTTTTCATGTATACTTTCTCTCTGACCTGTGGATTTTTTTTTTTAGAAATATGGTATTTAATTGTGAAATATTTGGGGATTTTTTTCAGCTATCTTCTAGTTCTTGATTTCTAGTTTTAATTCTCTTATTCTCCAGAAACATACTTTGTGTAGCTTCTAGTCACTTAAATATGTTGGGGTTTGATTTATAGCTCAGATTTTACTCTCATCAGAGAATTTTCCATGTGTATGTGTAAAAGTACATTCCACTATTCGTGATTGTAATATTCTTCAAAGGTTAGTTCATAGCATATTTAGGTCTTCTATCTTCTTGCTGATTTTCGCACTCTTTCTTTTTTGAAGGAGGCATCTGTGTATGCTATCAAATTAGTGAAGATTGTAGAAGTTTTCATCTCTTAGTTGTTGCCCGGTTATATTAAAACTTTGCTTCAGTTACATACAAAACAGAACTCTCAAAGAGAGGTGATCCACCCTCCAGTTCCCTTTCCCATCGGATCAAAACACTGGTCTGGGTGGTCGTAAAAGGAGGAAAAGAAACATTGAAGCCTGCCCCTCAGTGCTCTTGGAGCCTGGGCTAGTTTCAGACAGGGTCAAAAAAAGTAAAAAAAAAAAAAGAGAGAGAGGTGATCCACCTCCTTTACACATTATGATATTTCTGTTTGTCCCTGATAATATTCTGTATTGTGATGTCTACTTCCTGTGACAGTCATTTTAGCTTCTTTGGCAACATTTTGGTCAATATTTTTATAGTATTCATTTCCTTAAACTTTTTTTTTCTTTTTTTTATTTTAACAATTTATTGGGGCTGATACAACTCTTTTCACATACATACATCAATTGTAGAAAGCACATCTGTACAGTCTTTGCCCTAATCATTTTTTTCTCTTTTCTTCTTTTACATTTTATTAGGGACTCAAACAACTCTTACCACATCAATTGTATAAAGCACATCCATACATTCCCTGCCCCAATCATTCTCAAGGCATTTGCTCTCCACTTAAGCCCCTTGCATCAGGTCCTCTTTTTTTTTCCCCCTCCCTCCCTATTCCCCCCTCCCTCATATGCCCTTGGTAATTTATACATCGTTATTTTGTCATATCTTGCCCTATCCGGAGTCTCCTTAAACTTTTTTTAACCAATTTGTGTCTCTATATTTAAAATGGATTTCTAGACAGTATATACTTGAGACTTGTTTTGAATCCAATTTGTCTGTGTCAGTCTTTAACTGGATGTTTAGACCATGCATTGTTATATTTCTTTTCTTGATATTAGTAACATTTAAAGCAATTAAAAATAAGCCAGAATGAATTTAACTTTCCTTTTTGAGTCCAGGTTCTATCAGTGTCCTATAGTGAGTATGTCTTGTGTCTAGCTAGATACACAGGTAGGTAAATGTAGCTAGACAGATAATTTAAAGAAACTGATGTACATGATTGTGAGGTCTGACTGGACAAGTTGAGAACCAATAGGGCCACTTGGAAAATCATGGGCAGCAGCTGACACTGCACTGAATGGGTATGTTGATTTTTTTTCTTCAGGAAAACTTCAGTTTTTCCCATAAGGTCTTGTGAAAGACTGACTGAGGCCCCCTCACATTATGAAAAACAATTTCCCTTACTTAAAATGATCAGATCGTGACTATAACCACCTCTACAAAATACCTGCGCAGTAAATTTGAATGATTGCAGACTAGAGAAAGACCAGGCTTTCTGTCCCTGTACAGTGTTGAGGTCTGGGAAAGCCACAGGGCAGTTCTCTCCTGCCTTTTAGACTTGCTGAGGGGATATCAACTCTTGGTTTGAGCCTAGTCCAGCGTCCTGGTGGCACAGTGTTCTAACACAAGTCCAAAGGTTGGTGGTTCAAAATCATCAGTCTGCCCCTTGGAAGAAAAGCCCTTGTGATGTCCTCTTATGAAGATTTCTGCCTAGGAACCCCTGAGGGGCATTTCTCCTCTGTCCTGTAGGGTCGGTCTTTCTGTGTTGGGATTGACCCTCCAGTACCAACAGTGCTTCGCCAAGTAGACGCACGAAGCTCCCCGTGACACCACCA
Organism: Tenrec ecaudatus; assembly: GCF_050624435.1. Lineage (NCBI taxonomy): Eukaryota > Metazoa > Chordata > Mammalia > Afrosoricida > Tenrecidae > Tenrec > Tenrec ecaudatus. The sequence goes on along the minus strand of NC_134530.1, from coordinate 304,234,421 downwards.
TTCCTTTCTTTTCTGGTGTACTTTCACGTCTCTGTCTGATGTCACGCTTTCTGGCGGTATGGGGAGGTCAGTAGAGTCATGTCTGCTGCAGTCTGGATTTTAGATGTCCCTTTGTGCACAGCCCCTCCGAGCAGGTCTCTCTGAAGGTAGTCATTTTTGCCTGCCCCTCGCAGTGCTATCTACTGTTATTGAGCACTTGTTGTGAAGTTAGGGGGTGCCGTCTTGGGAGTCAGCCACCCTCCTAGGCCCACACTGTGCTCTTGCATCTCTGGGCCATGTGCCAGTTTGGGGGCTGGGTTCTGCAGGCATCCTTTCAGGCCTTCAGCAGTAGAGAGGTTTGTTGTTTTTCTTTTTCTTTACCTTCTCCTCCCTGCAGTGGTCTTCACCAGTACCCTCAGAGCGGTGGTGTGTTGGCCTCCCCACATACGGGTAGGCTTTGGGGGCTATCTATCCAGTGGGTGACTGCTATTCCATCTCCCCCAGCTCTGGACCCCAGGTGTTTTCTGGCGCACCTGCATGGTTTCTTGTGCTAGAGCCTAGAAAAATGTTGACTGCCTCCGTGTCTGCAGTCCTCAGGGGGCCACTCCGTCTTGCAGCCCGCACTTGAATTTAATCAAACAACCAGCTATTTCTGTTCAACTCCTGACAGGTGACCTGGTGCCACCTGCTCAGGCAAGCCAAGCTTTGTGCCTCCTTGCTCCTTCTCTAAGAAGGTATTCTGTTCCTGAGCTTTGAGTCAGGTTATTTGGCTGTCTAGAACCTCAAATTCTCTGATGGCTTTGACAAAGAACAGGCTTTGACGTTTAGACTAGTTTTGTTGTTCATGTAGGATTGATTTCGTGGGCATTGTTTTGGGGGTTGTTTCTATCCAGTCTGTTCCCGAGCCAGCAGGCAATAAAGCAGTAACGCCCCCACACCCTTTCGTTGACATCTGTTCAACAGCATGTCCTCTTGGTTCCCCTCCTAGATGAAAAGCAGCGGTTCAGCTACGAGCGGCCCGGGTACGACATTGAAGACTCGGATGGCCCGGATGAGGACGACAACGAGAATGATGACGACGATGAGGACAGCCAGGCTGATTCCGTTCTGTCCGCAGCCCCCTCGGTGGCAGCCAGCCCGCAGCACCTGCCGTCCAGCAGCAGCCTGCAGGACCCCACAAGTGCAGATGAGGAGACCCGGGTCCCCGATTGCTTCTCCAGGGCCCCCGAGGACCCGATGGACGTTCTGCCGAGAGCACTGCTCACCAAGATGACAGTGCTCAGCGCAGTGCGGTCCGGCTGCAGTCAGAAGACGCGGTCCCCCGGGAAGACCAGGCAGCAGGTTACAGAAGATGAAGACGAGCTGATCGCCGGCGCAGCGTCGTCTGGGTCACCCACATCCCCGTGTCACAAGATGTCTGTGGACCACACTGAACCTGAGGCTGCCCTGGCAGGAAGTGCTTGCACACAGGTAAGTCATCTTTTTGTTCTTGACATTTTTTAAACTCTGAAACATGGGGGCAGTTTCAGGGCTGGCGAGAGGATGGTGGTGTTTTCGTGGCCAGTCCTCACCTTCCGTGTCACAGACTCAGGTTGGGGTCTCAGCCAGTGCATCCCATGTGCACCCACCTCAGTACCTGTCAGTGAGCAAAGGCTTGAGTGTCCCTGGGGTGCTGAGCCGCTTCCGGCTGATCTTCCAGGCTAAGAAGAAAGATCTGACGGTCCATTTCCAAAACTCGACCCTCAGGAACTCAGCATGGGGTCACCTTACACTGGGAGCTGACTCTGTGGCAGCTAATGTTCACAAGGGCTTAAAAGAAGAATGTATTTAACGCATTAGGGATGGGTGGCCACATCAGTTTATATAGCTTTATATGAAGACTTGCTGTTAGGGTTAGGAGCAAAGGCCAGTCCTCTTCTCTGGGGTTTTGTTAGATTTATTAACCAGAGTTCACATACTACATTGTCAATCCATGAAAATGCAGGTGGTTATTGAAAAAGATACCCAATTATTATTGGTATTTTGTTTTCATTTAAAAATACAAAAATGTGTATGTATCCTTTGAGAACATGAATCCTGCCTGGAATTTATTTATCTCATGGCTCACTGCAAGTTTGTTTTTTTTCCCACCAGAGTTGATACGATGAAATTGGGCTGAATTATCCAAACATTTCGTACTTTGCCCATGGTAGCAAAACAGTTGCCAGTTTCCATGGCAGAGTCAATGTGACAGAGTAAGCATATCAAGAAGTTCACTTGGTAGCTTGTGGCAGCTTGGGGAATTCCGCCCAAGGGCTAGCTCAGGGCCAGACCCAGCCTCTGGAGGCCCTGAGGCCGTCGATTGAGACCTTGCAGCCACTCCTGCTGCCTTGGGAAGGCCCATGGATTCTGCCAGGGGGTCACCCTCTTGCTGCAGTTCTCTTACCTCAAGTACATAAGGAGTATTGGCATCGGATTTTTTCTAAATGTGGCCTATTTTGGTTTATTGGGGATGTTGAAGGAAAATAAGACAACTATAAAAGTACAATATGTGTTTCTGTGGATGATCTCAAAATTAACTTCTCTCTCAGATATCAGCAAGAAAAAGTAAAATTTAGATAGTTATTCAGAGAGGTGGGAGTGAGGATGGGTAAGAAATATTCATTCTAATAATAGCTTAATATCAGTCACCCATGCTCTGAGGTTCTCTATTCCAACGTCTTCCCCATTCCTACGAGTGCAGAAAACCAGATATGCTTGTTAGGAGACATTGTCGGACCTATATTGGGTGAACAGGCAAACACAGATGGGCACCCACAGATCTTTCCCTCCTTGGCAGCGGGTCCACACATGAATTATCCTTCCCTGGAGTTGATATTGTGGGGCTGCCTGATAAATCAATTTCTCATAGACTGGTAATCTCTACAAGGGAATGGGGCTGGTGGTCCCAGTGACCACGCAATCATGTTAACGGCATGAACATATCCATATGGCCACCTCTCAGCATTGCTCTAAGTTGAGGAAAATGTGAGTTATTATGTACAGTGGGTTGCTGTTATTTATGCTTTTTTTAAAAAAAGGGGATTAAAGATATACTAGATCTGTTTCTTGCAAATTTATTTTTTAAATCAAACGTTATGCAAGCCTAACTGTTTTGCAAAGTACAAATAGGAGTGCATTTTTACCTCATCAAGAAGAGGAAGAGTGTGTGTTAGCATTTTGCGCGGTTCCAGCTTTATTGGTTAAGTGGGGCCTTTCACCATCTGTGCCCAAGGCCCAAGTGTCACTGGAGCCCCGCAGGAGGCTGCTGGGATACTGAGCACATTCCAGCTGAGTTCCCAGGCTGGTAGAAAGGCTTGCCATTCTCCATCCCAATGCAGCCAGTATAGCACCAGGCAGCCCTCCGTTCCTTTGTGCATGGGGTCACCGTGAATTGGGGGACCAACTCCGTGGAAGCTCACATCAACAACAGCCTAGGGCTTAGGAAGTTCAGGGATAACAGGATTGTTCTGTCTCGTCTTCAGGGCACCTTGTCTGTGAGACCTCCTCCTGCAGCCGAGCCCAGCCCTCAGCCAGCCCCGGCGGCTCCCTCGGGAGCCTTGCTGCATCCTGACCCTCAAGAACAGAAGCACCAAACAAGCCTACCCCCACCTCCAGGCTTGCCTTCTCCCCAGACCCACCTGTTCAGCCACCTCCCTTTGCATTCCCAGCAGCAGTCTCGGACACCTTACAATATGGTTCCCATTGGGGGGATCCAAGTGGTACCTACTGGCCTCACGTACTCTGCGTTTGTCCCGATTCAAGCAGGGCCAATGCAGCTCACAATTCCTGCAGTCAGTGTCATCCACCGGACTGTGGGTGCCCCCGGGGATACGGTCACAGAAGTTTCTAGCACTGCAAACCCTGCTGGAGTGACTGACCTCAGCAATGTTGTGCCATGCATCCCCATTGGCCAAATCCAGGTCCCGGGCCTGCAGAACCTCAGCACGCCCCGTTTGCCATCCCTGTCCCCGCTCGGCATGGAAGCTGTCAACATCGTAGGCCTCGCCAACACTAACATGGCCCCGCAGGGGCAACCGCCGGGACTGGCCCTGAATGCTGTGGGCCTGCAGGTTGTAACTGCAAACCCTCCCTCACAAAGCAGCTCCAGCCCTCAGCCACACATTCCCAGTCTCCAGATCGTGAGCATAGCGCTGCCTGCTCTGACCCCCTCGGGGGGGCAAGTGACTGTTGACACCCAGGGGACTCCAGAAAGACCAGCATGCCAGAACCACGCCTGCGCGACAGCACCCACACCGGCCCCTGCAGCCAGTGCAAACCAGGGCAGCAGGGCCCAATCTCCTCAGGGGTCACCTACCAGCCAGCAGGAACAAGTAAAAACATTACCCGGTCCACCTGCCCCTGCCAGTGACCGGGCAAAGCCCGTTGGCACAAGTGACGCGTGCCCAGAGAAGGTCAACCATGTGACACCAGAGCAGGGATGCCCCACCACATCGGACCCTCTGCTGGACATGCATCCCGAAGGGCCCACCCAGCCCGCAGGCCCCCACACCCTGTCCCCACCCAGACGGGCCCGCAGACCGGCAGGCCCGCCCCGAAGGCAGCCCCCCGTGCAGTTCAGCGACGCCGGCAGTGACGACGATGACGAGGACCGGCTGGTCATAGCGACATAGTGGGTTTTGGTTTTTTATGGTTTTGTTTTTTAACTATAACACTTAAAAGGTTTTTTTTGAAAACCCTCCTTTCCTTAAAGCACATTTTTCTGACATAAACTCATTACTAATCTTTGTGCAATCATGAACTTTTTGACCAACACAATTGTTTTGTGTCTGCTCCAGCCATTTTTGTACATGTTGTATAGACAACTGTGCCTTTTAGGAGTTTTATGTTTAGAAACTGTACAGATTGTTGAATATCTATAAAATATATATTATATATATATATATTAAAACCAGGTAGTTATTTGTGTTTAGTAAGAAAAGAAGCTGTCGAATAAATCAAATGATTAAATTATATGTTGCACTGTTAAATATAAATTTCTATGGCCGCGGGGCAGAGGTTCTGTGTACAAATTAGTAGGTAAACTCCATATTTATTGTATCCATGTTAGTCTTTGAAAATGGGTCTCTCCTTGCGTAAGACGGTAACTTGACATTCAGGCAGATTTTCTGTGTTATGAAATGTTTCAGTAAAATATTGTTTACTGATCTACCCACAGTTCTAGTTGTGGCTTCTTTTCATTTGTTTTTATATTATCTGTTAGTCGTGCCTGTTTTACGCCACCTAGTGATCAGAAATTGCACCTGGCAGGTAGCCCAAGATCATAGGCTTTGCGTTGTCCTGGCCCCTCCCCTCTATTTGCAAAGTGAGGGGACGTCTGTGGGGGGGGGGTGTCTGTGGTGTGATTTCCACCGTGTGGAGCGGACTGAGATCCATCCCAATGGATTTTGAGGAGTCGTGTGAAGTTACTAACTTATTAGAAGATTCCCTACGTAAGTTCAAAATAGCTTACAGCCCGAAATGGGCAAAATCTCTTAACTAACTCGGTGTGACAATTGGGAGTGAAAAATAAAATAAATGACAAACAACCTTCCTCAGCCTCTCAGGTCATCCGAGTGTGAGCTGGTCCCTCTCGCTGCTGCCTGTCACACTCGGCTCTATATCGCGCATGCTACAGAAGAGCCAAGATTTGCCAAGGGATCATGTTCCGACTTTCAAATTACAGGAGCAATGTACAGATAGATGGTCACTTCCCATCCTAGGAAGAGTCTCCTGATTCCAGGGAACGGTGAAGTGTGGATGGCAGTCGCCTCCATGTATCCCAGCAGTGTTACGTCAGCATTAAGGCTCCTCCAGATGCGAAGAAATGGCTTCACGCTGGCCTGTGAATGAGATTTAGCACATCCCAAAGGAAACGCATTCATCTTTTCAGAAGCCTCTCAAAAAGCTTGTGAAGATCCAAGGGTAAGAATCGTTGTGTGGGGGGATGTTCTCTGAGAAGGTGCCTTTCTCAATTCACGTTACACTTCGCACACATTAACAAAACTCTCCCAAACCATAAACCTATATTTTAGATTCAGGGTAGAATCGAAAAGAATTGGGAGGCTTTTAATACAGGTATTGAGCTTTGTCCCATGCCTCAAGAGAATTAACCACAAGCTAGATCGGTGATTCAAGCCCACCAGCTGATCCTGGGCAGAAAGATAGGCAGGTTGCTCCCCTAGCGATTTCATCTTGGAAACCCTCAAGAGGGTTGCTACGAGTCAGAATTGACTCCATGGCAGTGGGTTTTGCGGTTTTAATCAGAGTCCCAGGAGGGTACAGATGTGTAACATGCTCAACTTCGAACTGATTGTAGGGAGGGTCAAGTCTGCTGGAGGTGCTATCCAAGAAAAGGTTAACTGTTTGCCAACAATCTGCTATTGAAAACACTAGGGCAGAGCTCGGGTCTTTCACTCCCGGGGTTGTCACAAGTCTGAATCTACTTATTGGCGATGGTTTGGCTTAATAAGTTGGCTCTATCAAAATAGCTTTTGGACATGAGGTCCACTTTCTGTGAAAATCCTCGAAATGACCGATTTTAGCTTTGTATTATACCCTGGTGTTCTTGTTAACTAAATATTTTAAGCAATATAGTAAGCATATGCTTAATTTCACAGTCTTTTTATGTATTCCTTATTTTGCTTATGTTCAAAATTAATGCTATGAATTTCAGCATTAAATTTTATTCATACAAATTTTAATTGGAAGAACAAAGATTAAATAGTGGGGGATGCTGGGATGCTCCATTGAAATGCCATACTGCTCATGTGTACCTTAAGCTTATGCACTCATGTTTGCTCCAGATTCATTCATGCATATCTTGAATATTATGACATTAATGCCTTAATGTATTTTTTCATAGACTATTATGTTAGTATTTGTAAGACATGGCTAGATAGAAATATTACCAATATCTAAGTCATTCAGTTTTGAAATGAACAAAATGCATAGGAAATTAGTAGGTTAATTTTTGAGATTTTCCCATTATTTTTTCCCCTTGGAAAAATGGAAGGACAGTTATCCATTTGACATCTCAAAGACAAATAAATGACTTGCCCATCATTCGATTCAGAGAGCTGAGACAATCTGAATCCTCCTCCTTGTACTGTCCTAAAAGAGGAGTTTGCAGAGAACCAGAGTACAGTACAACAGCAAGTCTACACCCCAAGTGAAAACCATAAACAATTTCCCTATCGTTCTTGCATGAACCAAATACGGGTATAAACAGAAGAACTCAAGCTCATTTTTTTTCTCATTTTCAAGGATTTGTGTACCGATACATGAAAATCTGTTACCAGTTAATGTAAATCAAGGTCCTTTGGGTTTCTGGCTTTTATTCCCCAGACTTTGTTGTTAGGTGGTGTAGACTTGATTCCGACTCAGTGACATAATACTGAGGGGCTTCAAAAACTTCATGTAAAGATGGAATTTAAAGATAATGGAAGTTGTCCGTGAAGTTTTTGGAAGTCCCATCATCAGACGCCCAAGCCTCACAATAGTTGGCTTGAACTCATGATTGCGGACACTGTGCCCGTCAGTCACGTTGACGGTGTTCCTCTTTGTAGCGGACCCTCTTCCTTCCGAAGAGAGATCAATCCCACCTGGTAACATGTCCCCTCCCACCACACTGCCAGTCAGGTTTGCATCCTGTGGTAGATTGCATGTTGCCGCGATGCTGAATCACCCGTGGTGGACAGAAACCACCAAAACTCCCAGACTACAACAGACCAGAAAGAGGAAAAGGCAGTCCACTTCTGAAAACCAGTGGAGGAATTATGCATAAAGCAAAACATCTTTTGTCCTAGGGCCAGAAGATAGGCCCCTCAGGTTGGAAGACACACAAAGTAAGATGAGAAAAAACTACCTTCTCAAGTGGAGTTGGCCTCAATGTGACTGGAACTCATCTTTCTGGGCCTTGTTTGCTGATACAGTATGGCTCAAAATAAGAAGAAGAAGAAGCTACAAGTGTTCATTAATCAATAGAATCAACAGAATGTTGGATGTACGAAGGATGAATCTAGAAAAATTAGAAGTCATCAGAAATGGAATGTATCAATGTTGGTATCTAAGGCGTTAGTGAGCAGAAACAGACTGGGATTGATGCCTTTGAGAGACAGTCATGTAGTCCACTCTGCCAGGAGTGACAAATTGAAGAGGAAGAGGACTGTGATAGCTTCATTGTTAAAAAAAAGATCAACTCATCATCTAACCTGAACTACAGCATTGTCAGTGTGAGTTAATACCCATAGACCTACTAGAAAGACCAGTTAAAACTCAAATCTACTCACCGAGCACAGATGTCAAGTGTAAGAAAAGTCAAAATTGTTACAAAATGTTTACAGTCTGAAATTCATTAAATGTGCAACCCAGATGTTAATTCGTATTGATTGGGATATGAATGTCAGAAACACGGATCAGTAGTTGGGAAATAAAAGCTTGGTGATAGAAATGATGCTCAAAATCCCATGATAGGTTTTTGTGAAGCCAGCATCTTATTCATTGGAAATACCTTTTCGTAAACAACATAAATGGTGAGTACACACATGGACCTCGCTTCATGAAAACACCAGGATCAAACCAACTACAGCTATAGAAAGAGGCAGTAGGGGAAACGGCATCAGTCAGAAGGCCAGCTTCAGAATAACCTTTCAATTACAAGTTCAAGTTGAAGCTGAAGAAAATTAAAATAAAGCCACAAGAGCTAAAATCCGACCCTAAGTATATCCCACTTGAATTTAGAAATCATCTCAAGAATATGTTTGGGTCAGATGCAACTTAGCTATCAAAGTGATATCCTAGCTTGTTAAGATTTTTAAGAGATCTTTTACAGCAGAGCCAGAACTGTCGATGGCAACAATGATTATTTTAGAAGGTAAATTAACATGATATTTAATGTTCAAAATTTGTTTCTCATTTAATTTTTTCATAGTACAGCTATGATTTTCTTTCACAGAAGCCGAGTAAATAACACTTTTCTCATTAGTTAATCCTTGACCTGAATTTTAAATGATGGCCCTTACCAAGCTTTATGGATCATGATCAGTATTTTTGTAGGGAAACTGTCAAGATAATTAATAACTCTTTCCTGATGTGTGCCTAGGTCAAGCTATAACATCAATGCGCTTCTTGACTTTTCCATTTTTCACCTTTCACTTTGAAATTAAGTCAGACCAATGCCACAAAGGTGCATTTCATTAGAGCAATTTCTTTTTCAAAGTCATAGATATATTCCAAACACAGGTGTACACTCTCCCAAAGACAACACTCGCTGGTCATGATACTGGAGAATTACCTATTCAATATACCATTACAGTTATTTGATATGTAGCTACAATATTTTAATCATAGCAATTCCCTGCTATCATTACAAAAACAAAATGAAATGGGGTGAAAACGGTAAAAGAAAAATAGTAAAATATTTTTCCCTTTAAGCTTTATTATCTGAAACCTATGAGACATTTATATAAGCAATATATTGGGTGTAAGAAAGCCTGTGTTGCTAAGTGGCTAACCAGAAAGCAGGCGGTTGCTCCACAGAGAAACAGCCTGGCAATTTGGTATAGTAACGATCACCAGCTAGGAAATCCTATGGGCAGTTGGATCCTCAGTAATTGCTATGAGCTGGAATTGACCTGAGGACACACAACTATGGTCTCTTGAACACACAAGGTTCTCCTTATGAAGGCTCCAACCAGGAACATCCCTGCCCTTAGGTATTCATAGTCTCATAATCATGCTGGGCCTGAAGGAGACTCCCAGGTATCCAAAAGTCAGGAGTGACTTCAATAGCCAGCTATACAAAGAAGCATTGGTGGCGCTGACAAATAAGCAGTGATGGCTTACTCTAGTGGTTCTCAACCTGTGGGGCGTGACCCCTTTCACAAGGGTCACCTAAGACCATTGGAAAACATTATTTCCGATGGTCTTAGGAACCAAGACACAGCTCCTCTGTCTCCAGGTGGGTCCTCCCACATGCAGATACACCCACGTCCAAATAGCCACGTCCAAATACCCAGCATGATGACATCATCACACCAACACCATCACATACACCCCATACAAATACAGGTATATGTGACGGTTAGTGCCATAATGTACTTATACAGACCAGTCACACGTGTAGAGAGCAGCTACTGTGTAGAAAACAGCTGCTGTGTTGAAAGCAGCAGTATTGGAAGTAAAATAACACTTCGTGAATTATAATTACTGGGTAAAAGTAAAATCATGTACTGTAAAAACTACTGCAACAAAAAATATCTTTACCATGGGAACTTAGTCAGGATGCTGACCGGTCTTTTTATATTCAGCTGTGGTTGATGTGAATACTGCTCCCTTGTGATAGTATCAGGTATGTAAAGAAACCACACAGAGAATGGTAAATCATAGGAATCTTTATTGAACTGTATTGACTGAACTATGCCATGTATCTTTTGTATTATTAAAGCTTATGTTATGTATTATTTTCATTAGCAAATCATCCCATGACAATGGATCATGTAGAGAAGAACGTTAAGGAAAAATATATAGTGAGGATTTTTTACAGTATGGTTTTACCTCAGTAATTACAGCAGGAATTGAGAAACTGCAATGTGTTTTTTGTTGGGAAGTTCTATCAGCCAAATCTATGAAGCCAAACAAACTAAAACGCCGTTTTGATAGCAAGCATCAAGCTTTGCCAGCAAGGATACCAACTGTTTTAGGAGCAAACCTGATGGAATCATGAAAGCCAGACTTGACACTGGTGGCAAGTACCACATACAAAATGTAGCAGCTATTGGAGCTTCATATTTGGTGGCACTCAGAATCGCCAGAGCTATGATACCTCACACCATTGCTGAGGATTTATTGTTGCCAGCGGCCAAAGACATTGTTCGCAGAAGAATAGATGACACGTCTGCTGCTATTCTTGATCAGATAATCCAGGAAATTAACTCTGTTCCACTCCCAAAATTTAGCATCCAGCTTGATGAATCTACAGATGTTGCAAACTGTTCACAGTGACTGGTTTACGTGAGGTATATTAATGATGGTGACTTTAAAGATGAGCTTCTTTTTTGCAATCTCTTGAAACAACAACTACTGCATATGATGTATTTGACACAGTTGGTTCATTTCTGAAAGAGCATACGATGTCTTGGGAAAAGGTTTGCACAGATGCTCCTTCAGCTATGTTGGGATGTCGATCTGGATTTGATACTCAACGAGTCACCAAAAGTCATGGGAATTCACTGCATGAATATTAGCAATGAAGATGCTGCCACAAGTTACAAGACGTAAAGAAAAGCATCATAAATTCCATCGGTTTTGTAAAGGCGATCACTTTAAACAGTCGACTGTTTTCACAACTGTGCAACGAGTTGGATGTGCCGAATAATGCTCTGCTATTTCACACTGAAGAGAGCTGGTTGTTCAGAGGAAAAGTTTTAATACGTGTTTTTGAGCTTCATGATGAACTCAAAGCATTTTTTAAATCAGAAAGCAAGACTGCAGTTTGAAGCACTTTTCAGTGATAAAAGTGAACTGCAGAAAATAGCTTACTTGGTTGCCATCTTGAATGAGTTAAATTCATCACTGCAAGGACCAAGTGCAATATACCTCAATTTGTCTGAAAAGATCTGATCATTCCAAATGAAGCTTCAGTTTTGGCACAATAAATTGTATGAAAATAAAATGTGCATGTTGCCTACCATTTTGAGGAACATGACATTGAACCACACAAATGATTACGATGATAATTTCTGTGAAAGAACACTTGCACATGCTTGCAGACAAAATTTCATCATACTTTCCAAATCTGCTTCACGCCCCATTTACACTTGCCAGAAGCCCATTCACAGTCAAAGTTGAAGATGCTCCTGAGACTGCATGAGAGGTGTTCATTGAACTTAGTAACAGCGATGCAGCGAGAACTGATTTCTCTACAATGTCAGTTACAAAATTCTGGATCAAGTGTTTGCAGTCATATCCTGATCTGTCTGAGAGTGGGTGGTGCCTTCTTCCATTTCCAACAACATATCTTTGTGAAACAGGGTTTTCTGGCTTGTTGGTTATGAAGTCTAAATACAGAAGTAGACTCATGGAAGATGATCTTCGTTGTGCTCTTGCAAAGACTGCCCCGAGAATTTCTGGTCTGGTGAGAAAGAAGCTATCTCAGTCTTCAGACTGACATTGGCATTTTATGCATACTGTCACAAAATGTAGCAATGTAGTTTACTGTTGTTATATTAAGACTATTACCCATGCTACACCATGATTCAAGATAAAATTTCATTTATTTGTAATTAGAAATAAATATTCCACAACATATAATTATATATTGTTTTGTAATTAATCACTATGCTTTAATTATGTTCCATTTTTAAAAATAAAAATGTCATATACTCAAGTATAAGCCCACCTGAGCATCAGCTGAGGCACCTAATTTTACTGCATTAAAAATGTGCTAAAAAATAAAATAAGATAAACAAAAAATGTGCTAAAAAACTTGGCTTATACATATGTATATACAGTACATCCTACATATCAGATATTTATATTATGATTCATAACGGCAAAATTACAGTTATGAAGTAGCAACGAAAAGAATCTTATGGTTGGGAGTCACCACAACATGAGGAACTGTATTAAAGGGTGGCGGCGTTAGGAAGGTTGAGAACCACTGGCTTACTCCAAAACGGTGACCTCAAGCCCATCAGCTGCTTGTGGGGAGAAAGGAAGTTTCCTGCTTCCATAAAGATGTGTAGACTTGGAAACCCTGTATCAGGTCTCAGCGAGTTGGAAATGATTCGATGACACTGGAAACCCTATGGGTTTCATACAAAACACAAGAGTAACAGGAAGCTACACTTTCTAAGAAGCATGTCAGTTTAAGATTGAAGTAGAGCCCTGTAAACTGGGAATGATGCCAAACTGCATACAGGCGAGAAGCTTCAGAATCATAAGCATTCAAGAGTGAGCTAAGTTAGCATCTTCAGTGATCAGCTCATGATCTGTGTATGGTGGGGAGTGCTGTACTCGGGGAGGGAAGGCATCTGGGACTTCAGAATTGTGAAGATGACAAGCAGGAGATGAACATCATTGGGTCACAAAAACAGATGAGGATGTCTTTCACACTTCTCAGAGGAGCAGTCCAGAGGGACTGAGTCACTCCGATACTCAACAAACCCTTGTTTTACATGAACAATGTAGAAAGCACTTTGGAGGAGCTACGTAAATGCTGTCTGCCCTTCAGGAGCTTACCTTTTAAGAGAGGATGCAAAATGGCTTGCATCCCTTACACGCCAGTATTGGTATGAATGGGGCAGAGCAGCCAGCTGAATAGGAATGCCCCTACTATGTGCTAAGGAACCATGGTGGTGCAGTGGGTTAAGGGTTGAGCTGCTAGCCCAAAGATCATGGCACGACTTTAAACCAAAACATGAGTCAGTCTGCTACAGTAGATTAACCCAAAGATTAACAGACCGCCATGGAGCCAGTTCCTACTCACCTTGGCCCTGTGAGGCAGAGGAGAACTGCTCATGTGGGTTTCTGAGATGACAGCCTTAGAAACCCTATGGAGCAGTTCTACTCTGCCAGATAGGGTTACTAGGAGCCAGAATCAACTCGCAGGCAGTGGACAGACAACACGCAACTTAGTAACCCTGGTGGGCCTGTGTTGGAATGCTAGGTGGCTCGCTGAACTGTGTGGTTCCAACCCACCAGCTGCTCCTCAGGAGGAAGATGAGACCACCTAGTTCTGTAAAGATCACAGGCTACGAACCCCTATGAGATAGTTCTACTCTGTCCTATGGGGGCACTAGGAGTTGGAATTGACTCCAGAAACTGGTTTGGTTTTGTGTCTTCGTGGGGCGGGGGGCTCTACCTATGGGTGACAGTTATGTAGAAAAGTGATCGGTGGAGAATCTTGTATTCCAAGATTCTTCAGTCATTTCTCTAGTGCACTCAGAATGAGTTGAGGACCGGGGCGAATGCGTAGTAGTAATAAGAGGAAGGAAAAATGAGCAGGAGAGGGGCATGAAGCAGACAAGTTATGATGCATACACGGGAAAGGAAATTCAAGTCATCACTAGAAGATAGAGAGGCAAGCTCTAGGAAGCAAACGCACAGGTAGGACGATTAACAGAGGTGTGCACTATGTCAATACATTAATCCATAATAATAGTGGTGTTGGCTTATGTACATATATTTACAAGGCAATACACTGAGGCTGCAGATGGGCCTTGGGCCTCGGCTCGTACCTTCCTTCAATACAAGAACAACACTTTGTTCTAACACATTGGCATTCTATGATGCTTACCCCCCACACACACACACAATCACTGAAGGCAAAATGGGTGCATAAGCAGATGTGGTGAAGACAGAGGATGGTGCCCGACTATTAAAAGATATAGTGTCTGGGGTCTTAAAGGCTTGAAGTTAAACAAGTGGACATCCAACAGTGAAACAAGCCTACCTGGAAGAAGCACCACCAACTGGTGTGATCATGAGGTGTCATTGAGACTGGGCAATGGGCATCAGAAGATTCACAACAAATAGTAAACAAACTAATAAAAATGCATTGGTGAGAATGGAGGGGGGTTGGAACGGAATCCCAAAGCCCATCTATGGGCAATGGAACATCCCCCCACAGAGGGGTCGCAGGGAAGGGATGAGTCAAGTAGGGAGCAGTTGAACACTAATGGGTCACACACAATACCACTGATCCCTTGAGGCCTCCTTACCGCCCCCACCCCGCTCTCATGACCCCAGTGCCAATTCCCAATCTAGACTAGCCGGGAGCATGTACATAGGTATAGGCAAGAGATAAAACTCACAACACAGGGAACCCAGGAACAGGAATGGGAATAGAGATACCAAAAGGGTAGGAGGAAGGAGCGAGGAGGACACTGATCTCAATGAATGGTACATATCCCCATGCCCCCAACCAGGGGGAAGAACAATGGAAACCAGAGGGAAGGGAGAGAGCGGTCGGGGTGAGAGTGGAAAATAATTAACAATCTATCAAGGGGCCACAAGGATTGGGGCAGGGAGAGGGAGGGGAAAAAAGCTGTATCCCAAGGGCTCAATGGAAAGTAACTGTCCAGAAAACAACAATGGAATATATGTACTAATATGCCAGATACAACTGATGTGTGGATTGTAACAAGAGTTGTAAGAGCCCCCAATAAAGTGATTTTTTTTTAAAGGACCAAACAGATGCCAAAGACAAGGTTTCTTTCCCATCCATCGGGTTTCCTCTTACCTTCCTTGTAGTCTGTTCTTAGTCTGGACACTGCTGGAATCTGTTCACGTTGGACAACTCTGCTTCTGTTTGAAATACCAGTGACATCGCTTTCAGCAGCACTGTAACACAGAAGCCAGTCACTGTGCCCTACTGTGGTGGCTGGTGTGTTCTTCTGATGTTGGCAGCTATGCTACTGGTATTCCAAATCTCAGCTGGGTCACCCATGGTAGACATATGTCAACAGAGCTTTCAGATTAAAACAGACTAGGAAGAAAGGTCTGGCAACCTAGTTCCAAAATCTAGCTAATGAAAACCATATGAATAACAGCAGAATGTTGTGTGATGTGCTGGAAGAAGAGCCCCCAAGTTGGAAGCCACTCAGCTTGCACCATGGCTGCAACAATGGAGTTGAATAGGCCAATGGTTATGTAAATAGCACAGGACTCTGCACTGTTTTCCTCAGTTATAGGAGGGGTCTCCCCTAGTCAGAGCCAACTCACAGCCATGAACAAGCACAAGAGAAGGCAGCCACCCTCTATTGCCTCATGATCAGAGCTTTGATGGGGTACTCTCCTTAATGGGGAGTTCTGACTCCACAGTTGAAAAGGCAGCACAGATCCAGAGCAGTGCTCTGGGGACCAAGCCTGGAGAGTAGAAAGGCAGGGCAGCCTGGACTGTGCATCCCAGAAGCCAAGGCAGCAGCATCTTACCGAGTCCCGAGCAGCACAGATAAAGACAAAGAACTTGTCTTTTCAATAGGAGAGAAGGAACCTAAAGAGTTCATTATGAGAGAGGAAATAAGGGCTTCCTTATATGGGGAATTCCATGTCCCATGAACCCAGTAAAATTTAGGCTGAGTCTCAGATGAAGCAAGTCCTGATATCAAGACTCATCAGACAACTAATATTTGCATACAAAGCAGACATAACAGGTGACGGAACATCTTTTTTAAAATCAGTTTATTAGGGGCTCACACAACTCATCACAATCCATACATACATCAAGTGTGTAAAGTACATTTTTACATTCATTGCCCTCATCATTCTCAAAACATTTGCTCTCCACCTAAGCCCCTGATATCAGCTCCTCATTTTCCTCTCCCTCCCCGCTCCCCCTTCCCTCAAGAACACTTGATAATTTACAAATTATTATTTTTTCATATCTTGCCCTGTCTGACATCTCCCTTCACCCACTTCTCTGTTGTCCATCCCCCAGGGAGGAGGTTATATGTTGATCCTTATAATCGATTTCCCCTTTCCAACCCATTCTCCCTCTACCCTCCCAGACTCACCACTCACAACACTGGTCCTGAAGGGATCATCCGCCCTGATTTCCCCACATTTCCAGTTCCGATCTGTATCACTGTACATCCTCTGGTCTAGCCAGATTTGTAAGGTAGAATGGGTATCATGATAGTGGGGGAGGAAGAAGCATTTAGGAACTAGAGGAAAGTTGTATGTTTCATCGTTGCTACATCGCACCCTGACTGGCTGTCTCCTTGAGACCCTTCTGTAAGAGGATGTCCAGTGGCCTACAAATGACCTTTAGGTCTCCACTCTGCACTCCCCACACATTCACTACGATAAGATTTTTTGTTCTGATGATGCCTCATACCTGATCCCTTGGACACCTCATAATCGCACAGGCTTCTATGTGGGCTTTGTTGCTTCTGAGCTAGATGGCCGCTTGTTTACCTTCAAGCCTTTAAGACCCCAGACACGATATCTTTTGATAGCCGGGCACCATCAGCTTTCTTCGCCACATTGCTTATGCACCCATTTGTCTTCAGCAATCGTATCATGGAGGTGAGCACACAATGATATGATTTTTCTTTCTTTGCTGCCTGATAACTGATCCCTTCTGCATCTCGTGATCACACAGGCTGGCATGCTTCGTCCATGTGGGCTTTGTTGCTTCTGAACTAGATAACCACTTGTTTACTTTCAAGCCTTTAAGACCCCAGTCGCTATCTCTTTGGATAGCCGGGCACCATCAGCTTTCTTCACCACATTTGCTTATTCACCCACTTTGTCTTCAGCAATTTTGTCGGGAAGGTGAGCATCACAGAATGCGAATTTAATAGAAAAAAGTATTCTTGCATTGAGGGAGTACTTGAGTGGAGGCCCAATGTCCTTCTGCTACCTTAATACTAAACCTATAAAGATATGCACATAGATATGTTTCCCCATCTTCATATATAAATATATTTGCATATGCACATATATTTAGACCTCTTTATTTAGATCTCTACAAATGCCCATTGCCTCCTAGCTCTTTCCTCTATTTTCTTTGACTTTCCTCTTGTCCCACTATCATGCTCAGTTTTCATTTGGGTTTCAGTAACTCCTATTGGTTACATTACCCTTGATCACACCCTTCCAGGCTTCCTACACCCTCCTCACCACCTCCTCACCACCCTGGGTTTGTCAACCTTCAGCATTCCCTGGGGACATTGCCACTCTGTTCCCTTGCTGTTCTGCTGCACCCCCTTAGTGTTTTGCCTCGGTGTGGTGGGATCAGGGCAGGCACGATTCCCACACTATCTCCGGTGTTGTCCCCTGTAGGGCTATGGATCAGTGAGGGATGTCGTGTCTCAGAGTGGGGCTGGCCCTAATAGTTTGGGGTTTAACTTCAAGGTCTGTGATCCACCTTGAGTTTATTCTTGTGCATGGAGTGAGATTAGGATCTTGCTTCATTTTTCTGCTGGTAAATGTCCATTTTTTCCAGCACCACTTGTTAGAGGGCCTCTGCTTCCCATTTGATATTTTTGGGGCCCTTATCAAAGATCAGTTGTCTGTATGCTAGTGATTTTATTTCTGCGGTTTCAGTTATTTTCCATTGGTCTGAGTATCTTTCATTGTACCAATACCATGCGGTTTTGACAACTGTGGCTGTATAGTATGTGCTAAAATCAGGTAAAGCAAGCCGTCCCACTGTGTCCTTCTTCTTGAGGAGTTCTCTGCTAATTCTGGCCTTCTTCCCTCTCCATATGAAGTTGGTAATCAGTTTTTCCATTTCTTCGAAGAAATATGAGGGTAATTGTATCAGGATTGCATTAAATTTATATAGTGCCTTTGGCAGAACTGACATCGGACTATATTGAGTCTTCCCATCAAGCATGGATATTCTTCCATTTGTTGAGGTCACTCTACATTTCTTGTAATAGTGTTCTGTAGTTTTCCCCATATAGATCTTTTGTTCTTTTAGTCAGGTATATCCCTAGATATTTCTATTTTGTTTGGCTATTGTGAAGGGTACCACCTTTTTTACCTCCTCTTCTGTGGTCTTACGTGATGTGTATAACAGTCAAATGAACTTCTGTTTGTTGATCTTATATCCTGCCACTCTGCCAAACTCCTCTATTGCTTCCAGTACTCCCCTTGTGGAACTTTTGGGATTTTCCATATATAAAATCATATCATCTGCAAATAACGATAGTTTCACCTCTTCCTTCCCCAGACAAATACCTTTGATGACTTTTCTTTGCCTTATGTTGTTAGCTAAAACCTCCACCATGATAGTAAATAAGAGTGGAGACAAGGGGCATCCTTGCCTGGTCCCCTTTTTCAGTGGGATTGTGTTAGTCTTTTCTCCATTGACTACCACATTGGCTGTTGGTTTTTCATATATAGCTTGTATTGTCTTGAGGAATTTTCCTCCATTCCTATCTTCTCAAGTGTCTTAAACAGTAATTGGTGTTGGATGTTGTTGAATGCCTTTTCCACATCTGTAGATATTATCATGTGGTTCTTATGTGGTTTTTTTATGTCAGTGTGATGAATAATGCTAATGATCTTTCATATGTGGAAACATCCCTGCATCCCTGGTATGAATCCCACTTGGTCGTGGTGAAATCTTTGTTTTATATACTTTTGTATTCTGTTGGCTAGTATTTTGTTAAGGATTTTTGCATCAATGTTCATTTG
Source organism: Tenrec ecaudatus (assembly GCF_050624435.1). Classification (NCBI taxonomy): domain Eukaryota; kingdom Metazoa; phylum Chordata; class Mammalia; order Afrosoricida; family Tenrecidae; genus Tenrec; species Tenrec ecaudatus. Next base: position 304,215,272 of record NC_134530.1, on the reverse strand, counting down.
GGATATTGGTCTGTAGTTCTCGATTCTTGTGGAATCCTTGCCCGGTTTTAATATCAGAGTCATACTAGCTTCATAGCAGGAGTTCGGGAGTTTGCCGTCTTTTTCTATGTTCTGGAAGAATTTGTGTAGGATTGGTGTTATTTCTTCCCTAAATGCTTGATAGAATTCTTCTTCAGTGAAGCCATCTGGTCCAGAGAAATTTTTTTGTTGGTAATCTCTTAATAAACTTGTCTAAAATTTCTATTGCTATGGGTCTGTTGAGATTCTTTACATCCTTCGAGGATAGTCTAGGGAGGGATTGTTTCCCCAAGAATTTTTCCATGTCTTCCAAATTGTTGAATTCATTGGAGTACAATCCTTCATAGTACTGTGTAATTATCCTTTTGATTTCATTAGGGTCTGTTGTCATGTCCCCTCTTTCATCCCTTATTCTTTCTATTGAAATTTGTTCCCTCCTTTCTTTGGTTAGATTTGCCAGCGGCCTGTCGATTCTGTTTATCTTTTCGAAGAACCAACTTTTAACAGCATTTATTTTTTCCATAATTTTCTTATTTTCCCTCTTGTGAATCTCAGCCCTGATTTTTATTATTTCTTTTCTTTTGCTATTAGTAGGATTGTCCTTCTGACCCCGCTCTAGGCGCTGTAAATTTTGTACCAGCATCTCAATCATGAGTCTCTCTTACTTTCTCAGGTGCCCATGTATTGCTATGGAACTTCCACTGATAAGTGCCTTTGCTGTGTCCCATAAATTCTGGTATGTAGTGTGCTCATTCTCATTGGTTTCTAGAAATTTCCTACTTCCACCTCTGATCTGTGCCAGTACACACCCCTTTTGCAGTAGAGAGTTATTCATCCTCCAATTGATTGCTCTTGTTTTCTTCGTCTTCCTTATGTTGATTTCCAGCCTTATGGCACTTTGGTCAGAGAGAGAGTTCTGTATGTTATCGATGTGCTTAAATTTATGTAGATTTGCCTTATGCCTCAGCATGTGGTCAGTCTTCGAATATGTGCCATGTGAACTTGAAAAGAATTTGAATTTTTTTATATTTGGATGAAAAGCTCTGTAAATATCTATCTGGTCAAATTGTCTAATTGTAGTGTTTAGATCTCTAGACTCCTTGTTGAGTTCCTTTTCCTGTGATCTGTCTTTCTCAGAGAGTGGTGTGTTGAAGTCATCCACTATAATTGTTGAGGCTGTGATTTCTTTTTTCATCTTTTGGAATATTTTGTTGATGTATTCAGTGGGTCTCTCATTCGGGGAATATATGTTTACAATGCAAAGTGGTTCTTTGTCTACCATTCCCTTGAGCATTATATAGTGTCTCTCCTTATCTCTTTTTTATGGTTTGCACTTTGAGCTCAATTTTATCTGAGATTAGGATTGCATCCCCTGCTTCTTTTGAATTGCTGTTTGCTTGGTATGCCTTTCTTCAGCCTTTCATTCTCAGCCTATTTTTGTCTGTAGCCTTGAAATGTGTCTCCTGTAGGCAGCTTCATAGCATCAGATATAGCTCTTAGGTTTTTTTCAGCTTCTCTGATGATTTTATTAAAATTTTGTTCGTGTTTGTTAAAGTCTGCTTGGCTGTCCTCCAAGTCACTGATGCGGTTCCCTGCCTGCTTCCTCCAATTGATTCTCTGATCCGTGTTTCTGCTACTGGTTTTTGGTATCTCTTCCCTAAGCTCCTGTATTTACCTTTGGTGTATGGCCTTTGTATCCTCTGTTATTTCATCCTTTTTCTGTATTGTTTCCCTCATATCCTGTATGACTCCAAGCAGCATTCTAAAAAATTTTTTCTGTGACAGTTCAATTTCTGTTTCTCCTATGCATGTCGTTATGTTCAGGACATATTCTGCCATTGCCTTTTGTTTCTCCTGCTTTTTCGTTGAGGTCGTTTGTGGCTGATGGCAGTTTGTCTGCTGTTGTTTTAGAGGAGCCAGATGCCATTTTCCAGGGACTCGAAGAGTACTGGTTCTCTCTTGGAGACTTTTAGGAATGCTTCTTCAAACTGCCTAAAGCTAATTTCACTATGGAATTAACCTATCACTTTATCTTCCTGTGGCTTCCCTCTCAGGGAAGTGCTCCAGAAGGCTGGTGGGTTGCCTGCTTTGTTGGTGCAGAGCTTGTAACATTGACGAGTGTTGGCTGAGCTGTCTTAGTCCCCCGGGCACACAAGCAGGAATTACCTGGTAAGAAGTTGGGCAGAGTATCCTCTGGTGGAAGTTGGCAGTGCTACCCCAGCCTTGGACTAGGTGCACAGAGTGGAGTTCACCTAGCTGGGTATGTCACAGGCGTAAATGACCTAAGCTAAGGGGAGTGGTCTGGAGGATCATCAGTGGAGTGTGAGAGAACAGGAATGGGACAAAGAGGAGGGAAAAAAAGTAAGCCCTCTGAGACTGTGCAAGGATATAGAGAAGAGAGGGAAACAAAAGTAACAATGTAGCTGAACCCTTGATCCCTGCCCCTGGGGCTGCAATGGTTTAGTCCCTGCTCCTAGGCAGGCAGCAATCGGCAAACAGTGGCTGTGTTGAGTTAACTCTTGCGGGCTCCAAATGGTCCCCCACTCCAGCAGAGACAGTGGCGGGGCTATGGTCAAGCTCTAGCCAGCCTCCACTGTGGTAATCCAAAAGCCCCCAGCCCCTAGAAACCTTGTGGGTCTGTGCCTACTTATCTTTATGATCCTCCTCCGGTGTTCCAGCAGTGTTGAGTTTCCCTCTAAGCAACTCTCCTGGGCTGAATTCTGCGGAGTCCCTCTGGTATGTGTTACTCCGTCGCCATCTTCTTGGAAGTCCCAAAAATCTTTATCTGCAAGTGAGACTGCAAGAATAACATTACTAGGTGTCCCACCAAACCTTTCAGACACACTGGCATCAGCAACAGAAAGGACAGCGTTTATGTGATCTTCCCTCCACTTTCTTTAATGTGCTCTGAATGAACACCCAGGAGCACTGGTGGTGTAGTGGCTATGCATTTGGCTGTAGTCCATAAAGTCAGCAGTTCAAAACCACCAGCTATTCCTCAGGAGATAGATGGGGCTTTCTACTTGGTAAAGAAATACAGCCTTAGAAACTCACAGGGGAAGTTCTACCCTGCCCAATAGGGCCACTGAGAATCAGCATTGCCCAATAACAAGTTGGCCTTGAGTTTGGTTTTGATTTTGGATGAACACCACTTGGCAAGCCACCTCAGAGAGGTTGGATTGTGGGGCTTGGATCTGTTCAGGAAAAGCAGACCGAGGCAGATCTCAAGATCGGATGGATGAACCAGCCTCCTTCTAATCTCAGGGATATAGACTCGAACCACCAACGTCTCTGTCAGCACCTGGGCACTTTAGCCTTTTGCACACTCCCCACCCTTGCGCCTAACCCCACCCCGGGACTCCTGGGCTTTATATCCAGTTAAAATAAAAAGTTCACTCGACATTTGACAGAAGTATTCAAATTACTTTGTGTTTGTTCTGTAAGTGATTTGGACTTGCTCATGCCCGAAGGGCTGATGGTACATTGGAAATTAAAGATTTATTCCACCGCATTGAAGAATTCTTCTTTTGAGGCCTGAGGTAGAGCGTGGTGGAGATGGAGTCTGCATTGTGGGGAATGATGTAAAAATGTAAGTTCAGGATTTTGGATGAATGTTTAAAATTTTAATCCCCTTACCATCCCAGGTGTTTACCTAATTCTGAAGAGATGTCATTTTTTAAGTAACTGTTACAAAATTTCAAATGAAATGTTCATCACCTTAAAGGATATGATGAATCCACTTTCAAAATCAGGTGTTTTGTCATTGGTGGTTTTGTTTTGGGGTTTTTTTTTTTAAACGTAAACCAAGAAGGTTTTCTTACTAGAAAGTACATGGCCGCATGCCCCGTTGGTATGAGACTGGCATAAGTGGGGAGCAGTGGTGCTCATTCTACCACGTGCTCTCCTGTCACCCTTTTTCTATGGTTCAGAAAACTGGTTCTGCTGCAAAAATAGCTAAATTCTGAGGCTGGGATTTAAAACTCGATTTTTTGCTGTTGTTTATGTGTTTGTTTTGTATCACTCCATGACACTGCTTTTCAGGAATGATTTGCAATAATTGAGTTGCATTGTGTCCATTCCCTGGCAAAAGGTCTTCATAAAGCATTCCATTTAAAGTTTCTGCTGCAATGAGTATGCCCAGTGCCTTGCCTGTCTCTGTGGTTAATAGATTTTCCAGCCTTTTTCTCTGCTCTTTCTCATATTTGATAGAAAGCAACCCTAAATATATGAAGCGAGGAAACATTTCATTTGGAGCGCAGGAGATTAAAAATGGCTCTCTAACATGACAGTTCTAATGCAGGGAACATCAAGGGGATTGCCAATGCGTACTGGGTTTCAATTATTAATCCTTTTTCAGGAAAAAAAAGTCTTTGTTACATATTTTAGTCTTACGATGCTAAAAGAGCATAGGTTTGCAATGCTCTTAGAATAAGCTTGGTTTGAACACAGTATAGCATGATGCTATAAAGTCCCTGTGTTTGTTCATTTCATAAACATTTTTTACAGAAGTACTCAGTTTTTCCATTAGTTCTGGTAGAGATCTTGCCTGTTTTTTAAACATTTTTCTGATGATAGGATACATCAAATTTTACTTTTATGTACAAATTCAAATGTGATGTGAAGACAGCAAAGGTAATTAAAGAAAATTAAAATAAGTTAATTTAAAAAATTAAAGCATCCACAAATTCTTTACGAGGAACCCTGGTGGCCGAGTGGTTATGCGTTGGGCTGCTAACTGCAAGGTCAATAGTTTGAACCCACCAGCTGCTCTGAGGGAGAGGGATGGGGCTTTCTACTATGATATAGAGGTACAGTCTCAGAAACCCACAAGGGCGGTGCTACCTTGTCTGATAGAGTTGCTAGGAGTCAGCATCGATTCAATGGCAGTGAGTTTGACTCTAGAAATCCAATTTACAAAAGTAGTAAAAAGAAAAAAAAAGATTTGCTTTATTTATCCAATGATCCCAGATCTTGGAATAATCAATAAAAGAATAAGAGGATTTAATTCATCCCCACCTCTTTAAACCTTGACAAACATGAATAATGATGCCCATATATTAGTGGAGTTTTAAAAACTATGTCATGCAGACTAAAGGCTTGGTGCTACTGTTCATTTTCCTTCACTGAAGACATCCTTCATTCCTTTGTTTTCTGTTACTTGAAAGACAGTATTTTTCATTATTTACCTACAATTGTTGCCAAATGTGATCTAAAGAAACTATGTTGGTGAAAGACAACAAGCTTTACATTCCTGAAGCCCTGTCATGGGAAGAAAAGCCGGCTTTGAGACATGCCAATTAGCCAGGCATGCTTAGCTTTTTTTGGTATTAGCCACGTTTATTTTGCCCAGTAGGGTCAAATGTTAAGACTGGTTTTGAGCCAGAGATTGTAGCCTTTGATACGTTTCAGTTTAGTTATTCGGGAAGCTCTTTCCTCGTTCAGCAGTGAGCTAGTTTCTGTTGGACACTCAACTCATAATGGCTAGAAAAAAATGTACAATTTCATTCAATCGGCATCAGCTTGCTCATAACAAATTTTATGCACACAGAATAATTATGGATGGGAAGACCCGACTTTCATGGGAGTGTTTTATTTCTGTTAGCTGCTCTGAGAACTGCCGTCAGTTTTCAGTTGACAAGGGGTTCCAATTTTCTGAACTCTTAACGTTGCCAAGAAACTGACTCTCACCGATGAATCTACGTGGGAAAAGTAAGCTCATTCTTAAAGTTTGCTTTAATGAATGATTTCTCTTTGCTAATTTGAATTAGTCATACACACTCACATCCACACATACAAGAGGCTTCGAAAAATTCCCAGAAAACTTCCTTTATCTTTTCATTTCTTCCCCTCCCTCCTCCACCCCAACAAACTTTTTGAAGCCCCGTGTGTGTGTGTGTGTGTGTGTGTGTGTGTGTGTGTGTGTCTACAGCTTCTGTTGGGATTGGTTGTAATTGTTTAGCACATGAGGACAGCATCCTCTTTGATGATTGAACAACTCTAAGGGGCCCCCCAGGTCAGAGCACCTAGGTCCTTTTCAATGGAGATAAAGATCAGAACTGACACATGGCCCCCAGCCCCCTGCCCTGGAAAATGCTCTGTTTGTTTTCATTTGTGACTAAACAAATTCCTGAGACCACTTTGGTGTCAGTTCCTGAACCCTTTTCCTCAAAAGGAGAGATTTGGAAGACCAAACAGACTCAGGCATCAAAACATTTCCAATTTCTACGATAGAGTTTATGATGTTCATCTATGAGTGGGATTTAAAATATATATATGCCATGAAGACCAAAATTCTTTAAAATTCCAATGGAAATAAGTAAACTATTTCATGACAAACATTTTTGTTTTGTGAGGCACTTAAAGCTTTGTCCTTATTTGTACTGTTGCTGCATAAGTGAGTCTCTCTTTAGTGTGTATAGTACAGGGGGAAGGAGAGGTGGGGTAAGAGGCTTTGGGTAAATCTGGTGGTTTCTTTCCTTCAGGCCATGTGGGTGTGCTGGTTGGACTGTGGTGTTCAAGGCGCATTCCAGCAGCGATTGATGGCATCTCTGTTAAAAGTTGTCTCACAAATTAATGGCCAAATGAGGTCTGGGCAAGAAAGAATGGATTTCCAAAGAATCATACAAAAACAAACAAACCCCAAACCAAAAACAAACCCTCAAGGATGGTTGGGAGTTATGGCTGCCCTTGAGACAATTGTGATTCATAGTGACCTTATAGGACAGGCTTGGTCGGTTTGCTTTGTAAATCTTGCGTGTGTTTTTAAGAAGTAGAGATTTTTTTAGATGTAAAAGGCATGCTCAAGCTAACTCATCCAGTCTCCTCGTGTTAGGGAGGCAGAAAGAGCTGTCCCAGAGGGAGGGGACAACGAGGAGTTGATACCAAGGGCTCCAATAGAAAGAAAATATTTTGGAAATGTTGAAGGCAGCATATGTACAAGTGTGCTTAATGCAATCGAATGATGGGTTGTTATAAGATTTATAAGAACTCCCTCAATAAAATGATTAATAAAAAGATAAAATGGCAAATTAAAAAAAAAACACACAAAAAGAGCTGTCCCAAGAGGGGGAAATAATTCCTATAGGAAGATATCATGTGGCCATCAATGCAGGGGCTCCCAGCACAGGCCCCGGGACACATCGCCTGGTCTCCAGCTTGCCTGTTCAGCCTGACAGCACTGGAAACAAAGTTCAGTCCATCTTCCTGCCCCTCCATTTCTTTCTCTATAAAATGGGGATAATAATTCTGATCTCACAGCTCTGTGAAGATTAAATGGAATCTCATAGAAAATATTTAGTAAAGAGCCTAAGCCTGTGATCAGCATTCAAAGTTACCACTGATCAGTAATCAATTTACGCTTCCTCTTGTTTCAGAGAAGCTGGAGTGAGAGATTTGAGACCAGAAGGGCAGGGATTGATGATCGAACATCCGAAAGTTTGACTCTAAGCCACAAGGTGTCTTTCTAGATGATAGAAAGAATTTGTCCCTAGGAATAGGTGTTTACTACACACACGTGTCTCCCAGCTCCGTGTTTGAAGTACTTGAGAAAGGTACAGATAACCATACGATATCTGTACTTGCAATGTTAGATATTTAAAAGAATTGAAATGTGTAAACAGTATTTGCAACAGCCTAATTGTTTGTCACCTTAACTTGAAAGGTTCTGGTAACATTATGGTGTTCAACTGCGAAAATGAAACCTATAAATTTACTAGGATACAATATCTATAAGGTTGATGTCGAAATTGGCTTTGGAGTAGGCAAGCAGCAAAAGAACAAAATTCATGAAGCTTTATGAGTTCATTTAGAGGTAGAACCACACAAAAGCATTAAAATATTTAAAGGTAATCCATATTGGGGAGGCATTTGCCTTGAATAGCTAATGGAGCCAGGTCACTCCAAAAATATTTAAAACATCTTACAAGTCATTAAGAAAAGGTCAACGAACCCGTGAGAAGAAAATGTTCAAACTGTAAGAATCATGTAGAGAAAACACAAATGGCCATCAGTATATCAACATGTATATACCTCCATTGCTCACTCACTCACTCACTCACTCACTCACTCACTCACTCACTGCCATCGAGTGAATGACCACAGAGAGCAACCCCACAGGACAGGGCTGGGCTATCCCTGTGAGTATCCGAGACTACAACTCTATAGGAGGCGATAGCTCTTCTTTCTCCACTGGCTATCAGGAACGCAATAACAAAAACGAGAAGTGAGTTTTCATGGAACATATCTGCCCATAGCAAAGCTGTGGCAGGTTACTCATCTGGAGAGGCCCAGCAGGGGCAGCCCGGAGGAGACAATGGTATTAGACAGTAGGGCAGATGTCTAGTATTGATGGAGCCAGTGTGGAAGACACCTCAGCATATTCATTAGAATTTAAGATGCAGACTTTCTTTCCCAGCTACTTCCCCTGCTCCACACTAGAGAAACACTTGCCAAGTGGTCATTCAGAGAGAAATTGATCACTGGGATTTTTTTTGCCACACTGAACTACTGGAAATAACCTAAAAGCCCTTCGGTGGTGTCATGACTGAATAAGCCTTGGCACTGTCTAAGTAAGACTCACTGCCATCAAGTTGTTTCGAACTCACAGAGACCCTACAGGGCAGAGTAGAGCTGCCTTTGTGGGTCTCCAAGACTACCTATCTTTACAGGCGTAGATAGCCTCACTTCCCCCCCCCCGGGGAATGGTGGTTTTGAACTGCTGACCGGATGGTTAGCAAACTACCGTAATTCACCACCTACCCTGTCACTGGGGCTCCTAAATAGGAATCCAAAAGGAAACATTAGACCTATGTGTGATAACATGAACAGGTCTTGAGACACGAAAAGCAAATGACAGAAAGATACTTAGCAATGCGATAGATTCTATTTTAAAAACACTCAGATGTAGACTTGTAGATTTATGGATTCGTATGCTTTTAGACAAAGAGTGATGAGCTAGGTTCTCTAGAGAAGCAAAACCAGTGACACTGGTATGTGTTTGTAGATCTCCACGAAGAAATGGCTTACTCAGTGGTAGAAGTAGGTAAGTCCAGTCTGGTTCCAGTCAGGCTTCTCCCAACTCACAGCTGTGGAAGCTGATGAACAGGAAGCAGAATGACGAATCATGGAATGGCTGGTGGATGCAGAGGCAAATGAATCCGAGGTCAGCTGGATGAATTCACCATCTGCTGATGAGTCCTGGGATCAGCAAGGGATACAACTGGAAGTCAACAACCAAATGCAGGATCCTGCCTCAGAAGAAGGCTACAAGGCCAAAATAAATGAACTCTGCTTGGTCTCTATCTTATATAAAGGCCTCACCTTCCAGGAAGTGTCATCAGGCTGCAACCTGATTAGGTTGGACTCCACCTTTATTCTTAGCCAGGAATGTCTAGTTGACATAATACCTAGCTACCATAAATAAGAAAAAGCATGGCATGATACATAGAATCAATAGCACTGGACACTAGTACAGAGGAGCTGAAGGTTTTTAGCTAGAGCTTCAGGTAATTTTGGGTTTTATACAGTCATCAAACAATACCCTTGATTTCAAGTATAAACTAATGCATAAACCTTTGAGTCAATTTGGACTCAGCTTATATCAGCTCAGCAAACCTCCCCTCCCCTCACTGACCTCTAGTCAATGATAGAGGACAGGGTAGAGCTGCTCCTTTGGGATTCAGAGACTTTAAGTATTTATAGTCATTGTTGTTGTCATTTTGTGTCATTGCGTGGGTTCCAATCCATAGTGACCCAATGTAAAGGAGAACAAAACGTAGTGGGGTCCTGAGCCATCCTCATAATTGTTCTTATGTCGGAGCCCCTTGTTGGAACCATTGTGTCCATCGATCTCTTTGAGGGCTTTCCAATTTCTTCACTTCCCCTTTGTTTGACCAAGCAGGATGGCCTTTTCCCAGGAAAAGGTCTCACCTGACTATCTGTCCAAAGTATGTGAGACAAAGTCTAACCATCTTTCCCTGTAAGGAGCATTCTGACTGTATTTCTCCCAAGACAGATGATTTCTCCTTTTGGTAATCAACAGTAATTGCACTAGTCTTAGCCAACAACACAGGAAAAATTGATGGCTTTTTCTTCAGTCTTTCTTATTTAATGGCCAACTTTGATAGGCATATGAGGCAATTGAAAATACCATGGCTTGAATCAAGCATACCTTTGTCCTCAACGTAGCATCCTTTTCAACACTCGCAAGAGGTCTTGTGCCTCAGGTTTATCCCATGCACTGTGTCTTGATCATTTAACCCAGTGGTTCTCAACCTGTGGGTCACGACCCCTTTGGGGGTTGAACAACCCTTTCACAGGGGTCACTTGATTCCTAACAGTAGCAAAATTACAATTATGAAGTAGCAACGAAAATAACTTTATGGTTGTGGGGTCACCACAACATGAGGAACTGTATTAAAGGGTCGCGGCATTGGGAAGGTGGAGAACCACTGATTTAACTGCTGCTCCTGGGAACACTGACTGTGTAGCCAAACAAGATGAACTCATTGACAATGCCAAGCCTTTCTCCACCATCATGTTGTTACCTCTTGATTCAGTTGTGCGGATTTTGATCTTCTTTACATTGAGGTATAATCCACACTAATGGCTACAAATCTTGGTCATCATCAGCAAGTGCTTCAAGTCCTCCTCACTTTCAGCCAGCAAGTTTGTGCCCTCTATATGTTACAGGTTGTTAATACACCTTTCTTAGTCCTGATACCACATTCTTCTTCACATAACCCAGCTTTTCTGATGATTTACTCAGAATACAGATTAAATAAACATGGTTAGAGGATTCAACCCTGATTCACACCTTTCCTGATTTTAAGCCACGTACTAATCCCTTGTTCTGCTCCATGTACAAGTTCAACATGAGCACCGTGAAGTGTTCTGAATTTCCATTGTCCTCAAGGTTTTCCATAGCTGTTATGACCCACACAGTTGAATGCCTTTGCATAGTCAATGAATCACAAGTAAACCTCTTTCTGGTATTCTCTGCTCTGAGCCAAGATCCATCTGACATCAGCAGTGATATCCCTTGTTCCACAGTCTAAATCTGCCCTGAACTCTGTCAATGTACTATTAACACTAGGTACTAATAATCACCTATGGATTTTCTCTAATTGTCAGCTCCTTCAAAATTACTATTGTTTTCTAAACTTCTGAACAAGTAATTATAAATGGATGTTATGGTATGAAAAATAAGAAGGATACCAACACTTCCTGAATTTTCTAAACACCTTATAATTTCCATTTATTCACCTTCTAAAAGAACTCCAAGATACTGCCTGGGCATAAATCCATATTGAAAGGTTACACATGTTCTTTTACTTCTTAATTCTCTCAAGTCTTAAGCCGTTGTTTTAGAAAAGACACAAGCAATTACTATTCAAATGTATGTACATAATTTTTGCTTATATTTTCAGCCAAGTATCTTGTAGTATGAGTTACCCTCTAGTCGATTTTTAGGTGATCTAAGCATGTAGGATACGCATTGGGCTGTGATTCACTGTGTTAGCAGTTTGAAACCACAAGCTGCTCCATGGGAAAAAGATGAGGCTTTTTACTCTCATCAAGAGTTACAGTCTCCCCCAGGGGTGTACAATAGAAAAGTGGGTGAAGGGAGATGTCTGACAGAGTAAGACATAACAAAATAATAATAATTTATAAATTATCAAGGGTTTATGAGGGAGGAGGGAGCAGGCAGGGAGGGGAAAGATGAGGAGCTGATACCAAGGGCTCACGTAGAAAGCAAATGTTTTGAGAATGATGATGGCAACTAATGTACAAATAAGCTTGACACAATGGATGGATGCATGGATTGTGATAGTTGTATAAGCCCCCAATAAAATGATTAAAAAGAAAAATGAAAAAACAGCTACAGTCTCAGAAACTCACAGGGGCAATCCTACGCTGTCCTGTAGGGTCACTGTGAGCCAGCATGACCTGGATGTCCGTAGGTTTGTTTTTAGGGAGTTGACATTGATTCATGGTAAGCTTTTTGGTTACAGAGTATTGCTGCTCCATGGGGTTCTCTCAGCTGTGATTGCTCTTTGCTGCACTGCCGGTGGGCTAGAACTGCCGACCTTTAGATGAGGAGTCTAGTGTCAACATTTTGCACCATCCAGGGATGTCTGAGATAAGAAAGAAGTTAAACACAGAGTCTAAGCATCAGGAAGATATGACCTCCAATTCGCTGAGCTTATGGACACATAATTAAAAAATCATTTTATTGGGGACTCACACAACTCTTATACAATCCATAGATGCATTCATTGTGTCAAGCACATTTGTACATTTGTTTCCATCATCATTCTCAAAACATTTGCTTTCTACTTGAACCCTTGGTATCAACTTCTCATTTCCCCCCTCCATGTCCCGCCCTCTCATGAACCCTTGATAATTTAGTTTAAAAATTTCATGTCTTACATTGTCCAATGTCTCCCTTCACCCACTTTTCTTTTGTCTGTCCCCCAGAGAGGAGGTTGTATGTGAATCATTGTGATTAGTTCTCCTTTTCTATCCTACTTTCCCTCCACCCTCCCGGTATCACCACTCTCACTACTGGTCCTGAGGGGTTTATCTGTACTGGATTCCCTGTGTTTCCAGCTCTGATCTATACCAGTGTACATATTCTGGTCTAGCCAGATTTGTAAGGTAGAATTAGGATCATGATAATAGGGGAGAGGAAGCATTAAAGAACTAGAGGAAAGTTGTAGGTTTCATTGGTGCTACACTGCACCCTGACTGGCTTGTCTCCTCCCTGTGACCTTTCTATAAAGAGATATCCAGTTGCCTACAGATGGGTTTGGGGGCCCCACTCTGCACTCCCACTCATTCACAATGATATGATTTCTTGTTATTTGATGCCTGATTCCTGATCCCATCGACACCTAGTGATCACACAGGCTGGTATGTTTCTTCCATGTGGGCTTTGTTGCTTCTCAGCTAGATGGCTGCTTGTTTTCATCAAGCCTTTAAGACCCTAGATGCTATATCGTTTGATAGCTGGACACATCAGCTTTCTTCACCACCTTTGCTTATGCACCAGCTTTGTTTTCAGCAATCGTGTCGGGAAGGTAAGCATCATGGAATGCCAGTTTAATAGAACAAAGTGTTCTTGCATTGAGGGAGTACTTGAGTGGAGGCCCAATGTCCATCTGCTACCTTAATACTAAACCTATAAATATGCGAACATAGATATATTTCCCCATCCTCATTTATAAATATATTTACATATGTACATGCCTGTATTTAGACCTCTACAAGTGCCCTTTGATTGTCACATCATTTACACTCAACTCTGAACCTAAAGGTGGGTGGTTCAAAGCCACCCAGGGGTACCTTGGAAGATAGGCCTGCTAACCTACTTCCATTAATATTACAGCCAGGGAAACTTTATGGAACAGTCCTACTCTGTACCCCATGGCAACATATCACTTATCATAAATGCTGAATAGGCTTGGCATGTTATATCAAGTACAGGTGAAACATTATTTCAGTGGGATATGCAGAGATAGATGCTGGCTCCTCGAATCATCTTTGACTTACAGCAGCCTTATGCACAACAGATGGAAACTTGAACCTGCCTCATTTTTATGATCGCCGACATGTTCAAGTTCATTGGGGTCACCATTGTGCCAATCCATATCATCGAGGATCTCCCATGCACATTTGCATGGCGCTATGCTTCCGTGATTGGTTTTTCCTGAGAACATGTGCAGACAATGTTCTGTTGTGGTCCACAGGTTGGGTTTTTTGGGGAGGGAGGAGGGAGGAGAGGGAGGGCGCTTGAGATACAGTTGTTTATTCAGATAGTTTCTTTTTAGTTGTATTGCAGTCAGACCTCTCTCTGGCCCTTATCCTCTTGGCCTGGCCTTGTCTGGTTTGGGCAAGAGTTACAAAATTATTTTAGCACCACTTTTAAGTGCCTAAAGTACCACATTCCACCAATAAGTCTCCCGCACAGAGGAGTTTAGTTTCTCTTGCCATGGAAGTCCACCATTCTGGCTCCTGTTGGTCTCTGTGTTCTTCAGCCTCTGTTGTTGCTACTTCTTTGCTACTGCTTTTTATTTTTGATAATTTTATTGGGGGGCTCTTACAAATCATATGACAATCCATCATTCTGTGGTATTAAGCACACTTGTACATATGTTGCCATCAACATTTCCAAAACAATTTCTTTAACCCTTGGTATCACCTTCTCTTCCCCCCGCCCCCCCCCCTCCCTCGTGGTCCACAGATTTTATTGACACTTTTGGGGACACAGTTTGTCAAGTCTCCCCTGCTCCAGTTCATTTCAGTTGGTGACCCTGCTGGTATCTGAAATATCCATGGCATGGCTACCGCAATCATATCAGGATAAAAGCCACCACAAGGAAGGAAGTGGATGAGGGATATATAGTTATTGTTAAGCATCAAGCTACAGTGATGGTCACTTGTTCAAATTCTTTGGCCAACAAGAGTATAGTAAGATCTGGGGCCCTGGGTGTGTAGGCTACTTCATAAGATGAATGATGAGTGTATTTTGCTTCACTCTTGAACTGAATTCTATCTGTTGTTGTGGAGAATAACTGGGGTAATCAGTCTAAAAGAAAAGTATTTGGAAGATTTCAATAGATTCTTATTTTTGACCATCTTATTGTGGTTTGGGTGATAGCTTACAGAGCAAATGAACTTCTCATTGGACAATTTCTACACATTTTGTGATATTAGTTCCAATCCAGTAGATTCTTGAGCCAATGCAAATACAATCATATGCATTTCCTGCTTCAGCTGAGTCAGAATATGAAAACTGTGAACATTCTTATGAATTTCATTACGATTACACCATTATGTGTGTGTGTGTGTGTGTGTGTGTGTGTGTAACATGGACACTACCATCTTGATGACACTGCTTGAAGTCTTGCTCTCTTGGTTGCGATAGTGCATTCTGGAATAGAGATGAAAGAAGCTGCTTTGAGCCCTGCCAAACTAGAATGAGGTTATTCTTAGAACCGAAATGTAGAAGCTGTGGAAT
Organism: Tenrec ecaudatus; assembly: GCF_050624435.1. Classification (NCBI taxonomy): domain Eukaryota; kingdom Metazoa; phylum Chordata; class Mammalia; order Afrosoricida; family Tenrecidae; genus Tenrec; species Tenrec ecaudatus. The sequence goes on along the minus strand of NC_134530.1, from coordinate 304,200,235 downwards.
ACTCCATTCCCCCAACCCACTCCCAAATCCCTGAGTTTCAATACCGAGTTATTCTGCAGTGTTTTGTTTTTGTTTTTCTGGTCCTATGATTTGGAAATGAGACAAACCCACACAGGGAGCTGAATGCTCATGCTTCCTGTATTAGCAACAGGGAAGCTAGCTATCAAGTGGAAGAGGAAAGCAATTTATGGTGCTGATTAAAATGGGTATTTGGAAAGAAGTTTTAGGAGTTTGTCACCTGGAGAAAACAATTCACAGATAACAATAGTACAATCTTTTCATGTTTTTCCCTTAAGCAAACATTTTCTTTTTGTTTAAAGGAAAGGGGAAGGGGAGAACAAAGGTTTATGAAACACCACACTCAGAAATTATTCCCTGTGCCACATCCCAGGGATCTGAAGCAAAAAAGATCAGAACAATTTGTGTACAGACCATAAAATGGGCAGAATCCTTAGCAATGCTGAGAAATCTAGTGTCCACAAGAAAACTCCCAACCCCCAACCCGTCGTTACCCAGTCGATGCCAGTTCCTGGCAATCCCATTTGTGTAGGGTAGAGATGCACTCCAAAGGGTTTCCAGTGGTTGATCAGAAAGCGATCACCAGGCCTTTCTGGTGAGGTGCCTCTGGGTGGACGAGTTGCCAGTCAGCAGTTTCCCTCGCAGCTGGCACCTGAGCACTTAATCTCGTGTCACACCAAACAGTAGTGAAAGTTCCAGACCCAAATAGTAGCGAAAGTTCCCAACTAGTAGCGAAAGTTCCAGGCCCTTCGCAAGGTAAAATCAAGTCTTTTCATAACGATTTAAAATAACGTTTCACCTGGTCTTTAAGAACCTTCTCGAGAGACAGCCCTCTTTGGCTCCACGACTCTGCCACCCACCCTGGGTGGCCTTGCCTTCAGGGCTGCATGCACCTCCTCCACAGCACAGCAAGTGACAACCCCACAGCCTCCGAATCGCGTGATGTTCGATCCCTGTGGTGTTACCACACAGTCTGCGAGTGTCCCCCACGGCTCAGAAGGGCTCAGCAGACTCTCAGCTGTTGTTTCAAAGCTCAACCCTCCCATGGGCCAAAGTTTCCGCAGTAGTTCAGGCTCCAAGAATGGCTTAGACATGACCGTGGTGGTGGTGGTGGTGGTGGTGGTGGTGGTGGTGGTGGTGGGTGGAGAGAGCATGGGGGGCAGCTAACAATGCTTACTTGGTAGCGTCTACAGACAGAAAGGATTACATCCTGCTTAAAGAATAAAGAGTGTTTTTTTTAAAGGCTGCTTACTAATCATATAAAGACTGGTAGAATCAATCCCCCAGTCGCCTTTCCAGTCTCGAAATAAACTCAACTCCATGGCTTAGCTTTCAGTCTAATACTAGGCAAGCCCAAGCAGGGGAGCAATCGCATGAGGTTAAGTGTGCATACCTTAGAATGAGATCAATAGGGCTGCATTTAACGAGGACCAAGGACACCGCGTTAAGCAAGGAGGAATAGAAACAGGCAGTCCCGGGAGCAAGTGGCGTGAGGCTACATCGGAGACACTGCAGCCAATGAGATGAAGCAAACTGTGCAGAAACTGCTGGATGGGAAACCGAGGAGCTGCTCTGTAAACCTTCACTCAATTCACAATGAAATTTTTCAAGAAAATAATTTTTTTAAAAGCCACACCGGCCTTACGGAGCTCTGTGGGGATGACCCGATGGAGACGTGCGTGCCCAGCGCTGGATGCTGCAGAGGATGCTGCTTTTGCTGTGATGTGGCCGTGGCCGTGGCCATGGCCGGACCTCGGGTGGGCGTGCTACAGGCTGGGGATGTCAGCTTAGAGGGTGGCTTTCTCCAGAGACTCCGGAAAGGATGCCTGGGACGAGGCCCAGCAGGGCAGCCAAAGATGAAAGTGCATCCTCCTCTTACTTTTGGGGGAGTCTCTGGGGAAGGATGTTTAAAAGGATGAAACCATATATAAAAAATGAAAATGCACTTTCAGCCAGAATAGTTAATAAGATCAATCGTTTAAATTTTTTATTTTATTTCAGAAAACCCGTACACCAGAGGAAAGCAAACAGAACACATAATAAGAGACGTTTGGGAACCAAACGAGAGTGCATATATTGCCTTCTGTTGTGTTTAGGGGCTGTCAAGCTGGTTGCTGATCACAGGGAAGCAATGGCACAGTGTGGAGCCGTCCCTGAATCATGGCCTTGGAGCCCATTGCTGGCAGTAGCCGGCTTTAAGTGGCGTGGTTTTGTTGCGACTCCTTATGTAACTGCTGACCCGTTGCCATTTATTTTTGTAATTGCTGAGCTTGCAATTGCTGAGGTTGCTTGTACCCTGCCCCTTCCCTCCCATCCATTTTTCTTTTGTGAGGATGGTTTTACGAAGCCGTGCTCCTCGGGACAGACACTGAAGAGGCACCTAGCATCTGCAGCATGACAAGAGTGAGATGCGTTCCTGTTTCTCCACTCAATGCAACATCACCTGCCCGGCGACCTTGTTTCTGGCCCAGCATGAAAACCCCTGTCTTTACTCGTTCAGGGGCAGAGTGGCTTCAGCAATAGGTCCGTCTTGACACCTGTTGCTGAGCTCTTGTTCTTCACTCCCCGCAATGGTTGCAGGCGGTGTGTTAATCGAGTGCAGTGAGAGTCTTCCTCTCGCTCCTTCACCCTCTGCAGACTTGACAAAGCAGAATGTCTTTCTCCAGGGAGAGCTCCTAAGAAACGCTCTGCAGCTTGTGAAACCAGGTCTCGCCATGCTTCCTTCTAAGGAGCATTCTGGCTGTACTTCTTCCAAGACAGGTTTATTTGGTCTTCTGGCCTGCGATGGTCTAGTCAATATTTTTTGCCAAGGTCATAATTCAAGTAATGATTCTCTGCTCTTCCTTATTCACTGCCCAGTTTTCGGCGACAAACACCCTGGCTTGCATCAGGCACACTTCAGTCATCAGAATCTCCTCTTTGATTTCTATCACTTGAAAGAAGTTCATTGGTGTTGTATCTTGTTTTGCAGAGGATTTGCCCAGTGCCATACGTTGTTTCATTTCTTGATGTTTGTTTCCTTGGGTAATGGCTACAGATCCAAGCAAAATGAAATATTTTTTAGCTTCTGTTTTCCCCCTCCATGTAGCATTGACATATAGGTCCAGTTGTGAGGATTTTAATTTTCTTTCTGCATTTTGAGGACTGTAGTCTTTGATATTCATCAGTGGTTTTTTTTTATCAGTGTTTTAAGACTTTACTTTCAACAACTAAGGCTGTGACATCTGTATATTGCAGGTTGTTAATAATTCTTTGAGCTATAGTCAATGAATATGTCCCTTCTAGCCCTAATCTCTTATAAAATGCATTCTTAATTCTGGCCTCTGTGTCTGTGATGATGCCATGTGGGAGGGAGTTCTCTGCTATGCTACTGGACCCGGGTCAAGGTGGGCTATATTCTGAGTCTCCACTTTACTAGAGGATAAGAAGCAAGTTGCCAACCTCTGTTTCCTTGGGGATATGGTCTCCTGGCAGACAAAGGCCACACCTTCATCACAGCCATTCCTCTAAGTACGAGAGCCATCTCAGAAGCAGAACGAGCAATCTCAGCACCACCAGCAGAGGCACCGCAGGCTGTGGCATAGAGACCCTGGTACAGAGGAGTGGAGGCAGGTCTAGGCCAGAGGCTGAGGCAAGGTGACCATGAGCGAGAGACGAGCAATAGGACGAAGACTATGGAATCGTGCAGCAGCGTGGCAGACAGGCTTCATCGGCCACGGAAGCACAGAGGTCAATGGACTGCATGTGTGTGGACTGAGTCCTAAAAAGGAACTTGGTTGAGAGAGGGGTCGCCGTGGATCGATGACTGTGTTCTTAATGTTTATGGATCCTGGCTTGTTGATTCCTCTTAGTTTCTCTAATAAATCCCCTTAATCGTCAGTGTTGCCTTTGAATTCTGTGTGGCCATTGCAATACATCATGGGACACAGCAGAAAAGGAGACTATCGACGGGAGAGCAGTTGGTCTCAAGACAGGTGAAGAAAGTGAAAGGGTAATAGCACTGATGAAACAGAGACATATCCTCTAGCGCTTTAATATTTCCTCCCCTCGCTATGATGGTCTTATTTCACCTCCTTAATCTGTGAGACCTGTGTATGTTCACTTGTATAATTAAGGTCATTTGATGGGTGAAATCCAAGAGAGATAAACCCTTCAGAAACTGTAATGGGAGTAATGACTTCCCAACAATCATGATTCCATCAGGGTACGGACTAAAGGGAGTGGGACAGAGAACCGATAGCAACGAAGACTGTGCAGCCCCACTCAAGGGGAACAAATAACAGAATAGTAGGTGAAGTGATACATTGGATGGTGTAAGATACAGCAAAATGATAATAATAATATATAATGTAATAGTCAGAGTTCAAGGGGGGGGGAAGGAATAAAGGGGAGCTGATATCAAAGAGTTCAAGAAGAAACAAGATGTTTTGAAAATGGTGGCAGCAACTGGACAATTTGCTTGATCTAATTGAATTATGGATGGTTATAATATCTGTAAGGGCTCCCAATAAAAAATAATTAATTTTTTTAAAGCTAGAGGGAGGAGGCATGGTGACCCTTTGCCTGGGAGCTGTCTGGTTTGGGCAGATGTGGAGATGGAGTCTCCTTCTCCCTTGTGTAGTGCAAGGAGGTGAGATACGGCCTCTCTAGAGTTTGCTCAGTGTTCTTCCAATCCCGTTTCCACATCGTTCCTCATATCATCCAGTTCTTAGGGTTATGTTCAAAATATACACATTGACTACATGTAATGAAAGACCACAACCCCGACGCACCCATTTCCGGATTTTAACCACACAATACCCACTTGTTCTGTTCAACAAACCATTCCTTGGTCTACTTGCAGGTTCCGCATGAGCATGATGATGCTTTCTGGAATTCGCATTCTTTGCACCGTTATCCATAATTGGTTATGATCTTGGTAGAGTCAATGAAACACAAGTAAGCATCTTTCTGTTTATCTGTGCTTTCAGCCAAGGTCCACCTGATGACAAAAAAAAAGATTTTCCTTGATCCACATCTTCTGAATGCAGCTTGCATTTCTGGCAATTCCATGTAGATGTACTTCTGCAACTACTTTTAAATTACCGGAATACATATTTTTTATAACCCATTAAAGATATAGCCTCTTGTGTCAGTCTGGGTTGACTTGAGAAACAAATCCAGAGACACTTATATGTGTGTAAGAGAGAACTTTATATCAAAGAGCAATTGTATATTGAGAAGTATCCCAGCTCCAGGGCTCTGGCATAGCTCCATGTGTCTTGTCAGCAGAAGATGAAGCAGAGAGTCTCTAGCCACCAGGGAAGAGTACAGGAATTTCCAGAATCCTCAGGAGAAGGCCATTCCCACATGGAGGCCTCATTGGCTCTGGCCTGATTGACAGGCTAGACTCCACCCCATCACAAGTTGGCAGGAGAGTATGTAACTGCCACACCCCTTTATAAATATGGAAAACTCAGCACTTACTTTTTTTGTGACGTTGGACAGTATGTAAGTAATAATGACCTGATCTATGAGGACTGCCTTTTCTGTGCCAGTTTTCTTGTGCAGCGGTGGCTTGTATATTGCTACAAACCTGAGAGCCAAGCCATTGGCATTTCAAATACAACAGGGTCCTCCATGGTAGGTGGTCTCAGTGGATGTCCCAGATTAAGACAGACTAGAAAGAAATGTCTGGTGCTTTACTTCCAAAAATCAGTCAATAAAAGACCTGTGAATCCCAACAGAATATTGTGTCATCTAGTTCAGGAAGATAAGTCCCCCAAAATTTAACTTACTGCCATCTAGTGGATTCGGACTGACGGCAGAGTAGAACCACCACTTTGGGTTTCCAAGACTAACTCTATATGGAAATGGAAAGCTCCATCTTTCTTACGTAGATCAGCTGGTGGATTTGAACCGATGACCTGTGTTAGCAGTCCAAGGTATAGCCCAGAATGCCACCCGTAGCCACAACAATGAACTAAAGCATGCCAACGATTCTAAAGACAAAGCTGGACGGGGAGACAGTTCCTTCCATTTTACATATGGTCATGTGTGAGCCTAAGCAAGTGATGGCAATCAACAATAGCACTCTCTAAAGTAGGCATGGTGATGGTCACCCTTTGAGAGAAGAGCGGTACCATGCATCTTCTTTCGTGTCCTATGGCTGCCTTAGCATCATACCACTACATTGTTGTTGGGTGCCATTGACTCAGTTCCAACCATAATGATCCTACGCATGACAGAATGAAACACTGCCCGGTCCTGCGCCAGCCTCACAATGGTTCTTGTGTCCCCCGCATTGCAGCCACTGTATCAATCCATCTTGTTGAGGGACTTCCTGTTTTCAGATGTGACTCAGCATTCCTTGGCTTGTAGATGGTACCTTCACCCTGTGTTCTCCTGTCTCAGAGTACTCCCATTTTCTGCCAACGCTCAGATTGGATTGAGTTAAGGCTTTCTATTTCTGTAAAGAGTGATAGTCCCAGAAACCCACTAGGGCAGTTCTACTCTGCCCCCTAGGAATCAGCATCACTCGATAGCAGAAAATTAAAATTTCTGGGGGGTGCGGGGAGTTCCACTCCAGAGGCTCATCTTTCTGCTCTAGATCAGACTGTTGGGAGTCACATATGAGTGTATTTGCTGTTGTGAGTGCAATAAGCCAGTTCTAACAGCAACCCCATGTGCAACAGAGTGACACTGCCAAGTTGTGTGCCATGCTCTCATTGTTGCTCTGTTCGAGTCCATTGTTGCAGCCGCTGTGTCAGTCTATCTGGTTGGGGACCCTCCTCTTTATTCCTGACCTCTGCTTTTCAAAGCAGGACGTCTGTCTTAGTCTGGGTAAACTAGGGAAACAAATCCACAGAAACTCATATGTATAAGAGTTTTATATAAAGGGTAAGTGCACATCAAAGAAACATCCCAACCTAGTGCTGCCCAAGCCCACAAGTCCAATATTAGCCCATATATCCAACACCAGTCCACAAAATTCTCTGCCATCTCACAAAACACACGCAATGATGCCGACTGCAGAGGAAAGCAGAGTCAGTGAATGTGTAAGCATCTCAGAGCTGGCAGGGGTCTCCACACGGGTGCTCTAGCACCCAGGGCTGCGTCGGGGTAGGTACATGTGGCATCTCCTCAGAGATGTCTTGCAGGAAGTGAGCCTTGCCAGCTGAAGCAGGGAACTGGCTAAGGTAGCTGCACCCTGGTCCAACTATCGGAAAGCAAGAGACCCGAAAACTAGAAAGGTGAGGCGCACCGAGCCATTTATCTCTCTGCCCTTCAATGAACCTCACATGTATTTATCAGCCAGGTTGGCACAATGAACTTTAACTACCTCAATGTCTGTTTCCAGGAACTGGCTCCTCCTGATGACATATTCAAATATGTGACAAAGTCTCACCATCCTCCCTTCTAAGGAGTGTGCTAGGTGTATTTCTAACGCAGATCTGTCCGGTCTCCTGGAAGTGTATGGTTCATACAGTGGTCTTTGCCCAACCACTGATACAAGTCAAACGCATCGCTTCTTCTCTCTTCTTCCTTATTCGCGTCAGGCTTTTGCCAGCCTGTGAGGCACTGGGAAATACCATGACTTAGTCCTCAGAGTGACATTTTTGCTGTTGACACTTGAAAGAGGTCTTTTGCAGCAGCAGCAGATTAGCCCAACAAAATATGTCATTTGATTTTTTGATTGTGACCTTTGAGGATGGAGCCAAGTGAAAAGAAATCCTTGGCAACTTCAATATTTTCTCCGGTTATCACATAGCTTCTTACTGGTCCTGATGCGAGGCTTTAGGTTGAGGCAGGATCCATATTGGAAGCTGTCGTCTATGCTCTTCACTAGTGAGGACTAAAAGTCCTCTTCACTCTCAGCATGTTGAAGATAGTTGATGTGTCTTCCTGTCATGTCACAATCCAATGTCACAATTTTCATCATACAGACCAGCCTCTCGATTGATTTACTCAGCACACGTACTGAGTAAGTATGGTGACAGGATACAATTTCTTGCACACGCTTCTCTTTTTAAATCCATGCAGCATCCCCCCCTTCCATGTGAGTCACTACCACCTGCTCTAGCTGAGACCTCCTGCTATTTCTAAGGTTTTCTTTCACTGGCTGAATTTACATTGTCTGTAGTAGATCACCAGGGTCTGTCTTAGTCTGGAATCACCTCTGTAATTTGTCCACCATGGGGGATCCTGCTGGTTTTTGAAATCCTGGGGACGTAACATCCCATACCCCAACAACACATAAGCCTCCACAGTAGGACAAACTGGCAGACGAATGTTGGATAATATTAATACTGATTCAATATGCTGCAAGTTGAACATAGTATTGTTACTTAATTTCTCATTTTGGATATTCAGCATTGTGTTTGCATTTTGATTTTTCAAATAATCCTGAGGTGATCATTTCATAACTATAGCATGAGCAACATCTCTGAGAATGTCTGTAGCATACACAGATTCCCTGAAGGATGACTACAGACCAAATAGAAGGAATGTTTTAAACATAATGGACTCATACATGCTAATGTATTTTCTTTAAAGGGTGAGGCAATATCACCAACAGTGTGTGAGGAGCAGGTTTTGTGGATTTATCTTCACTGGTAATGCCAGCTAAAAATGAATTACTAATTGAGCCTTCTAGTTTTTTAAAGTTGGTGTTTTTGCTTATTAATGAGATCAAGCATTTCTCAGTCTGTTTATTTACTAGATATGTTCTAAGTCTATTAATCTATTTTTTAATGATAAGCCAATACACTGAAGATGAAAAGCAATTGAAAGGTGAGACAAGGAGACCAGAGGCAGAAGTGATTATGACCCCCTACTAAGAAGCTGAGAAGTTCATATTGTATTATTGGGTACATTAATATGCAAGTGTTGAAAACAAGAGGAAGCAAAAGTCACACAATTTAGTTCAAAGTAAAAATTACTTCACACGGGCTCAGTTCTAGAGTTTATTAAGTAGCTTATATCCTTTGTCAAAACTTTTGCAAACCAAATGCTCCACTGACAAAAACTTAATTTAATGCTAACAGGAAATAATTATATAACATCCACAGCTTCTGCACAGAGGGTCTAGCGCTGTTCTCTCCAATATGGCTACCACTGAGGAGATGTGGCTTCTGAGCACATGACATAGGCTTAATCTGAGTCAAGATGTGCGGTAAGCATAAAATAAACCCTTAATGCTGAAAATTTAGTACCAAAAAATAAAATAACACCTCAATAATTTTATGCTGATTATATAATGAGATAATTATATTTTTTCGTATATTAGAATATGTAAAGCATGTTTAGAGTAATTTAATGTGCTTCTATTTATATTTTCCTATCTGAAAAATCGATGATGGCTATATGGCCACCACCATACTTACTCAATCTGTATACTCAGCAAATCATCAGAGAAGCTGGCTTACATGAAGAAGAATGTGGCATCAGGATTGGAGACAGCTTGTTAACAACCTGAAATATGCACATGATACAATCTTGCTGGCTGAAAGTGAGGAGGACTTGAAGCACTTGCTGATGAAGATCAAGGATTGGAATCTTCATCTGGATTGCAACTTAATGTGAAAAAACAAACACACCCCAAATCTTCACAACTGGATCAAAAGGTGCCATCATGACAAAGGGAGAACATATGGAAGTGGTCAAGGATTTTGTCTTGCTTGGATCCACAATCAATGCTCATGAAAGCAGCAGTCAAGAGGTCAAAAGATTCATTGCACAAGTCAGTCTGCTGCACAAGCCTGCTTTTCAGTATTAAAAAAGCAAGGAAGTTACTTTGAAGACTCTGATGTGCCTGACCTAAGCTATATTATTTTTAATTGCCTCATATACGTGTGAAAGTTGAGCAATGACTGAAAAAGACTGAGGAAGAATCGATGTATTTGAATTGTGGTGTTGGGGAAGAACAAAGAAAGTAGCATGGAGTCCTAAAAGGACAAACGGAACTGTTTGGGAAGCGGTTAGGGCCAGGCTTTGCCTTACATACTTTGGATTATTGTCAGAAGAGGCCAGTCCCTGGAGGAGAACATCATGCTTGGCAAAGTGGAAGGACAGTGAAAAAGAGCAAGGCTCCAGGGTGATGGATTGACACTGTGGCTGAAGCAATGGGCCCAAGTAAAGGAACAATTATGAAAATGGTACAGAAGGAGCATTGTTTCATTCTGTTGTACAGGAGGTTGCACCAGTTGGAACCGCCTACAGGGCACCTCACATCAACAACATTTGACTACCAGGGACCCCTGGGAGTGAAGTTGTAAGCGGGACTGTTAATCACAAGGTCAGAATCCACTCCTAAGGAGAAGGAGAGACTTACAGCTTTGGGTATTCACAGGGGGAGTTCTCTTGTGCCCTTTGGGGTCACGAGGAGTTGAGAGAGACTCAGAGGATGTAGTTTGGGTTTGGGTTACATGGCTACCAAAGAGCTCTGGTGGTACCCTGGTTAATGCTAACTGAAAGTTGGGGTTGGAATCCATTAGGTACTCAGCAAGTGAGCTTCAGTAAAGTTTGCAGCCTTAGAAAACTTCTGGAAGAGTATTCTCCTAAAGGATTGCCATTGAGTCAGACTGTAACTGGTGTGCTGTTACACAATTGACTAGAGTTTAACTCGTTAGCTATTACACAAACATTGTGTGATAGAGAAGATAGGGCTTTGTGTCAACTTGACTGAGCCAACATTCTCAGTGACTTGGTAGTTAACAGTAAGTAGTAACTCCCCAATTTCATTGTAATTACAAAGTAAACTTGTATCATGAAATGTGGTGGAGTTGTGGTGACTGTTAAATGCTGCCAAGTCGGTTCCGATTCATAGCAACTCTATGCACGACAGAACATAACATCACCCAGTCCTGTGCCTCCTCACAATTGTTCTTGTATTTGAACCCATTGTTGCAGCCACCTTGGAAATCCATTCCATCCATTTCACTGTTTCACTGCCCATCCAATTACCAGACATGATGTCCTTTTTCCAGGGACTGGTCCCTCCTATCAATGTGTCCAAAGTATCTGAGATGAAGTGTAGTTGACCTTGCCTATAAGGAGCTTGCTGGCTGTACTTCGTTCAAGACAGATTGATTTGTTCTTTTGACAGTTGACAGTACTTTCAATATTTGTCACCAGCACCGTAATTCAAATGCATCAGTCTTCTTTGGTTCAAGAGGCACAGAGAACTTACAGTCTAACAAGTTGATGAGATCAATTTGGAAATAAGTTGAGCTCAGGCCATGACCAATGCTTTCATTAACATTTCTATAATATTTGGTTATTCTCTGGTATCTTCTCTTCTATCTTGACTTTTTCTCTTGAATAAACTTTGGTTTTTTTCTTTTTCAAGTTTGAAAAAGAAACTATCTCATCACTCACAGATGTACCCCAGTGCCTAGACATTTGCCTGAGACATATTAAGTGCTCAATAAATATTTTCAGAATGAAAACAAAGTGAAACAAAAAAGTGAGACATAGAGCAACCAGATGATTAAAAATGGGGAAATATCCTAATATTTACAATGGGGAAAATGAAGACACAAGCTTCATAGTCATTTTCCACCAAGACCTCTTAATGGTCTCAGTGAGAATTTGCAACACAGGCCAAATAAGTAATCATTTGAGAAACCTGTTACTGTGGCCAAATTTTTCACCACCCCCACATTCAATTACATACCTCATAGTTCAGGAAGCTTTGCGCATAGACACCAAAATATCCTGCAGACGACATCAGAAGTTTAAAATATTTTTAGAATGGTTTAATCTGTTAAAATTCACAGTGGGCCAAGAGCCTGCTAAAAGTTTACATTGAATTTAATTTATGCAATTGATTTGTGTTATACATATTTTGCAGATTAGGAAACAGACCCAAGAATGTTAAGCAACTTTTCTAGATCGTTTGACTAGTAAGCAGAATACTTGGCTCATAAAACATATCTGATTCCTAAATCTTGATATATTTTATGCAAACAGTTGTCTTTTGAAAAGAAAAATTGTTTTGAACTAACATGTGCACAATAAGAGTAATTATGCTAAACTTTCATCTCTTATTTAGTTAAATTGCTTGATGCCATAGATAACTAATGGATCTATATTTTCTTTAAAAGAATTTTTTAAAACATCTTACTAGGGACTCATACAACTCATATCACAATCCATACATACATCAATTGTGTAAGGCACATCTGTACATTCATTGCCCTCATCATTTTCAAAACATTTGCTCTCCACATAAGCCCTTGGCATCAGGTCCTCTTTTTTCCCCCTCCCTCACTGCTCCCTCCTCCCTCATGAGCCCTTTATAATTTATAAATTATTATTTTGTCATATCTTGCCCTGTCTGACGTCTCCCTTCACCCCCATTTCTGTTGTCCGTCCCCCAGGGAGGAGGTCACATGTAGATCCTTGTAATCGTTTCCCTCTTTCCAAGCCACTCACTCTCTACCCTCCCAGTATCGCCCCTCACACCCCTGGTCCTGAAGAAATCATCGACCCTGGATTTCCTGTGTTTCCAGTTCCTATCTGTACCAGTGTACATCCTCTGGTCTAGCCAGACTTGCAAGGTAGAATTCGGTTCATGGTAGTTGGGGGGGGAGGAAGCATCCAGGATCTGGGGAAAAGCTGTATTCTTCATCGGTGCTACATCGCACCCTGACTGGCTCATCTCCTCCCCTAGACTCCTTTGTGAGGGGATTTCCAGTGGCTGACAAATGGGCTTTGGGTCTCCACTCTGCACTTCCCCCTTCATTCACTATGGTAAGATTTTTTTTGTTGCTTCTGAGCTAGATGGCCGCTTGTTTATCTTCAAGCCTTTAAGACCCCAGACACTATCTCTTTTGATAACCGGGCACCATCAGCTTTCTTCACCACATTTACTTGTTCACCCGCTTTGGCTTCAGCAGTTGTGTCGGGAGGGTAAGCATCATAGAATGCCAATTTAATAGAAGAAAGTATTCTTGTCTGAGGGAGTGCTTAAGTAGAGGCCCAAGGTCCTTCCGCCACCTTAATACTAAACCTATAGACACATAGATCTATTTCACCATCCTCATATATATGTTTGCATGTACATGTCTTTGTCTAGACCTCTATAAATGCCCTTTGCCTCCTAGCTCTTTCCTCTATTTCCCTTGACTTTCCTCCTGCCCTACTACCATGCTCTGTCCCCACCTGGGTTACAGCAATACCTCTTCTTTACATAACCTTACCCTTGATCATTCCCTACCAGGCCTGCCACTCGCCCCTCACCACCAATTTGGATTCCATGTTGTTCCCTTGTCCCTGGGTTTGTTAACACCACTTCATTAGCCCCCCTCCCCCTATCCCATCCCAAGTCCCCCCAGAACTATCGTTCCCGTTGTTTTTCCTCCAGATAGTTCATCCAGTCTGTCTTATTTAGACAGACCTGTGGAGACACTAACATGCACGAAAACAAGACAGAGGAAAACAAAGCAACAGTATACAACCAGACAACAAAACAGCAACAACAAACCACTGACAAAGAACAAAACAAAACACATCAAGAAAGAAAAGCTTGTAGTTAGTTCAAGGATCGTTTGTTGGCCTTTAGGAGTGTTTTCCAGTCCAGTCTGTTGGGGCGCCACGCCCTGGCCCCAAAGTCCACTTTCAGCATTCCCTGGGGACCTTGCCACTCCATTCCCTTGCTGTTCTGCTGCACTCCCCCATGCTTTGCCTCGGTGTGGTGGGATCAGGTCAGGTGCAGTTCGCACACTGTGTCTCCGGTGCTGTCCCCTGTGGCGCCATTGGTCATTGAGGGGCATCATGTCTCATAGTGGGGCCAGCCATGTTGTACTCTCTGTGGACTGGCTGCTCTAGTCAGGAACATCATCCTGACGGCCTGGTGGGCCAAGTTGTGCTCCACTCTCTCCTCCTCCCCCTTCATCTGCTCCCGTGTGCTCTGATCAAATATGCCCCTCTCCCAGAGCTGCAGAATCAATGTCGTCCTTTGAAACAAATTCTTCTCAGGGGAGGGGCAGGAACCCACTTAATTTTTGGTGCTGGAGCCAGCCTCCCAGACCTCCTCACTGGTTCCCTACTCCATGCCGAATGTTGCATTCACACCTTGCAAGCGTTAGTGATGTATGCACAGTGACATGATCTACCAGCTGTGTGGCAAAGCAGATCTCAAAGAAACCTCAAGCTCTAGCAATGCACAGCCAGGCAACATGATCCACAGTTTGGCTTGGCCCATAGGTAGTGCAGAACACGGTTGAGACAAAGAACTAGCTCAAGCAGGAGCATGTTGATCCAATCACCAGGTCAAAAGAGAGAGAGCTGGGCTCAGGAAGAATTTATCTCAGTCACCCTCCAGTCAAGCTGCAACCTGCTCAAACTCTGCCCACATGTTTCTATGGAGGCCTAGTTGCCACAATAAATCTATAACATATGTCTAGTCAACTATCCCAATTCACTCCAATTTTATGTATATCCCCATTTCCAGATTATTGTTGAACATTCTCCTCTGTCTCCTCTGGTAAAACAAGAGGCCATCTCAATGGATTCCTGACAAAATATTGAATTATATTTTGACATTTAATCATAAGCCTTTGTGTATCAAAGTATACAGGGCTACACTACAAAGAAACTTCAGCTCTTTAGTCTTCAACAATGGAATCAACATCACCTCCCCGCCCCTCCTCCCCCCCCATCGCCCCCGCCATGAACTGGGTACTCTTCTTGGTGAGCATTCACATGCTCCTCTGTAGCTACTGGTCCTGTTTCCATTCCCACACGTGTGTGGAATATCTACTCTGTTACCTGTCTTGTTAAGGAGAATCGATGCGAGTTGCTGCCACAGTGGCATTTTTCCTTGCTCAGTATCATGATGATTTCTTCCCCCATTGCCACCTCTGATTTGCTTTGCCCAATTCTGGTACACTGATGCAGTGGAGACAGGGAAGAAAACAGCACCCCAGCAATGTTAGAATCTTTTTATGAGTCCCCAATGAAAATAACTTCATTGATCAACACTTCTCTGAATGCCATTTACTTTATTTAATTAATATATTCTATGGTAAAGACTGACACAAATCCAGTTATTTCTTTGCTGTGAGATTTATTGAGCATTTATTCTATACTAAAAGTGAAGGATTTGGGGGTGAGGTAGTTTATTGTGTCAACCTGGCTGATAAACACATGTGGAGTTAATTGAAGTGCGGAGGGATAAATGGCTCAGTGAGCCTCGCCTTTCTAGTTCTCCTGTCTCTTGCTTTGTGATGGTTGGACCAGAGTGCAACTGCCTTAGTCAGTTCCCTGCTTCAGCTGGCAAGGCTCACTTCCTGCAAGGCATCCCCAAGGAGAAGCCAATGGACCTACCCTGATGCAGCCCTGGGTGCTGAAGCAGTAGTGTGGAGAACCCTTCCAGCATTGAGATGCTTATACATTCACTGATTCAGCTTTCCTCCTGCAGTCGGCATCATAGTGTGTTTTGTGAGATGGAGGAGAAATTTGTGGATTGGTGTTGGACATATGGGTTAATGGTGGACTCGTGGGCTTGGGCAGCACTGGATTGGAATGTTTTCTTAATGTACACTTACCCTTTATATAAAACTCTCTCTTATACATATGATTTTTTGTGGATATGTTTCTCTAAAGTACCCATTCTAACACAGGGAGGCGGGGGAAGGAAAAAAAGCAAGATCCATAAATACATGTTCCTATCCCTTGCCCTCAAAAAAATTAAGATTAAAGTTTAGGAAGATGAAAGTGGTAAACAAATCAACTTCAATTCAGAGTAACAGAAGCTTGGAAGTGCGGATGTGATGTGATGCTATGAGAACTTAAAGAATTCTCAAATCAACCAGATGAGGAAGGTGCATACGGTGAGTCATTAAGAAAAAGTACACATTGACTGTGTAAATTAAAAGGGCGGCAGGTGTTCCAGGAAAGAGTGTCAGCAGGAATGAAGCCATGGAGGCCTGGCTGGATGAATCTTTGGGAAGTATAATCACTTCAGTATGGTTAAAAATTAAACAGGAGGAATTCTATAGTGAACAAGTTGCAAAATGTTGGTAGGGTTTGGATCATGAAAGCTATTAGATTCTTCCTAATGTTATGAGGAGTGGGATTTATAGTCAAAGATTGACCTTTTGTTATAGCAAAATATTCAATGTCTATGTTGAGCAAATACTCAGAGGAGCTGGATCAGATGAAAAGAACACAGCATCAGGATTGGAGGACGGCTTGTTAACCACCTGTGGAATGCGGATGACACACCTTGCTTGCTGAAAGTGAGGAGAATCTGAAGTACTAGCTGGTGGAGATTGAGCATTGCAGACTTCAGTGTTGATTGCAACTCAATGTAAATAAAATGAAAATCCTCACAACTGGACCAGTAGGTTACATTGTTGATAAACAGAGGAAAGATTGAAATTGTCAAAGATTTGGTCTTGCTTCGGTCCTGCAGTTAAGCAATCAAGCCACCCACTGCATTGGGTAATTCTGCTGCACTCGGCCTCTTTAAAGTCTTGGTAAATTGAGAACCGAGGCACCCAATCCAAGCTGTGGTATTTTCAATCGCCCTACATCTGTGTGAAAAGTAGATATCGAATAAGGAAGACAGAAGAAGAATCGATGTGTTTGCATTACGGTGCTGGTGAGGGATATTGCAAACACCATGGAATGCCAAAAGGACAGACAGACCTGTGTTGGGAGAAGTACAGCCAGAGTGCTCCATGATGACAAGGACGGTGAGACTTTGGTATGTTATTAGGAGACACAGTCCCTCAAAAGAGGACATCCTGCGCCGTAAGGTAGAGGCATAGTAAAAATGTGGAAGGCTCTGGACAGGATGCATTGACTCAGTGGCTTCAACAAGGGACTCTCTTAATAGTGATTGTGAACATGCGCGTGACTGGATGGGGTTTGATTCTGTTGCACATACGGGTCGCTATGAGTCAGAACCAACCCGACTGCAACTAACAATCACTACCACCATGACCCACAGAAAACGTAGCTTTCCTCCTAAGAAACCTTAAAGCTAAAGAGAACGACGTTGTAGTCCCATGGCATCTGTCTCCAGCCTGAAATGTACACGAAGTCTTTGAGTCATTTTAAAACTTCAACTAATTTCGGTATGCTACTCTAGAATATCACCTTTGTATTAATAACCTCCCCTTGGCAAGTCTTTACTTAATATGGGCACTCCAGAAAAAATGATTTCCTTTTCATTTTTGGCCTTAAATGGTGGTTGATACAGGCTTTCGCATGTTCTTATATTAGTCTCAACGTTTTCAAGTATACATTTTTTTCTTCCTCTTTTTGGAATCAACAATTTTTAGCATGTGTGAAGTATGGCCTGTGTTTCTAGAGAATTCCAAAGTGAAGAAGTTGAATTCCAGCGCACATGGTTTCAATTTCAGCAGTGCCTTGGTGATATTTCCCTGATTTCAGGTGATATTTGTTTGTTTTCTGGTCTTTTTTCTTAACACTGTTCTACAAGTTCTACAACGCTGTTCAGTGCCATTGAGGAGGTTCAAGTTAATAGACACCCCATGCACAACAGAAGGAAACACCGCCAGGTCTGGCGCCATCCTCACAAGTGTCCCCGTGTTTGAGCCCACTGTGGGAGCCACTGGGTCCGTCCACTATACACTCTTGGAATTATTTTCATATTTTGTTTTCATCAATGGTTACTTGAAGAAGCTTAGTTTGGAGAGTTAAAATATTGTTTCCATTGATAAGATGTAAAGTTACAGTTTATAAAAGTGTTATTTTCCTAATTGCTCTTATTTCAGAGGCTTTTTATGCCAAACCTGCAGGGGTTAGTTTTATGCCTGTAATGAGGGTCACAGGAGAAGAGACTAAAACAGACTTTTGCTGACTCTGGGAAAAACAAGGAAATGGGAAAAATTCCAAATGCTATATAACAGTATTTTTTACACTTAGGAAATAGGTTTTCTATAATTCAGTGATTGGGAATAACAGTTTGATCTAAGTCCATATAGTCTAGTATTGCCTATGAATAAAAAACCATACATCATGGATGGCCATTTTACGTTGGAAAATCATAGAGTCTATTATGCTGTGAATGATAAATTTAGGAATAATGGAGTTATATTCATCATCAAGAAGGACTTTTCAAGAGCTGTACTGAAACATAACATGATCAGTGATGGAATACTATCCATACACCTAAAGGAAAACCAGTTAATATGATGACTGTCATTCAAATTTACCAACTGACCTCTACTACCAATGAGGAGGAAACTGAAGTTTTTACCAACTTCTGCAGTCTGAAACTGATCAACCATTCAACTAAGATGTATTGACAAATTACTTGTGACTAGAATACAAACGTTGAAAAAAGCAGAATCAGCATTTGGCAAATGTGACCTTGATTACAGAAATGAAACTAGATGGAATGATAGAATTTTGCAAGACTAAATTTTGCAATATCAAAATTCTTTTTTTACAACAGCATAAATGGAAATTTTATATATGTTCCTCTTTAGATAGTTTACACATAAATCAACTTGATTAGGTCTATGCAAAGAGAAAATGGAGAAGCTCAATATCAGTCAGAGCAAGGTCCCAGGTTGACTTTACCATCAATTGCTCACATCCAAGTTCAAGTTGAAACTGAAGAAAATTAAAACAAATCCGCAAGAGCCAAAAATATGACTGAATTAACAGGATATAGATCCTGCTTTATGAAATAAGTTTTCTTCTTCTGATGTATCAAAAGAGGGCCAAGTTGACCAACACCACAGTGGACCATTTGAAAATGTGTATTGAAAATTTCTGGATGGTAGGCCAACAAGGTTCTGTAAACAGATTATATTTCTAAGGGGTAAAACTAATGGTAAAAATTATAAGACAGCATGGTTTCTGTATATTTCATTAGATGACTCTGAAAACTAGCCAGTCCTGAGCCATTTAATTTTCAAATTGCTACTGATCGATTTAGCTCTCAGCATAACTTGATAAACATGAAAAACATTCATTGATAAACATGAAAAACATTTATTCACAGAGATTACACATTGTCATAGTTAAACCGAAGGCATGATCTTTGCTTAACTTATGAACTAGAAACATAAATATAGTGAAGAACAAGAATCCCATAGCAGAGGAATGAATACAGTTGTATTAGACCTTGAATTCTGAGCACTCGATTTACAGAAGGCTATAGGGATGACAGTGAAAGCGCTAAGTCTATATGCACTGTCCCTATGTGGATTAAGTCTCCTCCCCAGTGACCAGGGATGTGCATAGCCTTGCTATCAGACAGAGTGCATCATTGATGGTGGCAACAAATGTATACATGTGCTTTACTCAATGGATGGATTTTTGGATTATGGTAAGAATTGTATGAGCCCCCAACTTCAATTTGTTCTAGTTTATATTATTTTTAAAATTTATTTTGCATTGAGGTTTTACTTCGTTTTATTTTGTTATTGCTGTTGGTAGGGTGGGTTGTATGTTTGTTTTTATATGACATCCAGGATAGGCAAATCCATAGAGACAGCAACTGGATTAAAAACTTCTTAGGGAAAGCTGATGGTGCCTGGCTATCAAAAGATAAAGTGTCTGGGCTCTTAAAGGTTTGAAGGTAAACAAGAAGCCATCTAGCTCAGAAGCAAGAAAACCCACATGGAAGAAGCACACCAGCTTGTGTGATCACGAGGTGGTGAAGGGATCAGGTATCAGACATCAAAGAACAAAATATCACCTTCCCCACACAATCGCTGAAGACAAATGTGTGCATAAGCAAGTGTGGTGAAGAAAGCTGATGGTGCTCGGTTAGGGAGAGATATAGCATCTTGGGTCTTAAAGATTTGAAGGTAAACAAGCGGCCATCTAGCCCCAAAGCAGCAAAGTCAACATGGAAGAAGCACACCAGCCTGTGCGATCATGAGGGGTCAAAGGGATCAGGTATCAGGCATCAAAGAAAAAAATGTTCATATCATTGTGAATGAGTGGGGAGTGAAGACTGGGGACCCAAAACTCATTTGTAGGCAACTTGACATCTATATGCAGAGGGGTTTCAGGGAGGTGATGAGTCAGTCAGGGTGCAGTGTAGCATCGATGAAACACACAACTTTCCTCTAGTTCTTAAATGCTTCCTCACCCCCCCCCCACCCCCACAATCATGATCCCAATTCTACCTTACAAATCTGGCTTGACCAGAGGATGTGCACTGGTACAGATAGGAACTGGAAACACAGGGAATCCAGGGCAGATGATCCCTTCAGGACCAGTGAAGGTGGGGTAGAAAGGGGGAACCAATTACAAGGATCTACATATAACCTACTCCCTGGGGAATAGACAACAGAAGAGTAGGTGAAAGGAGATATCGGGTAGCTTAAGATATGATAAAATAATAATAATTTATAAATTATCAAGGGTTCATGAGAGAGGAGGGAATGGGGAGGGGGGGGAATGAGCTCATACCAAGGGCTCAAGTAGAAAGCAAATGTTTTGAGAATGATGAGGGCAACAAATGTACAAATGTGCTTGACACAATGGATGTATCTGTGGATTGTGATAAGAGCTGTATGGACCCCCAATAAAATGATAAAAAAACAAAAACAAAAAAAATTCTTAGGGTTGTGGCAAGGGAGGTTGAAGGAAATGAGGAGTTAATAATGATGAGTACAATAATTCAGAATATGTTCTAATATTGGTTGTGTTGATGATTTCACAACCCCTTTTAATATACTTATACCATTGATTTGTAAGGTATATGAATTATATATCAATGAAACTTAAAATTTTTAAAATAAGTAAAGGGAAAAAAGAGAAAAATAAATATTCTCTTTATCTTTAAAAGTTCAAAGATAAAAATAGTGAGGAACATCAATATTGGGTTATTTCTGTCAGCACAACAATCACTGAGCATGCACTATATTTTCAAGAGCAGATGTTCGGGACCCCACAAAATGAACATTTTGACAGTTTCTTTGAATTTGTTCCTCCGTTTTATCCATTTACAGAGTTGACATCTCAGATTAGAGTTATTCAGAATAGGACAGTCCATCATACACGTGAGAGAATGGGAATAATTAATAAACTTAGCTAATGATAAGGCTGGCTATTTCCAGTGGAATAGGGATAGATTCTATTTCTGGTTTTTCTGACAGGTAAAAGCTAAGTATTGCTTCAAGATATGTGTGAAGGGGCTTAAACATTTTGTAGAAAGATGGAATTAAAAGATAATGGGTTTTTTTCCCCCTTAACTTTTTGAAGTTCCCTTGAGCCTCGTGGAAGACACATGAAGCAGTTTATCATTTAGTAGCTTTAAAAGTCAGACCAGTTGAAGAAATTGCAAATACCTCACTATGTGAAGTTGGCAAAACTGATTTTTCTAAGTAAAGAGAGGTTAGTCAATATGTCAGGGTGTTGTGAAGGTTGCAGCAGAAAATTTAAACATAAAGAATATGCCATTTTCATTCCATATGTTTTGAATTCACCCAATCTTGTAGGACCTATCCCAGAAAACTGTTGTGTGGGACAGTTAATTCTCTCACCGCCCCTCCTGACCCGCCCCCGCCCCATGTTCCATTACTCTATATACTTTTTGCTGCCTCTTTCCAATGGGCAGTTTTTAAGACATATGTAGGTGATGAGCAAATATCAACATGTCTTTCTAATACACATTGAGAAATGCACCCTGAAGCAATGAGTGCATTCTCGGAATCCTCCACTTAGATTCCAGATGCCCTAGAAAATATTACTGAAGGTTCGTCCCAAAACAGATATGAAGAGAGAATCTGAAAACATCACCGACAATACACAAACACTAGAGGATTTGTGGTGGTTACGGGAAAGACTATGCTGTAGTGCCTTTGTAAGGCAAGTCAAGCTCCACGAAGTTCAGAAGTGAATCTGAAGACAGGCACAGATGTCTACGAGTCATTAGGAGGGAACGTATATAACTGAAGAGAAGATTTTGAAAATTTTGATTCAAAGAAACAAAAACAAATAATGTCAAATTGCGAAGCTCACCTTTGTAGAAACAATAGAAAGAAACAAGTAAATGAGAAGAAATATTGAGCACCAGAGATTGATTTCACACACCATGCCATCATCTGTTGCCGTGGTTGGACCCTGTCAAGTTGGCGCTGACTCACAGTGACTCTCGTACCGCAGAACAACAGCAGGGAACACTGCCCGGTCCTACACCATTCTCATGTTTGTTCTGAAGCTTGAGCCCATTGTTGCATCCATTGGATCGATCCACGTTTTTGAGGACCTTCTTTTTCGCTGCCCGTCTGCTTTACCTAATATGATGTCTTCCTCCAGGGACTCGTCTCTCTTGACATGTCTAAAGTACGTGAGATGAAGTCCCATCATCCTGGCTTCTAAAGAACTTTCTGGCTGTACTTCTTCTGAGACAGAGTTGTCTGTTCTCTGTGGTACTTTCACTATACTTTGTGAACACCATAATGCAAATGCATCCATTGTTCTTCTGTCTTCCTTAACCATGTTCAACTTCCACATGCATATGAAGAGATTGACAATTCCATGACTTGGGCCAGACACACCTGAGTGCCCAAAGGAACAAGACTTTTAAGAGCTCTCACACCTGAGTGCCCAAAGGAACAAGACTTTTAAGAGCTCTCACACCTGAGTGCCCAAAGGAACAAGACTTTTAAGAGCTCTCACACCTGAGTGCCCAAAGGAACAAGACTTTTAAGAGCTCTCTTGCAGCAGGTTTCCCTAATGCAATCTCTGACTAAATTTTATAACTTCTGCTTCCACGAGTATTGATTGTGGATCCAAGCATGACAAATTCCTTGGCAACTTCAATCTGTTCTCTGTTTATCAAAACGTTACCTTTTTTCCAATTGTATGGATTTTGGAATTATATACATTGAGTTTCAAAATTGAAGGCCCCCATCCATTTTGTTTTGTTTCTATTTTTATTTTAAAGATCATTTTATTGGAAGGCTACAATCCTTGATCTTCATCAGCAAGTGCTTCAAGTCCTCCTCACTTTTCAGCAAGCAGGGTTGGGTCATCTGCATATTGCAGGTTGTTAATAAGCCTTCCTCCACTCCTGATGCCACATTCTTCTTTATGTCATCTAGCTTCTCTGTGTGCAGATTGAATAAGCTTGTTGAGAGGATATAACCTCGACACACATCTTTCTTGGTTTTAAACCATGCAGCATGCCCTTGTTCTGTTTGTCTCTTGATCCAAGTAGAGGTTCCACACGAGCACAATAAAGTGCTCTGGAATTCTCATTTTTCTCAAAGTTACCCATAGTTTGTCATGGTCCACCATAGTATAGTCAATAAAATGCAAGCAAACATCTCTCTAGTATTTTCTGCTTCAGCCAAGATCCATCTGAGAGCAGCTATGATAGCCCTGCCCCAAGCCCTCTTACGAATCCAGCCTGAGCCCCTGGCAACGTGCTGCTACAACTGTTGTTTGACGAACTTCAGCACAATTTTACTTGCACGTGATGTCAATGATGTTGTTCTATCATTTGCAATATTCTGTAATTGCTCTATCATTTGCAAGGATAGGTCACCACCACTGACACACTTAAATCTTGCATGAAAAAATCTGCTCTGAAAGGGTTCATATTTTATGATCCTGGATAGTGTGGGACAAAAAGGTGGAGCAAAACCTAAAATCATAAATGAGATCTTGCTTCCTGGTCAGATAGAGACTAGTTAAACATCTGAAATTATGGCCCTTAGTCACCCAATGGCTTAATGTTCAGCCAAACAATAGGCAAGTCTAGGAGGTACAAGGTGCACAGTAACACGAGTGAGATAAGGACACGTTAGAATAATCAACCATTTGGGATCAAAGGAGCAGCATTTATCCACGGCTGAAATTCAAAAGAGTTAAAGAAAGCAAAAAGAATGGGAACAGGATTCATAGGAAAGAAGTCGGATACATGCTGTTACACTGAGAAGGCTGCAATGAAAGATGTGAAATCGTGTCTAAACTGTTAAATGGAAAACGGATCTGTTCTGTAAATCTTCACCAAATTCACAATGAAAAAACTTTAAAAATATCATTTTATTGGGAACTCATACAGCTCTTATCACAATACACGCATTGTGTCAAGCACATTTGTACATTTGTTGCCATCATCATTCTCAAAACATTTTCTTTCTACTTGAGCCCTTGGTATCAGTTCCTCATTTTTCCTCCCTTCCTCCCCCACCCTCTCTCCTTCAAAACCCTTTGATAATTTATGAATT
Source organism: Tenrec ecaudatus (assembly GCF_050624435.1). Classification (NCBI taxonomy): domain Eukaryota; kingdom Metazoa; phylum Chordata; class Mammalia; order Afrosoricida; family Tenrecidae; genus Tenrec; species Tenrec ecaudatus. The sequence goes on along the minus strand of NC_134530.1, from coordinate 304,176,056 downwards.
ATTATTTTTCATCTCTTACACTGATTGATGTCTCCCTTAACTCACTTTTCTGCTGAACATGCCCCAGGGAGGAGATTATATGTAGATCATTGTGATCTGTTTCCCCTATCTACCCCCACCTTCCCCTTCCCTTCCTGGTATCACTACTCTAATTATTGGTCCTGAGGGGTTTATATGTCCTGCATTCCCTGTGTTTCCAGCTATTATCTGTACCTGTGTATATGCTCTGGTCTAGCCAGATTTGTAAGGTAGAATTAGGATCATGATGGGGGGGGGGTGCTGAGGGTGGCGGCGAAGAAGCCTTAAAAAACTAGAGGAAAGTTGCATGTTTCATCATTACTGTACTGCACCCTGACGGGCTCGTCTTTTCCTTTTGACCCTTCTATGAAAGGATGTACAATTGTCTACAGATGGACTTTGCATCTCCACTCTGCACTCCCCAGCATTCATATTGATATGAGTTTTTTGTTCTGTGACCTTGATGCCTGATACCTGATCCCATTGACACCTCATGATCACACAGGCTGGTGTGCTTCTTCCATGTGGGCTTTATTGCTTTTCAGTTAGATGGCTACTTGTTTATCTTCAAGCCTTTAAGACCCTAGACGTTACATCTTTTGATAGCTGGGCACCATCAGCTTTCTTCACCACATTTGCTTATGCACCCATTTTGTCTTCAGTGCTTGTGTTAGGAAGGTGAGCATCATGGAATGCCAGGTTATTAGAACAAAGTGTTCTTGCATTGAGGGAGTACTTGAGTAGCAGTCCAATGTCTGTCTGCTACCTTGATAGTTAACATATAAATATATGTGCATAGATTTAGTTCCCTATAATTATATATATAAATACATTTACATATGTACATGACTGTATTTAGACCTCTATAAATTCCCTTTGCCTCCTAATTATTTATTCTATTGCATTTTACTTTCCTCTTGTCCTACTGTACTGTTTTACCTTCATTTGGGTTTCAGTAATTCCTCTCTGCTACCTGTCCCTTGATCAAGCCCTACCAGGCATCTTACACCCTCCTCGCCATCAATTTTAAATCACTTGTTGTTCCCTTGTCCCTGGGATTGTTAACACCCACTTCCTTTCTCTGCCTCCCCTCTCCCATGTCCCCTAGGAACTGTGGGTCCCGCTGTTTTCTCCTTGGGAGTGTTTATCCCACCTATCTTATCTAGATAGACCTGCAGAAACAACAATAAACACCAAACAAAACTGAGCAAAACAAAGAAACAAAAGAAAACAAAAAAACTAAACAAAAACAACAAAACCAACGACAGAAAAAGAGAGAAAAGCCTACAAATAGTTCCAGGTCTGTTTGCTGACCTTTAGGCACATATGAGTATCTATGAATTTATTTCTCTAGTCAACTAGAGTAACACAATAAAGCTCGGGGAATTGCCAACATCGATGAAGGAATTCATGAAGAAATTGAACACTATGGGGAAAAAAATGTCACGGCAAGTATCAGAAGCATTTAAAACAGGGTTCTGGTTCTGGCTCCTAGCACCCCTGATGAGGAGAGAGCACTGTTGTGGGCTTCAGTCCAGCCTGGGATCTGAATTCCCGCTGATGATTTCCATAGGATGCCTGCTGAGAAGTTATGTGCCTGAAAGCCGGCTTCCCTACACTCAGCTCCCTATTGGAAAGACCTTACCAGGAACTGTACCCTTCATTTTGTTTTGTTTTTCAAGTCTGTGCAGTCATAGCTCTAGAAATATGTATATTTTTTACTACCACACTTAATATTTTATTCAGCCTTGAGCTCTTCCCCAAGGCTAAAATTCTTATGTTAATAATAAATACCAATCCTCCCTGACCCAGTAAAGCTGGTGCTGCCTCCTGGGGACCTCGGGGACGTCAGAGTAGATTGTACTCCACGGGGTTTTCAGTGGTTGGTCTTTCAGAAGTAGATTGCCAGCCCTTTTCTTCCCCCCAGGGCGGTTCTGGATGGGTTTACGGAACCATTTAGTTCTCTTTGTCAATAATTAGAACCCTGGGTGGACTTACATAATAAGGGACTACTAGTTGAGCAATTTGAATTCATCCAGAAGACCTATGGAATAAATGCATGATGTTCCCAAGACTGTTCGTCTTTATGGTAGCACACAGCACAGCCTCATCTTTCTCCCACCACATGGCTGATGGATTTGAATCCCACTAGCAGTCCAATCCCTAACCTACAGTGTCATCAGGACTCCATCAGATGCATTGTCGTCATGCCAAGTCTGACTCACGGTATCCCTGTATAGGGTTTCTGAGGCCGTGACTCTTTATAGAAGCATATAGCTTCATTCTTCTTGGGAGTGGCTGGTGGTTTGAACCGCTGAGTGATGGTTAGCAGTCTAACTCTTAACTGGCACCACTACCAGGGCTCCTTTAACTCACTCGACTCACTGCCATCAAGTCATTTCCAACTCCTAGCCACCCTGTGGGTTTCTGAGACTAGAAATCTTTACGGGACTAGATAGCTTCATCTTTCTCCTGTGCAGTGGCTGATCGCTGTCTCCTGCTGATCTTGCAGTTAGCACCCCAATATGTATCCCACTATGCTACCAGGGCTCCTCGGAATCCTTAGGGCGCCATTAAAACCCAATACCAGACTCACTGCCATTGAGTCTATGCCGACTCATTGAGATCCTCTGGGACAGAGCAGAACTGCTCCTGAGAGTTTCCGAGGCTGTAAACCTGCCCAGGCGGCAAAGCCTCGTCTTCCTTTCCAGGTGCAACTAGGAGTTTTGCACTGTTGACCTTGAGGTTAGCAGCCCTAAGGGGAACCCTCTATGCCACCAGGACTCTTAAGTGATGAACTTAATTAGCAGTGCGAAAATAAATTAGCATGAGAATCAGTCCTTATAAGGGACACTGTTTCATCACGAATATTTCCTGGATCTACAAATGTTGTTTTTCTTTTTTGACAATTTTATTGGCCCTTAGTCCACATATCACACAATTCAATAGTTCAATCATATCAAGAAGACTTGTACAACCATTACCACAACAATTTTAGAATATTGACTTCTCCCCCCCATCCCCCAACCCCATGGTTGGTTAAGTCGCTTTTAAAATGAGTTGTGTAATCACAATCATTCTAGCGCTCCCTCCCCCTCCTGCATACATTGTTTGCTCCCCAAATCCCCTCACCCTCTCACCGCCAGCCCCACATCTCCGGCAAACCTGTGTGTCAGTTTTCATCGCCACGCAGGGCCTCCCGCTGAGCTTCACAACGTGGGAGACCCACCAGACACAGTAAAAAAGCAAAACCAAAATCAAATGGTAAGGATAAATAATAATAATATAAAGATAAAAATACAAACAATGAATACGAAAGAAAAACCCACCATGACTGTTTTAAACATAAGGGAAGAAATTGTTGTCATGGAACAAGCAAGAAATACTTGTGCCTAGAACAAATTCAGGTTGGGTCAGGAGGGAGGTCAAATGAACAAGGATCAGGTTCGATGCAGCATGATGAAGTTTACAGCGATCTCTCTCTCATAGCACAGGTGTTCGTGCCACTGCCTGTGGCGAGAGGGCGTCTGGCAGAGGCTTAATCAGACTAGATACTCTGGAGATGGATTTTGGGCTCCGACTGTCCTCCACAGCCTTCTACAAACGGGGTGTTCACCATTTAAGCTCTGACACTTTTCCCTTCATCATATTTGGATTTTGTTATTGTCATCTTTGAATCACACGGGCTGGTGTGCTTCTTCCATGTGGTCTGAGTTGATGCGTCTGGGCTTTTTCTTAAAGGGACCACGGTGGCTCAGTGAGTTCAACATTGGGCCAATTACTGAAAAGTCAGTGGTTCGAACCCACCGGCTCTTCTGTGTGAGGAAGATGAGGTGGTGTGCTTCTGGAAAGATTTACAGCTTTGGAGACAGATAGAACAACCCTACCCCGTCCTATAGGGTCACTGAGAATGGACTCAATGGCAGTGGGTTGGGACATTGCTAATGTGCAAGTGTTCCCCACAGATACAAAGCATTGGGGCTGATTGGATCCCCCCAGAATTCCATAACCCAACTTGTGAAATAGGAGGGAAATCTTGTTGTAAAGCAAAGTCCCGACAGGACATGGAGTAATAAGGGAAATGAATATGGACTTTGGGTTTATAGCCCACTTTCACCGAAAGACAGCAGAGAAGACAATCTCCTATTACAGGACCCTGAGGTGCCTGGGTAGCTCAAAATGTTTGCACGTGGCTACCAACCCAAAGGTCAGCAGTTCAAACCCAGCCAGTGGCCTAATAGCAGAAAGACGTCATCACCTGCCTCTATAAGGAAAACCCCGTATCACGGGCTTTGTGTTCTTGGATTTTTTGCTCCTATTGTCCACTGCCTAGGACATGCTTCTCCTGGGTGTCTTCATGGCTCCTTGCCTCGCCACCTGCACGCTGTTGTTCCCATCTCACCTTCTCAGAAGGCTCTCCCGGCCTCTGTGTTGAGATTATACACCGGCTCCTCCTGCCAATCGCCTCCTCTCTTTCTTTGACTTATTTTCTTCATCAGTGGACTTCCCCATTGGAATATGTGGTATGCTTCATAAAGAAAAGGGCTTTATTGGTCTTGTTCACTGATGTGCACCTAGCTCTACCCAGTAGGTACTCAAGAAATAGTTGGCTAATGGATGTATAAGTAATGACAGATGATACAATCAAGGACTATATTTCAGTATTGGTTTGTAACATATTCATAGATATATACTTACTAAATCAACTGTTATATATTTTATATGATCTAATTGCTGTTATGCGATGCAATATATAATTGCTTCATGTGTTCAATGAAATTCAATAGAAAAAAATAAAATACTTAATTCCCTTCCCTGTGCTTATTACATATCATGTAATCAGTGTGAGAAAAAAAGGGTAAAGCGATTCATCTAATGTTGAACAGTTGGTATGACAGTTACATAATCTCCTGTCAACTTGAGCGAAGGGGTGGAGTCTAGCCTGTTGATCCCGCCATACCTAATGATGCCTCTGTGTGGGCATGGCCTTCTCTAGAGGATCCTGGGCACTCCTGTCTTCCTTCCTGGAGCCAGGACATGTACACTCTCAGCATTCCCATCCCTGCTGACAACTCACATGGAGTTATACTGATGGCAGCCAGAGCCCTGGAGCTAGAGGAGCTGTGTGGAGACTCACAGCAGCACTGAGATGCTTCCACTGCCACTGGATCCACAAGACTTTCCACCCACTTGCCTGTGATTTTCCTGCAGTTGGCTTCATTTCATGAGTTGCATGAGTGTGAAGAGAAATTTATAGACTCATATCGGAAATATGGGGCTAATAGCAGACTTATGGACTTGATCTGGACTGGGCTGGGGTATTTTCTTAATATACAATTACTCTTTGATATCAAGCTCTTTGTTTTTCTTTCTTTCTTTGTTTTCAGCACTGGGGTCATGGGGGGTGGGGGGGGGAGTGAGGAAGCCTCAAGAAACAAGAGGAATAGTGTGCTTTATCGAGGTTTTACTGCACCCTGATTGACTCATCCCTTTCCTGTGGCCCCTCTGAGGGGAGATTGTTCCATTGTCTACATCAAAATCTCTCTTACACACAGGTGTGTCTCTGGATTTGTTTCTCTAGTCAATCTGGACTAAGAGAGCTGTGACAAAGTCAGTGTGTTAGTCTGGATACTTTAGAGAAACAAATCCGCAGAAACTCATATGCATAAGAGAGAGTTTTATATAAAGGGTAAGTGCACATCAAGAAAACATCCCAACCCAGGGCTGCCCAAGCCCACAAATCCAACATTAACTCATATGTCCGACATCAATCCACAAAGTCCTCCCCCATCTCACAAAACACACCAAGACTATGACGCCAACTGCAGGAGGAAAGCCAAATTAGTGAACATGTAAGCATCTCAGCACTGGCAGAGGCCTCCACACAGCTGCTCCAGCACCCAGGGCTGCATCGGGGTAGGTCCATGTGGCTTCTCCTCAGGGATATGTTGTAGGAGGTGACCCTTGCCAGATGAAGCAGGGAACTGGCTAAGGTAGCTGCACCCTAGTTCGACCATCAAAAAGCAAGGGACCCTAGAACTAGAAAGGCGAGGCTCGCCGAGCTATTTATCTCTCCACTCTTCAATTAACCCCACATGTGTTTATCAGCCAGGTTGGCATAATACATTTTAACCACATCAGTTAGGGAAACCCTGACTCAGGACCAAATTATTCAGTGAAAACACCCTGGGTAGCAATGGCATATTGTCGGAAACAATGCTGGAAGATGAGACCTCTAGGTTGGAAGGCACTCAGCAACATGGCACTGGCCAGACCGAGCTTTATCTGGTTGTATAGAAAGTTGTCATGAGTTGTAACTGACTCAAAGACAACACACAACAATTATGTTCTTATGGAAATAATGCTGATTCATCCACAAAGACACCTCAAAACATGCTGGAAAGTAGAAAGAACAAAATTCCAACTTGCACCACATAATGTCCTTCCAGAAAAATCAGCATTGGCCCTTGGTGGACAATAGTCTAGATTTCTCTCCGTGCCTGTATTGAAAACTTGCCCAGCTATCAAAAGATATAGTGTCTGGGCTCTTAAAGGCTTGCAGAGAAACAAGCAGAGAAACAAGCAGTCATCTAGCTCAGAAGCAGCAAATCCCACATGGAAGAAGCACGCCAGCCTGTGTGAACACGAGATGTCAAAGGTATCAGGTATCAGCTATCAAGAACAAAAAATCATATCATTGTAAATGTGGAGACTCAAATCCCATATGTAGGCAACTGGACACCCCTTTACTGAAGGGCTGTGAGGAGGAGATGAGCCAGTCAGGGTGTAGTGTAGCAATGATGAAACATATAACTTTTCTCTATTTCTTAAATGCTTCCTCCCCCAACTATAATGATCCCAATTCTACCTTACAAATCTGGCTAGACCAGAGGATGTACACTGGTACAGATAGCAACTGGAAACAAAGGGAATCCAGGATAGATGACCCCTTCAGGACCAGTAGTGAGAGTGGCGATACTGGGAGGGTGGAGGGAAAGTGGGGTAGAAAGGGGAAACGATTACAATAATCTACATATAACCTCTTCCCTGGGGGATGGATAACATAAAAGTGGGTGAAGGGAGACGTAGGACAGTGTAAGATATGACCAAATAATAATAATTTATGAAGGGTTCATGAGAGAGGGGTAGTGGGGAGGGAAGGGGAAAATGAGGAGCTGATATTAAGGGCTCAAGTAGAAAGCAAATGTTTTGAGAATGATGATGGCAACAAATGTACAAACGTGCTTGACACAATGGTTGTATGTATGGATTGTGATAAGAATGGTACGATCCCCAAATAAAATGATTTTTAAAAAAAGAAGAAGAGGAATCTAAATGGTCTAGGCAGGTTTGGTGTGGGAAAATTCACCCCGTTCTCTCAGTGTACGTTGAGATGTCTCACGCGCATAGTTGAAGAGAAACTATAGTGCACGTGAAATGATACACGGCACCGATGCGCTCCTGACTGTGCACACTGGGGAGTCGAGGGGCTTGGGGCAAACTGCAGAGGAGGGTGCTGGAGTCACTCGGTTGAAGCAGACTCCGATCGCCAAATGGAGATGTAACCCCAGGGTTATTAGACTTTCTGATTTCTTAAAAGAAGTGAAACATTTGAAGTTGCATTTGGAACTACTTTGTTTAAAAATGTTTCCTCAAAGTTATGCTAAGACACTGTGTGGGATAAGTGAAAACATGAAATACAGCCTGCTGACTGCTTTATGAAAAGAATTGTTACCTAAATGAATGGATAAACACATCTGTAGATAAATGGCCAGCATGGAGAATACTTCTTTAGAGGTGAATCATTGAATAGATGCTACTTATGTTTTAAACTTACAATTGCTTTTACTTAAGCTTCATTGAAGGTACATAATACATGAAGCCAGAAGAAGGGGTTCATTTTTAAGAATTCTTGGGCAGCAGTTACAGTCCCTGAAATCCACAGGGGAAATTCTACCCTTGTCTCTAGGGTGAACGTAGTATTCTGGGTAGACTAGGTAAACTCCATCCCTTCACTCTTCATCATCTCAAGTGGTAACCAGATTATGTAACTACCACAACCACCTACCAACATTTTCAGCCTGGGAACCTGCTATCCCAAGTATAGTACGTGTGCAGCCTGTTGAGAGCCTGTATAACTGAAAATCTGAAAAGGCCTCAACTCAGTTTTCCTACCATGAGAGTCCGCTGGGAACATATGTGTCCCACATACTTGTATCCAAATCCATAGTAACTCAGCATTTTCTTATTTGATTTCAGCATTGCTTTTCACTACAAAAACACACGGTATCACAACAAAGAACTCAAAGCCGAAAACAATGAAAGTGTCATGCTTGCTTCTTCCTTTCAAACAATTCATAAGTGCCACATCTTCTGGTCTTTCATTTTCAAAATGATCTGTGTCCCTCATCCGTAAGTAACATTGTGACTGGATCTATGACTCTCGAGTTACATTTTTTCCTTCAGAAATTTGTTGGCATTGCTGCTTTGGTTTGTTTCTCACTCTGATTTTGACACTGGAGCAGGATGAGATGCCTGATTTTCTCTCCCACTGCAGGTGGCTGGCTTTCTCTGCCCAGAGGAAGGCAAATGCATTTGTTATATATTAAATAACTTTGCTAGCATTTATCTCCAAATGTACTGTTCTTTATTGTTTTTACAGCACGAGAAGGCTTAAAAATTTGTGGATAATTGGAATTAGATGATAACAGATTTTTTTGGAACTTTTTGATGCCACTCAATTTACTTGTATTTTCACTTTGGGGCACCTTTAGATTTATCCTTAGATAGATTTTGTTCTACTAGCTGAAATCCCTGCTTTAGAGAAATAAATTATCCTTACGTTGTATCCTCTTTTTCATTTATATTATATAATCATTCTTTAGATAAATAATCATTCTTCTGATTCCATTGATAGCTTTGTCTTTATTATCTAAACTCATTACTATAATAGAAATCATGCCTCCCATGTATTAATTTCATCTGTTGTATTCCTATCACTAATTTTTTTGTATCTGTTTTGATTCTCAATGCATCATTATGTTTGCAATCTCTCTTTCTTAAATCTCATCATGTTCTTTCATCATCTTCTCTGT